>NC_139689.1:42517760-43921669 GCF_964106915.1 Podarcis gaigeae
GGTTGGGAAATCCAGACAGAATGAATGGGAAGAGCATGTGTTTATATATCAATTACATGTGGTTATGATTAGTTACAGCACAGTATTGCATCTAGAAAAGGTGGGTTTTGAGAAAGGATTTGAAGGAAGAAAGAGCTGGCATTGCAGAGATGCTCTGGGAGGCTCCTCCAGACATAAGGGGCAGCAAGGAAGAAAGGGAGAGAAGCAGGAGCTGGATGAGCAAAGATCACAGGTAGGGTGGGATGCATTGAAATGTAAGAGCAGAGAGATAAGAGTTGGAGGCAAAGCCATGGGGGTGGGTGGGGGCTTTGAATAAAGAGCCTGCACTGGGGCCAGAAACAGCAAGGCAGCCAGGTGTAGGGGTATAAGGTGGGATGTGGGACGCAGGTGGTGCTGTGGTCCAAACCACTGAGCCTCTTGGGCTTGCTGATCAGAAGGTCGGCGGTTCACATCCCCGCAACGGATGCCTGTGCAAAAATCTTTTTGTCCATCTGCAAGAAACTTTTCTACTGGGGCACGGGCCCTCCTTCCCCAATCTTTTCCACCCAATTTATAACGACAAATGAAAGCTTTTGGGATGCTGCACTTCCAAACAGCCACTGGGAAGAGGCAGATTGCTTGGATAACATGGTGCCCAGGGATGAGGCAGTAGTGGCGCTATTGTCTAAACCATGGAGCCTCTTGGGCTTGCCGATCGGAAGATCAGCAGTTTGAATCCCCGCGACGGGGTGAGCTCTTGTTGCTTTGTCCCAGCTCCTGCCAGCCTAGCAGTTCAAAAGCACGCCAGTGCAAGTAGATAAATAGGTACTGCTGTGGCGGGAAGGTAAACAGCATTTCCATGCGCTCTGGTTTCCGCCAGAAGCGGTTTAGTCTTGCTGGCCACATGACCCGGAAAGCTGTCTGTGGGCAAACGCCGGCTCCCTCGGCCTGAAAGCAAGATGATCACCGCAACCCCATAGTCGCATTTGACTGGACTTAACCGTCCAGGGGTCCTTTACCATGTGGTCAGAGCAGCAAGAGGGGTGAATTGTTTTGGCCCCAGAAAACTGGGTAAAGGTGAAGGGGACCAAGGTAAGATAACGCAAGGCTAGAGAGGAAAATGGAGTAGCCAGGTGAGAGATGACTGGGGGTGAACCGGGATGGCGAGAGACAGATACATTTCCCCCAATGTTGTAAAGGAGGAAGAGGCAGAGCATGGCAACAGACTGGATAAGGAGAGAGAGAGAAGGATTTGTACCTATCCAACGAGGTGAGTGATGAAGCCGTCAGTGGCTAAGGAGAGTGTACAAGGAACACTTTAGAGAAAAGATGAAAAGTCTTGTCTTGAGCATACGAAATTATGACGCAGTATTCAAGTGGAAAGATTGGCGAGGATAGGGTAAGCAGCTGGAGATGCAGATTTGGAGGTGAGGGAGACCATTTTGGTCTAGAAAGGAAGTGCTGGGTTTCCTCAGTGTACCTGTGGTCCCCCAGCTCTTGTTGCACTCTGATTCCCATCAGCCCCAACCAGCATGGCTTGTGGACAGACATGATGGGAGTTGTAGTCCAGCCACAGTTTCCCCACCCCCGTTCTTGATGGTACCAAAAGCCGTGGGATTTAATGAGGTCATCCAGAGACAGTGTGTGGGGAAAAAAGAATAGCAGAGGTCCAAGAATAAGAGCAGCCGAAAGACCTCAGTGGAGAAGGGGAAAGTGGAGGAAGAGCTTCCCCTTGTGGAAACATAAAAGGAGCATTTAGGTCGGAAGAGAACCATGATTAAGAGATGAGGGGTGACTTATATATGCCTTCCCCCTCCTCCTCCTCCTCCTCCTCCTCCTCTTCCTCTCCACCTTCCATTTCTCAGTTCTCTTTTGTGGGGGAAGCATTATATCTGCACTGAGGTCATTCACAGCATGTTTAGATTTAATCAGGGTTTGCAAATCCATCTTTAAATTATGGTCTGGAGATGAGCAGATTTTGCAGCTGTGCTGACTCATGATGGAATTGCTATCTTGGGATAGGATAATCAGAAATCATTGTGTATACTTTCAGTATTCCCACTCCACCATTAGTATTTCCATTAAACTCCCCACCTTACCTTATGATGGACCAGTACTAATAATAAATTAGTGGGGGGTGGGGGGTGGGGAGGAAGAGAAAGCAAACTTCTCTAATGAGTGGTTCATAAGAAAAAACAAGCAAAATGGCTCAGTTCAGACATCACACCAAGCCTTGATTAAGGAAGCTAAATAATGGTCTGATGTGATGTCTGAATAGTTTGTGTTTGGCTAGCAATTCACAATTGGAGACCACTTTCTAGAATGGGTTTGCAAACAATGGTTTGTGTTAACTGCAAAATCACCATGAAAGGCAGGATGCAGATTTAACTAACTAAGGGCTCACCCAAACTTGCCCTTGCCCCCTGCTTTCCCCCAGGGAAACCCAATCTTTACTGCTGAATTGGAGAAAATATAAATTGGGTTTTCTCTGGATGGACGTTTTCTCTGGTTTGCCACTAAATACAGTAGAACCTCTACTTACGGACGTAATCAGTTCCGGAGGTCTGTCTGTAAGTCGATCCGGGGCGCTGGTAGAAGTGCCGTTGTGTGCAGGCGCATTCGGCGGCAGCGCGCTTCTGCGCATGTGCAAATTGTGGCAAACCCAGTATTTACTTCCAGGTTTGACGCAGTCACAACTTGGATCGGGCTCAAGTAGAGGCGGTCGTAAGTAGAGGTTCTACTGCAGTGGGTTTTCCTGGGGAAAGCAAGGACGAAACCACGGGACAAGCAGAAAATAACCCGTGCTTTCTAGGTATGCGGCAAGTGGAACTGTAGACGAACCCTTGGGTTTGGTGTAATGTTTAAATGTTTAAATTAATAAACAATACCTATGACTAGTACTTTGGAAGCTATTCTGCCTTGAGAGGGGAGTATTGACAGATAACCGAAGAAGAAAAACAGTTCTAAACTATGGTTTGCCAGTTGTACACCTGGAAGCTCACATGTTTGAGTTCGAAACTAGGATTAGTGCAAGCCATAGACTGGTGTCATGTTTGGGCTGAGTCTTTTCAAACGATCACATCAGAGAGGAGCACACCCAATTTTTTTCTTTCCGTTTCTGCAGCTCCTGCCACCCTGCAACAGAACTCTTTCTAGGGGCTTTTACTCCCAAGACAGACTACCGTATTTTCCGCTCTATAAGATGCACTTTTCCCCCTCCAAAAATTAAGGGGAAATGTGTGTGCGTCCTATGGAGCGAATGCAGGCTCCTTGGCTTCAGCGATAGCAGCGTGAATCCTCCGAAGCGCAGAGGGAGCGCTCCCTCCGCGCTCCGTAGGCTTCGCATTGCTTTCGCTGAAGCCTGAAGAATGAGAGGGATCAGTGCGCACCGACCCCTCTCGCTCTCCAGGCTTCAGGGATAGACTCTCCTGGTTTCAGCGAAAGGTACCTGAAGCCTCCGGAGAGCAGCGGGAACTTGCGCTGCGCTCCGAAGGCTTTGGGTTCCTTTTTGCAGAAGCTAGGAAAGCAAGACTCTCCTGGCTTCAGCAGAGAGGGAGAGCTGCGCAGCACCCCTTCTGCGAAGCGGGAGGAGAAATGGAAGGGGCTCCGTTTCTCCTGCTGCTTCCCTGAAGGGGCACTGAGCAGAGAGGGGGAGATTTTTTTTTTCTTGCTCTCCCCCTCTAAAACAAGGTGCGTCCTATAAAGCGAAAAATACGGTACTTTGTGATGTTATCAGGAAACTTGCTGCTAGGCACAGAAACACTTCGAGTAAGTCTGATTCTCTTTTTCTCTCTTCCCTCCCACAATTTCCCTTTGCAGTCTATGCCTCCGTCAGCCTCTATCTGCTCCCTGAGCGCCCTGCAACACTCATCCTCTATGATGACCTGGTACAGATCCTCCTTGGCTCTCCAGGTAAGTCCTCAGTTCCTTTAGCCAGAAAGTGCAGGGCATGTGGCCAGCACCCAGGGAGCCAGCTTGGCTATCTGGGGATTGGGGATCCCACACAATCGCTAGTGCCATCTTCTGGGCTGCAGGGGATGCTGGTCCTGTTTAAGATTGCAGAGCACATTGCTGCCCTCTGTGCACACTATTGGGAAGTAAGTGGTGGTCAGGGGAGACGAAGGGAAACGTTGGCTTGCTCTCTACAAACTCTGCACCTCCTCCAAGGCCTCTGGCTGTCTGTGCCTGCAGGGGGAGGCAGTCTTCAGCACCATGCCAGTTTGCAGGGGGCATTTGGGAGAGACGTCTGCAGCCCAAGGGACTTTTTGAGCTGGGCTGGATGATGGGAGGAGGGAAGTAGGAAGGTCAGTGTTCTGGGGCTTTGCTAGAACTGTATAAGCCAGGGATGTCCAACAGGTCAATCATGATCTATTGGTCGATCCCTGGGAGGTTTTGGTAGATCGCTGGCTCCTCCATCCAGCCCCATCCTCTAGATCGCTAGAGCGGAAGTTGGAGTTTTCGCAGCGAGGCTGACTGTCTCATTTGCCATCTCTTGGTGGGGGCTTTTTATAACTTACTTGACCTGATCCCCAAAATTAAAGCTTAAGAACGTTGACCTGAATCCCCCCCAAATGGGATGTACTTCCCTAATAAAAGCTCAACAGCTTTGACCTGAACCCCTTAAAAAATGAGACGTTCCTCCCAAAAAAAGTTCAACAACTTAGACCTGAAACATCCCCCCCAAAAAAGGGGTAGATCACTGCCAGATTTTAATTGTGTTAGTAGTCTCTTGGAAGTTTGACGTCCCTAGTATAAGCGAGTGAGCTGAGGAGGTGACCCTGGGTTGGGTGTGAGCTGGTCAGGAGTCTGTGGGATCGAGATGGGTTGCTGTGCTGTGAAGTGGTGAATGAGAGAATTAGGGTGGTGGGTGTTCTAGATCCCTGGAGGGAGATGGCCAGTCACCTCTTCTCTGATCTAATGTACTCGATAAGAGAGATGCCTCCATAAACTTACCAAATGAGGCAAGTCACTCTCATATTGCTCACCTTTCATAATTTCTTGCCTTCCTGTTATCCATGAGGAGGAGCCGAGCATGGTTTGCTCAGCATACTGAATCCTCTTATTAAGGACTAAATACGTTTTAAAAAGGTGAATTACAGTCAATATAAACTCACAAAAAAATGGCATACATACAGAGCAACACAACAGGATTCAAATTCCACGTGTTGTCATGAATTTGAGCAGCCCTATGCTATAGGTGGCGCTGTGGGTTAAAGCCTCAGCGCCTAGGACTTGCCGATTGAAAGGTCGGCGGTTCGAATCCCTGTGGCGGGGTGCGCTCCCGCTGCTCGGTCCCAGCGCCTGTCAACCTAGCAGTTCGAAAGCACCCCCGGGTGCAAGTAGATAAATAGGGACCGCTTACCAGCGGGAAGGTAAACGGCGTTTCCGTGTGCTGCGCTGGCTCGCCAGATGCAGCTTTGTCACGCTGGCCACGTGACCCGGAAGTGTCTCCGGACAGCGCTGGCCCCTGGCCTCTTGAGTGAGATGGGCGCACAACCCCAGAGTCTGTCAAGACTGGCCCGTACGGGCAGGGGTACCTTTACCTTTACCTATGCTATACAGTGGTACCTCGGGTTACATACGCTTCAGGTTACAGACGCTTCAGGTTACAGACTCCGCTAACCCAGAAATAGTACCTTGGGTTAAGAACTTTACCTCAGGATAAGAACAGAAATTGCACAGCGGCAGCAGCGGGAGGCCCCATTAGCTAAACTGGTGCTTCAGGTTAAGAACAGTTTCAGGTTAAGAACTGACCTCCGGAACGAATTAAGTATATAACCAGAGGTACCACTGTACAGAGCATAGCTGAGTACAGTGGTACCTCAGTTTTCTAATGTAATCTTGTTCCGGGAGACCGTTTGAGTTCTGAAACGTTCGAAAACCAAGGCGTGCTTTTCCAGCCGACAGGACTCAACAGCCAACAGGCTCTTGCACTCAGCAGTAGCCACCTCGGAAATTTGACTTCCGAGGCACGTTCGAAAACCGAAGCATTCACTTCCGAGTTTACGGCGTTCAAAAACTGAAACATTCGTCAACAGAGACGTTCAAAAACCCGAGGTACCACTGTATATTCCTGGCAGCGGCTCTTGTTTCCTGAATGGTGAGCAGAAAGCACTCTGCGCGTGCTCAGGGATGCTTCCTTGCATTTGCCAGGCCGCATGTCCACAATAATCTCAGGTTGCAAACTGCGGGCGGGATCGGGCCAAGCTGCACCCCACGGTTTTCTGTCTGAGTGCTGCCTCGGTAGGCTGGCAGCTGAAATGGTTCATTCTTACAGGGGCCAAGAGCCAGCCGTGGGCTCAGTTCCAGCGCAAATCCGCCCGCCTGCCCCGCAGCTCCACCTACAGCCAGCTCTCGGCCTCCCTGACCGCCGCCAGCAGTGGCCCGGATATGAGGGGCTTCCCATCTTTCATCGGGGCTGAAAGCAACGGCAGCGGTAAGGGGACTGGGCCCAGATCCTGGGTGAAAAATGGTGAGGATGCGATACGGAATGTTGAAGGCTGTGTAGCCAGCCCTTTTGATTGCTCAGAGAGATACTTTTCTGCCCTAAAGCAGTGGATTTGGGGGCAGCAAACAGATCTGTTTAGATCTCATAGTGTCCCTTTTTTAAAAAGCAGCAGCTGCATCAGTGGCCAGTTCATTTTCAGGCCCAGTTCAAGGTGCTCACATGAGAGTGTAAAGTCCTAAAAATTATCTAGGCCTTCAATACCTCAAAGACCACCTCCTTCGCTGCAGACCCTTTTGGGTGCTGAGATGGATGAAAGGGCCCTCATGGTAGTTCCTCTGCCCTCAGAGGCCTGGGAGAGGGCCTTATCTGTGGCGGCCCCTAAGCTGTGGAACTCAGAAGTTCATCCTGCACTTTTATTATACAGCTTCCAGCAAGTGCTGAAGGCACACACCTCTTTACCCTGGATTTTGTTACACGAGGTGTGTGTTTTTCTGACCCACCTTATTTTTCTGATCGTTGAGTTGTTTCAAACTGTTTTTAATACTGTTGTGTTTTGCAACCTGCCCTTAGGGTGAGTAATTAACAACAAGAAGAAGTTTGTTAGTACAGTCATACCTTGGAAGTCGAATGGAATCCATTCCAGAAGTCAGTTCGGCTTCCAAAACGTTCAGAAACCAAAGCGCGGCTTCTGATTGGCTGCAGGAAGCTCCTGCAGCCAATCGGAAGCCCCGTCGGACTTTCAGCTTAAAAGAATAGTTCGCAAACCGGAACTGTCGCTTCTGGGTTTGTAGTGTTTGGGAGCCAAAATGTTTGAGAACTAAGCTGTTCAAAAACCAAGGTACGGCTGTACAGCTTTATCAACTGAACAGCTCGGTTGGTTAGAGCGTAGTGCTGTTGACACCAAAGTCACAGGTTCGATCCCTGTATGGGACTGCTGAATATTCTTGCATTGCAGGGGGTTGGACTAGATTATCCTCGGGGTCTCTTCCAATTCTGCAATTCTACGATCATTGGGTGGGGTGCATGGGGGGGGGGACTTTAGTTTTTTCTGCCTTGGGAACCAAAGTATCTTGGGATGTCTCTGGAGGCGGAAGCAGCTCTTTTCCTAACCCTTTTGTCCCCTCGCAGCCAACAGCACATGGCTGGAGCTGGTGCCCATCGTCGCTGTCAGCGTCCACCTCTTCACTGGCAACGGGACAGAAATCCAGCTCTCTGGCTCCGTCCACCTCTCTATCCCGCTGCCGCCTGACACTGCCGCTGCAGCAGCCACCAGCGTGCCGGCCTGGCGCTTTGACCTCAAGAGCGGTGAGAGCGGGCAAGATCCTCCTGGTCTGCAGTCACATTCAAACTGCTTAGTTCTTGCCACATTCCACAGGCACACAAGGCAGGGAGCAGTGTCGCTTCCGTCGGAGAAAGCACCCTGCATATGTATACAAGGGTCTTGTAGCGGGGGGGGGGGGGCGCCAGTCTCTTTCCAGACCCCAAACATCTCCCCTGTCACCCATGGCTGTGCAGTGCCATAAAACCACCTAAGTGCTTATAAATGTCCATTAGCAGGACTCCAGGGGTAGGGAAGGAATCATGCCACATCTGTAAATGGAAGACTGGTTGGGAGGGGGCCATGCTCTTATAAGGGGGTTATTATTGCTGGTGTTGAAAGCATTTTGAGTTGACGGCTGTCTTTCTGCTCCCACTTTATGATTCCAGTTTGGGACCACCCGTCATTTGTGGCTGAAAGGAAGGGGATTATATGGACATTGTTTGTTTCTACGGTGCCCTGCTTGCTCCAATTTGCCTGGGTCTTCTTGACTCATCTAAGGAATGAGCTCTATTGAAACCTCTGTAGCAGCGCATAGTGGGTTCATGAGGAGCCACTGGCCTGTCTGAAATTGGGGGGAAAGTTCCTGAGGTGCCCAATTGGGGCTGGGGGAGCCATGGAATGAAGAACTATGCCTGGGACCACATTGGTTCTCTAGGTTGCCTCTTCCTCCTTCGCATTTCTTCTGCACAACAGAATATGTGGCCTGCATATTCTCTCTCTCTCTCTCTCTCTCTCTCTCTCTCTCTCTCTCACACACACACACACACACACACACACACACACACCTGCTAGCCTAGCTGTATAGCTCTGTCCTAGCTTATGCCAACCTAGCAGTTTGAAAGCACACCAGTGCAAGTAGATAAATAGGTACCGCTGTGGCAGGAATGTAAACAGCGTTTCCATGCGCTCTGGTTACCATCACAGTGTTCCATTGTGCTAGAAGCGGTTTAGTCCTGTTGGCAAAATGAACCAGAAAGCTGTCTGTGGACATACGCCGGCTCCCTCAGTGAGATGAGCGCCACAACCCCATAGTTGCCTTTGATTGGACTTAACTATCCAGGGGTCCTTTACCTTTTACCTTTTATAGGTTTTGCAGGTTAGGGATGGGGCTGGTGAGTGGCCAGTTCTTCGTCTGGGAAAGGGCTTGGTCCAGATGTCCTTTCAGGTTACTTCTGATTCAGCAGTTCTTCTTTCTCTCAGGTCTGTGGATTCGGAATGGGACGGGCCTCATCCGCAAGGAAGGGAACCAGCTTTACTGGACGTTTGTCTCCCCACAGCTGGGCTATTGGGCGGCTGCCATGCTGTCTCCAACAACAGGTAAAATATCACCACCAAATTCTTAATTACTTTGCTGAAGAACCAGCCAGGAAGATGCTAGCGGATCTCTTGTGTTAGCAGGAGTGCACATTCTCTGCACACCTGTGGGAATTTGCTCGGAATGTGGTATCTTGTGAATTAAGAATTCCTGAAAAACGAGTGCCTCTCAGTTTGTGTGGAGTGGTTGCCAAACAAGCTCTGAATAAATGCAACCAGAGCTGGGGTGGGTGACATGCTCAGAAAAGCATGATAAAAACTGAAAAAAATGCAGTAGAAATAAGTCTGGGATTAAGGGAAAGGGCATCTAGGGAGAACCAAAATGAATATGGGGAATAAATCCCTCCCTGCATAAATCTGCTCATATCTATATTTGTAGATGTCCAGTGCTATTTTTCTAGAAAAGAGGTGCTGGAACTCACCGTGAACACCTCCCTTGTTCTCTTGCAATTTCAATGGCACCGTTCTGGGAGGTCCCAGCGAGTTCCTGCTGGAAAAAAGCCCCGTATATCAATCTGTTTGAAATTATATTCCGCTAATCTGAGCATTTTTAATCAGTCCCATCTTTTGATGTTTTAATAAAAAGAAAGCCATGCGCAAAATGTTTAGTAATTAGAAAAATCACCTTAAAATTATAGGCATGACTTTAAATCAAGCTTTTAAAGAGCCCCCGTGCCTGGTTTGGAAATTTATATAGTTGGGATTAAAAAAACACACACAAATTAGCTACATCTTTATGCCCTGCTGGATCAGATCCAGGGTAACCCGATTTAGTACGTCATCCCATTTTCAACATAGATGCTTTAGGGAAACCTTCAAGTCAGCCCATAAAGAGGTCTCTTCGTTGCAGGGCTGGCCAGTGCAGTTGGAGGCATAAAGGACATTGCCACCTACCACACAATTTTCTTGCTCACCATCCTGGGTGCCCTGGCATTGCTGGTCCTCATCCTGCTCTGCCTGCTTATCTACTACTGCAGGTGAGTGCTGCTTGCACAACTTCCCACTTCCAGCCTTGTCTTCTCAAACCACATTAATTTTTCTAAAGCTCGCCCTCCCTATCGCTGCAAAGGCTTATTTACTGTATTTTTGCTTTCATTTCATCTGGGTATTGTGGGGGTCGGGAACTGGCAGCCCGCAGGCTGGATCTGAGCCAATGGGCCATTTGAACCGGGCGCCAGTTGAGGGACCTTTCTTTCTCGAATGGAACTGCAAAAGGACTTCAGCTACTGGGGCTCTGATTGGTAGCTGAAGCAGGGAGGCAGATGGAGCATTTCAGGCATCAGAGGAGAATAAGGACAAACCCCTTTTCTCCCCAGCGACCCCTTTAGATACAGCTCACAGCTGCGGTTTCTGAAGGTTTCTCTTTCCCTTTCCCTTTTTCACCAGGAAGGGTGAGGGAATTCAGCTAAGTTGGGAGTCAGTGCCTCAAGTTGCCAAGAGTGTCACGAAGCAGGTTTTGTTGTAGGTGATAAACATAAACATATACACACACACACACACAAACAAACATACACATACACACAGTGGTACCTCTAGATGCGAACGGGATCCGTTCATTCACATCATGAGCAGAATGCAACCCACATCTGCGCATGCGCAGGTCGTGATTCGCCGCGTCTGCGCATGCGCGTACGTCATTCTGAACGTCTGTGCATGCACGAGCGGCGAAACCCGTTCCGTTACTTCTGGGTCGCTGTGGGACGCAACCTGAAAAGATTTAACCCGAAGTGACTTTAACCCAAGGTATGACTGTACACACACACACACACACACACACACACACACACACTTGTCCTTGGAATGCTTCAGAGGTCTTGGATCCGGGAGACCCTACTGCTAACATAATCTGGCTCTGTTCCCCATCAGTAAAATTGGAGTTATAGAACCTTGCGCCCCAACATTATTATTCGTGGGAAGGAACCGCACTTTGCAAATCGGAGCCCTCTTGCAAACGATCTGTTCTAGTAGGGCCCAGGCACGAGGAAAGGCAGCTGAGCTGAGGATTGCAGGAATAGTCCTGAGGAATTTGACAGCTGTTGCAAGCACTTTGTTGCAAAATGTCAGGCAGCCTCTGGCCGATTAGTCATGGGTCCATTCCTTTCCCCTCCCACTCTCCCAAAGCTCTGCTCCTTCGCTCTTTGTGAACACTTCTGTGTAGTAAAAGAGGACAGCAGAACCCCAGAGAACAGGCATCCAGACACACATTGAACTGGGAATGGGGAGGAGGGGAATTTCAGCCAGAGGTACGAGCAAACACCTTTCACTTTAGAAATTAAGTGCTTTGCATGACTACTGGTGAGTCTCAAACCCAGCTTGCTTGTGTCCCGGGGAAGAGGGTTCATTTCCTTCAGCCCTGAATACCTTGACATTTAAACTTCTTTAACAGTCCGTTCACTCTTTTACTTTTATGGAATTATAGAGGTAGAAAGAGCTGAGAGGTCATCTGGGAAATTCTCTCACACCCCCACAGCACACAACCCTACGTCCAAAAGGCAGGAGCATCCAATTATTAGTATCTAAATTTGTATTCTGCCCTTCATCTGAAGATCACAGGGTGGTTCATTGCAAGAAGTGAGATTACAGGGAACTAGTCAAAGGGCCTCTCGGAAGCTGCACCTGCCCTGCGGAATGCCATCCCGTCAGATGTCAAACAGATAAACAGCTATGTGATTTTTAAAAGACATCTGAAGGCAGCCCTGCTAAGGGAAGTTTTTAGAGTTTGATGTTGCCCTGTGCAAGGCACATGTCTCTCCCCTGAGCTAGAGCACTTCTGCTATGGCTACCTGTGAATTTATCTGCACCTACATTTTCTTCTTCTTCTTCCAGTGCGGTGTGGTGTAGTGGTTAAGAGCGGTAGACTCGTAATCTGGTGAACCGGGTTCGCTTCCCCGCTCCTCCACATGCAGCTGCTGGGTGACCTTGGGCCGGTCACACTTCTCTGACGTCTCTCAGCCCCACTCACCTCACAGAGTGTTTGTTGTGGGGGGAGGAAGGGAAAGGAGAATGTTAGCCGCTTTGAGACTCCTTCGGGTAGTGATAAAGCGGGATATCAAATCCAAACTCCTCTTCTTCTTCTCCCTTTCCAGGAGGCTGTGCCTGAAGCCACGTCAACAACACAGAAAGCTCCAGCTCTCTGGGGCTCTGGATGCCTCCAAGAAAGACCAGGCCACCTCCATGTCCCAGATCAACCTCATCTGCACCAGCCACCTGGAGACGGCCTCTTCCAACGGGGACACGGATGTGCACACGCCCATCCTCAAGTCGGCCTTCTCCTCCTCCCGGGAGTTCGAGAGCTCCCGGGAAGAGTTCTTCAAGCAGGTGTCCAACCAGAAAGCCCGCCATGCCAGCAAGGCCTCCATGGCGGACACTCTGAGCCAGCGGGGGGCCCTTAAGGACAGCTACGCTCAAGTGGCGGAGGGCTACTCCCTCAAGGCGGCCCGCTCCATGGATGTGCCCGGTGCCCTGGAGCCCCCTCTCCACGAGGACTACAAGCGCGGCTATTCCCACCAGCGCCCCGAGGACAAGAGCAAGCAGGCGCGCCACGACAGCAAGGGCTACTCGCAGGAGCCCCCGTCGCCGCCGCCTCTCCCGCCTCCCTTCGACCATTACGGGGGCCACAAAGGGGAGCCCAAGCCGCCCGAGTTCATGATGTCGCAGTCCGTGGACCACCTGGCTCGCCCCACCTCCCTGAGCCAGCCCGGGCAGCTCATCTTCTGCGGATCCATCGACCACATGAAGGATTCCATGTACCGGAATGTGATGCCGACGCTGGTCATCCCGGCCCACTACATGCGCCTGGCTCCCTCGGACCAGCCTGCGGGGGGTTCCGAGAGCCAGTCGGACCTGGACCCGGGCGGCATGGGGATCCCTCACCAGTTTGTGGCTGGGGAGCAGCAGCAGAGGCAGCAGCAGCCCTTCCTGCAGCAGCAGCTGCAGCACCCACAGTTCCAGCTGCAGCAGCACCCGGGGGAAGAGGCCGAGGGGAAGGGCTGGGGCCCCCACACGCAGTCCGTCAGCGGCTCCGTCACCATCCCGGTGCTGTTGAATGAGTCCACCATGGCCCAGCTGAACGGGGAGCTGCAAGCCCTGACGGAGAAGAAGCTGCTGGAACTTGGTGTGAAACAGCACCCTCGCGCCTGGTTTGTGTCCCTGGACGGTCGCTCCTCCCAAGTCCGCCACTCGTACATCGACCTCCAGGGCAACGAGAGGAGCCGCAGCAACGACGCCAGCCTGGACTCCGGGGTGGACGTCAACGAGGCCAAGCCCCCCAAGAGGCTGAAGGAGGAGCGCTTGGCGCCGCCCGCTATGGGCCCCACTTACTCCAAGCTGGTCTTCGCCGACGCCGACACGGAGCCCAGCAGCAGCGAGAGCCGCACTGCCATCTGCTCCCCTGAGGACAACTCCCTGACGCCCCTCCTGGACGAGAACGCCGACCACCGGGCGGCCACCATTCCCCGGCGCGGGCGCAGCCGCGGAAACAGCTCCCGCAGCAGCAACAGCAATAGCGAGCTGCGCCGCGACTCCATGACCAGCCCGGAGGACGACAGCAACGAGCCCTCAGAAGGGACGGACGACCAGGGGGACAAGAAGAGCCCCTGGCAGAAACGTGAAGAGCGCCCGCTCATGGTCTTCAACGTGAAGTAGCGGGCGGAAGTGTGCGGGCGAGGAGGCGGGCGGGGGGATGGGTCGCTCTCGTTGCACAGTTGGGGGAGGGGAGCGGAGATCGCCCGGACCACAGAGGTCAGGCTTCCCGCACGCAATCTTGGCGCCACTTCCTGCCCTCTCCATCTCGTCAAATGCTTGGTGTAACGGGGAACCGCCCGGACTTTTGACAGGACAGACTGATGGAGCGAGAAGCGGCTTGCGGCCAAGCTGTACTCTGTGTTCTTTTTCTGCATCAATGGGCTGAGCGAGTTGGGCCTCTTACCCTTTTCCACCGACACCAGCCACTGTGAGCCAGGTAGCAACGTGGGGCACAGGAACTGCCGTGTGTGTGTGTGTGTGTGCCCACTTCTGGGACAAAGCAAGTTTCGCTGCTCTGAGAGACCTTCTGCCAAATCCCAGGAGGTGGACATGGCCTTGTTCTGTGTGGCTCCGGGTCCAAGAGCCCCTTATCCCCACCCAGCCTTGGCATGGCCAGAACTAGCGTTGGCTCCTTGCCCTGACATTATTGGGAGTGGAGGTGAACTGGAAGGCGTTACTGGGGCTCTTCACCCCCCCCCTTTTCCTTGGGGGCAGGGTGGGCAATTCGTACCGTTCCTTTAAAAAAAATATTGTCCTGTGGATTTTCCAAGCCGTAGCATGGTTTGGTTGGGGGTCGGTCAAGTGCCCAAAAGCTCTAGGCTGATGCCCATCATTGCTTGTCGTGCCTCAGTGCCCCCAACAACCTGGGCGACAGTACCATGGACAAGTGCGGTGGGTTTGGGCAGTGGGGGCACCCGTGTGGCAACTGTACATATGTGTGTGCATGCGTGTATGTCAGGGGGCGGGTGGGAGCCTGAGCCACGGCGTGCGTGTGGGTAAGCATGTCAGTGGCGGCCGACTTCGCTGCCAAACAAACTCCTTTGAGGAGTCACTTTTGTGCCCCCCATCTCCCCACCCCACCCCTTTGTGCCTGCAACTCCTTGGTCTCCTCCAAGTGCCTTCTGGCCCCAAACGTCTCCCCACCACCACCGCATCCCCTCCCCACCCAGGCAGCTGTGAATGAAACCTTGGGTGTCCACAGAAGGGTACTGCAGACGGACCATCTGCTCAAATCTTCCTTTCACTCTAATCCCTCTTCTCTCCTGCCAGGGAGCGCTTGGGGATGGGGAGGGGCGGGGGGGAGCGCAGAAGGAAAAAGTCACCCTCGGCCTCTCTCGCAAGCCCAGCTGCCAACTGACTTAAGCCGTCAGCGGAGACAGCCTGGGCAGCTGCCCCATCTAGCAACATGGCAGCATCAGTGACCAATCTCCCAGATAAAAGGGCAGGACCAAATTGGGGTGTTTGTGTGTACCGATGGAGGGGTGTGTGTGTGTATGTGTGTGTGTCTTACATCGTCGATGGAGGGGAGTGTTAGTATCATGCTTTATATATTTGGAGGAGGGGGGGATACGTAGCGTGTGCCTCCTTAGCAGCCCCCAGCAGCGCATCGGTGGATGCCTCGTGGACCACTGAGGGGATACGGGATGGTTTTATTTGGGGAAGGGATAGAGGAACCACTAGCCTGAGGCTTTGTCAGCGAAATGGGGGTGGGGTGGGGGAGCAAATGGGGATGGGTGGGGTGGTTGGCTGCAAACCTAAAAGTGTCTTGGGGGGGGGGGCTTCTTTTGAAACCAATGAGTCGGGCCTGACCCCTTCTGAAACAGTAGAGGGCCGCCGAAGAAGTCAACAGGTCAGAAACCATTTGGGCGGAGAGAGGGGAAAGTTGTTGTTTCTGATGCACCTCAGCACCCACTGAAGAGAGTTAATAAAGCTTCACAATTCCAGCTGCAGACCCTGTCCTTCTGGAGCCCCTTCCCCACAACACCAGGGCTTGCTGGCCATGTCTTAGAAGCTGCTGAAACCCCTGGGGAGGAGTTTTTTTGGGGACAGGCGATGAGTCACTCCATGGTTGAGATAGCGTGGCCCTTTACATACACTCAGAAACACTTTGTTCTCCGTTCACCTGTTCCAGGGCTGAGCCTTAGCAACGAAAACAGGTTCTGGGGCTGAGCCCTAGCTCAATGAAACCCTTCTCCCACCTGAGTCAGGCTTTTCAGACTGTTGCCCTGGGGGCGGGGGCAACTTTTATTTTTCTCTAATTCCCTTTCCTGGGCGATTTCCACTTTTATCTTCTTCCACAGCATATGTTTGTAGGATTTCTCTCCTCCCACCCGCTTTTGCCTGTCCACCGCATTAGAGATAACTGTCACCTGTGGAACTCCCTGTTCCTTGATGTGGCTGTCGGCAAAGACTCTCCAGAGAGGGGACCAGGAGCCACCGGGAGCTGTTTTGCATGAGATGAAGATTTCTGCATGGAAGTCTGCACTGAAAACTGCAGAAATCCCATGTGTCATGCATATGTCTCTTTCCCAGCTTGTACACATTAATATTTTCCATGTGTGGGGGGGAAATAATATTCTGTGAATCAGCTCCACGCCCCAGCTACTACTGTTTTTGACAATATCTATGAGTATTGGAGGAGCATCTTGGGCTGGTGACTAGCCCAGCAGAAGAAAGCCAGCAGTGTTTTTTGCAGGCTGTAGGTGCTTAATGCACAGAGAGAATCCAATGAGCCCTAACGGATTTCCCCGCTCTCCTCCCTTTGTGGAATCCCCCCCCCCCTTTTAAAAAAGAAACTCTTAGCCTCATGGCCAGTCAAAGAGCTGTTTCAAATGAGCATACATTGCTGCAAGTGCATTGCATATTCCAAGTGTCAACTGTCACAGTTTTCAAGGGGGTTGTGTCTGTTCCATCTCCGAGATCACGCCTTGCTCAGCCTGATCAGTACCAGCAAACCTGTCTCCAAGGTGGCTGGCCCTAAGCTACCGTTGCCATGCCGTTGAGGTATCTCTCAGATCAATGCACATCTTGTAGGAATGTAGCCCTATACAAAGATGGCGGCACTGTAGTCAAACCCACAGGAAGTTATATGTAGTTAAATGCAGTGGCAGAGCCACACCCCACAAACTATCAGGACCCCCCAGAACCAGATACCTCTTACTCCTTCCTGGTCTAGTGCTGTTTTCTACTACCTTTTTATAGTTGGAAATAAAAATACCTTGCACGTAAAGGGAGCTGGGTAAGTGAGGGTGGTCTCTGACACTGATGCATCTTTAACTGTGGGAAATGCCTTTGCTTTCTCTGATGACTCTGAACTCTCTTGTTGAAAAACCTTTTTTGGAGTTTTTTTTTAAAAAAATTATTATTATTATATAAATATATTAAAAAGTTGGGCAAACTTGGCAAAACTGGAGACTCGGTGGCAGCTGCTGGTGAAACCTCATACTTGTTCTTTAGAATGGTATTAATATATAAACCTTCTGAATTTATCAAGGTTTCATTGCATGGTGGTTGTTTCCTTTCCTAGGCAGCAAATCCTTCCCCCACCAAGCTCGGCTGAGTCTAGAGGCGAGCATGTTTAGACTTAATTCAAAAGCAGCCGCATACAAACGGGTGGAGGACGGGGACAATGTGGCTTGCAAGACTGCTCTTACATTTTATATTGAGCGCCTTCCCTGTTGGCTGAGGGAACTTTACCTGTTGAATTTGCTGGGAGTTTTGTAGCATTTTGGGGAGCGAGTACCCGCTGAGGGAAAAAGAACGTGGCAACCTCGTGTGGGATATAAGTGGAAAGAAAGTGGGCACTGTTCAGTGTGGGAAAGTATAAATGTTTTGGCCTGTACAAGAGCGTTTTTTGTACTGCAGAATACAGTCTTTGCGAGCTACCATTTTATGAGAAGACTGGCGATAGCAAAAGTGGGTTGCGTCAGGCTCTCTCGGACTCCCTACCAAGCCATTTTTGCCTGAGCGGCTGTGAAGAAAGAGTGTGCTCAAGCATTTCGACCGCCTTTCCGTGCGTTGGGGAGGGAGGACAAAGGACCCTTCCCAATACAGCATGAGGGAAATGGAAAATTGGTTTGCCCAAGAGAGAGAAGATCAGAGGAACTGCAAGCAAGCTGGAAGCAAAGAAGCTGGATAAGGAAAAGAGTTTGCCCAGGGCTTGAGGCGGGACTAGGCCACAGGCCTTGCTAAAGTAGTTGTATCATTCGGCAAGGGCAGCTGAGGTTTCCCTGTTGCAAAACAGCAAGCAGCCGCATCTCTGGTTGCAGGGCTTGGAACTCAAATGCTTGCGAACGCGACCACTGGAATGTTCTACCACCTCACCATGCATGAATTCATGAAGCCACAATAGATGCAAAGGGAAATACAGAGCCCCACCCCACAGCAAACTGGAGCTGAATGCTGACAGAAATAGGAGTCAACCACTGAAAAACGAGTTGGGTATCAATGGGCTTGGGAAGGGAACTTGGAGGTTTGCAAAAGAAGGACAAACCTAAGGGAGCAGCAACAACAAGACCCAGCCAAAATGAGGGCCGTGTAATGTCAGCAGCTATGAAATACTGAGGGTTTTTTGGGGTGGTGGTGGGTGGAATAGCCTACTGAAGAAGGAAAATGGCTGGCCATTGGAAGTTGAGACAGCATCGTGGCGTTTTGTCCCTTCTGATAAACTCTGGTAGCCCTGATGCCTATGAGCTTGGCAAGAATTGAGCCATGCTCATTGAGCTGGTGGTTGCTGCTTAAAGGAACGTCCTGGGTATACATAATACCAAATAGTTTTTTTAAAAAAATTAAAGGGTCAACAAAGGAAGCTGCTTTCTACCGAGTATCTAACTCTGCATTCCCAATGACAAATGACAACTGGCTCTTCCAAGGTTTCGGGCAAATGTAAGAGCAAGAAAGTCCTTCACGTACGGTAGTTTATGAACTCCGCTCCCAGAAGAGGCACTAATGGCCATCAATTCGGATGGCTTCAAAAGAGGATTAGACGGGTACGTGGAGGGCAAGACTATGGCTATATTCTGCCCCCCACTGTTGGAGGTGGTACACCACAAAATGCCCGTTGCTGGTTTTCACAAGTGGGAAAGGCTACTGTAGCACTGAGGTCCTGCTTGCTGGAACCCCAGAAGCATCTTGGCCACCAAAAGAACACAATGATGGACCATTTGCTTAATCCAGTAGGCTCTTAAATTCTTGCCTGCCCTCTTGGAGTTGCCAATGGTGGCTTCTAGGACCTACCAGTTGTTGAAGACAGCGGCCATAGGGGTATCCCATGAAATTAAGTACCTCCCCTCCCTAAGCAATATAGTGGGGTGTTTTGACAGGGCGAGAAGAGACGGTTTCTCACGCTGACTCCCCCAAAATCTTTCCTCCCATATTGCAACACCACAAGCCCCTGAGCATGAGCTCTTTATATAACACATGTAAGTTTATGGAGGATGGAAAAGAAAGCTTAAGGCAAACAAGAAGAACCACCTTTCATCACAAGCCCTAAATGGCATGTCTTGTGAGGAGCTGGGGTCTGGGATGCAGTGCAACATTGAAATTCAAGCTAAATATTAAACAGACCCAGCTGATGTCGGATGGCAACTCCCATCATCACAGTTCCTGTTGTGTTTCTCAGTAAGGGCAGGTAAGGAGGCTGGTAGTTCTTCTGCTAGTCCACTTTTGGAACTTTTGCTGCACACTCGATCTTGCCCCATATGCCCTGGCTCCTGCTCCTCAAGCAGCCCCAGTTGCACCCCTGATCTGACACACACACACGGCATTCCAGGTTCTGCCTGCTGCATCTGATTGCTGGGAGATTATATTAATGCTGAGATTTTACCTGGTCAGTTTCTGGTTTCTGCAGATTTCCCCCAACCGCTGCCTTCCAGGGTGGAATTGAGAGATGTCCATAACAGTATATAGATGATATTATTTATTATTATTATTATTATTATTATTATTATTATTATTATTATTATGCCCATCTGAGTGTCCAGGCTGAATGATGGGGTGGAGACGCTCCTTCTGATATACTGGGCAGAGGCCATTTAGGGCTTTAAAGGTCAGCACCAACACTTGGAATTGTGCTCAGAAATGAGCCAATGTAGGTCTTTCAGGACCGGTGTTATATGGTCGCGGGGGGCCCCTTCCAGTCACCCATCTGGTAGCCGCATTCAGGATTAGCTGTAGTTTCTGTGTCACCTTCAAAGGTAGTCCCACGTAGAGCGCATTGCAGTAGTCCAAGCAGATTAAGGGTTTCAATGAGTTGTCACCAGTGTGTTTGCAAAAATTAAAAGCAGGGAAGGAGGGAGTACATATTGGAGCTTCTAAAACTGGTCATACTTCATGTTGTGAAATACAGCAGAAAGGTTCTGCTTTCAACTGTGCAATTCCATCTGTGCTGCAGGAGTTGTGGGGAACAATATAAGAAGATTGATCTTTGATGTTACTGTAGGGAAACTTTTTTTTTTCGGCCGGGTTAGCTGTGGCTTGAGATCCACACCTCTAATCTGCAACATTAACAGTGGATTACACTGTAGGACTATCATAAGCCACTGTCTCTCAACCAAAGGGTTGGCAGGTGGTGTGTGTGTGTGTGTAGATACTACCTCAGGTTAAGAATGGCTTACAACAACCCTGTAATGTTGTTCTCTGTTAATGCTGCAGATGGATTGTATGCCCTGCAGAATTTACACTGGCTGGACTTTTTTCTTAAATGAAAGCACCTCCTCCTCTCTCTACTGCTACATTTTGTTGTAGTGTGGACATCCTGGTAATTGACTGCAGCTGGATTTCTCTGGGTAGCTCTCACTGCCGTCCCTGTAGAGATTTAAAAATGGCTTCTAAATGAAAACGTGGGAATTATCTACCCAGACATTGAGATGTGCTATGGTGCTCCAGAGACCTGGTACCCCCAGCCAGCAGGCTAAGCACATTGGGGAGTTGGGGTCGATGGAGGGAGCTGTCAATTACTGCTCATTCCCTAATTATACAATCATAAAACACAGCATGAGTCATTCAAAGGGGGGGGGGGAATCACCCTCAAAATGGGCATGAAAGCTGCCCTGAGCTGTTCAGAAATGACATGGACTCAGAACCCCTATATAGCATTTCCCCCTTTTAAATTGTTTGCAAAGTAAACTGCAATCTCTTAGTCCTCTTAACACTGCACCCATTTAAAGTTGCATAAAACATCAAGCTTCACAAAGGCACAGAACTGCTTGCAATAATAGCCAGATCTGTAGGGGTAAAGAGCCTACATTAAGCAAAAAGGAAATTCAGATAGAACTCTCTCATCCGCGCCTACTTTCTTATTTTTAACATTACCCCATGGATTTCACTGTTTTAGTCACTTTAGGGCTAAACCCTAAGGTGGAACGGAAGGGTGCTAATTCCTAACATAATAATTAAAAAATGCAGTACAGTCTGGGACTGGGGCGGTTTACTGATACAATTTCTGCCCTTCTCAAAATAAAAATAAGCTATATCCAACTCAGCTAAGCTGAGACTCCTGCAGGAGTAGGGGATCCACGAGATGGATTGTTCTACCATAGTACTTTGCAATAAAATAAAATAAAATACAAATCCCCTCCGCGCAGAACATTAGCAGGGGTCAGGGAGAAGGCGACTGCCAGCCCAGAATCCCATCGATAACTCTTGTTAAGGGTGCAGGTTGATGTGAAAAACCTCTACATGCTAACGGGAACACGCTGCTGATGTAGCCCGACTACAGGAATTTGAGTGAAGCAGCGTCTTCACGCGCCCTCTAGAGGCCCTGCAGTTGCGCGCTCACCTATTGACTTTAAATGGCGACTTCAGAAGTTCTTTGTTAGAAGCGAGGAAAAGAACAGGAAAAGGGAGCAAACAATTAGTTTGCCCCCAAAACCTGCCAGGAATATATTTAAAGATCTGCGGAGGAGCTGAACCCCAGGGATGGGAATCGCCTTCCAATGCTCGCTTGAAAATTGAATTAAGAAATTGCCTAATAATTGTCCAAAGGGTGTTTCATTAATCTGGATTCTTGCGCGAGGACCCAAGAGCTCTTCCCTACAAGTAATACTTTTGAAACGGCGGCTTATTCAATCGGTACTGTATTACAGAAGCGAAACAAAACTTTCAAAAATAATATATACTTGCCAATGCCATGCAGCTGGTTATAACGCCTGTGCATGATAGAACATGAATTACACCACTGGGAGCAATGTATTGCAAACAGCATGCAGGATTAAAGAAACTCTTAGGAAGATCTAGTGAGGCCCAATCTTTTTATGATCCTAATGACCTTTGTGATCCTAAAGCCTAATTTACACGTGTTTCACGGCAGTAACGCTGCCGTTGTGTATATGCCATACAGACATCAACAACTAGATGGGAAAGCAGGGCAGCAATCGGCACGCTCTCAGAGGCACTCTTTCTTGGTTACCACTTCCGGGGCTGAGCCCCGGCGTGGAAAACCAGAAGTTCCGGCGAGCCTGAGCCGGTGTTCAGGCTGCAAAAATGAAATAAAAAATGCATTTTTTTGAAAACGACCACTTCCCTTCCCTGCCTCGTCACGTGCGCAACAAAGCGCGTCCGAACTGCCGGGGTCATGTGCGCGTTTTGCAAATGGACTTAAGCAACAGATCATATGACTGCCTCCCAATCTGCGGGGGGGGGGGGCAAGGCCCGCGATAGCAAAGCAGCCAACCAAAAAGGGAAAGGAAGGAAAAGCGGCCAAACAGATTGCAGGGACAGCGGCTCGGCCAATTCCATGGAGAGCCGGAGGCGTGGCCTTGCACCCGGGGTTTTGCTTTTGGGGCTGGAAGGAACCGGCTAGCGAAGGTCCTGCCGCGCCAGTCTTCTTGCGGGGCGAAGCTGGTGCAAAGGGTGAGTTGATTTGGAAAGCCCCCGGTGCCTTGGGGGAATCCTGCTGCAACAGCAGAAGGGTCCCCACCCCAGGGTTATTATCATCTGCGCATGCAATAGGTTGGGGAGTATACAGGAAGGGAGTGCTGGCTGTTTCAGCATTGCTTCCTGAGAGCAGTCAAGCTGACCCCTGTTGAAGACGGAATACTAGGCTCAATGCAAACTCCTTTGCGTTTTTTTACATCGTTGTCCTCTCTCTCTTTTTCCCTTTCCTTTCACCTCCCCCCAGATTAATTGTAAACTGAGCATTTCTCTCTGTCGTGCGCTTTCTTTTTCGCCTTGCAGGATATATTGCAGAGAAGCTCACCAGGTGCCCTCATTACATATATTTAGGCTCCAGGAAGAAACATTTCTCTTCTCCCAGGCCTCTGGCTAATTAAAGAGTCTATGGGCTTTTAAACTGGGGAGAATTAGGCTTGGTCTGTTACTAAGTTACTGTATGTATTTTTGTTTTTTTTTTCCTATTGTAAACCGCCCTGTGATCCTCAGGTGACTAGCAGTATAGAAATGTAATAAACAATAATAAAAAAACACAGTCAGGATTTGACCCTGGGATCTAGCTTCAGTGCCAGGTGCTGTCAATAATTAAGTCCTGCACTGTCAGCTCTGACAATGGCTTTAAAAGCCAGGGGTCAGCCCCAGAGGATGGTTTTTTCTGCTAAATAAATAACAGCAGCAATCATTCTGAGCTGTGTCAGGTGGGGCTGGTTGCTAGGCCTGGTTCTTACACTCATAGTGGTTAAAAACAGCTGCACTGTGCTCTGTAGAGCTGGGCTAGAGTGGCCTTTTCTGTGCAGCTGTTGAAAAACCCCGCACTTTATTCCTGCGTTCTGTGATTCTATATACCTCAAAACCTATGCCCTGAAGGTTGCTGTCATGTCTCTGTTTATGGCTTCTTGTGGTTATTGTACAAGAGACTATGTTGCACTTTCTTTTCGCAACTCGGTTTTTACTTCCTCACAAACTGAACCCAAAAATCAGTGTGTGTGCTCTCTTCTGGTTGAAGTCAACGTGTGTTGCCTGCTTATTGAGTTTGGATCATTGTAAGTTCTGTGTTTTGTTCTGTAGGTGTGTCTGTGCTGAGATCTCAAGCAGGCAGGGCAAGGCCAGAGTGTTGCAGTCTGGCATCGATCTTCAGTTTTGCATGCAGAAGTTTCCAGGTTGAATCCCTAGCTCTGGCAGGGAGACGTCTATTGTGAACTCCTGGAAAACTGCTGTCACTTGGTGTAGGCAGTATTTGGCTAAATGAGGAGCTTCCTGCGTGCTTCTAAGGGGAAACCTGTTTGTTTTCTCACATGGAGGCTGTTTTGCACAGAGAGCATAATGGTTGCTTCTGATCGGCAAGTGCTAGGCTCTGTGGTTTAACCCACAGCACC
This sequence comes from Podarcis gaigeae, assembly GCF_964106915.1. Taxonomy (NCBI): domain Eukaryota; kingdom Metazoa; phylum Chordata; class Lepidosauria; order Squamata; family Lacertidae; genus Podarcis; species Podarcis gaigeae. Next base: position 42,541,612 of record NC_139689.1, read on the forward strand.
ACCCGTGTCCCCCATTTTGCAGTAGGGTGGCTCTAAAGTCTTTATTTTTTCAAACGATGGACTTGCTGTGATTGATTCTCAATTAAACACCTGCCTAGTTCAGATAGCAACCATGAGCTAGGTTAAGAGCTCTGAAAACTTAAAAGAAGAAAAGTCCACATATATTACAACCTTTTTTTTCTTGAAGGTGACTGCTCCTGCTCAGGCAGTTTCCAGAAATTCATTCCTATCGTGCAGGTAAAATATAACTGATAGAATTCTACAGGATGTGTTGTGAAAACAGTCCAGATCCAATGATCCCCAGGCAGGCACCTCCAGATGATGGAGGCGTTAGACGTCTTCTTGGAGCCCAGGCATCTTCACTTGGTCAAAAGTGGTCGAAAGCCAGGTGCAAAATGCGTTTGGCTAATTCTTAACACTGTTTAAACCTTCTTTGGCTTGGGGCCAGCGGACTTTAAGGACCATTTCCTTCTGCATGGATATGCCCAGTTGTTGAGATCTTCCCCGGAGGCCCACCTTATCTGTACTTGGTCTTCCTGCTGGCGGAGGCAAGGGAGGGGGAGGGTCTACAATTGCTTTTTTTTCAGTCCTTTTGCTCACCTTCGCAGGGATAAAACTTGGACTTTGTTATCTCTTTGGCTCCAGGTAGAGACCTTTTTGTTTGCCTAGGATTTTTGGGGGGGATGTTGTTCACTTAATTCCCGGCTGGCTCTAGAGTTAACATTTTTCCTTTTTTTCTTTTTACTGTTCTGTTGGGGTTGAAGAACGAGACAAAAATGAATGAGCTGCAGCCAATCCGAACTTCTTGGCTTGCTGTACCTGCATGATACATGTTTCTTAAGTGTAACGTTCCGATACTTAGGAGTGATTGTAACATATGATCTGGTTATGCCAGCGGTACTTTAGCTCCATATATTATGATTTATTTACGGTAATTTCTTAGTCACTTTATCTTGCCCAGGGCAACTCAGATTGACTTAAAACCAAATAGATATTTTTTTTTGGGGGGGGGGAATTCCAAATAGATTCATTAAAACCAAGGGGGAAAATAAATACATTAAAAGCACCCCACTCACTTCTAAAAGGCCACAGATGGTTAAAGACCCAGTTATGGAGGAAAGCTTTTGCCTGACACCTAAAAATATCTAATGATGGTGCCAGGTCAGCTTCCACAAATGTGGAGACAGTCTCCGGACCTCTTGTGGAGGAGGCACACAAAGAACGGCCTCAGGTGATGATCTCACGGTCTGTGTCCCTTCATATGGGGAGAGGCCGACCTTGAGCTATTGTGGTCCTGGCACTATCTTAAAGGAGCTACATACCTGGGAGTGCGTGAACCTTTCCTGGCTTGGCAAGATTACGGCAGCAAAAATGTCCGTCTGAGTTTCTCTTTCATTTTCCAAGTCTTTCCTGTAACAGCCCCAGAAATGCAATGTGCTAAGTGGCAAAGAAATCATTTTGCTATGAAAGAGAAATGGTGTTGCTTGGCTACTGACATGCTGTACAGAGTTAAGACCCAAGGGGGGCTTGGTATGCCTAATTTAAGGGTACACTGCCATGCCTTTTAATTGAAACAATTATTACTTATGAATATGTCCCCTGGCTTCAACTGTGAGTAGGGACTGCAGTGCCTTCACTTTGAGCACTGCTGCTTTTACACCTCTCATGGGGTATAATTAAAAAATAAATAAATAGAGAATCCGTTTTTTAGAACAACCTTGGTGATCTGAAGGTGTTGGCATAATAAATTGGCCCACAAGAGAATCTCCCACTTTGCCATTTCTTGATCACCCTCTTTTTAGACACGGAGACAAGTTTACTCAACAAGAGGGGTGAGTACCTAGAGAACAAGGGATTTGGTGGAAAAACCAACACACAAAACAAACAGATATTTGATTCATCCATGTACATTGCTTCGACATGTCTTGCGAGATCACATTGCCTGCACATTATTAGTGCAGTTTGTGTAGATCCATACTTCAGTTGGATCATCTTTCTGTTGTGATTTCTGAGAAGTAAGAAAGTTTGGCTCCGCAAGGGACTGGCTTTTTGCTTGTGTTGCAAAGGGGGGGGGGGGCAGCAGACAGGAGAAAGAGGCACATCAGGTTCGGAAAGGAGGGCTGTTTCTTTACTATTTCCTAGTAATATTTAGGAGCGCCAGCTCTCTGTGCTTTGCAAGAGAAGCCTAGGACTATATAGCAGGAGGGAGTGTGTCTTTTCACAGTTGTGCAGGTCAACAAGCCACCTGTAAGCCTTACTTTCCTCCCATTTTTCAACTGCACCCCACCAGCACTGCCACAGGTTTCCATGACTCCTTTTTTTTCAGGGTCTGATTCTGTGAGTGTGTGATGGCCAAAAAAAAAGGTACGAGTCAGATTAACAGGACATCTCTTTGAAAAAGCTGTGATCTGCACGCTCCTGCTCATATTTATTTGCACATATAAGTTAAGGGACCCCTGGATGGTGGTTGTTATTGTTTAGTCGTTTAGTCGTGTCCGACTCTTCATGACCCCATGGACCAGAGCACGCCAGGCACTCCTGTCTTCCACTGCCTCCCGCAGTTTGGTCAAACTCATGCTGGTAGCTTCCAGAACACTGTCCAACCATCTCGTCCTCTGTCGTCCCCTTCTCCTTGTGCCCTCCATCTTTCCCAACATCAGGGTCTTTTCCAGGGAGTCTTCTCTTCTCATGAGGTGGCCAAAGTATTGGAGCTTCAGGATCTGTCCTTCCAGTGAGCACTCAGGGCTGATTTTCTTCAGAATGGATAGGTTTGATCTTCTTGCAGTCCATGGGACTCTCAAAGGCCTCCTCCAGCACCATAATTCAAAAGCATCAATTCTTTGGCGATCAGCCTTCTTTATGGTCCAGCTCTCACTTCCATACATCACTACCTGAATGGTTAAGTCCACTCAAAGGTGACTCTGGGGTTGCAGTGCTCATTTCGCTTTCAGGCCAAGGGAACTAGTGTTTGTCCACAGACAGCTTTCCGGTTCATGTGGCCAGCATGACTAAACCGCTTCTGGCACAACAGAACATCGTGACGGAAACCAGAGCGCATGGAAACGCTGTTTGCCTTCCCGCCACAGCAGTACCTATTTATCTACTTGCACTGGCATGCTTTCGAACTGCTAGGTTGGCATAAGCTAGGACAGAGCAACGGAGGCTCACCACCGTTGAGCGGATTTGAACCACCGACCTTCCGATTGGCAAGCCCAAGAGGCTCAATGGTTTAGACCACAGCCCCACTACTGCCTCATCCCTGGGCATCATGTTATCCAAGCAATCTGCCTCTTCCCAGTGGCTGTTTGGAAGTGCAGCATCCCAACAGCTTTCATTTGTCGTTATAACTTGGGTGGAATAGATTGGGGAAGGAGGGCCTGCGCCTCAGTTGCAAGTTTCTTGCAGATGGAGAAAAATATTTTTGCACAGGCATTCACAGAAGATGGTTTTCACATGATGTGGATATTTGATTTTTATTACCCTGTTTCAGGGTGCCACATGATGAACATGCATTTAAAACCATTCATCAACACCTGCAGATGAATTGGGGAACTAGTAATTTCAAAGAAGGAACTAGGTTCAGCCTCGTCAAAGGCAGCTGGCTCTGAAGGCATGTGATGTTCTCTTTCTCTCATCCTTTCTGTTCCTCTATAGCTGGGACGGGGGGGGGGACCCTAGATCTCCAGCCATTGTTGAACTTGTCTGATGGGAGTTACGACTCCTATCCTTACATCATGACTCCTTTACGGAGCAACTGCTGAAGAAACCAGGCTTCTCTTGCAAACCCCATCAGATTTCTGAAGCCAAGAGATCGGGGTGTCCCACCATGATGAATATGAAGCTTAGCTGGTCTGGACTGGCTACTCCAGATTAAAGTGCGTATTTCTCCCAAGCCGCTGTTGCTCAAATCTACGGTCTTGCATTGTTCACACTTAAAATACGAGCTGTCCTCAGGTTTAGCAAAGTACCTTAGTTATCCCTTTGGCTAATTGACTCCTCCTGCTAGCAAGCTGATCTGAAAAATCTTTAGATCTGTAAATTACAGACTTAACACCTAATTCTATAATTCCTAAACTGCTGATTCTGGAGAAAGGAATGGTCTTCCTGCTTTATTGCGGTCAACTGCTTTTTGTGGGTAAACGAACCTCTGAGTAGGCATCAGGTGAATCGGAGGATAGAAGTAGGAGTTGTGATTTTGTTTCCTGGGGGCTAAGTTCATTTTATAGGCTGGAAAGGGTAGAAGTTGAGTTTGGAGCTGGAGTGCAGAGCGGGCGTAAGTTCAGGCGAAACCCATGTCAATTCAGATGCTGTACTTTCTAACTCGAAAGTTAGCGCCTTGATCTCTCTCTAGCTCATGCATTTTATGGAATCTGCTTGTTCTGCCTCCTTTTCTTCCTCCCTGAAAGTTTCATTTCATGAAAGTTTCGTTTCAAGTCTCTCTCTCTCTCTCTCTCTCTCTCTCTCTCTCTGTGTGTGTGTGTGTGTGTGTGTGTGTGTGTGTGTGTGTGTCAGTCACAGAAGATGCAGACCAAAAGTTTCCATTTTGGTTGCAGGGACACATAAATTTCAGTTCCTGATTTCGGCTGCCAATTTGGCTCTGTTTTGGACTTCTGTGGTAATAAAGAGATGAGGATGTCCTGTAGAACAAGGCAGCGGCAGACCCACCTGCGCACCCACCCTCAAGCCCCCTAACCTGGCCAGCGACCTCTTTACAAGAGGCACTTGCTTCAGGCAGGCAGAACCTTTCTAAAACTCAGTATGGGTAGATATTTCATATTATGTCATAGAATTCTGAAGTTTGGAAGGGACCCCAAGGATCATCTAGTCTAACCCCCTGCAGTCATGCTACCTTTCAGCCAAGGATCCCCTCAGGGTTGGACTGCAAATACAGAATTAAAAAAAAAATGGCTCCCTAGGCCAATAAAGCGAGATGAGCGCCGCAACCCCAGAGTCGGTCACGACTGGACCTAATGGTCAGGGGTCCCTTTACCTATAAAATACAAAGTTTTTTATTTTGTTTTTAAATTAAAACAGCAACATAGCAATGCTTTTTCTGAAGAGGGACTGGGCACGGGATTCATATTTTCTGATGCTAGGCCCGGTGGTAGTTGTGGCTACTGGTCTAGCCCAATGTATTTTGCTGCCTGAGGTGAAGGGTAAGCAGACATCCCCATGCCCTGCGCCATTCCAGGGTGGCGTGGTGGTCAGACTGTTAGACTTGGGCCTGGCAGACCAGGGTTCAAATCCGCACTCGGCCATGAAGCTCATCGGGTGATCTTGGGCCAGGCACTCTTCCTCAGCCAACCTACCTCTCAGTATTGTTTGAGGGTAAAGTGGGGAAACCAAGTAGGCCACCTTGAGCTCCTTGGTGGGCGAAGGTAAAAGGTAAAGGGACCCCTGACCATTAGGTCCAGTCGTGGCTGACTCGGGGGTTGCGGCGCTCATCTAGCTTTATTAGACGAGGGAGCCGGCGTACAGCTTCCGGGTCATGTGGCAAGCATGACTAAGCCGCTTCTGGCGAACCAGAGCAGCACACGGAAACGCCGTTTACCTTCCCGCTGGAGCGGTACCTATTTATCTACTTGCACTTTGACGTGCTTTCGAACTTCTAGGTTGGCAGGAGCAGGGACCGAGCAACGGGAGCTCACCCCGTCGCGGGGATTCGAACCGCCGACCTTCTGATCGGCAAGTCCTAGGCTCTGTGGTTTAACCCACAGCGCCACCCGCGTCCCTTCCTTGGTGGGATATAAATGTAATAAATTTAATCTGTGTGCAGTAGGTAGCTGGACTGGTAGTTACCTCAACACTGGACTGGAGCAAAATCCTGCTTCTCACCGGAGGGCACTTGGCTGGCACAGGGAGGTACAGCGTTGGCCATGGGGTACACACAGCTCTGTACTCCCAACCAGGGTGGATCTGATTTAAATCGATTTAAATCACAATTTAAAGCACTAGTCAGTAAGTCTTGATTTAAATCATCTTTTTACAGAAAGACTCATTCTTGCTGGTATAATCTTAATATTTACAACCAGATAAAGGTTTCATTTTTTGAATAATAAATTTTCAGGGTAGTTTTTATAGTTATATCAAAAGTTGCTCATTTGGTTATACTATTAGAAATACATAGATAATTATGAAATTATTGTGAGGTTTAAGAAGTTAACTGCTTATATTTGGACAACTTTTCTGCTGTACCTAATTGGAAGGAGAAAAATAATCAATAACAATTTATTTAACTAAAACAATAACATTATAGCATATGTTTCCATGTTTGTTAACTGATGTGGTTAAACAGTTTTTTAAAAAATTAGACTGAGTTTTAGCACATGAAAAACTTAAAACAAATCCTTATTTCCTGATGAATAGCCTTTGGACTATAATGTAACTTAAATAGAAAACTATCTTTAGAAAGGTTTTTCCTCCAAAAGCATTTTATTTTTAAAAAATCATGGATATTTTTTTTATCCACCCTGCACCCTGCCCCTCAGCATCTGCTGTCTGAGGTCATCGCCTCATTCTGCCTAATGGTAGGGTTGGTCTTGCTTGCTTTGAAGACTTCTTGAGCAGTGGTGGGAGCTCAGTGACAACCGCCCAGGCCTTTCCTTCCAGCCTGCAGCCGGCAACTCTATGGCCCAATGCAGCATTGCCTAGAACTTCCCATTACCGTCTCTGTTCACACCCAGAGCTTCCTCACATGATGTTGTACAAAATGCCTGAGTCACACGAGGGTCAGTTAAGTCAGCTGATGACCCAGCTGAGTCATGTGCTACTCCAGTAGGTCAGAGTTCTGGGTCACGTTTTTGATGCACATGTTCTCGTTAATGCTTGGGTTGCTTCTTGGCATTTATTATTATTATTAATTAAATTTGTCAGTCACTTTATCTTGCCCAGGCAACCCAGATATCATGGACTTCCCCCAGGGGAAGAAGGCTCAGAGCCTGGGGGTGGCTGGTGGGAGGACCATGAGTGGTAAGAGGTTGAAGACGGGGAGGAGGAGGTGTCGGAAGCTGAAGAGACAACAGGGTTTAGGAAGCAGGGGAGTCTGTGGCAGATATAAGTCCAGACTCGGGGCAGAAGCTGAAGCAGTGGAGGGCAAGAGGCAGAGATAAGTCAGGCTGGTTAGAAAGCTGGGCTGTTGTCGTTGTCCTGCTGCTGTGACCCCTCCTCCCTGGTCTCCCAGGACCAGAAGAGGTATGAAGAGGGAGAAGCAAGGACATGCAAGATGAAGGGTCCTCCGATTGCTTGGATCCAGGGGAGGAGGAGATTTAGGCAACAGTGGGAAGTCAGAGACCTTCAGACTCCCCACAACTGCCTCACAGGGGCAAGATCTACCAGGATGAGTCACTCTGCCCACTAGGTCTGGGCTCCTGAGTCCACCTTGTTTCCTTGAATAAAGACTTAACTCCACTGACGCCCTGTGATTTATTGCCAACCTGCTTTCTCACCAAAGCAACTTACAACCAAACAGACAGTAATCCCCCGTAGATACATTAAAACCAAGAGGAATACACTAGAAATATCCCACCCACTTCTAAAAAGCCACAGGTAGTTAAAGGCCAAAGTCCTGGTTATATTTCGCAGTGGTGTAACAGGAAGGCGTCATTGTTGTTTAGTCGTTTAGTCGTGTCCGACTCTTTGTGACCCCGTGGACCAGAGCACGCTAGGCATTCCTGTCTTCCACTGCCTCCCGCAGTTTGGTCAAACTCAAGCTGGTAGCTTCGAGAACGCTGTCCAACCATCTCATCCTCTGTCGTCCCCTTCTCTTTCCCAACATCAGGGTCTTTTCCAGGGAGTCTTCTCTTCTCATGAGGTGGCCAAAGTATTGGAGCCTCAGCTTCAGGATCTGTCCTTCCTGTGAGCACTCAGGGCTGATTTCCTTCAGAATGGATAGGTTTGATCTTCTTGCAGTCCATGGGACTTTCAAGAGTCTCCTCCAGACCATAATTCAAAAGCATCAATTCTTCGGCGATCAACCTTCTTTATGGTCCAGCTCTCACTTCCATACATCACTACTGGGAAAACCGTAGCTTTAACTGTACAGACCTTTGTTGGCAAGGTGATGTCTCTGCTTTTTAAGATGCTGTCTAGGTTTGTCATTGCTTTTCTCCCAAGAAGCAGGCATCTTTTAATTTCATGACTGCTGGAAGACATTGACTTGCCTGTAATTAATCAACACCTGTCCTTTTCTTCATCTTTCTCTTTTCAGGTTCTTGGCGAAGATGCGGCAGGTACAGCTGTTTGTATGCCTGGTGCTCGGAGGGTCAGCTTATTCTCTGCAGTGCCCCGATGGCCATAGCTGTAAGGGATCCTCCGTTTGTTGCAAGCTCTCTGGAGAAGATGGATATTCCTGCTGTGACCAGCCTCAGGTGAGAACCAGATTTGCACCTTCCACAAGTAGGTGAAAAGCCAAGTCTTTGTCCCTCTCCCAACTTCGTAAAGGCAGAGTTGTTCCCCCCCCCCTTCCATGAAATGCACCCTTTTAAAACAATGGTTTATTTAAAGTACTTCTGGACATCAAAAAGATTCCAGAATGGTGCACAAATGTTTGTATAATGCATAAATACAAATTAAAACACAGGAAGGAAGCATAAAATAGCCGCAACAGGAAAAACAAATACTCCCAAAGCTTATATTTTTAATAGAAATAAAATCCTCACCCCACATATGAGCAGGCATGAGCTCGCTAAGCTCTACCCTCCTGTTTCACTATTTCCCTCTCCATGAGTTGAAGACAGGGTTCGAAATTAGCAGGGCGCCAGGCTCGTTTTGCACCTAAAGATTCTTCATTTGCAAACACCTCAAAAAGTCTGGGTGCCCTTTTTTGCGCCTGGCTGGCACTCAAGGATTACTGAAATGTATCTGCTTTGAAGCCTTGAAGTAAATGTTAAAGACAGACAATATGTTAAGGAGTTTAACAGTAAAGAGTAGAGTGTTTTGAAAACTGAACTATGGTACCAATATTGTAAACACCAGATTAAACATGTGTTAGCAATTTCTGATAAAAAAGTGCTATTAACAATGTGTCTATGTGAATTATTAGTTCAAGCTTATCAGAATAATAAATAATAATAATCCTGGTCTGAGACCGTAATAAAGTTCATTCATGCCAATAAAAAGTGTTGCCGACACACTCCCTCCCCCAAGTAGACATTCTGTTTTGGCGCCTATAACCCAGGTCCCAGGAGCCATTTGGCTCCTAGCTTTTCTGTACCAGTTTCTAACACTGGCTGGAGGTCAAAGTCCACAAGTAAAATGGCTCCCTGCCACTTACTTGGCAGTGGAACTGAGCTTGCTGTTCCGGCTCACCCCACCTGTCTGTGGCACATGCGCACCAATAGTAGTAGTAGTAATAATAATAATAATAATAATTTATACCCTGCCCATCTGGCTGGGCCTCCCCAGCCACTCTGGGCGGCTTCCATAAAAACCAAAAATACAGTAAAATATCACACGTTAAAAACTTCCCTGAACAGGGCTGCCTTAAGATATCTTCTGAATGTCAAGTAATTTTTTATCGCTTTGACATCTGCTGGAAGGGCGTTCCACAGGGCGGGCGCCACTACCGAGAAGGCCCTCTGCCTGGTTCCCTGTAGTTTTGCTTCTCACAATGAGGGAACCGCCAGAAGGCCCTCGGCGCTGGACCTCAGCGTCCGGGCAGAATGATGGGGGTGGAGACGCTCCTTCAGGTATACTGGACCGAGGCCGTTTAGGGCTTTAAAGGTCAGCACCAACACTTTGAATTGTGCTCGGAAACATACTGGGAGCCAATGTAGGTCTTTCAAGACCGGTGTTATATGGTCTCGGCGGCCGCTCCCAGTCACCAGTCTAGCTGCCGCACCAATAGCACACCTGAATAGGATCAGAATAGAACAGAACAGTGTTCCACTAGTCCATACAACCCTGAACCTCTATGTACACCTGTGCATGTATATATCCATAGTTAACTCCCTCCCCCTGGCCCCCATGAGGTAGTAATGACCACCACCAGCCTGGGTGGCTATACAAGAAACTTAGACAAATTCATGGAGGGTAGGGCTGTTGGCAGTGTTAGAAACTCAGATATAATCTAGGCACCAAATGGCTCCTTAAACTAAGGCCGCAGACACCAAAACGGAATGTCCAGTTGCCACTTTGGGGCTCTAAATTCTCATTTTTTCAAACAATGGACTGATTGATTCTCAGTTAAACATCTGGCTAGTTCAGATGACAACCTTGAGCTTAGGTTAAGAACTTTGAGAACTTAAAGAAGGAAAGTCACTTGATCCCAGGGGACAGTTCCCATATATATTGGCCTATTCCAACTAGACGTTCCGATTTGGTGACCGCAACCTTCGTTTAAGGAGCCATTTGGCGCCAAACTCATATATCTGAGTTTCTAACACTGAGTAGAACCTTAGAATCATGGGATCATAGATTTGGAAGGGACCTCAATAGTTATCTGGTCCAACCCCCTGCAGTGCTGGAATCTTTTGCCCCACGTGGGGCTCAAACCCACAACCCTGAGATTAAGAGTCTTGGCCGGCCAATTGGTGCCAAAGAAGGATAGAACTTTCTTTATGTACGCTACAACAGCAGCAAGAATACTTATTGCAAAGTACTGGAAGACACAAGATCTACCCACCCGGGAAGAATGGCAGATGAAGTTGATGGACTACATGGAACTGGCGGAAATGACTGGCAGAATCCGAGACCAGGGAGAAGAGTCGGTGGAAGAAGATTGGAAGAAATTTAAAGATTATTTACAGAAACATTGTAAAATTAATGAATGTTAGAAGGATGTTGGAATGAAGTTATGTGGTTTTAGCAGAAATGTTATAAAGGATTAAGTAAAAATAGATTGTTAATTGGTGAAAGGAGGGAAAGTAAAGTTAGATTATATCAAGATAAATTATAGGACAAAAACTGGGAAAGATGGAAAGGATTTGCTGAAATAGCTAACCGAACTAGAATACAAAAAAGGGAGGTGTGGGGAGGTCAAGGAAACAAGCAAATGAAAGATAAGTTATGGGAATGTTCGTTGTGTTTTTAATTGTTTCTATTTTTCTGGTGTTTTTTTTCCTTTTTCTTTATTGTGATGTGTTGTTTTGTTTTTGCTTAATTTGGTGTCTTCTTTTTTTCTTTTTGTAACCCTTAAAACCTTAATAAATATTACTTAAAAAAGAGAGAGAGATTAAGAGTCTTGCACCCTTCTGACTGAGCTACGTGACACCTCCCTGCCCCCCCCAGCACTGTAACAGCTGTTTCTTCCAGGGAGGTCTTGGGTCTGTGTGAGTATCTGCACAGGGCCAGTTCTGCTTCCCACTTTCCCACTTCTTTCTGTTTTCAGTTCACAGGTGTCTCCCTGCGCATGTTCCCTCCGCAAGACAACACTCTCCACCAGGTGGCGGAGCCCTCTGGTGTTGCGTGCTTAGACGGCCGTGTGTGCCCGGCGGAATACTCCTGCCTGCGTACTCCAGACGATGACTTAGCCTGCTGCCCCTGGAAAGAGGTAAGACACAGAAGAGAACAGGGGAGGGTGTTCCTGCAAGGTGCAGGTCTTTCTCCAGGACTGTTTCGGGATAGCCGAAAGGGAAAGATTCAGCCTCCAAGTCCTACACCTTGTAGCCTCAGCCTGCCTCATTCCCTTTTGTGCTCTGTACTGAAATAAATCTCAGAACAGATGTTCTAACACTTAATAGATCTCTGTTTCCATTTGGACCCTGCTCCTAACTGGATGATTAAAAAGGAGGAGAAATATGATTTTCGTATTGAGCATTTCAGAAAGGTCTCTGCCAGAGTTTGTGGGTAGGGTGCTTTTTAGTTGTGAAGGCAGCAGAAACCTCTCCGAAATCTCTTCCCATCCCCAGCCACGACTGCAAGATTTTTCAGTCAATCTCTCCTCTGAGTAGGTGAGCCGCCAACCTTCTGAATCAACCTTGTGATCTCCGCTTAACCTGAGCACTGTGGAGCAATGAGCACAGAAGGAGGGGATGGCAACTGACTGTAGTCCTGGAAAGGGATGGAAGGAAAGCATCCCACTGAGTGACTTCAGCCAGCTACATGGCTGCCATGCCTCCCTGTCTAGTTCATGAGTAGACTTGAGCCCCCAACACCTCTGCCTAGAAAATACTCGCCCTGCGTGGTCCAGGCAAAGGCAAGTTCCTTCTGAGCCTGCAGTCACCACCCCCATCTCTTGTGCTGAATGTCTTTCCCCCTGACATTCCCCTCCTCTCCATAGCTGTCAACTGTCCCTTATTTGGTGGGAAAGTCCCTTATCCCAGTGCTGTATCCCTCTGCTGTCCCTTATTGATGATGTCCCTTAAATTTCCCAGGTTTCAAAGGAAGCAGCTCCTCTCCCTCTCTCCCTGCCTGCCGGCCAGGAAGGAGGGAAGCTCCAAATGTGTTGCTTGGCTGCCCGGCCCGCCCCCCCTCCGGCCTCCTCTCACCAGCTTCGGCCCTCGGGAGCCCCTCCCCGCCGGGACTGGCGGGAGCCTTGGGCCCTGCCGCCAAACTGAGCGTCTCTGCCTGGGGTAGCATTTTTGTAGCTTGGGCTTCGTTTTGCGCGAGAAGTGGTTGCTGCTTGTAGTTATTTAATTGCAGTCTTTCATCAGCTTGAGCAGCAACCTCTGGAAATGAAGGGCTAAAAAACGGCGCTGTTCTCCAAAATTATCTGGTCCCTTTTAACTTTGTATTTCAGCTGGTTGACTAAAATTTTGGCTGCTGGTCCCTTATTTTCAAATCTGTAAGTTGACAGCTATGCTCCTCTCTTACAGGGCATCTCCTGTGATGGCGGTCACTATTGCTGCCCCTTTGGCTCCCGCTGCAGTCCTGATGGGAAATCTTGCTCTAAGAGTGAAGGTACCTTGGGGCAGGGTGATGGAAAGGAGAGAGGGGTGGTCACAGCCGGAACAATGTGTCAGCATCGCCCTTGAGCCAGTACCACCAACTGGACTCATGCACTTCAGCCCCGACTGGGCTAGGCGAGCTGGGTAGCACTTCCAGAGACCACCCTCTGCACAGGAACAGGTCAAAGTGCTGTGGACTCACAGCTTAGAGTTGTGAGCACCAGATTCACTCCCACAAGAAGACAGTCGTCGCACAGCAGAGTCTAGCAGAGTATATAAACGACTTGGAGAGCAGCTCTGTAGAATAACTTCTTTTATTCTATCTACAACTATTATACAACTATATACAGAGCTTAATGAGGTCTAAGCATAAATGAATGCTAAACTGCACTGAGTGTCTGCAGCTGCTCTTAGCAGCAACCTTATCTCTACACACGATCTGTAACACTCAGTCTCTCTCTCTCTCCCCGACACACTGACTGACTGACTGACTTGGTGCAGGAGTAGAATAAGTAGAGAGCAGAACACGCCTCTTTCTCTCTGGAGAATCAGCAGACTCATCAGGAGATTCTTGGATATGGGAGGGGTGAAATCTCCTCACAATGAACTGCGAAACCTGGCAAGAAGAATTATCTAACTATCCCAGTGGCTTCCTCTGAATGCCAGGCTTTTCGAAAATTGTCTAGAACTTACTTTTAACATGGATTTTCTCTTCCTTTTGGCTTCTAGTTCCAACCTTTCCTGCCAGAGTTGGTGCTGTTCAGTGTCCAGATGGGGAATCTGAATGCCCAAACGAGTCTACTTGTTGTATGATGCCCGATGGAGTCTGGGGCTGTTGCCCGATGCCCGAGGTATGGGGGCCCGGCAGATGGAATCGTAGAGTTGGAAGGGACCCCCAAAGGTCATCTGTCCCAACCCCCTGCAATGCGGGAATCTCGGCTCAACACACACAATTGCCTCGTTACATAATTCATGTTCAGAATACCACAACACACACGTAACTGGCTATAAAGTAACATAACATTATATATAATTAAACTGTAGTCGTCATGTCAAAAAATTGCAAAGCACAGTTCTTGGTGGCAACAACATATCATATTACTATTAAGCTTCTATATGTTTTTATTGTTGTAAAGTCCAAGGATAGTCAAGTCCAAAGATTGTCAAGTCCAACGATTACAATTCCTGTTGGCAATGCCATTTCATACTGATATCTTCCTTCTGCATCACTAACCTATAAAAATCAAAGAAGCTTAATTCTGCAGTCTATAAATGATACAAGCATCTTTCATTTGCATAATTTGTCCTTTCTTTTGTGGGTGTTTATATATATATATATATATATATATATATACACACACACACATATATATATATATACACACATATATATATATACACATACATACATACATACATACATACATATATATATAAAATTTCTTCACTTGTTAGCACTTTGTGTCATTTTTGTTTTCTCGTAATCACAAGCCACACTGAAGGCCTAGCACCCCACTCAGCCACTTTTTGTGCGTCTGAGATTTTAACACGTTTCTTGTGTGCTTTCAACCATATATGTACAGCCCAAGGGACTAGAAACTTGGTTTTAAAGTGAAGAGAGATCTGGATTCCCCACCCAGTGTTCTGTTCTGTGCTTTCCCTGCAGATGCTTCCGCAACTCACAAAACACTTAGTATAAGCAAAAGCTGCAGAGAAGAGTGTCCCCCCCCCTAAAATCACGGTATTAATTGATTTGATGTCTAGCCTTTGGGTGACTAACAACCTGAAAACCCGTCATATATTATTAAATCTTTAGCTTGCCTTTTTCCTAACTGCTAAAAGCCAATCTGATGGAAAAGCAGAGGCTTCTGAAGGGCACCTGCAGTTGTCTTGAGACCTTGCGGGAGCCACAGCACCATGACTGAGCACTTACTGCTGTCTTCTCAGAGTAGACAATAGTGGTCGAGATCAGAGGCGGGTGGACTTCAGGCTCCCACATTCTGCTTTGCTATTGATTAGAACCCAAAGATCTGCCAGCCAGAACCAGACACAATAATAAAAGCACAATCTTTGGGATACATGATCAGGGTGGCTTACAATTAAATATTGAAAGTACCATGAACCCATAAGCTAAGAAAAGCAAATATATAACAGCAACATGAAAATTTAAAAAAACAACAACCAGTTGAAATAATGGATTTTGGGCTTACTGTCACGTTCCTCGCCTCTTTCTCTCCCAAGGCATTGTGTTGTGAAGACAAGATCCACTGCTGCCCACACAACACAACTTGCGACCTGCCACACGCGCGGTGCTTTGCAGCCTCCGGGGAGCACCCTCTTCGGAAGAAGTTTCCAGCGACCAGGCGAGCGGTTCTGTTGGGTACGGAACGGGGAGTGAAGGATGGGGTAGACCTGGAGTTGCTGCCCATTCAGTGCAGCAGTTCTTCATCCCCCTTCTGACAAGGCAGCGCATCCTGCCCTCTTAAATTCCTGTCTCTGAACCTCCTCTGCAGATTCACCTCGGAACAGTCTCTGCCCAGGTAATCAGTCCAGCTGCCCAGATACAGACACCTGCTGCATTCTCCCGACGGGCCAATATGGCTGCTGCCACCTACCCAATGTAAGTATCAAATTCAGAAAGACAACTGGATGGGATTGTGTGGGTCCAGTGGAAGGGGCCAGTGTTGCTAGGCCTGCGGCTCTCGCTAAATTCAAATTGTGGCAGCTCTGTTTTTTTTGACCAACATACAGTGGAACTTTGGTTCTTGAACTCAATCTGTTCCAGAAGTCCGTTTGACTCTTGAAACTGTTTGAAAACCAAGGCGTTGCGGAGTCGATTTATTCGTCAGCTAAGCTGTTCGAGAACCAAAGTTCCACTGTACATTGGATTTTGCCTGTGGGGGTGAAGCAAGAAATCACCTCCCTCTTTCATTTGCCCTCTTCCCTGAGGCTTGTACTCCACTCTAGCGCTGGGCGATGCCTGGTTTTCGACATCGCAATTTATCACAAGCTGAACTTTGCGATATACCATTATACAGTGGACACTCGGGTTGCAAACGGGATCTGTGCGGGATGCACATTCACAACCCGCAGCATTCACAAACCGCATCTGCGCACGCGCAGATTGCGATCCGGCACTTCTGCGCATGCGTGACTGCCGAAACCCAGAAGTATGTTGGGATTCGCAGGATACTGAGTAAGTCTGCAGGCTTCAACAGGCTGGTGCAATACTCTGTGAAGTGCTGGGTCAGAGTGACTCAGCAGGAATGTGATTGGCTATCACCTGTTTTAAAAGGAAAGCCTGTTCAACAGTAGTTGTGGTTGTGCTGTGGTGGAGAGTATTTGTTTGCCTTAAGGAGCAGGTACTCTGTATGGACTGTTTTTGTAAATACCTGTATATAGCTCACATTAAAAAGACTGCACTGGAAAACCCTGGGACTCTGAGCGTTTCTGCTAAAAGTGCTGCGAGGAATTCGCGACAAAGTAACCCATTCCGGTACTTCTAGGTTTCAGGGGTCCACAACCCAAAAAAACACAACCTGAAGCGGCTGTAACCCGAGGTATGACTGTATCACAATGTCTGAAATAAGGACAGAGCATTGTAGAGGCATTGGCTGGCTTCACGGTTTCCCCCACATTTTGACTTTTGCACAGAGCATACACACACACACACACACACACACATCGTGATTCGCGATACATTTCCAGGTCAAAAATTATGAAACCAATATCATGATATGGACTTCAAACTGATTTTGGACGATATATTGCCCAGTCTTACTCCCAGCAACACAGATCCACCAATGCAGCTTCTTCTGAGGACCTTGACTCCCCAACACTTGATTCATTTTAGGGGAGCTTTGGGGTGTCTGTTGGCCCTCTTTTCCGTGAAGCCTTGCTGTAAATTAGCACTTGTCCTCTGGGCTTGCTGCCCGTACCAGCAAGATGTGGAAAAGATGCAGCCCTCAAACCAGGAGTCTTGGTTGAACACAAACTTGACATGAGCCAACAGTGTGACGCGGCAGCTAAAAAAGCCAATGCAATTCTGGGCTGCATCAGTAGGAGTATAGCATCTAGATCAAGGGAAGTAATAGTGCCACTGTATTCTGCTCTGGTCAGACCTCACCTGGAGTACTGTGTCCAGTTCTGGGCACCACAGTTCAAGAAGGACACTGACAAACTGGAACGTGTCCGGAGGAGGGCAACCAAAATGGTCAAAGGCCTGGAAATGATGCCTTATGAGGAACGGCTAAGGGAGCTGGGCATGTTTAGCCTGGAGAAGAGGAGGTTAAGGGGTGATATGATAGCCATGTTCAAATATATAAAAGGATGTCACATAGAGGAGGGAGAAAGGTTGTTTTCTGCTGCTCCAGAGAAGCGGACACGGAGCAATGGATCCAAACTCCAAGAAAGAAGATTCCACCTAAACATTAGGAAGAACCTCCTGACAGTAAGAGCTGTTCGACAGTGGAATTTGCTGCCAAGGAGTGTGGTGGAGTCTCCTTCTTTGGAGGTCTTTAAGCAGAGGCTTGACAACCATATGTCAGGAGTGCTCTGATGGTGTTTCCTGCTTGGCAGGGGGTTGGACTCGATGGCCCTTGTGGTCTCTTCCAACTCTATGATTCTATGATTCTATGAAACCAGAAGCATGGGTTGCAATGTTTGGCATGAACTGGTTCCCTCCAGCCCACCCTTCGTCCCAAGCTAGGCAGATGCAGGCAGTGCCGTTTGGGATCTAATGCCCACAACCTTTCCTCGCCTCCTGCCAGGCTGTCTGCTGCAGGGACCACCTTCACTGCTGCCCACAGGGCACCACGTGCGACCTGGAGCACTCGCGATGCACTATGACCCCGCAGAGGTCATGGCCCATCTTGCACCTCACTGCGGACCTCCGCCAAACAGGTGAGGCAGGACTCAGTGTGTGGGGGGTGGTATTCTGCAAAGCAGCAAGGGAGGCGAAAATTGATGCCTGCGCACATTATGTCGAATGGGGATAGCTAGCATCGTGGTGTCAGAAGTGGTTGGGAGGTGTAGGTCAGCTGCTTCAGAAAGGCACCAGGTTGGCTGCCCATGATGTAGACTTTTGGAGAGGGGCTGCTGCTTATTGGAGGAGCATCTGCCTTGCAAGCAGAAGGTCCCAGGTTCAATTTCTGGCATCTCCTGCAAGAAGGGCCTTTACACTTGGAGGAGTTTGGATTTGATATCCCGCCTTTCACTCCCCTTCAGGAGTCTCAAAGCGGCTAACATTCTCCTTTCCCTTCCTCCCCCACAACAAACACTCTGTGAGGTGAGTGGGGCTGAGAGACTTCAAAGAAGTGTGACTGGCCCAAGGTCACCCAGCAGCTGCATGTGGAGGAGTGGAGACGCGAACCCGGTCCCCCAGATTAGGAGACTACCGCTCTTAACCACTACACCACACTTGCCAGAAGCTCGGCCCTGCCCTCGCTGGTCCTGGGAGGAGCCTTGAAAAAAGTCCCATACACTGAGACTTTGCGCCTCTTCATTGGGGGATATAGGAAGCCCAGAGCACTTGTTCTTTAGATGTCCCTTTTATGAAGAGGCACGTAGTTAAGACCATTGATCCCCTACTGGTGAGGCTCGCTGACCTCTCGGAAAAGCAAAAATTCGACCTATTCCTGTTAGGCAAAGATCAGAAGGCGACCCGGATGGTCGCCAGATTCTGTGTACAGATCTGTAGGCACAGACCATCTCCCAATGCAAACTAGTTCGTTAAGAAAATCCCCAAACTCGGTTCTATGGGTGACTCCGGGTCAGCTCGCTGCGGTGGTTTATTGTTGTACGTTGTTTCAATTGTTTGTTTTCCTTCTGTGACTGTACCCCCGTGTGTGTTTTATAAGCTGGTCTCCGACCGTAATAAATTATCTATCTGGCATCCCCAGGTTAGGGCTGGGAGAGATCTGTGCCTGAAACAGTGGCGAGACACTCCCAGTCGGTGTAGACAGTCCTTAGCTAGATGGGCCAATGCTCTAGCGTGGTATAATGCAGCTTCCTCTGCTCCTAAGGGAGCGAGACCAAAACTTGATACCCCTCACCCCTCATGCTGCCTTCCCCATACCAGCTAAGCAACACACTGGGCTTTGGGAAGGAGGTGCAAAGCTCTGGCAGAGTCCTAGAGCCCTCTCACCTCCTTCCTAAAACTAGGAGAGCGCTACTAGGCTTTGGAAAGGAGGCAGGTGGTTCTGCCAGAGCACCACACCTCCTTCCCAAAGCCCAGCACCTCACTTACCTGGCCTTGGCAAGACAGTGGGTGGGTGGGTTCGGGGGGGGGGGAGTTAATTGTTGCCAAGGGCTGCCCAAAACAGCCTTGAGGTAGGGCGTTCTTGGTTCCCATTCCGATGAGCCTCCCTCTCCTTCCTGTAGTCGGTGTTGTCCAGTGCGACGATGAGCACACCTGCCCAGATGGGAACACCTGTTGCCTGCGAAGCCCAGGCGAATGGGGGTGCTGCCCATTGGAGGAGGTAAGAGGAGCGATGGATGAGGGGACGGGGGTGCAGGTGGTCCAAGACTCAATCTCTGGCGCCTACGGGCTCCCTTCTGAAATCCCACCAGTCCGTCCTGAACTTGGTGGACCAAGGGAACTTCCTTTCTTCCTTCTGTGGGGCGGGGGGGGGGGCGGACAGGACGAATCCTATAGTTTAAGGTTACCAGTTTTCCCCCCAATGAATCCGGGGACACTTTTCAACTTCCTGCTAAATAGATGGATTTTGTCAGGGGACTGATTTGTAAATCCGGGGGCTGTCCCCAAGAAACGGGGACACCTGGTAACCTTACTATAGTTTTGCCTGTGGAGGGTACCAGGCCTTGTCCCCGGTACCTGCTGTTAAAACCGTGGTTTCCAAAGGGGGCATTACGTCCCTTGGCGTTAGGGGGCACTAAGAGGCAAGGGGGTGGCAGGGGGCGCTGGAGGTGTAAATGACTATCAGACTTGGATGAACCTGATACCCAATGACACCAGCTTCTCCATTTTTGTTGAACTAATTGAACAAAGTAGTTTTCATTGGATTTTGAACAAATGTGTAGCAGGTGGTTACAGCTTTCAATTTTACTGTGTTGCTTACTATGTTCCTTAGTGAGTAACTGCTGTTCTGAATATTTTTATATGGCAGGGTTAACTGGGAATAATCATCATTATCATTATTATTAATTTATACCCCACCCATCTGGCTGGGTTTCTCCAGCCACTCTGGGCAGCTTACAGCACATAAAAAATTGTGAAACATTAGACATTAAAAATTTCCCTATACAGGGCTGCCTTCAGATGTCTTTTAAAAGTCTGGTAGTTGTTTATCTCCTTGACATCTGATGGGAGGGCGTTCCACAGGACAGTCGCCGCTACCAAGAAGGCCCTTTGCCTGGTTCCCTGTAACCTCACTTCTTGCAGTGAGGGAACCGCCAGAAGGCCCTCGGAGCTAGATCTTAGTGTGTGGATTGAAAAATGGGGGTGCAGACACTCCTTCAGGTATATTAGGCCGAAGCCGTTTAGGGCTTTAAAGGTCAGCACCAACGCTTTGAATTGTGCTCAGAAACATACTGGGAGCCACTGAAGATCCTTTAGGACTAGTTACAGTGGTACGTTGGGTTAAGAACTTAATTCGTTCTGGAGGTCTGTTCTTAACCGGAAACAGCACTTTAGCTAATGGGGCCTTACGCTCCCGCCGTGCCGCTTGAGCACGATTTCTGTTCTCATCCTGAATCAAAGTTCTTAACCCGTGGGTTAGCTGAGTCTGTAACCTGAAGCGTATGTAACCCAAGGTACCACTGTATATGGTCCTAGCGACTGTTCCCAGTCACCAGCTTGGCAGCTGCATTCTGAGTCTCCGTGAGACCCAGGGGATGGTGGCCTGAAAATGTTCAGGAACCTCTATGTCGAAAAGGATCTCTGCTAGCTGGGCTGGTGGGGAGGGTCTTTCTTTCATGGCTAGGTGGCAGCCTCCTTGTACCCTCTCTGTGTCGACTGCTCCACAAATGAACCTGAGAAATTTCTGTGTCCTATTCCAGGCTGTCTGCTGCTCAGACCATGTCCACTGCTGCCCAAAGGGCTACACGTGCAACGTGACTGCAGGGACCTGCGACGAAGGCGGCAGAAGCATCCCGTGGCTGGCGAAAGCAGAACCACGCTCCCTGCCTGTGAGCTCTGCGGGCACGGCAGTGCCGTGCGATGCCCACACGGAATGCCCAGAAGGGCACACCTGCTGCCGTCTGTCATCGGGCGCGTGGGGCTGTTGCCCCTTGCCAGAGGTAAGAGGAGGGTGGGGCAGGTTCCAACACTCACTGCCAAATGCCACAGTGGCCTGTGCGCTCCAAGTGTCTTGGCTGTGGAACGGAAAGCGGGGGAAGTGGGTTCAAGCCTGGCAGCGCTGGGAGTGTGCTCACGGCCAGAGTTTTGCTGTCTGTAAAATGGGAACAAGCGGAGCCCATTTGTGGGGTGAGCAGCAGATTGCATAATGCCGTTACCCAGCAAGGAGGTGCATCTTGATAACTAGAAACCAGTGGCTTTTGCTCAGTGAAATTCTGTCTCCCCCTCGCCAATCGCATGCACACGAAAGCTCATACCAATTAACAAACTTAGTTGGTCTCTAAGGTGCTACTGGAAGGATTTTTTTTTTTATTTGACTACGGCAGACCAACACAGCTACCTACCTGTAACCTGCCCTATGGTTTGTGTTGTGGTCAGTGATATTTCTAGGCCCCTTTCTTTCCTTTTCTTGGGCTCCTTTCCCTTGCTGCTTTCCCAAGCCTTCTCAGTGTCAAAGCCCGAAGCGCCTGGAGAAAGAGGGATATGTGGGGAAGTAAAATATGGGCTGGCAAGATTTCAGCCCAACTCTCTCCCCTGTGTTTCCCATTTAAATTGGTTCTCCCACTTTTTACAGGATGGCAGCAGCTCCCTAATCTGATGCAATCCCATCTAATTTGGTTCTGGCTTTGCATTGGGCAGCTGGGGGTGCCCAGTGATTTGCTAGATTAGTAATAATTTCATTACTTTATCCCGATGGATTGGGAAGGGACTCCTCTGCCCTTACATGCCATCTAGCACTTCCCCTGCACAACTGCTCTGTCCCTGGGGCTTCCAACACATTTGGAAGGAAAATGTGAGGTTTCATTAGCAATGAAGGAAAAACTCATCTGGTCAGGGGCCCCCCCCCCAGCATATAATGCCGTTCCCCCACCCCATGCATTCTTTTGAAAAACCTACAAAATCAGCCTGTAATTTGAAGCTGACTAGGAACAGGAGTGGGACGCGGGTGGCACTGTGGGTAAAACCTCAGTGCCTAGGACTTCGAATCCCCACAGCGGGGGGAGCTCCCGTCATTCGGTCCCAGCGCCTGCCCACCTAGCAGTTCGAAAGCACCCCTAAGTGCAAGTAGATAAATAGGTACCGCTTTATAGCGGGAAGGTAAACGGCATTTCCGTGTGCTGCGCTGGTGCTGGCTCGCCAGCTGCAGCTTTGTCACGCTGGCCACGTGACCTGGAAGTGTCTTCGGACGGCGCCGGCTCACGGCCTCTAGAGCGAGATGAGCACGCAACCCTAGAGTCGGACATGACTGGCCCGTACGGGCAGGGGTACCTTTACCTTTAGGAACAGGAGTAGGCTATTCCGTTGATTCCCATAGCATCATTGACTTGGGTCTCCAAACAAAATCCCATTGAAGACTTGGTGAGACCAGAGACCCTGCCACCATTCAGAGTCAGGGATTGTAAATCCTGTCTCCGATTCCTTCCAGGCTCACGAGTTCCTTCCCCCCCCCCTGCTTCCCCCCCCCCAGGCCATCTGCTGCAAGGACGGCTCCCACTGCTGCCCTGCCAACTACCAGTGCAACTTGTCGGAAGGCACTTGCACCAAGAACGGAAGCAGCATCCCTTGGCTGGAGAAGAAGCCGGCCGTCGTTGGCCTTGCCTCTTTGAGCAGGAACGTGAAATGCAACGAGGAGTTCAGCTGCGCAGATGGGCAGACGTGCTGCATGGCCGGAGCGCTGGGCTGGGAGTGCTGCCCTTTCCCACAGGTACATCGAGCGGGCATCCCCAAAATGTGTGTTTATCCCCAAAATGTGTGTGTCATGGCGGCAGCGGTTTCCTTACAGGTAAAGAGTGCTTGATTTGGGGAGCTGCCTATAGGCCTCTGATGAGGGGCGAGTCCTCATCCTTCCTTCCTTTCCTCTGCAGGCCGTCTGCTGCTCTGACCTAAAGCATTGCTGCCCTGGAGGCTACACCTGTGATGTGGAACATGGCTCCTGTGTCCAAAGCGGACAGCCTTCCCGGCAGGTCTCGATGGCTCTCATTCAGCCGAGGGAGGTGAATGACATCAGGTGTGACGACGAGGCGAGCTGCCCAGACGGGCACACCTGCTGCCGGATGCCCTCGGGCGAGTGGGGCTGCTGCCCTTTCCCAGAGGTAAGCTGGGGTGGCGGAAGAGTCCCCAACAAGTTGCTATCAAGTGCGAAACTAAAGTGATGGTGCTGTTCTGTGCAGTTCAAGAAAAACCTAACTTGAACTCTCTTTTTAAAGGAAGGGGAATCCTTCCCCTGCTGTAATATGCCTTTGTGGCAGGCAATGGTTCTCAAAAGAGGACCCTCTTTGGTGGCTCACCTTATCCCCATTGGCCAATCCCTGTGTTTTCTTAAGATGCTTCCAGCTGCGAAAACTGTTCCTGGGGTTCAGCCCTTGTAGTCATCTCCTAAAGAGCTGGTGCAGCATAAGGGACTGAGCTCTGACCCCAGGAAGTCCCAGATTCAAATCCTGATCCTCTTTCTCAGCCTCTTGTGAATTCACAACGATGCCCGAGGCCAGTGGTTCTCAGAATTTTTGTGCCGTTTTGGTCTCTGATCTTTGATGTTAAATCTTGCCAGCTCCTATTCTTGTATCTCTCTCCTGTCTCCCCTGCAGGCTGTCTGTTGCCCAGACCGTGTCCACTGCTGCCCCAAAGACTACACTTGCGATCCAGGTCAGAAAACCTGCCAGTCGCCGCAGCACTCTCTACCTTGGGCTCCCAAGCATCCTGCCGGTGTGACTCAGAACCGTGGCATCCGATGCAACGACACAACCAGCTGCGAGGAAGGGCAGACCTGCTGCAGGGATGTCTCGGGCGGGTGGAGCTGCTGCCAGCTGCCCAACGTGAGTGCAGCCGGGGCTTTGCACAAACTTAACGTGGGTGGCGCTGTGGGTTAAACCACAGAGCCTAGGACTTGCCGATCAGAAGGTTGGCGGTTTGAATCCCCGTGACGGGCTGAGCTCCCGTTGCTTGGTCCTGCCAACCTAGCAGTTTGAAAGCACCTCAAAGTGCAAGTAGATAAGTAGGTACCGCTCCAGCGGGAAGGTAAACGGCGTTTCCGTGCACTGTTCTGGTTCGCCAGAAGCGGCTTAGTCCTGCTGGCCACATGAACCGGAAGCTGTCTGTGGACAAACGCCGGCTCCCTTGGACAATAAAGCAAGGTGAGCGCCGCAACCCCAGAGTCGGTCACGACTGGGCCTAATGGTCAGGGGTCCCTTTACCTTTTGCCCAGGTGCCAGCACAGAACACTGAAGCGAAAGCATGCCAGGGCACTAGGCGACTGACTGACTGACATGCGGGAGGCAGTCTTGCACTGTGTCATGCTGGAATAGACTCTTATCTATTAGGAAATGGGGCAAGTGGCTTGGGCAGAGGCTGTGAGCAGGGCAAAGCACAGAAAAAGATAGAGCAGGTGGCGGGAGGCAGAGTCTGGAGGGTGCTGGTCAGAGAAGCAGCAGCTTGGTTTCTGCAGGGTGTTGGGTGCTATTCAGGCACCCTTTGCGAAATCTGAGGCATGCGTTAACTAACCTAAATGCTGTTCTGGGGAAAGATAGTTCTGGCAGTAAATAAATAAGTGTTTCACTAGCCAAGGGAGATGGCCCCAGCCCCCTTGACTCCTGCTCGCCACCCCAGTAACCTGAGAACACGCCCAAGGTTTTCCAAGCCAGTAAGAGCCAGTGTGGTGTAGTGGTTAAGAGCGGTGGACTCGTAATCTGGGGAACCGGGTTCGCTTCCCCGCTCCTCCACCTGCAGCTGCTGGGTGACCTTGGGCTAGTCCCACTTCTCTGAAGTCTCTCAGCCCCACTCACCTCACAGAGTGTTTGTTGTGGGGGAGGAAGGGAAAGGAGAATGTTAGCCGCTTTGAGACTCCTTCAGGTAGTGTTAAAGCGGGATATCAGATCCAAACTCCTCTTCTTCTTCAATGCTGTCTCCACAGCTTTAAGGTCTAAAAACTTGGGTTCATGTAAAACGAAAGCGGTGCAAGTAATTCTTAAAAAGAGGTGCAAATTTCAGCTTGTCAGCCATTCCCTTTTTTTCACCCCCTTGTTTTTGTTCATTGCACTGCCTTTGGCCATGTCTTCTCCACTGGGGAGACGTTGGTTAATAAAAGAAACTTGTATCCTTTTTAGCTGTTAAAAGCAAACCCCCTTTCAGGTATGGGCAACTCTTTGGCTAGGTCATCAAGTGTTGCGGCATCAGGACAGACCCTGAGGACCAAAGCTTTCCTCTCTCTGCTTCTGCAGGCTGTTTGCTGCGAGGATCACAAACACTGCTGCCCCTCGGGCTACACCTGCAACGTGGGAGCTCGGACGTGCGAGAAGCAGTTCTGGCCCAGGCTCCTACCTGCAGGCGGTCTGCTGAGTTCCTCGCGCTCCCCCACGTCCGGCCGGGATGTGTCGTGCGGTGATCAGCACTACTGTCACGACCACCAGACCTGCTGCAAGTCCAGCTCAGGAGGATGGGCCTGTTGCCCTTACGACAAGGTCAGTGGCTGTGCTGGTGGGGGGGGGGGGTTGGTTGCAGGTTCGAACTGGTTAGCGGGAAGGACTTGTGTGTTTGGCGGGGTGCCGACTGCATAAGATTTTGAGCAGAGGTCATGGGAGGGTGGCTATCTTAGTTTGAAAGATCCTGAGAAGCAGTATCGATGGCCTAAAGGGAGTGAAACACGGAGGTAGGAAAGCAGGAGGGGATTGTGGCCATTGCTGGACTATAACTCTCAAGTGTCCTTGACTGATGGCCAGGCAGGTTGGGAATCCCTTGTGTATATATATCCCTGGGATTTCTTGTATCTCAGCATCAGCCATGTGAGTTTTCTGGGAAATTCTGAACAAAAGAAAATTTCCTGTGCAAATTTATTTTTATTTTGCTTGTGTTTACTAAACAAAGCTACAAAAAACCCAAACCGGCCACCTTTGAAACAGCCAATATCACATTTCCAATTGGCATCCAACCACTGTTACCAGTGAAGTCAGATAAATCACTGGAAAAATTTCCACTCTGCAGCACTGGTAATGACGTTCATGCTTTTCTTATGGATGATGCGATTTGAGTCTTGCCTTGCTTCTTGTTGTGTGGCATTTCTCCCTCCCATCCTCATGAAGCTCCTCCTGTTCCGAGGGGAAGGGGGTATTACTTTGTCAACTATAATAATCTCAACAAAAGTATAAATATTAAATAAAAAAAAAGGGAAGAGAATAGGTCGTACCTTGGAAGTCGAAGGGGATCAATTCCAGAAGTTCGACTTCCAAAATGTTAGGAAATCAAAGCACGGCTTCTGATTGGCTGCTGGAAGCGCCTGCAGCCAATTGGAAGCCCCGTTGGTTGTTAAGCTTCCCAAAATAGTTTGCAAACCAGTACAGTCACTTCCAGGTTTGCAACATTCAGGAGACAAAACGAGAATTAAGCTGTTCGAAAACCAAGGTACGACTGTACATTAAAAAACCCTTTTAAGAAGTACCGTATTTTTCGCTCTCTAGGATGCACTTTTCCCCCTCCAAAAATTAAGGGGAAGTGTGTGTGCGTCCTATGGAGCGAATGCAGGCTCCTTGGCTTCAGCGATAGCCGTCTGAATCCTTTGGAGCGCAGCACGAGTTCCCGCTGCGTTCAGGAGGCTTCAGGTTCCTTTCGCTGAAGCCAGGAGAGTCTGGGCTTTGAGGCTGGCGGTGGGGGAAAGCAGCGCTTCCCCTCACCGCCAGCCCCACAAGCTCAGGGGGAGGGGGCAGCGGCAAGGCGGCGGGCCACCTTTGCACTGTTCCCCGACCTGGTCTTTGAGGCTTTTCCCCGAGGAGGGAGAAGCGACTGACTGGCTGTGTCAGTCCCTTCTCCCTCTTGGTCAAAAAGGCTGCAGGAGCCGTGCGCAAAAACAGGGAGAAGGTCTGGGAGAAGCGCACAGGCTGTGTGCAGCCTGTCCGCTGCTCCCAGAGCTGGGGGGGAGGGGGAGAATAATATTTTCCCCCTCTGAAAATTAGGTGCGCCCTATGGAGCGAAAAATACGGTAGTTCAAAACAGCAATAAAATATATACTATAGTTTTTTGTAGTCTTAAGTATATGTTAATCCATGTGTTACTATGGTTTTGACACATACATTCCAAATATCATTAAATTCTCAATGCGTAATCTTTGTCTGAGGCTATCTGTACATGGGCTGCAAGAGTTAATTACAGTGGTACCTCGCAAGACGAAAGGGTTTTTCGTTTCTTGAGTTGCTTCACAAGACAATTTTCCCTATGGGCTTGCTTTGCAAGACGAAAACGTCTTGTGGGTTTGCTTCCTTTTTCTTAAAGCCGTTAATACGCAGGGAATCCGCGCTCCGCAAGACGAAAAAATCGCAAGACGAAGCAACTCGTGGAACGAATTAATTTCATCTTGCGAGGCACTTGTCTCTACTGCTATGTTGTCATGGGGGGTCCAAGTGGAGGCTGGCCCAGAAGGGTAAATGGGACTGCCCCACCAACCTCTGTCTTGAGTCCTTTCTCCCTCCTCCTTTCTTACTTGCAGCTAATCCAGGGGTGGTTCTGTACCTGCTTCCGCCCTCTTGTTGGTGCTGGGTTGTCGCTCCTCTTTCCACCAATCTTGATGGGTTTTTCAAACTCACCAGCCTCCTCGAGGGTCCAAGTAAGGCCTCTTGAGACAGAGCAGAAACATGAATAAACATCCTAGTACCGTCTTTTCAGTGTCTTGCAATCTTTTAAACAGGAAGTTGTCTAGCTTTTCTAAGTCTTGAGTACTCCTTTCCGAGAGGAATTATCACCCCATCATTTTTGCCTCTCTCTCTGTCTCCCCCTGCAGGGCTCCTGCTGCTCTGACAAACGCCACTGCTGTCCGCCTGGCTTCCGTTGTTCCTGGAGGGGCACTGAATGCATTAAACAGAAGCCACTCCGCTGGGACACGGGTGCCTTCACCCATCGCTCTACCCAAGCACATGCGTTGCTCTGAAGTGCCTTTTCGTGTCTGGCCTCTCCCAATACTTGGGCGCTGGAGCGAGCTCTGCTTTTTTTCAGGGAGGGACATTTGTAAGCGTGTGCAGGAGAGATGGCGACTTCTGCCAGTTTGCCGTTCTGATCAGGAAGGGGATTCCTGCTGCCTTACGCTTGCCCCCTACGTGGGTGAAACCCTCTTCTTTAGAGGCATTGCCAGAGAGAATAAATCCTCTCTCTCCCCCATCCTCGAATGCCCACCAGGGACCCCTGGCTTCACTGCCATGCTGCAGCCTGGAAGGGTTCTTCTCCTGGGCCAAGATTTATGCAAGCTTGGGGGTCTTGCTCTGTCCCTGCAGTCCTCTTTACCTAAATTGTTTTTGATTACTTTTGTGCTGTTTCTTCTAAAAAAAGAAAGAATAAATCTTGACACTGGATTGGCAGTTGTTTGCTGCTGTGCTTACCAACCATGGGTGTCTCTACTGTCTCATTTTGGGTTCCTTTGCAGCCCTTGTGTGTGTTGCCCCTTCTCTCCTTCTGTATCCTGTATAGAAATGAAATAAATAATAATAAACACAGCCAGGATTTGAACCTGAGATCTAGCTTTGGTGCAAAGTGCTGTCGATAACAGGAGGCCTGCGTCGTCAGCCGAAACAATGGCTTTAAAAGCCGGGAATCGGCCCCAGTGGATGTCTCTTCTGCTAAATAACGGCAGCGACTATTCAAGTTAGGACTAGTTGCTAGGCCAGGTTCTCAAAAGTGGTTAAAAACCACTGCACTGCGTTCTGTATAGCTGGGATGAGTGGCCTTTTACTGGCCGACTGTTGGAAGAGTTTT
Organism: Podarcis gaigeae; assembly: GCF_964106915.1. Classification (NCBI taxonomy): domain Eukaryota; kingdom Metazoa; phylum Chordata; class Lepidosauria; order Squamata; family Lacertidae; genus Podarcis; species Podarcis gaigeae. The sequence goes on from NC_139689.1 coordinate 42,570,478, forward strand.
GTGATGCACAAAATCCCACACATTATTCCTTCACTGCAGGGGCCTGGACTAGAAGACTCTCAGGGTCCCTTCTAACTCTATGATTGTAAAAGCATCCCTTCCTCTTTGCAGCGATTGTATATTTTACTCTAGGAGACTTAGAATCTAGTCTACCCTGTCAGAGTTAACACTAAAGACATTACTTCTGGTAAGTTGAGCCACGGTGGCCACTAGAGGGCCATAACTTTTTGTCTCTGGCTTTTTAGATTTGTTTACCCATGTACTGGAAGGGACGTGGGTGGCGCTGTGGGTTAAACCACAGAGCCTAGGACTTGCCGATCAGAAGGTCAGCTGTTCGAGTGACGGGGTGAGCTCCTGTTGCTCCTTGCTCCTGCCAACCTAGCAGTTCAAAAGCATGTCAAAGTGCAAGTAGATAAATAGGTACCGCTCCGGCGGGAAGGTAAACGGCGCTTCCGTGCGCTGCTCTGGTTCGCCAGAAGCGGCTTAGTCATGCTGACCACATGACCCGGAAGCTGTATGCCGGCTCCCTCGGCCAATAAAGCGAGATGAGTGCCGCAACCCCAGAGTCGGCCACGACTGGACCTAATAGTACATGGGTAAAGGTAAAGGTAAAGGGACCCCTGATTATCTGAAACCAAAGAGGCGCATTGGCTGCATATATTGGCATTATTTTCAGCTCTTCCACCCCCAGTATTTGTTAATTTTAAGTCAGTGCACTGAGCAAGAAGAGTTCTGTGGAAGATGTGTGTTCATCAACCCCGTTTCCCACCATCTGCCTATAAGAAACCTCCTTTCTCCAGTGATTACTGAAAAACCCTAAAACCAATCCTTGCAATGTTCCAGTTTGAGCTTACAAATGTTGATTTTCAGCTGACAGAAACTCTGACCAACTTTGATATTGTTCAATCTTGGAAATGTAAAAATCCACCAACAAAGAAAAACTTGGGAAACGGTCTTGCAAATAAAGACAACGTATAACAGAAAAACACTATTTATCGAAGGATGGCCCATGGTTCTACATTTCTGGAATGACAAAGAGCAGACACCTCACAATATATATTTTCTCTACTTTCCCTTTTCTTTCCCTAATCCTTTTGTACCCATATTTTGTCCTCGTTTTATTACTGTGCGTTAATATTAAAATTCAATTAATTTTAAAGTTGGGGAGGTTTCCGTAGCTACGATGCCAGGGATTGAACCTGGAGCCTTCCATATTGCAAAGTGGGCTGTCTGATCCTCTGCTCTAGCCATCTCTAAACCCGTGAGGTGCGAGTTACCTACTGCATTTAGGAGGAGGTTGGGAATGGTGCTGAAGGAATCTTGATTCGTGAAAAATGGAGCTATGAAAGTGAAGAGGGATGCTTCAGCAAGCACAACTCAAGAAGAGTGCCAAAGCAGGTGGGTTGTCAAGGTAACAGTGACCTGCCCACCTTTATGACCTCTTTTGCGGCTGCTTTAAAAGTCACCAACCAGAGGTGTCCAGGGTAGGAGCAAGGAGAGAGTAAATCTGATTATGGGAGAACGAGTTTGTACATGCAGGAGTGGAGGTTTTGCGTTTTGGTTTGCTCTGTTACTTATATTTTTTTTACCTATATTTTTTTTTCTATTTAATATTTATCTTGTAGCTTTACACCTTCGTATTTCATGTTTTATTAGGTAGCTAGGGGTAGGATTGGGAGATGAGGCAGTTTAAGTCAGATATTTAGGTAGTGAAAGAAGAGTTCTACTTATTCTTTTAAGAGCAGCTCTTGCAAGAAGACAAGCTTCGTAATCTTGAAAAAGGTAAGGAGGATTTCTTCTACTTGTATCCTGGGGTTAAGAGCCCAGGATTCCCCCCCTGCCCCTTGGCGGCTGCCAGGCCAGTCGCTCTACTGAGTCCAGTACCTACTGACCAAGAGACCTGTAGGACTCACTCTCTCTAGCAGGCGCCCCCAAACTTGGCCCTCCAGCTGTTTGGGGACTACAATTCCCACCACCCCTGACCATTGGGTCCTGTTAGCTAGGGATGATGGGAGTTGTAGTCCCAAAACAGCTGGAGGGCTGAGTTTGGGGATGCCTGCTCTATAGCCTTTATTTTGGTATCTCTACACAAGACACATGGAGTGAGAGATGAACCACACCCTCCTAACTACACAGGTCAAGTCACTGCCCCAACTCTCCACCCAAAGCAAAAATGGGCTGGAAGCGTGCAATAATCCCACAAGTACCCCGTTAACTGGATTAACGATGCCAGGATGTCTGTGTTAGTAGTTCCTGATTGTTCCGACTGGCCATTATAAACTGGACATGATAATCACAATGCTGTACTTTTCTGACCTTGCTTTCACCGTCCTGCCCAACCAGGTATCCACCCACCCATCCATATCTACAGACAGACAGATACTTACCTACCTATATATAACTTATGATAACATTGCATGCAACCGAAGAAGTAAATTTATGGATGCCATAATTAAATTGGCTAGTCTTTAAGGCACTACAATGCCTCTTTCCACTGCACCCACCCAATCCAAAAAGGCCCACTAACAAAATAAACACCCCTTCAAAGTACCACTAAGTTTTTTGTTTCAATTTTTTATAAATTGTGTAACTTACCATTCTTCTGCAAGGTAATCTACTCCCATTGAGGATAAGCCCTCTACAGTTTTCAGATCCTTTAATTCTGAAAGAAGCATGAGTCAAAAGAGAAAGGAAAAGTTAAAAAGGATGAAGAATGCTAATAAGCTTGGCCCATCATCCCTGTCCCATCAGCTATGCTGGCTGGAGCCAATGGGAACTGGGAGTACAATGGTATCTGAATGGGCACAGTTCTCCCACCCCTGGGCACAGCTTGCCTCCCAGACATTATGACCTGTTAGGTGAGATGGGGTCCAGGTAGCGATTTAGAAGATGGCCATGAAGGCCAGACCTAGGCCTCTTGAGGATGGGTGCAAAGACCCCAAAAAGCATTAGCCTGCAAGACTAGCACCACACCCAGTACTGACTGCCTCTCTCCACCAGCTTAGGCAGGATCAGTGCACTAGCAGAATTCTAAACACTTCATTTTTAAGTGCATCCAAACATGTTGAATCATCCTAGAACTGTAGAGTTAGAAGGGACCCCAAGGATTATCTAGTCCAATCACTGCAATGCAGGTAAAGGGTAAAGGGACCCCTGACCATTAGGTCCAGTCGCGGACGACTCTGGGGTTGCAGCGCTCATCTCACTTTATTGGCCGAGGGAGCCGGCGTACAGCTTCCAGGTCATGTGGCCAGCATGACCAAGCCGCTTCTGGTGAACCAGAGCAGCGCACGGAAACGCCGTTTACGTTCCCGCTGGAGTGGTACCTATTTATCTACTTGCACTTCATGCTTTCAAACTGCTGGGTTGGCAGGAGCAGGGACCGAGCAACGGGAGCTCACCGTCGTGAGGAATCAAACTGCCAACCTTCTGATCGGCAAGCCCTAGGCTCTGTGGTTTAACCCATAGCGCCACCCGCGTCCCCTGAAATGCAGGAATCTCAGCCAAAGCATCCATGACAGATGGACATCCAACCTCTGCTTTAAAATCTCCAAGGAAGGAGAGTCCACAACCTCTAGAGGGAGACCGATCCTTTTTCGGACAGAAAGTGTTTTCCCTGATGTTTAGTCAGAATCTCCTTTCCTGTAACGTGAAGCCGTTGGTTCAAGTCCTCCCCCTCCAGGGCTGGACAAAACAAGTTTGTTCCCTCTTCCACGGGACAGCCCGATATTTCTGAAGATGGCGACCATATGGCAATTATTGGCAGGATCCATAGGGTGCATTTCTCCCCTATCTTCTCGCTAAAGGTCCTTTATTCTGCTCCTATTGCTGCAGAAAACATCAGCCTGCAAGGAGAAATCCTCAAATTCTCCAGCAGCTGCTTGCTTTTGTGTGCCCTCCTGTGGTGAGCTAAAGGTACTACCATGGAAAAAAATCAGACACAAAACTGACAAGTAAAATAAATTCTGTAGTCACGTCTGTATTCCATCACAAGGCATCTAAAGAGGCAGTAATTAGGTGTCCCTGACGGGACTTCTCATCTCTTCGTAGGGCCTTTCTAAAACCCTTTCTAAAAAAAGAGTGAGGTAAACTTACCTGGAGATTTAGAGCAGTAAATTAAAATAGAATGACAGAAAGAAAACAATGGGTTGGTACCAAAGCAAGTTGATTTGTTATGTGGCCTTAGTGCACCGATAGGTTCAACATTATTTATTTTTAATTTCAAGCTGTAGTGAGTTGCCGTCTGGATGCAAATGGGCAACCTGCTTAAAACTGGTTCAGGCGGGAATTGTTGGTAGGAAGGTGGAAATATCTAAATTAATGGTTCTTATTAGCCTGAGTAACACAGAGTTAGAAACAAAAGAGGAATGTAAATAGGTAAAATTGATGGTAATTGCAGCCAGACAGGTTATAGCGAGTAATTGGAAAAATGCAGAAGAGCTAGGGGTGAACCAATGGAAGGAAAAATTGAAAAATATTATAATCTTAGAATATCTTAACTGTGAAGATACATAACATGAAAGGGTTTAAGGTCAGTGAGAGGAGGAGGCTTGGTTTGAGAATAAATTGAATTATTTGGGCAGGTTTGAACAATTTGGTGCAATTAAAATGTTAAAAGTTAAACCTTGTGGAGGAAGAAGTGTTAAGGTATATAGAATTGTACATATGGTTGTTCTGAATACAGTGATGCCCCGCAAGACGAACGCCTCGCAAGAGGGAAAACCTACTATACGAAAGGGTTTTCCGTTTTGGAGGCGCTTCGCAAAACGAATTTCCTTATGGGCTTGCTTCGCAAGACAAAAATGTCTTGCAAGTTCCTGCGGGTTTTTTTCCCTTTCCCCCCCTTTTCCTAAGCCGCTAAGCCGCTTAACAGCTGATCGCTAAAAGCCGCTAAACCGCTAATAGCGCTAATCCACTAAGTTGTCAATGGGCTTGCTTCGCAAGACGAAAAAACTGCTAAACGAAGAGCCTCACGGAACGGATTAATTTCGTCTTGCGAGGCACCACTGTATGTTATTATTGATTATGTAAACCCAATGTATCAGCCGCCTGGGGGTTTTCATTCATTCTTTATTTATACGGCTATTAGCCCATAAAATATGTACGAACATAAAAGCACAGAAGCATAAAGACCAATATATCTAACAACAAAAGGTGAACACCACGATGAAAGGGTGGGTCAATGAGCAGTGACAAATAACAGCTTGGGGCCCGGAAAAATCCAAGGGACGGTTCACAGAAAAGGAAAACTGGAGACGAGATCCGTCATGCACTCTCATCATGACTGTCCGATTAGTTTTTGTTGTTGTTGTTGTTTTTTGGTGGTTTTTGTGTGTGAGATAACCGCATTCAGGAATCTCGCCACCTGCAGAGTTACAGAAGGATCTGTATCCTGCAAAAGCAGTGCGGCATGTGACTCAACAGGCCTGCCAACCAAGCGCAGTAAAGCAGGACCCAGGAATTTAGTCCTGGCTATGCTATGTAAGGGACAGTTGAACATTATATGTGGAAGAGATTCAACTGTTTTCCTGTCACACTCACATAGCGGAGACACCAAACCCTTGGAAAATCTGTGGCTCAGCAGGTTCGATGGAAAAACATTGAACCTTGCACGAATAAATGCAAGTCGGTGTGGTACAGATGAAAGAGATGACATGTATGATGGAAGGCCAAGTGGTGGGGTTATTCCGTGATACCTGGGGGAGAGGGGGTTTTCACTGTTTGTTTTTTTACCAACAACCAAAACACAACCAAACTGGTTCAGCGCCCCCTAAATCTAATAAAAATTATAGTGTGCGTTGTCCCTTTTCCCAATAGAGAATCTCAGACTAAGGACCAGAAACAGGAAGCCAGCCTGAGCAGTGGCCCATCAGAAAAAAGGTAACCGAAGATAAAATCACACTGCGGTTAGAAGAGGGTTCTTCACTCCTCCTGGTAACCCTCCCCACCTATATAATATATACATTCTTATATTCCCTGCAGGCCAGGGTGCACACATACATCTTTCTAGATATGCAGTTGGCTAGCAGCTCCCTGGCAGCCACAGAATTCTTGGTTGCCTAGGAGGCCCAGGCAAGTCCTCAAATGCAAGGTTTTCCAGCTTACCTCTCGGTCGTGGCCATCTGTGTGTGCTTTTAGCCTGGGCTTTCCCGTTTTGTCTCTCCTGAAAAGCAAGCGCAGGTCACTTCGTTACATTCCTCCATCGCTATCTTTTGAGGGGGGTGGGAGAGGAATCTGAACACTGGAAAAACAGCAGCAAAACTGACCAGCAGCAGTGTTTTGAAATACCGTATTTTTCGCTCTACAGGGCGCAACCGACCATAGGACGCACCTTGTTTTAGAGGGGGAGAAGAGAAAAAAAAATCTCCCCCTCTCTGCTCAGCGCCCCTTCAGTGAAGCGGCAGGAGAAACAGAGCCCCTTCCATTTCTCCTCCGGCTTAGCTGAAGGGGCGCTGTGCAGCTCTCCCTCTCCTCTCCCGGCTTCAGCAAAAAGAACCCGAAGCCTCCGGAGAGCAGCGGGAGCGCTCCCACTGCGTTTCGGAGGCTTCGCGTTGCTATTGCTGAAGCCAAGGAGCCTGCATTCGCTTCATAGGACGCACACACATTTCCCCTTATTTTTGGAGGGGGGAAAGTGCGTCCTATAGAGCATAAAATACGGTACGTTGGGTGAATGACAGGTGCCCCACCACACCTGACTGGTCCTTGCTGTACTGGAAAGTTTCAGGATTCCACCCCTTCCTGCCATCCCGCTCTGCTCCTCAACATAAAGAAAGCAAGAAGTCTTAAAGGCAGCAAGAACCCTTTGGAATCTCTCCTGCTGCATTTAAGGTCCTTCTCAGTGATGGCTCCGACCTGGTGGAATGCTCTGTCCCATGAGACTAAGGCCCTTCAGGATTTAAGCTCCTTCCCTTGGGCCTGTAAGACAGAGCTATTCCGCCTGGCCTTTAATTTGAATTCAGCCTGATCTTTTATTTTCCTTCTCTTCCTTCCCCCCTCCCCTTTTATGAAGATCACTCGCTCTGAGACCCCACAGCTAATTCTCCCCTGGCCTCCTCGCTGGCCCAAGTAGGACCAATTCAGCCAGCTAGCCCAGGGGATTATCTAATTGATTTTTGATTTTTATTGTTATTCATGTTTTTATACTGTATTTTATGCTGCTTTTATAATTAAATGTTTTAAAGTGTTTTAAATTTGTTGTTAGCCGCCCTGAGCCTGGTTTTTGAACCAGGAAGGTCGGGGTATAAATTATTATTATTATTATTATTATTATTATTATTATTATTATTATTATTATTATTAAAATGTTTCATCCCATCTTTACCCCACACTGTCAATGTGTCCTTCTGATCTTCCAAAGGGTCCATCGTTCTTCCTTATTAACACTATGATCTTCCTCTCTTTTCTCTATCCCCTTCAGCCCTTCATCTTTGGCCCAGGGATTGAGCTCACTTTGCAAAACGGTTCTGAAGATAAGGGGTGATGAGGGACACAGAGACCGGCCTTTCTGAAGCTGCTGTTAAGAGAAAGAAAATTTCCCACTTACAATACGATGCTTGCAGCTTAGAAAATGAGACACAGATAGTCAGACAACTGAAGATGTCAGGGAAAAGATCTGGATTACATGCTACAGAGATCTGTACAACCCTGTTATCGTGCTATGTTTTAATTTCAGAATCTGCCACTTGCTATTTATAAAAGCGCCCTGGAAACATCTGAAAACGATGAACCTTTAAAACCACAAAAACTATAACAAGCAGTGAACCAGTCTAATTCCCTTGTCCCATCCTTTTGTCAGGAACAGACCTACTTCACACAAACTTTAATTCCTTCTGACGGCCACAAGAATACAGTGGTACCTCGGGTTACATACGCTTCAGGTTACATATGCTTCAGGTTACAGACTCCGCTAACCCAGAAGTAGTACCTTGGGTTAAGAACTTTGCTTCAGGATGAGAACAGAAATCGCGCAGCAGCAGCGGGAGGCCCCCATTAACTAAAGTGGTGCTTCAGGTTAAGAACAGTTTCAGGTTAAGAACGGACCTCCAGAACAAATTAAGTTCTTAACCCGAGGTACCAATGTATTTCGGACTATACATTTCAACAGCTGAATTTCCACCAAATGTCGGCAGGCAACAGATCTCCGAGAACAAGTATGTAACCAGAGGTACCACTGTACATTGATTTTCAGTATTATTTAGACACGTTAACAAACACACATTTATTTGTGGATGACATCTTACTGATTCTTTCCAACCTGGCAGAAGCAACCCTGAATTGAAGACTATACTAGCAGAGTTTGAAAACACTGCAAATCTAGGAACTGATGACATTAAATCTGAGTCAAGGTGCCTCAATATCCCCCATGTTCTGGCAAGGGCACCTTCAGAATATGTTTTACATTGAAAATAAACAGCTTTGAATATTCAGGTTTACAAGTTCCCTGAAGGAATTCTGGGTGTTGAGTCACGTTTCTGGGATTTAAATATTTGCTGGCTAGATGCAAGGACCATTGTAAGGATGGCGGTTCTCCCGAATTTCTCTTGCCCGTTCCCAGTATTACCAATAAGGAACCACTAACTTATTCTCCTAAAATGGCAGAAAATGTTGGAAGTCTTCTGCAGCGAGGATAAGGGATCGGGAAGTGGCAAAGGTTCCTTATGCAGGAGATGGAAGGATTTAACTTCCTACGCCTCAGAAAGTGAGTGTTCCCAGTCAGCTGACAGAACAAAAAGGTTTCTGCTTACAGATTGAGAAGGGGATGGGAACAAACCCAGGGTTTTGGTCTCAAGAGTCTGAATGGAAGACAATGTGATCTTCCATACCTTCATTGCAATTTGCAAAATGCCTTTGAAATTAATACAGAGGGCAATCCTAGCCCTGTTCATTATAAAAACCCGGTGCTGAGGTTTCTGTACCACAGTCCTGTGCTGCTGAAAAACCTTTTAAGGGGCTTTTGGTTATGCTGAGCAGTTTGGTATTGGTTTGTTTTTTTAAAAGCCAAGCTACCCAAATCCCTTTCTGTTCTGCATTTGTCCCTTACTACTATGTGCTGCTGATGCTGGGAGCTGTTGCAAACCCAAGAGTATCACAAACTGCTCTCCAACCATGCTGGTCTGCATTACTTACCGTCTCCCGACGCCTGCAAGTTTTGGCTTCCGACCAGCAAATTTCCCCCCTTCCATCTCGAATGCCTTTCTGTTAGCATCACATTGACCTTCCGTTTTTCCGTCATAAAAGCACAATGCATCTGTATATTTCCAGGGTTTAAATGTGAGCACAGGGCTCCCTAAGCTTTGGAACATGGTTTGCGGAATGCCCACTCAGCCCTGGAAGGAACGAAAGTGATTGATAAAATGAGTGTTTTTAGAGCACATGCAGAAAGCCTCAGGATAAAGAGTGCAAGTCTGCATCACATGACGTAAAAGTAAAATGAGCTGGGGTAGTGTAATGGCTGGAAGAGGAAGTTGCAGATCAGTGAGTTCCGGGTTCGAATCTTGCCTCTGCCAGGAACTCACTAGGGTGGCCTTAGGCAAAGCTACTTTCTCTCATGCTTCATTCTGCCCCTTCCATCTGCAAAATAGGGGAGAATAACTTACCTCTCAAGGCTGTTGCAAGCATTACAACATCCAGATATTGCACATGAAACACACGCAACACTTGAAACGTTTACAGGTGTTATGTCGTATAAAAATTATATTTAACACAAGTCTTTAAACTTGCTTGTGACAAGGAAGGAGGCTTCTATTTTTAAAAATCAAAATTTGACTCCCTTTTTTCCGCTGTAGGGCATCAGTGACTGATAACAGTATATATAGCCAATGGTTTGTTTTTTAAAAATACAATAAAATGCTGAGGACTAGTAACTTTTCTGGATTTATTTGCAAGCTGACAGGATGCCCTAGCACCCACTTCTGCACTGGCCATGCCTCAGGACGCGGCTCTCTCATTGTCCTCAGAGCAGACTCTCCAGTTCCGCAACCACAAGAGTGCATCTTGTACCTCTAGCCAATAGCAAGCGGCCTACTATGTCGCAGACGTTATTGCATCTGTGATCAATACCTGCAAAAACTCACAGCCTGCCAACAAAAGAAAAGTAAGTATTAGGCGTATTTTATTCCCAGGCCTTTCCTGGAAGCCACATACTACCCTATGAGAGGATAGCCTGTCCCATAATATTAAACTTGATAAGCTATTCAGCAACGAGGGGAAATGTATTCTGCACATGCTTAGGGACACTCGAGCACTGTTGCTTGACGTTTTCCTAAGCCGACAATGACAAGGAGCTCCAGGGCAAAAGCCCGGCTTCACTAGAAAAATTCATCTAGTCCTCTTCCTCCCCAACAAAGAGGTTTTGAGAACTTGCCGTGTGACGGCTCGTCGGCATAAAAGAAACATCCACTTCACTGGAAGCCACACATGCTCCATTTCAAAGTAAGATGAACTCTCCTTCTTGCAGCTAAAATGAATATGAAACAGCTATGGAAACAAGGGTTTGGAGCTCAAGTCACTTTGCATTTGGAGGGAGAAGTTTAACTGCTGGCAGCAAAAGTTTGCCTCTTTCCCTGCGCAAAGTGCAAAGGAATGCAAATAACTGTCGCAGAGAGAAGCAAGCCCAAGCAACTACAGTCATAAAAAGGTAAAGGGACCCCTGACCATTAGGTCCAATCATGGCCGACTCTGGGGTTGCGGCCCTCATCTTGCTTTACTGGCCGAGGGAGCCAGCGTACAGCTTCCGGGTCATGTGGCCAGCATGACTAAGCCGCTTCTGGCAAACCAGAGCAGTGCACAGAAATGCCGTTTACCTTCCCACCGGAGCGGTACCTATTTATCTACTTGCACTTTGACGTGCCAACTGCTAGGTTGGCAGAGCAGGGACCAAGCAACAGGAGCTCACCCCGTCGCGGGGATTTGAACCGCCGACCTTCTGATCGGCAAGCCCTAGGCTCTGTGGTTTAACCCACAGTGTCACACGTGTCCCATACCTTGGGTTAAATATGCTTCAGGTTGAGAGTTTTCAGGTTACTTCCGGGTTTCACAGCTCGCACACGCGCAGACGCTCAAAATGACGTCATGCGCATGCGTGGAAGCGGTGAATCGTGACCCGCACATACATGGGTTGTGTTCGCTTCAGGATGCAAACAGAGCTCCAGAACGGATCCTGTTTGCATCCAGAGGTACCATTGTATGTGGTCACGTTGCCCTCCCATGCAACAGTGGTTTTCCAACTTTTAGGGATTCCCTTCCTGCCAAGGAACTTCTCTGCATCATCAGTGGAGGCAAAGGAGGCCTTGCCCCACCAACCTCCCTGCCCTTCGCTCTGACTCCCCCTACTGTTGGCCTCCCAGGTATCCACCCTACCATTGGACACCAGCAACCACAGTGCGTCACAGAAGATTCTGCAGCTTGTCCTACAACGAACCAAGCAGGGCATAGGCCAGGCCTTCTGGCCTTTACATGGCTTCAGGGGGACTGCGGGCACATTCTAGCATGCAAACACCCACATCCCGATGCATACTGGGAATAATAGGCAAGTTGTCGCTCCAACTCTTTGCTTTACTGGTCCTTCTGGGTTGTTCAGAGAACATTTTGAAAGGTGCTGTTTTCAGCTCGTCAAGGGATGTGCTCCATCCCGCCCATCGCTTTGCCTGTGCAAATGGGCTGTGCACACACAACAGCTGTTACACACACCCCTATCTTGCGCTGGGTGCCGATACATCTGGGCAAAAAGGTAGAATTCAAGACCCGTTTCCCTAGCCTGAAGGCAAGCACTGGGCATATCAGCATCCACGTCAGGAAAAGGCAATTCTTGGCACCTCGAAACAACATAGATGGGTCTGCCTGTGCAGTTGCCACCCATTTTTCATACCCATGTATACTCTTCCTGGTGCCACTGTTAGCAGGCTTCCCATCCGCAGTGCTGGCCAGGTATCATTCTGCATCTACGTCTACAGAAGGGTCACGAAAGGGAGAAGGACAATTCACAGGGTCCTTCCTCCTGCTCCTCTTGCACCTGCCCCCTCCAAATTGCAGCTTTTAAGGCATCCAATAACCTTCCCTCTCAAGAGCCATTTCCTATCGAAGAGTCAAGGAAAATTCGGATAAGCCAACTTACTTCAGCTCAGATGGGTTAATGAAGATCTCCACAGATGTTTTTCAAACTTCCCAGCAAATGCAATCGCGGACAGAAACCATCCTCAGGGGAACCCAGAAATCCGGCATCTTTTTCCAGCCCTCTTCAAGGTTGTAACAAAAAAAAAAAAAAAATAAAAATGGGTAAGTGCTGCCTTTTAAAAATCAGAACCGTGTATTTATCTAAAGTTGGTCCAGAAAGGTTGGTAAAGATTATGACTATCTTCTTAAAACTTCCAGGACAGTCTCTTTTGCATCCGAGTCGGCTACTTTACTAAGATCTTCAGAGAAGTCACTTATCCACATACAGTCATACCTCATTTTACGGACGCTTCAGGTTACGTGTTTTCGGGTTACGGACCGCGGGAAACCAGAAAGTACCGGAACAGGTTACTTCCGGGTTTCGCCGCTCGCACATGCGCCGAAGCGCTAAATCGCGCATGCGCCGAATCGTGCTAGTGCCTGCGCAGAAGCGGCACTTCAGGATGCGAACACTATGGGTTGCGGACATGCCTCCGTCATGGATTACGTCCGCAACCTGAGGTTCCACTGTACTCAGTTATTCTCCTCTGTTACGCATATACAGTGGTACCTCAGGTTAAGTACTTAATTCGTTCCAGAGGTCCGTACTTAACCTGAAACTGTTCTTAACCTGAAGCACCACGTTAGCTAATGGGGCCTCCCGCTGCCACCGCATCGCCGGAGCACGATTTCTGTTCTAATCCTGAAGCAAAGTTCTTAACCTGAAGCACTATTTCTGGGTTAGCAGAGTCTGTAACCTGAAGCGTATGTAACCCGAGGTACCACTGTATGGTTGAGATGCTCTCTCTCCACAAAGAGGGAGCACCCAAGCCCTATCCTTTAGAAGCCTTTAAAAGGCAGCGCAGGCATGTATTTCCAAGGAAGCTGTTAAGTAATGGATCCGAACTTCCAGAATGTAGTTTATATGGGTTAAGAGTAGTCAGGATGACTAACTTAAGTCTTGTGATTTCAAAGGATCTACCCTAAGCGTGACTAACTCTGGAGCCAGTCCTATCCCCCCACCAAAAGTTTAGATTTGCATACTGTGAGTTGCCTTCAGTTGGGGGGGGCGGGTTGAGAGAGAGAGAGATGGAAAGCCGGACATTTCGGAATACATCCAAGTAGGTTTTTCAGCCTGGCCACCCCTGACCTCCATACCTTGGGAAGAAATCATAGAGCAGTTCTGCGAAGAATAGCCCCATACCACCAGAAGACAGGGAGAATAACAGCACGGCCCTCGATTTGTAATACATTATTAGTTGAAAGTAGTGTACACAGCACATGAACCTCTCATCTCTGTTCTCCCTTGCCCTTGCCAAAAAGGCATCACCGAAGGCACTAAACATTGCCGTCTCTGTTGTCTAATTATAAACCTAAGACAAATGCCAAAATCCGACTGGTCTCTTGAGCAAAACAAACTCTGAACACATCTCTCCCCCCCCCCCCGCCGCCGCCCCTAGAATTCGTGTTGCTCTGAGCAATGAGAAAAATGGGAGGCCATTTAATCAGAACAGCCCTGTCATTTAGCAACAATGAAGAACCCTTCAAACAAGGCTGTATGCAAAGGATCCTTTTTCAGAGATTTGAAGGCGAAATGATTTTGCTATTCTTGCCTCCCAAATATCCATATGTATGCATTCCGCCCCACCCAAATGACTATGGTTCTCTGGTTTAAGCAGCTATTTCAGGTTCTCACAGCGCTTCCAAAAGCTCACAAAAATCTGTTTGTCCAGTGATGAAGGCATTACGGCCTGGAGTTGGTTAGTGAGTGGGTGTTGATAATGCCAAGGTTGGAGGTTTGATTCCCATATGGGACAGCTACGTTATTCCTGCATTGCAAGGGTTTGAACGAGAAGATCCTCAGAGTCCCAACTCCACAGTTCTGCGGAGAATTATATTACTAAGCTTCATTGCCTACCCCCTTTAATTCTCTGAAAAGCTGTCACTTCTCTACAATTTCAGTTCCTCCTATGTTTGAAAAACTAGTGTAGAAAAAATAAGCACACCTCAGAAGTTAAAGAAATGATAAGCCAAATATCCAGATTTTGTGACACTCCAGGCAAGCGCTAAATACACGGCTGGTATAAAGTTTTCTTATTGCTTCCAAATCATGATCCCTCCCTCTCTCTTAGTAAAGCAGTTGCTGAAGAATTGTGCTAGGCATCACACTTTCGACACTTAAAAAAAAAATTCTATATTCCCATCCCTGCCCATGAGCTTCTCTAACTTTTTTTGGCGGGGAGGGGAAGCACCTCATTGTCAAAATTCAGGAAAATCTAAGGTGATTTTTTTTTTTTTTAGATCTGCAGGCCTAAGGGGAGAAAACAAACACCTTACAAAAACACCCAGAATTACCAACTTTGTTTCCTTTTAATATAAAAAGTATAACTGAGATATCCAATGTACAAATACCAAAAATTGTGCATAATAAAATGTACCATAATGCTGTACACACAGTGTAAACCGTTCCAACGAGAATGATTGGGTTTTTAAAAAATAAAAAAATAATAAACCCGGGTCTTCTCCTGACCTGGAAGAAACAAGAAATAAATGTTCTGGAAACAGTGGAATGTGAGCACAAACGCTTCTTCTCCCCCCCGCCCCCACCCCTTTGGAGAGTGTCCTTTGGCAGCCCCAAACACCCTGAACTTAAACAAAGCCAAACATTTTATTTATGGGAATTCCTTAGGCAGCGAGTCTGCTGGTCAGCCTAAGCAGCACAGCGTTAATTCCCAGGCAGGGCAGCGTCAAATCCAGACCGAGGTTTTCCCATCCCCTGACTTGCTGCTGCCGCTGCTTTTATTTGAGCTGCCCTTTGGCTTCTTCTCCTTGGAGCAGGTCGGGTTGTTCTGGTTGTTGTAGGCTTGGATGGCGAGGTCTAAGCGTTCCTGGGCGACTTTGATTTCCCGCTGGAGGGTCTCCAACTCGGTGGGGATGTTCTCCTCGTTGCTCCCGTATTGCTGCTCTTGGGCGATGTTGGCCTTATTCTGCTTGTAGGCCATTTTGGCGTTGGACAGTTCCGTGTACTGGATCTGGTCGGGCTTCACCGCGATGTTGTAGCCCGGAGGCGCGGACGGCGTGTTCCAAGTGAACGGGTAGTTGTACGTCCCCGAGTCCTCCAGCTCTTTCTGCTTATTGTTCAGCGTGTCCCGAATGGTGCCGAACCCCAAGTGGAGCATTTCCCACACGTTCAGAAGTAAACACAGGCAGCTCACGCCGTACATGATGAGCAGGAAGATGGTTTTTTCCGTAGGCCGCGAAATGAAGCAGTCTATCGTGTGCGGACACGGCTTCCGGCTGCAAAGGAATCTCGGGCTCACCTCGAACCCGTAGAGGAAATACTGGCCGACGAGGAAGCCGATTTCAAAAACAGTCCTGCTCAGGAGTTGCAGTATATAAATCTTCATGAGACCATCCTCTCGGATGCGCCTCCTGCCGTCGTGTTTCACTTTGGTCGGAGGTGGGTTTTCCTTGTTCTCGCTCTCCAGCTCGATCTCTGGGTACATCATCGGGTCCTCCTCGTGGTCGTCCTCAGCCTCTTCCAAGCCCCGGTGCTGTTTCCAGCGCATGGGGAAGGGCTTGCTTCGGAACTTTCTCTCTGTCTCGCCGTGCTCCACCATCCGGGCGATTTTGTGAATGGCGTAGGCGAGGTACATCACCGAGGGAGTGGAGACGAGGATGATCTGGAAAACCCAAAAGCGGACGTGGGAGAGCGGGGCGAAAGCGTCGTAGCAAACGTTCTCGCAGCCCGGCTGTTCCGTGTTGCAGACGAACTTGCTCTGCTCATCGTAGTAGATGGACTCCCCTCCCACGGCGGTGAGAACGATGCGGAAGACGATCAGCAGCGTCAACCAGATCTTCCCAACGAACGTGGAGTGGTTGTGGATTTCTTCGAGGAGACGTGTCAGGAAACTCCAACTCATGGTGGTCAAAGGCTGTTAGCTAAGAACAAAAAAAAAGGGGGGGGGAGAAGAGAACATGGCTTTTAATATCTTGATATAAACAAAGCAAAAGTCCTCTTAATCCCCAAGCCACTTTGCAGGAGTGCAAGGTATCTGAAGCAGAAATACCGCAAGACTGGTTAACGTGCAAATAGTGCAAGGAAATGAGGCTTGTCCTGTTGTGCCGTGAAATAAACTACGAAAACGCACCTAAGAATAATTTTCCAGCTCTGCGAAACTTTCGTCTACCAACATTTTGCGTAGACTTGTTTCTACCATTGCATGTTATCCTGTACTTATATACATGAATAATTTAACCATTCTCTACATTTCCAAAGACCAACATAAAAAAGCCCACATTACACCCCAACTAAGGAAAAGGCACAATGGAAAGGAAATTTATTGCCAAGTGCTATTTTGAAATTACCTGCTGCTGCTGCTATGCTTTATCTATTTCACTTTGTGTTTTTAAACTATGTACAAATGTGGATTTGAGTGTATTTACTCACAAGCAGGGCATTTATATAAATCACAGACTGATTTAAATTATTACAGTGCTACCTCGGGTTACAGACGCTTCGGGTTACAGACTCCGCTAACCCAGAAATAGTAACTCAGGTTAAGAACTTTACCTCAGGATGAGAACAGAAATCACGTGCTGGTGGCGTGGCAGCAGCGGGAGGTCTCATTAGCTAAAGTGGTACTTCAGGTTAAGAACAGTTTCAGGTTAAGAGTGGACCTCCAGAACGAATTAAGTTCTTAACCCGAGGTACCACTGTATTTAAATTATTATTTAAATCACCAAGGAGGAGACTGAAGCCTCCAACATTCCAATTAACATATTTCCTAAGTAAGCATGTATAACTAATTGGTAGTTGTAACCATTAAAACGTATCTGTTTATTAAAGCATTTGTACTTCCTGGGCTCCAGGCTCATGCAGCTGAGGGCCAGATCTCAAGGGGATCCATGAGGCTTTGGGTCCACTGGATCCAAACGGCTTAACAAAGCTTGGGCTTAGGGTTCTAAGTGAACAATGCAGTCTATATCTGAACTGGCCCTAAAGCAAATGCTGCCTGGGTGTCAAGAGTTTAAAAAGTCGTAATTTATAACCCCAAAAGGCATGTTATTTAACATTTGACAACTTAGTTTAAAGCAGGAGTGGGGAACTGCAGGTCTAGGGGGCCAAATGTGCTTCTATCTGGCCCTGAAAACTCTCTCCAGGCCATGAACACCCCATCCTGTTCTGCACCCTCCTCAAGTAGTTCTTCCTGGTTGGAAAGCATCCTTGAGCAGTGTTGCTGCTTGCTTAGATGGAAAATGCAGAGAATGGTGTTGGTGTGTGTGAAGAAAATTAGTTTTGCATAGCTAGAATATAGCCTACTGCAGGAATTCCCAAAGTGCAGGGCGCACTAATGTTCCACAGGATTCATTCAGGTGGTCTGCACTGGTAACTCTGCATAGTCATGTACTTGGAAAAGGATGTCCTACTGCTGTATGCCATCCTCTGGTTTTCAAGAATCTCCCCAGCTGGGCAGTGTTCAACATGGTTTGAAGGCGGTTAGTGTAAAGGGACCCCTGACCATTAGGTCCAGTCGTGGATGACTCTGGGGTTGCGGCGCTCATCTCGCTTTATTGGCCGAGGGAGCCAGCATACAGCTTCCGGGTCATGTGGCCAGCATGACTAAGCCGCTTCTGGCGAACCAGAGCAGTGCACAGAAATGCCGTTTTACCTTCCCACCGGAGTGGTACCTATTTATCTACTTGCACTTTGACGTGCTTTCGAACTCCTAGGTGGGCAGCAGAAGTGACTGAGCAATGGGAGCTCACCCCGTCGCGGGGATTTGAACCGCCAAACTTCCGATCGGCAAACCCTAGGCTCTGTGGTTCTCTGCCCCTAAAGAATCGGGTTCACAGTTAGGACCCTGCACTGTTGCATGAGGCAAAGGTGGCATTGGTAGCTCAGAGTACCGTTAGGGCTGGGCGATATATCAATATATTGTCCAAAACCAGTTTGAAGTCCATATCATAATATCAGTTTCATGGTTTTTGAGCTGGCACTATACTGCAAATCATGGTGTCCGGGGGTGTGCCATGCAAAAATCACAATGTGGGGGAAACCGGGAAACCAGCCAATGTCTTCATCCTTGTTTTAGACGTTGTGATATATTGGTGCATCACAATGCTTGGCTGGTGATATAATCGCGATGTTGAAAACCAGATTATCGCCCAGCCTTAAGTGCTGTTTATCAGCACAGAAGCACAGCCAACAAATAAAGGAAGTGTATTTGTGCTCTTCATGGAAATTCCACCTAGCCAAGTGGGTCAAAAGTCAGTCTGGTGTAAGTAAGCAAACTCTCATAATCTAGGGATACTTGGTTTCAACCACCCATTCAGCCATGAAGTCTATTGGATAACTTCAGATTGAACCCAATGCTCCCTTCACAGACCTGTTAGGTATAAAACAGGCCTGAGAAAACTGTAATTCTTCCACCTTGAACTCTATGAAATTAAGGATGAGCTAAAAATAATAAACAAGAGCTGTGAAGTTGTCCAATCCTTTTCTTTAAAAGAAAAGGGGGAAAAGGCTTAACATGTATGTACTGTGCAGAGAAAACATTACAGCTAAGAGGCAATCCAAACATGGACATGGGCAAGTTAACCTTCTCCAATCCTAGGCCCTTATCTCCCATAGAGTATGACTCTTTTTTTAAAAAAAGACAGAGAGACAGAAATATCTTTCAGGAGACAGGCCAACACGCCTTATTAGGCAAAAGATTATATTTATGGGAGAAACCCTTCCCACTTCCAAGGCTGTTTCAGCAGAGGAAGAAGCTGCCTAGGGAGACTGCGAAGTCAGTCTCCTTCCTCTGGCATTCACCCCAACCCTCAAGGCCTCATGCTCTCTTTACCATTTTAAGGTGTCCACATACATGGAGATTAAAACAGTCTTTTTTCCGTAATGGGAGGCTGTAAAACCTACAACCGGGGTTGAGTTTCCGTTCTGTATTTTATCCCAAATGAGCTATGTTCACATGTGCTTCTAAAAAAGAATCTTGTGTGTACAGTGGTACCTCGGGTTAAGTACTTAATTCGTTCCGGAGGTCCGTTCTTAACCTGAAACTGTTCTTAACCTGAAGCAACACTTTAGCTAATGGGGCCTCGTGCTGCCGCCGGAGCACGATTTCTGTTCTCATCCTGAAGCAAAGTTCTTAACCCGAGGTAATATTTCTGGGGTAGCGGAGTCTGTAACCTGAAGCGTCTGTAACCCGAGGTAGCACTGTACATGCGTATCTCATATGAAAGGTGCCAGGCAGAACAGTCGTAATGGGGGCACAGAAAGCCAGCATTCCTCTATGCCAGCAGAAGCTGGTGCAGAGGCTAATTGCCCACCATCCTAGCCCCCCCAAAAAACCAGCAAGGAAAGGAGGGGGGGGCTAGAACAGCAATCCTAGCCATTTAGATCGGCCTCTGGGAGAGGGTCTCCTCCGAATCCCATCATCAGATGGTTGTACTCTCATGTTTCTCGGAGAAACGAACGAGCCATTTATTCAGCACACATCCTTGATTTACACAACCCTTACACAACAGTTAAAACTACGTCTGGTTTCCATACTGTTACAGGCCACCCCAATTTCTGCCGAGCGGTAGCAGGAGATTCCAGGGGTCTTGGCACTCAACCAGAGTTTCTGTTTCCTTGGGGGAAACTGAGATGCAGCAGAGACTAGTGGCTTTAAGAAATATGGTTCGTTTGCAGAGTTTTATGGAGACAGAGAACACTGTGTTTACATCCCAAGAAGGGCTTGCAGCAGCCCAGCAATGGATATTAGGCATCCTAAGCACCATCCACCTCTCTCTTTGCAACAGCCTGCTGCCCTTTAGTCCCCCCGCATGCAGTTCTGCCCACTTCCTGTTCCTTCTTCCCAGAAACCCCTGCTCCCCACACCTCCGTTGTACAAGGACACCTCTCTTCCTGTGGCAACATCACACACCCCTGTTACCCTGGCAACCTCTCTATGGGCCTTCTGCCGGGTTGATTACATCCATTGAGGGGCTAACGGAAACCAATGTTTCTTCAACGACCCACCATCACCAGGTTGGCCTCATGGGGATGATAGCAGGTGTTATTCCCAGCCCTGGCTAAATTCACGAATGCACGAGTTTGCTCAAATTCTGAACCTTCACTGAATGTGGAGATTATGGGGAGTCTGCCCACCCACCCCCCAATTCATAACAGTACATACCATTTATTCTGATTTGTCAACAGGGCAGTTACATGACAAGTGTGAATTGCTTGCGGGGAAGGAGCAGAACAGCTCTGCAATCTCCATGGATCACCTTAGGTGTAAGATCACCTTAAGGCTGCTTTCTCATGGTTTTGACAAGTTCAGTGATATTTCAGGCAACACTTCGGAATGATCACCGCCATTTTAGCAGTATGTCAATCCCTTCCCAGCCGCATTCAATTTTTAAAGTTGTGGTCGAACACGTAGGGCCCATATTAAAAGCATGTATATTCATGCAGCAGTGCTTAAAGTTTTTAGAAACGTGGTTCAGTGCAAATGTAGAAATCGATTAGAAAAATGAAACAATTCCCTCTGTGCCACCTCCAAGAGAAGGCTGGAAGGATGTGACGATGGTGAAAATGGGGGCCCCAGCCTGTGGAACAGTCTCCCCACAAGTAAATATGTTCCTATTCTCTCGGGTTCCGAGGAATTGCTATATTGGTTTTTGCAGCCATGTTTTTTATGCTAGCAGCTGGGTGCTTATCCTACACCTGGGTGGGGAAATATTTTTTCTTTTTTCATTTTACATGTTTGTATTGTGAATAAACATTTATAAACAGATGTACCGATATGTACAATAGTACCTCGGGTTACATACGCTTCAGGTTACAGACTGCGCTAACCCAGAAATAGTACCTAGGGTTAAGAACTTTGCTTCAGGATGAGAATAGAAATTGTGCTCTGGCAGCATGGCGGCAGCAGGAGACCCCATTAGCTAAAGTGGTGCTTCAGGTTAAGAACAGTTTCAGGTTAAGAATGGACCTCCGGAACGAATTAAGTACTTAACCTGAGGTACCACTGTATTTCATTCTGCCCATAAACAGCTGCAATACTTCTTTGTAAGAAGCAACTCAGAAACTGAACAACAACAACAGCAACAATAACAATAACAGAGAGTGGAAAAAGCGGTGATTGCACAGTGCTAGAAGTTGCCAGCCTGGATAGCGAGTTCATTGTGGATTCATATCAGGGATTTCCCGATTTGTAACTCAGCCAGGTATTGTACACTAAAGGGAAGCTACAGAACGGAACTTCACTCCCTGTAGTTGTCATAATTTTGCATTACTGCTGAGAATGGCAAAGGCTTTTCTGAGGACAAAGGGGAAGTCAGAGCAAAAAGTATTATTCTTCCATTTTTATCTGTTTTCTGGCTCAGCTGCGTGCTTGTTGTTTTTTTAAAAAAGCAACATTCTGCAGTCTTGCTGTTCAGAGGTCACCCGTCCCCAGAGAAAAATGAAGGCTGCCAATTTATACAATTATCGGAAACAAGGGTGAAGCTTCTCCCGAACAGCATCATTTCACATGGTATAAGGGGTGGGGAGGGGGAATCATGTCTGAAGAAGTTCCTGCATCCAAAAAGCCAGCATGTCAGGGACAAGAGCCCAACCTGGTCTCCTCTCCTGACAAACTATTTTTCTAGTTCTGGCTCCATGTTCAGCCACGGACATGCAGAAGACACACACACGCTCAATGTCTATGTCTGGGTACGGCTGCCCAAAGGCGAGGACTGTGTGTAAGAAATACACTGCCATTGCCAGGACTGCGTTTAACATTCCACCACAAACCGCCGCAGTGAAACAGGAAGCTCCATTACAGTAGTAGCAGCAGCAGCCGCGACTTAAAAAAAAAATCAAGCAAACCGTATGCCTATGTAAGAGGCAAGAAAAGACCAGGGGAATATCTCAAAGAGATGATAATTAATAAACAAACAAATATTTGAAAGAAAATTGTACTCATATAAAAACATTTGTAGCATTGACATGAAATGTTTTGTAATGAGAAATTAAGATGCTGATTTATAAATAAGAATGTGATTTCATAAGGCTCATATATGATAAAGAAGTGATTATGGGAATGCAATAGATATGTTAAATGTTATAGGGATGTCAGAAAGAGAGACGGAAGGAAGTCGAAGTTCATTTTGAGCAAACAACATAAGCTGTGAATATGTGTATGGAATTAAGATGAAATATGGAAAAATCAATAAAAATTATGATAATAAATAAATTAATAATAACAATTTATTATTTATATCCAGCCCATCTGGCTGGGTTTTTCTAGCCACTCTGGGCGGCTTCCAACAGAATATTAAAATCCAATACTCAATTAAACATTAAAAGCTTCCCTAAACAGGGCTGCCTTCAGATGTCTTCTACAAGTCTGGTAGTTGTTTTTCTCTTTGACATCGGGTGGGAGGGCGTTCCACAGGGCGGGCGCCACTACCGAGAAGGCCCTCTGCCTGGTTCCCTGTAACTTGGCTTCTCGCAGTGAGGGAACCGCCAGAAGGCCCTCGGCACTGGACCTCAAGCAACGGCAAGCAAATTGTCACAAAATTTGACTCATTCCTGGGATAGACAGCCATTTCCCTCCCAAAATTGGAAGGAGTCCAATCCATACCAGGTTAAGTTCTGAGGCCTTCAATCTCCCAACTGCTTCCGATGGCTTCATAAAGAAGTTAAATAGCATTGGGGATACAACATTGCCCCACAGAGCTTCATACTATTCCCAGAGACCAGCCATGCAAGTGGGGGGGGGGCATTCCAGAGCAGTGCCCCCCAACACCCAAGAGACACCCCAGGAGGACAACGCAGTCAGTGGTAGCAAAAGCTGCCAAGACATCCAGTGTGGGGCTGCCTACAAGTGACACCCCCTCCAATTTAGGTCGGTATGGAGTAGAGTTCAATCCACTCCAACCCATTTCTCCCACCCAGCTTTCAGCTCTTCCATTCAGGCCAGTTCCCAGCTCAAGCATAACTAAATCATGGCTGAGAGTGGCCCTACTAAGTACTGACTTGGCATTCAATAATAGCATCACCAGGGTAGACAAGTCACCAGTTAACCTGCAGGGCAAGATCAGTAGAGGGGATGACCACTGTGGCTCCCATAAAGAGCTATACAGTGGTACCTCGGGTTACATACGCTTCAGGTTACATACGCTTCAGGTTACAGACTCCGCTAACCCAGAAATAGTACCTCGGGTTAAGAACTTTGCTTCAGGATGAGAAAAGAAATTGTCCTCTGGCGGCGCAGCGGCAGCAGGAGGCCCCATTAGCTAAAGTGGTGCTTCAGATTAAGAACAGTTTCAGGTTAAGTACAGACCTCCGGAACAAATTAAGTACTTAACCCGAGGTACCACTGTAGTCAGTCTGATAAGAGCCAGCCTTTGAATCATAGAAGAAGAAGAAGAAGAAGAAGAAGAAGAAGAAGAAGAAGAGTAGTAGTAGTAGTAGTAGTAGTTTGGATTTGATATCCCGCTTTATCACTACCCTAAGGAGTCTCAAAGCAGCTAACATTCTCCTTTCCCTTCCTCCCCCACAACAAACACTCTGTGAGGTGAGTGG
This sequence comes from Podarcis gaigeae, assembly GCF_964106915.1. NCBI lineage: Eukaryota > Metazoa > Chordata > Lepidosauria > Squamata > Lacertidae > Podarcis > Podarcis gaigeae. Next base: position 42,594,194 of record NC_139689.1, read on the forward strand.
GGCTGAGAGACTTCAGAGAAGTGTGACTAGCCCAAGGTCACCCAGCAGCTACATGCGGAGGAGTGGGGAAGCGAACCCGGTTCACCAGATTACGAGTCTACCACTCTTAACCACTATACCACACTGGCTCTCATAGAATTGGAAAGGCCCACAACAGCCATCTATCTGGTCCAACCCCTGCAATGCAGGAATATTTTGCCCAACATGGGGCTTGAACACACAACCCTTAAGAGATTGAGCTACTGTTCTCCCAGCGTTTTGTCTGCAGCATGTGATACCAGCAGCACAGCAAGGCAAGGCAAGGCAAGGCAAGGCAAGGCAAGGCAAGGCAAGGCAAGGCAAGGCAAGGCAAGGCAAGGCAAGGGGGATGGAACAGGAAAGGTCTAGGTGGGGGCTAACCCCCTCCCCAGCTCAACCCCCGTTCTCACCTGCTGAAAAACATTCCAGCAGGATTCTTTTCGAGCCTTTAGGTACAGTCAGGTTATAAACCGAAAACGAACACATTCCTTGTTAGGGAAGGGGTAGAAAGACAGTGGAGAAGCGGGTATGTGCATTTTGCAGAGCTAATAAACGAGCAATTACTAAGGATGGATGCACTCAAGGGAGAAATTCCAGCAGCGGCCACATCTGATTATGTCTCCTAAATTCAATTAGAGTCATTCATCTTTCAGGCTCCGTACGGATGCCAACTACACCGCCATCCATTTCCATGCCCTGCAAAACTGGTCTGGTTTCGGGGGCAGAGATATGGGGCCAAATTTTGGTATGATTTAATTAGCAACCTAGGTTTCCCAGAACTCGTTACGATTCCTTTTCCCTGAGAACCAGTAACACTGAACAATTCATTCAGCTCTCACTGGAAGGACTGATCCTGAAGCTGAGGCTCCAATACTTTGGCCACCTCATGAGAAGGGAAGACTCCCTGGAAAAGACCCTGATGTTGGGAAAGATGGAGGGCACAAGGAGAAGGGGACGGCAGAGGATGAGATGGTTGGATAGTGTTCTCAAAGTCACGAGCATGAGTTTGACCAAACTGTGGGAGGCAGTGGAAGACAGAAGTGCCTGGCGTGCTCTGGTCCATGGGGTCACGAAGAGTCGGGCACGACTAAATGACAACAAAAATAATAATCTGACCAGAGAAACACACACACACAAAAGAACCCCTAACTAGTTTTTTGAGGGTGTAGAACATGGCCAACTAGGGTAAAACTAGACATTACGTGGGAGACTCTTGATCGCATCTCCCAATTTATTTGCTTAAAGGCAGCTTGCATGAGATGCAAAGCTAATTGCCTCCCCTATCACTCATCCGATAAGTATCTCTCTCACACACTTATTTTGAAATGGGCTTCAAAATTAAATGGGGCGTCTAAGGTAAACTGTTTAGGTGTAGGCCTGGGCGATATATCAGTATGAGGAGCAGACCACGATGTCGGTTTCACTATATCACTGGTGAAACCGCCACTGCTCCCAAGTCCCTCTGCTGGTGCGGTTTCACCAGCAATACATCGCTGGGTGAAGCCGCCATCCCATTCTGCCCTCATACTGTGCAGAGGAAGAAAGAAACTGCATCTGCGAGGTGCCGATACAGCTCCCTCAGCATCTTTTAACTGCTTGGCTGAGGAGCGTGCGGTTACTGCTCCTCTCCGAGCAGGTAAAGGATCCCCCAGCCCGGCTCTGGCTCCCCCGAAAGTGGGGGGAGCACCGGGGACTGCTCTGCCAGGGATGGGGTCCGGGGATGCCGGACTGTGATGCTGGAAAGCTGATGTTACCCAGCCCTACTTAGGTGTAGCTGCAAAAACAGATACAGTGGTACCTCGGGTTAAGAACTTAATTCGTTCTGGAGATCCGCTCTTAACCTGAAACTGTTCTTAACCTGAGGTACCACTTTAGCTAATGAGGCCTCCTGCTGCTGCCGCGCTGCTGCTGCACGATTTCTGTTCTCATCCTGAAGCAAAGTTCTTAACCCGAGGTATTATTTCTGGCTTAGCGAAGTCTGTAACCTGAAGCGTTTGTAACCTGAAGTGTCTGTAACCCGAGGTACCACTGTACTTCCTCACAAGTATCTACGAATGAGTTTTCTAGCCAGCAACATTTCCTAAGTGCATCTGTAAAGACATGCCACTGCAGCTGCAAAGGAACTACAGTAGAATTCTATCAGTTATATTTTATCTACACAATCAGAATGAATTTCTGGAACCAAACTGCTTTTCCTGTGCAACCTGAGCAGGAGTAGTCACCTGTATGGAAAAAGAGGTCGGAATAGGCCAATATATATGTGGGCTGTCCCTGGATCAAGTGATTTTTCACTAGCCGGATGTTTCACTGAGAATCAATCACAGTCATTCTGTCATTTGAAAAACAAGATTTTAGAGCCGTCTGGCCCCAAAATGGAAGCTAGTCATTCCATTTTGGCGACTGCAACTATGGATCAAGGCAGAGTTTTCCAAATTTTTCATGTTGGTGATGACACTTTTTAGACATGCATCATTTCACGACATGGTAATTCAGTTTTACTAGCAAACCGGAGGTTAAACTAACCCCTTTCCAGCCCCGAGAGGAGCAGAGGGAGAGTTCACACAACACACCTACACTCTGCAGTCAGTACACGAATGTGTCACAACACAGAGTTTGGAAATCTCTGTTTTAAGGAGCCATTTGGCTCCTAGACTATGTATCTGATTTTCTAACACACAGTGTTTTAAAATATGCACCACAGTCCTGACCCTGGCTAGAGAGCCGTTTTCCAGAGTAAGTGCCCCTCCTGGGAGCACCACACATTTTAAACAGAACCATTCTTATTTATCTGATGGGAGTCCAGATTACCTGTATACAGCAGAACCTCTGCTTACATTACCCTCGGGTAACGTAAACTTCAGGCTGCGAAAGCCACAAACCCAGAAGTGTTTTTCCGGGTTTCGCCGCTCGCGCATGTGCAGAAGCGGTCTATCGTGCTGTGCGCATGCGCAGAATAGGCATCTCCGGTTGTGGAAACCTTGAGCTCTGGAACGGATCCGGTCCGCAACCAGAGGTACCACTGTATATAGAGCATCCATCCTGATTTGCTTGCACAAAGTATGTGGCGAGGTTAGATATACTCAGTTATTTACTGATCATTCATTTCGATTTGATTGCAGGATGTTAGAAGGTGTTGTATCAAATAAACGTTACCCTGTGCTTTCTAGTGCATTTTCCTTATGGCAAGAGTCTCATTCAGCGGCGACAAGCAGATTTGTTGCACGAGAGCTCCAAATGAACTTTAATTAAGCAGCCTGGATGGGATGCAGGTGGCGCTGTAGGTTAAACCACAGAGCCTAGGACTTGCCGATCAGAAGGTCAGCGGTTCAAATCCCCATGACGGGGTGAGCTCCCACTGCTCAGTCCCTGCTCCTGCCAACCTAGCAGTTCAAAAGCACGTCATAGTGCACGTAGATAAATAGGTACCACTCCGGTGGGAAGGTAAACGGCATTTCCATGCGCTGCTCTGGTTCGCCAGAAGCAGCTTAGTCATGCTGGCCACATGACCTGGAAGCTGTATGCCGGCTCCCTCGGCCAATAAAGTGAGATGAGCGCCACAACCCCAGAGTCGGCCACGACTGGACCTAATGGTCAGGGGTCCCTTTACCTTTAAGCAGCCTGGGTTTGCCAGTATGTGACTGAGTCCCACCCCAAAATAGCGACAGTCTGGAGGTGCTTTGGGAAAGGCCAGGTAATAGCCAGTTCACACCACAAAACCTGTGCCTCCAGGTCTGTCTGCCTGAATCCTAATTCAAAAATTCTATGCAAGTTTTAAAAACAAAATCTCTCATCTCTGTGCGTTGCAGGGGGTTGGGCTAGATGACCCTTTAAGGTCCCTTCGCAACTCTATAAATTATATGATTCTATGGTTCTTATATAACAGCTGAGTGAGAATTCTGATACATCCCGCCCCCCCCTTTGCAAATGTTTCCCAAATAACTGGGGTTATTCAAAGCATGCCTTGCCCATCTCATGTGACATGTTGAAAACAGAAGACGAGTTCAAAAAAAGCCACTAATGTCAATGTTGATTTGAAAACGTCTTCTCAAGAGACGTTTTGTTTGACAAGAAGCTTTTGCTCCGCTTGCCTAGTCTGGGCATTTTAACAAGGCATGGCTGATCCCCCCCCCCCCCACATCCTTTTCCGAAGAATCCAAAAACCACTTGTGAAATTATTAGACCTTAGATCTTTCTTCTATGCATAAAACCAAGATGTCAAAATATCTGGGGGAAGAAATCTGGGGGGAGGAGCACAGCTATAGATCCACAGGATGTTTTTCTGCAGCCAAAAAAATGTAATATGTCAACTTAGCTGCCTTTGCTCTTTCAACAAATCCAGGCACATAGATTGTTGAAAGACACAGAAAATTGCATGTCCTGTACTGAAAATTCAAAAGAAGCTTTCCATGCTCTATTGCATGCTCCTACTAGCATGGAAAGGGGAAAGGTACCAAGGAAGGGGGGAAAGCAGCCCAAATCACATTTAGCACATCCCATCAGATATCAAGGAAATAAACAACTATCTGACTTTTAGAAGACATCTGAAGGCAGCCCTCTTTAGGGAAGTTTTTAACGTTTGGTGTTTTATTGTGTTTTTAACATTTTGCTGGGAGCCACCTCGAGTGGCTGGGGCAACCCAGTCAAATGGGAAGCACATAATTAATAAAATTGTTGTTATTATTAGTAGTAGTTTGGGAACACTTTTTAGTTACGTTGCAGGAGCTACATTGCTATCAATGGCAACTGTGACTTAAACAAGGCTGGTGTGTTAGGTTTTGCACACAGATAAAATACGTTCTCTGACCTAAAACCTAACCTCTGGACAGTGGTAACTGAGAATAAATCACCTGTAAATGTAAAGGTAAAGGATGGTTAAGTTTAGTCAAAGGAGACTATGGGGTTGCGGCGCTCATCTCGCTTTCAGGACTTGGGAACCGGCCTTTGTCCACAGACAGCTTTCCGGGTCATGTGGCCAGCATGACTAAACCACTTCTGGTGCAACAGAACACCATGATGGAAGCCAGAGCACATGGAAACGACGTTTACCTTCCCGCCACAGCAGTACCCTTTTATCTACCTGCACTGGTGTGCTTTCAAACTGCTGGGTTGGCAGGAGCTGGGACAGTGCCATCCCAGCTTTGCAACTTAAGAATCACAGAACTGTAGATTTGGAAGGGATCCTGAGGGTCACCTAGTCCAACCCTCTGCAAGGCAGGAATCTCAACTGGATCACCCATGACAGATGGCTATCCAACCTCTGCTTAAAAACCTCCAAAGGAGGACATCTCATGACCTCCTAGGGGAGTCTGTTCAAACAGCTTTTACTGTCAGAAAGTTCTTCCTGATTGGTCAGAATCTCCCTTCTTGTAACTTGGTTCCATTGGATTGGCTCCTACCCTCCGTAGCAGGAGAAAAATACCGAGTCGGGCATATGTCTCTACCAGGGCCCTACTCGTGTGTAGGCTGAACTCATGACAACAAAAAGCTTGCTCCATCCTTCCTGGGACAGCCCTTTAGATTTTTGAAGATGGCTATCATATCTCCTCAGTCTCCTCTTTACCAGGCTAAACATACCCAAATTCCTTCAACCACTCCTTATAAGGTTTGGTTTCCAGACCCCTGATCATCTTGGTTGCCCTCGCACTGCAGTAGGATGCTGACTCAGCCATGCTGTTTTCCCAAAAACATTAAACGTTGCAGCGTATCACTGCACTCTTCCTTTATCTTATCAAATTTGCAAAAGCAGCTGCAAAAACTGCTCCAGGAATGGTTGCAAAGGTGTTTTAGGTAACAGCTTCACAGCCAGCTATTCTCCAGTTTAAGCTAAACCGCCCTGAAAACGTGCCCAAATCCTTTCATCATAGTTTATCCTGGGACAAAATAAGGGATGTTTATATGGAGATCAGCAGGGGAACTTTTGAAGTGGCTACACTGCTCTCAAATTGGTACATCTGCCTGCACTCTTAAAAAGACTAGGAAGATAGAAACACAGTTTAAGAACAAACAACAAACCAACAGTGGGGACTGGGTTGGCTCAGGATTTTTTTTTTTGGGCAAACCTGCTTTCTTTTGCTCATGTGAAACTCCTTTCAGAAACAGTTACGCTCGAAGCCCACTCCTTGGGGGAAAAAGCAATAACCTCGCACAAAAGAGCACGTTTCACCTATGATTAAATGTGAAGTGTGAATGGGCATGACAGTGGCAGAGGCAAGGCACGCAAACACACACCCCTGCAGGCTTTTTTGAGAGGTCATGCACCAAGGGCTTGGAGTACGCATTCAGACAGCTCCGATGTCAGGAGTGACTGCTTCTGAAAACCGTGAGCCATGACAAGGACCACTGTGACAGACTGGCACACAAACCCACAAAATTTATTCATCTCCTTACTAGTGTCCCTTTGACACACACCTCTGTTACCTCATTCGCAACACACCGATGTTCCAAAAGGGAAAACGAGAACCAGCCAGTAGGCACTGCCTTAGCGTCTGACTTCCTCCCCGCCCCCATTGTGCTAATTAAGTACCAACCGTGCATGTACACAAATGTGCACACACTTTGTTTTTCAAATATTTTCCATGCCCTGAAGTGCACAAAAGAACAGACTCAGGCCAGGCAACTGTAAATTCTCAGCATACTATTTTTAATGTCGGCTGCTTGCACAGTTTTCCCTTTTTTGCCCCCTTTGCAAATCTGAGGAATCACAAGGGGGGGGGGGTTGGAATCCGTTCAGGAGTGCGCCAGAAATAGTTACGAGCACAGCCATAAAATAAAGAAAGCATCAAGGAAGTACCGGGCATGGGAAGGGGAACAGCACCAAGTCAAGAGTTGATTCACCCACCCCAAAACCAAACCACGTTTTGCCAACCCCAAACGGAGTGTTTTGAAGGCTGATGTCTCCCCTTATTGGATCAACACTGGATCATCCTTGGATCAGACAAACCCAAATTTACAGGTGGGAAAGAATTGAGACTAGTGTCGTTTAAGCAGCCTTCCTCAGACTCGGCCCTCCAGATGTTTTGAGACTACAATCCTCATCATCCCTGACCACTGGTCCTGCTAGCTAGGGATCATGGGAGTTGTAGGCCAAAAACATCTGGAGGGCCGAGGTTGAGGAAGTCTGCGTTTAAGGGCAACATCATGTGGACTATCAAATTTAACAGAAATGCAACAGCTGCAAAAGTACAGCAAACTCCAGTGTGAATAAGTCCCAAGAGTGATATATTGATCAGCTGTTTGATTTGGTGGGGTGGCCATACTGAAAAACATGCAAAGGCCCTTCAGGTAAAGGTAAAGGGACCCCTGACCATTAGGTGCAGTCATGGCCGACTCTGGGGTTGCGGTGCTCATCTTGCTTTATTGGCCGAGGGAGCCAGCGTACAGCTTCCGGGTGGCCAGCATGACTAAGCTGCTTCTGGCAAACCAGAGCAGCGCACGGAAAAGCCGTTTACCTTCCTGCCAGAGCGGTAACTATTTATCTACTTGCTAGGTTGGCAGGAGCAGGGACCGAGCAACAGGAGCTCACCCCGTCGCGGGGATTCAAACTGCCGACCTACAGAACGGCAAGTCCTAGGCTCTGTAGTTTAACCCACAGCGCCACCCGTGCCCCTGAAAAGGCCCTTAGGTCCCCTGTAACCGTTAACCGCACAACCACACCCCCAACTAAAAACACCTTTCAGCTGCTATCTAGGAAACAGAGTAAGACCTATTGCACTCCAATGGGGATCAAAGAGATCGCCAACCAAGCATGACAAACTGGCCACTAAAACTGCCCAAGGAAAGATGAAATCTGGATTAAATACCTTATCAAAATTTACAGGCTAGCATTTGGATGGCGGTGGGGGGGCTCAGCAAAACCTTGCAAGTATGGACACCACCGATTCCCTAATAAACTCCCAACTGTAACCACCCTCAGCTGGTAAAGGTTTTGACTTAGGGAGAAGGAAATGGAATAGTGGTGGCAGTTTCCATACTTTCCTAACATACTCTTCTGTCTTCCCATGGTTTCAAGTTGTGCTGGGATCTATCTGACAGGCAAACTTGTGAAGCTACTGCCGTTTCATATAACTTCACTCTACTTTTTTGGCGAGCACTATCTTAGCATCACATTTATACTTTCTATCAATCTTTGAATTACTCCTAAAATAATTTCGGCTTCTGGACATTAAGATATTCTGCTTAGTCGTTCTTAAATGAAACAACATTGATAGCGCTAATTAAGTAATACTATAAAAAACAAAAATGAAAGAAAACCCTGCTGTTTTTCTGGTTACCAACCTATCAGCAATATTTTCAATTAAAAAACAACAACTTTCAATCCAAAAAGACACCTACACTATTAAAAAAACAACACACAAGGTTGTGCATGTCACCAGAGGAAAGATGGGATATATAAATAATGGAAATAAATAAATTGGAATAGTCTACACGAGAGGGTCCAGGTGTGTCTTAAATCAGCATCCCAGATGTGCACTGTAATAAAAGAACAACTCACAAGACCCTGATCAACTCAGTATCTCTGGTGTAAAAAGGCAGTATCACTTCACATCAAGTACACACACCATGAAACGTCTGGAACAAGCATGAACACAACTGCTGCAGTGCCCAGGTTGAGTTTCTGCAGAAGCTTCACTATCTTACCGTGGAACAAATGGGTTTTAACAACCCGGTATTTAACTCTGTTTTAAGGTTTAAGCTTCCTTGAGAACTCTCTGAGGGCTAGTAAAAGAAGTATAATTTGCTTTAAATAAATATATGTCCAGGAAATATAATCCATTTCCACCATGGCACATTACTGCGGTTTCGGCAGACACAGTAATCTGCCACACAGCCATGGGGTGGGTGGGTGTGTCAATCAACGCAGTGGTGAATTTCTAAAAAGAAAGGTGCTGGGGGAATCACGCACGCCTCAAAAGCAGCACCCTCTATCTTGGGCACTCCGCCTTCTAAACCCAGGCAGAGGGGAGCAAGCGGCAAACATTCGGACACAAGGGGAAAGACTAAGGCAGGGGTAGGCAAACTAAGGCCCAGGGGCTGGATCCGGCCCAACTGCCTTCAAAATCCGGCCCACGGACGGTCCAGGAATCAGCATGTTTTTACATGAGTAGAATGTGTGCTTTTATTTAAAATGCATCTCTGGGTTATTTGTAGGCCATAGGAATTTGTTCATTTCCTCCCCCCCGCAAAAAAATATAGTCCAGCCCCCCACAAGGCCTGAGGGACAGTGGACCGGCCCCCTGCTAAAAAAGTTTGCTGACCCCTGGACTAAGGAATCAAACCCACATCACTGGTAGCAGGCATCTGGCTCCATGCAACCACTCGCTTATCCACTGAAAAGCATCTTATGTGGGGCAGGAGCGAAGTGAAGTTTCTATTGCAAACTGAACACGTGTCTTGGCATGAGAGGCAAGCCACTTTGGGAAGGGGATATAACCAGCCTTAAGATGTTTGCTGGGCAACACTTTTCAGCCTTTGGAAAAGCAGATGCACTTCTCTTCATTGCTAAATGTCAGGCCTGAGCCAGAGCTACTGATAGGTTGCTGAAATTGTAGAACCATCAGATTGTAGAGATGGGAAGTACTGTGAGGGTCATCTAACCCAACCCACTGCAGGAATCTTTTGCCCAATTTGGGGCCCAAACTCACATGAGTCTCATGCTTTACTAACTAAGACGGTGGCCACTTAGTCCCTCCTCCAGTCTACCACACTGCTGTTGGGTTAGTGTTGCGTATGAACCCAATATGTTTATCTCCCACAGGCAAACCACAAGTGGTTAACCACGGAACAAATCTTCGCAAACCCAGCTTCTGGTGTGATGGTAAGCCAATCTATAGCTTAGATCACAGCAACTATAGTGGGGTAGGAGACCTGAAAATAATGCAAACGTATTTCAAACCTAGCAACCAATGTGGCCCTTTGGTTTCAGATAGTACATGGGTTGTGGGATGCGGGTGGCACTGCGGTCTAAACCACTGAGCCTCTTGGGCTTGCCAACCAGAAGGTTGGCAGTTCGAATCCCTGTGACAGGGTGAGCTCCTGTTGCTCTGTTCCAGGTCCTGCCAACCTAGCAGTTCAAAAGCACGCCAGCGCAAGTAGATAAATAGGTACCTCTGCGGCGGGAAGGTAAACGGCGTTTCTGTGCACTCTGGTTTCCGTCACGGTGCTCCGTTGCACCAGAAGCAGTTTAGTCCCGGAAAACTGCCTGTGGACAAACACCAACTCCCTTGGCTTCAAGTGAGATGAGCGCCACAGCCCCATAGTCACATTTGACTGGACTTAAACATCCAGGGGTCCTTTACCTTTTTTTACCTAGTACATGGATAGATGAGTCTAAAAAGCCTGGAACACAAATGTTCATGATCTTCTAACAGCTATGGCGGCTCATCTACTAGAAGTAATGTATTTAGCATTAACTCTGGAAGCGTATACTCAATTCTGACCGAACTAAGCCTCCTAGAGCAAAAACCTCCCACACCTGCCCACCAGAAACAATATTTCCATATTGTCAGGATTCAACCTCAATCAGTTAGCCACAATCCATCCCCCACAACCACCTTCAGACACCCAAACAGGACATTTAGCGCCCTCACTTGTTCCGATTTAAAGGAGAGGTAGAACTGGGTATCATCCGCATACTGGTGAACATCCAGCCTAGACCCCTGATGATCTCTTCCAGCGGCTTCATATAGATGTCAAAAAGCATGCGGGAGAAGATGGAGCCCTGAGGCACCCCATAAGTGAGTGCCCATTGGTCCGAAAACTTACCCCCCAGCCAGTGTTAGAAACTGAGATAATGAAAGCTAGGAGCTAAATGTCACCTTAAACAACGGAATGTCTAGGTGTGCTTTAATAACAAGAATACAAAGCTGAAAATAAATGAACTGCAGCTAAAATATTATGTTCATTTTTCACATTGTTCTAGTCCTTCCCTTGCCCACCCTCCTAATTATTCTTAAGGGGTCTCTTCTCCATTCTTCAGAGAGTAGCTGGAAGTGGGGAGGCTGAAAAAGGTCCTCCTTTCTTTCCCTTTGCAGTTTTAATCTGAAATCTTAGGCACAGTACTGTGCCCAGAGCTCAGAAACTGTTCATGCGAATGAAATTCCCTGTCGCAAAATGTGCCTAGAACAATGGGAGTTTTGAACACTGCCCCCAACACCACTTTCTGGACATGACCCAGGAGGAAGGAGCGGAACCACTGCATAACAGTGCCCCCAGCTCCCAGCCCCACTAGAAAAGTCCTGAAGAATACTATGGTCAAAAGCCACTGCGAGATGCAGCAGGACCAGAAACAACTTTCTCCTCTTGTCCTTAGTCTGCAAGAGATCAACAACCAGCGCGACCAAGATGGATTCAGTCCCATGATGGGGCCTGAGTCCCGACTGGAAGGGATCCAAAGGATTCACATCCTCCAGACATGCCTGGAGTTGTTCAGCAACCACCCGCTCAATCACCTTGCCCAGGAATGGAAGATTTGAGACTGGGCAATAGTTGGCCATAGCGGCCAGGACCAAAAATCCTTTTTTAAGAAGCGGTTTAATAACCGCCTCTTTACAGGGTTCAGGGAAAACTCCCTCGCAGAGGGAAGCATTCACCACCCCGCAGAGCCCATCGCCCAGCCCTTCCCGGCTTGCTTTTATGAGGCAGGATGGGCAAGGATCAAGGAGACAGGTGGTTAGTTTCAGTCATCCAAAAAGCCTGTCCATGTCCTCATAGGTAACAGGTTGAAACTGATCCCATTCAACCTGACTCAGACAAGAGCTCTGGCACCTCAACCATGCTACTATGATGGAGAGCCAGGAGTCAGCAAACTTTTTCAGCAGGGGGCCGGTCCACCGTCCCTCAGACCTTGTTGGGGCCAGACTATATTTTGGAGGGGGGAAATGTACAAATTCCTATGCCCCACAAATAACCCAGAGATGCATTTTAAATAAAAGCACACATTCTACCTGTGTAAAAACACCAGGCAGGCCCCACAAATAACCCAGAGATTCATTTTAAATAAAAGGACATATTCTACTCATGTAAAAACACGCTGATTCCCAGACTGTCCGCAGGCTGGATCCGGCCCCTGGGCCTTAGTTTGCCTACCCATGGTGGAGACTATTCATTCTTCCAAATCTGAGCAATTTTTTCTGCAAAAAACCTTTGCAAAATATTTACAGGAGATCCCCACCAACCCTGATGTCGAAGGTGGTTCTGTTAAGACTATGAACCACCTGAAAGTATCTCCTGGAACTGTTTTCTACAGGTGCAACAGAGGTGGCAAAGAGGATCGCTATCACTACATGGTAGGTTTTACGTTGAGCTCTAACCCATGTTTGGTCCTTTTTGGAATGAGTTTTTAATGCTATGAGCATTAATCTGGACTAGACAAATTATGTGCACACCCACACAATCCACGAACGCACAATCCACAAAATCACAAACTGGTTTCTACATGCACAAGAGGGAGGGAGAATATTGTATCCTGAATCCGAGAACACACACAAACTCCAAAGCCATAACCCATCACATCCCCAGTGGAGGCCTGGAAAAAGCATGCTCAACAAGCCTTGTGCATCCACAGGTGTGGCCCAATGCGCGTGTGACACTGTAGCACATTTATATGCCCTATTTGAATCAGGGAGAGTAGCAGCAAACCAACCAGATGTTTTTGCGTATACACAAGAGATACTCCTGTCTTGTAACAGTAAGCTTTGAGACAGCTTGTGTGGTTTATCAGAGAGAGCTATTGAACAAGTAGTAGTCTGAAAATCGCAGTGCCTATGGGGATCTCAGAAACTCAATGGGATCCCACACAGAAAGCAACCTAGCGCACACAACAGGACTTGGGTATATACAGCTGTTGGGGCAAATATTTAAATCTGTAAGAGCCCTGCTAGATCAGACCAAGAGATGGCCTAATCCAGCATCTTTCTTCTGGCATCGGCTAGCCAAACACTTCCAAGAGGCTCTCAAGTATCCAGGCAATATTCATACCCTATTGTCTGCCATAGGACCAAAGGTAAGTTGACTCATAGAGGCTCCATTTGCTTATGACAAACTGCTGGGGGAGGGGGGGGGGACACAGTTTCCATGCATTTGTCTAATCCCCTTTTAAATCCATCTAAGTCTACGGCAAAAGGGTGGCGCTGTGGTCTAAACCACAGGGCCTAGGGCTTGCTGATCAGAAGGTTGGCGGTTCGAATCCCCGCGACAGGGTGAGCTCCCGTTCCTCGGTCCCTGCTCCTGCCAACCTAGCAGTTCAAAAGCACATCAAAGTGCAAGTAAATAGGTACCGCTCTGGCGGGAAGGTAAACGGCATTTCCGTGCGCTGCTCTGGTTTCACCAGAAGCAGCTTAGTCATGCTGGCCACATGACCCGGAAGCTGTGCGCCAGCTCCCTCGGCCAGTAAAGCGAGATGAGTGCCGCAACCCCAGAGTCGGTCACGACTGGACCTAACAGTCAGGGGTCCCTTTACCTTTACCTTTAAGTCTATGGCCACCACTACACCTTGTGGCAGGGAATTCCATAAATTATGTCTTGTGGGACGATGCACGGTCCTTTTCAATTTACTGCCAATCTCACTGGGTTTCTACGTTCCATACTAGGATGAGAATAATGTTTTCTCTATATATATTTTCATATTATGCATGGTTTTCATTCACGTTATCTATGATCTCTATCATATCCTCATTTTGCGGTCTCCCCTCCAACTAAATAAAAAACCCCAATTTTGAACTTTTTTTGCCTCCTATGTCTCCAAATATACCACTTATAGTCTATGAATAATCTATGAAGAGATACACACCATCCATGATGTATGGAAGCGAGAGCTGGACCATAAAGAAGGCTGATCGCCGAAGAATTGATGCTTTTGAATTATGGTGCTGGAGGAGACTCTTGAGAGTCCCATGGACTGCAAGAAGATCAAACCTATCCATTCTGAAGGAAATCAGCCCTGAGTGCTCACTGGAAGGACAGATCGTGAAGCTGAGGCTCCAATACTTTGGCCACCTCATGAGAAGAGAAGACTCCCTGGTAAAGACCCTGATGTTGGGAAAGATGGAGGGCACAAGGAGAAGGGGATGACAGAGGACGAGATGGTTGGACAGTGTTCTCGAAGCTTCCAGCATGAGTTTGACCAAACTGCGGGATGCAGTGGAAAATAGGAGTGCCTGGAGTGCTCTGGTCCATGGGGTCACGAAGAGTCGGACACGACTAAACAACAACAGCATAGGTTTAAAGATACGTGGTTCTTCCTTCAACTTACCCACGACTTCCAAATTATTTTTAATCTCAAAGGATGTATTTGTTTTCAGAAGGTTTAAATGCACCTCTCTACCTGCAGCACAAGAGTCAGTTCGAGCGGAGCAGGTGGCAGTGCCACAATGATGGTATGTCCACCGTCTTGGCGTAGTTACATGCAGCAAACCAATGTTCACAAGCCAAAGTGGGGAGGTGAGTTAAACTGGCACAAGAACACTCATTCTGAGAGTATTTTGAAGCATCTGTTTGAGTTTAAGCAAATAAAACATTTTGCAGCCCAGTGACTCCATAGGGAAATGCCTCTTGCATCAACTCATCCGATTCAAATTTTCCATTGCATTTCAACTTACATACATGCATAACCCCTACACCCCCCCCTTCCTATTTATTTATAGCTTGGGAAGGAAGCCCCAATTAATCTCACAGACTCACAGGGTCCACATACACTTAATTAACTGCACAGTAAAGTTAACAGTCTAGCAGGCAGGGATGTGAGCATTTCCGATTTCACAAATCGGTACTGGGCGCAGAATTCAGGACCCCAAGACTAACTGGATTCCTTTTCCTTTTCTCTGCCTTGGTTTAAGGAACTCGGCTGCTAGTGCAAAACTCTCTGAAGGCAGATTTCAAACCAATGTGAGCAATGCCAGGTAATATCCCAAAAGCCAGTCCTGGGGGTAGGTGATGAGCAGACTGGGTCTTCAGCACAGCTCTAACGCCCCACTAAGTATATATGGCAAATTTGCTAACTACATGTCCTTTATACAAGTCACAGAATTGAGCTTTTCGTGGAGCAGAATTTGGGAGTTCCTGGTGCCATTTCCTACCCTACGAAGTATACACTGAGGAATACAATGAGGATGTATCCCTCCGGAAATTGTTATAAACAGGTGAACAGTCAACCCCAGCGTTGACTGTTCTCGCAAATAATCTTATACCGTGGGAAAACACTGAAATGTACATGGGAAAAACCACTTTGCTGATGGAAATGCTGGATTTCAATAGTGCCACACCACCCATTTCCTTCCACCCCATGCACTACTGGGAAGACATGTGGGAATGGTTTTAGGTCAGCAGGAACCCCTCTTTCCAAAAAGGTGCATTAAAGCCCTCTGTGACGGACAAATGGGCCTCAAGCAATTATTATTGCCAAGAGTGTTTAGGAATCCGATCCTATTATTTAATCAGTTCTTCAAGTGCATTACTTTCAAATTCAGCATCTGGATTCCAAATTTAGCCAATTAAAGGCAGCCCTCTATAGAGAAAGTTTTTTTTTTATGTTTGATGTTTTATTGTGCACTTATATTTGTTGGAAGGTGGCTGGAGCAACCCAGTCGGATGGGTGGGGTATCAATAATAAAATTATTATTATAATTTCTACAGAAAACAACATTTCCAGTCACTTGAGGACAGCGCTGCTTAGCCGTACTTTAGTCACCCCCTGGTTTAAAAAACTTCACTTAACGTTGCAAACCAGCATTCCTTACAGCGGAATCATCCTGACGGGAGTTCGAAATGTCGTTCTTTTTGACGAGGAAGACTGTGGGAAGAAGAGGAAGGTCAAAGAGGGAGGAAGGGAGCAGCCTGAGATAATGAGCCATTCATAAGAAAAGGGTAACGGACAGCGTAGCTTGATGCAAAGATGATGCAACGGCCGTCCTACTCAAGTGGCCAGCACTAAATCCAGCCACTCACCCTCTGACAAGAGACCATTGAGCCTCTGTGACACACACAAGCACTATGAAAAGAAGCAGAGTTCCTGGTATAGCTTAGCTATAGATTACCAATACCGCCTGGTGTGATTCTAGTGACCTTTGAATCACCGGTTTTGACTGATGTTCTGGTTTCATCTTTATGGGATTAGCTGCTGTGTTTGTTTCTCCTTTTATGTAATGATGTTTTACTGCTTTATTCTACCCTGATTTCCATTTTTATAGCTTTAAAATACCTGACGGTATTTTATTTGTTAACCGCTTCGAACTTTTTTGAAAAGTTGGGTAGGAGTGTTTTAAACAAATGAAGTTGGACGCTTGGTACCGCTCGCTCTGCAATATAGCTGTAAAAACTATGCTCGATTTGAGATTTCAACAAAGACTAGAGCCAAGAGACTTTGGCAATCCCTTACGACGTATTCAGCGGAACCATGATTTTCAAGACAGTCCTCACCTCAAGTCTGGCAAATCTGGAACTATGCTTGATGATAGTCTCTACTTGGGCTTTTGTTATTTTAACTTATGTGCAACTACTTAATTCTATGTCTGTCAGCCTGGATAGCTCAGTTGTTTGGAGTGCGGTGCTGATGATGCCAAGGTTGCAGGTTCAATCCCCATATAGGACAGCTGCATATTCCCTCAGGGTCCCTTCCAACTCTATGGTTCTACATGCCTATTGTTTTTGATCTTTTAATTTTTGTATGTTTTCATAATTGGTTATCTCCATTTTATTTACAGATAGGTAGCCGTGTTGGTCTGCCATAGTCAAAACAAAAAAAAATTCCTTCCAGTAGCACCTTAAAGACCAACTAAGTTAGTTCTTGGTATGAGCGTTCGTGTGCATGCACACTTCTTCAGATACACTGAAACAGAAGTCACCAGACCCTTCTATATAGTGAGAAGGTGGGGAGGGGTATTACTCAGAAGGGTGGTGGGAATGGGTGACTGGCAGATAGCTGTGATGAGCCTGTTGACGACTCTTAATGACTGCAAAAGGTCTTACAGGAAAAAGCAAGGGGTGAGAAGGTGAAAAATGGCTTTGTCAACTTATTACCAAACTTAAAACCATGGAGAGACCTGGTCTGAACAAAGACATTGGATTCTTATCTCATTATACATGACAAAGCCATTTTTCACCTTCTCACCCCTTGCTTTTTCCTGTAAGACCTTTTGCAGTCGTCAAGAGTCGTCAACAGGCTCATCACAGCTATCTGCCAGTCACCCATTCCCACCACCCTTCTGAGTAATACCCCTCCCCACCTTCTCACTATATAGAAGGGTCTGGTGACTTCTGTTTCAGTGTATCTGAAGAAGTGTGCATGCACACGAAAGCTCATACCAAGAACTATCTCCATTTTATATACATTTTAAAATGAAATAATAATCATAAACTTTACCCTCCCCAAAAATATGAATGAATAAAATAGGTGAAAGACTTAAAATACTCTAACGTCCCAAAGGGCAAGGCTAGATCTAATGGACTTCAACGGACATTAGAATAAACATTTTAATGTTTAAGAGCGGTTCAAGAAAAGAACTCAGCTGGGGGAGTGCGTTTGTTTGCTGGAGATCTTCAAACAGAGGTTGGAAAGACGTCTGTTGGAAGAACCTTTGTTCTGAGCAGGGGATTGGACTACGACAGTCCAACATGCTCTGTCCCGACTCTATGCTTCTAAAAACATTAATATCTGCGAATGTTCCGACTTTGGAATGGTGCCTACCAGTAGGTGCAACCACAAAACACAGTCTCAACTCATTCCATCCCACCTACCCCAAATCCCGATTGCAAATGATGTTTCATCATATGGAGAAGGAGGAAGGATCTCCCACAACCTGGGTGCCACACAGTTCCCCTAACCTAGATCCCAAGTTTGGACCCCCTGCATTGATGTCCTGAACCCACGTAGTCCAAGGAGAACAACAGGTGGCAGTTTCATTCCTTATTGGGCAAAGCACTCAAGTTACTGCGTCTCCCAAGGTGCACACATCAAATCTACTACATAGCTAGCTGGACATCTACTCTTTAGGTCTGTGCGCTGAACTCGTGCCTTAGGTATAACAAAGTGCCTATGGTACATTAAGTTTTGTTCAGCAATCTTAACTAAGCCCCACCGAAAAGGAACTGTGGTGGTACTACCAAACCCCACGCCGAGCTCACTCAGAACAACAAAGTTTGCACAAAACATTATTTAATAATACGCAAAATTAACCTCTAAGAGGGGACAAAAATAAACGCAGCACCTCATGGACTGGGGTGGGAGGGGCTGAAAACGTTTTAGAGGCTAAGATTTGGTTCTAGGCTCACTCATGCTTAGAGATGACCCATCAAGTAGCTGGATGATCTTGACAAATGGAGAGCTGGGACGGTAACGGCAAAAAAGAAATTAATCCAAGGCCAAATATGAAATATTCCCCATTTTGAAATCTTAGAAAAGTAGCAGCAAAAGGACGAGTGTGGTAGGACTGGAAAAGAGCCACTGATTTACTGAATCATGAACCTTTGTGGACAGGAAATACTTGTTCAGATGTGCGGAGCAGCCTGAGGAAGTGGTGAATACTCCTGAGCAACAGCGGAAGTTCAGCTGTGTGCCAAAGGTAGCAGGAATGCAAAATACAAGAATACTTAGCATGGTTACAACATACAATGCATGCATCCAAAAAAAACCCCAAAACAAAACAAAACAAAAGCCAAGATATAGTCTACACAATACATCACCCAAAGGGTTAGGCTGTATACCAAAACATTAAACAATTCCATGGCACCATAAAATCAAATGGAGTATGTAACCAGTCATTTGCTATTTCAAATCCTTAGAAGTGTGGGCAAATTTGCAAGCAAAATGCAGTTCTGCAGCTTTTACTCATTTGACCTTCTATATTTGTTTGGATCTTCCCCCTCCCCCAAACTATCAGGCTACCAAATACACGTGTACATGACAATTTAATGGGTATTTATAGTTTTATCTTTTTTAAAAAAATTGAAACCCTCTTGCCTATGCTAAGCTGAAAAACCCCAACAACCGTTTTCAAAAGGTGAAGATTTATCAGGAAGGAATAATGCAATGCTGTTATTCTCCATCCCTTCTACTCTCCATATGCCTCCCAAAACACTTTAATTCAATTAAAGATTTTGTATCAGTGGGTTCAAACCGACAAAGTTCACGGCTGCAATGTTCCTTCTGTCGAAACCCCCCTGGGGGGAAAACCTACAAATCAATATCCTGTTCACACCTAGAACTTGAACTGCTTATTTTCTTTTTCCTTTAAAAAAAACAACACGAAACTCCCATATCTGTTCTTGAAAGCCAAGCTCACTCAAAAGATCCAAAGTTCCCCCCCATTAATGGATGCTTCTTTTGTTGAAAGGACGAGTCTGTCTGCATGCATCTGGCGCAAATACTTACCCTCTCCAGCCGTTTCCAGGAGGGGGGGAAACCAGCTCAAGCCAAGGAGGCATCGAGAGATATGGGACGTAAAAGGACAATGAAGCAGGACAAACATCGGAACGCTTCTAAATGTGGCAGAATCGTCATTAGGACAACCGGCATTCCCAGGGAAGCCGAATGCTTTCCGCGCTCATGAGAAAACAAGTTTTGACAGCGGAAGAAAGACGTTCCAGGCTCGCTATTGTTCGAGGCAACCCGGCACAGCCCTTTTCTCCTCCCCCTATTACAGGGCATGAACATTATATGCATCTCGACCACTCAGCGGGGGTGACGCGCAGCTGTCTTTCACAGAGGCAGGTTATGAGTAACAACAACCTGAAACGTGTCTGTACCAACCCCTTTCATTCATAGCCTTGCAATCTTCCCCCAGCCTACCGGGTGAGATGATTGTGTTACGGAAAGAGTTTGGGGTAGTAAAATATCTCCTTCATCTCTCCCCCCCCCCCCGCAATTAAAGGAAACACCCCTCATTTGCTCAGTCCAGACTCAACTATCACAGCCAAGAACCACAACAGAAAACATCAAGACAGAAATTCCAGGAAGACAAAGGCTGCAGTCCTAAGCGTATTTACTAGGAAGTTAAGTCTCACTGAAACTCGGTGAGATTCACTTCCTACGATACACGTTGAGCATCATTCTAAACATAAGGAGCCATATAACGCTTGATCTATTTGGGGTACACAAAATCTGTTTATAGAAAATAAATCCTGGCTGTTGCTCTGTTTAGTATTCATTCATTCATTCATTCATTCATTCTACTATTAATTGAATTTATATACCACCCTATACCAGGGGTCTCAAGGCTGTTTACAGAACGCTGCATTAATAAAAATAAAAATAAAATATTTAGTACTGAATAACCCCCTTGACCACTTGACCTCTTAATGGCTTTGCACATGAAAGGGAAATGTAATAGGTTACTGATCCTAAGGTTTACATCAGGGGTCAGGAACCTTTTCCAGCCGTGGGCCAGTCCACCATCCCTCAGACCATGTGGTGAGCCGGACTATATTTTTTTTGGGGGGGGGGGGATTGAACGAATTCCTATGCCCCACAAATAACCCAGAGATGCATTTTAAATAAAAGGACACATTCTACTCATGTAAAAACACCAGGCAGGCCCCACAAATAACCCAGAGATGCATTTTAAATAAAAGGACACATTCTACTCATGTAAAAACATGCTGATTTCCAGACCGTCCATAGGCCGGATTGAGAAGGCGATTGGGCCGGATCCGGCCCCCAGGCCTTAGGTTGCCTACCCCTGGTTTACATGAATACACAGTAACGGCGGCACTATAGAGGACCTTGGTTGCCAAGCCAGATTGTGCTGGCACAGAGCCTTCAAATTCAACAGTTGCACAGACAATATACGAACTTTACCTGAAAGCCAACTCAAGAGTGGCACACAGGATGCCTGGCTGCCTTTGCAATACGTAACTACTGTGAGTGTGGATCTTATGACTCCCAAATTTATTAAAGAGGATAACTGACTGGAAATACCCCTTATGACTAGTGCATGACTTAGTCATGAAAAGACTAAGGACTCATCCACACTTTCCATTAAGTGTAGACCTAGCTGCTCAGTTTTCAGTTTGGTCCGGGACTGGTCACTCCCACTTGAGTTTCTGCCTCGGGTTTTACTTGGGGAAAGACCCCTGCAAACACACCTTTCCCCATTCATTAATTCAGTCCGCTCTTCAGAATGTCTCCACCTCCAGCTCTGGCCACCCATGGAAGCAGGGTTGAGCAAGCACAATTCCCCCCTCAATTAAGGGTGTCTTTGCGCTAAACTTTCAGACCTGCCCACAAGCAAAGCACAGTGAGGGACTGAGTCCATGCATTTTGGTTTCCTTTTTTGCACTATAACTGGGGCAGAGAGTTATACATCTTCAAACTGTTCAGCTTGTGGGATTAATTGCCACGAGGTAAGGGTAACGGATGGTTGTCAGCTTAGAAAGCTTCGAGGGAAGATCAGAAGGTATGATTGCTAGCTGCTATTAACTGTGATCTCGAAATGGTCGAACCGTAGACATAGAAGGGACACCAAGGGTCATCTAGTAGTCCAACCACCTGCAAGGCAGGAATCTTAACTAGATCATCCATGACAGATGGTCACCCAACCTTTGCTTAAGAACCTCCAATGAAAGCTCACAACCTAGGGTTGCCATTTTTCAAAAAGTGAAAATCCAGACACAAAAGTTGTTGAGTCTTTTTGTTTTGTTTTGGAGGGGAGGCTTTTTTGGAGGAGCTTTTTAAAGCTTTGCCCAAAGTACTGCAAGATCTCAAACAAAAGTGAAGTTTTTGAGCTATTTTTAAGGAAATTCACAAAAATCTACACTTCCAACATGGGTTGCCATACATCCAGATTTTCCCCAGACATTTCAGTGATTTCCGCCCGGAAAAGGTTTCCAACAGCTGAACCCCCGCAATATCTGGAAAATTCTGGACGGATGGCAACCCTATCACAACCTCTCAAGGAGTCTGTTCCACTGTCAAACAGCTCTTACTATCAGAAAGTTCTTCCTGATGTTTAGCTGTAATCTTTTTTTTTTTTTGTAACTTGAAGCTATTGGATCAGGCCCTAGCCTCCAGAACAGTAGAAAACACTCTTGCTTCATCCTCCATGCGACAGCCCTTTAGATATTTGAAGACAGCTATCCTATCACCTCTCAGTCTCCTCTTTGGGAGGCTAAACACACCCTATTCCTTCAACCATTCCTCATAAGGCTTGGTTTCAAGACCCTCAGTCAGCCTCCTCTGCACGTGTTCCAGCTTGTTAATATCCTTCTTAAATGGTGGTGCTCAGTTGGGTGGGGTCAACTGTGGAAGAGAGGCCTGTTGCCTTCCTACTCTGCTTGTGGCTTTCCTTCCCAGAGGCATCGAGGTGGGCCCTGAGTCTCTCTCAGCAAGCCTGTCCACCCAACTCTTCCTATTATGTCCCCATACACCAGTGGTTCTCGAAGGGTGTGGTGTGCCAAATTGGCATGGCAGGAGAGTATGGCAAATGTGGTGGGAAGATTCAAGAACAATCAAAGAAGCATTTAAACATTTCAGTTCCCTATAGTACAGCACATATGCAGAGTACGGATTGGTATCTTTTCAAAATATATTTTCCAACCAATATGGAAGATCAGAAAAACAACAACAAAGGCTTCTTTGTGTTGATGTGGAGATTAGCGTTGGTTTGTCTCAAATTAAACCTAGTATAAATGAGATTACCTGGCAAAAAGAAGCTCACACCTCTAATTAGTTTGTGTATGTACTTAAGGTACGGATATAAGAGGCTTGTTTATAATCATACTTTGGGAATGATTCATGTTCTTATGTATTATTATTATTCATTCAATTTATAGACTGCCCTTTATCAGAAGATCCCAGGGCGATGTGCAACATTAAAAACACACTGCAGAACAGATAGGTAGCCGTGTTGGTCTGCCATAGTCAAAACAAAACAAAAAATCCTTCCAGTAGCACCTTAAAGACCAACTAAGTCAGTTCTTGGTATGAGCTTTCGTGTGCATGCACACTTCTTCAGATACCTGAAGAATCTGAAGAAGTGTGCATGCACACGAAAGCTCATACCAAGAACTGACTTAGTTGGTCTTTAAGGTGCTACTGGAAGGATTTTTGTTTGTTTGTTTTGACACTGCAGAACATCAGTGATAAAAACATAATGACAGACAGCCTAATACAGTAGTAAAATAATCTTCATAACAACAGTCCACTTCTCCACACTGTCACAGGCCAGAGATTATTTCATAGCCATAGGCCAGAGTGAAGAGGAATGTTCCTGCCTGGTGCCTAAAGACTTCTTGTGATGGTGCCAGGCAAGATGCTCTGGGGAGAACATCCCACAATTGGAATGTCGCTGCCTTGTTTTACGCTTTCGGTATGTCCCATGGTCCTATTATAAAATTGTTATGCTCTATGCCAGGCATGGCCAAACTTGGCCCTCCAGCTGTTTGGGGACTACAACTCCCATCATCCCTAGCTAACAGGACCAGTGGTCAGGGATTATGGGAATTGTAGTCGCAGGTGGCGCTGTGGGTTAAACCAGAGCCTAGGACTTGCCGATCAGAAGGTCGGCGGTCCGAATCCCCATGACAGGGTGAGCTCCCGCTGCTCGGTCCCTGCTCCTGCCAACCTAGCAGTTCGAAAGCACGTCAAAGTGCAAGTAGATAAATAGGTACCGTTCCGGCGAGAAGGAAAACGGCGTTTCCGTGTGCTGCTGTGGTTCTCCATAAGCGGCTTAGTCATGCTGGCCACATGACCCGGAAGCTGTACGCCGGCTCCCTTGGCCAATAAAGCGAGATGAGCGCCGCAACCCCAGAGTTGGTCACGACTGGACCTAATGGTCAGGGTTCCCTTTACCTTTACCTTAGCCCCAAAACAGCTGGAGGGCCAAGTTTGCCTATGCCTGCTATGTATCTATCTATCTATCTATCTATCTATCTAAGCCCTGCTAGGAGTCGCTCCTTTTTGCTTTTCAATGCATTTCTTACCAATGATAATAATAATCAGTTTGGTGTGAGCCTTATTTCTGAAAGTGTGGCCCAGAGGAGAAAGTTTGAGGACCACTGCCATCCACTAGGCACAGCTTGGGGGCCCAGCTAATCACATCACCTGCGTCCTCGCTCACCTGTGGGCCCAACCTCTTCACGCTCCCTCCCTCCTACCAACTGATGCCCTCGTTTAATAAATAATAATAATAATAATTTCTTTTTCGCCATATCCTGTTTTGCGTCTAATTTTCTCGCAGCAGCCGACGGTACGGGTAGTTGGAGGAGCATGCTGTGAGCGCGCAGGCTAAAAGGTGGGCGACTTGCAGCCGCCACCCCAGCCCCTCTTTCTCCTTGCCCTCCGGCCACTCCGGGACCTTTGCCCTCGACCACCCCCCACTGCCCCCGCCTCCCCCCTCAAGGAAAGAAGCCTGGAAAGAAGCCAAGCGCCGACGAGGCCTGCCCAAGCGGCCATTCCCAAGGTGTCCCCCCTCAGCGCCTCGGCGTTTCTCCCGTGCGCCCGGCGGTCCCTTCCCGCCGCGCCTCCGCGTTTGGGCACTTACCCCAAAAAATGCCCCCCAAAAACTCACCACGAAGACCCCCACCGAGACCCTCGAAAGCTCACCTCCATGAGGAGAAGCTTCAGCCCCCTCACGTCCACATTTCAAGCCCCGCTGCCACCCCGGGACTCCCCACAAATGGAAACCCCCCGCCGCCCCCAAGAAACCTCTCCTCTCGCTCCTTACCTATTTGCGCGCGCGCTGCCCCCATAACTCGCCGCCCCGCTGGACTCACCCGCCTTCCTCAGGCCATTTCCCCTCGTGAGGGGGATGGCGGGTCCGCGGCGGGTCCTGAGGGGGCGAACCCCAGCCCCGCTCTTGGCAGCCTCTCGTGGCTGTTCAGGAGACGGCGAGCCGGATACGACCGTCGGGATTTCCCCCTCCCCTTCTCCCTCTCTCTCCACCTCCCAGGAGAAGGAGCAAAGGGAGGGGGTAGCAAAAGCATCCCGTCCCCCCTCCCTCCTCCCGCCCCCCTTGCAATATCGTCATTTATGGAGCCTCTTGCAAAAGAATGAAACGTTAAAACATTTGCAAAACCCGAATAAGTGGCTGACTTCGCTCTTCTTCTTTTCTCCTCCTTTTCCCTCCCTCGCCCGCGCACGGAGCGGCGCGACTCGCGAGCAGCGTGGCTTTTGCAAAACGCCGTGCAATTGCCTGGCACGCGCGGGGCGAATTGCAACCGACCTGCTACTATCGACGCTTCTTTTGGTTTTGCAAACTTGAAAACTCAATCGATCTACACTCATTTGCAGCAGCCGTGTTCTGGAAGGGTTTGGCCAACACGCAAAGACGCACAGGTGCAAGCATTGTCCCGTTATGATCACGGCCGACTCCTTTGCTCGTTCCATTACAGAAGAGGGGAAAAGGACGCCTTTTAAAATTGCAAACGATTATTGATATCATTGCTAGGTTTTGGATGGCAAAAAAGACGCGAGGTGAAACTTACAAAAGCTCCACCTCCTGTGCTGAGCTCCCGCCCCATATTATTGGAACTGCAAAACGCGTTTATTTGAATTGTTTCCGACCAGACAACGCAAATAAAGACGCGTTGCAATCAGTATGTCCTGCACCACTGATGCCCACAGCCAAAGACGCGCTATAATGCATCGCTCGCTCATACTGGATCTGCTACATACCTATGGAGGAGGAAAGTGTTGCTGAACAACATCTGCAGCAGCAAAATGCATCTAGAATGCCGACGCAAAACAAAAATTAAATTTGCACCTACTTCCTGTGCTTGCCTGGTGCTTTCTGAGCAATCACAGCTGTCCGATACACAGTAATTTAAACATTCAGTCCAGTATAGAGTTACAAGCACGGAATTCAAAGCACACTTTTGTTGCTGGTTTACAGCCACTGCGCACTCTACAAACCCAAAATGCTAGCACCGTGTCATCTGGAGCTTCAGCCTCAAAAGTAGAAATAACTACTCAGTAAATGTCTAATCCGCATTATGTGAAGGCAGAATGCCAATTGCCCGGAATTTGCACACTAAGATGTACAACTCTGATTTGCATCCTAAAAAGCAACTGTGCAATGTGTGGAATTTTGCATAACCTTTATGCCAGGCATAGGCAAACTTGGGCCCCCCAGATGTTTTGGAACTGCAGTTCCCATCATCCCTGATTACTGGTCCTGTTAGGGATGATGGGAGTTGTGGTCCCAAAACATCTGGAGGGCCGAGTTTGCCTATGCCTGCTCATAGCTGTCAACTTACAGATTTGAAAATAAGGGACCAGCAGCCTCGAAAATAAGGGATCAGCAGCCAAAATAAGGGATCAACAATTACTTTGATAAAATACATATTTTGTTGCGTGCAAATGGCTTTATATACCTATTAGGTCCATAAATTACTATATAGCATATATTCAACACAAAAAAGCAACAATTTGTTGCTGACAAAGAACAGCTGGACATAGAAAGGGCCCCATTACCTTCAGTGGCTTATTTAAGGGACATCATCAATAAGGGACAGCAGCGGGACATGGCGCTGAGATAAGGGACTGTCCCGCCAAATAAGGGACGCTTGACAGCTATGTGCCTGCTTAATGCTCAATGCATATTACATAGCTAAAATGCCAGCATTTCTCTGCTAAAAGCCCATTATATTTTGCATAACCATACCCATGCCCCAGCGCATGCCATTTGCATGCTCAGATACTCCACCAGTAGATTTCAGCACAGGGGAATTTTGCACACTCGCGTCCTCCCGATTTGGATTTGCAACCGACAATCCCGGGTGGCTGGCATTTAAAACGGCAGAATTCTATTCCGTAGCGTTTAGAAAAACAGTAGCTTATTAGAAACCCGAGTCCTGTTTAAATCCCTTGTTCCTTTTGCCCCCTCCTTTTGGATGCTTCACCACATCCAGCATCCCATCTTAATTTTGTCCTCTTTTCCCATACATCTTTGAACTGTGCTTATTTTGTAACATGGGTGAGTGTTGGGGTTCGCACTGGCTTGGAAGTCACACGCTCTGCCACCAAACCCCTTTCTCCAAATCCAGTTGTACTGGGGCATGTGAGCGCCAAGAGGAAAACATCCTTTGCATTCAGGAAGACTCTCTTTATAGCAGCCTTTGCCAGCCTGCTGCCCTCCAGAAGTTTTGAACTATAATTCCCATCGGTCCTGGGCCACCATAGGGCCACCATAGCCTTTCTCTGCTACCTGTCCCTTTTGCCAGGCAACTGACATCAACTCACAGCTTTCAAACTGTCTCCCGAGCTAAGGTAGGACTCAAATTCAGCCCTGAAGACAAATCCTTCAACAAATAATTATTTCCCCCCGCCCCATATCCATATCCCTATAGCCACGTGAAGTGCCTTCCTGCTATTCACCAGTTTGCCAAACTGGACATTTTTAGCTCTTTTAATCTTTTCTCATAACATCAGTCCCCGCGGCTCCGAGATCAGTCGCGCCATCGTGCACTCTTCCCTCCAGTTTGTCAATGTCGTTTTGTTAATGAAGCACTCAAAGCCCAAACCAATCACATGTTACTCTGTTCAAGCTCTGAAAAACACTCTTCTCAGCAAATCCTAGCTCAGCGCCCTATCCCAGCCTTTGCACACTTAAAAACATCTGCAGACTGCGTGGATCAAAGTCCTGGGCTGCGGGTTAGCTATCCTTGTCTTAACAGTTAAAGGTCAAAAACAAAGTCAGAATCTTTAAAAAGTCCTACAAGGTGAAGAACTAGGATTCGTTAGATTGTACAAGCAACCTAATCAGTTTTTTCTTCTGGGGCCTCCAAAGTAAGATCACAACAGTCTTGGAGGTCCATTCTCTTCTGAATCCTTTAAGACTGTAACTGCATAGATTTTGGGTTGAAAGTTGTGACCCTTGGATCACAAAGCACAGCTTGGTTTACACCATTTTCTGCTTCTGCAAGTCACGGGTTGCTGCTGATCTTGTGAAAAGCTTTAACAAAGTTATGTTCCTGAAAAACAAAACCCACATTTATGCTCCAAAGTATTTATAAGGTTATGAAACACAACTACAGCAATTTCATTCATTATTTCAGTTGTCATATGCAGCACTATTAAAAAAACAACCAACCTTGACCAATTGTCCCCAAAGGAGCAAAACATATTTACATCACCAATTTCCATTAAATTTCTTCCTTGGGGAAGAAAAGACAAAACAACAACCCTGTTTTGAAACATCTTCATTTTGTGAATAAATGTGTAGAATGCAACAGCTATACTACACCTTTGTTTTGTAATAAGGAAGCCTGTTCCAGATGCTTACCTTTTAAAAGTTATATTGGTGGGCACTTGTGGCATCTATTAACTTTATGAAAAAGTACATTTATTTTATAAAAAATATATTAAATAATACAACGGGTACACATGGGAGGTTTATAGTGGAGGTATGGATGCTGACAGATTTGCATGCTGAAAAGTAAATGGGGAATAGTATATACAGTGGTACCTCAGGTTACATACGCTTCAGGTTACATACGCTTCAGGTTACATACGCTTCAGGTTACAGACTCCGCTAACCCAGAAATAGTGCTTCAGGTTAAGAACTTTGCTTCAGGATGAGAACAGAAATCGTGCTCCGGTGGCATGGCAGCAGCAGGAGACCCCATTAGCTAAAGTGGTGCTTCAGTTTAAGAACAGTTTCAGGTTAAGTACGGACCTCCAGAACGAATTAAGTACTTAACCTGAGGTACCACTGTATATAGCATAGCATTATCAATAAATCACTAGGTTATTCTCCCTGAGAAGAACCAGGGGCCAGAAATAGTTTTCTGTCTGTGGTGGGAGGAAGAGGTGGCCGTTGGAGGTGTGTGGACATTCTGGGGTCCAATCCCAGCTGCGTTAAAATCTTGGATTTCTCTGTTGGTTTCTATGAGCGGCTCTCACTTCCATCCCTGACAACAATTAAAAATAGCTTATCAGGCCACATCTTCACTATACAGTACGTTTTTGAGGCAGTGTCACACCAATTTAAACAGTCGATGCTCACCCCCCAAAAAATCTTGGAAATGTAGTTTTAAGAGTGCTGAGGAGAACCCCTATTTCCCTCACAGACCTACAATTTCCAGAGTTACCTGAGACTACAACAGAGTTACCTAAACTGCTATTGGAACTGTAGCCTGTGAGGGGAATAGGGATCTCCGAACAACTCTCTGCACCCTCGCCAAACGATACTTCCCAGGATTCCATGACTGTTAGGTAAAGGTAAAGGGACCCCTGACCATTAGGTCCAGTCGTGGCCGACTCTGGGGTTGCGGCGCTCATCTCGCTTTATTGGCCGAGGGAGCCGGCGTACAGCTTCCGAGTCATGTGGCCAGCATGACTCAGCCGCTTCTGGCGAACCAGAGCAGCGCACGGAAATGACGTTTACCTTCCTGCCGGAGTGGTACCTATTTATCTACTTGCACTTTGACGTGATTTTGAACTGCTAGGTTGGCAGGAGCAGGGACCGAGCAACGGGAGCTCACCCCGTTGTGGGGATTCAAACCACAGACCTTCCCATCAGCAAGTCCTAGGCTCTGTGGTTTAACCCACAGCGCCACCCGCGTCCCTTCCATGACTGTTAGAATGGTACAATTAGTGCTTTAAACAAATAGTTCGGATGTGGCCTTGGTGTGAATCGGCAAATGACCTATCCAGATGAGGAGTTGATCCTCTCAAATCGCCCCCGCCTTTATTTAACCTGCCCCCCTCCTTTTAAGCACCTTTTTTATATGCCACAAAACCTCCTCTGAACAGGAGAGCTAAAACCTGCTCAGAAAGGTCGTTCTCGAAGGCAAGCGGCGAAGAGGCAGTGGAAGCCCCGTTTAATGAAATAAACCCATCATCATCGCTCGTAATAATGATGACACAAACTGAAACAGCATTTTTTTCCCCTCTCTCCCTCTCTCACACACACATAGCAGCCTGTTCCCAAGAAGCCTATATTTAGCGCAGTTCCCCAGCTTGCGCCAAGTGCTCGGGGCAGCTATCAGATCTGCGAGTTTGCTCTGCTCCAGCAAGCCAGCCTGCCATAGCAGGGGTCATTCATGACCACATGCCAGCTAGCGGCCTGGCCCCGAGCGCCAGTAGCTAACCAAAATAATTTTTAGGATTTTTAAAATTATTTTTTTAAGGTTGGGTGGTGGGGAGGCGGCAAAGAACAGCCTCAGAGGTTTGTATTTTGGACGGCGGGGGAGAGTTCAAGCTATACACAGGCAGAGGTGCCACCAGCAGCACCCTGCTGAGGCCCTGATGGTGCCATTACGTAATGCTGTTTTGCCCAATTCGGTATCACTTCATGGCCTGGAGAGGAATTATACTGGGATTCAGTTATCATGGGTCAAAGCGGTGGTTGTTGATTTTATTTCCATTGCTTGCATTTCTGTCCAACGGCGTAGTTTTCAGCGCCCAGGGTAGGTGGGGAGGATACAAATGTGCTGGTGCGCCAGCCTATTCCTTGCCGCCAGAGTGACCCCACCCCTACCAGAGCAAAGCAGGGGGAGCCTGGTTGGCCGATAGAGATATGTACCAGGCCGGACTGCACTGGGATTGCCTGCGTTGGGTCACCTGGTTCATGCCCTCACAAAAATTGTGTGCCCGGCACCATGGCCCCCCTGGCACCACCACCCCCACTTCGCCCCTGCTTCTGTCTTGGCGACATCCACGCTGACTTGGTCGCCGTGTACACAGAAGTTGGCAGACCTCCAAGGATGTGTGTGGAGTTCGTACGGAGCCCCCGGTCGTCTCACGGACTATTGACCCGTACACCACTAATCCGCTGCCACCAACCAGGTCCTCCCCGGTAAAATCACTTCAGCCTCAGTCAGGTTCTCAATTAATAAAGAAGAGTGTATTTTATTTCAGACACAAACTTTTACGGCATTCCAAACGTTGTTGCTCTTTATTTTCTTAGTCTTATTTTCCTCTCTCTATCTCTTCTACCAGAGGCAGTGAGAGATTTTACTATCTTGGGCTCCATGATCACTGCAGATGGTGACAGCAGCCACGAAATTAAAAGACATCTGCTTCTTGGGAGAAAAGCAATGACAAACCTAGACAGCATCTTAAAAAGCAGAGACATCATGTTGCCAACATGAGGTCCGTATAGTAAAAGCTATGGTTTTCCCAGTAGTGATGTATGGAAGTGAGAGCTGGATCATAAAGAAGGCTGATCGCCGAAGAATGGATGCTTTTGAATTCTGGTGCTGGAGGAGACTCTTGAGAGTCCCATGGACTGCAAGAAGTTCAAACCTCTCCATTCTGAAGGAAATCAGCCCCGAGTGCTCACTGGAAGGACAGATCCTGAAGCTGAGGCTCCAATACTTTGGCCACCTCATGAGAAGAGAAGACTCCCTGGAAAAGACCCTGATGTTGGGAAAGATGGAGGACACAAGGAGAAGGGGACGACAGAGGACGAGATGGTTGGGTAGTGTTCTTGAGGCTACCAGCATGAGTTTGACTGCAGGAGGCAGTGGAAGACAGGAGTGCCTGGCGTGCTCTGGTCCATGGGGTCACGAAGAGTCGGACACGACTAAACAACAACAATAACATCTCTTCTACCTCCCCTCACTCAAGAACCCACTGCCCTAACTGTCTTTCTATTACCAACTGCCTACCAACTGCTTCTCCAACTGCCTTTCCCAACTAGCCAACCCATTAAAACCAACCAACTACCCACCAGCAACTCCCAACAACAACTAACACAAACCTCGGGCTAAGCCCTTTTATACACAGGTGGGCTCCGCCTCCGGCTTTCCTATTGGTCTATATTTTTAACCCTATCTCTCCCCCCTGTTCAAACATTTTGGTCGCTGT
This sequence comes from Podarcis gaigeae, assembly GCF_964106915.1. Lineage (NCBI taxonomy): Eukaryota > Metazoa > Chordata > Lepidosauria > Squamata > Lacertidae > Podarcis > Podarcis gaigeae. Next base: position 42,625,950 of record NC_139689.1, read on the forward strand.
GTCCACAGAAGTTGGCAGACCTCCAAGGATGTGCTCCACGGGCCTCAGGCACCAGGACCGTTGGCAGACCAGCTCTGTGCTACAAAGATGTCTGCGAACATGACCTGAAGGGTGGCAATGTCAACTGGGAGGAGGGCAGAGAGAAGAAACAGCATGGTGACGTTGCGTCCGTTTTTGGCGTCTGGGGCACTCCAGGCAACGGTGGGGCATGGAACGTCAACAGAACCAATGTGCCAGGCCAGCCCTCACCAACACCACCGGGCACAATACACAGGGTGTGGAGGGTTCATGGAGCATGTGTGCCAACTCAGTCCTGCAAGGAGAGAGCTATTAAGTTCTTGTTCATTGATTTATGCTTCTTCGTTGAATAAATTTTCAAGTTCTTTTTCTTTGCACATTTGTTTAAGTTTTTCATGATACGGACAACCCCCCAAGCCCAGCTAACCCCCTCCCCTCCCCTCGAAGCCCCATAACATCCCTGCTCCCCAGTTACTGTATTATTCGCTCTATAAGACACACTTTCCCCCTCCTAAAAAGTAAGGGGAAATGTGTGCGCGTCTTATGGAGTGAATACAGGCTTCAGCGAAAGCAACACAAAGCCTCTTGAGCGCAGCGGGAACGCTCCTCCCTCTTTACTCAAGAGACTTTACGTTGCTTTCTTGTTTTCCTCCTCTAAAAACTAGGTGCGTCTTATGGTTGGGTGCGCCTTATAGAGCGAAAAATACGGTACCTCGCAGGCCTGCTTGCACCTCACCAGCCCCACAGCCCCCTGCAGGGCCTGCTGCTGCCCAGAGTCCTCTCCAAGCCCCCATCTATTCAGGACTGAACAGGGTCCCTTTCTCCTTCTTGTTTTTATTTGGCATGGCCAGCTGGAGGGGTGGCTGGGGGCCCACTAAGCCAGAGAGTCGTAGCCTCACACGGTGGGGCGATGGCAGCCCCGTTGCCTCATTCCAACTTCCTATAATAATAACAAGAATGTTATTATTTATACCCTGCCCATTTGGCTGGGTTTCCCCAGCCATTCTGGGCAGCTTACAACAGATATAAAACATAGCAAAATATCACACATCAGAAACTTCCCACTACTTGATTATTGTAACTGGCTTTACGCGGGGCTGCCCTTGAAGCTGACCCAGAAACTCCAGGGGGTGCAGAATGCTACGGCGAGGCTCCTTACGGGGTCCTTGCCGCGGGATCACATTCATGCAGTGCTTTACCAACTGCACTGGCTCCCGGTGGAGTACAGGGTACTCTTACTCTGGAGTACAGAGTAAGGTGCTGGTTTTGACCTTTAAAGCCCTATGTGGCCCTAGAACCCTATGGGACCACCTTTCCTGGTATGCCCCGCGGAGGACCTTAAGGTCCACAAATTACAACATTTTGGAGGTCCCAGGTCACAAGGTGGTTAGATTGGTCGCAACTAGGGCCAGGGCCTTTTCAGTACTGGCCCCGACTTGGTGGAACACACTGTCTCAAGAGACTAGGGCCCTGCGGGACTTGACATCTTTCCGCAGGGCCTGCAAGACAGAGCTGTTCCACCTGGCCTTTGGTTTGGACTCAGTCTGACCCTTATGTTTCCCTCCCCTTATGGTTTTGATGAGGCTGCATTTTAAATTGCATTTTAACCTGTATTTTAAATTGGTTGGGTTTTTTGCCCTATCATGTTTTTACTGTAATTTTACTGTTGTTAGCCGCCCTGAGAATGGCTCTGGCCAGGGCGGGCGGGGTATAAATAAAATTTATTATTATTATCATTATTTGTTGTTGTTGTTGTTGTTGTTGTTGTTGTTGTTGTTTAGTCGTTTAGTCGTGTCCGACTCTTTGTGACCCCATGGACCAGAGCACGCCAGGCACTCCTGTCTTCCACTGCCTCCTGTAGTTTGGTCAAACTCATGCTGGTAGCTTCGAGAACACAATCCAACCATCTCTTCCTCTGTCGTCGCCTTCTCCCTGTGCCCTCCATCTTTCCCAACATCAGGGTCTTTCCCAGGGAGTCTTCTCTTCTCATGAGGTGGCCAAAGTATTGGAGCCTCAGCTTCACGATCTGTCCTTCCAGTGAGCACTCAGGGCTGATTTCCTTCAGAATGGATAGGTTTGATCTTCTTGCAGTCCATGAGACTCTCAAAAGTCTCATCCAGCACCATAATTTAAAAGCATCCATTCTTCGGTGATCAGCCTTCTTTATGGTCCAGCTCTCACTTCCATACATCACTACGGGGAAAACCATAGCTTTAACTATACGAACCTTTGTTGGCAAAGTGATGTCTCTGCATTTTAAGATGTTGTTGTTGTTGCTACTTCACTGTCCAGCCGGCTTGACTCCCTCCCTCGTACCCACCACAAAACGCTTCCCTCTTCCCCCCATTCCCGCCTTCTTCAACTCCCAGGAGCTGAGGAAGAGGAGGAGGAGGAGACAGCCCCTGTCTGCAATTCTCTCTTCCCTCTGCTTCTGCCAATGTTAATCCATTTCCGGCTGGCGTATGTCAACGAAGATGGGAATTTGGGCATGGCAAAGTGAGAAGCTGTGATGGCTTGGGTTTTTGCGATGACCTCAACATTTCTGGGGCAGCGAGAGGCGGCGTGGCCTGGGCTATTGCTACTAGAGTGCATCACAGCCTGGTTCCCATGCTTGGCCAAGGCATGTCCAGTCAGGACAACCCACAGGCGTGTCTGTGGACCGCACGAGCCATCGCAACGTTGGCTGAATCCCGTGGCAAACCAACCCGCCGTTGGTTCGCAAGCAGCAAGGTTAAGGCTGGCAGTTATTGAAAGTTATGAGCAAGTCGGCCGCAAGGACAGCAATTCTTTCTTAGAAGGGGGATTAAAATGAATGCTGGCAGCCACGGGGGTGCAAAGCCACGTAACAGTCGTTCCCTGTTAAATTTAGCGTCCAAGTCTCCCTGTTAAGAGGCCTTACGGGGCAGTTTCTCACGGGCAGGCAGCCATGGCATTGTGTCACCTTGGGTGGGTAATTAGCGGGAACAAATGGATCCTTCACAGTGCAATAGTCCTCGTCCCTTGTTAGAGGCACAACCCTAGTTCCTCTCCCTTTGACTCCAGCAATGGTGACAGATGTCCCAGGGTCCTTGCTTCTTGCCTTCTCATTCCCTCCCCGACAGCACTTGCACCCTAAGCCAATGTGGCAAATAAGCGTAAGAACTCCTGACATCCGCAGCCTTCGGATCCTGCCTTCCTCGCTCGCTCAGCACAAAACTGCAGGGAATTAGACACCTCTTTGAGAACAAAGGGGACCCTAATCATCCGAGTGTCCTGGAAACAGTGGAGGAATAAAGGGCTGGGCTCAGCAGCACAGCAAAAATGTCAAACAAGGTCCTACAATCCCGAAGAAAATAAACTTACGTTTGTTGATTGCTTTCTTCAGTGCTTATCCTGGGTCCTTCAGGTCTGTAATAAAATTAACTGATTTGTGTGTATGGACCCAAAAGGTCGTTCAGGTCTGCAATAAAATTAACTGTTTTGTGTGAATGGGACACAATAATCTAGACAACCTGATTATTCAGCATTCATCCCGATACATCTGAAGGGAAACCGGACAACATTGACTATTTATTGAGCATTCATTCTGATTTGTTTGTGGGGAGGGTTGATGATGTGTCAAAGCAAGTGTTACCCCCACTTTCCTATTATTGTTGTTGTCGTTATTATTATTATTATTATTATTATTATTATTATTATTATTATTATTATTATTATTTCCCAGAAGGCCCCCTCAACACAACTCGTAACAGTATCCATCTGTAAAACACTTTCTCGCTAAGTGATCCATGAGTTAGCATAAATCTTTTGCAACTGATCTGTGGTTCTCTGGAGAATTTGTAAATGAAAGAAAGCCTTTAAACATGACCGTCAAAATCCATAACATGGATCTCTCATGATAGGTACGACCAGGGCTTCTTTTTTCCAGCCGGAACTCGCCAAAATTCAGTTCTGACACATCTCAGGTGGGCACTGTTGCCATTCTAAGAGAAGAAGGGAGGCGTTCATTGTGAGTTCCAGCACCTCCTTTTCTAGAACAATAGCACTGGGTGCAACAGGTAGAATTCAAAAGGTGAACTTTTCTTACCGCTGCCTCACCAGTTAACATTTTGAGTTCAATGCCCATCAAATTCATTGATACAAAACACATGTTAAAGGTAAAATGACCCTGCTTCAATTCCGGTATCTCCAGTTAAACGTTTCAGGTAGCACATGAATTTGACCTTTGAAGAGTTAGTAAGTAAACCATGTTTAACTTACCAAATGTGTTTGTCTCTTTCTATGCGGCCTAGGACCCACGTACCTAAGGGACCGCGTCTCCTGGTATGCCCCGCGGAGGACCTTAAGGTCCACAAATGACAACACTTTGGAGGTCCCAAGTCGCAAGGTGGTTAGATTGGTCTCAACGAGGGCCAGGGCCTTTTCAGTACTGGCCCCGACTTGGTGGAACGTTCTGTCACAAAAGACCAGGGCCCTGTGGGACTTGACATCTTTCCGCAGGGCCTGCAAGACAGAGCTGTTCTGCCTGGCCTTTGGTTTGGACTCAGTCTCACCCTTATGTTTCCCAAAAATGGTTTTGATCTATGGGCTACTTTTAAAATGAGGCTGCAATTTAAATTGCATTTTAACCTGTATTTTAAATTGGCCCCCCCCATTATGTTTTTATTGTAATTTTACTGGTGTTAGCTGCCCTGAGCCCGGCTCTGACCGGGGAGGGCGGGATATAAATAAAATTTAATAATAATTTATTAAACAAATAATAAATTAAATTAAATTAAATAATAATTTAAATAAAATAAATAAAATGATGATGATGATGCTAAGGGAAGTGGGAAACTTTGAGAGCAACGTAGAAGGGGATATTGTTAGTTGTAGGTTCAGGTTTTAGGATAAAATGTGTGTCTGTTATCCTAAAAAAAAAAAAAAAGAGGAGGAAAGACCAAACCATCTAATCACTGGTAAACCCATGGGATTACTCAATGATGTAAATTAGCAACAGGTGAAAGAGATGATAAAAGGGGCACTTGTTTACTCTGGGCATAGTTAACCTATGCGATTCACGGCCACAGGTTGTAAGGGCGATATTTTCCCAGTGACAGACATCAACAGACATCAACAGCAAGGTATGGCGATGACGCAATAGTGGGCCTGCAAAAACTTTCCCAGCTGACCTTTCAGGTGTAGCTAGGGTCATGTGCAGGAAGGTGAGGGTGGGACCACCTGCTTTTTCGCACTGTCTCCCATTGTGGGGAACTTGATGATGGGAAACAGAGCCAGGAAACGGTGCTGTGAAAGGAAATCAGGATGCTCAGCAAGGGGTCAGGGAGCTCCCAACAAAATCTAGCCTGGCAACAGCAGCCAGCGCAGAACGAATCAATCCTTGCCCTCTCTGCGGTGTTTAATTTACAAAAACGAGGAGGTGGTGGGGCTCAAAGCCTGCCAGGAAACCCCACCTTAGGGGCTCCCTGTGGGCCATTTGTTTCAGTTGAATGCTTTTAATATGCGCAGTGGCTTACATTTAAAAAATATTGAATGTAAAACAAAAGATTTGTGTTTCCTCTTCTGATGCTTTTCCTCCCTTGATTTTTCTGTTCTTGGACTCTGTGCTCCATCACCCGCTGTTAAAATTCCCCTCCTTCCCTTCTACCCCTGTGTATTTTGTGAGATAAACATTTGTTTTACTCACAAGTAAATTACACAGGTCCAGGAGTGCTTGAGGGCAAAGGGTTCAATGGTATTCTGCCATCATAATGGCTGAACATGTCTAATCTTTGTAAAATGAAGACGAAATTCCCAACTGTCTGAAATTTGGCAGGAAATGTGAATGGTATTAAATAGCCAAATGTTTGTTTGTTTGTTTGTTAAATAATAAATACAATAACTGTGATGCAATGGCCGAAAGCAATTTAAATATTCTGTTAGCACCCATAACAGACCTTCCCTTTTGCTGCTTTAGAGCCTCTCAGAACTTGAAATAAATTGCAGTCTTTATCTTCCTGGGTTTTTTGAGGTGGGAAATCCATTGTATAGTAATCAAAATGTTAGGTTTGTAAAATCCCTATTTCACTCAACTGTTTAGGTAAGATCAAGTTGTATGTTGCACATGCTCAGTGCTAAATCAAATCTTCCAATGTACAGTGGTACCTTGGTTTACGAACTTAATCCAGATGGTGCCCCTTCCACCATTCGGCTTCCGTTCGTAGACCGAGGAAAAGTTCGCAAACCAGAACACTACTTCCGGTTTTGCGGAGTTCGTAAACCGAATTGTTCGTAAACAGGACTGTTCTTAAACCGAGGTACCACTGTATAGTCTCTTTCCCAAAAGAAAGATGACAACCACCAGACCATGGAGACTTGTAGCTGCTAAAGCTGATAATTTGGGGAAAAGTAGGCAGTGATGGGTGGGTGTGTACAGAGGTGAGTTTGTGTCTTGGACTCTCAAAGTGATCTTGACAACTAAGAGTTGAACCTGGTCCAGGTTTAGCAAAAAATCATTGGTACAGCACACACGTTAAAGGTAAAATGACTCTGCTTCAATTCTGTATCTCCAGTTAAAAGTTTCAGGTAGCACATGAATTTGACCTTTGAAGAGTTAGTAAGTAAAACATGTTTAACTTACCAAATGTGTTGGTCTCTTTCTATGCTAATGGAAGTGGGTAACTTTGAAAGAAACTTGGAAGGGGATATTTTAAAGGTCTAACATCCTATAATTCCACATTTTACTGCATGTTTTGCGATTTTAACATCTCTGCTGGGGTTTTCTTACCAAAAAATAGCTCCAAACCTGGATCTAAGCATTCAGAATTCTTTTTTAATTTTTGTTAACCACATCTATTTTCTTTAACCAAATCAACACCAACAAAAGGGAAACTAGAGTAAACTACACCATCAGGTGCACAGAACGTAGAAGCATGGCACATTTGAATATGATATTTGGTGATTACAGTAAGCATCGATAACATGACATTTTTATAGTAAAATCAAAACAATTTTTGAAAAAACGGCATCTGCTTCTTCCAGGCGAAATGGTTCTTCAGAAGCCTCTGCGATGGCTCCAATGTCATATTACCATGTAATTTTAAAATGAGATACCATATATATCAGATGATAGAGTTTGTCATGTGTCTGAATTTATGAATTCCTTCTTTTAATAAGCAACCGTCATTGAACAGCTCAAATTATTTTGTACTCTTTTTTTATCAACTATTTTAATGACCAGTTAACGTTACCGTATCGTGCAGTTTTACAAAGCTCAACAGACCCTTTGTTGAGTCCTTACATCTGCAGGATAATTCATAAACATTATTATTTTGGTCTCCGGATTGCAGTCTGACTTGAAATGCATGGAGGCGCTGCCAGATCATGTGAGGAAAATAAGTACAGTTCTTAGGGGGACTCATGAGAAGAGCATCATGTCAATTTCAGCAAGTGCATTATCTGTCAGTTCAAAAACTGATTTCGAAAAAACATGGCTATAAGCTCAAGTGGAGGAGAACAAATCTTGGAAGCTGCAGAGACTTGTAATGATAGTTTCTGTACAGTTTAAAATAACTACCGCTTTAAGTAATATACATTGAAGGGAGGAGTCTAGAAAAGGCTAGGATATGCTTGGGGACGCGGGTTGCGCTGTGGGTTAAACCACAGAGCCTAGGACTCGTGGCCGACTCTGGGGTTGCGGCGCTCATTTCACTTTATTGGCCGAGGAAGCCAACGTACAGCTTCTGGGTCATGTGGCCAGCATGACTAAGCCGCTTCTGGCAAACCAGAGCAGCGCACAGAAACGCCATTTACCTTCCCGCTGGAGTGGTACCTATTTATCTACTTGCACTTTGACGTGCTTTCGAACTGATAGGTTGGCAGGAGCAGGGACCAAGCAACGGGAGCTCACGGGGATTTGAACCACTGACCTTCTGACCGACAAGCCCTAGGCTCTGTGGTTTAACCCACAACCCACCGCCTGCATCCCAGATGGATGCCAACAACAGTGAAGGGCTCGTAATCTGGGGAACTGGGTTCGCGTCTCCGCTCCTCCACCTGCAGCTGCTAGGTGACCTTGGGCTAGTCATACTTCTTTGAAGTCTCTCAGCCCCACTCACCTCACAGAGTGTTTGTTGTGGGGGAGGAAGAAAAAGGAGAATGTTAGCTGCTTGGAGATTCCTTCAGGTAGTGATAAAGCGGGATATCAAATCCAAACTCTTCTTTTTCTTCTTCTTCCGAAGCCCTGGAGAGATGCTGCCAGTCCGTGTAGACAATCCTGAGCTAGATAGAGACCAGTGGATCTGACCGGGCAGCTTCCTGTGTGTTTCAGCAGAAAAAAAGAGAGCTCTCCCTGGTGGTCTGATTTGCTTTCTGAATGAGTCCCTGAATTTTTTAAAAAAATTTTTGCATACGGCACCTTTGAAGTCTCTCTTCCATATTTTGGCATCCTGGCTCCATCCGTCAGACTTGGAATTTGAAAGCGGGTCAGCGTTTTCCACTGCATCGGTCAAGCATGGGGGACTGGATGTGAACAGCTGGATCCCCGAGCCTGCCTTTGCTATAAACATCCTGCGTGAGAAATGTGTCCCAGCGCTGATCTGGTGGGAACCCAGAGACCATAAAGGAGAGGGAAGCAGGCAGAGGAAAAGAGAAGCTGAGGGAGATAAGCGAGCTGCCACATTTTTTTCCACAGAAATGTTCCCTTTCATCCAGATTCTCTTTTGGCAAGAACCTGCGATCTGCAATGCACAGAATGCTACAAGCTGTACCGGCGATTCGAAAACAAGCAGGGGCATGAATGAGCCAGCGCTCAGTTGAGGAATCTGCTTCCGGTCACGCCATGCCATTATTTAAAATGCTTTTATGCCACATTTCTATAAGGTAGCATTCCAGGTGGATAAACAGAGATCAAAACAACAAATTGGGGAAAGAACCACCGGGAGTAACGGAAATGCGTCAGAGCAGCTGATAAACAAAACTCAGGGCAATTTCAAAAGACACCAGACAGAGCAATAAACTACAGAAATCATATGAGCAAATACGGTAAAGGTAAAGGACCCCTGGACGGTTAAGTCCAGTCAGAGGCAACTATGGGGTTGCGGCGCTTTTCTCGCTTTCAGGCCGAGGAAGCCAGCGTTTGTCCACAGACAGCTTTCCGGCTCATGTGGCCAGCATGACTAAACCGCTACTGGCGCAACAGAACACTGTGACGGAAAACAAAGCACACGGAAACACTGTTTACCTTCCTGCTGCAGCAGTACCTATTTATTTACTTGTACTGGTGTGCTTTAGAACTGCTAGGTTGGCAGGAGCTGGGACAGAGCAACAGGAGTTCATTCCATCGCAGGGATTCGAACTGCCAACCTTCTGACTGGCAAGCCAAAGAGCATGGGTAGGCAAACTAAGGCCTGGGCGCCAGATCTGGCCCAATCGCCTTCCAAATCCGGCCCAAGGATGGTCCAGGAATCAGCGTGTTTCTACTTGAGTAGAATGTGTCCTTTTATTTAAAATGCATCTCTGGGTTATTTATGGGGCATAGGAAAATTGTTCTTTCTTTCTTTTCAAAATAAAGTCAGGCCCCCAACAAGGAGGTACAAGATGAGCCTTTCCCTTCTCTATAAAGGTAACGTCCATAACAGATTTGGGGTTACGTGTGGGGAGGAGGGGGGTGGAAAAAGTTCCATTCCACAAGGAGAAATCCTGGAATGTTCATCTTAACACTATGTTAAATGTAGATCAATATTTTTTAGCTCATATTTACCATTGACTAATAATTGCACTAATATGGTTTTGAGAAATTCGGATGTTTACTGCAGTCTCAATTTAAGCAGAAATGAACTAACGCACTTCATAAAACAATACTTGGTTACCGCTACCGGTGGAGGCTCTTCCACTAGGGTACAGTGCTCATAATGAAAATTTTTATGCAATTTTTAACAAAGGATTTCCTCCCCCAAATCTCAAAGCCACACATTCTTTCCTGCCCCATGCATATTTTACACTTCCATGAATTTAATTTCCTGGCCTATTATTATTATTATTATTATTATTATTATTATTATTATTATTATTATTTGTTTGTACTCTGCACCTGACTCAGTTGGCCAGGCCACCCTGGGCAGCTTCCAGAACATATAAAAACAAAATAAAACATTAAATATTTAAAAAACTTTCCTATATAGGGGCTGCCTTCAGATGTTTTCTAAAGGTTGTATAGTTCACTTAGCTCCAACCAGCTCTCTGCATCACTCAGACAAAACTAACCTTAGCAATGGCAAATAGGTCCCTCCTATGTGTTATTTGAGGGACGCGGGTGGCACTGTGGGTTAAACCACAGAGCCTAGGACTTGCCAATCAGAATCCCCGCGACGGGGTGAGCTCCCGTTGCTCGGTCCCTGCTCCTGCCAATCTAGCAGTTCGAAAGCACGTCTAAGTGCAAGTAGATTAATAGGTACCGCTCCGGCGGGAAGGTAAATGGCGTTTCCGTGCGCTGCTCTGGTTCGCCACAAGCGGCTTAGTCATGCTGGCCACATGACCTGGAAGCTGTACGCCGGCTCCCTCGGCCAATAAAGCGAGATGAGCGCCGCAACCCCAGAGTCTGTCACGACTGGACCCTTTACCTTTATGTGTTATTTTGGAAGAAAAACCATGCGACTGACATTAGGATATTTGGATTATTGAATATTAGGAGGTCTCTCAGATTTTTAGCCCCTGCTGGGAAGGCTCCCTGTTTCTCCAGCAGCCAACATCTCAGATTAGGAAGCATAGCTTGAAAGCCTTGAAGAGCAGCCCAGCACCGTGAGCATGCTCAGAGCTGTTTCCTTGAAGGCAAGATCTCCTCATAGCTTAACAGCATGTTCTGGTAATCAGAGAAGCAGCAGGGATTGTTTTCTACTTTGAGGAATTCTTTGTTTTCTGTAATATTTGTTTTGTGTTCTTGCCAGAGAGACAGCAAGCAAGCAAGCAAGGAAGCAAGCAACAGTGGACAACACAGTGTGAGTCTTTTTCTGTAATAAATATATGTTATCTTTACTTAATCTTTCCACATTTATTTTTATGAATTGGATTGGGCAGATGAATGGTGGATGGCTTGTGTGCATGTTGCAACAAACTCTGTATTAACTATTTCCCTGCTTTCAATCATCAAAAGCTGCAGCAGTTTCTGGGTGGGTCAGAGCATGTTCATCTGAGCCATGTGCAATTACGGAGTGTTTTCCAAAGTAGTATTTCCAGAAAAGGTATGTGGATCTGCTTTCAGCAAGTCCCTCCTCTAGCCTAGGTATAGAATATATTGAATACAGGGTGGAAGATAAGGATGCTCCTCTTTCTTGCTTGCCTTTTTGTGAGTTTGTCAGTGAACTTCTAAGATGAAACATTTGGGGCTCTATGCCTGTCTGGATATCACACTGATTGACTCCATAGTAAAGGTAAAGGGACCCCTGACCATTAGGTCCAGTCGTGACCGACTCTGGGGTTGCGGCACTCATCTCGCTTTATTGGCCGAGGGAGCCGGTGTTTGTCCGCAGACAGCTTCCGGGTCATGTGGCCAGCATGACTAAGCCGCTTCTGGCGAACCAGAGTAGTGCACGGATAAACTGTTTACCTTCTCGCCGGAGCGGTACCTATTTATCTACTTGCACTTTGATGTGCTTTCGAAATGCTAGGTTGGCAGGAGCAGGGACCGAGCAACGGGAGCTCACCCCGTCGCAGGGATTCGAACCACCGACCTTCTGATCGGCAAGTCCTAGGCTCTGTGGTTTAACCCACAGCGCTACCCGCGTCCCTGATTGGCTCCATATCCTTCCCCAAACCTAGAACTCTCCCTGATCTCGGACGTAAGAGGCTGGTTTATCATATCAGAGTGATGAGCAGATTATAATTTCACATTTCCTGCATTCCAAATAGCTTCAGCTGTGCTCTGCTGTGCCCTGATCAAGTGAAACAATATGTTTTCTCTATTGCCTGGAATGCTTTACACTTTTAATTTAGAGAAAAAACGTGTTTCATAGAATCATAGAGTTGGAAGGAACACAGAGGATCATCCAGCCCAGCCTTTCTCAACCTGTGGGTCCCCAGATGTTGAACTACAACTCCCATCACCCCTAGCTAGCAAGGCCAGAGCTCAGGGATGATGGGAATTGTAGTCCATCGACATCTGGGGACTCACAGGTTGAGAACCGCTGATCTAGCCCAACCCCTTGCAGTGCAGGAATATGCAGCTATCCCTTATGGGATCGAACCTTGGTGTTATCAGCACTACACACTAACCAACTGAGCTTTGCTGTGGAGGACAATGGGCAGAGCAAGAGTTAAGGAGCAAGCAAGCAGATAGCAAGCTGTCAGACATCTCCCCATCTCTTTACTTAAACAGCTAGTGTGGGGACTTGGTTGTAACCTTAAAGTGAGAGGATGGGAAGAGACCCAAGCAGCCCTTGTCAAAACAACCGTATTTCCAAAAGACTTCGGGGAGATCTCTCCGTAGCAGCCGACAAGGCAGCAACCCATCAAACAGGCCGGTGACTTTAAGGAAGCAGGTAAGTCTCCAGGGGAGCTAGGTTGGCTATATGCCCAACTTCATAGTCCTGGCCTTTGAAGGGCTCCCCAGTCCATGTCCACTTTAAATATTTTTTATTTTAAAACCTAGGACAAGTAGGTGTTCTGAACTTGCCCATCAGCTGTTCACACGTGCAAATCAGACCATCCAGCAGTCTTCTGCATCGTGGTGAGTGGGATTCTATTTAGATTTAAATCATGGTAATTATTTATAAATTGGCATCTATCTATCTATCTGCTTAGCACATGCAAAATGGTGTCCTCTTCTTTAGATGAAATGCTTCCAGTTTTGGCAGAGCCATTCTCTTTATGGTAATGCACGACGGGTCGTCTAACTGGAGCCCTTGACACGAGGACACAATTGGATAAGATCTGGAAACACCGGTGTGTGTGCTGTCCTATATTGGAGCTTACCTATCTTTTGGGTAGTTCTTTTGTTGTTGTTGTGTCTGACTCTTCGTGACCAGAGCACGCCAGGCACTCCTGTCTTTTGCTGCCTCCCGCAGTTTGGTCAAACTCATGCTGGTAGCTTCAAGAACACTGTCCAACCATCTTGTCCTCTGTCATCCCCTTCTCCTTGTGCCCTCCATCTTTCCCAACATCAGGTCTTTTCCAGGGAGTCTTCTCTTCTCATGAGGTGGCCAAGGTATTGGAGCCTCAGCTTGAGGATCTGTTGATAGCTTTTCAATATTCCAACATAAGAGATGTTCCTGGCTGCCAGTGGAAGCTCCCACCCTTTTCCCAGTCTTAGTCCGTTTCAATTTTCCAGCTCATCAATGCCTGGGATAGTTCAGATTATTTTTGAGTCCTAGCAGATATTAAGCAGACTTCATGGGGCTTGTTCCAAGAGATGCTTATACAAACGTTGAGTTCTTTATTTTGATTTTAATTAATTTTATAATGAATGTTTTTAGAATGTTGGATTATTTTGATTGTTGTTAGCCGCCCTGAGCCCAGCTTCGGCTGGGGAGGGCAGGATATAAGTAAATAAATAAAATTTATTATTATAGCAATTAGGGTTGCAGGGGTGCCAACTTGAAAATATTGCAGGGGGGGTTTCAGGTAAGCCCCCGTCCCACATAATCGATCACATGATGCAGTGCACACACACCATTTGAATGGCAATGCCCATCAGTTTTTGGGGGGCCCCAGCTCCCTCAAATATTTTACTGGGGGGCTGAAGTCCCCTCGGCCCCTAGAAGTTGGCTCCTATGGGGGGGGGCAGTTGTATATTCCATTCGGACCAAACATCAGTTTCCTGCCTGTTATGGAAGTACCTTAATGGGTTTTGTTTGGGTATTTTGTTGCTGTTATTGATACCAATTTTTGTATCTTCATTTTTTAATCTTATTGTGACGTATGTAGAAATTGTTAAGTTTGGTTGTGAAGTTTTTCATGCACTTTATTCATTGTTTGGGCCTACTTTTGTTATGTTACGTACACTTTAACCATGCTTTTAACTGTGGAAAGGTGGCCTACGAATGAAATGACGCCGCCGCAAGGATCTTTACAGTGAAATTTGACAAAGATTAGGTAGTAATTTTTCTCTTCGGTTCTGTATCTTTGAAATTGATTTCTACAGCGCTCAATGTCAACTGACAAGGACAGCTGGATTCCAGAGCATGAAACCACGGTTAGTGCCAAACTCTTTCAAAAGGCACGGAACAGCCCTCTGGTGCCAGCTGGTAAGTTTAGGGAGCCTGAAGTGCCTCTCTGTAGGAATCTCTGTGTGATCTTCTCTTAGCTCAACTGCAGAGGGGGGAAGAAGCAAGGCAGGGAACCAAATGTAGTCTGAAGACTCACATCTACAACGCAGATCTATGTAAGGCATCCAAGAGGGGTGGGGTGGGAGTGGAAAACTTTAAAAGAGTAACATGCAAATTATTATTTTAAGGATAAAGCTACTAGCCATGATGGCTATATTCTGCCAGTTGCTGGAGATCACAAGCAGAGACTGTTGCTGCTACAATCGGGTCTTGATTCTGGTCTTCTCAGAGACATCTGGTTGGCCACTGTGAAACAGGAAGTTAGACTAGATGGGATTCCACACCCTCCAACATTTCTTTGATGAAAATAGGGACGTCCTAGTCAATAAATAGGGACGCGGGTGAAGCTGTGGGTTAAACCACAGAGACTAGGACTTGCCGATCAGAATCCCCGCGACGGGATGAGCTCCCGTTGCTCGGTCCCTGCTCCTGCCAACCTACCAGTTCGAAAGCATGTCAAAGTGCAAGTAGATAAATAGATACCGCTCCGGCGGGAAGGTAAAACAGCGTTTCTGTGCGCTGGTTTGGTTTGCCAGAAGCGGCTTAATCATGCTGGCCACATGACCCGGAAGCTGTACGCCGGCTCCCTCGGCCAATAAAGCGAGATGAGCGCCGCAACCCCAGAGTTGGCCACGACTGGACCGAATGGTCAGGGGTCCCTTTACCTTTACCTATTAAATAAATAATAATAGTAATACTACCCCACCCATCTAACCAGATTGCCCCAGCCATTCTAGGTGGCTTCCAATATATATGAAATATATACAAAAACAATAAAACATTAAACATTAAAAAACCTCTCTATACAGGGCTGCCTTCAGATGTCTTCTAAAGGCTGTATAGCTAATAATAATTAATTATTATTATTATTATTAATACCCTGCCCATCTGGTTGGGTTTCCCCAGTCACTCTGTGCGGCTCCCAACAAAATATTTAAAACACGATAAAACACCAAACATTAAAAACTTCCCTAAGCAGGGCTGCCTTCAGTTGTCTCCTAAAAGTCAGGAAGTCTGCCTGGTTTCCTATAACCTCACTTCTCACAGGGAGGGAACCGTCGGAAGACCCTCAGAGCTGGACCTCAATGTCCGGGCTGAACAATGGGGGTGGAGACGCTCCTTCAAGTATACTGGGCTGAGGCTGTTTACTTATCTCCTTGACCTGGGGGTGGGGGGGTCACATAACTCTGTAACCCATTACTCTGATGAAAACAGGGACGTCCTAAGGAAAAGCAGGATGTTCTGGGATCAAATCAGAAACTGGGATGGCTTCTGTAAATCCAAGAAAATAGGGACACTTGGAGGGTCTGGAATTCTGGTCTGATCCAACCGGGGTCTTTTAATGGAATTACAGGTGTGCTGTGTAGGAAATGTGGCCTTTTGAACATATGAAACTGCTTTTTACAAACTGTTGGTCTATTCAGCCTGGTGGTGGGAGATCTGTGGCCCTCCCTGTGCATGCACAACTCCTGATCAAGCTGGCATCTGGGGAGCCAGATGTTCCTCAGCCCTGATCTAACCCAACATTGCCTACTGACAGTACTGTACCTATGAGGGGAGATAGCTAGGTTCTTTTGCCCTGGTGGAGCCTCGAGAGGGGTGCCATTGAGGTTCCCAGCCTGTGTGCGTGCACAAATGCACGTGAGGGTGCCAAACTGGGTCTTTGACCCGGGTGAAATAAAGCCTTGTTTAGTTCCTGCCTATGATCTTCCAAGACTGGAAGCCTTTAGCTACCTGAGCTGAATCCCAAGACCTTCTGCCTACGAAGTGTCTGAAGGAGCGTCTCCACCCCCATCGTTCTGCCCGGACACTGAGGTCCAGTGCCGAGGGCCTTCTGGTGGTTCCCTCACTGCGAGAAGCCAAGTTACAGGGAACCAGGCAGAGGGCCTTCTCAGTAGTGGCACCTGCCCTGTGGAACACCGTCCCAGCAGATGTGAAAGAGAAAAACAACTACAAGACTTTTAGAAGACATCTGAAGGCAGCCCTGTTTAGGGAAGCTTTTAATGTTTAATATACTATTGTATTTTAATATTCTGTTGGAAGCCGCCCAGAGTGGCTGGGGAAACCCAGCAGATGGGCGGGGTATAAATAATAAATAATTATAATTATAATTATAATTATTACAAAGCACATCCTTTGCCACTGCATTCTTTCAGTTGCTTTCAAAGCATATTTGCTTTTGCTCTTTGCTGTCTCTGGCAAACAGCCTTGACCCCAACCCCCCCAAAACCCTTTTTCTCTGAAACTGAATGCTACAAACAGAAAAAAATGGGGGGGGGAAGAGCTGGGCACGCAGTTCTATCTTCAACAAAAATCATGGATAAACAGCCTGCAAATATTTTAATTGTTTACAGCGCTCCCAGCAAAGGGAGAAGCAATCCATGCAAATATATGAAAAGCCAGACATCTAAAACTACATTGGGCATTAGATTCAAGCTCATTTTTTGTTGGTGTTATATGCAACCATTCAACACATGGGCAATAATGAAATTATTCGGGTGAGTCTCCTAAGTGGGGAACGAGCCTAGTATTGCAATAGGCTGCTTAAAAGAAGGGTCAGATGCTTTCTTCCTTGGAGTTTGGACAAGTACCAGTCTTGTCTACTGGCAGTAAAGGTCAAGGGTAAAGGGAGCCCTGAGCATTAGGTCCAGTCGTGGCCAACTCTGGGGTTGTGGCGCTCATCTCGCTTTATTGGCCGAGGGAGCCGGTGTACAGCTTCCGGGTCATGTGGCCAGCATGACTAAGCCGCTTCTGGCGAACCAGAGCAGCGCACGGAAACGCCGTTTACCTTCCCTCCGGAGCGGTATCTATTTATCTACTTGCACTTTGACCTGCTTTCGAACTGCTAGGTTGGCAGGAGCTGGGACTGAGCAACAGGGGCTCACCCTGTCGCGGGGATTCGAACCACCGACCTTCTGATCAGCAAGCCCTAGGTTCTGTGGTTTAACCCACAGCGCCACCAGCGTCCCATCTGCTGGCAGTATATGCTGGCATTTGTCTGTCTTGGGAGACAATGGAGTGTGCCTCTAAGGAAGAAGCCAAATTGCTGTATTAGCAGCACTGAAGTGACCTCCCTGTGGCCCAAGCCTGGGTAGGGTGTATGGAGGTCCTGGACTGCCCAGACAACAAGACCTCACTGATGTGGTCCAAAGGAAAGCAGAGCAATACATTTGGCACCAGCTTGGCTGCAGGAGTTGCTAGAAAGAGGCATGCAAGGTCCCATCGGGAATCTGCTCTGGATCTGTGTAGGGTTTACTCCTTCGCCTTTCTTTTCCCAAAGATACCACATAAGGAAAAGGAGGTTGAGGATCAGAGTTAGTATAGGCAGTACAGCAGCTGGCGCTGTGGTCTAAACTACTGAGCCTCTTGGGCTTGCTGACTGGAAGGTCAGTGGTTCAAATCCCCACGACGGAGTGAGCTCTCGTTGCTCTGTCCCAGCACCTGCCATCCTGGCAGTTCGAAAGCACACCAGTGCAAGTAGATAAATAGGTACCACTGTGGTGGGAAGGTAAATGGCGTTTCCGTGTGCTCTGGCACTTGTCACGGTCCTCCGTGTGCCAGTAGAGGTTTAGTCATGCTGGCCACATGAGCTGGAAAACTGTCTGTGGACAAACGCCTGCTCCCTTGGCCTGAAAGCGATGGACATACCGTATTTTTCGCTCTATAGGACGCACCTTGTTTTAGAGGAGGGAAACAAGAAAAAAAAATCCTCCCCCTCTCTGCGCAGCGCCCCTTCAGCGAAGCGGCAGGAGAAACGGAGCCCCTTCCATTTCTCTTCCCACTTAGGTGAAGGGGCACTGCAACCTAGCTGAAGGGGCACCTACCCTTCAGCAAAAGGAACCCGAAGCCTCCGGAGCGCAGCGGGAACTCCTGCTGTGCTCCGGAGGCTTCAGGCGGCTATCCTTGAAGCCTGGAGAGCGTGAGGGGTGCGCACCGACCCCTCTCGCCCTCCAGGCTTCAGCGAAAGCAACGTGAAGCCTCCGGAGCACGGCGGGAGTGCTCCCACTGCGCTTCGGAGGCTTCACGTTGCTATCACTGAAGCTAAGGAGCCTGCATTCACTCCATAAGCAGCACACACATTTCCCCTTAATTTTTGGAGGGGAAAATGTCTTATAGAGTGAAAAATACGGTAACCATCCAGAGGCCCTTTACCTTTACCTTATCTGCTCCTTAGCCTTTTCTTCTCCCAAAGATACCCCATAAGGAAAAGGAGGTTGAGCATCAGAGTTAGTATAGAAATTACCTTAGCCGAAGGAGGTGGGACAGGCCACTCGACTTGCACAGGGACTTCTTCAAAGATATGGTTCTATGGCTTCTTTGACCTTGCAGGCATGATGGGGTTTGTGGTTGTGGCAGCCTACGGAATTTACCGGCTGAAGGCAAGGGGGAATATGAAGATGTCTGTCCACCTGATTCACACTCGGGTAGCTGCCCAGGCCTGTGTGGTTGGAGCCATAACACTTGGTAAGGCGGGGACGAAGAGAAGGGAGGCGTTAAGCACTGGGTGCGGGAGCAGGAGAGGACCTGAGTTTGCAACTGCAATGACTGCCAGAGGGCGAGGTCTTGAATGGGTACCAGGTCTTCTGGAATGATTATCGCGGGGGGGGGGGCGCTGAGCCTTTAAACCTTTGGTTCACATAAACATCATCCCTCAGTGTGCAAATGGCCCAACGTGACTCCCTGCCGCAGACAGAGCATCCAAGTCAGTTTGCTGAACATGGAAACTAAACTTCATCTTCCACACTGATCTTGGGAGAGGGGTGCAGTTCTTTACCTCTGTGGGGAAAGTGCCCCTCCATTGACGTTCAGTGTACTGTCCCCTCAGCGGTCAAGATTAATTAAGCTCCACTCATCCAGGTTTGGAAGCGACACTTCCTGTACCATGAAAGCCCAACGAGCCTGAATTGAAAATGTCTAGTAAATCAGATTGGCAGTTGGGTTCCTATTGAGGGTATCTGGCAAGCCAACATGATGAGGAACTGAGGACTGCAGTGTCATTCTGTGATATTACGGCAATGCAAAAAAGCTATATTGTAACTTTTGAATAAATGTGTTTTAATATTTATTTTTTTAAAAAAGAATGATAAAACAGCAGAGAGTAAGGAGATACTGCAGCAGGCAGCCCACGAAACAGAAAATAACTTGTATAAAATATTTGCTGTTTTCCTTGAAAACCAGAGGGGCAGAAGTCAGGTTCGATTCTGACCAAGAACATTTTGTTAAGACAATTCTGCAACTGGGCCCAAGACTGCACGGGGGCAATATTGCGCCGGATAAAGAATGCCAAGACTTCCAGCATTTAGAAAACATTTCTCTAGCCATTAGAGCTGGAAAGCTCAGTTTGAAAAGGAGTCAGAAATGCCAGGAGGGAATAAGGGAGCCATCCAATCGCCCTGCAAGGCTTGCGAGGGTAGAAAGGGGTGGCCATTTGCTGCTTTGCATAATTCCTTGCCCCTCCTGACTAGCAAAAGCAGGACTAAGCCAACTTCCATGTTGGAGACAAAAAGCTGTTTTCTCTACAGGCCATATTCCGATTGTCTCCTCTGTGCCAACTCCTTTGCTCGCTCTCTCCTAGGCGCTGTCTACAGCATGTACAAAGACCACTTCCCCAAACAAAAATAGATGAGACATGGATGGCATTGGTTTGTCCCTTCTCCCTGAATGGATCTGAATACCCCGGCGGCAACTCCAGCAGGGCTGCGAGATCATGTGGTTTGCTCTAGCAAGAGAAAGAAGTCCCCTGCAGCCTCAACTGCTTACTGATACGGCTTTATATACGTTCCCCTAAAATCCCGATGTACATGCATATATTTTTAAAGTTTTGAGAAGTGGAAGGGAATCCTTGTGGAAACAGAGGACTGCAAAAGACCCTCCAGGGATTATCGAGTAGCTAAGCCCTCCCTCTGCCCAAGCAGAGGATAACAGTTGCCCAGTCGGCTTCTCCTGAAGTCATTTTCCCCTTCTCGCATTCTAAGTGTGACAATTGCCTTCTTTCATCACACTGAAGTCCCTACCCTGGAGTTTCTAAAGAGGAAAAACAAACCCTCTCCAAATGCCACAAGATCTAATTCATAATAAAGCATGCGACTCCAGCACGGGTGTGCATAAAAAGGAAATTCACACTGACAAGTGAAGATTTGCTTGACTCTGGCTGCAAAAATAATCCCCATTATAATGCAAACTGAACTGCTCTTGTGACGTGTTTGCTATATAATTTCCAATTTTTTTAGATTACCTCTGTACCTAAGCACATTTTGTAGTGGCTCTGTACTGTATATGTATTAAGGGCAATATTAACATCTAATGTCACTATTTTAAATGCAATTTAAAAATTACATTGCTTGAATAGGCATTAAAATGCACATATTTGGTAAGATGGCTTACAATGGTATTATTCATTCAAATAAACATTTCTTTGGACATTGATATATTTCTGCATGTGTACATTTGTAGACAGGCCAATATTTTCAGCAGACCTTCTGGAAATGTGATATTCCAAGAGTAGGGAAAATTAATAGAAGATGACAGGGCTGGCTAAGTGCTTTTATAAAGCTGAGACATGGAGGAATATAAATCCACACCCAACTAGTGAAATGTCATTGAAACAGAAGTAGACTTTTTTTTGCTGTACGGTAGAAATGCAAAGAATTGCATGGGGCAGAGGGAGAGAGTATTCAAGTATTTTAAGAGGGAGGAATATCTGCTCCCTGCCCACTTTTGTACTGAATTTTATACATCCGTTTCCTGCTATACTTGCCTTTCCTTCTAAACTTTTAAGTGCCAAATGGTGTAATATTTTACCCAAAGTAGTGTCTCCACCCCCACCCTTCAGCCCGGACACTGAGGTCCAGCTCCGAGGGCCTTCTGGTGGTTCCCTCCCTGCGAAAAGTGAGGTTACAGGTTACCAGGCAGAGGGGCCTTCTCGGTAGTGGCGCCCGCCCTGCGGAACGCCCTCCCATCAGATGTCAAGGAAATAAACAACTGTTTGATTTTTAGAAGACATCTGAAGGCAGTTCTTAATGTGTGATGTTTTACTGTGGTTATATAATTTGCTGGAAACAACCTAGTCAGATTGGTGGCATATAAATAAATTATTATTATTATTAATTCCTCATTGGGAAGCTGCTGTTCCAACCCCCTTATTGTGGTTGTCCTTTTACGAGCCTTTATCACTTTTACAATATCCAATTAGAGGTATAGTAACCAGAACTTTCAAGTGTGGTCACACCACAATTTGTATCGTAGCATTATGATATTTTGCAGTTTTATTTCCAATCCCTTTCCTCACTATCCGTAACATGGAATTCAGATCTCTCACAACAGCTCCACAATTGCGTCATTTCCATCGAGTGACCCATTATAACCACAAAAGAAGATTTTTCTCCTGGATAGTCCATGATCACCCAGATCCCGTATGTGAAGTTAGGGTTTCTTCCTGAATGTGCATGACTTTACATTTGCTTACATTTAATTGCATTTGACATTTCACGTCCCATTCACCCAGTTTGAAGAGATCCTTTCGGAGCTCCTGGCAACTATCCTTTTTTGTTCCTGCCACCCCAAACAATTTGCTGGTGTCATCTCAAGGCTCACCCCTAACTTCTGAGTTAAAAGCAGGGCCTGGGGAGCTGCTGTAATTCAGAGCAGACAGTAAAGGCAAGTCTTGCCATCTGAAAATGACATGTTCTCACGAAATCATTTGCCAGGTGAGTGTTTGCATAATGAGCCAAGAATTTCCATGGGTTCCTATGGAAATTTTTCCAAGGCGTTCCCAGCCATGGAATTTTGACCCCCAAATGATGAAAAAACTCCTCTGAAACCTTGCAAAAAACAAATAAGGCAGGAAAAATCCTCTCTTATTTTTTCTGATGCTTCCCGCTCACTATGGTGTCTGGTGACAAACAAGCAAAACACAATAAAATAAGATTTGTTTAAGGCTGCTTATTTGTTTACATTACCATGTGCAGGTCCAGCTGTGTGGATATCTGAATCTGTGATTTGTATGACAAGGCCTGGATACTAATTCCTCATTGTTTGGATAAGTGAATTTTCGTATAATTTTCGTTTGGATAGTGCAGGCATGCCCAAAGCCCGTTTCGGAGGCCTAATCCGGCCCCTGGGCAGTTTATTTCTTGGGGTAAAGGTAAAGGGACCCTGACCGTTAGGTCCAGTCACGTATGACTCTGGGGTTGCGGTGCTCATCTCGCTTTATTGGCTGAGGGAGCCGGCGTACAGCTTCCGGGTCATGTGGCCAGCATGACTAAGCTGCTTCTGGCAAACCAGAGCAGCACACGGAAACGCTGTTTACCTTCCCACCGGAGTGGTACCTATTTATCTACTTGCACTTTGACGTGCTTTCGAACTGCTAGGTTGGCAGGAGCAGGAACCGAGCAACGGGAGCTCACCCTGTCGCGGGGATTTGAACCGCCGACCTTCTGATCAGCAAGTCCTAGGCTCTGTGGTTTAACCCACAGCGCCACCCACGTCCCATTTCGTGGGGTACAATCATACAAAAAGCTCAAAACATCAATCCTGAAAAAAAGGATAACAACTTTGGTCGGCCCTCACGGTCCTACACTTCATCAAATCTGTCCCTCCTTGAAAAAAGTTTTGGACACCACTGGGATAGCGAGACCTGCATGTACTGGGCTAGGAAGGCTGACTCAGCAGAAGGCCTCTGCGAAATCCTTCTCATTTGGAAGAGATTGCTAACAAAACTCAAGAACCGGGTCAAAACACTTTGAAGTGGACATGTGGGATTTCCAGGGAAGCTTGGGGTGGGGCAGGAAAAGGAGAGAGAGCAGACAACACATGTGCAGTAGATCTCACTCATTCACTCACACCAACAGGCACAGAGAAGAACCAAGAACTAGACCAGAATGGTTTTATCGTCACCTATTACAATTAAGTAAAAAATATTTATTCTCTGTACACTCCTGGCCCCCCTCCATGCCAAACACCCAATCAAATGGACAAAATCAAACTTCAGAATGCTGGCAGCTTCACCGAAAGGAGGAGGCCTCTGCCGAAGGTTGTACAGGGATGGCAGCACATGCTCACCTGAAGAATTTTAAATAGCCAAGTGTTTGGGGTGGGTTCTTGCCCCTGTTTTCACCATCCAAACAGGAACTGGTTGGCAAGGAATCACCTCTCCATCAGGGGGCAGAGCATGAAGTCACAATTCAGTCTGACTGGGAAAGGCTACAATCCCCAAAAATATTTGATCAGCTCTGCCAGTGCTGCTTGGGAGGAGGCTGGATGAGTACAGCGTGCAGAAATGTTTTGGAAACAAAAATAAAAAGCTGCTTTTATTAGGGAAAAGAGGATCACTGTGGGAAGCTAAGAGGACTCAAGGATCAAATCTCCCAAGAGACCGAGTTCTCCTCACAGAGGCAGGTTTATGGGGATGCACAAGACATACTTGGCAAATCTGAAGTCTGGCCAAGAGAAGGCAGAAGGATCAGTGGAGTTTGTTCACAACACGGCAGGGAGCCTGCCTTGACAACACAAAACTTCTGTGGCAAACAGCTGCTTTGGCCGTAGGACTGCAGCACTGAAAGACACACAGCAATGTCTTACACACAGAAAGTTAACATGGCAAGGAGGATGATACTGGAGTCTTGCCTGGGAAAATGCTGCTGCCCAGTGGGGGAGGTCTGATCACATGGGGTAGTTCAGCACCACATCCTGTTTGGCCAGCTCCAGCAACATAGGATCGTCGAAGAACTTGCTGATGCTCACGTCCTCACTTAGCCCCTGAGGGAGAATAGGATGCCAAAGCATTAGACTGGAAGCAAGAGGAGGTGTGTGTGTGTTTTTATGCTTCATTGCAGGGCAAGAGCTGCAGAGGCCAGCGGAGGCAAACCCTAACCATAAGACTTACCTTCCTGCGCCTGGTTTTGATCATAAACTCTCTGGCCAGATGTGGGGCTGGCTGGGGCTCCAGAGGTCGAATCACAATGCTCTTGTCCAAGGGGTCACCAGGCACAATCTGAAATGTAAGGGGCACGCAGTGTGTGTTAAGGAATTTTAAGTATCTTGGATTCCTAGGTGCACAGAGAATCCACAAATATCCATGATTCACATGGCACGTTAAGTGGAAATCTTGGAAGGCTTTCAGAGCATCACCACCAAAGTCATTTTAATAGACTTACAGACCTGGAAGGGACCAGAAAAGTCTTAGTACAGGATACACCCCCCCCACTCTGAACAGCATTCTCCACATCATACATCACACTACAGCCTCGCAACCTCTTACTGTTTTACATCTAAAAAAGGGCCTTACTAAAAAGGGGATCAACCAGCTATTTATATGGATCACAGGAATGGAGAAAGACAGAAGGAAGCAGGAGTGGCCTGTCCAGAGGGGTTATGACGACACAAGGTTTGAAATATTTGCAGCCCAGGCTGCAGGAAGCATCACGCTCTTCCACTGCTGCCGACATCTTCACAAGGACAAAAGAGGCAGGAGAAAAGCAGTGGGGCAGGTTGCAAAGGACCTTCCCCTAGCCACAGAGATAAGGAGGTGAGGACTTCAGTGCTGCACAGCACTTTTTTACCCCCCTTACTTAAGTGGAATAAATTGCTGCAAAAAAGCAGAATGTACAGAAGCGAATGTGCCAATTTATATAAAGCAGGATATAGAATTCAATTTTTCTTTTTACATCCTTAATTTCTTTTTTACAAAGTAATAATCATAAATAAGAATAAAAATGTGCACCCCACGACCATTCCATTGTAACTATCCACTCTCCCAAAATTTCAACACCTCTTGCTATGGTTTGACACCTTTCCGTTTCAACAGTGCAAATTCTACAAATGCCTTCCGTATCTCCTCAAAATAATTTCTCCTGCATATTCCCCGTCCTACCTTAATGGCACATGTTCATTTATCATTAATAGCTATATCCCACACCTCTTTATACCTTTCTTCCATTTTATATTCTGCCTGCCCCTTCCTCTCCCAGAATTCACCTTCTCTTGACAAAGAATATGGGGTGCAAGGAGCACACAGTTCAAGTTAGGTGGACTTCCTGCTGCTCAAACAGGGGAGAACCTGCCTATGAATTAAAGAACTTGGCAGCCTGGGAATTTGAATGCAAAGCTTGAGACTTGGAGCACTGGCCTCTTCCTTTGCTATCTACCAACAAGCCCCTGCACCACTTACCTGCCAGTGGTGGAAGACAGACAGTGAGAATGCTTGTCCCTGGGTGTGTGTCCTGAGGTCTGTCTCAAACCCAAAAGAGTCAATAGCTGGGATGAAGGCTTTGATGGTGTACAGAGGGGAACCTGGGATTGGTGCGTCTTGGGTCACGTGGCCTCTGCAAAAGAAAAAAAAAGACATTAGTTTCCCTCCTTGATTGCTTGCCAAAATGCCCCAGTCCCAACTCAGGAGACTTGCCCCAGCGGGGGACAAAGGAAGATGGCAAGTTTCAGCAGAGAAGTGGGCAAATAGGAAAGACTCATAAGCAGAGCTATGCAGTTACAATACGTGTAGTAAAACACAGAACTGAAATGGGATGTTTGGGATTTCTGGGGGAGAAAGAATAAGAATGTAAACATCTGAGGCAGACCAGCCCAACACCCTGTCTCCAGCATCAGATGCCCAGTGAAGGTTACAAGCAAGGCATGGTGGAGACAATCATCCCATTTGACCCCAGTATCTGGTACTCAGGTCAGAATGAGCTATTACGGAGGAAACAAAAAAACGGCAGCCCCATCTTCTTTTCCTTCATGCAGACAAGAAAAGGGTACCCAACTGCTTTCCTGTGACAGTGGTACCTCAGGTTACAGACGCTTCAGGTTACAGACTCCACTAACCCAGAAATAGTACCTCGGGTTAAGAACTTTGCTTCAGGATGAGAACAGAAATCGTGTGGTGGCGGCAGCAGCAGCGGGAAGCCGCATTAGCTAAAGTGGTGCTTCAGGTTAAGAACAGTTTCAGGTTAAGAACGGACCTCCAGAACAAATTAAGTTCTTAACCCGAGGTACCAATGTATTTCGGACTATACATTTCAACAGCTGAATTTCCACCAAATGTCGGCAGGCAACAGATCTCCGAGAACAAGCTAAAGGGGAGCATTTCGAACCTAAAGCAACACAGAAACTAAGCAGTTAACCAACATGGCTGCCACTCACCTGCGCCTGGCCAGGACCGTGTATACCGCAGAGACGCAATCCGCAGGGGCCTGGACTTCCACGAAGTAATAAGGCTCCATTAACCGTGGGGTGGCCTGAGGAGTGCAGAAGGAAGGAGTCTTTAGCATCAGCAGGTGACAGCAGCTTCTGGGTTCAGGAGCTCCTTCTTGTCTCCATTGCTGCTATTAGCAGACAGCACTAATAAACATGCCCTGATCAGATTTGGGGGGTGGGGACTGGCCTCCAAGTGCCTTTTGCACAGCAAAGAGTTCCAAGAGCTGCACATTACGAGGACAGGGGACAAGTTATCTTTCAGAGGGGCGGCAAGGGAACTGCAAAGGCAGTTCCCTTTGCAGTTACTGTGCCCATTTCCCTGCTGGTGCTAGTCAGCTGTGCCCAAAGAACAACCTTAGAGGAGAAAATCTGCTAGGATTTAACCTCCTTCCGTCAGGCCTGTAAGCCAGAGCTATTCCGCCTGGCCTTTAATTTGAATTCAGCCTGATCTTTTATTTCCCTCCCCTTCCCGTTTTATGAAGATGACCCGCTCTGAGACCCCACAGCTAATTCTCCCCTGGTCTCTTCGCTGGCCCAAGTAGGACCAATTCAGCCAGCTAGCCCTGGGGACTATCTAATGCTTATTTCCCCTAAACTGATTTTTGAATTTTATTGTTATTCATGTTTTTATACTGTATTTTATGCTGATTTTATAATTAAGTGTTTTTAATTTGTTGTTAGCCGCCCTGAGCCCGGTTTTTGAACCAGGAAGGGCGGGGTATAAATAAATTTTATTATTATTATTATTATTATTATTGTTATTATTATGGCTGCTTGGGAGTGGGGACACGGAAGGCGCTGCAGGGCGGTTCTTACCATGAGGAAGGCAGAATACACCACCCGCCTGGCTGTTGGGATGATCTGCCCACCCCCCCGGTGCAACGGTTCCTGGGCGATCACAGCGTCCAGGATCTTGAATTTCACATTGCGGATCACTGGAGTGAAAGGAAATAGAGGACACCGTGAGAGACGTGGGGTTGGAAAGGTTTTGGCTGGCAAGCCTACCCTCAGGCTGCAGGGACTCCAATCCCTTCCGCAGTGGGCAGCCAAGAAGCAGATAAACAAGAAGAGTCCTTAACGAGTAATTTATTCAATATTCACACAGAGAGACAAAGGAATGCAGTCCTTCTGAGAATAATGGCGTTGCTCTGAGTAAAGTCCCACTCCTCCGTCTCTCCTATTATACGTCATCCCTGCGTCAGCTGATCTGAGCTTTCTGCCTCTGAGCTTTCTGTTCTACTACTCTCAATGCCCGCCTTGTCCTGGGGGAGGGGGGTCAGGAATGCTTTTCAAAGAAACTGAGTCTGTCGGCTGTCTCTCCTCTGGTGGTTCTTCTTCCTGCAATTCCTCTCCCAATATTTCCCAGCTTCTCCCCTATGCAGCCTCTGAACTCTGACCTTCTGCAAACCACTGCTGTAAATCTATATTGCTCTCCTGTTCTTGGGAAGCTTCAGGAGAAGGGGGGGCGGTCCCCCACCATTCCTCCTCAGTCCAGCCCCTGACATCTACCAAGGAATTGCAGGAGACTTTAACCATATCCTTTCCCTTGTTATTTTAGGTGAGTCTCAGCTTAATAATAATAATAATTAATTTTATTATTTTTACCCTGCCCATTTGACTGGGTTGCCTCAGTCACCCTGGGTGGCTTCCAACAAATATAAAAGCATAATAAAACATCAAGCATTACAAACTTCCCTGAACACGGCTGCCTTCAGATGTCTTCTAAAGGTTGTATAGTTACTCATCTCCTAGACATCTGAAGGGAGGGCATTCCACAGGGCGGGCACCACTACCGAGAAGTCCCTCTGCCTGGTTCCTTGTAGCTTTACTTCTTGCAGTGAGGGAACTTCCAGAAGGCCCTTTGTGCTGAACCTCACATTCTAAAATTTACACAAGTGAACTTTCTGCTGCTTAGAGTCTTTTTTTCTGAGGTACAACAGAGTTCAAAAGCCCCCTAATTATTCAAAGGATTTTTGAATTGTGTTGACCACTGATAAAACCAAACACAAGCTAAACCTCTGTTTGCTTCTGTCTCCAATTTCTTTGTGCATTCCAGAACCATAATCCAAATAAGAACACATTAGGAGAAGGCTCTGGATTAATCTCTGGGAAAAGTTCACATTTCCCTAGAGGAATCTGGGAACGAGTCACGAGGCTGCTGCTGAGAAAAGCCTGGAGTCACTGTCATTTGAGACCCACTAAGATGCGACAGTTTCACTTTTGGTAGAAAACGCAGCTTGGGTGGGATGGATCTGAAAATCCCCAGGACAAGTTAATTTTTCTAGATCTTTTACTTACACTCATCACAAAGGGGCCCTTCCCTGGTCCCCCACTGGAAGCCCTGCACGATGCTGTCCTTCACGGAACCCAAGAGGGTTTTGTCAACCTGTAAAAGAAGAAAAACACACATAGCAGCTGAAGTAGCAAGTAGCAGCAAGGAGAAGTTAATCTCTGTGTGTGAACTGGAATATGTGGCACTGAAGCTCCCTCTGCAGAAAATTTACAGGCAGGGGAGAGAGTGGTGAAACACAGCCACGAGGTCAGTTCAAGGTCTCTTAGGAAGTTGGAGCTAAAAGGCTTTACAGACAGAGTGTCTTTCCTTTTTCACAGCTGCTTGCTCTACCAGTGCAGCAGACCAGGTGACCTGCTTGCATCTCCATACAAGCAAGAGAAAGGCTGGCTTCAGGGGCGAAATGGGAGTCATCTCTTAGTCCCGCCTCGAGCCAAGACTTTCTTCAAATGAGTCTGTCTGGATGGAGTGCAGAGGACGCCAGTGTTCTGGACCACTGGCTTGCAACACGTAGGGAGAAATTCTGAAGACAAATACAGCTTTTCCTAAGCCGTGTGATTCCCCCACCCCAATTCTCCATGAGCATCATCTGCACAATTTATTTCAGGGTTCACTGGATCCGATAATTCTTGGATGTGAAATCTCTTGATACCTGGGCTGCAAAACTGAAGTAGTCCTAGGTAAGAGTCATTTGATCACTGCAGGCTAAAAACCAACCCAAATCTATCTGGCAAGGTCCTTACCTCTGAGGGCAGGGTGTCATCCACCAGGATGTTTGGTCCAGTAGCATCAGGCCCAAAGGCCCAGATGGAACGGGCGGCCAGCAAATCCCAGTCATATTTGGTCTGGAAAAACTCACCCAACTTTTTCCTAAAGGGAAGAGATATGCAAACATTGAAGGAACTCAACTACAGTGGTACCTCGCAAGACGAATGCCTCACAAGACGAAAAACGCGCAAGACGAAAGAGTTTTCCGTTTTTTGAGTCGTTCTGCAAGACGAATTTCCCTATGAGCTTGCTTCGCAAGACGAAACGTCTTGCGAGTTCTTGCGAGTTTGTTTCCTTTTTCTTAAATCCGCTAAGCCGTTAATAGCCGCTAAGCCGCTAATAGCCACTAATAGCCGTGCTTCGCGAGATGAAAAAACCGCAAGACGAAGAGATTTGCGGAA
Source organism: Podarcis gaigeae (assembly GCF_964106915.1). NCBI lineage: Eukaryota > Metazoa > Chordata > Lepidosauria > Squamata > Lacertidae > Podarcis > Podarcis gaigeae. The sequence goes on from NC_139689.1 coordinate 42,655,895, forward strand.
CGGATTAATTTCGTCTTGCGAGGCACCACTGTAACTGGTTTAACCTTCTCACCAACCCCTCTCCAAATGTGCAATGAATCCATATCTGATAGACACTTGTCTACTTTCCCCGTACACATTTATTAGGTAAGAACATGGGTAGGCAAACTAAGGCCCAGGGGCTGGATCCGGCACAATCGCCTTCTAAATCTGGCCCACGGACGTTGTTTTTACATGAGTAGAATGTGTCCTTTTACTTAAAATGCATCTCTGGGTTATTTGTGGTGTTTTTACATGAGTAGAATGTGTGCTTTTATTTAAAATGCATTTCTAGGTTATTTGTGGGGCATAGGAATTTGTTCTCCCCCCCCCCAAAAAAAAATAGTCCGCCCCCCCACAAAATCTTAGGGACAGTGGACTGGCCCCCTGTGGAAAAAGTTTGCTGACCCCTGGGTAAGAATGTACTGCTTCCATTGGAAACTTGACTGTAACCATTCTAAAGTATGAAACTGTTTTAAATGGCTGTAATGTTTATTAAATTAATTGGCTAATCAACTAGAAACATTTAGGTCAATAATTGATTAATCAAGACGTAGATTTGTTTATTTTAAAACTTATTTTTAATAGAAGTATTTTGTCTCTTCTGACTCCAAAGGCCTGGCTTTCTTACGATTTTGTGCATTAGCAGGTTTCAGATATGGATGCCCTATGCAAGCAAGAGTGACGAAGTCCCTCTCTTAAGGAGCTGAGGTGAACTTCCTAGTGTCTGAAGGCAAAGAAAATGTGTGTGTGTGTGTGTGTGTGTGTGTGTGTGTGTGTGTACTTGTCTATCACAGTTAACTCTTCAGCAAACTCCATACCTGTTCCATGTTATCTGCACCACTTCATTCTCAATGTCTTCAGCCAGACCCTTTTCCAAAGGCTCGGCTATCATTGTGATCTTGTTCCTGGAACAGAAAGACATATGTCAATTCAGCTGGAGAGGAGGAGGTAAAAGCAATGCTGGTCCGCTGGGAAACTGCTCTTCAATTTAAGCCAATTAAAAGTAGGAAGGCGACTGCTCTGGTAGTTTGAAATGGCTGTTTTCTTGTTCTGCTGTTAGGGGATAAGGGTGAACAGTTGTTGCCCCTCTTCAATTCAAGATCCTTTAAAGAACTGAAGAGGGCCAATATATCTTCTCTTAATCATCTGCTCTCTAGGGCAAGAGTAGGGAACCTATAGCCCTCCAGGTGTTGAACTCCGAACTCCATCAGCCCCAGCTAGCAAAGCCAACTGTCAGGGATGATGGGAGTCATAGTCTAATGATATCTGGAGGGCCACAGGCTCCTTACTCCCATTCCAGGGTTTATTTTCTAATGGGGTTCTACCCAACAGGTCCCACCTTGTTCTACTGCATCTCCTGCCTCTACAGTTTAGTCTGAAAGGAGCAAATTCGTTCAAAATAGCAACTGCAAGCAATAAAGGCCTGCGGACATAAACAAAATGCTTGCTTTCCTTCTAGGCAAAATTATACATCTTCTTCTTCTGGAAAAATTGCCTATGGCAGCATAAAGAAAATATCCCAACCCGTAGGGATAATATGAACAGCTTGCTGAATTGAAAACAATTGCCACTGGAGGGAATTTCAAGTGGCTATCACGTCATGCTCCCTCTCAGGTTACGTGAAACTTTTTAAACACAGCATATCCAACTCTGGCTGCCCAAAGGCTAAGCCAGTTCATTCAGTGCAAGATGGTGCCTTAGCTTTTTTTGTAATAGCACCACACCCATGGCTCACATTTTAAGACTCTCATCAAAGATCTTACTTTTTATTGGGCGTCTCGGCAAAACACTTCAGGGAAGATGTTTCCACAACTGTCTCACAGAATGTGACAACAGGGTCAGCTACCTTTGAAAAGTGAATAGAAGAATGGGGTAGAGGTGATAAAAAAACCTGACTGATGGACCCAACCTCCCTTGTTCAATTCAGATGGGCAAACCAAGATGAAGATAGAAAACGCCACCCACCCCCCAAATCAACATATCAGAGTTAGAAAGAGAATCTTTTTTGTACCTTGATATCAATCTCCGAATACATTTTTCGCAAATCGTGCATTACACAGTCAAGATACAGCTCGCCTGTTCCCAAGATCACGTGTTCCCCAGATTCTTCCACCTGGAGGCACATGAACAAGATAAGCTTAACAAAACCGACAACCATTCAGAACTTCATATGGGCTGCATTAGCAGCTGGAACGTACAGCAGAATATGAAGGCTCGACTGAACCTTTTGGGGTAGATCAGAGTGCTGGATGCTGGGAACAAACAAGGAATATCACAGCCATCTTTTCCGAGTGTAGAAAAAGCCAGGCCCTAAGGAGAACAGCCTCGAATCCCTAGCCCCCACCCCCAAGGGCAACCAGCAACTGATAATGTGCATTTAAGACAGAATCAGTGCACAAGGAAACACACGCCAAGTAATACACTCAAACTTAATGCCCACAACCCATGAGTATTGCTGTTTCCCACATTGTCGCTGTAACTTCCGTATTTTTTGCTCTATATAAGACGCACCAGACCACAAGACGCACCTAGTTTTTGGAGAAGGAAAACAAGAAAAAAAATATTCTGAATCTCAGAAGCCAGAACAGCAAGAGGGATCACTGTGCAGTGAAAGCAGCAATCCCTCTTGCTGTTCTGGCTTCTGGGATAGCTGCGCAGCCTGCATTCGCTCCATAAGACTCACACACATTTCCCCTTACTTTTTAGGAGTGAAAAAGTGAGTCTTATAGAGCAAAAAATACGGTACATTTTAAGGCACCTATACAAAGCACATCCCGCTTTTCGACTTTGCCATACAGTAGAAGTGTAAAAAGCACATCTCAGCAAAGACCTACCAATAAAAAAGAAATGAAATGAAACAGAGCCTTGAGCTCCTGCCACGAATCTGGCCTCCCAGGTACCCTTGTCATTGGCACACGCCTCAAAGCTGTGCTTTTTAAAACCTTGCCCCAGTAGGTTTTCTGATTGCCTAGAATTCTGCCCTAAAGGGGACTTGATAGTGTGGAGAAGGAAAGCTGCAGTCTGCTCCCTGTTCCTACTGCCTCTCCATCCCACCCATCCAAAGCAATCGCACACACCTTGGTGGTGAGAGACGGGTAGCTCTTATTAACCTTACGCAGACCGTCCAGCATCTTGGGGAGCTCAGAGGGGTTGACAGGCTCAACAGCTATTTTAATGACAGATGTGGTGTTGAATTTCAAAGGGCGGAAGATCTGAGCCTGAAATAGAACAAGAAGATAATTATCATAACCATAATCAGTAACTGTGTTCTCCCTTTCTTCCAAAGAGCTCCAAGTGGCAGACTTGGGGTTATAACAGTGATCCTCTATGGCAAAAATAAGAGAATTTTGGTTTCATATGCTGGTTAGCAAACAGAGATTAAATCACAATTTCCCAGTTCAGATGAACCATGGTTTAAACAAACCACAACAGAAGCTGGAATGAGGGAGGAGGAGTGTGTGGGCCCAACACTTGTTCTCTGCTTAATAAACCATGATTTAGTAACCTGAAATTATGTTTTAACCAGCTCTATGCCAGCACAAGAACAAACTAGAAAAACAAATTACGTATAGATTCTTAAGGTCCTGGTCTACACAACACTTAAAGCACACCTGAAGCTGGCCAATACATACACACACAGCTGAGGAGGAGCCTTTTATATAATTTGGCTAAAACAGACTGGATGGAAGAACAGGCAAGGAGACAGTGTCAATGCACGGAATGCCACATTGGTCTGCTGCAGAGGGCAGGCACCATGTTGTTCTCGTATCTATTTCCATTGCCCACAAGACAAGGGAGATGTTGATGACGGCTGCTTTACCTCTTCATTGCCTCTGGGCTCAGTAATGGTAGCTGTCTTCACAATAGGCTGGTCCACTCCCTCGATGAGCACCCAGTTGCCAGCAGGGACTCTGTTCACCTCTATGTGATACCTGAAATAAGACACATTGAATTGAAATACTTTATTGTCACTTGCACAACTTGTATACAGTGAGATTACACAAGAACCCCCCACTCAGCTCTCTTAGTCTTAATTTCCCCTCGTTTACTGACGCACACCCACCAAACCTGAAGGTCAGTTGCCCTGTTGTTATATTTTCATTTAGCAGCCTAACAGCCCACGGATAGAAGCTGTTCTTTACCCTGTTGGTGTGACTAATCATGCTGCCCGAGGGCAGGAGATCAAGAAAGCGCCGGCCAGGGTGTGAGTCATCCCTGAGAATTTTCCTCACTCTCCTGAGGCAACGTTCTTCCGCGATGTCATCCAGCGGATTCACGGGACAGCCCATAATACACATGACTTCTTTACACCTTTGAAAAAGTCATGCTTCCCATCCAAGCAATACACTTTTCTTGGCTGTCCATAACTGTGACTTCTGCACATAGTGTGTGAGTCTGAACAGTTTGTCAGAAAGTGGGAAACCACTCAGATGCAGGCCAGCCATGTAGAGAGAAGAGACAAGGGGAAAGCGTCGTGGGCACCACAAACAATGCTAGCCCCAAAAGCAGCACAGCTCCTGACTACTGGTGGTCAAGCCCATCACACAACCTGTGCTCTCCCACACTCTCCAACTACTTTCAACAACAGCAGAAATCCCAGACTGTGTGCTGGGTTTCACACTGCTAAAGAACAACAAACCCCTGTGTTGCAAACTTAACACAACAAACAACACAAGCAACACGATGACCAGTATGCTAGATAGCACCGCAATTCTTATTGCATAATATACATAATTTAGTACAACAAAAACAAAATGTGTACACTTGTAAATTCTCTAATATATTTAAAATCAAATGAACACACGTCTGTCAATCTTTGAAAGTCCATAGAAGTATAATAAGTCTATAGTTGAAACAAAGTAATAGATGCTATCCTGTGGGCTAAGCGATAAAACTTTTTAGGCGTTCATGGTGCCAAAGTAGTAAGTGAATAACAGCGTAGGACAGTGATCCCGGATAATCTGACTGTTTTGCTGGAATCTTCTTCAGCACAACCCACAGGTTAGAAAAATGCACAAGAAGCAATGGTCATAAGGATATGTAATAACATTGTTATTCACTTACTACTTCGGCACCATAAACGCCTAAAAAGTTTTACCGCTTAGCCCACAGGATAGCATCTATTACTTTGCTTCAACTATAGACTTATTATACTTCTACAGACTTTCAAAGATTGTCAGACGTATGTTCATTTGATTTGAAATATATTAGAGAATTTACAAGCGTACACATTTTGTTTTTGTTGTACTAAATTACGTATATTATGCAATAAGAATTGCAGTGCTATCTAGCATACCGGTCATCGTGTTGCTTGTGTTGTTTGTTGGGTTTCACACTGCACCTGCCACCCCAACCTGCATGGAGAATGCAAAGCAGGGATCCCACGTAAAGCCTTCCCCGGAACCGCCTACCTTGCTACAGAGATCCAGAGGCGCCCCACCGTGCAAATCTGCGAGTCCTCCTCATCTTCCAGGGTGTAGTTTTCTCCAAGGACCTTGACAGGCTGCCCTGCATGGATGGTCCCACTCAGCACCCTGCCAAAAGCATGGAACTGGACCCCATCGTCCGTACTGTACATCTTTGTGGTGTGGCACATAAGCGGGCCCTTCCAGACAAAAACGGTTTTGACAAAGATCAGCCTTCGTGTACCACGGATACAAACAAAGGTGTATGAAAACAGTGGCCACGGTCCAGAGGAAAAGCAGCTGCGTTTTGGATTTGAGTCCTGGAAATTTGATCGACCAAATCCAGACACTGCTGTCCAAGATGAGGCTGCCAATACTGGGCTGAGCGAACACCTGGGCCAAACCCATTAAGTTCATTATTCTATGGACTCATATACAGTGGTACCTCAGGTTACATACGCTTCAGGTTACAGACTCCGCTAACCCAGAAATAGTACCTCAGGTTAAGAACTTTGCTTCAGGATAAGAACAGAAATCGTGCTCCAGCGGCGTGGCAGCAGCAGGAGGCCCCATTAGCTAAAGTGGTGCTTCAGGTTAAGAACAGTTTCAGGTTAAGAACGGACCTCTGGAACGAATTAAGTACTTAACCTGAGGTACCCACTGTAATAACAAACCTATGGCATTGTGAGTTGGGTGTAGAAGGCACTGGGGTCTCCAAAGAAACGTAGGAGCTGTTACAGATGTCTCAAATGGTTGTACATCAAACACATAAGACAGACAGATGTAATGGCAGCAGTTAATGCTTGTTATTCATAAGTCAGACCTGTTCCCCTATAAAGTGGGCAAGGGCTAGATCTTGTTTTACCCTAAAGGACACATGTTGAGGAGAGCGAGATCCCACAATTTCACTGCCCGCCTGCTTTTCCTTTCAGCCTAGCTCCAATTCCAAACTCAGGCCCAGGGAAGCAACTTCAACAAGTTCCGCTCTCATCTTTTGTGCGGCCTTTTGAGGTCAGTGCCTACTGCAGCTCACCCACGAACAAGGGAAAGACATGAACGATCAAGGGTGGCTGCTGCCGTCACATCAAGCTTGACCTAAGACACTTAGCTCCCTGACAGAATTTACAAAATCTATTCTTGGCGCAGCCATGACAGTTAAATAGGGTTTAAGCTCAGAGTGCACTCCCTTCAGGCGTCTGCTGTTTCTCTGACCCACTAGCTTGGGTGGCTGACAAATAAAACTTCAATGTTTGGCCACCCCTCCCATCTGGGTGCTCTTAGTCAATTTCAGCACAGATCATTCTTAGAAACAGTTTACATACATGTTATAAATGCAGCGTGGGAACACGTTGAAAATTCCCCATGTGACAGTGGCCACTGAGTGGAGATTTGTTCGCATACACACAGGTTGTGCAAAGAGTGGTACATAAAGTATAAAATTATACAGTTGTACCTTGGAAGTCGAATGGAATCCGTTCTGGAAGTCTGTTCAACTTCCAAAACATTTGGGAACCAAGGCGCGGCTTCCGATTGGCTGCAGGAAGCTCCTGTGGCCAATCAGAAGCCGTGGAAGCAGCGACGGACGTTTGGGTTCTAAAGAACGTCCGCAAACCGGAACAATCACTTCCGGGATTGCGGCGTTCAGGAACCAAAACATTCGACTTCCGAGGTACGACTGTAATATGGATTAGGTGATAGACCCTAAGCAACAGCATAACTTTTAAAAAAAAAATAATCTACAAAGTGATGGACAAACCATCAAATCAAAACAGACTTACAGAACACTGCTTCCAAGTACAGTCATAGTAAAGGACCCCTGACCATTAGGTCCAGTTGTGACCGACTCTGGGGTTGCGACGCTCATCTCACTTTATTGGCCGAGGGAGCCGGCATACAGCTTCCAGGTCGGGTGGCCAGCATGACTTAGCAGCTTCTGGCGAACCAGAGCAGCGCACGGAAACGCCGTTTACCTTCCCGCTGGAGTGGGACCTATTTATCTACTTGCACTTTGACGTGCTTTTGAACGGCTAGGTTGGCAGGAGCTGGGACTGAACAACGGGAGCTCACCCTGTCGCAGGGGTTCGTACCGCCGACCTTCTGATCGGCAAGTCCTAGGCTCTGTGGTTTAACCCACAGCGCCACCCCCGTCCCATAAGCACAGTCATACCTCGGGTTAAATATGCTTCGAGTTGAGCGCGTTCGAGTTGCGCTCCTCGGCAACCCGGAAGTAACGGAGCGTGTTACTTCCGGGTTTTGCCGCTTGCGCAGACGTGCCATTGCTAGTTATGTTTACCTCTAGATGTGAACGGGGCTCCGGAACGGATCCCGTTTGTATCTAGAGGTACCACTGTAGAGCCAAGTTCTGATTTAATACCAAACTTCCTTTTCTTACTGCCACGAGAAGAGCCTGTTGGATCAGGCCAATGGCCTATCCGGTTCTGCATCCTGTTCTCACCACAGCCAGTCTGTGGGAAGTCCACTAGCAGGACTTGCCAAAGGAAGCTCTTCATCCACAACAGGACTGAGGGACCTTTGGCTCTCCAGATGTCGCTGAACCACAACCCCCATCAGCCCTAGGAAACAATGGCCGGGGATGATGGGACTTGTAGTTCAGCAACACCTGAAGGGATGGAGCTTGCCCTCTCCTGCTCAGAATCATGCAGCCAGGCTTACTACCATTAACAAAGAAAGAGTTAGACGGAAGTCTTACATCAGGGTCACATTCGCTCATGGCCTCTCCCAGGTCCGAGTCAACTCCGCCTGTGTAGTTGTGCTCGATCTTGGTCTTTGCGCCCGCTTTTGGGGAGGGGATGTGATGCACGCACATGTCCACAAAGCCTGGGAGAACAAAACTGGGTGAGGCAGCGGTTCAAAAACTGAAGAAGAAGAAGAAAAAGAAGAAGACGAAGAAGAAGAAGAGTTTGGATTTGATATCCCGCTTTATCACTACCCGAAGGAGTCTCAAAGCGGCTCACATTCTCCTTTCCCTTCCTCTCCCACAACAAACACTCTGTGAGGTGAGTGGGGCTGAGAGACTTCAAAGAAGTGTGACTGGCCGAAGGTCACCCAGCAGCTGCATGTGGAGGAGCGGAGACGCGAACCCGGTTCCCCAGATTACAAGACTACCGCTCTTAACCACTACACCACACTGGCATGATTTTCAAGAAGAGGAAGCCCGTGTTAGTTTTCAGCTTTCACCTGGCTTCAACTTTGTACCTGTAAGGAACACTTTCCACATTTATTCGTCTTAAGCCTTAAACGCTGGAATTTGTTCTAGCGTGTGCTTTCTGTTCACGCAGCATGCTGACCATGCGCTCTGAAAAACACAGGTCTGCAGCTGTGATGGATAAGGCCAGACAAAACTGATATTGTCAGTGAACTGCCATCAGTGCCGGAGGGAGAGAGCAAAAGCCAGAGGGATTCCAGAGAGCGTCCAGGGATCAGGAGAAGCAGCCCATCTTCTGGGGAAGAGAATCAGCGTAGCACCAGTGGAGAAGGGGGGCAGATGGGGGAAGCGGCGAGGGGGGTCCCATGACTCCTTGCCTGGGACCAGCGGGGAGAGTAGGGGTCCTCCGTTGCCCACGCCCTCCTTGCGCAGAAGGCTTTCGCGCAGAGAGAGTAGGAGGAGACTAGGCGTCAAAGAGCTTCTTTGCTGGAAGAAGTTTAAGAAACGCCCACTGACGGATTCTGCCAGCGATTGAGTCAGCCACGGGTGAGTGGCTGTCCGGACAGAAAAGGTTCACTTTGGCAACCCAGCCAGGTGTTTGCACCCAGCCGGGGAGATAAGCACTGGCTTACGCACGAGCAACCCATAGAACCATTACAGATATCTTCCAACTCTTCTTGAACTAAGCTAGCAGCTCTTGATACATGGATTCCTCCTGCTGTGTCCCCAAGATCAAACAACACAAGGGAGAGGATTTATAAATTAATAATTCTCACTCAAAATACAAAAACGTAGCATCATCCACTGTAACTGAGGTACAGCAAATATAAAGACAGACTAAATGGAAATACCATTTCTCATAACTTATAATTAGCCGGTGGAACTCATTGCTACTGGCATGAAACTCTCTCTAACATCCTTCTCCAGCCCTTATGGTTCCATTAAGACTCACAAGCAGGAGGGTGCAGCAAATGAGAAATAAACACAAAGGCTGCACTCCCAAGATCCTTTTATCTTACCCTCCTCCAAGATGCTCATAAAGCAAGGTTGGGTTTCACAATACACACAAGTCTTTCAGAAGGAGTCAAGAGCCAAGATGTCCTGACTTTACCCTCACAATAGCCCTGTGAGGTAGCCACTAGCTCAAGGTCACCCAGCAAACTTCACAATCAAATGGGTATTTGAGCTTAGATCTTCCCAGTCCTACATTGATACACTAGGCCACCCTATTCTGGGTTAATATTGTCTTGAATAAAAAAGGCCAGTCTTTCTCACCCTGACCTAGCCACTGTGATCCACGTGATGGTCACCTCCAGACTTGATTATTGTAACTCCAGCGGGTGCAGAATGCCGTGTCGAGACTCCTTACAGGGTCCTCGCCATGGGATCACATTCACTCGGTGCTATACCAGCTGCACTGGCTCCCAGTGGAGTACAGGATCAGGTTTAAAGTGCTGGTTTTAACCTTTAAAGCCCTATACAGCCTAGGACCCTCGTACCTACGGGATCGCCTCTCCTGGTATGTCCCACGGAGGACCTTACGGTCTTCAAATAAAAACATCTTGGGAGATCCTGGGCCCAGGGAGGTTAGGCTGGCCTCAACCAGAGCCAGGGCTTTTTCGGCCGTGGCCCCGATCTGGTGGAACGCTCTGTCACAAGAGAACTAGGGCCATGTGGGACTTTACATCTTTCCGCAGGGCCTGCAAGACAGAGCTGTTCCACCAGGCCTTTGGCCAAGGCACAGTCTGACCCCCTCCTTTTGTAATCCTCATAGAACTCTAGCCCAATGGTTGCCATTAAATTTGACTCTGAATTTATTTTAGAATGAATTGATTTTAGAATGAATTTCAATTAAATGATTGTGATTTTATTTAAACTGTGTTATTTTTACTGTTGTTAGCCACTCTGAGCCTGGCTTCGGCTGGAGAGGGTGGGATATAAATAAAAAAATATTATTATTATTAATTATTATTATTAAATTGCAATGCAGCACTGACACTCAACGCCAAAAAAGGGGTTTCCTCAAAATCCCTCAGCCAGAGGTAGCTTGCTTCAACACACACATTTGGCAGTCCTCTTTGGCAAGGAGATAAACCACACTGCGAGAAAAGAGAAGGACGATGAAGCCTACCTGTAAACTCCCCAAAAAACTTCTTGCAGACGAGCCTCAAGAGGGGGCGGATGTTGAGTTTCAACTCTTCTTTGGTCAGGTGGATCCCCAGTTCATCCAGAGTCCGGGGCAGGGTGGTGTCAACGTCCCCAACAACCTGGGGAGAAGCCAGGAAGTGATCGAAGCAGAGAAGGTTCCAGACCAGGAGCGGCTTAACTTTTTTTTAAAAAGCTTTTTTTTTAAGCATTTGTTTAAATCTCTGCCTTAAAAAATAAAACTGGTGTAAATATGTACATTTTTTGGCAAAGGGTGTTTAAGGAGATAACAGAAATAACTAGGTTAAAGCTAACCGAAAGTCCAGGGGTAGCATTACTATCCATTTACGATGGGGTGGAAGGTTTGTAGGTTATGAAGGACTTGCTCACAAATCTATTGACAGCTGCACAAAATATTATAGCTAGGAAGTGGAAGGGGCAAGCAGAATATAAAATGGAAGAATGGTATAAAGAGGTGTAAGGTAAAGGTAAAGGTACCCCTGCCCGTGCGGGCCAGTCTTGACAGACTCTGGGGTTGTGCGCCCATCTCACTCAAGAGGCCAGGGGCCAGCACTGTCCGGAGACACTTCCGGGTCACGTGGCCAGCGTGACATCGCTGCTCTGGCGAGCCAGAGCCGCACACGGAAACGCCGTTTACCTTCCCGCTGGGAAGCGGTCCCTATTTATCTACTTGCACCCGGAGGTGCTTTCGAACTGCTAGGTTGGCAGGCGCTGGGACCGAGCAGCGGGAGCGCACCCCGCCGCAGGGATTCGAACCGCCGACCTTTCGATCGGCAAGTCCTAGGCGCTGAGGCTTTAACCCACAGCGCCACCTGCGTCCCTATAAAGAGGTGTGGGATATAGCTATTAATGATAAATTAACATTTGCCATTAATATTTTATTTTTATATTCAGTTGGAAGCCGCCCAGAGTGGCTGGGGAAACCCAGCCAGATGGGCGGGGTATAAATAATAAATTATTATTAATTATTATTATTATGGCAAGATGGAGAATATGCAGGAGAAATGATTTTGAGGAGATATGGAGGGTGTTTGTACTGTTAAAATGGAAAGGGGTCAAACCATCGCAAGAGGTGTTGAAATTTTGGGAGGTTGGATAGTTACAATTTTTATTCTTATTTATTTATTATTATTAATTTGTCAAAATAAAATGAAATAAATAATGATGATTATGATAATAATAATAATAATAATAATAATAATAATAATAATAATAATAATAATTTCTCTTCTTCTAATCGCTATATTTTCTTGGATAAATACTCTGTGTATATGTGTATTCACAGTCAGGGGTTATCCATCCATCCATCCATCCATCCATCCATCCATCCATGGGAATCCAAAACGTACCTGAGCTAGTATCTTGTAGAGAGGCTCAAGGATGAATTCCACAAAGCTCCGCTGTGAACTACTGGTTGGGGCTTTTTTGGTGAATTTTCTCCTAAAAAAACACACAAGTTCAACACCTAAGTGTTTCTAAAGACTAGTTAAAAAAGCCTTTCCCAGTGGCCATTATCTGCGTGCTTGAGAAAATTTCTAATCACGGACCTGGAGAGGTAAACTGGAAAAAAGCATGTGTGTGCACGTTTTCATTCTCCCAACCATGGGGAGTAGAAACCTTGGGATGTATATGAATTATTACTACTAGAAGTGCCATTTTTTTTTGCTCTACATTCCTCTACCTGAATCTAGATGTTGGGTAGTGTGAAACTGCATCTATATTTTTTCTCTTGGGATGACTATGTAGATGAGTTACACTCAGTGTCAGGAGACGGCCATATCTGGGATATGGAAGCCTTTTTTCAGTAGCACGCAACTTGACTTGCTTCCTAGAACAACCTAAAGTTATTTTCTCAGTCCACCTTTTTCTACATATGACATTACTTGGTTTAAATATTATTCTGCACACCTGGGAGGTGTTGACTCACCTCGGAACAGTGGGCTGATGTTAACGGAACTCTACAATATCCTTACACCAAAGAGAAAACATCTGACTTACTTTCTGTCTTTTATCTCAGCATTTGGTATGCGTAAGATAGTTGCTATTTTGGGGTTGCTAATTTACATGGTTTAGGTAAAGCTGCAATGGAAAAGGATAATGAATTAAGAATAAAAAGCAAGAGCTCCTTACGTCTTGGGGTTGAAGTAGATGTCTCCCCAAAGGCGCTTTGCAAACTCCTGGTAATTGATGTCTCCTATAATGAACAGAAGGCAGGGGGTCCAGTTTATACAGCTTTTGTGGCCTATTTTTCACATGATTTAAAGCATATAGTGAATTTTGAGAGTCAGACTGACAGTTTTATCTTCAACCAGTTTCCTTTAAAGCTGCATAATTCCTTCCATTGTGTACCCAGCTTGGACCTGCCCTGATATGCTCATGTTGCCAAAAGAAGCAATTAATTAGAATGCAAACTAGAACAACGAGGGCAGTACATCACTGCACCTACAACTATATGGATGCTAACCAGTTCCTTAAAAAAAATAATCACTTGAGTCTAAGAAAATTATAGGAACACAACATAAAACTATATAAATGGGTGGGATAATGCAAACATAAATAGCTCTGCTCTCAATTATTATTTCATTTATGGCTACCTATTTAAATACTGCCTTCAAGCTGGTGCACAAAATTTCATAAAATACCGTATTTTTCGCCCCAGAGGACGCACCAAGTTTTTTTGGGGGGAAATAAAGAAAAAAAATTATTTCCCCCCCAGGTGCTTGTGGGGCCGGCAGCGGGGAGAAGAGCTCTTCTCCCCGCCGCCTGCCTGCAGACCAGGTCCGGGGACAGCGGGAAGACGCTTTTCATCAAGAGATGGAGAGATTCTTAACTAAACTTCATTGCTATCTAATAAGCTGTATGGTAAAGCAGATTACAGCAGGCAATACAGTCTCAGTTACGACTAAGGAGGAGTGAATGGCAAGCATTTAGTTACATGGGAGAAAGTAGTGCACCCAGGGACATCACTGAAGTGGCAAACAAACCAGATCTCTGCCTCTGATGCCTCCAGCCATTTGCAGAGCCCCAGCCCTCCCCTAGAACGTGATGGAAACCTTGAGAACTGGCAAAGATAAGTTGCATACAGAAAAAGCACAGATGATTTTCAATGCAGAAATTGCTACAAACATAGCAGACACATCCTCACTGCAAGGTTGTGTGAACCTTTCAGAAGGAGTCAAGAGCCAAGGTGTCCCCTGACATGCACATGAACATTTTGGCTGATGCTTACCGTACATGTCAGCATAGATCTTGGCAAAAGAACCCAGCGTGAAACAGATGCTGTACTGGGAGCTGGCAAAACAGACATTGCCCAGGAGTGGTGAAAGAATCAGATTCTCATCTGTGGAATACATGCTGCAAACAAAGAAGTGGTTTTAAGATAAGACAGAACCAAGCAGCATCACTATCTAGACACACACATACACACACACACACACAGAGGGAAAAGAAGCAGTTTCAGCTGCTACAATAACAAAGCATTTCAGAAAACTTAATTTATGAAGTCTAGCAACAATTTTGATACACTAGGGAAACCGCAGCATTGACATTTACAATTAATCGGTTAAATGTAAATACATGTTTGATAGTTATATAAAAAACCCCAATTCTTTAAATGATTGAATGAATTAGGTCTGCCAGTTAGACAGAGAGAACAAAAACTTTGGCACAATTAAAATTCCCCTTTAAGGAGTGATGGGGAAGAAATGAAAGTTTAAATTTCATGGAGGTTAGGTGCCTATACTTCAGTAGACTTTTACCTATATCCAACACTGGCACTTCTAACTTTAGCAAATATAAATCTAGGTAAATACTGGGGATTCCCTAAAAAAAAGATTAGGTGTAAGACTCCCCAAATTTGGTTGGTCTCTCTCTTTTTTATAGAGTGAGCTGGGTGTGGCTTTGCATCCATGGTTATATCCAATGGTGAGTGTCAATGGAACTAACTTAACTCTCAAAAGCATGTTATAAATGCTGGCATTTCTATACCTGATTAAGCCGTTGACTTCATCCACTATGTGCCGCAGCTTGTAGTAAGCGTCAGTAGGAGGCAATTTCAGTTCCAGTATCAGCCGGTCAATCTTGTTAATGCACACGGTCACTGCCAGCCTCTCCTGCACTGCATGCTTGATCAACCGTTCGGTGTTGAGCATGACCTACGGGGACACACAATAGAAGATGATGCCAGGTGGGGCGTGAGGAATCGGGCGCTGACCCTTCCCTGCTGGGAGAGCAGCCTGCAGGAGCGTGTATGCTCAGCAATCAGCATGAGGTCCGCTTTTAGAAAATGTGTTTAATGCAACATTGTCTTCCTTTAAGCCTGCCCCATCCAATGACCTTTGACAAAAATAAAGCTCTTAATCACATGGGGAAATGAACATGCAGGAGAGGGAGGAAGATTAAATTTTATGGTGCAGCAGCACATAAATGCAGGGAGAAGCAGAAGATGCCCCTTTAAAATGGAGGAAACTGGTGCTATTGCAAGGAGAAGGGGGCAATCTTTGGATGGGTCAATCTGAGATGGGGCAGTCCCTCTTGGTTAACAGAGAGGGCTGTTGGTCTTCAGTGATACTAAGGGGAGGGGCATCCCTTCCTCGCTCAGAACAACCCTAATCGGATAGCAGTACATACAAGTTGCCCAACTAAGGATGTATTCATTGTGCTATTAACTGGTCCTACAAAACTTCATCACGCACCACTAGAGGTTACCAGGACATGGATAACTGTGCCCATGTGCTGGTGAAAGGTGCTCTGCACCACTGAGACTCAGTTGGTGATCTGTAGGAAATGATGGAACCAAACATTGCACAAGATAGGCAACGGCCACCAAAAAACAGTCCTCACATCTTTCTCCCTGTAACATCTAGAAAGAAAGTTGTGTGATGTCACCACACTTTTGAATTTTGCCCATCTTTACTCAATGGCTGCTACTTACGCATTCAGGGAAACCTGAAGCAAAATAACATCGTGTCATGTAGTTTGCTTATTCGTTGTTGTTTTTAAAAGGGTGGGGGAGACACAGGGCTGTTTTTCTTCAACACCAGAAATGGGGTAGGAGTGGGAGGACACTGAGAACATGTGGCTCGTTATGAGTTTTGAGGGGAGACTCTTTGAAAGAATCAGTAGGAAAATTAAAATCAAATACTTAATTTCAAGGATATGAAACCCTGAAAAACAGGACAAACAAAACACACTTTAACTTTAACAACAACAACAACTAATGATTCTATTACTTTAAAAAGAACACCAACCGGAGCCAGACAACAAAGAAACCTCATCAATGTAGGAGTGCAAATATCCAGAATGTGGGGTCAGGTGGGATTACTATGAGGAATTATAAAATATGCATCAAGCCATTGTGTCCGCAATGAATGCATTGTGTTGACTGGGTTTGATACATTGACAATAATTTCTGATCAAATCCCACAAGCCTCTGCATCTCTGGCCATTTCCTCTACTGCCCATTTCTCTCTTCACATGTCATGTACATAGCCCGGTTGCTTAGACAGGCAGGCTCCTGGGTCATCAAAGACAGTGGGCAAGTTTCTTTTATGTAGCTTTCTATATGTCAATCTTAGGGTGTTAATCTTAGGGCCAGGAAACAGATCTCACATGAAGGTGATAATGATCGTTGTCCTCCTGGCCATCCTCCTTATCATATGTATTGCTTGTTTATCACCTCTGGGATTGCCAAATGCTCTTCTTTGTAGTTCTGTTCTTTGTTTACCCTGTGCCTAATTAGTTATGGTGGTTTAACTTTCTCCCCACGTGGGTTTGTTGAAATGCTCAGAGGAAATCTGATTGGTTCTTACGAACACTCTGTAAAAAGTTCTTTTGTGAATAAAACTACCTGGGCCAGGGGCTGCAGAAAAAAGAGGCACAGAGAGACGATTATACGCACCCTTCCCAGAGTCTTGCTGGTTCAAGCCTCTGTGTGTATTCTTATTAATCAGAGTTCAATCCTTCCTTTACTTTGAAAACGCTTCAATCAACAAGCAGCTGCTGCCAGATAGCTTCTCTTCATGTCTAGCTCTGCCTGCAGCCTCACTGTGATATTCTATGCCTTAAGGCCCCCTCTGAAAGATGCTTGGCCTTGAAAGAAGGAAATCCCAAAAATTTCCTTGGCTGAAGTGTTGCACTACTGCACACATCACTTTCTAAACTAAAACCTGATTCAGCCTTCCTGGCATTTGAACTTGCTCCGTGTCTTCTGCGGGCAATTCCTCCCTCTCATATCTGAAGCATGCTGAATTCTCATAATTTATGTCCGGCAGCATTCCAGTTTAAAAATCTGTCAGCTTCTTCCAGATTCTTGGTGCAGAATCCCAGGGGCCCTGATTCTTAGTAAAAGGTGCTAGCTTCTCATAAGCAATCCTCTTAATTGCAACCTTTCTGTGCAATACATCTCCTTGTGTGAATGGAAAGAATAGCCGAACCCACAAAAAGTGTGTCCACATATACTCACTCCCTCAGCAGCATCAATAAAGAGTACGACGCCGTCAGAAATGCGGAGACCTGCTGTGACCTCGTCGGAGAAGTTTACATGACCTTTAGGGAGTGGAAATATATATATTTATAATCACCCAGAAGTGGAAAGTTGCAGTATGTGCTTCACAGAGAAGGAGGTGAACTGGAATATCCCTTGCACAGCCCTATAACAAGGGAAGACACAGCTCAAGGCAGAGTTCAAGGGGAAGGAGTAGCATGATAGAAAAGTAGAGGATGGAGAGAGCCTGCAGCAGCTGAAGTCCACAGGAGAGTTCTGGCATCATAACAATGACTTGGATGACCCAATACTCGCCCCTTTTCAGGGGATCACAAATCTAGCCAGGTACTGGGGAGCAGGAGGAGGCAACTCCCTTGATGTACAGATCCTGCATTCAATATGAGCTGACATACTTCCAGCAGAATCCTAACCATGCCCGTCTACTGTACTCAGTTCTATTAAATTTAGTAAGTGGGGGTAAGTGCTGCTATAATGGAAACTTCAACTGGAATGAAAGCAAGCTAAGATTACAAGGAATGGTGCAAAAAACCCAAACCCCCAAAACCACACAGCTGCCCAAGCCAGTCAAATTTGGGAGGGTGGTTTTAAGGGTTGGCCACAATTCAGCTCACAATGAAGTATGCTTAAATTCTCCATTTCCAGTGCAACCGTGAGGCTATTCACATAAGGACCTGGCTTGCAAATGGCAATTTATTCCTCACTAAGCACTTCAGGCTGTGCAAAAGACAAAAAAAGATGTGTGTGGTCGAAAAGCATCAGCTGAGATTATTGCACCTTCTTCATAATATAAATTTCTCTATATCATTGTTAGCCTGTTTTTGAAAACAGTCTTTAAAAACACCTTATCCTGTGTTTCCTGCCAGTTTTTATGTTATGGGGTGAGTCTCCCAGACACCCAAACTCACCTGGTGTGTCCATGATGTTGAAGAGAAATGATTTGCCCTTTGTGTCTGGGAGAACAATGGTCACTGGCGTGCTCTTGATCCCGACTCCTCTCTGAAAAGAAACCAATGTCAAGATGGGAGAGGGGTGAAAGTTGAGAGTTTGGCCTGAAAATGTGGACCATGACATTAGAGGGCACAGCATAGAGGGCAAATGACAGTGGCATGACCAAGAACAGTATGTATTCCTCAGACTACAATACTGACATGTAACTACGGGAAATGGTTACCTGGTATGGAATTTGACATTATGAGAAACTCAAGCAGAGAGACAAAGGATTGCACCTGGCATTAGTCTTAGTTGGAATACACCCATTGAAATTAAGGGCAATGCTAGCTTTGGTGTAATAATTTCAATAATAAGATGTACACTGAGCAGAACATAGCTGGATACAAGCTCAAGATTTTTTCCTGTGAGTACTGGAGACACTAGCAATACAACAAGAGATCCAGCACACATGGTGCGTGCATTTCAGATCTCTCTGCAACACCTTGTACCATATCTCCCCCCACATTGCACTTTCATAATGGCTGAGAAGTCTGTGCAGCAGATATAACTTACCTCTTGCTCAGTGAAGAGTATATCTGTATAGCAAAGCTGAAAGGAACAATAAAAAAATTTACTCAACAGCCAGATCATTTAAGGTGGAGTATGTTCTTCCACGTCATCTTTTTCTTTTCTTTTTTACCTCTCTCTCTCCACACACACACAGACACAGACAGAGACACACACACACACAGTGCTTTTTCCTAAAAAAAATGTTTAGGGCTACTCTCATTTTCCTACTCATATTGAAATACTGCCCCTCAATGAGGCCAAACTTGGATTCACAAAATGTTTAGGGGTATACGTACCCCTGCATCCCTCCAGAAAAAGCGCTCTGTGTGTGTGTACACACACACACACACAAACACTAAAGTAATATGTTTAGGATTCTAAACAAAACAACAAAGGCATACAATAAATAAACAATCAGTAAAGCAATCAATAATGGATGAAGAAAGAAAAATGAAGACTTCAAATCACTTCAACTTAATTTAATCAAAGCATATGGCTGATAATTTTCCTGGTGTTTTGAGTTCTAGAAATGTATAAACAAACTCCATCTTTTGATAAGTTTATAAGACACATCATCTTTAATCTGCTTCAAAACTACTGTTTTTACATATACGTACAGTGGCACCTCGGGTTACAAACACTTCGGGTTACAGACTCCACTAACTTGGTAGTACCTCGGGTTAAGAACTTTGCCCCAGGATGAGAACAGAAATCATGTGCTAGTGGCGCAGCGGCAGCAGGAGGCCCCATTAGCTGAAGTGGCACCCCAGGTTAAGAATGGACCTCCGGAATGAATTACGTTTGTGACCAGAGGTACCACTGTATACAAATTGATGCACACTTAATTGATTTATTAATCAAACAAACAAACAAACAAACCCCATGATGAATCGACTAAGATCTCTTTAACTGACAGTTAGCCCATATGCATCTAAATCTTTAGACAACAGTATCATAAACCTACCTCTTAAAGGATTAAAAACAAAGTATAAAGGTAACTTACATCCTGGTCATAACGTTTTCTGATCTCAGGATGAGTCTGTTCAACCAGGCAATCCACAAAGCAAGTCTGGAAGGAGCCAGAGAAACAAAAAGAAATGAATTGGCAAGGCATGAATTAGCTAGCTAAATGTGACCAGTCCAGGAAGCATAAGGATGTTGCATCTCTGCCTCTCTCCCACTCCCAATCTGAACTCCCACTCCCAATTTCAGAACTACAATCAATGCACTTTTGCAATTTCCTCACAATTATATCAACAACCGTTATTCATATCCAGTAAAAACATTAATACATTCTAGCACCAACCCCATCCCGTTTTATAAAAATGTGAACAAAAGAAGATAGGATAGAGACCTGGCAACTGAGAAGCCAGCAACACTTGCAGACTCTCCCTAATAGTTTATTTAAATTGACTGCCCCGGCTTCAAAAAAATCAGTAAGCAAGCTAAAATGATGACACCATTCCGGCATAACTGCAGCTCAAGTGTGAGAAGTATGTGTGTTAGGAGTTGCTCTTGTAGACAGAACTAACTCTGTGAGGCCCAAAGTCTTGGAAGGGCGTCAAGGAACTCTAAAACATTTAACCTTGAGAACCATACACTGAATCCAGTTTATTCAAAAACAAGAACCACACATGTACTGAGTGAGTACATCAGAATTCTGCCACATCTACGGAATGGGCCACAGCTGCTACTGAGCTGCCTTAAATATATTAATTGATGCTAACCTTGCCATGATGCAGGTGCCCACAAAGTGTAACATTCCGAATCAGCTCTGAGTTGTCCATCAAGTCTGCTAGGAAACTAGAGAAGACCAAAGGAACAGGGAAGCTTTCAGTTATACACGCTGCCAAGTAACGTAAAACAATTCTCTTTATCTGAGTTACAACCCCCTCCCTGCCACAGAAACCAAAATCACCAGTATCTTCTGATATACTGAAAAAGCTTTTCATAGTCTACTTTGATTTTTAGTTGATAGTTCAGTCACTATCTTTTTAAAGTACTCTTAGTTGCCTTCACCTCTCAAGCTTAATCCACAGCTCTGCCTTTCCAAACCCTTCTTCCACATGACTGGAAAGGGGAGGGGGAACCAACAGGACCACATGGTGTTTATCCTGAATTTTAGAAGCATTAAGATAAAGGGGCAGGGAACCTATGGCCCTCCAGATGCTGTTGGACTTCAACTCTCATGAGCCCCTGCCACCAATGGTCATAGACGATGGGAGTTGTAGTTCAATGACATCTGGAGGACCTCAGGTTCCCAACCCTTGAACTGGTAATTGGAAGGAGTTTATATGATGGAGGGGTAATTCTGTAAGTGGGTGTGTGGAGAAATAAGTAAAAACATCTGGTTAAGACTTTGTATTATTTGGACTGTAAGGAGAATTAACTGTTGCTTCGTCCCTGCTCCTGCCAACCTAGCAGTTCGAAAGCACACCAAAAATGCAAGTAGATAAATAGGTACCGCTCCGGCGGGAAGGTAAACAGCGTTTCCGTGCGCTGCTGTGGTATCGCCAGATGCGGCTTAGTCATGCTGGCCACATGACCCGGAAGCTGTATGCCGGCTCCCTCAGCCAGTAAAGCGAGATGAGCGCCACAACCCCAGAGTCGGCCACGACTGGACCTAATGGTCAGGGGTCCCTTTACCTTTAATATGCCCCAAGGCCACAAAATAGAATTGGGAATAAATTTAGAGGAATAACATGATTACTAACTCCTCTGCTTGTGAGAGAGCTAGAAGTACCAACGGAAGGGAGTTGCACAGGGAAAGAGAGAAAAAGAGAACAAACAAGCTATACTCACTCCATCTCATACACTGTGACTGGCAATGTTTGCTCCATGAGGGAGAATTTCTTGGTCTTCACGGGTTTAATAATAGGCTCTGAAAACAAACAGAAGAAATAACATCCCTTTAAATAGAAAAGCCCTACCTCAACACTCAGCCAAGTAGAAAAAAGGAGCAAAACACAAACTTTTTGCGTGTCCCTGATCCCAGGTTCAGTTCCTGGTATCTGTGACTGAAGTCTCTTTTAAGGCTTGGAAAGATCTTGGAAAGTTACCTCCAGTCATTGGGTGCAAACAGTACAGATGGAGCAATCCAATGGGAATAAAATTGTTTCTTGGCTTTCCCATTTCAGATTGCAGATAGGTGCTCAACTGAATGACTGCTGATCCAGTATGCTATGCAGAAGACTCCTGCCTTCTCCCTGACAAGCTGGTTCTAGAATTTCTCACCTGTCAAAGGCTGTGTGTCTTCCTCTTGCACAATGGTCTCCACCTCTGGACCGTAAACCTCCTCAGCCGTTGGATAGTATTTCTTATCCTCATGCAGCACCACATCCATCCCAGGGTGGTCATCATCGTGGTCTCCAATGTCATCGTCGTCGTCGTCCTCATCGAGCTGAAAACAGAATGAAGGGCCTTCAGCTGGTCTCTAGCAATTTCCATCCAGTGCAGTCCCAATTATGGAACTTGGGGTTGGCTCCCATGTGCATGTTCATCACTTGATGATGGCAACATCAAGCTTGCATAAGTTCATACACTCAGGTCCTGCGTCATGAACACAATGCGTTCTCTGGAAATTGTTTGCTAGGTGAATGTTCACATAAAGAATTAATGATTTCCATGGATTTTTATGGGGAAATTTCTAATGCGTTCCCGACCACAAAATCTGTGGTGCATATAGGCAAGTTTGGGTACTAACCCCTTGTGTTGGGGTAAGTGAATTTTTGCACAGCGAGCATTTGTAAAATGGGACCTGCGTGTGCAATTTATTTGTTGGACTTCAAAGTGTCATGGGACACCCAGTTGCCTTTGCAGCGACCGTGAAACATGGCTAGTTTCCATGAATGAACATGACACCTTTTTTCCATGATCCTAAAAAATTAAATTAACTACTTAACCAAATGAATAACCCAAATATTTAATCATCCAACAGCCTTAAGTAAAACCATTGGGTGGCCTTTAGTATTGTTATTTAGAGGAAGCATAATCCTCATACCTCATCTAGATCCTTTGAATCCCGACCCATCTCGTCGTCATCATCATCAGAATCAAGCTCTGGGCCAATATAATTCCCAAATTCATCATACAGATCTGTATCCATGTTGCCGGACCCTGGAAAGAAGAAAAGCCATTGAAACAAGTATAGCAAGGTCAGTTTTTATCCTGAAAGTGTGTGTGTGTGTTTTTGTATTGCTGAATTTTGCTAGCTATTCAGTATAGATATAAGGAGTGTAGGAGTGTGTGTTTTCCTGCTTATTGTGTTTTTGACAGCTTATTTTTATTGTGAACCTCGCCTGTAGCAACCTCCACAGCTGTTCATCACAGTAGCGCCTGGCCCTTATTTCTAGTTCATTTGTACCTCCTAGTTTACTCAAGTGCCCCTGCTTAACCCATCAGGCTTCATAACAGACCCTTGACCTCAGTGGGGCTTCGGCCTCCCTCACTCCGTTTAAGGAAAGGCGTTTAAGACCACAGCCGAAGTTGTCGCCTTTTCTTCTTCTTCTTCTAAAAATCAAGTTTCTAGTCCCTAGAGTCCTGGGGAATAAAACACGGTGCGGCTGAGAAACGCCTATATCACACGCATGCCGAATATTACGCGCACCTTGTCTGCCTTCCCTTCCTCCTCGGCGGCGCCTTTCTCAGCACAGAACGGAGCCCTCGCTGAGAGAAGAAGCGCGCGTTGCTCGCGACGTTCTTCTTTTTCCGTCGCGCGCCGCTGCGACGCTGCCGTGGAAGGGCCCTCCGCCGCTTCCTCCGAAAGAGGCTGCCTATCCTATTGCCTGGCCGATTCGTCGCCTTCCCCCCACCTTCATTAAAATAAAATAAAATACCGGTGTTCTGGGAGGCACGTAAAGGCATTCTTCTGATTCTTATAGAGACGTGGGAGGGCAGAGAATGGAGATTATAATCAGGCGACCAGCGAAGACAACTCCTTTCTTCGGAGGGTCCTTCGCGTCCCGGCGTGGTCTGGTTGTTATGGAAACCAAACCTAGGCCTCGTTGCTATGGAAACCTGATGCCTAGCCGGTGCGGGGTGGGGAACGGGGAAAGCGGGGGTGGATTTGGAGACGACTTCCGCAGAGCCCTAAACCGGTGTAATAAATAACCTCAGTACCTCATTATCTGGGAGTGGTACCCAGGGTCGTTTTTCCACGTAGACCCGTGGAACTCAGGTGCAGGATATGGATCAGTCCTTGGAATGACGCATCAGAATTGAGGGATGAGATACCACCCCACCCCGAGCTAAAAGGGACACGGGAAATTCCCTGCACCTCAGGGCTCAGGGGCTTCCTCTGAGATCCCGATGCTTTGCCATATTGATATGCTTCTGCAGTGCTCTTTGCTGTAAAAAGCAAGCAAATATTGCAAAGCTACTGTAAATGTTTAGTTCTCGCTCTACGAAGGAAGCAAAAACCCTTTGGTGCATTTCCACTCCTGGAGCCTTTGGCCGCTTGGGAAGTGGGAAGCATAACTGTCAACTTTCAGATTTGAAAATAAGGGATCAGCAGCCTCGAAAATAAGGGATCAACAGCCTCACCTGTCCCAGGGACAGTCTACGGGATATCTAACAATCCGGGATAGCAGCAGGAAGCAGCGGGAAATGGCGCTGGAATAAGGGAATTTCCCGCAAAAAAAGGGAAGGTTGACAGCTATGGTGGGAACTGCATAGCGATATTCGCGGATTAGCATTTAGTAGCATAGCTTAATTTCTCTGCACTTGGGTCCCCCCCAATGCTTTGATTCCCACGTTTCTAGAGTTCTTCGGGATAAGAGTTGTTTGTTTTTTAAATGTCTGTTGTTTCTAGATAACCTGAGATGGAGGGTGCGATCGACTTCCGTGCTTTGGAGAAAGAGTTGGAAGAAGCTATTGCCGCTGATGAAAAGTACCAGAGAGAGAATGAAGCCAAGTTCCGAGCAGTGCACCAGAAAGTGGCGACTTATGAAGAATTCAGGTTTCTCAAATTCCATTGGTCCCTTTAGTTGATGTGATGCAAGAGGCAGTATAGCTCTCCAGTGCTTTTTTTCTTAAAAAAAATATGTTTAAGGGTGCTCTCATTTTTACTCAAGAAAATCACCATTTTATAGTTCAAACTGGGGGAAGTAAATACAGTAAATGGACAAAAGTACAAAGATTCACAAAATGTTTAGGGGTATACGCTTACCCCTAAACATTTTGTGAATGCGTCCCCCCCAGAAAAAAAGCACGGCAGCTATCAGTTTATCCATGAGGTCAACTGCTTGTGAATTTAACCCAATGAACATGCAGTCACATGGCAGGCTGCTGTAGATTATGCATACTGCAAAAGTCATGTACATTCATTACTTATATGTGCCTTATCAAAGAAATACAACCAGTTCTCCCAAGCTCACTCTTGACTTCTGGGTGCCTGAGATAAAGAAGGCTAATTGCATTGGAACTTTGAAGTGTCAGGCATAGCTCTAATGGCTTTAGCCCAAACGTAGCAGAGTTTTCCTGCACAGCGAAGAAGCTAGTTGAGGTGGAATGACTAGTCAGCTAGACTCAGAATAACTATTTACAGGATTTATTAAAAGGAAAAATAAAACCAGCAGAGTTTCTGCATACAAAACAAAGCAAAATAAATCCTTTCTTTCTCTCTCTCTCTTAACCATACACAGCACTTCTTCTCCTAACACACCCACCTAACACAAACTGTGCTAGCATTCCTAGATAACAGAGTTGAGTGCTGCTCGTTAACCAATCGGAGTAAGTAGTTTCTAGGTCAAGCAGACCTTGGCTTTCTGCCAAGAGTAAATTGACACTGCCTTGAGTTAATTGTGTGAAGCCAGAATCTGTAAGTATTCATGAGAATCAATTAACAGAAACTGAACACCCCCTCACAGATTATGCTGGACAATTAACATCAAATAACACCTATGTAGGAGATTATTTTTCCAGCAAACCTAAACCCTTGCACATTTGCTTGTTCTTTATCTTTGCCAATGGTTTAGTTAATACATCTGCTACATTTTCTTCACTTGATACATAAGTACATGTGATTATATTGTCTTGTACACAGCAACGTACATTTTGGTATTTTACAGAGATATGTTTGGAACGTGATTTGAAACCCTCTGTTTTACTTAAGGTTATACAAGCCTGATTATCAATGTAAACTCGTACTGGTTCTCCACAATTTACATTTAAATCTGTTAACAAATGCTTGAAATAAATCACCTTGTTGCACAATTCACTCAATGCGGCGTACTCGGATTCCGTTGATGACACACTTACAACGTCTTGCTTGCGTGACCGCCAGCTGATTAAAGCTCCACCGACCATTATGACTAGTCCTGTGACAGATTTTCTATCTGGCAAATTTCCCCAGTCACTATCACAGAAGCAACTCAACATTTCATCCTCTGAAGAATTTAATTGTAACATATAGCCAATTGTCTGTTTGAGGTATCTCAGAACTTGTTTTACCCCTTTCCAGGCATTTAGTGTGGGTTTTGAGACCAATCTACTTAATATGCCTACTGCATAGCTAATATCAGGTCTGGACCACTGTGCTAGATACAATAAACTTCCAATTACAGAATGATATATATCAGGATGTTCAAATTCAGGACTCTCATCTATATGAAGTGTTTTTATGAAACCTGGATCCATAGGCACCACTGCCCCTTTGCAATCCTGCATCCTGTATGTAGTCAGTAGTTGTTTAACCTTGTTCTGCTGACTAATTAGGCAGCTGCCATCTTGGGCCCAGCACACTTCCAACCCTAGATATGTCCTAACCGGGCCTAAGTCCTTCATTTTGAACTTACTGGACAATTGCTTGGCAAACCTTTTAGTTTGTTTATCTGTTTTGCAAGCATACAATACATCATCTACATAAATCAGACAAAACTCTTGATCACTGCCTGTACCACGTACATAAACACAATTGTCAGCTGTACTCTGCTTGAAACCAAATGACACTAAGGCCTCATGGAAACACTTGTTCCAAGATCTTGCCGCCTGTTTGAGACCATATAAAGCTTTGTTTAATTTCAACACTCTATTGGAACCTGTCTCATAACCAGGCGGTTCGGCTAGATACAGGTCTTCTGATATTGATGCATGTAAATATGCAGTCTGGATATCAAAATGGTTTAACAGGAGTTTTCTCTTTGCCCCAAGCGTTAGAATCAGCCTTACACTGTCCCCCTTAGCAGTAGGGGAAAAAGTCTCGTCATAATCCTTTCCAGGCCTCTGAGAGTATCCTTGAGCCACTAAACGAGCTTTGTATTTGTACTTTCCTGTCACCAGTGGTTTACGTTTGTACACCCACCTGCAGCCTACAATCTTTGCCCCCTCAGGCGCTGCTACTGGTGTAAAGACCTTGTGCTCATTCAGAGCAGTTCTCCCAAGCTCACTCTTGACTTCTGGGTGCCTGAGATAAAGAAGGCTAATTGCATTTTTAAAAGATCTCGGAAAACACCCCCAAAGATAAATGGGGCAGTGATGGGGCCGTATCCTATTACCTGCTTTCTGTTAGAATTCTTGCTCCATGATTGCATGGGATTGTTGTCTATCACATGACGGTATATGTTTTGACTCCACAGAGTGGGAAGTGACGGAGACAGGATGTTTGTGTTACTGTGTTCTGTGAAGTGGGACTATTGTCCTTTGTTCTTTTTCTCTTTGCTGTCTGATGCTAGAGAGAGAGGGAGCCATGTTGCAGTGCTCCGTGTGTGTTTATACGTAAATAAAGTAGATTAGCCAAAATGCTGACTTGCTGAGGTCTGTTACGCATGGTGTGCAAACTCTATGGATCCCTAAGTGTGCCGGTTTCGGTTGGCATCGGTCACTGTGATGTTCAGGCTGAAGAAAGCTTATGAACGATCAACCAGGAGGGAGGGAACATGCCAGTCGGGCATGTGTCTCTGCCAGGGTGTTACTCAAGTGTAGGCTGAACTCCTAACACTTTTCATGTTGCAGTGTGCACCACAGTAAGCTACAGGCAGCAAATATTGTTATATCAGTAGCAGCCAGTGGCCACTCAAAGTTTCAAATGTCCAGGGCCATACAGTGCTTAGCTTGGGTAAATGAAATAATAAAAAAATGTTCCTGTACTTTTAACAGTTACGTATGTAGAGGAAATTTCAGCAGATACATGTCTTCTCATCCTTGCACCATTGTACTAGCTGAGCTATAGCTGCTGAATTTCCCTCCAAATTGCAATAATGCCCCTTTCTCTCCCGCTTGCAGGGATATTGTTTTAGCATCACATTTAAAGCCTCTGGAGAAAAAGGACAAGGTGGGGAAGAAAAGAAATGTGTTGTGGAACTCCCATGCAGTTAAAGCAAACTTCAAACAAGAAAGTGAGGTACAGCTGTCTCAGGTAAGATTGCTTCTTTCCAGGAGTTTGGAGATCCGTGGCTATACATGTATAGAGCTATACTTCTTATTGTATTATCTACGTTTATTTATTTGTGGCAAAACAAAGCATAACAGCAAACGCCTAATAAAATAAAAGTAGAAAGGGATATTGAGAACTAAACATATAGGAACAATTTTCCTTACCAAAATAAATTAATATCACCATTAAGGTCAGTTAAAGTCTTTCTCCAGTGGGGTGGAGAGTGGGCCAGGATCCACTTGTGTTGGGATCTGTGACATTGTTCTTCTCCTCCAGGAGTTGGACCAGCTGCCCAAGACATCTGCAGAATTCTACAGAGATTGGCGCAGATGCATGAAAAACATCCAAGAACGCTACCAGCTCCTGCTCCAACTTGGATCCCAAAACCTGGGCCAAATCTTCCAAACAGACCTTGCTTTTGGTTTCCTAGGTGAATTCCTAGCTGTGTTCAATGAAAATATCTGCCTCAAAGACCGGGACTCTGTCTTGGAGATTTTGGAGAGTTTTTCAGGAACCAAACGCTTTGGATTGAATGTGGAACTCATGAGTGAGCAAGAGAAGAAAAACTGTCAACAGTTGTTTGAGAAACTGCAAAGGATGGGGACTGACCGTAGCAATCCTCCAGACTTTTCACATGCCACAGAGGGGGAAGGTGTGCCTGGTACCCAAATCCACTGCCAAGCAGATGGACCAACTGAAATAAAATTGATGGAACTGATGCGCCTTTACAAAGTCACCTAAAGGAAGCTAGAGCTTGTGTCACAAGCCACACCACATAGGGAAATAATGGAGAAGATACAGAGGAAAGGAACACCCACTAGGAACATCTTCTATCAATCCCCATTAAGATGAGTGGGAGATCATCAAGAGCACACATGAATTCTTGCACATCTCCAGTTAATCTCAGTACAACTTTTATAGAATATATATTTGGAGGATAGACCTGTTTACTGAGTTTTTAGATGAGCTCTGCCTTCTTCAGCAAGGCAGATAGTGCATTGTCAATAAATAATATTTGTTGATTGATTTCTGCTGTGGTTTATCTCCTATTTCTCATGGCACTTGTGCTATTGACTTCTGCTCTAGTTAGGACTCAGCAGGGCTTAGCCCCAGAATGAGTTGGCATTTTCTCATTCATGGGTAACAATAACCTGAAGATACTGTCGTCCATCCAGGCTTAATATAAACTTGGTAGTATTAAGTATTGTGGGTGTTTGTATAGAATTGGGGAGGAGCAATGGCTTGGTCCTCCAGTGCTTGGTTTGCCTGTCCCAAGTTTAATCTTTGGTATCTCCAGTTAAAAGCATATCATGTTGCTGGGTTGAGAAATACCCTGCCTGACATGTTGGAGGGCTGCTGGCAATCTGAACAGACAATACTAAAAGCCAGTATAAGTCAGCTTCTCTCTCTCTCTCTCTCTCTCTCTCTCACACACACACACACACACAATGGGGTAACAGCTAGTTGTTCATGCTGACCACTCTGGAGCTGAGACTGCATTCTAGAACTTGTGTGAGCAAAAATGGAAACGGTTCTGGAGTCTTCGTTCCTCCACACACTGTTTAGTATCCTACCTAGTTTGCCTACTTAAAAGAGCAGTGAAGCAGAGTTGAGCTACAGAACTTGTAATCAACCAATGCGGAAGCTGTTGACCAAAGTGTACCACCATCAAATGGCTTCAACGGGGCTGGCTGGAATTGCGATAGTCCTTGGCACTGCTGATGTTCTCCATGCCTTTGCCATTATAGAGAAGGAGGACGTGTTCAAGAAGACCCCTTGCCCAGCTTTTCTGATGTTTGAAAATGCTGCTTACTTGGCTGACATGAGCTTTGAGTTGCCTTGCAATTGCAAGCCTGAGGAGGTCACTTCTGTGGTTTGGTACTTTCAGAAGAACATGGGCAGACACCGGACTAAGGTCTTGACAGACTTTGATGGCACTTTGGTTGTGGACTCGAGCCACATCAAGAGAGGCGTTGACATGCTCCGGCGCTTCAGCATCAGGATGTTCAGCCTCATTGTCTTCCGCGTTCAGGTGGAAGATTCAGGGCACTACATTTGTGGCACCAAGAAAGGGGATTTCTTCTACGGCTACGATGTAGACGTGCAGACTTCCAAAAACATAGCTGTTGCCTTTGCAGATGAGGATCAGCACCCACAAAAGGACTTCAACAGAACACACTTTGTAGTCTTTACCGTCTTCTGGGAATGGACCAAGTGCAATCGCTGCGATGTCAGAGGTGAGCAGCGGAGAGTTGGGCTTTGCTATGTGCAGAGTCCCTATCTGCTCAGGCGATACCGTACTACCATACCAGAGGTGGCTTCCTGCGGCTCCAAGTCTGTCCCAAAGCAGTTTCGGGGGGTTCCGAATAGGAAGCCCGAGGTTGTTATCCGAAGTTGCATGGCACCTTGCAGGAAAAAGATGTCCTCCATGGGAGAGGCATCCATCTCAGATGTCATCTCCAAGCTTGGGGAAAAACCCTGGGTTCCCGACATCCCTATCCAATTCCACAAGCAATCCCTTGGCACTGGGCTGATCATAGCCTGCCCTGGTGCCAGGCCAGAACATGCTGTGGCTTGGGACAAAGACTCAACCCGGATGTACCTCACTAGGTTCCTTACCGGGGTCAACAAGAGCATGAGGGTCTTCATTGACCACGGAAACCATCTGCACATACGCTTTGCCCAGATGGATGACAGAGGCGTCTACTACTGCTGGCGAGAGGGACAACTGGTGGCTGGCTTTAGGCTTGCTGTTGTGTACGAGAGCCGCCACAAGAGAAGCATTGATGATCCTGAAACACAATACGCCATCAAGGCCATCTTCACAAGCTATGTCTTCATCACCCTCCTCTTTGTCAGCATCCACATTGTCCGCTGCTGTGTTTATGCCTTCAGGTGCACATCTGTGGAATAGCACCTGCCAGGAAAACTCTTCAGGGGCTCAATTTATTCACTTTTAAAATTTGTTGTTGTTAACCCATTTACCTATTGATCTAGTAAATATTTAATTTATCAACTGCCTTGGCTCTTAACCATCTGAGCTTAACCAATGTATTTCAAAAGCTTTGAATAAGGGCCTTTTCCTCCTATGTGTGGTAGCTTTCAAATTTGTTAAAACAAGCGTCATCTCATTCCTAGAAGGAATGGCAATCCTTTAATGTTTTTCATCAGCTATGGGGGATGCAAAATGTTATCTGTTGCAATCTGTTGCCAGTTTGCAAACAAGCTCAAAACCCAGCTGGATTGTGGAAGTTCTAAATTAAAAAAATGCTGAAATCAACAGAGCATTATCTCTCAATTTCAGTGGTTTGCCAGCGACTTTTACATATAGTTAGAAGAACTTTGAAAACCGCAGTGAAAAATCATTCATGCTCTGCCTGCATCTGATCCTGGGTTCCAATCTCCAGACTTTGGCATCTCTCCCCTTTTTAGAATAATTTTGGGTAGAAAGGCAGCAAACTACAGTTTCCAGGATTCTTGTATTGGGTGCTTTAAATGCAAAGTGTGTTTAAAGCTTTAATCTTCTTTGCCTTCCAATCAGCTCTGCAGATTTATTGACATGGGTTCCTCCAGTGGCTGGTGTTGGAAATGGGTGGAAGGCATCTTGATGTCTGTTGTGGTTGCACTCCTAGCAGGCTCAAAGGCTGCTTAACTCAGAATAGGTGATTTGAGGGAAGGGGACAGTGTATTGAGCCAGAGTTGCTACAAAGGCCTTGATAACGGAAAAGGAAATGGGAAGAAGAAGAGGAGGAGAATGGTGAGCCCTTATCAATGCTATTGGCAGACACTTTGGGACACAACAGAGTCAGCCTGAATTTGTCAGCCTTCTTTTGGAAGTTGTGTATAACGTTTCCTATTTAGGTGCACTTTTAGTATTGTTTCCACACAGCTCTTTCCAAAAGTCAAGGACCTTTTCCGCTGTGATGTCCTAACCTGGAACATTCTCTGCAAGGAGGCTTCCCTGGTACACCAAACCTACATTAATGTACCGGTAATTCCTGTCCCAGGCAAATATATTTGTATTTCCTCAGATATTTTATTTTCCATTCACTTCCATTATGATTTTTTTTTAAACTCAGCACATATGATTTTCTGCTGCACGTACGTGTTCATGTGGTTATTTATATGTGTTTTTATGTACTGTAACTGTTTTTGTATGTATGCACACATAGGTATTTGTTTCTGTAAGGCACCCTGGAAATTCATTGAAGGGCAGGATATAAATACCCCCTATAAATGATGACAAAAATTGGGAAAGAAGCTACTTTATGAAACACTTTCAAAAGGGAGATTAAAATAAGTGGGAGTGCATTTTTCATAAAATAAAATAAAAAACTCACCGTTTCACGTCATAATACTTTTAGTGATTGCAAAGGGTTTAAATACAGCATTAGAAATTGACCTGACATTTGGAAATATGCAAGTAATATTGAGAGGCTAACGTACATATATTCGGCAGTACACAAAGAACAGCAGAAAAGTTGTAGATTGTTTAGGTGCCAGCGATGGTTACAAAAGGTGAAAATATCTGAGTTTAACATTTTTTCTATCTAACAATAGTAATCTCTGCGGTAGTGGTTTTAGTAGGGCTAGTTATCTGCTTTTATGGGCACACAGGTAAAGGTCAGGTTGTATTAAAAAGGTATTTTGGATAAACTGTTGAGCACATAATCTCCCTGTCCTCTTCTGTGTTCAAGTGACAGTAGAAGCCTATGCCTGTCCACTTCCAAGCAAGTCCCACTGAGTTCAATATGACTTACTCAGAATGGAGTGCGCCAGCATTCAGGGCAGCTTTTTAAATGCTTGAATACGATTACAACCACATTTTATATTCTTTTTACTAGGCTAAACCTGTAGCAAGTTCTATCAAGCTTTGATCTTTACACTTGGTCTCCTAGATCAGTAATTATAGAGGTGACTTGCTCACCTGATCATTTGTAATATGTCACTATCTTTCCCGGATGCCCTAATGTCTGTCTTTCTTTCTTTCTTTCTTTCTTTCTTTCTTTCTTTCTCTCTTTCTCTCTTTCTCTCTTTCTCTCTTTCTCTCTCTCTCTTTCTCTCTCTCTCTCTCCTGCCACACTTCCGTCCTTCAGTATCATTCACATCAGCCTTCAAAATTTTCCATGGCACGGCATCCCTCTATATGTTATTGAGACACTATTTTCTGCAGATTGCTTAAATGGCAGCCCTCACAATAATACACCGGCCTCACCCATTTACTTGGGTCAAGGGGTGTGGGGGTGTAGAGACCAGCTGCTTGCTCACAAGGAGCTCAACTAGCAGGGGTGAGTGAACCTGACATTTTTTGTGTCTCTTCATTTCTCATTTTTCCAGTCCTCAGTTTAGTTGCCCACAGTTCCACATCTGTTTGTGATGATGATGATAATAATAATAATAATAATAATAATAATAATAATAATAATAATGTGATTATAATCATCATCAGTGCTTTAGTGCATAGTCTTCCTAATGTACACATTTTTGCAAAGCAATTTCCCCTAATATGCATTTGTGCATGATCTTTTCACTTACCCATGCCCTTTTACACACTTTTTACCCCAGTATGTGCACATCTGTACACATTATTCGGCTGGGAGAATGGAAAAGGATGGCTATGTTTCCGTTTGCAAAGTGTTCTGAAAAGTGTGGTTTTGGCAAGTTCCCCTTTAAATCATATCTGAATCCCATTTCTCCTCTATTACTTGGCTAGTAATTACTGGATGCATTGCTGGTGGGTAACCTAAGGTTGATAAGAGGCTGCAAAATTCCAGACTCTTCCTGATGGCTTATAAACCTCAGAGGGAGTTATGGAAAGAAGGCAGAGGCGAAACCCCCAAAAGGCAGAGGCTGCCTCTTGAAGGAAGAAGACAAAGGAAGTGTGTATTTGTTGACTAGGTTCTTAAGGCTTTTATAGTCTGACAGGAGGACAGAAAAGGAGGCAGTTGCCCTAAGTTCTGAGGGGTCTGGGGTGCCAGGACTGTGAGACGCTCCAACACATGTACTTGGCTATATGTAAAACATAGGTTGCATCGATTTAGAAGGTGCCCAAAGGCTGCTGTAGGGGTTAAGCATTGAACTAGTACTGGGGAGACCCAAATTCAAATCCCACTTGGCCAGGAAGCACACCTTGGGCCACCAACCTTGCCGCAGATTAGACCATGAGAAGAGATTGTGCTGGAGGCCCATGGGTAGGGTGGAAACTGCAGTCACTAGCCAACTTTGACTGGCATTCCTTTACAACTCCAAATCTAGCAGGGGGGAAAACTTCATACATGAACAAAACTCATCCAATGCAGGAGCAAATTTAAGGTTTTAAATAGCTGTCATATGGGAAGAACGGCAAAGACCCCTCTCCTGATGTGTTTCTGATAACTCCCCACTCTACCCCACAGTGTTTATTAGCCCCTCAACAAGGCATCTTTAACAGCTTTGCATCACAGCTAAACATTCAGAAGGGACCGCTTTCACTATTTTGGGATAATTTGCAAGATGAATTGCTATCTTGTCGCAAGCGTTTCTGTTATGTACAGAATGCAGCAGTCTGGGTGGTCCTAGAACAATAGGCTCCAGAATACAGCAGTCTGATTGGTCCACAGGAGCCACCCAATCCAGCTCCAGGTGGAAGTGAATCTGCGACCTGATTGGCCTACAGGAGAATCCCGGAATTAGCCAATCACATGGAGCCCATTGTGTAAATAATGTATATAAAGCAGACATTCTGGGGGGACTTCCATTCCTCCTCACCATTATGAGCATGAAATCCACTCTCGACTCCGAGTATATTTCAGTTTCTTAAGGACACGTGTTATACTTCTGGGGGAGACAAGCTAACTTCCTACCATTGTTCCCCTTGAAATACCTCCCTTCTAGGCCTCTCTCTCTCACACACCCCTCTCCCAGCATCAACAGTAAACACAGATCCTATTCATTAGTAGGTTTATTGAGAAGCAGCAAGTTTTGGTGTTAAGCCCAAGGCGGATAACATCTAGGAGAGCTACAGCCCAGTCTAAAAACGGTGCCTCATTGGAAGCATACAAGATGCGAGAAAGCGGGGGGGGGGGGGCAAACCCCACCTGAAGCGCCAGGCAACTGAGGCCCAAGGGGCAGCACCTGGTTATACTTTCCCAGCAATAGTTAAATTTGCAAATGTTTCCCACCCCTTGTAGCAGAGCTGTTTTGGGGCCATAGCCCTGAAGCGTCAGAAAGGGAGGCAAGCTTCTCCTAGCGTCCTACAGCTACAGGCGTCTCCTCCCTCCCTTCGCTAGCGTGGCTTTTACTTCGCGGCCGCTGGCTTCACACCACTTCCTTGTGCTCCTGGCTTGACTCCTTGATCACCTGCAGGCAGAGTGGGGAGAAGAATGGGAGGGGAGTTATTCACCCTGCTTGGGTCGCAACCTAGCTTTCAGCGGCCACAAAACAGCTCCTATTCATTTTGAAACTTTGTGTGCTCCCTTCTAAATGCTTCAGGTTCCCATTGCTTACTCCCACCTGTCCCCTAAAAATCAAAATCAAAGCAGGGTCTATGGCAGCACAGAACTAGTAACTTGATGGTTGATGCACAAGATTATTGCCAATACTGGTGACACTTAATAGAAATTGGAGTTATGCGACCCACCGAGCCAAGGAGCTAAGTAACTCTACAACATTTAGAACACACCTGAAGGCAACCCTGCATGGGGAAGTGTTTTTTAAAAATGTTTAATGTTTTATTATGTTTTTATATATGTTGGAAGCTGCCCAGAGTGGCTGAGACAACCCAGTCAGATGGGCGGGGTATTATTATTATTATTATTAATAGTAATAATATTAATATTAAATAGGACATCCCTATTTTCATTGGATAAATGTTGGAGGGTATGTAAAGCAAGCTTTCTTTTTTATGTTTTAGCTGCATCTATTTAACCCTAAAAGGTCATGGTTTGTTTTCCTGGATGGAAGGGCAGGTCTGGAAAATGTACCAGCAGAGGAGTTTTAATGTTTGATGTTTTATTGCTTTATTATTATTAATGTTCTGTTGGGAGCTACCAAGAGTGGCTGGGGAAACCCAGCCAGATGGGCGGGGTATAAGTATTAATAATAATTATAATAATTATGGCCCGATACTTTCCAGGTTTGTTATTCTGCTCTGTTCAATTCTCCAGACTATGCATTTCCTCAGGAGTCAGCTTGCAAGACCTTTGATCTGAGCTATGTAGTATCTCAGGCTGAACAGAGTGCTCACTGAGGGAATAAAGTCTTGTCAGGAGCACAGCTTCATCCTTGCAGTATAACTTTTGCCTGCTGACCAACACTGCCTAATTTTTTTGTAGGCACTAGCAGGCAAGGCAGAAAAGCAGGCCTTTATTCTGCCATCTGACACACACTGTCTCCCTAGCATCAGAACTTTAATTACTTATTCCCAAGTGCCTGCTCCCTCTTTTCTTTTCTTTTTAAATACTTTATTTGCTATTGTTTTTACTGACACTAGAACAGGAACTGAAATACAGTCCATCAAGATGCATAGTTCTATGCTGATGGGCAAACCATTCCCCAGACCCCAAACTTGGAAAAGCTTGCTGTGACCACGTTAGAGAATTCATTCTCCCATCCATTTTGACTCATGTTCCAGCCATCCATCTCGACACCAATTCTGGAAGGAATAAAAGTTATTTTCTACTGCCCACAAGCCTGATTGTAAGTTATAAATCTCCCTCATGTTTCCTACATCATAAACCGGAGGCAATGGCAGAGAAACCCAAGGGGATGAATGCCAACAAGAAATATCAAGTGTTACACATAGGAAGAAGGAACCCCGGTTTGTGCACAAGGACAACTGGTTAGCATGCCTGAGGGAAATGCGTAGTCTCCAATGGATAACAAACAGATGCCAGTCATGTGGTGCTTCAGCTCAAAAGCCCAAGACCATTGCTGGTTGGTTGTCTCCAAACAGAAACATCAGACCCAAGACGTAAGAAGTTACAGATAATAACACTGCTTTTCTCAGTGCCGGGGAGTGCTCATTTGGGGCCCTGGGTAGCACAGTGAAAGAAGAAAAAGCTGATAAATTGAAATAGGATGCAGAGGGAATCATTGCAAGATGATAGGCGGAGGTTCTAGAAGACAAATCCTACCAGGAAAGGCGGAAGGAGGCTGGTATATATAGTCCCAAGAAGCCAAGAGATATTGGAAGGGCTACAGTCACTCACCAGTGACAAGATTAAAACTACAGAGAGGAAGGAGGTTTGAATATTAGGAAGAATTTCCTAACTATGAGC
This sequence comes from Podarcis gaigeae, assembly GCF_964106915.1. NCBI lineage: Eukaryota > Metazoa > Chordata > Lepidosauria > Squamata > Lacertidae > Podarcis > Podarcis gaigeae. The sequence continues at coordinate 42,693,285 of NC_139689.1, forward strand.
AGCTCAGCGACAGAGCGTGATAACGATGGAGACTGAGGAATCTATTTCCTGGAGGATTAAAAATAAAAAGAGTGGGACAGGCATGTCCATAGATTCTACAGGTGTTTGGAAAGAAAGGGTTGGATTGCTAGATCTTTCAAGCATGTGATCAGAAAACCAAGGCTCCAGAGGCCTGGGTAGATTTTGCCTACCTCTCCATCTCTTGTCTCCACTGTTTTGACCACAATACTCCTCTTCAGGTGGGCCTCAGAAACGGACTTTGTGTCCAGGCTGGTCTCTGGTGAGGAGGGAAAGAACAGCCTGGTCATTGTCATAGTGTGGTAGTTACTGAATTGTGACCTGGAGAAGGCACACACTGTTCATCTGTGATAGACTTTGAGCTGGCCTGCGAGACCACAAGGAAACAGAAGGAAATGCTATGGGTCTGGGAGAATGTGTGTGAGAGAGAACGGTATCCAACAGTGAGCTAAAACTCAGCTCCTTCTGCACTCTGATGCAGCTGCAGTGAAGGGCAACCAGAGTCAAGGAAGGGGGGGGGAGAGAACTTGCTAGGTAGCAGGGAGCCATCGCTAGATCTAAGTGATCCTAAATTGTAGCACCTTGACCTTGACCAACAAACATCTCAGTAACACGCATACAAATTCCTCTTCAAGGAGTTTTCCTTTCAGAGGTTTTTCAAGCAGCCTCCCATATGGCAACAAGAACAACCAAAGTGATCACAAAGAAGAATCAAAGTGGAACAGAGGTGTGCAATGAAATGAAATCTAGTAGCAGCTGGCACAGAAGAGAACTGGTGTGGCGTCTAACAACGCACCTCTAGTTATGTTTACTGGAGTTAAGTACTATTGTAAACAGGGACACGGGTGGCGCTGTGGTCTAAACCACTGAGCCTCTTGGGCTTGCCGATCAGAAGGTCGGCAGTTTGAATCCCCGCAACAGAGTGAGCTCCCATTGCTCAGTCCCAGCTTCTGCCAGCCTAGCAGTTCGAAAGTACGCCAGTGCAAGTAGATAAATAGGTACCATCGCGGCAGGAAGGTAAAGGCGTTTCCATGCTCTCTCGTTTCTGTCACGGTGTCCCGTTGTGCCAGAAACAGTTTAGTCCTGCTGGCCACATGACCTGGGAAGCTGTCTGTGGACAAACACCGGCTCCCTCGGCCTGAAAGCAAGTTGAGTGCCACAACCCCATAGTCACCTTTGACTGGACTTAACCATCCAGGGGTCCTTTAGCTTTACTATTGTTCCCAATGGGACTTGCTCCCCAAGACAAGTAAAGAGGCACAGAACATCAGTCAAAGAGTGAGCTGGGAAGTTCCTAGTTCAAAGCTAGTATTAGCCATGGCCTTGAAACAAGCCTTGCTGATAAGAGTTGGATATCAGGAGGACAGGAGTGTAGGAAACGCCTTCATTGGATCCCAATTAATTTCCAAAGACTTCAGTTTTAGGAAGGTTTTTTGGCATATAGGAAGCTGTTTTAATCCAGGGGTCCCCAACACAGCAGCTACATTTGCCTGTATCTCCTACAGCGCACACAAGAGGTGTCGAAAAACTGCAGTGCGTAGGGAAACGGTTAGCTTTTCCTGCTCAGCTCCTCTTTGCAGCATCTCCTAGATTGCACATGCCTCACCTTACAGATATTGGCATTTCATTGGGTGCCAGGATTAGAAACCTACTCTCCCTCCCTTCCTGTATTGAAAAAGGAGAGGTAAAGTGCCTTCTCTCTGCAGTGCAGTTGGATAACTTTAGACTCTGAACTTGCACGTTCTTACAGGGGTGGGGAGCTTTTAGATGGCAATGTGTAGTGCCATACTCAAAATGTGGTAATCCTACTGAGTTTGGGGTTCCTCCTGCTCATTCCATTGGGTGGGATCCCAGCTTTTCTGCCCCGCAAGTCATCCCCCCAATGGTGCCACTGGTTTTCAAACATAAATAGTAAAATAGACAGAAGCCAGAGGCTTGGAATACAACCTCTCTCCCCTTTCCTTCCTCTTGCCAATGAGTGCCTGTTGTTGATATTCGCAGCTCCCGTGACCCACAACCTGCGCGACCCACTCGCAACCCCTTCCTCATCCTGCTTCTAGCCTGCCAAAAGGCATCGTTGAGGCCAGAAATAGAACAATGAAGGCCTTTAGGATTGATCCAGAAAGGCACAAATATGATTATGGTGGTGTCGGTGGAGAAAGGCATCGGCAAAGCAGAAGACAATAGAAGTTTTCCGATACGTATTGGTCTTACTACCTTCGGAATAGATTAGGTGCAGCGGCAGCACATCCCATTTCGCTGCTTGTTTCAAAACAGAAAGTGCTGCCAAGCCCTGCCACTGCCACCACCTGCCTCACCTGCTCTGCTGCCACACAGCCTGCCACACTTAGTGGTTCACACTATACTTGAAATTGAAATACTTTATTGTCACTTGTGGTGCTGTGGGTTAAACCACAGAGCCTAGGGCTTGCCGATCAGAAGGTCGGCGGTTCGAATCCCCGTGACGGGGTGAGCTCCCGTTGCTCGGTCCCTGCTCCTGCCAACCTAGCAGTTTGAAAGCACATCAAAGTGCAAGTAGATATATAGGTAGCGCTCCAGCGGGAAGGTAAACAGCATTTCCGTGCGCTGCTCTGGTTCGCCAGAAGTGGCTTAGTCATGCTGGCCACATGAACCGGAAGCTGTACGCCGGCTCCCTCGGCCAATAAAGTGAGATGAGCGCCGCAACCCCAGAGTCAGTCACGACTGGGCCTAATGGTCTGGGGTCCCTTTACCTTTACAACTTGTATACAGTGAGATTACATGAGCACCCCCCCACTCAGCTCTCTTAGTCTTAATTCCCCTCGTTTACTGACGTACAGCTACCAAACAGTCAGTTGCCCTGTTGTTATCTTTTCATTCATCAGCAGCCTAACAGCCTACGGATAGAAGCTGTTCTTTACCCTGTTGGTGCGACTAATCATGCTTCTATATCTTCTGCCTGAGGGCAGGAGATCAAGAAAGTGCCGGCCAGTGTGTGAATCATCCCTGATAATTTCCCTCACTCTCCTGAGGCAATGTTCTTCCGCTATTTCATCCAGTGGATTCACGGGACAGCCCACTTACAGTTGCTGCCTCATTTGTGTGTGGTCACATGGCAACAGCCATCCTCATGACAGAATGGGTTCCTTACCTCGGATCTGAAGGTTGGAGAAGGTCTGCACTGGAATGGTGATCCTGCAAAGACACAAGGAAGAAAAGGAAAAGAGAGTGGGTTTTCGAAACAGTCCCAGGGCCAGCCCACCCAGGAGGCAGGCTAAGGTCGCAGCCTCAGGCGGTGGAATGGCAAGAGGAGGCAGCAGTAGCCACTGAGATCTCACAAGACCTTGCCAAAATCTGAAGAGATCTCATGTGCTCCATTTGATCCTGCAAGAGATCTCACCAGAACCCGCCGTCACTGCTGTTGCTTTGCGGGCGCTGCTGCACAACTCAGATGAGGGTGGCTTTGGTGCCGAGTGCAGGGTACCACCTTCCTGTTCCTGTGGTGAATCAGGATGAGCTGCCCTTGATCCGTCCTAATTCAATCCTTCCCCAACCTTGCATCTTTAATTAATTACCGTATTTTTTGCTCTATAAGACTCACTTTTTCCCTCCTCAAAAGTAAGGGGAGATGTGTGTGCGTCTTATGGAGCGAATGCAGGCTGCGCAGCTATCCCAGAAGCCAAAACAGCAAGAGGGATTGCTGCTTTTACTGCGCAGTGATCCCTCTTGCTGTTCTGGCTTCTGAGATTCAGAATTTTTTTTTCTTGTTTTCCTCCTCTAAAAACTAGGTGCGTCTTGTGGTCTGGTGCATCTTATAGAGCGAAAAATACGGTAATTCCAGGTTTTGTACTGGATAAGCAGCAGAGCCAAAGGAGCTCGGGTGAGAAGCACAAATCTCACAAAATGGCTGATCTGGCAGAAGTAACATGGCAAACAACACCCTTCCCCAGCTTGTCTTGGACTACCACTCCCATCAGCCACAGCCAACCTAGCCAATGGTCATGGATGATGGGAGCAGTAGTCCAAAATGCCTTCAGGTGGAAAAGAACAACAGTTTTTTCTGGCTTAAGGACAACACCAAACAGAGGTTTGACAGGAATCACTTGGTCATATTCAAATGCTATTTGGTATGAGTCATCCCCAGGTCTACTGAAGGGTTTTAGCACAGTGGATCCTGGATACAGCACCTACACAGTGACACATTAGATCAAGGAATGCTTGGTGCCCTGGAAGATCAGGTTCAATGCAACAGTACTTGGCAATATTTCCAGTATTAAACCAGAGAGCCTGACTAGGTAAAAAGGTAAAGGGACCCCTGGACAGTTAAGTCCAGTCAAAGGTGACTATGGGGTTGCAATGCTCATCTCACTTTCAAGCTGAGGGAGACGGCATTTCTCCTCAGACAGCTTTCTGGGTCATGTGGCCAGCATGACTAAACCGCTTCTAGCACAACAGAGCACTGTGACAGAAACCAGAGCGCACGGAAACGCCGTTTACCTTCCCACCACAGCAGTACCTATTTATCTACTTGCACTGGTGTGCTTTCAAACTGCTAGGTTGGCAGAAGCTGGGACAGAGCAACGGGAGCTCACCCTGTCGTCTGACTAGCAACAAGCTGACTTGGAGGCTCATTTTTTTAAATTACCCTTATGAGACCCATCCAAGTTTAGAGGGAGGCCTGGTCTCTCCTTGAAGCAGAATGAACTGGAAGATTCCTAAGACAATAAGAGTTGACTATACCACTTTAGATTATGGGTGGGACTTGCCATTTGTAAGTGTTCACAGCCCAGCCCACTTTCCCACTGTGCTGATTCCCTGCTTGTGGGGAGTTGTGTGTATTTAACACTGCTCACATTTAAAATGAGACCGCCTAACTGTAGTCTGAAGTGGTACGGTTCATTTCACTGCCAAGACTCAGCCCCCTCATTTGGCTGCATAAATGTAGAACAAGCCTAACACGCAGGGCTTTTAAGGAGCTTTGTATTACTCTGACAGGCTCCCCAGCAATTCCATGTAAAATACTGTATTTTTCTCCCTATAGGATGCACTTTTTCCCCTCCAAAAATGAAGGGGAAATGTGTGTGCTTCGCTGGAGCCTGGAGAGCAAGAGGGGTCGGTATGCTCAGGGAACTCCCGCCGGGCTCCCAAGGCTTGCGGACAGCAACCTGCACCCCGAAACCCGGGGAGCACTCCGCAGCACACCCCAGACTTCAGGCAGATATCTGCAAGCCTGGGGAGCCTGCGGGAGTTCCCGCGGACTCCCCAGGCTTGCGGATAGCAGCCTGTTCTGGGGGCTGGGGGAGGGGGAAGCTCGGGCTTCCCCCGCCCCAGCCCCGTACCTGGGGGAGGGGAAATAATTTTTTTCTTTATTCCCCCCCAAAAAACTAGGTGCGCCCTATGGGCCGGTGTGCCCTATAGGGCGAAAAATACAGTATGTCGCAACACTATGGCTATGGGAGTTTCTGGGCACTACCTGCTTTCCTCCCCCTCCAAGAGTTTGCGGTAGGTGGCAATCTCAATATCTAAAGCCAGTTTGACATTGAGGAGGTCCTGATATTCCTGGAGGTGACGAGCCATTTCCTCCTTGAGGCTGCGGGTGTCTTCCTCCAGCCGAATCACTGTGTCCTGGTAGGCGGCAGTGCCGAGGGCATAACGGTCTTCCATCTCTCTCAGCTGCCTCTCCAGAGATTCGTTCTGTAATGACAAGGGAAGCATCACCGGCGAATGCAACAAAACAAGTGGTCTGTCACTAACCTGCAAAGGGGAAGGGACACCCTGAGCCCACAGCTGAGGCTGAAAGTGACATACTTTCTGGGAATATATACCTTTCGCTCATTTCCCTCATGAACTGCCGTACATTCAGTTCCTGCCTTTCTGCCAAAGCACTCAAGGCAGTTTGCAGTTGACCAATAATGGCTCATGAGCCAAGAGGCATAAGCAATGAGGAACAGCGCTCTATGTGGGGCTACCTTTGAAAGTGACCCGGAAACTACAACTAATCCAGAATGCGGCAGCTAACCTGGTGACTGGGAGTGGCCGCCAAGACCATATAACACAGGTCCTGAAAGACCTGCATTGGCTCCCATTATGTTTCTGAGCACAATTCAAAGTGTTGGTGCTAACCTTTAAAGCCCTAAATGGCCTCGGCCCCGTATATCTGAAGGAGCGTCTCCACCCCCATCGTTCAGACCAGACACTGAGGTCCAGCTCCGAGGGCCTTCTGGCGGTTCCCTCATTGTGAGAAGTGAGGTTGCAGGGAACCAGGCAGAGGGCCTTCTCGGTAGTGGCGCCCGCCCTTCTGAACGCCCTCCCATCAGATGTCATGGAAATAAACAACTATCTGACTTTTTGAAGACATCTGAAGGCAACCCTGTTTAGGAAAGTTTTTAATGTTTGATGTTTTATCGCTATTATTATTATTATTATTCTGTTGGGAGCTGCCGAGAGTGGCTGGGGAACCCAGCCAGATGGGAGGGGTATAAATAAATAAAATTATTATTATTATTATTATTATTATTATTATTATTATTACAGGGAAGGAAGAGGAGACGAGGCACAATCAGGAACAAGCCAACCCTTTCATATTATTGCATAATGGCATTGCATAAGGACTAGGTGGAACAATCACTTTCTACCTAGGAGACAATGCTGGAAGAGGAATACCCAATACTTGCCCCAGTTAGGATTGGGGAGACATTTGATTCAATTTGCACTTAGAAACAAACTTACCAATTTGTGATTTTTTTTTTTTGAAAAAAGCATATTGAAATGGGGTAAAAACAAACTATCTGGATTTTGCAACACCATTCTTCAGCCAAGTAACACAGGCAAAAATAATGTAAGAGTAAAGTGTGTGTACAGATGCATATGTGAATGAAAATAATATACCAAATTGCATTATATTAGGGAGAAGAAAAAGGTATAGGGTAGAGGGACCCCTGACCATTAGGTCCAGTCACAGACGACTCTGGGGTTGCGGCGCTCATCTCACTTTATTGGCCGAGGGAGCTGGCGTACAGCTTCCGGGTCATGTGGCCAGCAGGACTAAGCCGCTTCTGGCGAACCAGAGCAGCGCATGAAAACACCATTTACCTTCCTGCTGGAGCGGTACCTATTTATCTACTTGCACTTTGTGCTTTCGAACTGCTAGGTTGGCAGGAGCAGGGACTGAGCAACGGGAGCTCACCCTGTCATGGGGATTTGAACTGCCAACCTTCTGATCGGCAAGTCCTAGGCTCTGTGGTTTAACCCACAGCGCCACCCGTGTCCCAATTAGGGAGAATAGCTGTGCAAAAAGGGAGGTATTGGGGGGAATATCCTATTAGCATCTAAAAAGGTGTACCATATGAGAAATTTGCAGCAAAATGCTGATGAATTTTCATGGAGTGGTTTCTGTGGGCAGGAAGGAACGCCAGTCATGTGGGGCGGTGGGGGGGGGGAGGGAAAGGTTCTCCATTCCAACTGGTTGCCTCAGACAGTGAGGTGAGAGAGCCAGGCCTCCTCCACTGTCTCAGCTGGGACCAGCTGCCATTTGTCCCCTCGCCTCCTAGAACTACCTCCACTGTTGGCCAATTCTATTTGACTGCGGCGGAGGGAGAGGTGAGGCCCTCTCCATTGGGCTTAGCCGGGAGCCAGAGACGGATGAACCTGTCGATTCCGGTTTCTCTCCATTTCTCATTTCCCCAATCTTAAACTCCCTTCTCCAAATTTCCGCATCAGCTCCACCTACCGATCCCCTCAGGGACTCCAGGTCACAGGTGAGGGACTGCAGCTGCCGGCGGTACTCGTTGGCTTCTTGCTTGGCGAGACGCAGGGCCTCGATGTTTCGTGCCGCTGCATCGGTCAGGTCTGCAAACTACCAGGCGGAAGTCAGGTTAACGTTCTGTTTCGTGGCTCAAGGAACACATTCACTCGCATTGGGCACTCACACCAGAACACAACCCTCTCTCCACAGCTGATCTGGGCAGATCAGCTATGGGGGTGGGCGGGCTGTTATTGCCCCCCTCTCTGCTCATCCATGATCAATCACATGACCAGGGAAAGGACAGTTCGGGTCCACATAAGTGTGCTATTCCCACCCCAATACTGTATCCAGGGCCTTTTTTTCAGCCGGAATTGCTGGAACTCAGGCGTGGAGGAAGGGGTGTGTGGTGGGTGTGGGCCGCCTCAAGTGTCACCACTGAGGGGGGTGACAAAATGCCGGGTGGCACTCAGGGCCTGCAGCGCGGCCGAGCCACACGTCTCTCCTGGGAGCAACGTGATGGCTTGGGCGCCTGCAGGCTCTACGCTGCCCCAGATGGTCCGCCCGCCACCTCCCCCTCAGCAGTAGGGTGGCTGAGTGGGAGGAGGCAGGCAAACTTCTTGGAGGCCCTATGGAGTGTCCTGCCCTGGCTTGCCCCACCCAAAGGGCGGCTGGCCCCGCCCCCATGGATGGATGGCTCCACCTCCACAAGCTGCTGGCCCCGCCCCTGGGCACAGGGCATGCGCTGCCCCAGGCGCCCAATCGGATTGCTCCACCACTGAACTCAGTTCCGGCACCTCTCAAGTGGGCGCAAATGCCACTCTAAGAGAACAAGGGAGGTGTTCGTGCTCAGTTCTGGCACCTCTTTTTTTTAGAAAAATAGTACTGACTACATCTAAATTACTGCTTCTGACCAATAGCCCAAGTTTACAAATGTGTTTATTGATACTGACTGTTATCTACTTTAATGTCCCCCCCCCCCCCGTTTTGCTGCTGCTGCCAAGATCAGTAAGGTCTTGAGGGGAAGGCTTTTTTGTTTTTGTTTTTTTGAGAGGAACTGGATTAGGCCCCCAAGCTGGGGTTTATCAACCCCTGGTTGAAAAGGTTGTGTCGCCAGAGCTTATACCTGATCACCACTGTGACCTTCAAACCCTTCACCTCCCTTCCTGACAGGGCAATTGTCCTCGAATTTTCAGGCGGTAAGGAAGTCTATGGTTTCTCCACCAAATGGAAGCACCCAAAGGGAACTCAAAACGGGAAGTATCTTGGAGAAAAGGCACCTGTTATCACAGGTGTTTGGAGCAACCATTACTGGTACGGGCTAGAAATGTCATTAAATTTAAAAAATGCACATGGTTTATACTGAATAGTGAAGAAAAAGACCAGAGTTACACATGCATCCTGTGCTTCAAGCACTGAAAATTGTCACTAGCCATGCATGCAACCAGAAGTCTCATCCACACCGTCCCTCCCATCCCTTACTGCCACCTTCCAAAGCATCTCAATGGTTCAAGGCCCTGTTCGTCTAGAATGGGCAATCTGAGTGGAATGCTAGTCAAAGCTGTGGGAATCCTCGGTCTTTCACTTTCCCTTGGGCTGGTCTCCACCCTGGTCCCATACCTTAGACTTGTACCATTCCTCAGTCTCATGCATGTTGTTTGAGGCCATGGACTCGTACTGGATGCGGATCTCGCGCAAGGCAGATGTCAAGTCCGGCTTGGCCATGTCCATCTCGATGTGGACCTGTTGCTGCTGCAGCTGCTCCTGCAGCTCACGAAGCTCCTGAGAAGGGGACAGAAGAGTCGTGAATCCTGAAACATCATACACAGGGCAGGGTTTCCAAAAAACTGGACCAATTAAGACTTTGGGGAACAGATCAGGGCAAATTCACAAATGTAGGACTTATCCACACCTACCTTTCCTCTGTGCTTTCCAGGCACGGTCTGAGCTCCATGTCCAAATGCCCTTTTCCTTGACCCGGAGATTTGCCTGTGAAAAACTGCTCTTTAAAGCTGAATCGGAGCAAATGGTAATCTGCAGAAACCCTGAATAGGCATTTGCTTCGATTCAGCTTTGAAGAGTGGGTTTTTGTGGGGAAAGCTCTGGAGGTGATGTGTTTCTTCTCTTCCTTTCCTCACTCTCTTCTTCAAGATGCAAGTCATGGAGACAGGATGTGCCTTATGATAGCTCCAAGCTTCAGACATGTATCTGAAGCTACTTTTCTGTATTTCTACTCAATAATATGTTGTCTGTGTTATCTATTATTGCTGCATAAGACAATGCATGACTGAGACCTAGAAACTGTAAGTAAAGCAATTTTAAACTTACTTATCAGTGTGTAGTCTATTCATTGCCAAGGGGGGCAGAAGGAGGTCAGCTGCTAAACTCTTTGGATACCACTGGGCACCATTTTGAAACAAAATGGCAGACTCAGTCTTTCAAGACTGCAGTGATCCCTTTGGACAAGCTAAATAACTTTGGCACAATGGTTCCTGAGATCAGTGAACAGGATTTTAACTATGTTAGGGTACTGTTGGATGCCATTTTGAATCAAGATGGTGGAGTGAGCCTTTGAAGGCTGCACTGATGGTCAGTGAAGGTTGCTGCTGGCTTCTTAAAATTCTAAGCAGTGCTGGACACTCCTTGCTCATTGTTTAGATCGAGTGGACATATTTTTGCTTCCTTTATGTGTGGAGGGAAGATGTGCCATATTAGGAAGCCTGGACACCTTTAGGAATACATGGGAAATGTAACATCTCCAGGATCAAAGGTCTAGGTTTGTTTGCTTGCTTGTGTTAAAATTTGCAAGCTGCATTTCAACCTGAATGGCCCATAAAGTGAAATGCAGTCCTGTTAACATACAATTAAATCAAGAAACGCCATTAAAAGCGAGCCTCACAAAAATGCAGTTAGAACCCAGAGCCTCTGAGCCAGATGAAGAGTCGGTTGGTTTTCCCAGCAATGGGACCAAATAACCAGTTTTCAGTATGTCTCTCTCCCTCTCGCTGGTTGTTGTTTTTTGGCAGGCATTAAAGGGAAAACAGAGCACAAGCCACACTGTGGATCTGGGCCTTCAATCCGGCCTGTTACCCCAACTGCCTTTCAAGATGGAGGAGCTTCAGCTTGGCGGCTCTGTATTCCATACCTCCTCGTGGATCTTCTTTAGGAAGTTGATCTCCTCTTGAAGTGATTCAATTTTACGTTCCAGGTCTATTCGGGCCAACGCAGCATCATCAACGTCCTGAGAAATGAGAAGGGAGAATGAGGGATATTTTATCTCTTTTGGCCCTAAACATCATGTATAGGGAGGAAAACGGGACCTCTTGCATGCTCGCTCTCTCTCTTAAAAATAAAGTAAAAGAGGGTTGCCCTGGCATGTGCTACAGATGGCCCAACTACAGCCCTTCCATGAGACACATACATGCATGCACATGATGTAGCAAGGAGGAAAGTATTTCAGATCAGTTACAAGCTACAAGGCCATCTTGCATTCTCTGCCCATAGTTCCGGGATGGTATTCGTCATTTTTTTCCGCCTCACCTGTCGGTAGGAAGACAAATTGTTCTCAGCTTCAAGGCGCTGATTAATCTCGTCCTGTAACCTTAAATGAGAGAGAGAGAGAGAGAGAGATGGGGAAATCAGGAAACTATGCTGAATTATCGGTTCCCTTCTGCAAGGGGCTGAAACCAAGAGAGAAAAAAATGTCAAGGTCAAAGCCTCCACAAGGCCCTCAGACCTTTTCTAATTCTGTGCTGTTTATTTGCAAGTTTTCAAACCCTTCAGGCTTTGCATGCAATTAATACAACAAAATACAACAACAAAAGAAGGGATAATATTAGCATAAGAACAGAGTCCTGCAGGATCAGATTAAAGGGCCAACATTCTGTCCTCGTGGGGGTCAACCGCCCTTGGGGAGCCAACCAGCAGGAGTGCAACAGCACTCTCCTGTCAGGCTTGAGGAATTGTCTCCCTCCTCCGATGGTTTCAAGAAGCAGGGAGGAAACAAGAAAGCTCTTGCTTATAATTTATTCAGTGATCACAGTAGAAGACAAAGAATCCAGTCATTCTTCCAGGATGAAGTTGTTCACTCTGAGCCCCTCCAACTTCCCCCTCTAAGCAACAGCATCTGGCCCTACGGTGGCCCCCGGTGGTCAAATGTCTCTATGTCCGTTGCTCTTGCACTCTTAACAAACGTCGCATTGTAGGGGACGGTGGATCATCTATGCTGTCTAATGACATGCAGGGCTGTCTTAAGCATATCTGGTGCTGTGGTGCAAAGATCCCTCCGGCGCCCGCCCCCCCGTTTCCCAGCATTGCCGACCTTTTTTAGGGAGGATGGCGCTGACAGCGACGCACCCAGCTGCGGAGAAGGCGGGCAGCGGCTGGAGGGAACCTCCTCTGGCGGAAAGAGGCAGAGGCTGGATGCGGCAACTCCTGGCTCAGCTGGCTGCTTTGTGCTGTGGTGGCTATGGCAGACGGAGGCTCCGGGCGCGGCACTGCTTCGGCATGGCATGGCGGAGGCGGGCGAGGGCGGCGAGCTGGTGCCGGGAGGCGCCACGTCCAGCCTCCACTTCTTCACTGGCGCCCTCCAGAACTTGGTGCCCTGGCGCCCCGCGCCACTAGCCTCTATGGGTAAGACGCCTCTGATGACATGTCAACTGGCTGCTCTGCCCCCTCCTTCTCCTAACACCTCATAAAGCTGCTGTTCACCTGTCTTTGAGCTGTTATCTCCTTCACAGTTCTGCTGTAATTCAATACTGCCTCTCTCTTCTCTGGCAGCTACGGGAGAAGGGGGTGGGCGAACTCCACCATTCCTCCTCCTCTTCAGTCCAGTCCCTGACATCTCCCCATTTCCGATTCCCAGAAACTGGCATTCAGAGGCACATACTGTCTCTGACAGCAGTGGCAAAGAGTAGCCATCGCTAGTAGCTGCCAAAAGCCTTATCCTCCATGAATTTTTCTGTACCCCCATTTAAAACCTTCCAGGTTGGTGACCACCCGTGTGTGGAAAGGCAATTCCTTCAGTCCCTCCTGAATCTTCTAACATCCAGTTCATCGGATGACCCTGGGATCTAGCGTCATGAGCAACGGAGGAGAACTCCTCTCTATCCACGTTCTCCAAACTATGTAAAATCTACAATCTCCTTTTTAAGGCGTGGCAACCCGGACTGTACACACAACCACATGATTGATTTGCACAACAGTATTATGATATTGGCAGTTTTATTTGCTGATCTTGTTAGGAATACACTGTACCAGCTGGAGCTCATAGTAGCTGGAGTCAAACAAAATCTAGAAGTCTCTATGTCGGCTTCCCTGGGCCTGTGCTGTTATTGGAACACTAGGGCTGGTTGCCAGCTCTACACCTGAGTGCTTTAGTGCTATTCAATGGAGAGAGGATATTGGTGGGAAAGGTTTGGGGCTGGCTATGCCACAGGTCCGTAGCTTAGATGCTAAACAAGAGGTGATGTTACTTGATCCTTCCTATGCTGCAAGGAAGGGACGCAGGTGGCGCTGTGGGTTAAAGCCTCAGCACCTAGGACTTGCCGATCGAAAGGTCGGCGGTTCGAATCCCTGCGGCGGGGTGCGCTCCCGCTGCTCGGTCCCAGCGCCTGCCAACCTAGCAGTTCGAAAGCACCTCTGGGTGCAAGTAGATAAATAGGGACCGCTTACCAGCGGGAAGGTAAACGGCGTTTCCGTGTGCGGCTCTGGCTCGCCAGAGCAGCGATGTCACGTTGGCCACGTGACCCGGAAGTGTCTCCGGACAGCGCTGGCCCCTGGCCTCTTGAGTGAGATGGGCGCACAACCCCAGAGTCTGTCAAGACTGGCCCGTACGGGCAGGGGTACCTTTACCTTTACCTTTATGCTGCAAGGAAGAATTCATCTCTCCATCTTCCCAGGAGCTATTAGATGTTCCACCTGCAGTTAAGTCCATAAACGCTGTACTAACCCATAACCATATTTATTGGCCCACATCTTTGTGTTACTCACTTGTGGCCTCAATCAATAAAATATGCAACTTTTGGAAACCTTTCTTGTTAATTGTGTAGAGTTGATTTCTTACCACAGGCAACCAGACCAGTGGCTAGCTGGCCTGCAACTCCTGCCTCACCTGCTTTTTAAAATTGTCTCTGTGTTATCACACCACACAGCAAACCCCTAAATTTCAACCTTGAATGAGAGTTCCCGGGGATCGCATTTGATCAAGAAGGTGGGCGCATGTCTCACTGTCCACCCAAAATGGATGGATCTGTGCCTCCTTGTTGCTAAATTCAGATTTTCTCACATTGGTAACTGTTCATCTCAGGGGGGTCTTCTAAAGCAGATGTTGGCAGTGCTTTTCTTCTGGGGGGAAAAGGTGACAGTACTTACCGTGAAGCATAGGTGCCAACCCCCTGGGGCCTTGGGTGCCTGAGCACCCACAAAACTCCCCATGAAGGAACTGGGCACCCACAAATTTCAGTGCCAGGGCCATGCACACTGCATGGCACCCACAGTCGCAGAGCCAAGCCGGCAACCTTGCCATGAAGTTGCTACAGTAAGTGCCACACATTTAACCAGTGCTTCTCTGCTAGAAAAAAGAGGTGTTGGTATTGGGTAACTTTGAGTTCCTCCAGGGGAAAAAAGCACTCGGTTTGGGAACCCCTCCCGACGGTGCTGAGGTTCAACCCCCATCAGCCCCAGCAAACATGGCCAGGAATGATGTAGTTCAGCAGCTTCTGGAGGTCTCTACACTTGCTCTAAAGAATAAGAGATTAGGAAGGGCTCTCCTGGGCTGCAGTCTTAAGGGGAGGTTGCACAGGCATCAGTCAGGGATGCTGTGTTGTCAATCATCCACTAAGCAGGGGATTGGACTAGTAGGTGATCTCTTCCAATTCTATGACTCTGGTCTATCCAATCCCATGGCCAACAGCGGTTGGGATGAACTACCCTCCCAGTACCAGATGCTAGCACAAAACATTACGCTATTAGAGGCACCTGGCGCTGTTGCTGCCCCCAGCTCCTCCACTGTGGAGGCTGCTCCATTATGGCAAATGGGGCACTGCCCCATCAACCTCCATCCTGATTCCTGGAAGACCACCTGCCTTTGTGTTTACATCAAATCCAGTGGGTGGCTCTGGATTTCTGCTTCCTCCTCCTCCTCTGTCTCAGTTTTGCCCTTGTAGAACTCAGCAGGGAAGAGGATGGGGACAAAACTTGGGTGTCATTGGCTCTCTAGCACCACCTACTGTTGGGCTCCCTGCCTTCCGCCCTACCAGCCTCAACAGGCACCAACCAGCACTGCTCCTCTGAGGTCATTTAAAAAAATATTTGTGTTTGTGGTCATTTTTGCCATCACATTAGCAGTGGCATTCCAGGCGTTCCAGACCCTCTGTGGTAGGGTTACCAGAAATCCCCGTTTCCTGGGGACAGTTCCCGGATTAACAAATCTGTCCCCGGACAAAATCCATCCCCGGATTTCATTTAATGTCCCCAGATTTATATTTTAAGTGTTGTAGATTTATTAGTAGGGAATGAATGTTGCATGATTGGTTCAACGGCACAAGACACGCCATATAGGGACTTCCAGCGAGGTAAAATGGCGGACACCACGCCAGTGAGCAGCTCCTGAAGCCAGCCAGAGCCAACAGCGCTACCAGGCTGGCACTGGGCTGCTAAGACTGCTGCTGCCACTGCTGAGGGGGAACTGGGGACGCCTGGCACGTCAACTGGGGGAACCGCTGACCCCCTCCCATGACCCAAATTGAGCCAGGAGCGAGACGCCCAGTCATCCAACTGACTGCCCAGAGGCGCTCTGGGGCCAGGAAAGCCCTAGAGCCAACGCAGGGAGGAGGAGAGAAGGAATAGAGAGAAAGATGAAGGAGAAAAAAGAGGGGAGCCCCGCCCTTGCTGCGCCACTGCTGGCGCCACCGCTGAGGAGGAGAGGTAGGAGAGCACCGGAAGGGCAAGGACATGTGGCCGAGCCCAGGCCCGACCCGAGCCTACTACACGGTGGCTAGTGCTCCCAAGAGAGCTAGCCCTGGAAGCTAACCTAGTCTGCAGTCAAAGAGCTGGCAGATCACTAGCAAATGCTCATAGAAGAAATAACAATAGTTTAGCAGTTTTCAGGCTTCCTGCCTTTATGGAAACTTTCCACGTTCACATGGTATACTGGCCAGACCTCTTGGGCCCAAGGGAGCCAACTTGAATGAAATATTGGGGGCCCCAGGTAAGCCCCACCCCGCATAATCAATCACAAGATGCAGAGCACACACACCAATTGAATGGCAATGCCCATCAACTTTGGGAAGGCCCTGCACCCCAAATATTTTACTGGGGGAAGATGAAGGGACCTTGGCACCTAGGCATTGGCTCCTATGCTTGGGCCTCATTATATTTTTCTGTTAATAGAGAATGTGCTATAGATTATATGCCACTCCCCTGCAGCTCTGGCTTGGAAGGGAAGACCACAAGCTGTCACCAAGGGACGCTCATTTCCCATGACCAGTCTTTTCATGGAAAACTCCTAATAATCATCTGAGGAACCCCAGGGAACCCACGAGTTCCCCAGATGCACAATCTGACACTCCCTGATCCAGATGGGTCAAGCAACCAAGCCTAGCCACGTGCCAAAAAGGAAGGCCAATGTACCCCTCCCAAAACTCATTTGCCAATACGACCTGCTGGGGAAAAAATCCCATTCCAAAGCCAAACAAGGCAGCCAGTAAGGCCTTGAGTGTGCAAAGCCCATTCACAAAGGACTCACCCACACCATGCGTTTAAAAGGACATGCCGTCCCCCCAAGAATCCTGGGAACTGGAATTCGTGAAGTGTGCTGGGAACTGTAGCTCTGTGAGGGATAAATTCCCTGTTCCCATGTGTTTAAAATGCATGATGTGGATGCACCTCACATATCTCCTCCAAATCCTCAATTCCCCAAGCCTCTGCATATTGCTTCCTTGCCTCATTCCCTATTTGCAGGTGCTTCCCCACCCAGCCCTGGCACTGTGGGTTAAACCACGGAGCCTAGGACTTGCTGATCAGAAGGTCAGCGGTTCGAATCCCCACAACGGGGTGAGCTCCCGTTGCTCGGTCCCTGCTCCTGCCAACCTAGCAGTTTGAAAGCATGTCAAAGTGCAAATAGATAAATAGGTACCACTCCAGCGGGAAGGTAAACGGCGTTTCCATGCGCTGCTCTGGTTCGCCAAAAGCGGCTTAGTCATGCTGGCCACATGACCCAGAAGCTGTACGCCAGCTCCCTTGGCCAATAAAGCGAGATGAGCGCCGCAACCCCAGAGTCGGCAATGACTGGACCTAATGGTCAGGGGTCCCTTTACCTTTTACCCCACCCAGCCCAGTCAAAACTTGAAAATAAACCCTGGAGCTTCCTTACTTTTGCCGGAGATTGTTGAGGTCCTCCAGCAGGTTGTCTCTCTCGATCTCCAGACGGGCCTTGGAGTTGGTGAGCTGGTCCACCTGGTGGCGGAGCTCCCTCACCTCCTCCTGGTAGATGTCGGCCAACTTGGTGGGCTCCTTGTCTCGGATTTGGTTGAGCTCGGCCACCAGGACTTTGTTCTGCTGCTCCAGGAACCGGACCTTCTCTATGTAGCTGGCAAAGCGGTCGTTCAGCTCCATCATCTCCACCTTCTCGTTGGTGCGGGTCTCCTTGAATTCGGTGTTGAGGGCATCGGCCAGGGAAAAATCCACCTTGTCTGGGGAGAACTTGGGGCCGGCACGGAAGCTGAGACTGGAGGTCTTCAGCTTGGTGACGGAGAGCTGAGTGCCGGCACCTGAAGACAGGTACCTGCGCCCTGGCGAGAACCTCAAGGCGTGGTGAATGGAGGAAGTCTGTGCGCCGAAACGCCTTCCGTAGGATGAGAGTCGTTGCCCTTCCATGGTCAGGCTTCTCCTCCAGGCTCTGCAAACTCAGACAGATTTCGTTCTGTGCGCTGCAAGGGGTTTTATACAAGAGGGTTAGCCATCGCCAGAGCATATGCGTGTGAAAGGCTGGAGGAGGGAGGGGGAATGG
The DNA here is from genome assembly GCF_964106915.1 of Podarcis gaigeae. NCBI lineage: Eukaryota > Metazoa > Chordata > Lepidosauria > Squamata > Lacertidae > Podarcis > Podarcis gaigeae. Next base: position 42,711,032 of record NC_139689.1, read on the forward strand.
GGTTCACGCCAGGCCTTAACATCTCACATCTTCCATGCCAAGTGCCCTGTGCCCTGGCAAAGCAACAAAAGAAAGCCATTGGGCAGAAGCTTTGAGCGTTCTTGATGGGAGAAGAGAGCAAATGCTCCTGGACGAGCTATGAGGTCAGAGTCCTTGCCCACCTATGATGGCCACGATCTCCCTGCAACAGCAGTGACATGACAACACACGGCAGGCAGCCGTGAGATGGCTAAAGATGGAAAAAGAAACATCTCATTTGCCCCAGAATCACAGGCAAGAGCCTGACAAAAATATGCAGCAAAACCAGATTGCCAAAGCGGTTCATGAAAATGCAAAACCTACTTTTGTCCAGAGAGCTCGTTCACACAACAAATGTCACTCCTTTGTTCTGTATGACCAAAACAACCAGGCGTTTTACACAAAATGCTTAGATCTAGAGAGGCTCCCAGGCCTCAAGTCTGCCAGTGATGTAAATTCTGTACTCCAGTGCCTGGCAGACGGTAGATCCAGGATTTCGGGAGATTTGTGGTAGCTCATAAAGCGCTCATGATTCCCAGTTGTTTCACAATAGCAACTTGTCGATATTGCAAATGTTGAAATATTGCATGTGCAGGAATTGGCTGACGGTTAAGGATAAATAAGTTTTTAAAAATGCAAAAACTATTGTACTATAAGGTTAACTGCAAGGAATGGAATGTGAACTAGAAACAACTAAGAAAATAAAGCAGAAACAAGAGGAAACTTTGGACACACCAAGAACAGAGTGCGGGAAAGCAAATTTTGGAAAAGTTGAATTAAATTTGTCTTAATTTGTGGCTGATTTGGTAAAATTGGGAAAATCAATAAAAACGATTCACCAAATTAGGCTGCTGAAACAAAGCAAGGGGCATGGATTTTTATATGGAATAGAATGTGACCTCAAAAACTCAAAACAAATACCTGTTCTAAGATGTAGTCAGAGGTGCCTTCTTCTTTAATTCTAAGTATATCCACACTCCTCTTTCTAAGCCACTATTTCGCACTTGGCTGTACCTGGTAGACATTGAGGTTCTAGGAAAAAGCAAAACAGGGCCGCTTCCAGACAACCTGTTTATTCAAAATTCATTCTTATTTGTTCACAGGGAGATAAGGCGATATGCTGTACACCAAGCGCGCATCAAGAGAAGTGCTGTATTTGGAGTCAACTCTGCCTGAGAGCCATATCTCTTGATATAGACCTTTCATCTCCCGATCCCAGATATAATAGTGTAAGCAGTGGTTACTCAGTGGTCAAGAAAGGGCACTCTGATGTGGTGGACATGTAAAAAAGCGAGGGAATTAGGAGAAATGATATATGATGAGATAAAAAAATGATAATACCCTCCCAAAAACCTGAAGCTATTCTCTTAGTAGCTACAGGGACAGAAGTTCCAAAAAAAGATGATTCAGCTGTTTATGTATGTAACGACAGCAGCCAGAATTCTCTATGCCCCAAAATGGAAGGAAGTTGTTGTTTAGTCATTTAATCGTGTCTGACTCTTCGTGACTCCATGGACCAGAGCATGCCAGGCACTTCTGTCTTCCACTGCCTCCCACAGTTTGGTCAAACTCATGCTGGTAGCTTCGAGAACACTATCCAACCATCTCGTCCTCTGTCGTCCCCTTCTCCTTTTGCCCTCCATCTTTCCCAACATCAGGGTCTTTTCCAGGGAGTCTTCTCTTCTCATGAGGTGGCCAAAGTATTGGAGCCTCAGCTTCAAGATCTGTCCTTCCAGTGAGCACTCAGGGCTGATTTCCTTCAGAATGGAGAGGTTTGATCTTCTTGCAGTCCATGGGACTTTCAAGAGTCTCCTCCAGCACCATAATTCAAAAGCATCCATTCTTCGGCGATCAGCCTTCTTTATGGTCCAGCTCTCACTTCCATACATCACTACTGGGAAAACATAGCTTTTACTACACGGACCTTTGTTGGCAAGGAAAAAGTAGCTACCAGCAAAGAAGAATGGATAAATAAAGCGATGGATTATGCAGAATTGGCAGCTAAAATAAGAGAACCCAATGATGATTGTCTGGTTGAAGAATAATGGAAGTCTTTTTCGGACTATTTAAAGAAATACTATAGTATGATGAATTCGCCAGCAGGATTTGAACTATGAACAGCAGAAGGAATTAGAGATGACCGTATTGTTACTACGGTACAAGAGAGAGAGGATAGGGTGCAGCAAGGGGCAGAAATAAAAAACACCATGGAGAACGGGGTAGAAAGTTGACAAAGCAAAAGAAAAAAATTATTATGTATTGGAGTGTATATGTGAATTTTTTTTGAAACTGTAAGAAAAATAAAACTGGAAAAAAGAAAAGGCACTCTACATATGCTCAAGGGAAAGGAAAAAAATATATATAAGGATGCCCCTGTGCTTGTGCAGAGTGTCTTTCCCACTGAGTAACTTTCTGCAGCTAGCTTTCAAAGTGCCTGGACGGAAAGGGCTTCCATGGCAGAAAGTATTATCTTCCACTTGGTGTTTCAGCATCTTTTGAGACATGAAGCATAGCACACAGCTGCCTTTTCCTTGGTAATCTGTTGCCTGTTCTTACCAAAAGCGCCCAAATGACAGATCTTTGATTCATCTCAGAGGCAGGTTGAGTCAGGCAGCTGAGACGCTAATTAAGAAAGATTTCAATTAAATGTCTCTTCAAAGCCCCTGACCGGCTTTCCACTCCAGTGGTTCTTTAAAGACAGCAAATTCCAAAAACTCTTTCCTGCAAACTTCTGGGTTTCTTTTCAGCTTGACGCGTCAGCAGGAAACGCATTTAGGGCTGTTTAGAGGAGACAAGGCTGGAGGAGAGATTGGGGAAAGGAGGGGCAGAGATGATGGGTTTAAATAGTTTTAAAAACAGAGGGGAGCAGAGAAACTAACACTTGCCTGAAAGCTGCACCCCCTCACTTAGCTGCCCTCTATGCTAAGCCCAAAGTTGCAAGGGCCTGGTTGCCAAAGAGCACTCTGCACATGTTCAGAGGCACTGCCTGCCTCACAGAAATCAGGTGAAGCTTGGGACAAAGGACATCCTAACTAGTTATTTGAAGAACCAAGGTTCTCTGTGGCAGGTTCCCAGCTGAGAAAGGAGAATTTTGAACTTTAGAGGTTTGCGTGTAGATGGAGATGAGGAGGAAGGGCAGAGGGTGGTTAAAGCAGACTCCTGGATTCCTGGCTCAGAGAGGGCTGCAGAGTGGAGTGGTTAAAGCATCTCCCCCCCGCCCCCCCCAATTATCTGCACCTAAGATGTAGGACAGTCTGATGTTGTGTCTCAGAGCTGAGTGTCAGTCTTTGCTTCTAAGCTGACAGAACTCTTTAAGCCTCTGATGCACAAAGTAGAGCAACAAAATACGACTCTCTTTTGTCAAGAATTCCCCCTCCTAATTCCCGGAAACCTCCAGCCTCTGTGACCAAAAACATTTACCGTATTTTTTGCTCCACAAGACACACTTTTTCCCTCCTAAAAAGTAAGGCGACGCTAGAAATAAATGAGGCTGCCTGGGAGGGGGGAGGTAAAGACAGCGAAGTTGCAAGCAGAGGGCACAGGAATAGTAAAACAAGCAATGAGGAGAGAAATTAGAAGACAAAGGAGGAACAAAAAACTGCTTCAGCTAAGGAAAAGACACTAAGGCAAACTGTTGAAAGATAGCAGCTGATCGGCAAGCGAACAGGAGGGAGATAAGGGACGCTAGACATAAAGGAGGCTGCCTCGGAGGCGGGAGGTAAAAGCTTATGGATCCTCAGGATTTTTGCATTGGGTCACCCCAAATTCATGATCAGATCACATAGCATGCCCATGGCTACAGCCTGCACCCAAAAAATCATGCACCCACTGTTGTGTGGGGCTGCAATGGTGCAAAGCACAGATCCACATGGATCCTCAGGATTTTTGCACTGGGATACCCCAAACTCACCGTCAAATCACATATCATGTCTGTGGCCACAGCATGAACCACAAAAATCATACATCCAGTGCTTCGTTCAGAATATATTTTTTTTTATTCTTGTTTTCCTCCTCTAAAAACTAGGTGCGTCTTATGGTCAGGTGCATCTTATGGAGCGAAAAATACGGTAATTGTGCAAGGGCATGGGTGCAGCCAAGCGGGTGGGGTGGGCAGTCCCCCCTCCCCACATCAAGTAAAACAATAGAAATGTTTAACTAACTGACCAATCACATCAGTTCTGCCCCTCCTATCATAAGTCCCGCCACCCCTAACAAAACCCCTGGGTACACCCATGTGCAAGGCAGGGAATCTTTCTACAGGGGAGTAGTGGGGGACGCAATGTGGCTTTTTCTCCTTGGGCTCCTTAGGATGCTTATCGTTGAGGGAGGATATTAACAAACAGAATAGTAAATTGTTTTTATATGCAATAACGGCAGCAAGAATATTACTGGCACAGAAATGGAAACAAGAAGAATTACCGACGAAAGAAGAATGGCAGACGAAATTAACGGACTATGCAGAATTAGATAAGATGACAGGAAGGATTGAAAACCTGCGGGACCAGAGATTCTCAGAGGACTGGAGTAAATATTTGAATTATCTGAAAAGCAATTGTAACAAACAGATCACGCTAGTAGGACTGCAAGAAGTTTTGTAAGGAGGATTATGTGAAATAGAGATTACAAACTCAAACAGAGATTACAAAATTACGTTTCTCACAGAAAAGCTTAAGATACACGTTGATCTAACCCAGGGGTCTGCAACCTTTAAGACAAAAAGAGCCACTTGGACCCATTTCCGAAGAAGAAAAAAAACTGGGAGCCGCAAAACCATTGCGACATTTAAAACAAATATATCTCCAGAGCCGCGATCTGACAGCGGGTGGGAAGGTGACGTCGGGACAGTGCGTGACTAACGCACGCACCGCCCCCATGCGACATCACAGCCAGTACAGCGCCCGTCACAGTGGGGAGTGTCAGGGTGCACAATGCGCCTCCTCCCCTCGCTAGTATCCGCCCCGGAGCCGCGGCAAAGGTGTAAAAGAGCCACATGCGGCTCCGGAGCCGCGGGTTGCAGACCCCTGATCTAACCACACTTAGTTGTCTCTGAGAAATGTAGAAAATAACAGGATATATTTATACGAATTCTTCAAACTTAGACGACCCCTTAAAAATTAGCTGATAAAGGTGAATACATCGAAACAGGCCCCTGTCCTAGTTTCTGATCCATAATTGACTTCTGACTTCTGCTCAGTGATTGAAACTAAGACCTTCACTTCGAATCTGACTACAGTATGGACTAACATGAACTTATCTCTACTCATAAACTCTTATCTCTAATTCTGTAATGAATTATTGTGTTATGCATATCCTTATGAGCTTGAGTTTGTAATCTGTGTTTGAATTTGTAATCTCTATTTGAGTTTGTAATCCTTGTCAGAATACATACTTTTGAATGGATTAATTTGTCTTACAATTGACCATTGATTTGCGAGTAGATACGACTCCCACTACTGAAACTTATATTGGCCTGAGTTCTTGGTGTGCTTTTTTCTTGGTATATGTAATAACAAGAACTCCAACTTATTTAACGATAGCCTCGCTGCCATGGCATCTCAACTGAGGACAGGCCTTGGGCACACCCCAGACACCATTGCAGTCGCACAGGGCAGGGGGAGCATTTGTAGTTGCCAGGCCAGCCGCCTCCCAACCTTTTTTTTTTTTTTGTAAAAGCCTCGCCTGCCACACCTCTGGCCCACAGCCAGGTTCCCAGCCCCCTAACCCCTCGCTCGGCCTCCCCTCCCCGGGCGAAAGCAGCCTCTGTTGACCAAGCCTTGCGCGTCCCTCTGGAGCCGGGAGCCGTCATCCCCACAAAAGGGCCTTATTAATGGGCCCGAGGCCACGCCGCCAGCCCCTGGCCAAGAACACAAGGGGCTCTGTGCTCTGGCCGGTGTCTCAAGGTGTCCCATTTTCATGCTCGTCGTGGCAAGATTGATACCCCCCGCCGGCTCTGCCGCGAAGAGTGCGGTCCGCTGCAGGAACACGCAGTCCCTGAAAGCCCCGGCCTGGGAAGGGGTTGGGTACACAAAAGAAAAGCAAAGTGAAAGAGAAAAAAAAGCCATCGTTTAAAAGTGGCCTTGGAGGGTTCTTCTGAGAAGCGGAGCAGGCCCAAGGCTTTTTGACCCCCCTCCCACAAGGGGTGCGTGACCCAGCCAGGGATTGCAGAGGGCACACCTGGGATCATGGCCCGGCCTCGTGGGTGACTAAGGGTTGCACTTCCCAGATGCTCTCTCATATCCCTCAGCTGCCCTGATAAAACTGGGATATCTGGCTTTTTCACATGGCGCCCAAAATGTGTGTTTTGGGGGGCACCGTGCTCTCATACCAGCTCCGAAGAAAGCACATCTCTCATGTGGTGGGTTTAAAAAAATTAATTAACTCCTCGGGAAAATTCCAGAACGGCCAAGTCAATAATAATAATAATAATATTTCATTTGCATCCCGCCCTCCTCAGCCGAGGCCAGGCTCAGAGAAGGGAGGCGTTGCGCTGCCTGAGATAAATAATAATAATAATAATAATAATAATAATAATAATAATAATAATAATTTATTTATACCCCGCCCGTCTGGGTGAGTTTCCCCAGCTACTCTCTGGGGCTGCCCCTTCCTGCTTGCATGCAAGTAGGAGTTGGGATGGGGCTACTCCGAAAGGCAGTGTGAAGCCTCGCTTCCCAGCTGAGGGATCCCCGCCCCCTCCTGCTTGCATGCAAGTAGGAATGGGATTGGGGCTGCTCCGATGGGAAGGGAGGCATCGCGCTGTCCGAGCCTCGCCACCGCTGCCGCTCTCGGCCCTTCTTCTCCACCTTCCATGCCTGACCCACCATGCACCACTTCCCCACCACCACCAAAGAACCAACAACTTAGGGGGTGCCCAGGCTCATGGAGAAAGGAGACAGAAGCCTCGGAGGAAGGGGAAATGTGGTGGCTGAGGTCAAGGCAGTGGCTGCCCTTCTGCCACCGCCATTGCTGCAGCATTGATATCCCGAGCGTGTAGTCTGTATGTATGTTTTTCAAGTGTCCCGGGATTCATTGAAAAAAATCTGGTAACCTTACCCTGGCCAAAAAGGCCCTGGCTCTAGTCAAGGCCAGTCTAATTTTCCTGCGGCCCAGGATCTTCAAGGTGTTGTTGTTAGCAGACCGTAAGGTCCTCCGTGGGGCATACCAGAAGAGGGGGACCTGTAGGTATGAGGGTCCTAGGCCATATAGGGCTTTAAAGGTTAAAACCAGCACCTTAAACCTGATCCTGTACTCCACCGGGAGCCATGGACTGATTAGATAGAGCATAGCAAGAGACACACATAAAAAAGTAATATTCACCAATAGAATGGAAAGTCAGCTCCAAATTGCACTACTAGATTATGACAGAACCATAGAATTGTAGAGTTATATTAATTTGCTGCTTACTAGCAAAGGTTGTCTCAAAGTTCACTTACGTTTTTTTTAAGGAATACCACAGTAGAACATTATAAACTACAAGTGCCTCAGCTGCAGTAGCATTGAAAAGGAATCACACTACTCCAACCAACTGAAAGATGAACAGCAATTAAGAGTGAAATGCCTGGGTGAATAGTTACCGTACATCTTCACATTCAGGGTGCCACCACGGAGAAGCCCTTATAACTGAAAACCATTTGTTAAGTCGCAACAGAAGCTGTCTACATGGAAGCATCCTTACATAGCCTTTGAGAGTCTCTCTTGCTATTTTTGCAAACATCGCCAAAAGGTGACTTGTCCACCGTGTTCACCTGTATTCAAGCAATACCTGGGCCCTCCAAAAAGATTGGACACGTTCTGAGGTGGACTCCCAGTTTGTGTGAGGGATGCCGCATGTTATGAGAAGGTCACAAACCAGAGATGAACAGCAAGATACAGCAATGGCAGACTTTGGGCTCTTCAAATTTCAGGGGCACCCTGTGTGACTCTAAAATTCTGTGCCTCCCCCTGCCTCTTGTGCTCCGTTCTATGGCATTGTTTGGGCGCCCCTTGCAGCGTGGTGTCCAGCATGGTTGGAAAGGTCACACTACCCTAAAATCACCTCTGGATCGAGGCACTGTTTCCCTCCCCCCCCCCGGGTCACCGTAAGCAGAACTACTGGCAGATACTCCAGTGCGCCTGTTGGAGATCACCAGAGAGTACTTTTGAAGCTATCAATTAAACAGGGATTGGGAGACTCGAGAGACCAAGAGGGTCCCCATTTGGTCCTTTAAAGCTACTCAGCCTGAAGCAGATCATAAGTAGATGCCTAGTGAGGTGCTCTCAGACTGCTGGCCTCTGCATCCTGGTTTGACTTGCATGATTCCTAGGAAGAATCACAGCTCACAACGCCCCCCACGGAACTAAGACGTGGCAAACTGTGCTCTCAGAGGGTGATTCTGAAATCCACAATTTACAGGTGCGGCCCTAGGGATGGGTAAATATATCACTTTCGGATTCTCTCAATTTCTCATAGTTCCAGTTCTAAATTCACTTTGCCACATTCCATCCGCATTATTGTTTCTAAAGTCCCTGTGAAAATTCAACCGCATTTTAATGTAGGGTAAATTCCTCCCATTTTTTGTAAGCAATTTCCCTTAATACGCATGTTTTTGCCAAGCCATGTTTCCCCAATATAACACATTTCCCTTTGTTATTTTCACCAACGTGCATTTTATATGCACTCTTCCCCTTAGTATTGATGCATTTCTGTACACATTACGTCAGTGGTGGCCAAACTTGGCCCTCTAGCTGTTTTGGGACTACAATTCCCATCATCCCTGACCACTGGTCCTGTTAGCTAGGGATGATGAGAGTTGTAGTTCCACTTTACCGCAAAATTCCGAGAATTATGCGTTGCAAAGGGTGGCTGAGTTTCAGTTTGCGCATCGTTTTGGAAAGTGAACATGAGTTTGAGTTCGCTTTTAAATGCAAGCCGAATCAGTGTCTCCCTCACCCCTAGGTGCCCCCCACCCAGTTTTAAACCATTCAGATCAGAGCATTTAGCCCTAACTGCCCTTTTGGACGCTGCAAATACTGTTCCACGCCTGCTGGTGTTCACACACTCACAGGCTTGCTGCCATATAGACACTTGTGCCTTTGCCCAACCTTGTACACCATCCGTAACGTGACATGGCTACCCCACGCACATGTCAACCCATCCCCAGCGCCACGGTGACGGGTGTGCTGTCCCCTCGGAGTTTTACAACCCTACAACTCTTGGGATGAGCGGGATCCCCCTTGTCCCTGGCCTGCTGCAGCCCAAGTCCCCTCTCTTGGCGCACAGAGGCCAAAGTAGTTGCTTGCCAGCTCCCGAGTCTTTTAATCCGTGTCGCCCATTGGAACAGAATGAAAAGGTTGTTGTTTGGCTGCTGGACAGGAGTTCGGGGCGGTGAAAGGGATGGCAGGAGGGGAATGAGGCGCCTGTGCATAGCAATGAAGCCTTCTTTATCCCACATGTCTGGGGAGCTGGCACGCCATAGGGAGAGCACATACAACGCAGTCTGCTTCTGGGAAACAATGGGACTTAAGCCGCAGAGAGAAAGAGGCCAACTTTAGGGGGCAAGAGAAACTCCCCTGCAGTTGCTCTCCGCTTCATCAGGTACAATGGTACAAGACTGGTCCATCAGGTGAGGCTCAGCAATGGAGGAATTACTCAGATGCACAAGGATGCTTCTTTGACGCAGCTGGAAGTGGTTTTTGTTGTTGTTTTGCATCATGTTTGAGGGTGTGTGTGTCAGAAATCTTTACACCCACAGAATGCAAACATTGAATCAAGAGCAGCAAGATTCTGCGACATGAATCAGTGGTGCAAATTTGTATAAATTTGTTTAGCCTGCATAATTAGGTCTCCCTCTACACGTCATGAGGAGGGGCAGGGATCTCCTCCTTGGGTGCCAGCTATTTGCACTACGCCATAGTTGGGCATAGTGCTGGAGGAGACACTTGAGAGTCCCATGGACTGCAAGAAGATCAAACCTATCCATTTTGAAGGAAATCAGTCCTGAGTGCTCACTGGTGGGACAGATCCTGAAGCTGAGGCTCCAATACTTTGGCCACCTCACGAGAAGAGAAGAGAAGAGAAGAGAAGAGAAGAGAAGAGAAGAGAAGACTCCCTGGAAAAGACCCTGATGTTGGGAAAGATTGAGGGCACAAGGAGAAGGGGACGACAGAGGACGACATGGCTGGGCAGTGTTCTCGAAGCTACAAACATGAGTTTGACCAAGTTGCGGGAGGCAGTGGAAGACAGGAGTGCCTGGTCTGCTCAGGTCCATGGGGTCACGAAGAGTCGGACACGACTAAACGACTAAACAACAACAACATGGTTGGGCATAGCGTACCGTGGCATGCAAGCACAGCCATTATATCTGGTTCAGCATCAAAATTAGGGTCAAAAGCAGAGTGGGAACCTTAACCCTCTCCTCCTTGACCATGACAGGTCCTGCTCAGACCACCCTCTAGCTTCTGAGATGTCACCAGGCACTTTCTACACATTTTTTTAAGCTAAGCTTTGCAGCCACAGGGGTGAGAAAGGTAGAGTGGTAGAATTGCAGAGTTGGAAGGGACCCCAAGGGTCATCATTGTCCAACCCCCTGCAATACAGCTATCCCATACGGGGATTGAACCTGCAGCATTGGCATTATTATCAGCACTGAGTTATCCAGCTGTCCATGGTGAGATTTCTCTCTGTGCTGTAAAAATACTGAAATGTGCACAAACCAGATGTTTAAGACACACACACACACAAACACACACACACGCACGCACAAACACAAACACACACACCATTGTGAATATCCACACTAGGGGCCACAATAACAACACACTTTCTCTTCACCAGTACCCAGTAAGGTATTCCACCTTAAGGAACAGATGTGTGGAATTGTTACGTGTCACATGTCTCTTTACATTCTAGCACAGTATGCTGGGAACTTCCATTGTGTATAGATTTTGCTTTTCCCTTTCTCTCTGAGATGACATGAGAGAGAGACGACATGTTTCTTTGTCCTGATTTATGCTTAATAAATCTGTAGTTGTAGTATGCTTCCACAAGCCTCACGCCTATTCTGTGTGGCAGTTCTCTCTGCTGATAGTGTGCCCTGGCTGTGAAGCCCGGGTTGCTGATTTACGTCGGAGCACGGGCCGATGGAAGGAGACGGACAGCTGTCGACAGTGGCTGTGATCATGGACAGTTGGTAGGAAATACTCAAAATCTGCTATTCTAATTTTTGATGCCTCTGCAGTGATATCACACTAGTGTGCATTATGCATGTCATGAAGAACTTTCTGACAATAAGAGCTGTTTGACAGTGGAATGGAGTCTCTTGGGAGGTTTTAGGGTCTCCTTCCTTGGAGGTTTTTAAGCAGAGGTAGGATGGCCATCTGTCATGGATGCTTTAGCTGAGATTCCTGCATTGCAGGGGGTTGGACTAGATGACCCTCGGGGTCCCTCCCAACCCTATGATTCTGTTATTCTATCTCTTCTTCATTGCGCTTTGTCATCAGTTCCTGTTCTTATGATTCCTTTCTATTCTTAGTTCTTTAATGTTTATATTGTGAAATGGTGATCTTTCACTTTTAAAAAATGAAGAAGAAAAATGGGAAGAAATAACTAAGTAAAACTCATCTCTTGTTGGAAAGAAACTGATATGAATGGGCTATTCAAGGTGCAATTAGGAGGTATTGATCAGTAACACCTCAGGCAAACTCGACAGGAATCAATAAAACAGTCTGATTTTGTAAGCAGGAAGCTCTGAAGGCAAAGGAAAACGGGAGAAGAACACAGAAAACACTGGACTACAATGATCTGCATAAAAACTGAGTGAACAATGGGTTTTTCTCTTACAGTTCTGGTGAAAGGGGTTAGCAATTCCCTCTAATAATACCAAGCTTCACAGTAGCTTGGAAATGAAACAGGACCACCCCAAAAATAAGGTGCTTCTATATACTTGGGGTAGTGCCTGGTGTGCAGAAATATATCAGTTTGCAAATTTAAAGAAAAAGTCATTAAAAACTTTTTAATTTACAGAACCCACAGTTCATTGGGGTGTCACGAGGGAGAAGAGGACAGAGGAAATTGACCTTCTTCAGCTCTAAAATAGTATTCTAGGATTGGGGATTGGGGCAACGGGGTGTTAATTGTGTTAAACAAAAAACAATAAACCCCTACATTTTCTACTCTCCGGAAACACTCCCCCAATCTATTACATAGCAATGAAAGTATTTGTTCCACATTTGTAAGAACTCAATCGTTTAGTGTGGGGGGGGCAGGTGGTCCCAAGTGCACAATTTTAAGGAGGCATGAACCAGGCGCCCCAAAGCTTCTGTGGGGATCCCCATCCTACCCAGGCACATCCTGGTGGGCCCGGTCCCCCATCCTTCCCTGCCTGCTGTCAGGGGTCTTCGGGCCCCCGAGTCTGGCCTGGCCTGGCCTCACCACTGTGTTGCCAGCCCCCTCGCTGAATGGCTGTCCAGACAGTATTACTCGCTCCCCTTTGATGTGCTCCCTGGACGGTGAGTGGGCACGGGAAAAGGGAGGTCGGCAAAGGGCAACCCCAGCATGGCAAAGTTTGGCACTCCTCTCTGCAGGCATCAAGAGGATTCGCCTAAGGGCTGCATAGGCCAGCTGGGCTCCCTCCCGCTTGGCTTTTGGGGGGGGGTCACTCTGGTGGCAAAAGCGGTGAGGGCTGGGCTGGTACTGTGGGCTCTGTTCACCCTCCACGCCCCCTGCCCAGGTGCATGCATGTGCGCCCCAGGCACCAGCAAACCATGCTATGCCACTGCTGAGTTGCAAGGACTCCATCAGGCTGGCTTGACCTCCCTATGATCTAATAGTTACCCAGGGAGATCGTATGGTCGGGACAGGGCGGAGGGGGTGATTTACGTTCTGCCTGCGCTACAGGACTCATTAAAACTTGGACCACCTCGTTCACCCGCCGCAGGAGGTCTTCTGGAAAAGGCAGTGTCTTTATGACCCCTTCCATTTCTACAGCACAAAGACTATTCATGGATCCTGGAACATTACATAGCCTGGCTTAAGGTGAGGGAGCTACAGAGAAGGCGTCATTGTGCGGGGATGATTTGTATGCAGGGGCACTGGCTGAATAAAAGAGGGGGCTGAGTGAGGAGAACACGAGAGACTTAAGTCCCAGAGAGCACTAGGAACATAGGGAAACTGGTCATCACAAGGATTGGGTGGGGCATCGGAATTGTGGTTGGGTTGTTTTTGATCCTAAAATGACAGAAGGACCGGCTCTACCATTAGGAAGAGTGAGACACTGGGCTGCCTCGGGTGGTAGATGCCGGGTGTGTTTGGGCATCAGTGAGAAACAGCAGCAATGTTCTGGAGGACAGTATCTGATGCAGCAGAAGGTGTTGATGCAGGATTCACTCCCAGTCTAACTGGTTTCTATACCTGAAATATGGGAGTCCTTTCCCTCAGGCAGCAAAATGTCTTGGGCAGGCCCCGAGGGAAACAGCTGAAGTTGGGATGGGTGATGCCATCAAGTGGGGGGAAACAGGGACCTGCGCTAGGAAATGGGTGGATTAAGGATGTGACGCATTATAGCAGGGATGTGGAGCCTGCGACCCTCAAGAAGTTGTTGGATCCCAACTCCCATCTGCCCAGCTGGCATGGCCAATGGTCAGAGATGATAGGACTTGCAGTTGGGACAGCTACAGGCTACCCACCCCAGACTTAAGGAATCACAGAACTGTATAGCTAGATGGGAACCCAGGGGTTTTCCAAGGGGAAGCAGAAGGGTAACGGCAAAACAGCTTAGACCCATGTCTAGAAAGCATGGGGCAAACAGACAAGTAGAACAGACCCTCCAAGTGTCCCTATTTTCCAGGGACAACCCTGGATTTACAGAAGCTGTCCTGGTTTATGATTTGATCCTGGAATGTCCTGCTTTTCCTTAGGATGACCCTATATTCATCAGAGAAATGTTGGAAGGTATGGAGTTATGCAACCCCTGAACTAAGGAGATTAGTAACCTTTAGAAGACACCTGAAGGCAGCCCTCTATAGAGAAGTTGTTTAATGTTTTATTCTGTTCTTATATATGTCACAAGCTGCCCAGAGTGTCTCGGACAACCCAGTCAGATGTGTGGGGTATAAAAAATAATAAAATTATTATTATTATTATTATTATTATTATTATTATTATTAGGAATAGGTCATCCCTATTTTCATCGGAGAAATGTTGGAGGGCATAGCAGGAATGTGGACAAACCCTCTGTCGACAGCAGCTGAGCTGAATCTTGTGTGTTGATTCAAAGTGACCAGTCGCATCTCTCTGTCTGCCTCTCTGCCTGTCCATCTTTCCCATCGTTTCTACACGAACAGCGCTGTGTTTTTCAACATTTTAATCCTGGCAGTCTCACAGTTGCCATGGCCACTCCGGGACCAATTAGCTTAACCTGAAAACCAGCCACAGAGAACAGGCTTTTCTTTGCAACTACCTGGGGCTAGATTTGAACTGTTGACCTGAGAGGCCTCTTAACCCAGCGTTGGGCAAAAAGACTAGTGGACCCGGAGGCTGGGCCTTCCTCAGGACAGAGTTCAGATGGATTTTGAACCCGGGGCGGGAGGGGGGGCTCTCCTTGGGGCCAGCTGGCCGCTCCCTCCACTGAGTCTTGTGGAGCTCGTGTCCTACGCTAGCCCCATAGTGTATAGTAGCAGCCCAGCCAGGGAACCTGGGGGGTCGCCATGACATCAGAATCAGCTGAAGGGAATCCGAAGGACTAATGAGGATGCAGGGAGAGCACAAGGCTTTCTTTATTCCCAGCCAAAATGACGCAGGGAATGGCCTCTTTTCCGTACCCTCTTGGGCGGCAGAACTGGTGGGGGGCTCAGAGAAGGTGCCAGATATGGAGGTGGGGCTTTGGAAGTTGGTTGCGCTACCAAGAGAACAGAGATCCCCCCGGATTTGTGAAAGAAGAACCGGCTCCAACTAATTTATAGAAACCAACCAAGGATCGTTTTCCTGCTTTTAATACCTTCCATTCAATCAATCAAATTTAATTGCCCTTAATATGTTCAATCCATTAAACAGATTTTTTACCGTTGCCAGCACTTCGGTACAAGTGCTTGAACTAATGGAAGAGGATTTAGCAAAGAACCGCCCCTTGTCGTTCGATGAAAAGGCTCTTTTAACATTGCCAGTCCCTGTGGCAGAAATACACTGTCTCCAAAATAGCTTAAAAAACCTGCTCAGACCCAGTTGCCCTTTATTTTCTGCCAGACCGATTCAAATTCACTCCTTGCTGGTTAATCAACTAAAGTGTTGGTTGATTAATCTGCTGCTTGATTTTATAGTTTCAGTCTGTTGGTTAGCTTTTCTAGTACGGCTGTTTCCTACCGGTACGGCTCGCCTGCATTGCATACACAGCCCAACAAGACAACAACAAGAACCCATGGTACTTAACTCCTGTAAAATTAGCAAAGATTTATCACAATAGTGATAATCTATGTTGGAAATGTAAGGAAAAAGAAGGTACCGTTTATCATATGTGGTGGACCTGCCCCAAGGTGAAAGACTTCTGGGAGAAGATTTATAATGAATTGAAAAAAATGTTGAAATATACATTTATTAAGAAACCAGAGGCCTTCCTTCTTGGAATAATAGGTCTGGAATTGCCCAAGAAAGATGTTAGATTGTTTTTGTATGCCACAACAACTGCTAGGATTTTGTTAGCTAAGAAATGGAAAACACAAGAAGTCCCAACAGTGGAGGAATGGCAGATTAAGATGATGGACTTTTGGGAGCTAGCCAACCTGACCGGAAGAGTCTGCGACCAGAAGGAGGAGTACCAGGAGGAATGGATGAAATTCAAAGACTATTTAGCTAAATATGCTAAGATAACTTAAATAGAAATACTTGCAAGACAAAACAAGAACCCATTGACAGCATACAAGTCAATATGGTTAACTTGACCCGACAATCCCTTCCCCATGTCACAAACGCAAACAAATCTCACCACAGCCAACTGAAGAAAACCAAGCATGCGCTGGGCCCCCAACCTCTCTCACTTGCCAGTGAAATCGAATACAGTGGTACCTTGGGTTACAGATGCTTCAGGTTACAGACTCTGCTAACCCAGAAATAGTACCTTGGGTTAAGAACTTTGCTTCAGGATGAGAACAGAAATCGTGTGGCAGTGGCGTGGCAGCAGTAGGAGGCCCCATTAGCTAAAGTGGTGCTTCAGGTTAAGAACAGTTTCAGGTTAAAGTGGTCAAAAAGTGAAAATCCGGATACAAAAGTTATTGAGCTTCTTTGGCAAAATCTAAACAACAACACCACCCTCTGTTTTTTAGGAAGTTCATTAAAAAAGCAACACTTCTAATATGGGCTGCCATACACCCGGGGTTTCCATGACATTTTAACCAATTTTTGAAAATTCCATCTGGATGACATTTTAAATGGATGAATCCAGGCAATGTCTGGGACATTTTGGATGTATGGCAGCCCTAAGTTAAAGAATAAAACTTTACCACATACCCCTCTCCCCTATCTGCAACCTTATACTGTATACAGCGTTAATGTCTCACATCTATCAAATAATAACCACAATATTATAATCTAATTACTTCTGCTGCTCATAGCTCAAATCATGCTTGCGAGTTCATCATACTATAAGATTTCTTTAAATAGTCCGAAAAAGGCATCCATTCTTCTGTAAAGGAATAATCGTTAGATTCACTTAATTTTGCTGTTAATTTTGCCAGTTCTGCATAGTCCATTATCTTACTTGTCTGTTCTTTGGTTGGAACTTCTTCTTCTTTCCATTTAAGCACATATAGAATCCTAGCTACTGTTGTTACATACATAAACAACTTTAACATTTTTGGGGGGAGCGGGCAGGCAATTTCTGCCCCTATAACCCCCAACAGAAACGTTTTGGGCTTTTTAAAAAATATACTCATCCCCCCACTTTCTAGTAAAGGTAAAGGGACCCCTGACCATTAGGTCCATTCGTGACTGACTCTGTGGTTGCGATGCTCATATTGCTTTACTGGCCGAGGGAGCCGGCGTACAGCTTCCGGGTCATGTGGCCAGCATGACTAAGCCGCTTCTGGCGAACCAGAGCAGCGCATGGAAACGCCGTTTACCTTCCTGCCAGAGCGGTACCCATTTATCTACTTGCTCTTTGATGGGCTTTTGAGCTGCTAGGTTGGCAGGAGCAGGGATCGAGAAACGGGAGCTCACCCTGTTGCGGGGATTTGAACCGCCAACCTTCTGATCTGCAAGTCCTAGGCTCTGTGGTTTAACCCACAGCGCCACCTGGGTCCCATCCCCCTTTCTAGTAATTGGTCCAAAAAGCAAAATATCAGCTGGGTTATTTGGCCGCTACACTATTTACTGCCCTGGATGGAAAGGCATGGAATTATGAGCAGGATCTTCAGACGAGCGCTAGGTGGCAGCCAAGAGTCGTCAGTATTGAACATTTCACCTGCTCTGCTCTGGATCAAAGTGCCTTTTGGGAAAGGCTTGGCTGCAGATCAGAACTCCGGGCGGCTGTGACTTGACCCTTATTCCAAGAAGAGAGTCTACCAAGGGCTGCCAACTAACCTCTGACCCATTGGGGAGGATAGATAGAAAAAAAGAAAGGGAAAAAAAGCTTGAGAAATGATGTCAGGAAAGGGAGATGGGTTCTCTATGCTGTTAAAGCATCATGCTAATTAGCAGTTGCAGTTCTCTGTATTTTATTTCAAATATGCATATGCTGTCTAAAAAGAGGCAATCGGAGCTAACAAAATAATAGCAAATAAATGAAGCAGCACACTCCAGATTGCTCTGTTGCAATCCTTCCAACGAATCGAGTAGGCTGCTATTAGAATTATCCCCATGTTGCAAATGGCAGGGGTAGGATTGAGATGAAGAGACGACGACTTGCTTCAGACAGGCTATTTTGTGCATTCCCAGGCTAGGTGGGAAGATTCGAACCCAGGATTGCTAGCCTTGTTGCTTATATGCTTAGCCGCTATGCCCAGAAACGGTGAATGGAGGTAAAATGTGTTTGGTTCACATTTTCATGTGAGCCCATCAAACCACACTTCCCGAACCTGTACGTAAACCAAAACACAAATTTCTTTTGGAATTTTCAGCTCTCTGAATTTTGCACAGCAGTTATCCAACCCAAAAACACATATATTAGGGGAAAGTACACTTTTTTAAAGAGGCAAATAGCATACAAAACTGTATTTTATGTAGGAAAACAGCATGCAAAAATGTCCACGTTAGGCACGATTGCATGCAATGATGTGTATAGTGGAATATATTCGCACACAAATGCACATACATTTTCCTGCAGATTTTGTTTAATTGCAAATTGATGCAGGATTGGGGCCCAACTGCATTTAAGATTAGAACGATGAGAAATGGAGACAAGCCATCACACGCAAGCATGAAATCAATTCTAGCCTAGGAAGGATCGTGACACAATGCATTCGTTCAGGGGTCAACAAACTTTTTCAGCTGTGGGCCGGTCCACCATCCCTCAGACCATGTGGTGGGTCGGACTATATATTTTTTTGGGGGGGAATGAACCAATTCCTATGCCCCACAAATAACCCAGAGATGCATTTTAAATAAAAGGACACATTCTACTCATGCAAAAACACCAGGCAGGCCCCACAAATAACCCAGAGATGCCTTTTAAATAAAAGCACACATTCTACTCATGTAAAAACACGCTGATTCCTGGACCGTCTGTGGGCCGGATTGAGAAGGCAATTGGGCCAGATACGGCCCCCGGGCCTTAGGTTACCTACCCCCGCATTAGTTACTCTATAACATGATGTACGTATGTCTCCCTGTCCCACACCCACAAGCTTTCACAGTTATTCTGCAGGAATGCAGATTAAAATTCAGGAGCAAGGGCTTGGTCTATTTGGCTTCGCCCAGCAGTTTTCAAACTGCATCCCAGAATTACCGGGCACTCCTCAGTGACAAGATCAGTAATGGCAGACGGGCTTCCATGAAAGGCTGCTTTGCCCACCACTCCTGATCTTCCCCAGCAACATGCAAGTCACACAGAGCAATGCTTAGGCCCGGCAGGTCTGGTCTCTGCGCTCTGCATTACTGAGAATCTGCCCTGGAACCAGCGATAGCTGAACATGTCAAACTGGGTTTCTCTCATTTCTCAGGTCTTGACTTCAGTCCTCCACATTTCCATATCAGTTTGCATGGGGCGGGGGGGGTGAAAAGTCCTCATGAAAATTCATCAGCATTTCAGCAGGAGCTTTTCCCAAAACACACAAGTCTAAGCATTTTCACCTTATGCATTGTTAACGGAGAAATCCGAGGGCTCCCTTGGACAAAGAAACAAGGACACCAGCCAGGAATACCAGAGCAAAACAGCAGCCAGTAGGTTTGGTCTTTATTGAAGACTGTCGCGACAAGACTCCAACCTGCCACCAGGTGAAACAAAATGGAAGCACAGAACAAAAGAAGACCCCAACTTTTATTAGTTACTAATCCCCCAAACTACACCCCTAGAACTACATCACGACTACATCATTGACACATCACAAAAAGGAGGGGTTGAGGGAGGAGTTGTGGAGGTAACCTGAATATCTTGTCACCTGACTGGTTCCTCCTCCCCCCCTCCACATGAGTCATTTCCAGAGGACAAAAGGGAGTTTGCAGTTTCCTGCCCCCAGAGGGAAGAGCTGACCATTGTCCTTTGTTCTAGTTCGTGTTGAATCCACTCCCATATGCAAGTCCTTTGTGACCTTGATGGTCTTCTGTCTAGGACCATCAGGGTTGGCATAGCAACTGGGCAGGGACCCTGTATATGTGCTGGTATGCTCAAGGGATTATGGCTGGCCTGTATCAAACCTTCCCCATTTTGTAGTCCTTCCTTCATGGAGTAAAATAAAAGTGGAATGGTGCAGATCCAACGTATGGTTGATTTTCTATGAATTTATAACAGAAGCATAGTGTATGTCGTGTGTGAGTGTGTGTGTGTGTGTGTGTCGAGTTTGTACAAACTGAATGATTGGGGGGGGCATCCTTGTGCAAAGCAATCCCCCCAATACAATGTGTTTTTGTATGTTATTTTCACCAGTGGATTTATTTATACGCACACTTTGCAGTGGTCTGTTGCATTGTCATTCACGCTACTCAGCTGGAGAACTGGAGAAGTGCGGATTTTGAAGGATGGCTCTGTTCCATTTCGCATCTTGTATCAGAACGGGAACAGAATTGAATGTCTCCTCCACCCCTTCCCCGGGATTCGTTTATTCATTTACTACATTTAGATCTCGGCTTTCTTTCACCATGAAACTGAAAGCAGCATACCTGTGGCCTCATCCAGGTTATGGTCAGACCTCTGTAACTTCGGCAAGGTGGTCGCTTCATCTCCCTTCTGACTATGTCCTGGGATTCTGTGGTTGACAGATTGCTTTGGTAAGGATTCATACTTTTAAAAACACAGAATAAGGGCCCTGTCAAGTGTGATGTTTGCTGTCTTCCAAAGCAACTACTCTATTCCGAACTTAAAAATGGAAAGTGTCATGCCGGTGGTCAACAAAAGGCTCTCTCAAGACAAATCTTTAAAAATCTAGTATAAACACCCAGAACTGGGAAACACTGGCCTGCGAGAGCTCCAATTGGAGAACAGCCTTTACCAAAGGTGTCATGGACTTTGAAGACACTCAAACTCAGGATGAAAGGGAGAAACGTGCTAAGAGGAAGGCATGCTTGGCAAACCCTCACCATGATCAACTCCTGCCTGGAAACCTGTGTCCCCACTGTGGAAGGATGTGTGGATCCAGAATTGGCCTCCATAGTCACTTACGGACTCATTGTTAAAATTGTGTTTATGGAAGACAATCTTACTCGGCTATGAGTGATCGCGTAAGAAGAAGAAGAAGAAGATGATATTTGCTGAATTGTTTGCCCATGTTTAATGCGCTCTGCAGGCTCCCCATCCCTGCCTTATGGGAAGTGCAACTTTTTGTGTTATTTCCTATCAACTATTGCACCTAAAGAAGGCTGGTCGACAAAGAATTGATGCTTTTGAATTTGGTGCTGGAGGAGACTCTTGAGAGTCCCATGGACTGCAAGAAGATCAAACCTCTCCATTCTGAAGGAAATCAGCCCTGAGTGCTCACTGGAAGGACAGATCCTGAAGCTGAGGCTCCAATACTTTGGCCACCTCATGAGAAGAGAAGACTCCCTGGAAAAGACCCTGATGTTGGGAAAGATGGAGGGCACAAGAAGAAGGGGATGACAGAGGACGAGATGGTTGGACAGTGTTTTCGAGGTTACCAGCATGAGTTTGACCAAACTGTGGAAGGCAGTGGAAGACAGGAGTGCCTGGCCTGCTCTGGTCCAGGGGGTCACGAAGAGTCGGACACGACTAAACGACTAAACAACAACAATTGCACCTAAGCATTATGAAGGTGCCATCCTACCAAGGCAGAGACCAACGGTCAGTCCAACCAGAAATGTCTGCTCTGAGTGCCGGTGGCTTTCCATGGTCTGCTACCTGGGCATGAAAGTGATGTTGAGCAAGGATGAACACCCATGCAATGCGGTCCTCTGCCTCTCTCAGTAGCGTCAGAAAGCTCACCAGAGGGAGAACATGAGGGGGGGAGAGAGCACCCTCTCTCCAATTATCAACCCGCCCCCCGGCCATCAGATGCAACCTTACCTGCCTCTTGGAGCGCTTTGATTGCTCCTTGCCTCATTTGGAAAGAAGAAAAGACTCACATCAATCTGTTTACTGATTTCAGTTGTCGCCAGAGTACTTAATTGCCTCCGTTGATCAAATGGGCATTGCGAAGGAATTACTTCCACTCCAGAGCCATGCCTATTGGGGGCTGACGTGCTTCACGATTCACTTCACTCAGTCACCAGCCAGCCTCTCCTTACCATAACCAAAGTCTCCACCGCAAGGATATTTTGCAAACCTGCCAACTAGCCTGCACTAAATGAAAAGTTCCTGCTTTCGCTTTTGGTCTGGTCAGTGCCCACGTACGCTGAGATTCCTTCTAACAACGCTATCAGCTGCTAAAATAAATTTTGCAGCGCCAGAGCTCGTTGGACCAAAGCAAACCATTTTGTAATGTTTAAGTGCAAATTACACATTGCACAGTGGCTCGACTGCAACAGCGGCTCTTTGCAACACCTCTAAAGGTAAAGGTACCCCTGCCCGTACGGGCCAGTCGTGTCTGACTCTAGGGTTGTGCGCCCATCTCACTTAAGAGGCCGTGGGCCAGCGCTGTCCGGAGACACTTCCGGGTCACGTGGCCAGCATGACGAAGCTGCTCTGGCGAGCCAGCACCAGCGCAGCACACAGAAACGCCGTTTACCTTCCCGCTATAAAGTGGTACCTATTTATCTACTTGCACTTAGGGGTGCTTTCGAACTGCTAGGTGGGCAGGAGCTGGGGCCGAAAGACGGGAGCTCACCCCGCCGCGGGGATTCGAACCGCCGACCATGCGATCGGCAAGCCCTAGGCACTGAGGTTTTACCCACAGCGCCACCCGCGTCCCTTACACCTCTACTCCTTTGCAAATCATGATAAACCATGCTAAACCTGAGCTGCCAGGCAGAGAGATGTTGGATGCAAAAGAATTAACTTTACTAACAGGGAACACCAGGAAAAACTACTGTTCAGCCCTAAGATCACGGCAACTAAAGAATAAACTGTAAAGCAGCAAGACTTAAACCATGGTCTAGAGACACCAATAAGTCCCTGGCAAGGGTGAAGAGCCAAATGCAGTGGTACCTCAGGTTAAGTACTTAATTCGTTCCGGAGGTCTGTTCTTAACCTGAAACTGTTCTTAACCTGAAGCATCACTTTAGCTAATGGGGCTTCCTGCTGCTGCCATGCCGCCAGAGCACGATTTCTGTTCTCATCCTGAAGCAAAGTTCTTAACCCGAGGTAATATTTCTGGGTTAGCGGAGTCTGTAACCTGAAGCGTATGTAACCTGAGGTATCACTGTGCTTCCTTAAAGTTTCTCTCCCATGCAATTTCCCCATCAAAAAGAGGGAACGTGTGCTTTGTTTAAACTGAAAAGCTGCTGTCCGAATGGCTGAAGCAGAAACGTCAAAGAAAGCCTTCATGCACAATCTTCCTCCAAGTGAACACACACTGCAGCCACAGAGGACAAATTACGTAGCTGATTTAATAACATGGAAGAAACACCCGGTGCTGGGTTTGCCCACAAAGAAGCAGCAAACCACAACAGTCCTTAGTATAACCACTGTTAAGAACCACCAAAATACTAAAATTGGAATGATACAGAGAAGATTAGCATGACCCCTGCACAAAGATGAACGCAAATTCATGAAGAGTTCCATATTTTTCAGAAAGCTAAGGAACCAAGAAGACAAAAACTTTAAGAAAGAACGGGGAACATTCACAATTTATTTAGGAGACCACTGTAAGCTGATAAAAACATTAGCTTGATTTTAATAACACTTGTAACGTAACAAATACTATGGATAATATGGAGAGTTATAATATACAGTGGTACCTCAGGTTAAGTACTTAATTTGTTCTGGAGATCCGTTCTTAACCTGAAACTGTTTTTAACCTGAAGCACCACTTTAGCTAATGGGGCCTCCTGCTGCCGCCGCCGCCGCACCGCCAGAGCACGATTTCTGTTCTCATCCTGAAGCAAAGTTCTTAACCTGAAGCACTATTTCTGGGTAAGCAGAGTCTGTAACCTGAAGCGTATGTAACCTGAAGCATATGTAACCTGAGGTACCACTGTATATGGATTATGAAATAATACGTAGTCGAAGATGCTGATATTTGGACCCACAGAGGGGCTGGTTGGAAGTGAGGGAGATTCTGATAAATCTCAGCAGAACAGCAGAAGGCTACGTAGTTAGTATTGTTATAATTTTTTGTTTTGCAAAACCAAATAAAAATTATTCAAAAAACGAAAACAAAAAACCACTGAACTAAATAAAATAGCATTTCCTAACAATGTCAGGCACAACTGGTTGGCACAATCCACTCGTTCCCCCAGCAGCAACCACCCGGGATGAAGCGCTCCTAGGCTTGAAGAGAAACTCTGTGTAACTCAGAAGCTCACTTCCTTAATTTGGAACATTAGTAAGCAAATGTAGCTGTCATCTTTGGATGCCAGAGGAAGCCCTTTGCCCAAACAACTGTTGGGAGCATGCAGCGCATAGTTAAACCGTGGAACTCACTCCCACAGGAGGCAGGGAGGATCACCAACTTGGATGGGTCTAAAGAAGAAGAAGAAGAAGAGTTTGGATTTGATATCCCGCTTTATCACTACCTGAAGGAGTCTCAAAGCGGCTAACAATCTCCTTTTCCTTCCTCCCCCACAACAAACACTCTGTGAGTTGAGTGAGGCTGAGAGACTTAAGAGAAATGCGACTAGTCCAAGGTCACCCAGCAGCTGCATGTGGAGGAGCGGAGACGTGAACCCAGTTCCCCAGATTACGAGTCTACCACTCTTAACCACTACACCACGCTGGCTCTCTAAAAGAGGATTGGACAGATTCATGGAGGATAAAGCTGCCCATGGTTACTCACTGTGATGGCTGTGCTCTGCCTCCATGGTCTTCGAATCCCAGGGGCTGGAAATTGGAGGAGTGGAGCATGCTCTTGTGTAGGAGTCCTGCTTGAGCATTTCTCTCAGGCATCTGGCTGGCCGCTGTGAGAACATGATGCTGGACTAGATGGGCCATTGGCTCTTCCTCAGCTCAGATGTCTTGGCACGTTCAGATGCAAGGTAAAAGGGTGAAGGACCCCCGGATGGTTAAGTCTGGTCAAAGGCGACTATGGGGTTGCAATGCTCATCTCACTTTCAGGCCGAGGGAGCCGGTGTTTGTCCACAGACAGCTTTCCGGGTCATGTGGCCAGCATGGCTAAACCGCTTCTGGTGCAACGGGACACTGACGGAAACCAGAGTGCACAGAAATGCTGTTTCCCTTCCCGCCGCAGTGGTACCTATTTATCTACTTGCACTGGTGTGCTTTCAAACTGCTAGGTTGGCAGGAGCTGGAACAGAGCAATGGGAGCTCACCCCGTTGCAGGTATTCAAACTGCCGACCTTCTGATTGGCAAGCCCAAGAGGCTCAGTGGTTTAGACCACAGTGCCACCCGCATCCCTATATTCAGATGTACCTGCCATCCATTCCAGGGGACTGGCAGAGGCATAGCCTACAAGCCATGCAACCAAGCTACCAATTTACAATCTACCATCCTTCCACACTGCCTTCCCTCCTAGCAGCTCAGAGCTGTGTATGGGTCAGTATGCATGCATCAAACCCATGGGTGTACCCAGGAGAGCAGCTCCCCCCCCAAAAAAGTCCAGTAAATAAATAAAAATACTTAACTAAAAGTAGAAATTGTAGAAAGATTTTGACAGATTTTTCTGAGCACTTGGGAGTCAAAAGAAAGCAATTTGAAACAACTGTTGTCAACATATTTCATTCCTGAATGGGGTAACTGTGCCTCTGAAGGACCAGGTGTGCAACCTGGGAGTCATTTTGGACTCACAGCTGTCCATGGAGGCACAGGTCAATTCTGTGTCCAGGGCGGCTGTCTACCAGCTCCACCTGGTACACAGGCTGAGACCCTATCTGCCCGCGGACTGCCTCGCCAGAGTGGTGCATGCTCTGGTTATCTCCCGCTTGGACTACTGCAATGCGCTCTACGTGGGGCTACCTTTGAAGGTGACCCAGAAACTGCAATTAATCCAGAATGCGGCAGCTAGACTGGTGACTGGGAGTGGCCGCCGGAACCACATAACAATGGTCCTGAGATATCTGAATTGGCTCCTAGTATATTTCCGAGTACAATTCAAAGTGTTGGTGCTGACCTTTAAAGCCCTAAACGGCCTCGGTCCAGTATATCTGAAGGAGCATCTCCACCGCCATCGTTCAGTCCGGACACTGAGATCCAGCACCGAGGGCCTTCTGGCGGTTCCCTCATTGCAAGAAGTGAGGTTGCAGGGAACCAGGCAGAGGGCCTTCTCAGTAGTGGTGCCTGCTCTGTGGAACGCCCTCCCATCAGATGTCAAGGAAATAAACAACTACCTGACTTTTTGAAGACATCTGAAGGCAGCCCTGTTTAGGGAAGTTTTTAATGTTTGGTGCTGTATTGTTTTTAACACTCGATTGGGAGCCGCCCAGAGTGGCTGGAGAAACTGCGCCAGATGGGCGGGGTATAAATAATAAATTATTATTATTCCAAATCTGTTAGACACAGCCAGACAGAGGATGTTGTCCTGCCCCCCTCTAACATAAATCCTGGCTATGCCCATGGTCAACCCCCCATTTTATCCTCATAACAACCTTGTGAGGTGATAATATTAGGCAGAGAGATAACTAAGGGTCCGAGGTCTCCTGGGGAGGTTCATGGCTGAGCAAGGGTTTAAAAACAGGCCTCCTCAGTTTATACCATGTCCACCCTTTTATTGGGGGTGGGGGGAATCAATCAATTTCACTGAGGGAACGAATCACCAAACTCAACCAGAGCTCGCACCTGCGTTTCACTAATAAATCAGACTTCTCCAGAGCACAAACAGGTCTCCCTCCCTCCCCCTCTCCTTGCTCGACCACACAGAGCTGTGTGGTGTTTAATTGCATCCCTGCAACGCTTCCAGACTGCGAACAGGTAGGTGGAGGCCTGAACCGAGACAGGCGTCCCTCTCTTCTGCTTCACCAGGCTTGTTATCTCTGAGGTGACGGCTTTGCACTTGAGCGAGGCGAGGCCTGGCATGTGAAGAAGAAAAGCGGGAGCATATTAAAAACGAGGGCTGGGAAGGGGAAGGAGGTCTTTGGGGTGACCGGCAAGAATCTCAGCTAAATCTCCCCGGAATACGCTTTGCTCCACAGCACCTACGCAAGACGAGATCAAAGGTGGAAAATTATCGGGGGGAGGGGGGATAAAAATATGCCCGTCGCTTTAGCGAGCGGATACGAAATTGGACTTTCTGCTTCCCATCACTTCCTAATGAGAGGCACCTACTCAAAGGGAGTTTGGGAGTTTTAATTATAATCTTTCTGCCTCTAAGAATGCCAAGCCAGGCCCCATCTGCGGCCAGTTTTCTTGACAAGACAAGCTCTATTCTAAACTAGGTCAGGAAGCGTGGCAGGAGTGTGTGTGTGTGTGTGTTGGGAAGGGGGGTGGGTAACATCTCCCCAGAGGGAGAATGTTCAGATACAGATCTTTTAACCGCTCCTGGGGCTAGCCAAAGATGGACGACGGGCTGTCAGATGAGTTCGCGTCAGGAACCCGGTGCGATTTGAACTGCTTGCTGCGCTCAGGACAACGTGCAGATTGGATCGCGGGGCTCTCTCAGGCCCGACGTTCCCCTTGCGTCAGATGGCTTGGCTTTCTAAAAACATGTCTTTTGAAGGCCGGTTTAAGGGATTCCTTTCCCATAAGACAGGGACGGGGTGGCGCTGTGGGTAAAACCTCAGTGCCTAGGACCTGCCGATCGCATGGTCGGCGGTTCGAATCCCTGCGGCAGGGTGAGTTCCCGTCGTTCGGTCCCAGCTCCTGCCCACCTAGCAGTTCGAAAGCACCCCTAAGTGCAAGTAGATAAATACCGTAGGTACCGCTTTCTAGCGGGAAGGTAAACGGCGTTTCTGTGTGCTGCGCTGGTGCTGGCTCGCCAGAGCAGCTTTGTCACGCTGGAAGTGTCTCCGGACAGCGCTGGTCCCCGGCCTCTTAAGTGAGATGGGCGCACAACCCTAGAGTCGGACACGACTGGCCCGTACGGGCAGGGGTACCTTTACTTCCCATAAGTAAATCACGAATTTGGGCGATTTGAGTGTATGAAGAG
Organism: Podarcis gaigeae; assembly: GCF_964106915.1. Classification (NCBI taxonomy): domain Eukaryota; kingdom Metazoa; phylum Chordata; class Lepidosauria; order Squamata; family Lacertidae; genus Podarcis; species Podarcis gaigeae. Next base: position 42,738,816 of record NC_139689.1, read on the forward strand.
ACCTGCTGGGTCACAGCAGTGGCCCACCAAGCCAAGCATCCTGGTCTCACAGTAGCCAACCAGATAGATGCTTATGGGAAGCCTCTCGTGCAGGACTTGAGCATAACCACCTGCAGTTCCCAGCCGCTGGTATTCAGACACGTACTGAGGCAGGCCACTCATAGCCTTATCACAGAACTGCAGAGTTGGAAGGGACCTCAAGAGTCTTCTAGTCTAACCCCTCGCAATGCAGGAATCTCAACTAGATCATCCGTGGCAGGTGGCCACCCAACCTCTGCTTAAAAACCTCCAAGGAAGGAGAGTGCACCATCTTCTGAGGGATTCTGTTGTTCCACAGTCGAACAGCTCTTACTATCAGAAAGTTCTTCCTGATGTTTAGTTGGAATCTCCTTCCTTGTAACTTCAAAGCTGTTGGTTTGGGGGCCCGCCTCTGGAGAAAACAAGCTTGCTCCATCCTCCATGTGACAGCTCTTTAGATGTTTGAAGATGGCTATCATCTCCTCTCAGTCTTTTCTTTTCCGGGCTAAACATGCCCAACTCCCGCAACCATCCCCCATAAGACTTGGTTTCCAGACCCTTAATCATCTTGGCTGCCCTCCTCTGCAAATATTCCATCTTGTCAATAGCCTTCTTCAATGGGGATGCCCAGAACCAGACACAATATCCCAGATGTGGTCTGACCAAAGCAAGATAGAGTGGCATTTGTCATCCAATAATAATATAGTGATACCTCGGGATGTGGGTGGTGCTGTGGGTTAAACCACGGAGCCTAGGACTTGCTGATCTGAAGGTCGGCGGTTCGAATCCCCGCGACAGGGTGAGCTCCCATTGCTCGGTCCCAGCTCCTGCCAACCTAGCAGTTCAAAAGCACGTCAAAGTGCAAGTAGATAAATAGGTACCGCTCCAGTGGGAAGGTAAACGGCGTTTCCATGCGCTGCTCTGGTTCGCCAAAAGTGGCTTAGTCATGCTGGCCACATGACCCGGAAGCTGTACGCCGGCTCCCTTGGCCAATAAAGTGAGATGAGCGCCGCAACCCCAGAGTCGGCCACGACTGGACCTAATGGTCAGGTGTCCCTTTACCTTTACTTCCGGTTGCAAATGGGATCTGTTTCGGAGGTTTGGCCACATCCCGAGGAATTCACAATTGGAGGAGCGCTTCTGCGCATGCGCGCACAGCGAAACCCGGAAAAATACTTCCGGGTTTGCTGTGTTCGCATCCCGAAGTTTACGTATCCAGAGGGATACGTAAGCGGAGGTACAAGTGTATTTCACAGTGCCCCAATAATCCCTTTGTTTCCCCACCCATTCCCCTCTTACTATTCACCAGGAAAGGGCCAGCAAGACACTGAGTTCTCCAGGACCCAGCTCAAAAGGTCAGTGCTCACAGTCCTTCTCCTTTCCACTTCTGTATTTGGCAAAGCCCTAAAGTTATATCTCACTGAGCTTCTGAGCAAGGCTGTCACAGTCCCTTGAGCTGTCCTTTGTTTCCCAGTGTGCTACACTAACCCATCAAGAAATTAGGCTGCGGTCCCGAAGGAATATGCGCCATTGAAGACAGCAGGATTTACTCCCGAGGAAGAAGGCCTCACAACTGTGGCTCTAGTTTGCTGTGACCACACACTTGCTATTATAATCCTCTATTTATATGATGCTTGGTTGTCAGGATGGCTTTTGTTTACAAGTACAGTCGTACCTTGGCTGTCAAACGGAATCCGTTCCGGAAGTCTGTTCGACTTCCAAAAACGTTTGACAACCAAGGCATGGCTTCCGATTGGCTGCAGGAGTGTCCTGCACTCAATCGGAAGCCGCGGAGGATGTTCGGATTCCAAAGAACGTTTGCAAACCAGAACACTCACTTTGGGTTTGCGGTGTTCGGGAGTCAAAACGTTGGAGTTGCAAGGCGTTCGGGATCCAAGGTACGACTATAAAAACTGGTGACAAAAATATAAGAGTGCATAATACACATCAAAGCAGTTTCATCAAAACATTATTTTCAGTTAATGTGTTTATTTTACCCCCAATTGAAATGCAACAATAAAAGGAGCCCATAAAAACAGCACAACGAATAAAAGGGTAAAAACGGCAATTACAAGTAATTAGAGCAGGACCTTCAAGTCAGGGAAAGGATTGTCTAAACAGGAACGTCTTCACAAGCCGGCGGCATGCCAATACTGATGGGGCTCATTCTTATTTCAGCAAGGAGAATGCTCTCCAACACTGGAGTAGTCAATGAGAAATGTCCACCTCCGTGTTACTACATTTGTTGAGGTTATCTTTGTTTGCCCTTGTGACAAGGCAGGAGACAGGGGCAGAAAGCACAAGCAAAAAATCACCTGCTATTCAAAAGAAAGTACATGTGATGAGGAGAAATTACCATTTGACTTGGTAGTTATTTTATTTGGTAATGCAGAATCATGGGTTTTCTATGTCGATACAGAGATGATAATAAGTCACAAAAGAAAAAGGGGGGGGGGGGAGAATCCCCTTCCTTGAGGGATTGGATGATGAGGATATGGGATGCGGTTTGTGCTTTAAAATTTACAAATATTGCTAGTGTGGGGGGGGGGGACAGGAAAATAAACATTTCCTTGGCCAAACTTTATGACGTTTTGGAAGAATAAAGTGTAGGGTAATGGGCAAATGTATAATTAATTCATTCGGAATTTTGTGAATTCATGGAATTGCAAACAATCACATCCAGGAGGAAAAGAGTAGAAAGTGAGAACTGACGAACCAGAATAGGACATAAGTAATATTTGATATGATGTTTAAAAATAAATTTATATTTCATTGTTCTACATCTCTTTCTTTATATATGTATATCATACATTTTATTAAAGCTTTTATGGTAAGTTGTTGGTTTTTTTAAAAAAAATAACCCTAATCTATATAAAAAAGCAGGAATATCTATATATCTATCTTTTCCTGCTTTTGTTTTTATTTTTTAATATATATATTATGTTAAATATACAGGATAATATACCATCAACAGATGCTGAGGGACCAAAGAGTGGGCAATGAGAATTTTCAGGAAGACATCTTTATAGAATGCGACACACAACTGAAGATAGGGTACTATCCTTCAGGAGCGACGGAATCTTCCTAGCGCCATTTCCATGCAGGGTTGCCAGAGGGTTGTCCTGTAGGGAGAGCCCAGATTAGAAAGGGAGTTGGCAGGTAAATCTACAAGCGACTGGTGCCCAATGGGACTGGGAGGCGGAAGGCAGGGAGACCCACGATAGGTGGAGCCACAGCCAATGACAGTCAGAGCCACCCCTTCACTGGTTGTAAGTAAATAAGAAGGCAGGCAGGTAGGAGCTAACTAAGGTGGGCAGGGCCTCATTCACCCTATTAGACTAACAGTAGTGAGCTAGCAGGAACCCACCCTGAGCGAGTTGGAGGTAACTCTTCGTTAGCAAAAATAGACCTGCGCAGGCGTTTCAGGCCTAATGAGCCCAGCAGCTCATCTTTGGCAGGTCTTGCCCCCACGAAACACCTCTCTACAGCTGCCTAAGTCCCCTTCTCTCCAGGGTTTTCCCCTAAGCAATCGGAGACTGTGCCTGAATGGAGCTAACTTTCCCTCCGCTCTCTTCATGCTTCTTCTGGTTCTGGGAGACAAAGGGAGATGGAAGCTTGTCACAGCAGGAGGGGGAGACACCTGCGACTCTTCAGCAGCCTCCCTCATCTCTGTTTCTTTGCCCTCTTCCTTTCCAGCCTCTGCTTCTGCTTCTGGATTGCTCTCTGCCAAACTCCTCCTGCTCACTAAACCCTCTTACCTCTTCCGCTTCCAGCATCTCCCCACCTCCCAATCTTCTCCTGCCTGCTCTTCCCCTTAAGCATTCCCCAGTCTTGTTCTGTTCACAATCAGAGCTCTGTGGGCTTAACCGTTTGGGAGAATATGGGCAGAGGCACTACTATTAGCCGGACCCAGTTTACCTGGCGCGCTCGTGACCCGTGAAGATTTGAGAGACGTTCCCTGGAGCCTGGCAATGCGGCTGCGTGGCGCACCCAGCGAGTAGGAGGCGGGGCTAAAAAGAGGGAGAGAGATTGGGTTGCAAGGCTTCTTCAGCAGCCCTGCAGAAAGGCCAGCAACATTCAGCTCCTCTACAATTCACCCCCCCCCCACCGTTCCGGCTCCTCATTAAAAGCCCTCTAGTAATAATAAATAATAATAAATTTTATTTATACCCCGCCCTCCATGGCCAGAGCCAGGCTCAGGGCAGCTAATACCAGTAAAATTACAACAAAAACATAAGGCGGGGGGGACAATTTAAAATACAGGTTAAAATGCAATTTAAAATGTAGCCTCATTTTAAAAGTAGCCTATGGCTCAAAACCGTAAGGGGAGGGAAAACGTAAGGGTCAGACTGAGTCTAAACCAAAGGCCAGGCAGAACAGCTCTGTCTTGCAGGCCCTGCAGAAAGATGTCAAGTCCCGCAGGGCCCTGGTCTCTTGAGACAAGAGCGTTCCACCAAGTTGGGGCCAGTACTGAAAAGACCCTGGCCCTAGCTGAGACCAATCTAACCACCTTGCGACTTGGGACCTCCAAAATGTTGTCATTTGTGAACCTTAAGGTCCTCCGCAGGGCATACCAGGAGAGGCAGTCCCGTAGGTACGAGGGTCCTAGGCCGCATAGGGCTTTAAAGGTCAAAACCAGCACCTTAAACCTGACCCTGTACTCCACCAGGAGCCAGTGCAGCTGGTAAAGCACTGGATGAATGTGATCCCGTAGGAAGGACCCTGTAAGGAGCCTCGCCGTGGCATTCTGCACCCGCTGGAGTTTCTGGGTCAGCTTCAAGGGCAGCCCCACATAGAGTGAGTTACAATAATCAAGCCTGGAGGTGACCGTCGCATGGATCACTCTCGCTAGATCCAGGCGAGAAAAGTAAGGGACCAACTGCTTAGCTTTTTCCTCCTCCCTCCCAGCCCCCTTTCCTTTTGTATCATGCCTCTTTGGCTGGGAGCCTGAGGGCAGGGATCATCTCCTCACCAATATATCTAAGTAGGTTTGGCAGCCTTGAATGCAGGGATCCCTAACCTGGCACCGCCATGGTAAAATCAGTATTGTTTTGATGACCTCAATCGGGGCCAGGAGGACATAGCTGTGTTCGCAGGACAAGCCTATTGAAGAGGAGAGTGAGCTTACTTTGTGGTGTGCCTCCTCTTCTGCGTTGAGGCTTTGGAGGCCAAGGAGGACGATCGAGGAATGGAGGAGCCCTTCATGGTGAACACTGGCATGGACGCCCTGGAACTGAAAGGATTGCAGGAGTTAAATGCAAGAAGCACATCCTCCAGGAGGGTCTGGCTGCCCACCCACCTCCTCACCCCAAGGAAACTGGTCACCTCTAATTTGCCAAGAGGTACGGGACAAAGGCATGGATTGGCTGCCAAAAAAAGGCCCACGCCTCTTAAAGTGGCCTTGCACTTAAATATTTGCCTGGTGGCCGCAGGCGACAAAGAACTGAATGGAGGCGAGTGGGCAGACTGGCAGAGGAACTGGGGAGGGGAGCGCTCTGGCCCTCATCTGCACCTAATGTACAAACCCAACCGGCTAGCAAAAAATGCTTGCAGGCTAGTAACTATTTGCAAGGCTGTCTTAAAGGCCAGGAACTTTCAGGCAATGCAGACAGGTCTCAACTGTTTTAACTTTTTGGAGACTTTGCTGGGAAATGGGAAACATCCTGTGCTGCTTTTAACAGCTGGGCTCATACTTTCCTCCCCAATTCCCTCAACTTAAAATGATTGTAGAAGCAACTCTACAAAAGGTGATGGTACCAATTAGGCCATGGGGAGCCTTAACTGCCACAGCAAGAGTGACAAGTAGATTCCTGCTAGGGCCCAGAAGGTCTGTAAGGACAGCAACTTTTGGCTGTATAAAAGCCACTTCCAGGACATTTGGGTTATCAAAAGGCCACGCAGGCCTGTTTTTTCCCCCTTTCTGAACTACAAGCAGCCCATTTCCACCCAACCTGGTCGTTGGAAGAGCCTGGTAACATCAGGAATTTGTTGTCTGAGTGTAATCCTTTTCCTCCAACCTCCCCATTGCTTTTTCCTTTCGTGCCACGGCTTTTTGACTTGTAAGAGTGCAGGCAGGAACTGTGTTTCGTGGGATTCTTCCCTCCTGCTTGGCAGAGATTGCCCCCTATGCTTTCAACTGGGAACCGCAAGTATTGGCATAGTTTGTGTCTGAGACACCCTGGGCCAAACCTCTTGCAAAGGGAAGGAAATGCCAGAGGGCCTTGCAGCTCAGAGGCACCCACCTGGGTATGAAAGGTGCCCCCTGGTGGTTAGAGAGGTGCTGGACGCTCTCCCAGGCAGGGCATTCAGGAGCGCTGGGTTTCATGTCAGGAGGGCAGGGAACCTCGCAGAGGTCGAAGGTGGTGTTAAGGCCCCTCGGCGGAGCTGGTGTGGAGCAATTTTGGGCGGCTGAGGTGCCCAGAGGCCTACGGGTCTTCGTAACTGTCAAAGGGCAGCACGGCAGCGGGCGGAGACTGTATGGACTAGAAGATCTGGCTTTATCCACGACAGGAGTGCTGGTGCAGTCAGCCTGGGGGAAAGCAGCCCATTCCTTCAGGGAGCCCACTTGTTGCGGGGAGAGGGGATTCTTCCGCCGACGCTTGGCCCGTCCCTTGGGGGTAGAAGGGGAGCTCCTTTCGGACAGTGGTGGGCTCTCTGCTGACTTCCTTCGCTTCTTTGTTGGGAGGTGGGGGGTCTTGAAAGTTGCACCTGGCATTGGGCCCCTCTCTGGTGAAGCGGGCAAGATCCCAGGACCGCCCGTTGGATCGACACACTCGGCTGCAGGAAGGGAAGGCGGGAGGGCAGGTGCGACAGAGAGGGAGAGAGCAATGAAAACTGGCAGCCTAAGGGAGAGACGCACACCCAAGGGTGTACAAATCAGCCAATGGGGGAACCCTTCATTCAGCCAACCCCCCCATCAGCCAATGGGGGAACCCTTCACTCAGGCAACCCCCCCCCCATCAGCCAATGCGGGAACCCTTCACTCAGCCAACCCCCCAGTCAGTCAATGGGAGACCCCTTCACTCAGCCAACCCCCCAGTCAGCCAATGAGGGAACCCTTCACTCAGCCAACTCCCCAGTCAGCCAATGGGGGAACCCTTCACTCAGCCAACCCCCCCAGTCAGCCAATGGGGGAACCCTTCACTCAGCCAACCCCCCCAGTCAGCCAATGGGGGAACCCTTCACTCAGCCAACCCCCCCAGTCAGCCAATGGGGGAACCCTTCACTCAGCCAACCCCCCCGTCAGCCAATGGGGGAACCCTTCACTCAGCCAACCCCCCCAGTCAGCCAATGGGGGAACCCTTCACTCAGCCAACCCCCCAGTCAGCCAGTGGGGGAACTCTGCACTCAGCCAATCACATTCACTGTTATTTCTGATCTGACTGCACTGGCTACCAATTAGTTTCTGGGTCCAATTGAAAGTGCTGGTTTTGACCCATAAAACGGTTCAGGACCACAATACCTCAAGGACCGCCTCTTTCCATATGAACCCACCTGGACCCTGAGATCACCTTCTGAGGCCCTTCTTTGCGGGCCTCCTCAAGAGGTCCAAAGGGAGGCAACACGAGAACGGGATCTTCTCTGCAGTGGCTCCCCGTCTGTGGAATGCTCTCCCCAGGGAAATTCGCCTGGCGCCTTCATTATACACCTTTAAGCGCCAGGCAAAAACATTCATTTTAAACCAGGACTTTGGTTGATTTGGTCCTATGCCCTTTTAAAATGTGGTTGTGGCAGTTATTGGGTTGTTGTTTTTATTTTGATATTTTATTTTGTGGTTTTATATTCTGATTTTGTTCTGCGAACCGCCCTGAGACCTCCGGGTATAGGGCGGTATAGGAATCCAACAAATAAATAAAATTAAAATAAATTTCAACACTGACGTCCCCCCCATCCCCCCCCCCCCCAAGAATCACCATTATCCAAGAGCTGTTGCACTTCTGGCTCCAGGCTGCCTCGAGTAGCCGCATCCAGTTCCCCAACTTGCTCCTTTACAGCGGAAACGTCTGGGGCCTCACAGGCCTCTCCCGACATCAAGCTGCCCAGGCCTTCAAAGTCGACCCTCATATCCGGGGTGAGGAGGTTGGCAGCTTTCAGAAGGGCATACTGCCTTTGTGCCACGTGCAAGATTGACGCTACCAGCCTGAGACAGTAAGAAAGATCGGAAATAACCACGGGGTCACCATGGGAGAGAGGAGCAAAGGCTGCGTATGCAACGTATGATTAAAGCACATGGTTTTTCCCAAAGAATCCTGGGGAACTATAGTTTGCTTTCCACAGAGTGAAAGACTCAGGTACCAGGATTCAAGTGGGGGAATTTCGTATGTTGTGTATGCTGCAAAAGAGCAGAATGGAATCGGCATGGCTCCTTCAAATAAGTAAGAACTTAATTCGTTCCGGAGGTCCGTTTTGAACCTGAAACTGTTCTTAACCTGAAGCACCACTTTAGCTAATGGGGCCTCCCGCTGCCACTGCGCCACCAGAGCACGATTTCTGTTCTCATCGTGAAGCAAAGTTCTTAACCTGAAGCACTATTTCTGGGTTAGCGGAGTCTGTAACCTGAAGCGTCTGTAACCTGAAGCGTCTGTAACCCAAAGTACCACTGTACAGTGGTACCTCGGGTTACAAACTTACTTTGTTCTGGAGGTCCGTTCTTAACCTGAAACCGTTCTTAACCTGAGGTACCACTTTAGCTAATGAGGGCCTCCCACTGCTGCCGGTGCGCGATTTCTGTTCTCATCCTGAGGTAAAGTTCTTAACCCGAGGTACTACTTCCGGGTTAGCAGAGTCTGTAACCCGAAGTGTTTGCAACCTGAGGCACCACTGTCTTTTGGAAAGAATGAAATGTCTGTGACATCAGTTTGACTGCCAACCTGATATGTGCTTAAACCCGCACATATCGGGTGGAAAGACGTTGACTCACCTCATCAGCTGTTTTTTATCCATTCCTTGCAACCGAGCTTTCAGCTTCTCCTGTTTCTCAGCTGGATCTGAGGACTCTGTGCCACAACAGCTGGGGTTCCCCCCCAGTTCCTGAATTTATCAAACACAGCAAAAAGGTGTATGTCAAGGGGGGGGGGGTACGCAGGTGTAAAATTTGTCTAATATATAGGTAAAGGTAAAGGGACCCCCGACCATTAGGTCCAGTCGTGACCTACTCTGGGGTTGCAGCGCTCATCTCGCTTTATTGGCCGAGGGAGCCGGCGTACAGCTTCCGGGTCATGCGGCCAGCATGACAAAGCCGCTTCTGGCAAACCAGAGCAGCGCACGGAAACGCCGTTTACCTTCCCGCCAATTTATCTACTTGCACTTTGACGTGCTTTCGAACTGCTAGGTTGGCAGGAGCAGGGACCAAGCAACGGGAGCTCACCCCGTCGCAGGGATTCGAACCACCGACCTTCTGATCGGCAAGCCCTAGGCTCTGTGGTTTAATCCACAGCGCCACCCGCGTCCGATTATACCGCATATCTGGTATAATAGATACCAGATGCTATATCCTACCCATTGTGTACAAAATGCCCACCTGACAATTGGACGATCTGAATAACCGATTGTAGTTTAAAGGTGAATTTTGGACATAATGGAGATGTAAAAGATTTGGATTATCATAAAAGATGCAGGAGGATATGCTTAGCAATAGAACCCACAAAGGGGGAGAGGGAATTCCAGGAGATTCTTTGGAATCTTGGCTTTTAGGTTGTATGTTGGATATGTGATTGTTAAAGTTTAATCTGAAAAACCAAATAAATAAATTTATTTTTTAAAAGACAACACACAATTGGACGAGCTGTCGCGATGTTATGCAACGCTCCCAATTCCTCTGGGTGCGGATGAGAAAAGAACACCCTCAGGGTGCTGATCAAAGCACCCACAAATCCACTTGCTGCCCCGTGGGGTGCTCCGGGATTAGCCGAGAAACGGTCTCAGAGGTCAATTATAAGAACCACCACGTGTGAATCTTTAAGAGAGGCACTGCAGATACTGAGTGGATCTCTGGGTAGAAAAGCCTCAGGAAAAAGGATCCACATGCTGAGATCTCCCCACCTCGATGCCCATCCCACAAACTTCATGGCCCTTACCTGCTCTGCTGTGCTGCTTTTTCCTGAACAAGAGGCACCATCATTCGGTTTCAACAGCTCTGCACCGCCATCGCCCTTCTCCAGGGCTTCGCAGTCGGAACAAGCCTCCTTTGACCTGTACCAAGTGCAGGAGTGGGGTGTCACCAACCATTCTCTACCAAGCGCTGGTAGGAAACCCAAAGGACATCTGGTCTAACCTTTTGGGGGCAAAGCCTTGCTCAGTCTGAGAAAGTCTGGAGAGGGGGTGAAATTCAAACCAAGGATGTCCTGTTTCATAGATTGGGCTCCTAGACATGACGCCAGCTCTCAGCCGGTTTTATTCTCGTCCATGGCCCACTCCCGCCCTGGCAATTAAACGATCTGTACCTCTCTCCTTCCCCCAGTGCAGTGCCAGATTTACATATAAGCTAAACAAGCTATGGCTTAGGTCTCCACTCACTTGGGGGCCTCCTAAAAAATTTAAAGGGGAAAAAAACACCTGGATGTACATTTCCAAAATATAAGATAAAAAACAAATAAATAAAATAAAACCTACATACGGCAACAGTGTTTTGTGTTGTGTCGGCTCCTATGATGTAAGTAATGGGCCCCGCCTGCTAGCCTGCTCCCTAAAATATCACTGGTTTGCTGTTACTATTTCATATTATAGCAAGTTTCTAGAGACTAGATTATGAGTCTTTGTAAATTGTGTTTCTAAAGGAATTTTTGTTATTGCCAAATGCCAATGTGTTAGCATTATTAAGCTGGTTATGAATAAAAAATCATTTTAAGTTAGGGCTTAATAATTATTTCACTATTAATATACTTCTTCGTGATTGTATTTCACTATTAATATACTTCTTCTTAATTGTATTTCAGTTCAACAATTACTTTGATAAAATACATATTTTGTTATGTGCAAATGGCTTTAGATACCTATTAGGTCCGTAAATTACCATATAGCCTATATTCAACACAAAAAACTGTGACAATTTGTTGTTGACAAAGGACAGCTGGACATATAAAGGGCCCCATTACAGTGGTGCCCCGCAAGACGAATGCCTCGCAAAACAAAAAACGCGCAAGACGAAAGGGTTTTTCGGTTTTTGCGTCGTTTCGCTAGACGATTTTCCCTATGGGCTCGCTTCGCAAGACGAAACGTCTTGCGAGTTTTTGCGAGTTTGTTTCCTTTTTCTTAAAGCTGCTAAGCCGTTAATAGCCGCTAAGCGCCGTTAATAGCCGCTAATAGCCGTGCTTCGCAAGACGAAAAAACCGCAAGACGAAGAGACTCGCGGAATGGATTAATTTCGTCTTGCGAGGCACCACTGTACCTTCAGTAGCTATGGGCCTTATCAAACCTAAATCCAGCCCTGCCCCAGCGATACAAGTAGTTAACACTAGATGTTGACATAGCGTGCATTGAAAGCTCTGTTATGCCATTTTAAACCCTTGCTGCTTCCCTCAAAGAATTCTGGGAGCTGTAGTTTGTTAAGGGTGAAGAAAGAGTTGTTCGGAGACCCTCCCTTCCCTCTCAGAGCGGTTTAACCATCAACTCCACTTCCTAGGGAAATCTGGGAATTGTAGTTCCGTGAGGGGAGCGGGATGTGTGTGTATCTTCTAACAACTCTCAGCACCCTAAACAAACTATAGCTCTCAGCATGGTGTGGATGCGGGCATTTTATTTTAATTTGGGCATGACTATAAACTGTTTATTATTGCTGTTATTATTGTTATTGTTGGTTTCTATTGATTTATTGGTCTGTTTGCTGCTTGCATAGGATATTTTGTTTTCTTTAAATGTTTGATGTTTTGTTGTGTTTTTATATATGTTGTAAGCTGCCCAGCCAGATGGGCAGGATATAATTTTTTTTGCTGTGGTAAAAAGAAAAGAAAAAGGGAACTTTAATGACTGCATGTCTCTGAATATCTTAGAAAAAATAGGAGCCTAGGTTTTTAGGGAGGCAAAAGAAGAGGCTGTGAGGAGGCCTTCGGGCTGAAACAGATCCTTCAAATCCTGGGGTCTATGACTTGCCAGATTTCAGCTTTAAATGTCTCACTTTGCACAGGCTTCTTGCAGTCCTGTCTGTATCAAAAGGTATCGACTCCAATTTTCCTGTGTAGTAAGACACAGCAGACCTACCTGAGAAGCTCATCCTGGCCAGGTCTGGAAGGAGTCAGAACAGCCGGTACAAGGTGGGGTCTAACCTCTGGGACATTTTCCTCATAAGCTCGGAGCCGCCCTCTTAATTCGGCCACCTGAAAGGCGTAAAAAAAAAGTTATTTATGAGTGAGAAAGCAACTGCAAAGCATCGATTTGCAGGTAGACAGCAAGAATCGACAGCTGGACTGCCACACAGCATAGTTTTCAGCTCCTTGGCACTGTGGTGAAACTTTTAACCAGACAAAGGGATTGCATACCTTGTCTAGCAATTCAAAAATGCCCCACTGGCCAGGGCTGTTGGCTAATTCTGGAGGTTACATGCCGTATTTTTCGCTCTATAGGATGCACCTGACCATAGGACATACCTTGTTTTAGAGGGGGAGAACAAGAAAATAAAATTCTCCCCCTCTCTGCTCAGTGCCCTTTCAGTGAAGCGGCAGGAGAAACGGAGCCCCTTCCATTTCTCCTCCTGCTTGGCTAAAGGGGCGCTGTGCAGCTCTCCCTCTCTGCTGAAGCCAGGAGAGTCTTGCTCTCCCGGCTTCAGCAAAAGGAACCTGAAGCCTCCGGAGCGCAACGGGAACTCGCGCAGGATAGCTGCTTGAAGCCTTCGGAGCGCACCGACCCCTCTTGCTCTCCAGGCTTCAGCGAAAGCAACATGAAGCCTCCAGAGCGCTCCCTCTGCGCTTTGGAGGCTTCGCGTTGCTATCACTGAAGCCAAGGAGCCTGCATTCACTCCATAGGACGCACACACATTTCCCCTTAATTTTTGGAGGGGAAAAAGTGTGTCCTATAGAATGAAAAATACGGTAAGTCAACATGACTAGTAGCTATGGACTACCATATCCCCTGTGAAGAAGGCTTCATTATACGATGACCTCAGGTTCCCACCCAAAGGAAACAGGGTCTGCTTACCTCTGCTTTCAGCTGCTCACAAACTGCTGCGTATTGGCTGATATGGCAATCCACACTGACCACGTTGCTTTTCATCTGCAGGCCAGGACAAAGCACAGAAAGCAGGTAATTTTGAGGTGGGGAACAGAGGAAGGCCATCACATTTTTGCACAAGTTGCAATTCCGGCCTGATTTAAGAGGTTGGCTTTCTCGGATACCTACTAGGAGTTTGATCTCTTTAGCTCGGTTGGCATACTTTAGGGTGTTGTAGGTGTCCTCGTAGGAAAGCGCAGAGGGACTAACGGCAGCTATCATTATGGTCCGGCAGTTCCCACCGATAGAATCCTTTAGGAGGCGGGTAAGCTTGCTGTCCCGGTATGGAATGTGAGGCTTTTTGCCCTGTGGGCCAAAAGGGAAGCAGAGACAAAAACTGGGTTTATAAAAATCATGTTCCCACAGGAAAATGCCCACAATTCCCCTTTAATTCTTCTGTGGCGACTGCGGCTACAGTCCCAAGTGCACGCCTACCTGGAGGTAAGTCCCAGTGAAGACAGTGGGTCTTACGTCCGAGTAAACATACCTGGTGCTGATAATGCCCAGGTTGCAGGTTCAATCCCCGTAAGGGACAGCTGCATTATTATTATTTATTAAAATTCAAATCCTGCCCTATACCCGCAGGTCTCATATTCCTGCATTGCAGGGGGTTGGACTAGATGATCCACACGCTCCCTTCCAACTCTACAATTCTGTGATTCTACGCAGAATATATTAGTCTTACAACTTCACCCCCTTGTGGTGAAGCTGAGATATAATAGGGGGTGGAAAGGACTCCATTTTTCAGCAGCTGGATTTTCCATCATTTCTGCAAAATGTTTGTGTGAAGGAAATACTTTATGAAAACAAGTAAGGGATGGAAGGATTAGAGGGGATGTTACAGCATGACATTATTTCTTTATAAAAACAGACAATATACACTCTTCACCCACCCCGAATCATGCTGCACATTTTCGAGCCTCTACCAGTCTGGATAACGCGATCAGATTTATTATGTTGAAAGCCTTCAAAGCATTTTTGTACACACACTTTATTATATAAAAATATGTACGCAGGAATGACTGTCACTGAGTGAACTCAGATGCCCTTTAACAATGGCCAAGGATGGCCCTGAACAGTAAACCCAGAGGCAGACCACAGAAATCTAAACCCAGGGGCAGGAAGAAGTAGCAAAGGCGTTACCTTGGCATCAGCCAGGCTGTTAATGACGTTGATGAGAGCCAGCAAGGAGCGGTTGATGTTGGCCCCCTCGCGGCGCCGCTCCCCTTTGGCCTTTGTGGCAGAGGCCCGCTCGGAGCCCGCCAAGTCGATCAGACTCATCTTGGCCACCTGAAGGTCCCGGGTGATGCCCACAACGCGATCCCGTTGCTTCACATGGATCTGAAAAAGTTAAAAAGTGCTGAATCCCTTGGTGTGGGTGGAAGAGCACTGAACTTCCTGAAAAGCAGAACTGGAGACAGCCAGTTGAATCTGCGTTGGTGCTGACCGTTAAAGCCCTAAACAGCCTTGGCCCTGTATACCTGAAGGAGCACCTCCACCTACATTGTTTGGCCTGGACATTGAGAAGTGAAGTTACAGGGAACCAGGCAGAGGGCCTTCTAGGTAGTGGAACGCCCTCCTTGTCAGGAGTTCAGCCTACACTCGAGTAGGACCCTGGCAGAGACACATACCCTCCTGGTCTTTCGTTTGGGAGCTTCAAAAGCTTTCTTCAGCTCGAACATCACAGCGACCGATGCCAATCGGCACCGGCACACTTAGGGATCCGCAGTTTGCACATACCGTGTGACAGAACTCAGCATTTTGGCTAATCTATTTTATTTACACACGGAACGCTACAACATGGCTCTCGCTCTCTCTAGCATCAGACAGCAAAGAGAAAAAGAACAAAGGACAATAGTCCCACTTAACGGAACGCAGTAACACAAACATCCTGTTTCCATCACTTCCCACTCTGTGGAGTCAAAATATATAACGTCAAGTGAAAGGCAAAAAAGCCCATGACTGCAATCATGGAGCAGGAACTCTAACATTCCTATCAGATGTCAAGGAGATGGAGAATTACACAACACTTGAAGGCAGTCCTGTTATCGGGAAGTTTTTAATGCAGTTCAAAAGCACACCGGTGCAAGTAGATTAATAGGTACTGCTGTGGCGGGAAGGTAAACGGTGTTTCCGGGCACTCTGGTTTCTGTCACGGTGTCCCATTGTGCCAGAAGCGGTTTAGTCCTGCTGGCCACATGACCCGGAAAGCTGTCTGCAGACAAACGCCGGTTCCCTTGGCCTGAAAGCGAGATGAGCGCCGCAACCCCAGAGTTGCCTTAGACTGGACTTAACCGTCTAGGGGTCCTTTACTTTTTACCTACCCCACAAGAATACAAATTGGATCAAGGATCCATCTGGTCTAACCTCCATTTTCCACAGCAGCAAGACAAAATATATCCAGGAACCATGAGGGCAACAGACCTCATGATTCAAGGCTTTGAGAGGGTTCACCTCAGCAATGTATCTGTCAAAATTACAAATACCTAAATGCAGACGGTCGTTTACCCTTGCTAGATTCAACGTGCTGCCATCTGCCTTATTGCAAGGGAGATTCGAGGGTAAACCATACGCGGAACGAGTCTGCCCCTGCGGCTTGATGGAGGTAGAAACTGCCTCTCATGCCTTGTTACGTTTCTACAGGGATATACGCTCGGCATTTATCACCCCTGCTATACAAAAATCTCCAAATGGGTCCGAACTTCAATGTCTAAAATCCCTCGTAGAGGACAAGGATCCAGAGATCAGGCTCAGGGTGGCCAAACTCTGTGCGACTGCCATAAAACTTAGGGAACAAGATGTGCTATCATAATGACTAAGGCCTTAAATGACAATTTTAGCTTATATTTAATTATTAATATTTAACTTATATATTTTTAACTGCTGATATATCTGTATTGTCCCTGTTATACCCAATTGCATATTCAAATGTATCCCTATTGTGTTTTATGCCTTCCCTGATATTGTATGTGAGCTGGAACTGGTTTGTGACCAAAATAATAAAATTTGATGGGTTGTTTTTTTCTTAAGGCTTCTGCAGGCTGGTGGGTTTTTCCGACAGGTGTATTCTGCTACTTAGCACTGACACAATAATAGTGCATCACTCATGGATTTCTAATGTGTCACTAATTGCTGCTTTATTAGTAGCTCCATGATGCTTCATGATGTTACCACACTACTGCCATCTGGAGGGGCAGTCTTCCACTATAGCACAAAGCAAGTGGGACCAAAACAAAAACACCACAGCATTTGTGGCATGAAAAGCTGCAGGAGTTCAGCAGGAAGTTGCAGGACACTCACTGATTTGAAAGTAAGCTGTGTAACCGCCCCAAACCCTTTGCGGGATCGCGTACAACTGGCTAAATGCCATCACAAACACAAATCATCATGAGCGTACAAAAAGCTTTCACTACATCGAGGGACAGAAATAATATTTCCTGTATGAAGAGGGAAAGAAACGTTTTCCTAATTACACTGCCCTGCAAAAGGCAATCTCTGCCACACTTACCTGGAAGACTGCATGGGAGCGTGAAGAGGTGGCGTTAATGTCTGTGGGGTGCTGTGTACGGTTCAGATTTCCTCGCCTCAGCATCTCCAGGAGTTGGCCTGCCGATTTTGGCTAAAAGTCACAGGCCAGCAGAGAGAAAGAGAGACTGTTTAGCTAGAAAATATGTGGAAAGAGTAATTCAATATTTAACTGTAAATTTATGTAAGGTTTTCTTTGTATGTGTGGATTTAAGATACTGTATGATATCTATGAATTTCAATAAAGGATTAAAAAAAAAAGTCACAGGCCAGCAGAGAGAGAGGGACTGTTGAGAAAAGGATGCTGCAGCCACAAATAGTAACTTCCCCTTCATGTTCCCACCACAGCTGAAGAAATCCCGTAAGCAAGCGATGGGCTCTTTAATTACATATATATACAGTGGTACCTCGGGTTACATGCGCTTCAGGTGACATACGGTTCAGGTTACAGACTCCGCTAACCCAGAAATATTACCTTGGGTTAAGAACTTTGCTTCAGGATGAAAACAGAAATCGTGCTCCAGGTTAAGAACAGTTTCAGGTTAAGAACAGACCTCCGGAGCGAATTAAGTTCTTAACCTGAGGTACCACTGTACATATATAAAAAGGTAAAGGTAAAGGACTCCTGACAGTTAAGTCCAGTCGCAAACGACTCTGGGGTTGCGGCACTCATCTCGCTTTACTGGCTGAGGGAGCTGACGTTTGTCCACAGACAGTTTTTCTGAGTCAGCATGACTAAGCCGCTTCTGGTGAAAGCAGAGCAGCGCACGGAAACACCGTTTACCTTCCCGCCGGAGCGCTACCTATTTATCTACTTGCACTTTGACGTGCTTTCGAACTGCTAGGTTGGCAGGAGGAGGGACCGAGCAGCGGGAGCTCACCCCGTCGCGGGGATTCGAACCGCCGTCGTTCCGATCGGCAAGCCCTAGGCTCTGTGGTTTAACCCACAGCGCCAACCGCGTCCCTATATGCATATATACCCCCCCCATATTGTTTTCCCTGCAAGGCAATCATCGTACCCACCTGGTGATAAGACAGCCCTTGTACCACGACCCCTTTCTCTGGGTCCTCCTGAATGGCCAGCGGGCCCTTCGGTTCCAACAGGTCGTGAATCTGCTCGTTGTACACCTGGAAGAAAGAATCGGGCTTCAGTACAGTGCATTTAAGTCTCCTGAGGGTCAGCACTCCAGAAGTGGCTTTCCAGCTGGGGCAGAGCCACTAGTTTTCTAGCAGGTGTGTCGCTGTCGCTCACTGGGAGATGGGGAGGTGAGGTGCAAATATCCTAGCAGAGCCAATCTGGTGTGTTTGCTCCACCCCCTATCATGCCAAAAAATCAGCTCGAAGCTGTAGCTAGGAGCACAACTCCCTCCTGATCTAAGCAGCAAGAGAGTCACCACTTGTTGTTTCAGGCTGCAGGCAACTGCTCATGTTTCTTAAATTCAGATAAACCAGTCAATCAGTTTTCGGGGGCATCTAGTGATCTAGATGTGGGCAGGGAGGGAACTAAAAGGTTCATTCGTTCTCTGCCGATTAAAAAGTAGCTTCATCCAATTCTGATGAAGCTTAACGTGCAAAACCAGGGCAGGGCCTCCCCAGCCCCGGTGCCTGCATTGTGGCCAGAAATTAGTGGCCAAAATTGTGGAAACCTTTTGGGAAAAGTGTACTTCTGAGGTTTGATGGCTCATAACACCACTTATTTTTGGAGTGATACCATAAAATTATATATCATTGGAGAGATATTTTAATGAAGAGTGTAAGGAAACAAAGTTTGTTCAACCACCTGTATTCTATCAAAAGTTATAGCCAAAGAACCAGAAAACGGAACCACAACTTGCTTAGGTTGATATGCAGGAACTTTCCTTCATCTGAACGTAGCCAATGGGCATGAGAGTTTAGAGAGCCAATCAGGTGTTATGAGCCATCAAACCTCAGAGATACACTTTCCCCAAAAGGTTTCCACAATTTTGGCCACTAGTGTGCCAACCCTGTTAGCCTGGCAGCAAAATATATTTTTGATTTTTAACGTATCTGGCTGTTTTAATGGTAGTTTCATCTGTGCCTCTAGTTTGGGTAGGTTTGCCCCGAATACTTTGTAGTAACAAGGCAACACGTATGGGGAAACAAACCATCAACTGGAAAGTTTTCCAGGTTTTTTAAATTATTATTTTTTTTTTTGAGGGAGGAAAGCCAAAGCAGATCGCAAGCAAACAAGAGCACCCGGCTTTGCCAAAATCACAGCAGCGAACCCTAGGCATAGCTCTCACCATTACAGGCATGGCACGCTACTCTGTAAAAAAAACAAAAAAACGGGGTTCCCTTTGAACTGGGGAACGCACTAGATGGAAGTTCTGCCAACCAACAGGTCTGAGCTGCACTTTGTATGCCATGGGCAGGAGCCCAAGGACTGCAACAATGCGGGCCACAGTGATTAATTGATTAATTAGTTAGATCAATTGCTTCGAAGCTTTTAATCAACTAAAAAGGTGCCTCCAATTAATCAGGCAGCTGGCTGGTTTTTTTTAAAAAATGTAATTTTTAAACACAATTCACTTATGGAAACTGCAGGTGGCAAGCACCCTCTTCCAATGGCCTTTTTCCTCTTCTGAGATGATGTCTCATGTGTGCATGATCTAATAGCAAAGAGCTTTCTCGGACGGCGTCTCTGTGCTTCGCTTCTGTGCCATATCTGAGGGGATGGGGAACCAGAAGTTGGTGGACTCCGCCTCCCAGCATCCTTCACCATCAGCCATGCTGGCAAGGGCTGATGGGAGTTGGAGTCTGATAACATTTGGAGGGCCGCAGAGCCCTTCCTGCATTCCATATTGTTCCAGTAAGGTAAAGGGACCCCTGACCGTTAGGTCCAGTCGTGGCCGACTCTGGGGTTGCAGCGCTCATCTCGCTTTATTGGCTGAGGGAGCCGGCGTACAGCTTCCGGGTCATGTGGCCAGCATGACTAAGCCGCTTCTGGAGAACCACAGCAGCACACGGAAACACCGTTTACCTTCCCGCCGGAGCGGTACCTATTTATCTACTTGCACTTTGACGTGCTTTCGAACTGCTGGGTTGGCAGGAGCAGGGACCGAGCAACGGGAGCTCACCCCGTCGTGGGGATTCGAACCGCCGACCTTCTGATCGGCAAGTCCTAGGCACTGTGGTTTAACCCACAGCGCCACCCACGCCACTTATTGTTCCCGAGGTTCCTGTAAATCAGAAGTATTGCCTTCTGCAAATGGAAAGTGCTGTTTTACTGGCACATGGTTATTTGTCAC
The DNA here is from genome assembly GCF_964106915.1 of Podarcis gaigeae. Taxonomy (NCBI): domain Eukaryota; kingdom Metazoa; phylum Chordata; class Lepidosauria; order Squamata; family Lacertidae; genus Podarcis; species Podarcis gaigeae. The sequence goes on from NC_139689.1 coordinate 42,758,828, forward strand.
AGCCCCCAAAAGGTGTTCCTCTTGTGTCAGAGACGTAGCGTCTTACCCATATGCAAAATTAATCAATAGATTAATCGATTTATTCATCATTTAAAATGCCTTTAATCAGGTTGCAGCCCCAGGAGAGAAAACACACACAAGACATTTTTGGTTGTAGCTAAGCCGGAATGAAACTTGCCTTCAGTGCCTTGATAACACATAGAATCATAGAACTGGAAGAATGGAAGGGGTCATCTAGTCCAACCCTCTGCAACGGACATCTTCCTGTGTTGGACCCCATCTGCACTATACTGTACATTTAAACCAGAATCATACCACTTTAAAAAGTCACTGCCTTCCCCCCTAAGAATCCTGGGAACTAGAGTTTGTTGACGGTGCTGAGAGTTTTTAGAAGACCCCTATTCCCCTCCCAGAGCTACAATTCCCGGAGTGGTTTAACAATCAATTGCTCTTCCAATAAATAAAAATAAAATAAACCCAACACTTTTAACAGGCTATAAGATTATTTAATGGCCAAAGGCGTGGTTAAAGAGGAATGTTTTTCCTGGTGCTTAAAGGGGTGTAATGACGGCGCCAGTCTGGGGAAAGCATTCCACAGACAGGGAGCCACCACGGAAAAGGCCCTGTTCTCACATATCTGCTACTTCAGGAAGTCCTTCTGAAGAGAACAGGACCAAGGGCAAACCCAGAATTTCCACTTGCCTATCTGTATGCGTGGAGGTCAAACTGCAAACCTGGGTTCCTGCTGGGGTGGTCTGACCTCTGCTATGAACACTGCATCTCTCTGCAGCCTAAGGTAGAAAGAAGCTGTAAGAAATGGGCGAGGGTGGTACCTCCTGGTAGGAGACGAGGATCTCGCAGTGCTTCTCCTCCTTCCTGGCCTCTATTTGCTTGTATAGCTCTTCCATGGTGAAGAACATGATGCCCGGTTCCTTCTCCGACCCCAGCATGGTGTGGGTCTTCCCTGCACCCGTCGCACCGTAGGCAAACACTGGAAGAGAAGGAGGGCACGGCCACTGAGTCAACCCCTAAGTGTCAGGGATGTGCATTGAACTAACCTGGATCACTAACAGATGCCGGAAGGCTGTTCAAATCCTGGGGCTGTGGTACCTTGGTTCTCAAACTTAATCTGTTCTGGAAGTCCGTTCCAAAACCAAAGCGTTCCAAAACCAAGGCGCGCTTTCCCATAGAAATTAATGGAAAACGGATTCATCCGTGCCAGACTTTTAAAAACAACCCCACATTGGGAACCACGGCTCTAGCCTTTATCTATGGTGTCAGGCCATGGCACGGCCTTGAAGACTGCCTGTCTCGACGGCAGAACCAAGAGAAGCCCCACCACTCCAGCCTCCTTACCCGAACAGTTGTAGCCATTCAGAACACCGCCCAGGATCTCTTTGGTCGTATTCTCAAACACCTCTGCTTGGGTAGCGCTCTCGCCGAACACGCGGTCAAAAGCAAACGTCAGGTTCTTGCCTTTCCTTTTCAACGGAGGGTCCTGAGCTTGGGCGAAGACCCCCGGCGGGCTGGCCTCCTCGGGATCAAACACCAGCATACAGTCTCCAACCACCCGCACCACACTTTGGCGGTTCCCCTCCCGCTCGCGGGGGGTCTGCGGCCGCACCCGCACCACTACCGCCACGCTGCCCTCTCCGGCGGGCGGGACGTGTGCCATGGCTTCAAGGCTCTGTGTCAAAGAGAGGACATTTGTAAAAAAACAAAAAACAAAAAAACAAGAAGCATTTTTGTTAGGGATTGTAGGACAAGACCTGCCGAGAAAAACAAAGAATGTATTTATGTATGCTACAACAGCGGCAAGAGTCTTGATAGCACAAGGATGGAAGAATGAGCAAATCCCAACGAAAGAACAGTGGCAAGAAAAACTGACGAGTTAAGCAGAGCTGGCTAAACTGACATATAAATTGGGGGACAAGGACAACTGTGGCTTCAAGGAACAATGGGAGCTTCTAAAAAGACAACAAAATGAACTGGAGTCCTTGGCAGGTTTTGAATAAACATACACCAATTTATTGGCTGATAACATGTTAGATAGATAATGTAAGGATATGTAAAATTTTATAACATGCAGAGAATAACATGTGCTGAGAAACGAGTGAGAGGAGCTGAGGGGAATCTTTGGAGGGGGAGGGGAGGGACAGATGAAAGGGAGGGGGAGGGGGGAATAATGTATGTGATTATATGGTTTGATAATTTGTTATGTTAAAATTGATAATAAATTTTAAAAAACAAAAAAAAGAGAGGACAGGAGCATGTCAACATGCACAGCGCCCGAGTCTTCACATCCCTCTTGATTCCGAGCTGGGGCTGAATTGCTCTTGAAGACGCTCTGCAAACTGGCCACATCGACATTCAAAACAGTTATCGTACCACTTGAAAAAGATAGGGCTTCCCCCAAGAATCCTGGGAACTGTAGTGTGGAGAGTTATTAAAGGTAAAGGTACCCCTGACCGTTAGGTCCAGGTGCGGATGACTCTGGGTTGCGCGCTCATCTCGCTTTATAGGCCGAGGGAGCTGGCATTTTTCTGCAGACAGCTTCCAGATTATGTGGCCAGCATGACCAAGCTGCTTCTGGCGAACCAGAGCAGAGCATAGAAATGCCATTTACCATCCCGCCAGAGCGGTACCTATTTATCAATTTGCATTTTGATGTGCTTTCAAACTGCTAGGTGGGCAGGAGCAGGGACCGAGCAACGGGAGCTCATCCCATCGTTGGGGATTCAAACCGCTGACCTTCTGATCAGCAAGCGCTAAGCTCAGTGGTTTAGACCACAGCACCACCCATATTCCCCCAAGTCACTGGTTTTCAGCCAGTGTGCCATGGCACCCTGGGGTGCCTTGAATGATGGTCAGGGGTGCTGTGGGCAACACTGGCCTCTGTCGTTCTTTCCTTCCCCCCCTCCTCTGATGCCCTCGCATCTTTGCCTCCCAAAGGCTTGTCCAGCTGTTCATTGCAGCAGCCACGGCTACAGGCTCCCCAGGCAAATGATGCCTCTGGGGCTGGCCAGGGGGTACTGATGCCAGGAGCTGAGACGGCCTCGGAGTAGCAGGTAAGTGGGTGAGGAAGTCCAGCCAGCCAGTTTGCCAGCCCTTGCTGTTGGGAATGGACAGACAAGTGGGAGGCTGGGCAGGCAGGCAGCTGCTGTGCCCGCCTTTCTTGTGCTTGCGAGGCCCGCCTGGGAGCTGAGTACCCAGTGCTGAAGGAGAGCCTTTCTGCCCTGCAGGCCTGGCAGCACCTGCTGCTGCCACCCAAGGTAAGGTGCTGGCCTCACCTTTGGCCAGTCTCCATTGGTCCACTAAGGCCGTGGGCATCCTTTTCCCAGGCTCCTGTGGGGCAGCTTGAGGAGGTGGTGGTGGGAGCAGCTCAGAGGACTCCCAAGGAGAGGGGAGAAGGCTGAGGGAACCCTCCACAAGGGAGGGTGTTCAAAAAAGGGTGAGGGGCTGCCAGCTCTGTAGGCAAAGGGTGACATAACTGGGCTCCTGAGCCCCACGGGGGTGCCGCAGAAAGAATGTAGTTGGTCAAGGGAGCCATGGACTCAAAAAGGTAGAAAACCTCTGCCCAAGTTGGTTTAACAATGCATCCTTCTTCCCAAGGAACAACAGTCATACCTCTGGTTGAATGCGCTTTGGTTTGAGCGCGTTCGAGTTGTGCTCCACGGCAACCCGGAAGTAACGGAGTTTCGCCGCTTGCGCATGCGCAGATGCTCAAAATGACGTCACGCGCATGCACAGAAGTGGCTAAAAGTGACATGTGCGTGCCATCGCTAGTTACGTTTGCTTCTAGATGCAAATGGGAATCCGGAACGGATCCCATTCATATCTAGAGGTACCACTGTATAGGAATTATAGCTCTGGGAGGGAACAATGCAGGTGGTCAACAAAAGAGGTTTAAAGACTGTCTCAAGGCAAATTTTTAAAAATGTAGTATAAACACCAGCAATTGGGAAACACTGGCCTGCGAGCGCTCCAATTGGAGAACAGCCTTTACCAAAGGTTTCATGGGCTTTGAAGATGCTTGAACTCAGGATGCAAGGGAGAAACGTGCTAAGAGGAAGGCACACTTGGCAAATCCACACCGTGATCAATTCCTGCCTGGAAACCTATGTCCCCACTGTGGAAGGACGTGTTGATCCAGAATTGGCCCCCACAGTCACTTACGGACTCATTGTTAAAACCGTGTTTATGGAAGACAATCTTACTCAGCTATGAATGATCACCAAACAAGGAGGAGGAGTTACCTAACAAAGGGGAAAGCCATGATTGCTTATAGTAGTATGATACTTCTGTAAATGTATGATGCAGTTGGGAAACCTGGGGACATGCATACACGAGTCAACCTAAGTTTGCATAAGGAGATGATGGTGAGATAAACAAATTGCAATTTAATATGCCATCTATTCATTCACAGAGAAAAACAATTCTGCTCCAGGGAAGTAGCAAATAACCAGCCACATGTCAGCCAACCACCTAACTCTCCTCGGAGTCCTTCACAATGTCTCAACAACCTTCCTGAAGTTCAGAGCCCAGCACCTGAACACAGGATGATAAATTTGTCTTGCTTTAATGCTACTAAGGCAACAAATTTACAGCCCTGTTCAGCCACAAGGGATTAACGGCCAAAGGCACTCATTGATTGATTGTACCGGCTAATCAATGCATTCATTTGTTGCAAGATTATAAATGTGGGTTTTAATAACAGCTGTCCTCTCTGAAAAGAGCAATCACTTCTGACGGCTTTGTAGTAAGGCAGTGCCTTCACTTCTACTTCGGGATTCAGGCCATGTTCACAAAATCGTTTCCAAAGGGCTCAATTTATGTCTTAAGGGACAGATCGGAACAGATCAGAAACATCCTGAAACTGAGGGAAATGGGAAATGTCTGGCGGGGGCCACGCGTGGTTGGAAGGAAGTGCTGTGCAAAGTCACCATTTAGCAATTCTGAGAACTGCAAATCCAACATTTTGGAATTCCTTTCAAGAGGAAAGCCGAAAACAAAAAACTCTAATGGATTAAGACTTTGAATCATTGCTTTCAAAATCTATTCATCAAACCTGTTATATATATATATATATATAAAATCTACGAAAGCAAATATATATATATATATATATATATATATATATATATATATATATATATATATATGGGGGGCGCTGTGGGTTAAACCATAGAGCCTAGGACTTGCCGATCAGAAGGTCGGCGGTTCGAATCCCCGCGACGGGGTGAGCTCCCTGCTCCTGCCAACCTAGCAGTTCAAAAGCACGTCAAAGTGCAAGTAGATAAATAGGTACCGCTCCGGTGGGAAGGTAAATGGCATTTCCATGCGCTGCTCTGGTTCGCCACAAGCGGCTTAGTCATGCTGTCCACGTGATCCGGAAGCTGTACGCCGGCTCCCTCGGCCAATAAAGCGAGATGAGCGCCGCAACTCCAGAGTCAGTCACAACTGGACCTAATGGTCAGGGGTCCCTTTACCTTTATTCTGGTTTTCTACCACTATCCGTTGTTATATTTTGGCATGGCCTATCATATTTAACAGAGGGCATATGAGCAGCACGTTTTTGGAATTACAGAAGTTGGAAGGGACCCTAAGGGACATCTAGTCCAACCCCCTGCAAGGCAGGAATATGCAGCTGTCCATTACGAGGATTGAACCTGCAACCTTGGCATTATCAGCACCGCACTTTAACCAACTGAACTATCCACATCTTAAACTGCATTTGATTCTTGTTCTTATTATTTATATTTTAAGCTGTTGTGGCCTGAGCCAACATCACTGTGTGATGGGGGCCGAATAGACAAGGCTGCAATCCTAAACCCACTTACGGGGAGTAAGCCCCATTTAATTCAATAGGGTTTACTTCTGATAAGATATTCTTAGGGTTGCAATGTCAGTAAGTAAATAAATAAAAAGCATTTTTTGTATGGCAGACATGTTTTAGCAGTGCAGAGGACTGCAACAGGATTAGCAAAAATCAAGTATCTGCTAGAGTAAAGCTATCATTGGATAAAATACCATACATTTGCCTATGCATTTAAAAATACCAGGGGATTGGGAATATCTGGAATGATCCTGTATCACCAAGTGGCTTAGCACCGTTGGTCAAGTCAATGTAGATTAGTTCAGTCCTTCATTCTTTAAAATTAATAAACTGGTATCAGGATGTTTTCATATGTTCGCAAATGGAAGGGAAACAAAAACATACAGATATTGTGTTTTACCCTAAGGGGCAAACAGCAGCTTGAGTGTGGAGAATTATGTGGACTGGGAAAACAGCGTAAAAGGGGAAAGTTAACCCTCTCACTTGCTGAACCTGGGTCCTAATCTGAACCCCCTATCTCAGGGCAGCTAATAACAGTTATATAAACAGACAGACCAAAAAGCCCCAGGAGATCCTATTCAGTTCTCCCACGACAGTTTGGCTTGAAATGTATATTATATTTGATGTGTGGTAAACATTCTAAACACAGACTGTGGTCTGTGGTGCTCTGTTCAGAAAAGCCAAGGAGATGTTGCAGAACAGCCACAAAATATATATTCTTGGCCCTATACATGCAAGAGGGGTCGGGGGAATACTCATTTTTAAATTCATATTTAACCCAGGAGCAAAAATGAGTGCTTGTTCAGCATAGAACAACCCCCTACCCCCCAAAAAAAAGATTATTACACGACCCACTGAGATTCATGGCAATGTTCAAGTGGTCTCAGGCTCAGCGAGCTTGAGAATCTCTGTTTTATAACATTGTTTTGCGGTTGTGAAAGACGGTCTGTTGGATCCCTCGCCCCTTGGTGAGGTCTTCATGCAAAACCTCTCCCATTAGTTGCCAACGTTTTAACCAGCCCCTGCTCCTATGCCTTTAAACGGCAGCTTGAATACCAAGGGGGGGTTTCTTTCTTTCTTCACAACATGGAGATCCATCAAGGGCAGGATGATCCTCAGACATTGATAGATCTCCACGCTGTCGAAAACTTCCCGATCTGTTTTCTGTATATTGCAGCCGCCGAAGGCACTAAAAGCAGGAAAGGCTGTTCAGTCGACGATGCAAGATAATCCTCGTACCGTGTGGTCACCAGACAGAATCCTATATTATATACAGTATATTTTTCTCTCTCCCCCCCCCCCCCGCCGGCAATAAAAATCAAGCACCCCTAAACACGCGCCACATTCTTCCTAAGTCCCCTTACCGAGATCCTGCACGCAGTTCTGCCTCCTTCGACTCGCCAGTTCAAATCTCCCGGCCACGCCCCTTCGCCCGCTTCCCATTGGTGGGCTGGCCTAGCACGCGCGCCTCTAGGCTTCTTCTAATTGGTCAGTCTGTTCCTTTGGCGAGGACAAAAATACTGTAGAGGCGGCCGGCCTTTCGCTATGCATGCTGGGAGTAGTAGTTCCGGTTAGGCTGGGGGGGGGGATGCGAAGGAACTGATGAAGTTGGCTTTTTGCTGCAACCTGCAGAAAAACAGTAGTGTGATAGGAATTTTGAGGTCTTAGATATATGGTAATGTTCATAAGTGTACCAACCAAGCACGTACATATTTTTTTTAAATAACTTTTTATTCAAAATTAAAACAAAACATATTATCCAGAAACATATCACCCTTATTTCCCCCCATTTTTCCTCCCCCCCACTCCCGACTTCCCTCAGTTCCAGTCTTTGATTTCTCTAGAAATGCTGTTTTCTGCATGTTACACAGTTGTATAGCTCCTCAAACTATTTAACTGATTATTATCAATAAAAAGTTTGTGAATATTTATTCAAAACCAGCCAAGGAGTCCAATTCGCTTTGTTGTGTCTTCAAATACTTCGTAAAGGGTTCCTATTCATCTTTAAAGTCACAGTTATCCTTGTCCTGTAGCTTGTATGTCAGTTTTGCCAGTTCTGCATAATCCATCAATTTTTCTTGCCATGATTCTTTAGTTGGGGTTTAACCAAGCACGTACATAGATCAGCACAGGAAGACAGACCTGGAACCATTTTGGATTCCCAAACTGACCAAATGTTTTCTCTGCAAGGTCAAAGGAAAATGGAAAAGCCTCCCCATTGTCTTTTCCTTCACAAATCCTGTCTTAAGGGTATGTCTGTGTTTGAATAGGGTGTGAGCCTGTGACCTGGCCCAGGAACTAAGTATTTATCATTACAAAAGACTGGCCAGGCTCCCCAGGCAATCCAATCAAGTAACCTGCCAGACAGGAGATAAACAGGAGAAAAACAACATTCAAATTTCTGTTTAGACCGCCTTTTCTGTGATGTATGTATGATGTTTCTGGGGGTGGTCTTGATCTACAGGGTGGCAATTTCAAAAGTCCATATGGGCGCCATTGTTCTGGATTCCTCCTCCCTCCTGCATGTGGTGAGTGAGGACCCTGTTGCAAAGGTCAATAAAGATCAGGCTTACAAGCTGCTTTGCTTCTCAATATTCTTTGGTTGGCCTCTGTTATTTTCTCCTACCGATAGGGAACCTATGTAAGGACTCTATATAGGCTCTTGGATACCCCATAAGGGAAAATGGCATTTTTTGTTTATAACAGTAGCACAGTACAACACTGGGGGAAGAATAACCCTGGATAATGTCTCTTGGTACAGAAACATGTGGGTATATAGCAATATCATTAAAAAATACTGTTGCAAAAGTCGGGTGGCAAGAGCCTGTGCGGTTCCAGGAAAATCACCTGGGGACTGTGCTCTTTTGGAGATCTGAGACACGGTGGAGACTCGTAGCTTTAAGAAATGTGGTTCATTCACCTATTTACGCCTTCAGTCTGCATGGAGGGAGTCCAGATCCTAGAACACGGTCATTTCTTTCCCCCCCCTTTCCAATAAATTTTTATTATTTTCTTTACACATACAATTGTAATACACATAAATCACATTATTACCTTAGCTCTGCCGCGCTTATGACTTCCCTCCACCCCTTCAGCGAGCATCCTATGTTTTCTTATATCGCGTATTCTATTTATTTAACTTATATCTGCCATACATTGTAAGAGTTATAAGAGGAATTTACTCAAACTTTCTTGATACTTCTGTTCATCCTGGTCTCAAATTCTTCCCATCAATCTGGCTAGTTATGCGTAGCTCATCATCTTCACCTGCCATTCTGCAATGGTAGGTATTTCTTGTGTTTTCCTATTCTGGGCCAGCATATTTCTTGCTGCAGCTGTGCCATACATAAAAAATCTTTGGTCCATCTTTTTAATTTCTTTCCCCATCAACCCCAACAGAAAGGCTTCAGGTTTTTTGGGGGAAGTATATTTAAATTTTTTCTTGAGTTCATTATAGATTAATTCCCAAAAATTCTTCACTTTACCACAGGAGAACATGGTCATTTCAAACGGAGGTTGTTCCCTACAGCAGTGCAGTTCCCTCCAGTCTTAGGGCATCTCTCCTCATTCTGCAGTTCCTCAAAACAGCCTCCTTTTTTCGCTTGCATTCTAATGCTCAGTTCTGTGGGTGCTTCGAAGTACTAATGGTTAATTCGCAGGGAAACCAAAATGCTTGTTTACAAAGCTATTGAACTACCAACCTTACTGTATGCTTGTGAAACATGGTCCACTTATAAACTCTTATCTCCAACTCCTTATCAGGTTTCATCAACAGTGTCTCCAGAAAAATTTATGCATCACTTGGGAAGACAGGCGAACTAATGCAGTGTACTGGAAGAAGCAAAGATCTTTAGTTCTCTTAGAATGGCAATGGCACATGGTAAGTTGTGGGTGAACATATCAGAAGACACAGCGATTCTTCAAACAGCTCTTGTTTATTCACAGGCCAGAACAGAACATAACAGAACTGAAGGATTCAGCCAGCCTGCTTATATAGAGCTCCAGTACAACGCAACTGTAACAGCTTTCTGTAATTATCCAATCACTGAACGTCACTTTCAATCCATTATTTGCATATGTGGACCTGAGTGAAATCTATATACAGTATCCCCCTGCTGGCCCAGGGGGAGAACTTCAGTACATAACACCACCCATCTAAGAGGCGTTGGAACTGAGCTCCGGCTGAAAAAAAGGCCCTATGGAGGCCCGATAAAGTGATCAGGTGAACCTGTGCTCCAACATCACGAAAGGAATGGGTATTTTGGCTGTTCACAATATAATGAATGTCTGTCATGTTCCTCCTTAGTCATCATGGTGTATACATGCGTGATACAGGGCCGTGCCTCTCCTCCTGAAAGGTTATTTGGGAAGTCTCAGAGAGTGTTTGATCCTGGTTACACGGCTCCCTGTCCGTATGGTCCTTTGCATTCCCTTGTGCAGGGCTGTCTAGTAAACAATGTCAGGAAAGGGGAGTTTGACTCCTGCCTCGAGCGACCCAAGGTGATGTTTGTGTGATCTGTCTCAAATCCATCATTTTTCATTAATCTAGGTTATGCTACTCCACATGGTCCTCACTGGCAACATGGCGTCATGACAGCTAACGTCTTTTTTGTGTGCACTTGTGCTCCTGATGGTATCAGGAAAGTTCTGCACAATCCCTCTTCCAACACTGCTCATGCCTGGAGAAGTTTCAGGGAAGAAATTCTGCTCCATTTCCAGTCACTGACTGCACATCCTGTAACTTACTTCTGACATCCTGCAACTTTTTATGCCACAAATATTTGGGGGGTGGGTAAGTTGCTGTTATGGTGCTGGAGGAGACTCCCGAAAGTCCCATGGACTGCAAGAAGATCAAACCTATCCATTCTTAAGGAAATCAGCCCTGAGTGCTCACTGGAAGGACAGATCCTGAAGCTGAGGCTCCAATACTTTGGCCGCCTCATGAGAAGAGAAGACTCCCTGGAAAAGACCCTGATGTTGGGAAAGATGGAGGGCACAAGGAGAAGGGGACGACAGAGGACGAGATGGTTGGATAGTGTTCTCGAAGCTACCACCATGAGTTTGACCAAACTGCAGGAGGCAGTGGAAGACAGGAGTGCCTGGCGTGCTCTGATCCATGGGGTCACTAAGAGTCGGACATGACTAAACGACTAAACAACAACAACAAAGTTGCTGTTCCGCTTTTGTTGTGCTACAGGTCAGGTGTGCCCTTCCAGACAGCAATAATGTGCTAACATTGGGGAAGCGTAGCAGAACAGCTGACAAAGCGGAATGAGGTGGGGATGGTCCGGCATAAATCCATAATGAATGCACTATTAATGTGTCAATTACATATCCCTGCCAAAAAAAAAACAACCCACCAGTCTGGAGGGGTCCGGAGGGCAACCTCCATGAATTTACCTCAAATAATTTACCTCAGATAACTAGATGCTGAGAGTAAGGAAAAGGGGATGGTTGTCTTCCAGCAAAACATGCTTGGCCGCTGCTAAATATATCTGGGCAGATCCTTGCTTTTTCTAGCAACCTCTGATCCGGAAGGCATGTCAAGATTATTTACTCCTGCCCTCTGCCCTATTAATCTGCTTGTTTATTTTCTGCATTTATTCTGCCAACCCTTAATGAGTCTTCTCTAGGCGGCCCGCCAAGCAAAACCACAAAAATACACAAAAGGTTCAATATAATACGACGACGAGTATAACAATTTATTTTTTTAAAAAACGAACCCATGTTTAAATCCTGTTCTGTTGCAGAATCACTGCTTGGCCACTGCGAGGGCTGTAGTGGTCCCAACAGGTTGGATGCAGAAGTGTCAAAGCTCGTTTGAAACATATACAGTCTGTGCATATTACCGTATTTTTCCGTGTATAAGACAAGGCTTTTTGCTTTAAAAAATAGGCAAAAATTGGGTGTCATCTTATACAGGGATAGTGAATGTAGAGGGGGGACATGCCATTAATGGCAGCAGCAAGCAAGAGATTGGCAGCAGCGATTGGGCGGGTGATTTGTGGCTGCGGCAAGGCCTGCTGGCGATTGGCTGTGGCAATTGGGCAGGCAATTGGTGGCTGCGGCGAGGCGGGCAGGCAATTGGCGGCTGCAGCAAGTGGGCAGGTGGGCTGGTGGTGGTGGTGAGCGGGCAGACAATTGGTGGCTGCAGTGAGGTGTGCAATTGGCAGTGGCTGTGGCAAGCGATCAGCAGTGGCGGGCAGGCGGATGAGCGATTGGCGGAAGTGACCTCGTCTTATACATGGGGGCGTCTTATACGCGGGGGGGGGGGAATGGGTATCTGCTCTTTTGAGGACATATGGTGTTGACAGTACAGTGGTACCTCGGGTTACATACGCTTCAGGTTACACTCCGCTAACCCAGAAATAGTGCTTCAGGTTAAGAACTTTGCTGCAGGATGAGAAGAGAAATCGTGCTCCGGCGGCGTGGCAGCAGCAGGAGGCCCCATTAGCTAAAGTGGTGCTTCAGGTTAAGAACTGTTTCAGGTTAAGTACGGACCTCCGGAATGAATTAAGTACTTAACCCGAGGTACCACTGTATAGGATAAGTACATTACAAAGCTACGAAGTTATACCGTGTCAGTCCACTGGTCCGTCAAGCACAGTATTGTCTATTTACACTGACTAGCATAGAATCATAGAATCATAGAGTTGGAAGAGACCACAAGGGCCATCGAGTCCAACCCCCTGCCAAGCAGGAAACACCATCAGAGCACTCCTGACATATGGTTGTCAAGCCTCTGCTTAAAGACCTCCAAAGAAGGAGACTCCACCACACTCCTTGGCAGCAAATTCCACTGTCGAACAGCTCTTACTTTCAGGAAGTTCTTCCTAATGTTTAGGTGGAATCTTCTTTCTTGTAGTTTGGAACCATTGCTCCGTGTCCGCTTCTCTGGAGCAGCAGAAAACAACCTTTCTCCCTCCTCTGTGTGACATCCTTTTATATAGCAGTGACTCTCCAACGCTTCAGACATGCGTCTTTTCCTGTCCTCCTACTTGAAGATGCTGCGAATCTTTTGCATAAAAAGCATACTCTCTGGCTCTGAGCCTCAGCCTTTCTGCAAACTTGTCAGCTTTCTGAAAACCCAGAATTAGATTTTAACATCGCTCTATTCTTCCTGAAAGTTCTGGGGTATGTGTCACCCTCAAGGAATGCCTTGACATTAGCCATCAACCTGATCTTTTATTTCAACAAATATTTCCATCCAAACCTGCAGTTGCAAAGGAGCTGAGACCTCAACAAGAGCTTCTCTTTCACCAATGAGCTCATAGATGAGCCTTAGCAAGTTTGGGATTAGGAGGAATGAGTTTTGGATCAAAAGAGGCAGGATTGCATGAGATCCCTCCCTCTGGGGGATGTAGAAATTAAAAAAATATGTATAAATAAATCTGTACATTAACTTCTATGCTAGTTAACTGTGTGGTAAGTAAACATTAACTTCTTAAACCATTAGAGCAGGGTTGAGGAACCTGTAGCATTCCTGATGTGACGGGACTTCAACCCCCAATGGCTCGCCTCTCCCAAAAGATATGGGGGAATGTGATGCTAACACCCGATAACAAGATGGAGGTCTACCAGGCTTGTGTGTTGAGCACGCTGCTTTATGGAAGTGAGTCGTGGGCAATTTACAACTGTCAAGAGTGATGCCTCAATGCCTTTCACATGCATTGCATCAGGAAGATTTGGGGTATCACCTGGCAGGACAGAGTCTCAAACGAAGATGTCCTCTCCGAAGCCCACAATCCCAGCATGTCTGCACTTCTGTCTCAGCGACGTCTATGCTGGCTTGGTCCCATCCACAGAATGGAAGATGGCAGGATCCCAAAGGATGTGCTCTATAGGGAGCTGGCTTCAGGCACCAGTCCTGTTGGCTGACCAACTCTACGTGACAAACACGTCTGCAAATATGTCAGGAAGGTTGGCAACATCAACCCCGCAGTGTGGGAATTCCTCACTGATGACCGCAGTGCCTGGAGTCAGAAAGTCAGGTTGTGTATTCATAGTAGTGGCCAGAGGAGGGATGACCTGCTGGGAGGAGCACAGAGATAAGAAATGCCATGGTGCATCTGCAGTAGCAAAACTGGACACCTTCATCTGCTCCAGCTGAAACAAAACATGTCTGTCCCGTATTGGTCTCTACAGCCTCAGCAGTTGCTGCAACCTTCCAGCAGTTGGACTTCATCCTCAAAGGTGCACTCCTCCATTGTCTCCTGAAATAGACGGCTGTTGACCATGATGGGTGGGGCTGATGGGCATTGGAGTCCAAGTGCTGGGCCCAGGGGTAATGGAGCAACGCAGTCCAGGTCTGGTCCCGAATCCAAGGGTTCCATGAGGAGTCAGTCTGACAGGGCCAAGGCAGGAAACCAGGCACAGGGTCTCAGACAGGTTCTGACAAACAGCAATGTGGCTCCCACAACCTGGGGCGGGGTCCGACAGCCTTTTATCTTTGTTGGGGTAATGGCTGGTCCTGATCCCCTAGTGACTCACCTCCCTGTCTCGCCTGAAAGCGAGCACTCCTCCTGCGAGTACTCAGGTCTCTCCTTCTCTCAGACCGTGGTCTTTGCAGTTCGGGAGATGTTGGTGGGTTACTAGACCCAGGTGCCACCTCAGCCTCTCCTGACCCAACTGGTAGTGGAGCAGCTGTAAGTGATTGCCTAGTTGAAGGCAACAAGGTGATCCCCGCATCTGGAGCCAGGGCGGGCTGAGGCCCCTGACTCGGCCCAGCTGGTGCTTGTTGCAGGGGAACCTGTGCAGACTGGGGCTCTTCAGAATCAGGCCACAGACCATGTTCAGATGCCGCCTGAGGCAAAGGATCCGGTGCGGACAGAGTCCTCTGGTTCCGAGTCCGAGCCAGTGTCCCAGGCCATCACAATATGCAGGACCACAGATGCCTTAAGGTAAAGGGTAAAGGGACCCATGACCTTAGGTCCATTCGTGACCGACTCTGGGGTTGTGGCACTCATCTCGCTTTATTGGCCAAGGGAGCCGGTGTACAGCTTCCAGGTCATGTAGCCAGCATGACTAAGCCACTTCTGTCGAACCAGAGCAGCGCACGGAAACGCCGTTTACCTTCCCACCAGAGCGGTACCTATTTATCTACTTGCACTTTGACGTGCTTTCGAACTGCTAGGTTGGCAGGAGCAGGGACCGAGCAACAGAAGCTCACCCCGTTGTGGGGATTCGAACTGCTGACCTTCCGATTGGCAAGTCCTAGGCTCTGTGGTTTTACCCACAGCACCACCCGTGTATTAAAGGAACACGGAAACATGGTTAGATTCTGTGGCAACAAGTTTCCCAGTGGTGAGAGCCAACTAACGGGGCCGTGCCCACCCAAATCCCAGCTGGAAACAGTAGGCGCCCATTGGCACCCCAGCCCCCCAAGCGAGGCAAAAGCCAGTGAATCGTTGGGTGTCTCATGTTTCCCTGCTGCTCGGCTCCGACACGTAGACCCCCTCCAGCAGGCAAGCTCATATGCGAGACTGGAGTTGGTTGGTCGGCTGCCCCTCTCTCGCTCTCCCACAAACAGGCCTCTGGTCATCTGCTTGCCCGCAGAGCCTGTGTGGCACGGAAAGCAGTCTGTCAGGCCTTGTTAGGCATCAACCGTCTTGTGGAACGGAAAGAAATCAGGCAGGCTGATGGATTTCCAGGGCTGCTGGTGAATGGCAGAGATGTGGGCAGGGTGGGAGAGCGAGAAAATTAAGAGAAAGCCAGAGAGGGAGAGGTTTCTCTCTTGCTCTCTCATTTTGACAATGTGCAGCCGCGAGTGACAGAAAAGGGGAGATGCAGAGGCGGCTGGGGGGTTGCCAGGCCACATCAAGGCCTGTCCTCCTGTCTGCCGTTGTCACTGGGTGGCTATTCCTGGACCCTATCTCTTCCAGAACCATGCGGGGTGTCAAAACCCTTTGCTCTCTGCTTCCCCCGGATTTTACCGCAGAAGAAAATGGGGGAAGATTGGTTGGCGGGACTCGGAAGAGGTGACTGTCTGCCGTCCGCTGTTCTGCATAAAGTATTGTTATGGGGTTTGGGTGTGGCAGGGCCAGTCTAGATGATATCCTTGGATCCCTTCCAGGCTTGTGATCCTATATCCACTCGGGGTTAGAGAGAAGGAGCCATGTCTTGCTCTGCGATGGACTTTGTAGCTTCCCTGGAAGCCTAAAGGGGAAGTGAGATCTGTTGGGAGTGACAATGTTGTGAGTCCCACCATCCTGTGCTCAGGTCGTATATATTTGTAAGTGAAGCCATTTATCCTAAAGACCCTGCAGTCTCTGCCAGGGCTGGCCCAAGACATTTTGGCACCCGAGGCCTGCCAGGGAAGAAGAAGTGAGTGAAGATTGACATCAGGAACTAGGGGAGGATAAAGATCTACATTAGGAACTTCATTTCCAGTTTGCCAAGAGGCCGCTGTGGAGGTCTGACCTCCAAGAAGAGTGCAATAGCTGTAGTTGCCACCTCAATAAATGCATTTCTTGGAAGCTGGATCTGCTACCCTGCCACTGTGGCAGTTGCCTCACCTTGCCTTATGGGTGGGCCGGCCCTGTTCTCCACTGACCTTCATTCCAAGGAAACCAAGCCCGGCTTAGCACAGGAACCCCTGGAGTCTCTCACCACATGGAAATTGCAGACCCTCCAAGTGTCCCTATTTTCCAGGGACAGTCCCGGATTTACACAAGCCGTCCTGGTTTCTGATTTGATTCTGGAATGTCCTGCTTTTCCTTAGGACGTCCTTATTTTCATTGCAGAAATGTTGGAGGCTATGAAATTGGGGTTTAGCATAACCCAAACTCCCACAGAGGCACAGTTAACAGGGAGCTTTTCTTTCCTTGCAAGCGAAATAATATTCCAGAAATATTCAAAGTTTTGAGCTACACAGAACTCTCCATCACGTAGAATGCAGGAAGTCGGAGACTGTCGGCCCCAGAAAGGGCAAAAATGCTTCAAACTGCAAGTATAAATAGACATGCCAAGTCCAACTGTCTCCAAGGCTTCATATCAGGACCAGCTGCCTCAGCAGTAAGAATACAGCCAACATCTGTTAAGACTAAGCTCCTGCTAAGACGTACTATACACTTCAGGAACACCGGTGATTTATATTACAGCACTTTGTTCTTTTTGACAACTTGGAGGCAAAAATATTAGAGGCACGAGGAGCGATTTGCAGGCCGTGCCTCGTGCGTATGCTTTGCAATGGAAACGGATTTTAAAGAATAAAACAAACCTACGAGGGGAATTATACCATCTGATTCATGTTGGCAGCGCAATATTTCCCTGGCTACTCTCGTGCATATGTTATGGAATTATTGTCAGATAAAATTCAATTTTAGCAAAAGTTATTAAAATATAACTAGAGGCTTATAGCCCATGATTCTGGCTGGTTGCTTCGAAAAGCAAAAGGTGAACTTTCAGCCTTCTTTACCATTTTGGCTCCTGGCCATGCATGTTTCAATGGATACAGCAACATGAGCGGGTGAGCAACACCAATTCCACAATAAACTCCTATCTGGAAACATCCTCTGTTCTCATATTCCTTCCCCTCTCTGATTCCTCTTTCTCCTTCCTGCCATTTCCTTTCCGTGGTTCTACTTCCCTAGCCCGCTCTAGAACAAAAGCTCCTCAGCCAATAGCAGCCAGGTAGCTTTCTCACTGCCTCATCCTTCTGTGACATCAAGGCCAATTACTCCATTAGTAAATCCATACCACCAGGTCACTTTTGTCTGAACTTATTGCTTTATTTGTGTAATTCTAGGTGGGTTTCCAGTTACTTGAGGACTCACTAGCATATTTGTCTTCCTAAAAGTTTTTGATTGTCTAAAAATGACATACTATACATGTCCATTCAGAAGTAAACCCGTTGAGTCTAGTGGGGCATAATCTCTGATAAGTACTGTATCTCAGATGGGTACTGTATAGGTAAAGGTGAAGGACCCCTGGACAGTTAAGTCCAGTCAAAGGCAACTATGGGGTTGTGGTGCTCATCTCGCTTTCAGGCCGAGGGAGCCGGTGTTTGTTCACAGACAGCTTTCCAGGTCATGTGGCCAGCAGGACTAAACCGCTTCTGGTGCAACGGGACACCGTGACTGAAACCAGAGTGCATGGAAACACTGCTTACCTTCCCGCTGCAGCAGTACCTATTTATCTACTTGCACAGGTGTGCTTTCGAACTGCTAGATTGGCAGGAGCTGGGACAGAGTAATGAGAGCTCACTTTGTCCCATGGATTCGAACCACCGACCTTCTGATTGGCAAGCCCAAGAGCCTCAGTGGTTTAGACCACAGCACCACCCACATTCCCACTGTATAGGACTGCATCCTAACTCAATTATTTTATGTCTCTACAAAGTCTACTCAACCACAGATATTTTTGTACCATGGGATTCTAGGCTAAATTGCTGATGGAACATTAGTGATTATTATTTAAAGTAGATGTGTCTTTATCTCCAGTTGCAGTTTTTAATTCTGAGTTTTCAATTGTCGTAACCTGCCTTGGGACCTGTTAGTAAAGGGTGGGTAATAATAATAACGATCAGAATGGAGCTCAAGAACCAGCAAATGTTTTTTTGGTTTGTTTTTTTTAAACACAATTTCTTCCCGTATCTTTTCTGTGCTCTGAATTAGTCACCTTCCCCTGAAATGCAATTTTCTTTGCAGATGAAGAATTAAAGGTACCCATACGGTGTCTGTGAGTTTTCGCCTGTGGGGCAAATTAGCAACCCCATGGAGGATAACTTAGATCAGGAAAATGATGCAAAAAGAGAGGGTCAAAAGACCTTCTGATGGCATCCACACAATGGTCACTCACCCCGATGATCCTAAGAGCTATCATTTACTCCCACAGAACTCCAGTTCCCAGCAGGGTTTGAAAACTACAGTTCCTCGCCGTCGCTGCTTTGCTTCCTCCTGTTTTTGCATGTCTGGAATGTGCCCAGGAACTCTGATAGTGCCTCTTGTTTGCCTAGGCAGAAGATAAACTAGGGTTTGTGTGTGTAGAAACCTACTAGGCAAAGGTGACATTTGCTCCACCCGACACTGGCATGTGGGCTTCAGAAAGTTGCTCAGAAAAGAATATGGCCCACAGGCGAAAAATGTGCCCCAACTCTGCTAACGGAGTGCTTTTATTTTCTATACAAAGAGGGGTTTGGACTGGTTGTCTGCCCTACCAAGAATAGATCCCACCCACGCTTGGTGGATCGAAGACACTCGCTGTGGCCCTGCCAACTCTATTAGCGCTAAATTGTGCGTGTGTGAGAGAGTAAGCGAGCGAGAGGGAGAGAGATGAGAAACCCACTCGCTGTGGCACCCGCTTCCTTCGCTAATCAGCCCTTATGCCATCCGAGGCAAAAGTGAGTGGCGCAGGGAGCCGTCGGTGACAGAGGCAGGCGGATGCGGAGGAGGAAAGGAGAAAAACTCGGCGTGCTTTTCCATGAGGGCTCCATCGCAGGCAGACGGTGTCAATTTGACAGGCCTCAGCGCTTTGTAAGCGCCACAGAGAGAAAAGGAGTGGACACACAAGGCGAAGCTCCAGCCAGGAGGTGTCCACACAATTGTTGGTCATGCACAAGGGGGAAGAGGGCAGAGAGATTGCTTCCCATTCTCGGGAATGCGGCTGCATATGCACCTTGCATTTAAAGCACTCCCCCAAAGAATCCTGGGAAATGTAGTTTAAGGCAGACCCCCCTCAAGTGTCCCTGTTTAAAGGTAAAGGGACCCCTGACCATTAGGTCCAGTTGTGGCTGACTCTGGGGTTGCGGCGCTCATCTCGCTTTATTGACTGAGGGAGCCGGCGTACAGCTTCCGGGTCATGTGGCCAGCATGACTAAGCTGCTTCAGGTGAACCAGGGCAGTGCACGGAAACACCGCTTACCTTCCCGCTGGAGTGGTACCTATTTATCTACTTGCACTTTGACATGCTTTCGAACTGTTAGGTTGGCAGGAGCAGGGACCAAGCAACAGGAGCTCACCCCATTGCAGGGATTCGAACTGCCAACCTTCTGATTGGCAAGTCCTAGGCTCTGTAGTTTAACCCACAGCGCCACCCGCGTCCCTGTTTAGGGAAGCTTTTAATATTTGATGAATTATTGTTTTTTAATATTTTGTTGGAAGCCACCCAGAGGGGAAACCCAACCAGATGGGTGGGGTATAAATAAACTGTTGTTGTTGTTGTTGTTGTTGTTGTTGTTGTTGTTGTTGTTGTTGTTGTTTTCGTTTTCCAGGGACAGTCCCGGATTTAGGGACTGTCCCTAGGACTCTCTCTCTCTACTTTAAATGCATGGTGTCAGCACAACTTGTATTTAACCCCAGGCACAGCAAGAATCATTCCCAGAATATGTTTACATTGGAACCTGTGAAGTAATTACATAAAAGAAGGGAATTCTGAACATAGCCTGTCCTGTGCTTTCTACACCCCACACCCACAACAATTCTTAAACCTCACACTGCTGGAACATTGAAAGGTTTCTATGAAACTTATTGGCCAAAGGTTGAAATGGAAAATTTCTGTGAAATATGTGAACGCCTCCCTTTCCTTGTAGTTTCCCTGAGCCTTCTGCATCTTCCTCGTTCCTCAGCCTCCTGGGCACTTATTTCTGCTATTCTTCTCAATGCCACAGCTCCTAGACTACAATTCCCATCTGCCCCAAGCCCAGCATCTGCACCGTTTGCTGATATTATATTGCTAACACTTCTCACTTGTTGGAATGTTTGTGAACATTCTGCAGCATCAGAGCAGATGGCTAAGCGGTAGCAATGATTTCATTCTCAGAACGAGGTGGGGAGAGGGTAATTGTTTCCTTGCCCTTTAAACTTTCTGAACCTGGGCCAAGATATGCTTTCTTCCTTGCACATACCCTCATTTCTCTCTCAAACAACCCCAGGATCCAGCTTCATTCAGAGGTTAAAACTGCAGAAAATCTGGCTGGATAAAAGCCAGGAATTAATTGACAGCTTCTCATCAAATTTTTCCAGCTGATGTTGCAATTTTTGCTGCAGTGCTTTTCGTCCTGCCATCCCTGCTAACAAGTCCTACTTTAAAAATGCACTTATCTCTTTCTCGCTCACACACGACTTCATTCCACTGAAGACCAAAGAGTAAAATAAAGAATGGATATGCATTCCTAGGCATCTTCCACACCTGGGGATTTACTTTGGAATAGCCATGCTTTGGTCACTCACTTTTTACACACACAGCCCTGTCATGTATCCTCTGCTCAGCTTCCACTTTTTTTTAGAGCTTAGAAAATATGATTTTTACAATTCAGTGGAACAGCTGGGCAAGTTCTCTTGGTACAGAGGTATGGCTATTTCATCCGATTAAATGGCTTTAGCCATTTTCTAGATTCTGCTTTCACCATTTGCTTCTCTGTGGTCTGCCTCTTCTCTCCTGGAGAATGGGACACAGGTGGCGCTGTGGTCTAAACCACTGAGCCTCTTGGGCTTGCTGATCGGAAGGTCGCCGGTTTGAATCCATATGACGGGGTGAGCTCCCGTTGCTCTGTCCCAGCTCCTGCCAACCTAGCAGTTGAAAAGCACACCAGTGTAAGTAGATAAATAGATACCACTGTGGCGGAAAGGTAAACAGCGTTTCCATGTGCTCTGGTTTCTGTCACGGTGCTCTGTTGCACTAGAAGCAGTTTAGTCATGCTGGCCACATGACCTGGAAAGCTGTCTGTGGACAAACCTCAACCTGAAAGCAAAATGAGCGCCGCAACCCCATAGTCGCCTTTGACTGGACTTAACCATCCAGGGGTCCTTTACCTTTGTCGCAGGAAACCCCCCCCCAATCATTCAGTTTGTACAAACTTCACACACACACACACACACACACTTACACAACATACGCTACACTTCTGTTATAAATTCATAGAAAATCAACCATACATCGGATCTGCACTGTTCCACTTTTATTTTACTCCATGAAGGAAGGACTACAAAATGGGAAAGGTTTGATACAGGCCAGCCATAATCCCTTGAGCATACCAGCACATACACAGGAGGCCCTGCCCAGTTGCTATGCCAACCCTGATGGTCCTAGACAGAAGACCATCAAGATCACAAAGAACTTGCATATGGGAGTGGATTCAATACAGACTGGAACAAAGGACAATGGTCAGCTCTTCCCTCTGGGGGCAGGAAACTGCAAGCTCCCCTTTGTCACCTGGAAAGTACTCATGGGGAGGGGGGGAAGGAGGGACCAGCCAGGTGACAGGACACTCAGGTTACCACCACAACTCCTCCCTCAACCCCTCTTTTTTGTGATGTAGTCTTACGGGTTTAGTGGGGGATTAGTAACTAATAAAAGTTGGGGTCGTCTTTTGTTCTGGGCTTCCATTTTGCTTCATCTTGCTGCAGGTGGGAGTCCTGTCACGACAGTATTCAATAAAGGCCAAGCCTACAGGCTGCTGTTTCGCTCCAAGTTATCCTGGTCGGTGTCTTTGTTTTTGTCCAAGGGAGCCCTCGGATTTTCCGTTAACACCTTTTCCCTTTTCCCTCCTGGAATTATTTCAAACCTTCGCTTTCCAACAAACCTTGCCTTAAATCTGTTTCACCTCACCCCCCATTGCAGCAGGGGAAGGGGGGAAGGGGGGGGAACCCACCAACACCATTATCCCAAAGAAAACCTTCCTCCCCAAAATATTTGGGGTTGGGTCAAGAGGGACTGCCCACTTAGCTGCAAAGTGCTCTTAAGTGTGGAGATAAGATTTGCTATTCCATTCCCGGCTCAAGGCACAGCAACCATGATTGCGTGCTGCTAAATCACCCATGTCTGAAAGCACCCCTGAGCATATGGTGTCATGTGTGAAACTTGTTCTGAATGACAGCAGAGCGCAGGATAGAGGCAATCTCCCTGCCCACCCAGTTCGCAGAGAGGTTGGCTCGCACTCCAGGCTTGATCTGAATAAAATTGTGTTCATTAGCAGTGCTGGCAATGGGCTCCGGGCAACCAAATCAGAGAGTTGAGCTTGCTTGAGTGTATTTGCAGAATCAGGGTGTGGCTCTGGCTCAAGAGACTTAGGTTCAAGGCTTTGGTAGGGCTGCCGATGCAATATATGAGATAATAATAAAATAAATGTGGTTCTCGGACAAGGCCTATCAACAGAGCCCAGGGCAGACACATACCCTCCAACGTTTCTCTGATGGAAATAAAGGTAAAGGTAAAGGTACCCCTGCCCGTTCGGGCCAGTCTTGCCAGACTCTAGGGTTGTGCGCTCATCTCACTCTATAGGCCAGGAGCCAGCGCTGTCCGCAGACACTTCTGGGTCACGTGGCCAGTGTGACAAGCTGCATCTGGCGAGCCAGCGCAGCACACAGAAACGCCGTTTACCTTCCCGCCGGTAAGCGGTCCCTATTTATCTACTTGCACCCGGAGGTGCTTTCGAACTGCTAGGTTGGCAGGCGCTGGGACCGAATAACGGGAGCACACCCCGCAACGGGGATTCGAACCGCCGACCTGACGATCGGCAAGTCCTAGGTGCTGAGGCTTTAACCCACAGCGCCACCCGCGTCCCCTGATGGAAATAGGGACGTCCTAAGAAAAAGCGGGACATTCTGGGATCAACTCAGAAACCAGGACAGCTTCTGTAAATATGGAAAATGGAGACACTTGGAGGTTCTGCAGATACGGAGCTGGAGACAGGATGAGCCCCAAGTGACTGCAAACCGGCAAGTTTGTGAAGTGAACTGAATGGTCGCCTCACAATTGTGGGGATGCCATTCTCTAGAAAGGCCGAGCCAAACCACCTTCTAGAACACTTGGATGGATTTTCCTGTCTGTGTTGACTTCAGATACCCGGGCACATTCATGTGTGGGACGCGGGTGGCGCTTGCCGATCGCATGGTCGGCGGTTCGAATCCCCGCGGCGGGGTGAGCTCCCATCTTTCGGTCCCAGCTCCTGCCCACCTAGCAGTTCGAAAGCACCCTTAAGTGCAAGTAGATAAATAGGTACCGCTTACTAGCGGGAAGGTAAACGGCGTTTCCGTGTGCTGTGCTGGTGCTGGCTCGCCAGAGCAGCTTCGTCACGCTGGCCACGTGACCCGGAAGTGTCTGCGGACAGCGCTGGCCCCCGGCCTCTTAAGTGAGATGGGCGCACAACCCTAGAGTCAGACACGACTGGCCCGTATGGGCAGGGGTACCTTTACCTTTACTTTTCATGTGTAGATGCGAATTTAAAAATAAGTGCTGTAATTTAAATAGAAATGGAGCCTAGCTCACCTCAGTGTGGGGCGACTGCTTCAGATGCTCAGAGTAGATGGGCACCTTCAAAGTCCCTGATTTCTCTTCTTTTGGTTTTTTATTTTTAAACTGGATTTTGCCTTTTAAATAAAGGGTTGCTCTCTGCGAAGTCAGCCACATGGCTTCCTTATAAGCAGGTGGGGGGAAATAGTAATTTGCATCTAACATGAAATTTTCTGCTTTCCTTATTTACTTCAGTAGTCATTGGAGCCAACACACACTCTTATGAGAGGGTGGACATATGCAAACACAAAGGAATATTATACATGAAAGGTAAAGGTAAAGGGACCCCTGCCCGTTAGGTCCAGTTGCGGATGACTCTGGAGTTGCGGCGCTCATCTCACTTTATTGGCCGAGGGAGCCGGCGTACAGCTTCCGGGTCATGTGGCCAGCATGACTAAGCCACTTCTGGCGAAGCAGAGCAGCGCACGGAAATGCCGTTTACCTTCCCACCGGAGTGGTACCTATTTATCTACTTGCACTTTGACGTGCTTTCGAAATGCTAGGTTGGCAGGAGCTGGGACCGAGCAACGGGAGCTCACCCTGTCACAGGGATTCGAACCACCGACCTTCTGATCAGCAAACCCTAGGCTCTGTGATTTGGAGCACTGTGCCACCTGCGTTATGCAAACACAAAGGAAATATTATACATTACGAGCTGTTCATTGATTTTTAAAAAAATCCATTTAATGGTGTGTCTTTGATGTACGGCCAGTATGTCTAACGCTTGTTAACGCCTGGAGGTTGCTGTAATCCCGATAGTTTCCCCCCTGCTCTTGCGCCTTGCAGCAGTGGAATGACAGGTGGAAATCCAACAGATGCAGTTCCCCACTGTATTTATCACGGTGGCTTCCTTGGTGCTTCCTGAAGCATCTACTCTTTTCCAGGTTCTCCATCGTCGCACCCCTGAATCTCTGTGCAAGCCGAGGCCTCGACCTCCTACCCAGAATCCTCTGCTCCTGTCCTCTCTCACTTTGCCATCCCCAAAGAGTTCTTGAAACCTTGTGTCCAAACACAGCTGGTCCGGTCCCCACTCGGGGAGAGTGGCTGGCAGCTGTGAACAACGCCTGACAGATGGCAAAAGGCAGCCTGTCCGGTCAGTTTAAAATCGGACAGTTGCTCCTGTCAGATGAATTGCTGCCCATTCCCTCGGCCATGTCAGCCAATGTGACTTCACCTCAGAGGAGACTATTTGCAGTCTCTTCCTTTCCCAACAATGCTCTTTTTCCTTTTCCTTTTAGTATATTCGCAGAGGTGTTTCTGAGGGAGCAATAAAATGGAAGGTCTGCAGCCCAAAATATGGCTGGTTTGTTTAAATCGGGGTTGGGGAATCTGTGACCCTCCAAACGGACTCCACCCAACATCAGTCCCAGCTAGCATTGGCATGGTCAGGCAGGATGGGAAGATGGGAACTGCAGTCCTGTAAACTGTAGGGAGGGCCACAGGTCCTCCGCCTGTGATTTAAATCAATTTGAAATTCAGAAAATCCCTGTTTTGAGGTATTTGCCTCCTCTCACCAGCTTGAAACCTCCTATGCTCTGCTCCTGCCCCTAGTCAAGAAGGTTTTCACAGGAACATACCGTATTTTTTGCTCTATAAGACTCACTTTTTCCCTCCTAAAAAGTAAGGGGAAATGTGTGTGCGTCTTATGGAGCAAATGCAGGCTGCACAGCTATCCCAGAAGCCAGAACAGCAAGAGGGATCGCTGCTTTCACTGCACAGTGATCCCTCTTGCTGTTCTGGCTTCTGAGATTCAGATTTCCCCCCCCCCCTTGTTTTCCTCCTCCAAAAACTAGGTGCGTCTTGTGGTCTGGTGCGTCTTATAGAGTGAAAAATACGGTAGATTTGCACACCTGCAGTTCTGCACGAGTCCAGTCAAGAGAAATTCAGATTTAGTTTCTGCTGTGGTACAACCACTGGACCCCATCATCAGAGACTGGGAATCTGTGGCCCTCCAGACAGGGTCGGACTTTGGTAATATGGCGTCCTAGGTAAGGGCTGAATTTGGCGCCCCCTCTAAATATTTCTTATTTTCACAATAGTTCTTGTTGGTACAGTTGCTTTTTAGTGGATCTTCTCAGTAGGGAATGATGATGATGATTTTGTGCCCTCCTCAGCTTGGAGCCCTGTGTAGGGGAACAGTCTGCATGGCACAAATTCAGCGCTGCTCCAGGTGTTGTGGGACTCCAACTCCCATCCGTCTCAGTCAGCACGGACAATGGTCAGAACTGTTGGGAGCGGGAGTCTAGCATCATCTCGGAAGCCACAGCTTCCCCACCTCTGAAATACAGTGAAGAAATGTCCTCCTTTCTTGTCAAGATGGAGGCCATCAGTTATGAGCTGCACTTGGAAGGGACCTGAAAACAACATTGCTCCTTTCTGCCCCCTAATAATAATAATAATAATAATAATACCCCACCCATCTGGCTGGTAAGGGGTTCTATGCCCTTTATTCAACAGGCAGAAGAAGTCTTGCCCATTTCCAAGCTGACTGGACAATCCTTTTTTCTATGTCCTTACAAAATCCTATAAAAAGCCATTTAAGCGAATAGCTATCAACTATCCTGCACCGTTGAGTTCCACAGGTTATTTATATATTTCTGGGTATGAACAGTTGGTCTCGTCTTCAGTTTCTGTCTACCAAATTGTCAATGGCAGACGACGAGTTCTTCGTCTTCTTGTTCTTTAATAATGAAAATGGAATAAATTCATTTCCCTCCCCCCTCCTCACTCTGTGATTTATATATTACCGTCGGGAAGGTTAACATTGGTTCCTTCTCCATAAGCAATTTCGCCTGGAATTACTTGACTCACTTTTTGTGGAGGAGCCCAATGACACTGTCCAGGGGTACACCTGCTCTAATCATTGCTTCCCTCTCGCTCTTTTATTCTTTTTAATAGTAAAACGGCACTCTCCGCGATAAAAGAAAATAAAAAAATAATAATAAGAGGAGGCCAGCAATTAGAATCCACTCCCCTAGGCAGTGGAAACTGGCTAATTGCTGGATAATGAATGGGCAATTCATCAGTAATGCTGGGACAGGAAGCAATTAGACAAGGCAGAAGCAGCAGGGAGAAAGGCTCCAATTAATGTTGCAGGAGATCTTTGCTGATCCAAACTGCAGAGTAACGTTTGCAAGAAGGATCTTGACCACTGGGATGACCGGCATTGCTGGATCATAATCAAATTATTTCGTGCCTGTTAGACCCACTCTTTCAATATTGCATCCAATGGATTGCAGAAATGCAATGCCTACAGCTAGAAAGGTGTGCCATGTGGTCTGTCCTGTGACCCTAAGCTAGCTTGCTGCCCTATGTGAGAGAATGTATGTCACAGCAGGGAATGCAGGCCACAACACAGAGTTCATTTTGTGCGACTCGCTATGCTTTCCATGTATACTGGTTTTATACTCATGCCACTGAATTATAGTTCCTTGAGCTGAAGGAACGCCTTTTAACCAAGCTCAGTCAGTAGTGAAATTCAGACATATGCATGTCATCACTTTTGCCTCTCTTCTGGTACTAATCTGCATGTGTTTCCTCACCTCACTCATTTCCTTGTCACAGAATTGCAGGGTTGTTGTTTTCTGTGTTGCTTCCAGGCCATTGCCATTTTGCAGATGGGATTCAACAACGAGGGCAGGTTGCACAACTGGACCGGATTTGTCTAGCTCAACAAATACACACACACACAAAATAGGACTTTCGAGGGTAGGGAAAATGATGGTAAAATACGCAAGAAAGTGCGATACAACATTTGCTTGATATGACACTGTATATTTCCCTCACAAATTTTGGGCCGACAAATCAGGATGAATAAACAACCTTTGAGTGATGAAGCAGTGAATGTCATGTGTCCTACTCTGTGTCTCTCAGGTGCTGTGGAGCATGTTTCCTATCCCGTCACCAGTTGGTGTGAAAGGCAACTTTCAATCTACAGGCCCTACCGTTAGGTAGAGATACCTGAGCATAGCTGTCAACCGTCCCTTATTTGGTGGGAAAGTCCCTTATCCCAGCGCTGTTTCCCGCTGCTGTTCCTTATTGATGATGTCCCTTAAATTTCCCGGGTTTCAAAGAAAGCAGCTCCTCTCCTTCCATCCCTGCCGGCCAGGGAGGAGGGAGGCTCCAACTGCGTTGCTTACCCAATAAGTGTGGGATGTAAACACAGGAGCAGCCAGTGACAACATTCCTAGAGTGTACATGTTAGAACATGGGGAGGGATGTCTGTCCAGCAAGCAGGTAAACTTCCTGGGGACGGACTTCCTCCGCATGTGACCAGAGGTGGGTGTGGCCTCACCTGTGCAGGTAAATGATAAAAGCACAGGGCAGGCAGCCATCTCTCTCTCTTGCCTCTCTCTGCCATCTTCCTTCCATGAGGAAACATCTAAGGATGCTCTCTTGGCTCCCAGCCAAGAGAGGAGATAAGGGCTATCTTGCTACAAGATAGATTTCTAAGTGTATGTAACCTTTTTAAGCCTGCCTACCTTCTGGGATCATATTGTGAACAGAACGTGAGTAAACTCTTTTATACTTTTATAAAGACTGTGTCGTGTCTTGTATTTTAAGAGGGAACAAAGGGGAAATTACCAGAGTAATTATTATAGAGGTTCTAGCGAACCTGTGCACACGTTACCGTTGCGTACTTAAAGGGGAATGTCTATAAACTCTGCTGATATTTTGGGAACTTGTTAGTACAAGTTGGATAAGGATATAATTAGTCAATATATCCTCTCCTGCACCCCAGAACATTCCCACAAAGGGTTATTGGGCCCAGTATTGCATATTTCTGCGTATTTTTGAAGGATTGTATTGGATTGTGATTTTGAGTTGAGTAGTATTTTTCTGAGTTAACTTCCTGGTAAGCACATGGTCCTTTGTTCCATTGTGCTGTGGGGATTAAGCAACCCCCCCTTACCTCAGAGTTCACAGTGACCCAAGGCAGTGAAGAACTGTTTTGAATTTTGAGATTTTTGAGATTTTGATTTTAAAATTTTGAGAAATTTTGAAATTTTTGAAGAATTTTCAAATTTTTGGATTTTAAGATGGCTAGAGCAGCTTTTGATAGTGATGCAAAGCTAGGAATGCCTGTGCTGAATGAACACAATTTCATGCACTGGAAGCAGCGCTTGATAGCATGTTTAGATTATAAGCACATTTTGGAAGCTTTAAAGCCTCAGCCTACGGGATCGTCTGAGGAGGATTTAGCCAAGATAAGTGCTTGGAAACGCATGAACAGTGAAGCTAGACACATAATTTTGAGTGGACTTCGTGATGAGCAGCTATCATTAATAAATAGTACAGATGATGCATGTCAAATCTTAAGAGATATTGAGCGCGTGTATGGAGAATCTAGCATAAACTGCTTCAGAAACTTGGTGTGTAAATTAACCAGAGTGAGGATGAATTCAAAAGAGGAATTCACAGAGCACATCAACAAGTTTACTGAGATTATTCAAAGAATTGATTTGACTCCCAAAGCTTTTGATGAAGATACAAAGATAGCATTTTTGTTATCATCACTTGGACCACGCTTTAGCGCATTTGTAAGTTTGATGGATCATAGACAAGGTCTGACTTTTAAAGACTTGATTGGTTATTTAGAAGAAGAATGCAGAGATAGAGCTGAATCTCCAGTGAGAAATGCTAGAAGCAAGGACAGCAGTTATGCATCTAGGCAATGTACAAAGTCCAAAGAGATGCCTAAGAAAGTGATTTGTTTCAATTGTAACAAAGAAGGACACATTGCAAAGAATTGCAGGGCTCCTAAAGCAAAGAAACCCCACCCCTTTCAGCCAAAAGGGGAAAAGAAGGGGAAATGTGAGTGCACATGGCTACTGCAAGAAAGGAATTTAACTGTCCAGAATCGTGGGAATAGACGTAATAAATGGATTTTAGATTCAGGTGCCAGTTCTCATTTTTCATATAAAAAGGACTATTTTAATGAGATAAATGATGAAGAAGGATCTGAAATTGAGATTGCAGATGGCAACATTGTTAAAGCAAAAGGTGCAGGTTCCATGAGTCTGAAATGCAATATAAACAATGAATGCATTGAGAACACAATCTCTAGAGTTTTGTATGTTCCAGAGCTGAGCTGCAATTTAATCAGCGTGTCCACATTGGACAAGAAAGGTTTCCAGATCACATTTGGAAATGGAGAATGTAAAGTGACTAGAAATGGCAAAGTGTTTGCTCAAGCAAAGCTAATCAATGGTGTATATGAGATTGATCTTTCAGAGAACCAGTCTGCAAAGGTGGCACATTCCAGCCAGAAGGATGAAGCAGATCTGGACCTGTGGCACAGAAGGCTTGGACATAGAGACACCAACGTCATTCTGGATCTACAGAAAAGAGATCTTGTAAGAGGTTTGCAGGTAAAGCAGAGCAACAAAGCTCCAGCAAAGTGCATAAGCTGTATTACTGAGAAGGCTGTAAAACCTTCATTTCCACGTTGTGCAGAACAAAGAAGCAACAAAGTGCTTGACATAGTGCACACTGACATATGTGGACCCATGAATGTTCCCTCACTGGGAAAGAATAGATATATTTTAATATTTCTGGATGACTTTTCAAGATTTTGTGTTGTATATTTCCTCAAAGAGAAGAGTGAGACAGTGGACAAGCTCCAGGAATACATTGCCATGGTCAAGAATAAATTCCAAAGAGCTCCAGCTGTGCTAATGAGCGACAATGGAGGTGAGTACTGCTCAAATGGAATGCAGGCTCTCCTGGCCAAGGAAGGAATTGCACACGTAACCACAATTCCTTACACACCACAGCAGAATGCCATAGCTGAGAGAAAGTTTAGGTCCATTATGGACATGACAAGGTGCATGCTAAAGGATGCATGTTTGCCACAGAAGCTGTGGGCCGAAGGAGTGTACACGTAGGTCTATTTGCAGAATAGACTGCCAACCAAAGGTGCAGAGCGCACACCATTTGAACTTTGGCATGGGAAAGCTCCCAATCTGTCGCACATACGTGTATTTGGAAGTCCGTGTTACTTCCACGTGCCCAAGGAACACAGACACAAGCTTGACTCCAGGGCAAAAGCAGGTATCCTTGTGGGATATGCCTCTGGAGGCAAAGGATACAGAATTATGAACTTACAAACTGGTAAGACAAATGCATACCATGCAGTTTATTTTGATGAATATGGAAAAGTAGACACTAAGAACACTGTTGTGGACTCTTCCGATGAGTCAAAAAAGGACTCAAGAGTTTGTATATTTCCCTTTTGAGACCCCACAAAGTAATAATCTGCCTTCAAGTGTTACAGCGCCCCCTACAGGCGACGCACCAGAAGACGCAGAGGACCAGAACCCTGGAGGCACCAGAGACGAAGATGAGGACTCAGATGGGGACATGCCTGCGTTGGAGGAGGATGAGGAAGCTGATGCGGTCGCAGAACCAGAGGTCAGGCGCTCGTCCAGAACCAACAAAGGTGTCCCACCATTACGGCTGTCCTACTTTGCAGGGTCGGCGTTTCCACAGGAACCTTCCACTTGGGAAGAGATACAGGAGATGCCAGCTGCAGAAGCCAGTCTCTGGAGGAAGGCCGCGCAGGAGGAGATGGATGCACTGCATCAGAACAAGACCTGGACACTCACTGAGCTGCCTCCCGGTAAGAAGGCCATTGGCAGTAAATGGGTTTTCAAGGTTAAGAAGGGGTCAGAAGGAGAAGTGCAGCGCTACAAAGCTAGACTTGTAGCACAGGGATTTTCACAGCATTTTGGTGAAGACTATGATGAAGTTTTTGCACCAACGGTGAGGTACAGCAGCGTAAGAATGCTTTTAAGCATTGCAGCCTCCAAGAAAATGAGGGTGAAACACATAGACATTGCTACCGCTTTTCTACATGGGCAGATTTCTGAAGAAATTTATATGAAACAGCCCAAAGGTTTTGTGAAACCACATGAGGCACATTTAGTGTGCAAACTGCAGAAAGGACTTTACGGACTTAAACAGGCTGCTAGAGCCTGGAACCAGAAGTTGCATAAAATGCTGACGCAACTTGGGTACAAGCAAGGCGACGCTGACAAGTGCTTGTACAGTAAGTCAAATAATGGACAATTCTCATATATCTTAGCATTTGTTGATGACCTGATTATTGCCACAGCAAGTGAGAAAGACTATACACAGATAGTAAAACACCTTAGCAAAGAGGTGGAGGTCAAGGAGCTAGGAGATGTCCAGTACTACCTCGGAATCCAGGTGGAAAGAGAAGAGGACGGCTCATTTCTTCTCAGCCAAAGACAGAAGATCCACGAGCTAATTGAGCACATGCAGATGCAAGACGCACATCCAGTTGCTACACCGATGGCCACTGACTTCCTGAAGAATCAGCAGGATTCAAAGCAGTTGCCAGACAACAATGACTACAGGTCGGCGATTGGTAAACTTTTGTATTTAGTTACCACATGTAGACCTGACTTAGCTAATGCTGTGGGGATTCTTAGCAGAAAAGTGAATTCTCCCACTGAGCATGATTGGGCAGGTGTAAAGAGGGTGGTGCGATATTTGAAGGGTACCATGAATTGTAAATTAAGGTTACCAGCCGTCAGAGACCCTAAGTTGGTTGGGTATACTGATGCGGATTGGGCTGGGGATAATGCTGATTATAAATCAACAAGTGGTCATGTTTTCATGTTTGGGGATGGACCTGTTTCATGGGGCAGTTATAAACAGAGCTGTGTAGCATTATCTTCCACAGAATCAGAATACGTTGCAGCAACAGAAGCCTGCAGAGAGATCGCCTGGCTTGATCAACTCATAAAGGACTTTGGGTTGGTGAGAAAAGGGCCTGTCGGCTTGCTAGAGGACAATCAAAGTTGCCTGAAGCTGACGCAGAGTGAGAAGTTCCTGGCCAGAACAAAACACATTGGGGTTAAATACCACTACATACGCCAGATGATCCAGGATGGACTTGTGGAACTATCCTACTGCAGCACCCAAGAGACGACTGCTGACATCCTGACGAAACCCCTACCAAGAGAGAGTTTCCAGAATCTACGTGTCAAGCTGGGACTCTGGGTGGTTGAATAAAGTTGTTTATGTTTTGTGTATGTTGTATTGCCTGAGAAGGGGTATATGTGGGATGTAAACACAGGAGCAGCCAATGACAACATTCCTAGAGTGTACATGTTAGAACATGGGGAGGGATGTCTGTCCAGCAAGCAGGTAAACTTCCTGGGGACGGACTTCCTCCGCATGTGACCAGAGGTGGGTGTGGCCTCACCTGTGCAGGTAAATGATAAAAGCACAGGGCAGGCAGCCATCTCTCTCTCTTGCCTCTTGCCTCTCTCTGCCATCTTCCTTCCATGAGGAAACATCTAAGGATGCTCTCTTGGCTCCCAGCCAAGAGAGGAGATAAGGGCTATCTTGCTACAAGATAGATTTCTAAGTGTATGTAACCTTTTTAAGCCTGCCTACCTTCTGGGATCATATTGTGAACAGAACGTGAGTAAACTCTTTTATACTTTTATAAAGACTGTGTCGTGTCTTGTATTTTAAGAGGGAACAAAGGGGAAATTACCAGAGTAATTATTATAGAGGTTCTAGCGAACCTGTGCACACGTTACCGTTGCGTACTTAAAGGGGAATGTCTATAAACTCTGCTGATATTTTGGGAACTTGTTAGTACAAGTTGGATAAGGATATAATTAGTCAATATATCCTCTCCTGCACCCCAGAACATTCCCACAATAAGGAGTCTAAGAACAACTGGGGGGTGGAGCTTGCATGCCTTGTGCCGATCAAATTGGCTGCGTTGCCTGGGGACTCACCTTTGCTCAGCGCTTCCCAGCGGAGAGGTGACGGTGGTTTTCCTTGCTGCATCCCCTTTGCCGGGTTGCTGCGCTGTGGGAACCACTGCTTGAGGCTTCGTTTGGCTGCTGGCTGGGCTTTCTGCCTTTGGCTCAGAAGGGCTCAGAAGTTGAACATACCTGTGTTCGGAAAATCCCTTATTTTGGCTGCTGATCCCTTATTTTTGAGGCTGCTGGTCCCTTATTTTCAAATCTGTAAGTTGACAGCTATGTATCTGAGGCAACAGGTGCCATGTGATGGGGAGCAGTGGTGAGGTATATCAGATGAATATGCCACATAAAGCAGCCTGCTGCCCTTGGGTGCAGCGGATGGAGACCTGAAATAATATTTAGGCCTATTTTGCACAACACATTTAAAGAAGCATCATACCCCCACACCAAATGTGGAAACTGTAGTTTGTTAAGAGTGCTTAGAGTTGTTAAGGGACCCCCTTTTCCCCTCACAGAGCTACAATTCCCAGAGTGGTTTAATAATCTGTCTTCCCATGGAACTCTGCAAATTGTAGTTCTGTGAGGGGTAACAGGGGTCTCTTAAAAGCTCTCGGCACCCATAACAAACTACAGTTCCCAGGATTCTTTGGGGCAGGGGGAGAGAAAGGACTGTTCTGCTGGCACAGGCCCTGATGTTTTCTTCACTTCCCTCTCTTTCTCTCCTGTTTCTTCCCACACAAATCTGAAGGGCATATATACATTTCCTGTTTCTAGAAGTGACCAGCCACTCAATATATACTCTCCTTACATTCAGATAAATAACTTGCTGATAAATAGTAGCTGCAGTAACTTACAAGAATCCATCTTTAGTTTAATGAAAGCCTATACTCAAAGGCACTAAAAACACTGGATATTGAAATAAATATCCATTTAGAGCCTCTATAAATTCTCTTTCTGTTGGTTTTATAAAGATGTGTAGTGACCAGAATGAATAGATTCACATCCTATTCCAATGCATTGTTTATTTTCAACCATTGCGATTCACAGAATTTTAGCACTGAAAGAGATGGTGGATACTGAGAGCATCTTCCAATGCAGGATCTGCCAACTGAACCACACAAAGCCTTTTAGATTTTCAGATTTAACAAACCCATAGTCTCAATGAAAGACTTGACTTCAGTGTTTTTCTTTAAGGATGTTGTTTCTCAATCTCGACAAACAAGGATTATCCAAAACGGGGCCAACAGAACACCTTTCCATCAGGATTTATATGTAATATTGAAGATATTACAGGCATTTGTGGACTTGTGAACACCGTAGCACCATGTTTACTGGTTGTTGTTTTTTTGTACTTTTGACATTCCATTAGATACGAGTAATTTGTTATTTATTTAATCATTATGGGTGATACTCATCTTTAGTTATACAAAGTGTGTGCCTGCTGATATCATTTGATTTAAGTTACCTGTTCATTAATGTAAATGGGTCTACTCTGAATATTACTAACTTTGGATAATCAGTGTCCACATTGTACATTTAATGTGATTCCTATTCGTTTCTGTTACTCAGTTTTGTGTTATTGGCCAAAATAAGCAACCCCCAAGTGGTATGTGGTCTGGTGGGCCACATGTTGTGCAGGATTGGACCAGACCAATGCTCTTCAACCTTGGGTTTCCAAGGTTGCACTATAACTCGGACCATCCGTGGACATTTGCTAACCCAGCTGGGGATGATGGGAGTTGTAGTTCAGCAACATCTGGGGACCAAAAGCTGAAGAACCCTGGCCTGGAGTTATCATGAGGTACAAGCTTGCTCATTAGAAATAAACCCTGTAGGAAGAAAAAGTGGTGATAAGCACGTAACTGGAATGGGTCAGAGATACCTTGGAGTGCTTAATTTTTCTGGGGTTGGCGAGGGATGAAGGGAGATTTTGGTCTCAAGTCTGTTTGGTAGACGCATCCTCTGCATGCCCTTCCATTTCCTGCTGTGTGTGGAAAGTCTCTTTACATCCTCTGTGGCGAGGAGAAATATAGTTTGCTCATGTCCAGGGGCAGCTTCCATCTTTTCTTCTTATGTAGTGTGGTTTAGCATGAAAAACATTCTGAGCTGAGCCCCGCTGAGTCACAGCACCAATTACACATTTGTCAGCTGTCAGTTCTACAGAAAAACCCCACCAATCTGGATGTACATTGTGAAGTTTCTCCCCACCACGAACGCCATCTATGACCTTGTAGAGGCACACTAACAAGAAACATTTGTCACTAGGGTTGAAAAGAGCTGAAAAGGAAACAGAAACTGCTGCAGTTTATCTGTGGTCAGGAAAGGAAATCAGCCAAGCTAATATGATCAGTATTTGTTCACATTAGGGGGTTTTTTAAGTCCACAAGCAATATACAATCCATGAATTATTTTTTGATGTTTGCTTTACATTGAAATGAATGTAAGTTGAATAGCGGGCGTGGTGAAAAAAGCACAGTATTTGGTGGAAAGCGAACTGCAGTGAGACGGAAGCAGCGCTGGTTGTGATGAATACAGTCCTGAACGGAAATCGCAGCCTAGTTAAATCCTTATTTGTCACAAAATCCTTCCATGCCCTGAACTAGGTAAAGGTAAAGGCACCCCTGACCATTAGGTCCAGTCGTGGCTGACTCTGGGGTTGCGGCGCTCATCTCACTTTATAGGCCGAGGGAGCCGGCATACAGCTTCCGGGTCATGTGGCCAGCATGACTAAGCCGCTTCTGGAGAACCAGAACCGCGCACAGATACGCCGTTTACCTTCCCGCCGAAGCAGTACCTATTTATCTACTTGCACTTTGACGTGCTTTCGAACTGCTAGGTTGGCAGGAGCAGGGACCGAGGAACGGGAGCTCATCCCGTCGTCGTGGGGATTCGAACCGCCGACCTTCTGATCGGCAAGCCCTAGGCTCTGTGGTTTAACCCACAGCGCCACCCGCGTCCCTGGATGTCCTGAACTACCTTGCAATAAATCCTACAGAGCAGGTACATTTTAACGTATGGTGAATGTGTGCGGTGTCAGGATTGTGCTCGTTTGTGTCCTTTGTACATGATTGCTTTTGCCATATGAAAATAAATTATTTTTTAAATTTAGCATTAAATCATCATTGCCTTCTTTTTCTAACAGACCACTACTGCACATGACCACGCAGATGCATGCCCTGCTGAGTTTACTCCCAAGTAAAGCTCCACCTGCATTGTTGTTGTTTAGTCGTATCCGACTCTTTGTGACCCCATGGACCAGAGCACACCAGGCACTCCTGTCTTCCACTGCCTCCTGCAGTTTGGTCAAACTCATGTTAGCAGCTTCAAGACACCTGCATTACCGTATATATCTATTACAATATGAGAGCACTTTAAACAGCCGCAGCTTCCTGCAAGAATCCTGGGAACTGTAGTTTGTTACAGGTGCCGAGAATTGCTAGGAGATCCCAATTCCCCACGAAGAGATACAGTTCAGAGTTCCTTGGGAAGGAGGGATTGTTAAACTGCTTGGGGAATTGTGGCTCTGTGAGGGGAAAGGGGGTCTCCTAACAACTCTCAACCTCCTCAATAAATTACAGTTCCCAGGGTTTGTTTTTGTGTGTGTGTTTGAAGCCGCATCTGTTTAAAGTTATATGATGCTGCTTTAAACATGGAATGTGGATATGGCCCAGTCTGGAGAGTTCCTGCAAGAGCAATTCAACATCTGCTTAGAATCAACAGGGATGTGTAGAATCCGGGTCATGTGGCTAGCATGACTAAAACCCCACAATATTTTATTCAAGTTGGTACTCCTGATGCCCACTGTTTTGGCAGGGAGCTTGCCATGAGTTGATGTTTAGTCGTTTAGTCGTGTCCGACTCTTCGTGACCCCATGGACCAGAGCATGCCAGGCACTCCTGTCTTCCACTGCCTCCCACAGTTTGGTCAAACTTATGTTACTACCTTCGAGAACACTGTCCAACCACCTCGCCCTCTGTTGTCCCCTTCTCCTTGTGCCCTCCATCTTTCCCAACATCAGGGTCTTTTCCAGGGAGTCTTCTCTTCTCATGAGGTGGCCAAAGTATTGGAGCCTCAGCTTCAGGATCTGTCCTTCCAGTGAGCACTCAGGGCTGATTTCCTTAAGAATGGATAGATTTGATCTTCTTGCAGTCCATGGGACTCTTAAGAGTCTCCTCCAGCACCATAATTCATAATTGCCATGAGTAGGGAATGTTAAATTGGGGGGGGGGGCGCTGTTATTCTGATTATTTTATTATTATGCTGTGTATTATGGGGTGTTAGAGGAGGAGGAGCGTATCTGGTAGAAAACATGTCGTGCTCCTTCTGGGGTGGTTTGTCCACCTCTGGACCTCACCCTGAACTCAGCTCTCACCTGTGGCTTCTATAAGGTGACAGCATGCGACAGTGGCCACATCCCAGGAACAGCTTTGACTGGCTGGCTAAACTAGGTGAGGGAGGCCAATGAGTCTCAAACCCTAAGTGAGTTAGGGACTTCCCTGCATATTCTGGCAGATTGAGCACTTGAGGTCCAGCAGTCAAGAAGACAGTTTCTGCACATGTTGTAGAGGGCAGCGAGGGGCAGATGGGGCTTGCCAACCTGGGAAGCTAGTTCATCTAGGAGAAGGATCCTTGATCCTAAACCTCCACGGCCTTGTGGGATATCTTTGGGAGAAAAAGAGGCTCAGGAGTAAATCCTACACAAGTCCGAAGTGGAGTCCCTAAGATGGTTGTATAGCTCCTTGTATGCCTCCTTCCAGCAACTCCTGCAGCCAAGCTGGTGCCCAACATATTGCTCTGCTTTCCTTTGGACCACATCAGACAGGCCAAGATGGCGGTCTTGTTGTCTGGGCAGCCCAGGAACTCCATACACACTGCCCAGGCCATTTTAGTGGATGCGGGTGGCGCTGTGGTTTAAACCACAGAGCCTAGGGCTTGCCGATCAGAAGGTCGGCGGTTCGAATCCCCGCGACGGGGTGAGCTCTTGTTGCTCAGTCCCAGCTCCTGCCAACCTAGCAGTTCAAAAGCACGTCAAGTGCAAGTTGATAAATAGTTACCGCTCCGGCGGGAAGGTAAACGGTGTTTCCGTGCGCTGCTCTGGTTCACCAGAAGCGGCTTAGTCATGCTGGCCACATGACCCGGAAGCTGTCTGCGGACAAACGCCGGCTCCCTTGGCCTCTAGAGTGAGATGAGCGCTGCAACCCCAGGGTTGTCCGTGACTGGACCTAATGGTCAGGGGTACCTTTACACATCAGTTTGACTTCAGCCCTGGAGGCGCACTCCGTTGTCTCTTGAGACAAACGGACGCTAACAATTGATTATTATTCTGTGTATCATGTTTTTATTATTATGCTGCATAATTTATGCTCTTAATGCAGTACACCACCCTGTGCTTTTTGGCTAAAGGGTGGTATATAAATCGAATAAATAATATAAGTATGATTTGCACCGGAGCAGGGAGGGCTGTGTGCGATCAGAAGGTGGCTTGGTCAGCGGTTGGCTACTTAGGAGGGGGGCATAGAAGAAGTCCTTTGGCCAGCACTGTTTTGGCCAGTAATGAGTATGTAGACGTCCCTGTTTGGACAGTGAGTGGGGGAGGCATCCAATAGAGGATATGTGCCCCTCTTTTCTGGGAGCAAATGGTGGAGGGCAGGAGGACTGGAGACTGTGACCCATGCTGCAATTTGATTTTGGCGCAAATAGAAAGTTTGGGGAATTAGCCCCAGGGTGAGCTTGTCGATTTGTTCTACCATCATCCACGTTGTAAGAGATCATGTAAACAATGGTTTGGCTATACTTTGTATTCATGTATACATGGCTCAACAGCTTCTGAAACAATCTGGTTTGTGTATTTTAAACATCTAGGTGCAGACACGCACAAGACAGAAATCTGTCCCAAATATAGTACGTACTCAAATCCAAATCTGAAATGCGGGCATGCAGATCTGAAGATCAGAGTTCGAATCCTGACCTCCGCTTTTTCAGCGGAGTCTCGACAACCCCTATGATTACGGAGAGGAAAATGGCAAGATGATAAGTTCTCTAGACCCTTCCCCCAAGCCCCATCCGAGTCCCTTCGCTTTCTTTCGCCTTCTTTCCAAAAAAATTACGGAGACAACCTTAGAAGGCTTCGCGAATTGTGATGCTCCTGGAAATGCATGGAAGGAAAATTAGGGGTGGGAACGATGGTTGGCTTGACTCATCTGTTGTTCCTCCGCAGTGCCTCCTGGGAGGGCAGGGAAAAGGGCAACAGGATACAACCACCGCATCCCTGCGCCTTGGCGGCGGGGAGACGGACAGCGTGCGAAGATGTCGGTGGATGTGAGTTTTGCAGCTGACTTTGCAGCTGACACATAGAGAGAAATCCAGGTGGCCGGGAACTAGTATGGCTGCTGCTGCTGCTCGCAGCCCTCAGTCCGAGTAGATGATGAAGCCTGAGAAGGTGCTATATTTGTTGTTGTTCCCTCCGTGGGCTTTGCCTCCGTCCAGCTTGATGAAGACCTCGTCGCCGGCATCCAGGTGAAGGATCACACTGTTGCTGGCGTAGTCGTAGTTTTGATCCGCATCTTGCGCGATGGCGCTGGCCCGCACCTGGGGTGAGAGAGGGCAGGTTGGGGGGAGAGAGAGAGAGAGAGGGAAAGAACAGATGGGGAAGAAGGAGAAAAAAGAGAGACAGGGGGAAAAGGTCAAAGCGTTGGTGACAGTGATGGGAATGGGAGCTGCACAGAGCCATGCACAGAGAAGGAGGTGGAGAAGGGAGGCGTTGAAGGAGTGCTGCGCCTCCTATTTAATTTCATCCTGCAAAGCCCGTCACTATAATTCCTACGGCAATAGGAGGCAGAGAGCAAAAGGGAAGTCAACTTCTTCACGGCAAACTGCTAGCCTGGCGGCTGCTGAGTTACAATTTAAAACCTCTCCTCTCTCTCCAAGCTGGCCTGGTGCTTTTCATGTTGTACACCGCCCTAAGATCTTCCCATAAAGGGTAATATGCAATTAGAATTATGGTGCCTTGGAAACTACAACCAATCCAGAATGCTGGTGACTAGGAGTGGCTGCTGGGACCACATAACACTGGTCCTGAAAGACCTACATTGCTTCCCAGTGCAATTCAGTGATGGTGCTGACCTTTAAAGCCCTAAATGGCTTCAGCCCTGTACAGATGAATGAGCATCTCCACCCTCAATGTTCAACACCGAGGGTATTCTAGAGGTCCAGTACCATGGGCCTTCTGGCGGGTCCCTTACTGCGAGACATGAAGCTATAGGGAGCCAGGCAGAGGGCCTTCTCAGTAGTGGCTCCCACCCTGTGGAACGCCCTTTCGTCAGATGTCAAGGAGATGAGTAACTATATAACCTTTAGAAGACATCTGAAGGCAGGCAAGAAGAAGAAGAAGAAGAGAATTATTTTTACCCTGCCCATCTGACTGGGCTGCCCTGGCCACCCTGGGTGGCTTCCAGCATATATAAAAACAGCCTAGCCGCTGGTGCTGACATCCTCAGTTGCCTTCTGAGGTACCAACAGTAGTCGTGGCTGGTGCCTGCTGGACTGGTGGGATGGAAGACTGGGAGACAAACAGGAGGGGGCGCCAGAGCCATCTGCCGACTGAGTGTGAGTAAGAAGGTAGGCTAAGGTTGGTGCGGCAGTGCTTTGTTTGCCATAATGGAGCAGCCTCTGCTGGGTGTCCGGGCAGATCGGCAGATCAGCAATAACTCATCAGGTGTCTGTGACTTCTTTGTTCAAAGAAACAAAACAGCTCAGGCCTAGCGAGCACAGCAACTCTTCCCACTAGATCCAAGGAGGCACTTGGGAGGACCGAAGGTCCCCTCGCCTTCCCACCACTCCCTAAGTCTACTTCTCCCTAAGCAATCTAAGACTTCAACATCTTGTCTGTCTCTGCTCCACACTCTTCATACCTCTTCTGGTTCTGGGAGAGCTGTTCGCAGCAGGAGGGGGAGACCTCCTGGCTTCTTCAGCAGCCTGCCTCCTCTCGGCCTCCCTCCTCTCCAGCCTCCACTTCTGCCTCTGAGTCTGGACTGATTTCTGCCCATGTCATGGGAAGGCAGCAACATGAACAAGCCAATTCTTTTGGCTGCCGTGTCTGATCTGAAAGAAGTCCTATTGAATGCAATGGCGCTTCCTCCCAGGTAAGTGGGGTTCATTTATTAAAAGCATTTATATCGCTTCTCAAAACAGCTCCCTGGGTGTCTCCCAAAGCGAAGTAAAACAGTTAAAACTGTAAATTCAAACCAAAACACAATATGCAATTTAGAACAACATTAAAAGCATACTTCAGGTTAATGCTGTCCCAAGAAAACACTTTAGCGTACAGACACTGCAAATATAATATGCATGCACTTAAAACTTGGGGAAATATGGAAACAGTCTGGAGTTTGCTTTTTAGCTTTAATGTTCCAGGAATAGGAGGGGACTGAAGAAGGTGAGATGGGGGCGGGGGGGGGGGATAGATCCAAAGAATAGGAAGGAGCAGGAGGGCCTTAGGAGGAAAAGGCAGGAAAAGCTCAAGGATTGCAGCAAACATTCTGGGCAGCTTCCAACATATATAAAACATAATAAAACATTAAACATTTATTTTTTTTTTAAAAAAACTCCCCTATACAGGATTGCCTTTAGATGGCTCAGGGGGTCGGATAATTCCATATCCTCCAACATTTCTCCAGCGAAAATGGGGACATCCTAAGGAAAAGCAGGACAACCCTGGATGAAATCAGAAACCG
Organism: Podarcis gaigeae; assembly: GCF_964106915.1. NCBI lineage: Eukaryota > Metazoa > Chordata > Lepidosauria > Squamata > Lacertidae > Podarcis > Podarcis gaigeae. The sequence goes on from NC_139689.1 coordinate 42,801,376, forward strand.
GAATAGTTTCTCTAAATCAGGGATGTCCCTGGAAAATAAGGACACTTGGAGGGTCTGTGATTGACAGGCAGTGGCGTAGCGTGGGTTGTCAGCACCCGGGGCAAGGCAAGTAATTTGCGCCCCCTAACCCGTGGATTTGCGCTCCCTAACCCATGGATTTGCGCCCCCTAACCCGTGGATTTGCGCTCCCTAACCCTAACCCCCAGGTGTTGCGCCCGGTGCGGCCGGCCCCCCCTGCACCCCCCACGCTACGCCACTGTTGACAGGGAGGGCTACCAGGGTCCCACCTCCCATCCTTCCTCATTATAAATCTTCAAGTCTGCCTCCCCTCCTCTCAGTGGCGTCCAACACAGAAAAAAACGGGAGGGGGGTGACCAAAATAATTCACCACCCTACTGAAACTATTTCGGGGGGAGAGAGATGCTGGACCCAGGGGTGGGAACTGCTGGTGGCGATTACAGTGGTACCTCGGGTTACAGACGCTTCAGGTTACGCATTTTTGGATTGCTCACTGCGCCGAACCCAGAAGTACCGGAACGGGTTACTTCTGGGTTTCGGCGCTCGCACATGCGCAGAGGCACTAAAATCACACTTTGCACATGCGCAGAAGCGGCAAATCGCAACCCATGCATGCACAGACACGGCACTGCGGGTTGCGAACGCTGCCTGGATCCCATTCGCAACCTGAGGTTCCACTGTATTTTGATTGCCTAAGCAGAGGACATGGACGGATGCATCTAGAATGCCTCTGTCAGTGGAAAATATATTAATTGTTATGTACTGAAGTTTTCACCTTGGGCCAGCAGGGGGATACTGTAGATTGTTCAGGCCCACATATGCAAATAAGGGATCAAAAGTGACGTTCAGTGATTGGATAGTTACAGAAAATGGTTACTGTTGCGTTCTAGTGGAGCCCCATATATGCAGGCTAGCTGAACCCTTCAGTTCAGTTCTGTTCTGGCCTGTGAATAAACAATAGCTGTTTGTTTTTTAAATAATTTTTATTAATTGGCCAATCACATCAAATTAAATCACATCATATAAATTCCAAATTACAAAGCCAAATTTTTAAATTTTGTTGGGGGAACCCATACTTCAAGATCCAGAGGGGGATTCAAATCATCTTCTTATTACTGCGTTAATGTCCAAATCAGTCCCAATCAGTCCAAACAGAGTTCATAGTTCTATCCAGTCTTATCTTGGTGTTTCCACATCATATCTTGTTCATATAATTTCTCTTTTTCCTTTACGATCTCTTCTGTTAGTCTCCTTAAGTCGATAAGCAAATATAATAATTCTGTGTGAATTTCCCGTTCTTCCAATCTAAGTCCAGATGGTTTCCATATATCATCTCCTTCATAGATAGCATCACTCTTTCCATCATAAATTAGGCAGTTGTCATTCTTAAGTCCCACTGAGGAGTTAATCCACGATATGTAAACAGCTCTATTTCTCTCTTTCTCCTCCCAGACTCATGAGCTCTGACAGTGCCTCCCAAAATGGCGACGGCATTTTTAACTGTGTCATTCCAAAACTCTTAACTTTCCAGCTTCGTCTTGGAACATTGCTTTGGTTCGAAAATTTATCTCCACACAGCCTTAAATCCTCAGCTTAAGTCCTTAAAATGACATTTCTGACTCATTAGGGGAGGGGATTCTTGTTTAATCACATAGAGAAAGAAAGGAAGGTTTTTTCCCCCCTCCCCCCTCAGTCATTTGCCGTACCGTATCTTGACGTATCGTCTCATATTTTATTCTTGTCTTGTTTTATCAGAGATCTCTTCTGTCAGCAGTCTTTACTCCCCCTCTTTCCTTGAAGTATGTGCAATTTATCTCGTCCAAATTGTTTCTTTTGAAGATTCTTGCAGCTAGTGGCGTGAATCAGAGACAGCATCGAGGAGTGCCGGAATCCCACAGGAGGGCTTTGTGCCTAGTGCCCCCACCCCCACAAATTCGGGGGTGGTTTAGGGCACAGCAGGCAAGGGCCGTCCCCCCCACAATCCTGGAGGGGTTAAGGAGGCTAATTACCCCCATCATAGCCTCCAAATTACCTCGTGTGGGTTGGAGAGATGTTATTGTCAGCCATCTTTCGATGCGCCCCCTAGTGGCCCCCTAAACAATAGCTGTTTGAAGAATCACTGTGTCGTCTGATATGTTCACCCACAACTTAACAATAATAAGGACTGCTGGTGACAGGAGAAAGATTGGATGTGCCTTTGGAAGTTTTGGGGGCCTCACAATCTGTTGTGTGTGTGTGTGTGTGTGTGTGTGTGTGTGTGTGCTATGCCCCACTTTGTGCAACAGAGGAGTCTCCACTGTGGGGAAGGAGGGAACTGTCAGACAGTGAGGAGCAGAGGCTCATGTGGGGCTTTGGTAATGAGCACTCAGATTCCCCCAAATTATTTTTCAGGTGTGCCATTGAACGCTTAGCCGTTGCTAGTCTGGACAATGTGTTAACAGTCACAGATGGAACTGCTTCTCGGCCACCTGTGCTGGTGTGCACAACTGGCTCAGTAAAAGTGCATTTCTTGCCTCTCCCCGCACCCAAATACAGAGACGCGGCCTTTGAAAACAGGTCTTCACTTTCCACGGTTTGCACCGTAATTAAAATTGAACTTGAAAGCTGGTTAATGGCCTGGGTGGAGTAGAGTGTTAGCTTTTAATTACAGCTGGATACATGAAGGGACTCCAGGAGAGGAAGCGAACCAATCCGCACTTTTGGAGGTCCATGGTGGGATTTGTCTGCGGTTAAAAGCAGATGCTCTTTGTGTATAATTATTGTAGCTGGAGAGTTATTGGCCACAGGGTCTGCTGCCGCTGCTATTTTATTGTGGAAGATTAACACAGGGGCAAGATCACAGAGGTTAAATATAACAACACAAATGTCCACTGTTGAGTCATGGGCTCTGAAATAGACGTACAAGGCTTATATTTTTTTGTATGGAAGACTGGAAATCTTTATGGCAGTGATTATGCTGCAAGATGCATAACGTGCCTGGAATTTATCGCTTCTGTTGGAAACACGGATAATTCTCAGCTTAACCTTTTAGATTTTTAAAAGCGACAAGATTCTAGCCCTCCTGAGTATGGGGGGGGGGGGGGGATAAACTTTAGAAAGCCAAGCCAACAACTAATGTGCTCAAATTTCCAAATTGTCCACATCAGCCAATTTCCATTCAGCCTTCCGCCTTTTCTCCTTGGCAGGGTTTCTGTGCATGACAGGTAAGGATTCTCCTGGTAAAAGCCTTCCTCACGAGGATGCAGTGGCAGCAAAAGTCCTACTGAAGCCAAACCACTATCCAAAAGCTGATTGGTGAGTGTTTTCCTCCTCCTGGTGAACTGGAACGGAGTCCAGTTTTAAAGCAATCGTTTGACTTCCTGGCCCAAAGCGAAGAGACCCGATTGAGAGGAGTTTCACTGCCAAACTAGGCGGGGGAAGGAGGTGAGGACAGGTGACCCCACCTAGGCCCCCAACCAGGCCTCAAAACTGTCCAAAATTCATTTGTCTTCTAAAAAATCGAAAACAGTTTTTCCTCTGCTCTTCTCACAAGATGCATAGGAAAAATGTTATTCTTTTATCAGTACAAGAAGGCTTCAAAAGGCTAATGAATAGGCTCTGTCATTGCCAAGAATACTCAAGCCTGAGAACTGACTTTTATCTCCTTCAGTTGCAACATCTTGGACATGCTGAACCGCAAGACTCCTCGACCCCCTTGTCTTCTCACACCCCCCTTCCCAAAGACAGGAGCTTTCTGTTCATGCTCAGAGGAACTCATGGGGCAGGACTCCTGAAGGAGGAGAAAGGGGAGGGAACTGGAAGGGGAATATATGCTCTGTGCAAATGACTGTGAACCCGTGCTTGTTTGTGAACTATCACACTTGCTCCTTCTACCAGTTCATGGATGGTAGAAATAAAGCTTTTTCTCCGAAACTATTCCTTGAGTGTCTGTTGACTCCCATTTTCCCTTTCCCGGGCGCAATATTTTTCCCACCCGAGGGCAAAGCCTCATAAGGCTACAGGCGGGGGTAGCAAATGTTTGTTTTTCTGAGAATCCATAAGCCCAGCATGGTACCTAAGGAAGTCCTGGGGTGAGGTTAGAGCGGCTACTTAAAAAGAGAGAAAATAAATCACCAAAAAAGAGGGCAAGTGGAATGCAGATTTGCACATAAACTGCATAGATTGAACTGTAATAAATCTCACCTTAGTGATGACTAAGGTGACCTGCTGTGACCTACAGGTGGGACCAACTGTGTGTACCTGCTCAGTTTGTGGCACAGGTGCTAAAATCTGGCCCCTCCTCTGCTTCCTCAGAGTTATTTATTTATAAGGTGGACCTGGACCCAAAAACCTTTCAAGAGAGGGCTCCCCACCGAGAGCCCCTGTCCTTTGTAAAGTCAAATGCATGGCCTGTTAAGCATAGTGGTTTAATTGACTGAAACGGGGAATGCTTAAATGCATTACTGTGTGTTTCATTCTGGAATGTTCCTCAGTAACTCTCGTGTGATAGGTTAACTTTGGTCACATGGGAGGTCTCTGATTGCATCCTCCATTTTGTTTTGTGTGTGGGTGACTTGACTGTAGTGGTTCCATCTCCATGAACACTGAAGAAGAGACCGTGTTAGACAACTCTCTAAATGCAATAGGGGAAAGGCGTGTTAATGTTTCTGTCTGGATCCCCTTGGATAGATTCAAGATAAAACAAAAATCCACCCCAGTATATATTAAGAAAACTCATTGTAACAATGTGCTTATACCCAGTATATTAATTATAATGCAATTAACACAGGTCAAACAACCACCCTTTATGAAGCAAAAGGACGTGAAGAGTTTTCTACACATCTTTGTTTATAGAAACGGTCACTTGGGGTTGCTTCTACTCTGCTGGTTTAGTCTGGCGCAGTCACCCTTCAGTCACTCTTTTTAAATACAGAGTGGATCCAGAAATTTCACCACCAACCTGTCATATTCCACTGAGTGGGTTCTGCCTGCCAGTGTCCTTAGTGTTGTGCTTCTGCCTTTTTTTAACCTGATTTTATTTGTGGTGATTATTTCAAATAAAAATGCAAAGCCGGTATGGGCTGGCCCAAAAATAAAAGAAAAAGGGTTTTGAGAGTTTCAGGGCTTCTTTGCCTTTAATTAGCAGCTTCCTCCTTGTGTCCTGTTTGATGCATTGCTGACTGAGAGGGTAATTCGAGACCATCTGTTCATTGAGCATTCATCCTGATCCTCTGAAGGAAGATTCCACATTGTTGGCACCGATGTTAGCATTACAACACTGGAATTAGCATTCACACTGATTTGTTTGTGGGGAGGCAAGACAATGTCAAAGCAAGTGTTATCCTACACTTTGCAGTGTATTTTCCTTTCACTTGCCTCACCGCTAAGAGTCTGATCTTTGGGAGAAGTGGTTTTGTTGCACAAGAGATCCAGATCTGTTTTAATCGTGCAGCCCAAATCTGTCTGGATGTGACTGAATCCCACATGAAAATAGCGACAGTCTGGAAACACCCAGAGTTTCTTAATTGTATCTTAATCAGGCAGTTCCTATTGCTTGAGGAGGCATTATAATTCTTTCCTTTCGTCATTTTTTCTTGTAATCTTTTTACAATGCAATATTGCTACTTGACATTTTTCAAAATATGGAGAAAGCTCTTTCATGGCAGGAACAAGAAGTAACTAATTTAGATGTTAATCACTCATGCTGTTGCTGCTGCTGCAGTGAACAGGAAGTAACAGAAGAAGTTGAAGGAGGAAGCTACTAACTTATTTTGCAGGATCTGCTGAATAAATGTTATAGAAGCACAACTCTGAGGACTGGTATTGCTGAACAATATATTGCTCTGTTATGAACCATATGGGACCACTTGCCTTAATCCCCCTTCCAGCTCATTGTGGAGAAGGAATGGGTAAAAGGCCCCAATGTAGAAGCAATTGTGAATTTCTAGGGTGAGAATTGTAGTTGCTCCAGAGGAATAATCGCATGTGGTCTAAACAGGGGTCAGAGGTCTAGAATGATGGAGCCTTTGCTGGTGTGCATGCTTCTTAATTGAAAACAAAGTGTGCAAGTTCTTCCCTACACACTGAGCAATTGGGGGCTGGGACCCGAGGAGCAGTGGCTTTAGTGCAAGTGTGAACGCTTTGCAGAAGAAGAGATAATGGTGGATTTTCCGCCTCCTTGAATTGTCTGCAATTTGCTGAGCTGGTACAAGTATGCCTCAGCACAGTGAGAGGTCCTTGCCGACCATATGCCTCTTTGCCATATGATTAGGAGGTACTGCATCAGCCACAACGTCCTTCCCACCCGCTCCCTTTAACTGCTTCAGCTGAAGATCCTTTCTTTCGACATTTATCTAGCCTGTGTTTTCCTCCTTCTTGCCACAAACCAAGCTGCCCTGTCTGTCTGTCTGTCTGTCTGTCTGTCTCTCTCTCTCTCTCCGTGTGTGTGTGTGTGTGTGTGTGTGTGTGTGTGTGTAGAGTCACAAACCTTTAAAAGAACAAACTGAGCTTGCAAACATTGTTTTACTCAGCGGTCAGCAACCTTTTTCAGCCATGGACTGGTCCACTGTCCCTCAGAGCATGTGGTAGGCCGGACTATATTTTGAAAAAAAATAATGAACGAATTCCTATGCCCCACAAATAACCCAGAGATGCATTTTAAATAAAAGGACACATTCTACTCATGTAAAAACACACTGATTCCCAGACCGTCTGCTGGCTGGATTGAGAAAGCGATTGGGCCGCATCCGGCCCCTGGGCCTTAGGTTGCCTACCTCTGGTTTTACTGATCCCTGCTGCTGTGCAACTTGACCTGGGACGCAGGTGGCGCTGTGGTCTAAACACTGAGCCTCTTGGGCTTGCTGATCAGAAGGTCGGCGGTTCGAGCTCGCATTGCTCTGTCCTAGCTCCTGCCAACCTAGCAGTTCAAAAGCACACCAGTGCAAGTAGATAAATAGGTACCGCTGCGGCGGGAAGGTAAATGGCGTTTCTGTGCACTCTGGCACTCGTCATGGTCCTCCATGCACCAGTAGCGGTTTAGTCATGCTGGCCACATGACCCGGAAAACTGTCCATTCTTAACCTGAAACTGTTCTTAACCTGAGGCACCACTTAACTAATGGGGCCTCCCTCTGCTGCTGCGCGATTTCTGTTCTCATCCTGAAGCAAAGTTCTTAACCCAAGGTACTATTTCTGGGTTAGCAGAGTCTGTAACCTGAAGCGTATGTAACCCGAGGTACCACTGTAAACACTTTTAAGACCCTATGCACACTTTCCCCTAATATATGCATTTTTGTAAACACTGGTTGGGTGGGGAACTGTATCATATGACTCAGATAAGGTGAATTTTGAAGGACGGCTGTGTTTCGGTTCACAGATTGTTTCGAAAAGTGTGGATTCGATCCATTCAGCTTTAAATGCCTACTGGATTAAGTTTTTGTTCTATCCTGCCTTGTAATGCAAGGGACACAGGTGGTGCTGTGGTCTAAACCACAGAGCCTATGGCTTGCCAATCAGAAGGTCGGCAGTTCGAATCCCCGTGACGGGATGAGCTCCTGTTGATCGGTCCCTGCTCCTGCCAACCTAGCAGTGCAAGTAGATAAATAGGTACCGCTCCGGCGGGAAGGTAAACGGCGCTTCCGTGCGCTGCTCTGGTTCTCCAGAAGCGGCTTAGTCATGCTGGCCACATGACCCGGAAGCTGTACGCTGGCTTCCTCGGCCAATAAAGCGAGATGAGCGCCGCAACCCCAGAGTTGTCCGCGACTGGACCTAACAGTCAGGGGGTCCCTTTACCTTTACCTTGTAATGCACAGCTCTGCCCAGAACTAAACTGTCACACTAGAGGCAGCGTTGAGGCTGCACTTGGTCCTCTCTCCTGCTCATGTGTTTCCTCAGAAAGCGACCGTGACCAGAAAGTGGTTTGCTCTCCGTCTGAAGAGAGCGGTCACACCTGGGCTGGATTCTGCTGCCGCCACCGCCACTTTGTTATACCAAACCTACATGTGCCACATCCTCTGCTAGTTGCTGCCATGTCCCCACGCCTTCTGGGTGTAACGCCAGAGCATGTCTGCTTATGCGTCAAAAGCACATCTCTCCCTTCTACATGCCTCTCTCCCGCTCTGGCCTCCTGGTGGGTGTGAGACAGCGAGAAAGAAAGTGTCTTTGCCACTCAGGAGCTGAGGCCCACGTGATCAATTTATGTCTCAAGAGCTCTCTTAATTAGAGCTTTGTGTTTCCTGTTGAGCTGGACTTATTGGATGGAAAGATACTTGGAAACCTAAGGCAAGAGGACTTCATTATCAGCACTAGCTGACAAAGCAATCTCTTTCCCACACACTCGTTTTTCACTGCCGTCTCCCCCTCCCTGCCACGTTGCACAGTGGGTAGGAATCTGTGCTAAAGCACCAGTTGGACTGGAGGTGAGTTCCTGGTCATGCTCCTGAGATGCAGCTCAACAAAGGAGCATGTGTCTTCCAAGCAGAAGGTTCATATTCAGGCTCCCTTCCATACCCACATCTCCATTTAAAGCAGGGATGGGCAATTTGCCACCCTCCAGGTTCTGAACTGCAACTCCCATCAGCTCTGATGGTCAGGAATTGTCAGGGACCGAGTGGACGAGGAGGAGTGGCGAGAGGCACCAGCCGGAGAACCCCCAAAAGAATCCCCAGAGGAGGAAGGATCTGACCTGAAGGAGCGTCTCCACCCCCATCGTTCTGCCCGGACACTGAGGTCCAGTGCCGAGGGTCTTCTGGTGGTTCCCTTGCTGCGAGAAGCCAAGTTACAGGGAACCAGGTAGAGGGCCTTCTCAGTAGTGGCACCCGCCCTGTGGAACGCCCTCCCACCAGATGTCAAAGAGAACAACAACTGCCAGACTTTTAGAAGACATCTGAAGGCAGCCCTGTTTAGGGAAGCTTTTAATGTTTAACAGACCACTGTATTTTAATACCGTGGTACCTCGGGTTACATATGCTTCAGGTTACATGCGCTTCAGGTTACAGACTCCGCTAACCCAGATAGTACCTCAGGTTAAGAACTTTGCTTCAGGATGAGAACAGAAATCGTGCTCCGGCAGCGCGGCAATAGCAGGAGGCCCCATTAGCTAAAGTGGTGCTTCAGGTTAAGAACAGTTTCAGGTTAAGAACGGACCTCCAGAACGAATTAAGTACTTAACCCGAGGTACCACTCTACTTTGTTGGAAGCCACCCAGAGTGGCTGGGGAAACCCAGCCAGATGGGCGGGGTATAAATAAATTATTATTATTATTATTATTATTGCCCGGGGGTTGGTGGTGGGACACTGAGGAGAGGTCAGAGGGAGAAGACTGGAAGGTGTTGGATGCTGAAGGAGCAACAGGGTTTAGTGATCAGGAAGAGACGGTGACAGAGAGCAGTTCAAGCTCAAAGGCTGAAGCAGAGGAAGGGGGTCAAGAAACTGCTGAAGAATCCAGGGAGTCTCCTTCTCCTGTTGAGACAAGCTCCCCTCCTCGCTTGTCTCCAAGAATGCACAGGATAATGATGGCAGAACAGAGGCCAGAGGTCCACAGATGCAGTTTGAGACTGCTTGGGAAACAACCAGGAGAGGAAGAGCCTTAGGAAGTGTAGAAGGCAGGGGACCTTCAGTCATGGCAACTGCTCCACAGGGCAAGGCCTACTAGGAAGCGTTGCTGAGTTGTATGCCATTTCCTTGAACAAAGAGTAAACTTTACTATCTCTGCCTCTTGCTGCTGACCTGCATCTGAGTCCAGCTCTGACAGCAATGATGAGAGCAATAGTCTGGCCACATTCACATGCCCTCTAACCCTGATTGTAAGAATTTCATGGGTTGTGGGGAAGGCCTATCCTCTGAAAGACTGAGTAGGCTGGATGGACTCTGTATTTAACCCAGCTTCTTATATTCGTATGGAAGCTTACTGCGTGGCTTTCAGAAAGATACTCCACCTAACCTACCCAACAGGATAGTTGTGGGGATAAACCCCCCTGAAAAAACATTGCAACCTGATTGGATACAAATTTGAATAATAATATATGAAATATGAGAAGCCCCATCAGTATTGGCATTCTGCCGGCTCCTGTTTAGGCAAGCAGTCCCCCGAACTGATCTTTTGATTCTAAGGTTTTAACTGTTTTAATTGTACTTTTAAACTGTTTGATCGTATATTTTAATTAAGGATGCTTTAACGCACTGCTGGGTTTGTATTTTAATTATGGATTGATTTTATAGATGTAAACCCCTTGGAAACCATTTTGGAACAGAAGCGGTATATAAATTAATCTTATTAACTGGGCATCAGCCACCACTGCAGCGGATTCATCCACCCACCAGTCTCTCTGTGTGCGAAACTACACAGTCTGCTGCAAGCCAAGAATGGGTGTACTATGATATGGTGGCTGCAAAGGAAAGTAGTTGGAGATCTCAGATGGATGATGTAATGGTTCTAGGGGTTGCTCGTGCATAAGTTGCTGCCACTCCTTGCTAGGTTGTCTGGTTGAACCCTTTCTCTCTGGACAGCCTTTCATTCCTGTCTGTCTCAGTCGCTGGCAGAATCCGTCAGTGGGCGTTTCTTGAACTTCTTCCAGCAAAGAAATTCTTTGATGCCAAGTCTCCTCCTACTCTCCCTGCGCGGAAGTCTTCTGTGCAGGGAGGGTGTGGGCAGCGGAGGACCCGTGCTCTCCCCGCTGGTCTCCGGTGAAGAGTCCTGGAGCCTCCTCTCCGATTCCCCCATCTGCCCCCCTTCATCCCTGGTGTTACGCTGATTTCCTTCCCCAGCAGATGGGCCGCCTCTCTCCCTGCTGGGACCCTCTCCAGCATCACTCTGGAGCCTTCCCTCCGCCTCTGGCTCCGATGGCAGTTCCCTGACAGGTGAGCTATGTGGCATACATTGAAGGAGAAGTCCAGGGCTGTTGGGGGTTGGAGGGGATTACAAAACAAAGAAGGAGAATCAGAGGGCCCCTCCAGAAGTCCTTTTTATTGTGCATTCATGATGACTTGTGCACATGATACTGGAATTCTGGAGTACCTACAAAAGCTTCAAGGTGGACATACCACTTCATTTAAGGTACATGTCCCCTAACCTATGGGACCGTCTCTGCTGGTATGCCCCGCGGAGGACCTTAAGGTCCATAAATGACAACATTTTGGAGGTCCCAAGTCGCAAGGTGGTTAGATTGGTCTCAACTAGGGCCAGGGCCTTTTCAGTACTGGCCCCAACTTGGTGGAACACTCTATCACAAGAGACATGGGCCCTGCAGAACTTGACATCTTTCCGCAGGGCCTGCAAGACAGAGCTGTTCCACCTGGCCTTTGGTTTGGACTCAGTCTGACCCTTATGTTTTCCCTTCCCTTATGGTTTTGAGCCATAGGCTACTTTTAAAATGAGGCTGCATTTTAAATTGGTCCCCCCCCCATTACGTTTTTACTGTAATTTTACTGGTGTTAGCCGCCCTGAGCCCAGCTCTGGCCGGGGAGGGCGGGGTATAAATAAAATTAAAAAAACAAAAACCTGCTAAGATCCTGTCATTTTTTAAAATCTCCAGCGTTCTGGTTCAGCACAGCACAAAAGTGTCCCTCCAGGAGTGTAGCAACCTTGGAGAAGCATTGCAGAACAACTAATAACTGGGAATTGTGTGTGGATATTCCAGAATAAATCCACTATTGTTTGGCGTACCTGTTGAAATAAAACAAAAATAAGGTAAAAGTAAAGGTAAAGAGTCTAGGGACGCAGGTGGCGCTGTGGGTTAAAGCCTCAGCGCCTAGGACTTGCCGATCGAAAGGTTGGCAGTTCGAATCCCTGCAGCGGGGTGCGCTCCTGTTGCTCGGTCCCAGCGCCTGCCAACCTAGCAGTTCGAAAGCACCTCCGGGTGCAAGTAGATAAATAGGGACCGCTTACCAGCGGAAAGGTAAACGGCGTTTCCGTGTGCGGCTCTGGCTTGCCAGAGCAGCGATGTCACGCTGGCCACGTGACCCGGAAGTGTCTCCGGACAGCGCTGGCCCCTGGCCTCTTGAGTGAGATGGGCGCACAACCCCAGAGTCTGTCAAGACTGGCCCGTACGGGCAGGGGTACCTTTACCTTTACCTTTAAAGGTAAAGAGACCCCTGACCATTAGGTCCAGTTGTGACCGACTCTGGGGTTGCGGTGCTCATCTCGTTTTACTGGCCGAGGGAGCCGGTATTTGTCCACAGACAGCTTCCGGGTCATGTGGCCAGCATGACTAAGCCGCTTCTGGCGAACTAGAGCAGCGCACAGATATGCCGTTTACCTTCCTGCCGGAGTGGTACCTATTTATCTACTTGCACTTTGACATGCTTTCAAACTGCTAGGTTGGCAGGAGCAGGAACTGAACAACGGGAGCTCACCCTGTCTTGGGATTCGAACCGCCGACCTTCTGATCGGCAAGTCCTAGGCTCTGTGGTTTAACCCCCAGCGCCACCCATGTCCCTAAAACAAAAATAGAACACCAGCTAAATCTTTGTTTGGCTGGGTACCTTTACTGCTTCTGTTCTTTGCAAAACAGGCTATCCAAACAGGCTGGGTTAAGAATCCTTGTTCTGAGATCCCTGAATGCTGATGCAGTGCTAGCCCAAACGTTCTCCATGGGGCCAGAGCTGCTTTCTTCGTTCCCCCCAATTCTTTTCCTCCCGCCTCTGCTTTCTGCAACGCGCTCGCTAGTTAAACGCTGGTGGCAGCAAAAGGCAGTTCGGCGCTGTCACCGAGGCCATTTATCTCCACTCGTTAAGAAGCTGCCTTGTCAGAGCACACGAGCCCGTTATGACATAATCCTCTAACTAGTGAAGATAAATTGCTGCTCCGGAAGTGGCCTCCTGGTGCTGCTGTTTCTTCCAAGGTGGGCGCATCGGGGAAATGGGTTTGCGCTCCGGTTGTGGGTTTTCTCCCGAGGCAGATTGGGGTCAGAGCTCCGGGAACAGATAGTCTGGGGGGCGATGGCAGGCACGCAGCTGGGTTCATGCTCGATTTCCAAAGAACAGAGGCAATGCAGGAGCTAACAAGGAGGGTGCAAGCTAAGAGGCTCCACATGTGAGAAAGCTGCACAATTCACTTTGCGCATGCTCAGGGGCTGTCTTTTATTATTAGTATTACAAGGCAGAGAGGGGCATTTTCAGAGCAAGTTGCTGGGCTGAATCCTCCTAGCTCACACAAAGCTATGGAAAACCCCAAGTTTCAAGTCGTCTTATTGAAGTCAGCGTCAGAGACGCTGGAGGAATTTGATTTTTGCACCTTCCCATACAAAAGGACCTGATCTGCCCCCTTGGACCATTGTGCAGAATAGAACTTAGTTATCCATCAAATTTGCCCACCCTTGGTGGCTGCAATGAGTTTTCCTGTCCTCAAGGGGGGCCAGGGGGCAGCTGCCCCCCCTAAATCAATAAAATTCCATAAAATTCCATAGCAAACTGAGGTGCTAGCCCCCCAACAAAAGGCCTGCTCCCCCTAAAAAAATCCTGGCTACGCCCATGATCCTCATGACTATGAATTAGAGTGCTAACACTATTTTTGTGTGGGATTGACTCACTTAGCAGCAAATTCAGGTTGTACAATTACAGTTTATTTTTATACTGTTTCACCTGCAACCTTGGCATTTATCAACACCATAAATATGTTTTGGATGCATTGGAGTTCTTTAAAGGTAAAGGTAAAGGGACCCCTGACCATTAGGTCCAGTTGCTGAGGACTCTGGGGTTGCGGCGCTCATCTTGCTTTATTGGCCAAGGGAGCTGGTGTATAGCTTCCGGGTCATGTGGTCAGCATGACTAAGCCGCTTCTGGTGAACCAGAGCAGTGCATGGAAACGCCATTTACCTTCCCGCCGGAGCGGTACCTAATTATCTACTTGCACTGGTGTGCTTTCGAACTGCTAGGTTGGCAGGAGCAGGGACCGAGCAATGGGAGCTCACTTCGTCACAGGGAATCGAACCGCCGACCTTCTGATCAGCAAGCCCTAGGCTCTGTCGTTTAACCCACAGCACCACCCGTGTCCCTTCACAACTATAAGCTTGCACAAAACCCCCACTCTCCCCAAATACTGGCCTTTTTACTGTAAGGAAAGTGACAGGAAATCACACTGAAAAGTGTGGGATAACGCTTTGAAGCAACATAATCTAATCTCCCTGCAAACAAACCAGCTCATTAAAAAGCTGGTGTCATCTAACTTCCCTGCAATCAAATCTGGCAACAGATTCTCTGGAAGTGTCCTTAGCAGGCAGAAATTTCACTAAAGGAATCATAATACAGTGGTACCTTGGGTTACATATGCTTCAGGTTACAGACTCCGCTAACCCAGAAATAGTGCTTCAGGTTAAGAACTTTGCTTCAGGATGAGAACAGAAATCGTGCAGCGGTGGCACAGCGGCAGCAGGAGGCCCCATTAGCTAAAGTGGTGCTTCAGGTTAAGAACAGTTTCAGGTTAAGTACGGACCTCCGGAACGAATTAAGTACTTAACCCGAGGTACCACTGTAGTGCTTACAAATAACTAGTGAATTTCTCTCCCCTGATGCTTCATAGAGGTAAAGAAAAGAAACTCAGAGTGACACATGCACTGAACGACTGACAAAATTTCTATGGTTGCAGAGTGACACCCTTCCGCACTGAAAACTATTTACTTTCTTTGGAGCGGTGAAAAAACACTTCCATGTTTTAAAATCACAAGTGCAAACAGAGATTGTGATCTGATGCTGTGCAGCTAGAATCTTATTCTGTGGGTTTCTTGAGGGCTTGGAAACCCAGCCTTCTGAAGGTGACATCCCCTGTAGACAGGGGAAGAGGCAAGCGGTTTGGAACTGAGTTTTGAATTTAGAGGGAAGACAGCTAAGCATTCAGCCGGAGACAGCAAAATCTGAATGCATCTCTGCGAGAAGCTGCATGAGCTGCAGCCTAGGAATCTGATGTGGCGTAATGAGTCTACGATGCCTCCTGAAAGAGCATATTTATCTCTTGCTTGCACATTTGTAAATAAATATAAATGTGATGGCCTGGGATTCAGACTCTGAGGAATCCTAGCCTGCACAGAGTGTCCCCGCCTTCAGAACCAGCTGAGCCGGGGCTGGGGCATGAGCCTGAAGGGTCCTCACCTCTGCTGGATCCTCAGGTGCAGGCACCAGCTGAGTCTGCTCTGGCTCCTGAGGTGATGGAGGACCCATTGCCTGCAGGTGCTCCTCTCCCAGCCCCGTCAGGGGAAGCTGAGGTTGCCTCTGGGTCCGGCAACCCTCTAGCCTCTCCTGAGCTGCAGAGGCTCAGGGCAGAGAGGCGGAGGGAACTAAGTTCCCGCAGGAGGAGTGCTCGCCTCCAGGCCAGGAGAGGCGAGTCACCTGTGGACCAGGACTGCCCTATGCCTCGGGGCAGATAAAAACCAGCCAGCCCCAGTCCCAGGTTGTGGGAGCAACATTGTTGGTAGCCTGTTCCTGCCTGCACCCTGTCCTGCTCTTCTGCCAGAGTTCCTGACCTCACCCGACTCCCTGCCTTGGACCCTGCTTCAGCTTTGACGGACAGCCTCCATACCGCACCCTCGACCTCGGACTGGATTCGGACCTCGCCGCACGGTTAACCCTCGGGACCAGCACAGTAAAAACCGCAAGAGCATCCTGAGCAGGGCTGGCCCAAGACATTATGGCAGCTGGAGGCCAACCCAAATAAATTGTGCCCTCCCTAGCCAGCCAGGGAAGAAGACAGGAGTGAAGCGCTGCATCAGGAACAAGTGGGGAAATAAAAATCAACACCAACAACAAAAAGGTAAAGGACCCCTGGACGGCTAAGTCCAGTCAAAGTCGACTCTGGGGTTGCGGCGCTCATCTCGCTTTCAGGCCAAGGGAGCCAGCATTTGTCCACAGACTGCTTTTCGGGTCATGTGGCCAGCACATAGCTGTCAACTTCCCTTTTTTTTTTGCGGGAAATTCCCCTATTCCAGCATCGTTTCCCGCTGCTATCCTGGATTGTTAGATATCCCATAGACTGTCCCCGGGACAGGTGAGGCTGCTGATCCCTTATTTTTGAGGCTGCTGATCCCTTATTTTCAAATCTGAAAGTTGATAGCTATGGAGGACTGTACTGCTTCTGGCACAATGGGACACCGTGACGAAAACTAGAGCGCACAGAAATGCAGTTTACCTTCCCGCCGAAGTGGTACCTATTTATCTACTTGCACTGGTGTGCTTTTGAACTGCTAGGCTGGCAGGAGTTGGGACAGAGCAACGGGAGCTCACTCCATCGCGGGGATTCGAACCTCCAAGCTTGCGATGCATTCTTTGGAGGCCAGATCTGCTGCCCCTGTGGATCCTGCCATCTGAGGCTATCACCTCCCCTTGCCTTATGGGTGTGCCAGCCCTGGCCCCAACCCTCCAGTGTGGTGTAGTGGTTAAGAGCGGTAGACTCATAATCTGGTGGGGTTTGCGTCTCTGCTCCGCCACATGCAGCTGCTGGGTGATCTTGGGTTAGTCATGCTTCTCTGAAGTCTCTCAGCCCCACTCACCTAACAGAGTGTTTGTTGTGGGGAAGGAAGGGAAAGGAGAATGTTAGCCACTTTGAGACACCTTCGGGTAGTAGCGGGATATCAAATCCAAACTCTTCTTCTCCAGCACTCTCTCATTCAAAGACAACCAAACCCTTATGGCACTTTCCCTGCAACTTTTTGCTGCGCTGGGAAGCGGGATGGGCGTGAGTAACAAAGCCGTGCTGTGACAAAGTTCCAGAGCAGGATGAGTAACAATGCTATATGCTCTTGTGTGGGCAAGGCCCAGCCTCAACAACATCCCAGCGTTGGTTTGAAGGTGTTCATAAAGAAAAAAGATTAGTTTTCCCCTCCCGCTTTCACACTGCGTGCTGAACAGCTGTATCAAATTAACCCCGGCTGTGTACACACCATGCAATTAAAGCACACACCTGCTCCCCCCAGAATCCTGGGAACTGTAGTTTCTCGAGGGTGCTGGGAGTTGTAGTTTTGCGTGCAGGAAGTGATCTGCGCTGTGCATGCAGCCCATAAATACAGACCATAAAGGGCACAGGACTGAACAAAATGTAGGAACATAGGAAGCTGTCTTAGGCTGAGCCAGAAAGTTGGTCCATTCAGTTCAATTCTGGCTACACTGACTGGCAGGCTCCTTAGGAGTTCAGGCAGGGGACATACCAAGCCGTACCTCGAGACTGAATCGGAGACCTTCTGCATGCAAAGCAGGTGGTCTAGCACTGAGCAGTGGCGTAGCGTGGGGGGTGCGTGGGGGGTGCAGGCCACACCGGGCGCAACATCTGGGGGTTAGGTTTAGGGGGCGCAAATCCACGGGTTAGGGGGTGCAAATTACTTGCCTTGCGCCGGGTGCTGACAACCCACGCTACGCCACTGGCACTGAGCCAAGCCCCTTCCCCAAATTCCCACCCAACATTTGTCAACCGGCTCTCCGTGCATCTGAGGAAATGGGCTGTGGATCACGAGAGCTCATAGAATAATAGAACTGTATAAAGTTGGAAGGGACCACGAGGGTCATCGAGTCCAACCCCCTGCAATGCAATAATTTTTTGCCCAACGTGGGGCTCAAAACCACAACCCTGGGATTAAGGGTCCCATGCTCTACCAACTGAGCTATCCCAGCTGGACGTTGCAAATAAATTTGCCCGCCTGGCCGCAAGATTCTTTGTTGTTTGAACTGGATTTTGCAATGTCAAGCATGGTGCGTATTGGCTTCCGATTAGCAGAGTGCAAGGTTAAGGAAACACTCTCTTGATATCTTAAAGACTAACAAATGCACATGGCAACATAAGCTGTCATGGGAGCATATGTAGTTTGAGGGGGTTTGTTCAGGCAAAAACAACCCCCTGGCCTGCTATTTATTAGTGAGTTCAGAAATTTCCTGATGAAATCATTTCCCCCCTCCCTCCTTTTACAACAGAGAAGCAAGGAATCTGCACCTTGTACAGCAGCTTACCAGACAAGTAATAATCCGAGAACAGGGCTGCTCACCTAGAAAGACTAAAGCATTATCTGTCTTACTGTCACCGTCCCTCCTTGTGTGGCCGTGGCTCCTGCCTGGTTCCTCGGGAGAGAGAGATTTCTTTCTGGTGGTGGCGAATTGCTATCAAGCGAGCACAATAGACCCCAAGAGATATTGACAGTCAGAGGGTCAGAGCCTAACTGGGAACAGGGAACCCTGGGAATTGCAACTCTGTGAGGGTCTCCTAAGAACTCTCAGCACCCTTAACAAAAAACACACCCCAGGGTTTGTTTGTTTGTTTTTGGTGGAAACCACAATTCTTTAAATTGGTACAGTGCTGCAGATGGGGTCAAGTTGTCCACCTTTGTTGTTGTTTAGTCGTTTAGTCGTGTCCGACTCTTCGTGACCCCATGGACCAGAGCACGCCAAGCACTCCTGTCTTCCACTGCCTCCCGCAGTTTGGTCAAACTCATGCTGGTAGCTTCGAGAACACTGTCCAACCATCTCGTCCTCTGTCGTCCCCTTCTCCTTGGGCCCTCCATCTTTCCCAACATCAGGGTCTTTTCCAGGGAGTCTTCTCTTCTCATGAGGTGGCCAAAGTATTGGAGCCTCAGCTTCACGATCTGTCCTTCCAGTGAGCACTCAGGGCTGATTTCCTTCAGAATGGAGAGGTTTGATCCTCTTGCAGTCCATGGGACTCTCAAGAGTCTCCTCCAGCACCATAATTCAAAAGCATCAATTCTTCGGCGATCAGCCTTCTTTATGGTCCAGCTCTCACTTCCATACATCACTACTGGGAAAACCATAGCTTTAACTATACGGACCTTTGTCCACCTAACCGGTAAAAATTATCCCGCATGATTTATGTTGCATTTGTGATGTTCATTCGTGTTATTGTTATTTATGGTTTGTAAGCCACTTTGGGGTTCAGTTGCAATGGAAAGCGGCATGAAAATATAATGAATCAAATCAAGTCCATATTGCGTCCAATAGCTACCTATGTTCCTGTGTTAAGCAGAATTTTAAGCTTCTGGGCAACAGCCAGAAATAGAGGCTGCTAATCATTTTTGCAAACAGAGTTTTGTAAACAGAAGCTGGGTAACTCTACATTACCCAGGGGGGCTTTTTCCGAAGGTGCCTTCTAAACATGCCATCGCTGTGCTGTTATTATTCACCTGTTTGAGGGTGGCCCTCCCAGCCTCTTTCCAAAAGGCAAAACTCTGTTGCACTGGGAAACTGTGGTATCCCTTTATAAACACTACAGGCATAACCTGATTTCCCTTTCCCTGTGGCACCCTGGGAAATGTAGTTTTTTTGTGTGGGAGGATGCGAGAATCTCTACCAGAGAATTCTCAGCGCTCTCAACGAACAGCAGTTCCCAGAAGCTTCTGGGAGGAAACTTTTGACAGTTAAAATGGCATTAAATCAATAGAATATTTGCATTTGCGTTGTCTGTGTGGACATTGTTTTGTCACTGGGGACAATGATGTAAAGGGTGCTCTATTTCGGTACACAACTCCATGGTTTTTTGGTGGATGGGTCTTGTTTGAACACCGTTAATTGGGAGTGATTCACAGAGGGCTTGGCTGGAGACTTTGAGCAGTCTATATCTTACCCTGTAATTCCCTGTATTAGCTTGTCTTACATTACCCTTCTCGCGGAATGCGCTATTCAGGCATCTCTCTTCATTGCTTCTGATGGCTCTCCGCTATATGGGACCTGCAGTTGGGGTGCAACTGGAACTGGTAGGTAAGGATAGTTCTGGATCTTTTACTGTCACTTGAGGCTCAGGTGGTTATGGTTGTGTGGAGTGCCTTCCATCGGCTTCGGCTAGGGGCCCAGCTGTGCCCCTATCTGGATAGGGACCGCCTAACTTCTGTTGGAATTCATTGTGCGAAAGGCTGGGCTGGATGAATCCCAAGCGGGAATTAAGATTGCAGGAAGAAATATCAACAACCTCAGATATGCAGATGACACAACATTGATGGCAGAAAGTGAGGAGGAATTAAAGAACCTTTTACTGAGGGTGAAAGAGGAAAGAGCAAAATATGGTCTGAAGCTCAACATCAAAAAAAACCCCAAAGATCGTGGCCACTGGGCCCATCACCTCCTGGCAAATAGAAGGGGAAGAAATGGAGGCAATGAGAGATTTTACTTTCTTAGGCTCCATGATCACTGAAGATGGTGACAGCAACCACGAAATTAAAAGACGCCTGCTTCTTGGGAGAAAAGCAATGACAAACCTAGACAGCATCTTAAAAAGCAGAGACATCACCTTGCCAACAAAGGTTTGTATAGTTAAAGCTATGGTTTTCCCAGTAGTGATGTATGGAAGTGAGAGCTGGACCATAAAGAAGGCTGATCGCCAAAGAACTGATGCTTTTGAATTATGGTGCTGGAGGAGACTCTGGAGAGTCCCATGGACTGCAAGAAGATCAAACCTATCCATTCTTGAGTGCTCACTGGAAGGACAGATCCTGAAGCTGAGACTCCAATACTTTGGTCACGTCATGAGAAGAGAAGACTCCCTGGAAAAGATCCTGATGTTAGCAAAGATTGAGGGCACAAGGAAAAGGGTACGACAGAGGACAAGATGGTTGGATAGTGTTGTCAAAGCTACCAATATGAGTTTGACCAAACTGCGGGAGGCAGTGGAAGACAGGAGTGCCTGGCGTGCTCTGGTCCACGGGGTCAAGAAGAGTCGGACACGGCTAAACGACGAAACAACAACAAACTTCTGTTTTCTTGCAACTATGCAGCCTTTAGAAGACATCTGCAGACATCTCTGTATAGTGAAGTTTTAAAATGTTTAATGTTTTATTATGTTTTTATATACAGTCGTACCTTGGATCTCAAACGCCTTGGCTCCCAAACAATCGGCTCCCAAATAATCAAAAACCCAGAAGCGAGTGTTCCGGTTTTTGAACGATTTCCGGAAGCCGAACATCCAGCACAGCCTCTGCAGCTTATGATTGGCTGCAGGACGCTCCTGCAGCCAATCAGAAACCGCGCCTTGGTTTTTAAACGGTTCCAGGACTCAAACGGACTCCTGGAACGCATTCTGTTCGAGAACCAAGGTACGACTGTATGTTGGAAGCCGCCCAGAGTGGCTGGGGCAACAGAGCCAGATAGGTGGGGTATAAATAAAAATAAGCATGGAATAGGGCGTCCCTGTTTTCATTGGAGACATGCTGGAGGGCATGGTTTAGCATTTGAACTCAGATCTCCCAGCCCTAACTGCCAACTTTCCTCCCACCGCATTCAACTTGACCACCACAAACTGGCTTCCTTGTTCCTGCAAGGCAGACCCCACCCCCCACCCCCATTTGGGGTCGTTGACAATGCAATAGATCCAGAGAAGGATTACAGTCACCGAAAGGCGAGTTATTTTCCCCTGGAGACCAAAGTAGCTCTGATCACTGGTAGATAGCAATTACATGGTACATTGGTGCTCCCAAACTGCCACGGCTGATTTACGGTCATAACGATCTTGCGTCTCTCATCCACGGTGACCGGGGACAGGCAGTTTCACTGATCGGGAAAGAAGGCTGGGCGGCTTTCCCCAAAGCCATCGCAAGTCGCACTTTGGGAGTGTGGCTCAGGGAAATGCTACTCCCACAAACACAGCTTCCCACACCCATGACGCTTGAGGATCCCTCCATAAATGAGAAGGTGAAGCGCTTTCTTTCCAGGCACAATTGTTACAACAGCCCTGAAAGGTAGGCCATGTTTGGAGGCGCGAGAAAAAGAGTAGCTTGGCTGAAGGCCACTCAACTGAGTCCATTGCTAAGGTGAGGACCACATCATACAGCCCACTTTTAGGTTGCTGGTGTATATTAACCCTGAATACTGACCTTTCCCAGGGCAGATGCTAAACAACACTTACCATGCAAAATCCCAAGTTTAGTTTCCCCAACCCCTGGTGCCACCGCCCTCCAAAAGGTACCAAAATATACATGACAGTAAAGGACTCCAATAAGGGACGCGGGTGGCGCTGTGGGTTAAACCACAGAGCCTAGGACTTGCCAATCAGAAGGTTGGTGGTTCAAATCCCCGCAATGGGGTGAGCTCCTGTTGCTCGGTCCCTGCTCCTGCCAACCTAGCAGTTTGAAAGCACGTCAAAGTGCAAGTAGATAAATAGGTACCACTCCAGTGGGAAGGTAAATGGTGTTTCCGTGCACTGCTCTGGTTCGCCAGGAATGGCTTAGTCATGCTGGCCACATGACCCAGAAGCTGTACGCCGGCTCCCTTGGCCAATAAAGTGAGATGAGCGCCGCAACCCCAGAGTCGGCCATGACTGGACCTAATGGTCATGGGTCCCTTTACCTTTACCTTTAAAGAACTCCAATGCATCCAAAACATATTTATGGTGTTGATAAATGCCAAGGTTGCAGGTTCGATCCCCATATGGGACAACTAACGTAACCTGGGGAGAAAACAGCAAAGAACTGAAGAAGAGAGCACAGCAGAGGTTATATTTTCTGAGAATCCTCTGGAAAAACAATCTCTCAAAGGACCTGTTGATGGCATTTTATCATTGTACTGTTGAGAGGGTATTAACTTATGGTCTGTGTGTGTGGTTTGGGAGCTGCACGGTCAGGGGAAAAACAATGCTGTCCAGGGTTGTAAAGACTTCAGAGAGAGTAACTGACTGCACTCTTCCCACCTTGGATCAAATCTATGCTTCCAGGTGCCATAAGAAAGCTGCAGAGATAGCGCAGGAGAGTGCGCACCCCGGAAATGATCTCTTTCAACTTCTGCCTTCTAGAAGAAGGTACAGGGTTATAAAGGCGAGGACTAGCCGCCTAAGAAACAGTTTTTATCCAAATGTGATTTTGGTTTTAAACACAGTGTAAGGAGTCTCTATGGGAGTATATTGTATTTAATTATGGGGTATCAGAGCTTTTAGGGGGCTAACCAGGTTGAGTTGCTGGGATAGCAGGCTTGTTGGTTTTTGAATGTCTTATGTAGATTTTTTTCAATTTTGTTGTTCTGTATGGGACAATGACAATAAAGATTATCGTAACTGCTTATTCCAGCATGGCAGGGGGTTGGACCAGAAGATCCTCAAGGTCCCTTCCAACTCGATGATTCTACAATCAATGTATTCTTGCTATGAAGGTAAGCTGGTGGTTTGAACTCTGATTGGTGGACCACTGAGGTCAGAAGGTCCCTACCTCGATGCTATTTCTTTCCAGCACTGAAGACTGACAGTACAGGTTCGTCGCTCAATATCGTGGAGTTGTGCCCAGTCTGGCTAATCACATATTTGGGGATGGAGCACACAGCAAGCTGACCTCCAACACCTGCTGTGGAGGGAAGTGAGGGGCAGGTGGGGCTTCTCAACCTGTGAAAGTCGCCCGTCTAGGAGAAGGAAAACTCTGATCCTAAACGTCTGCAGCCTTGTGGATTATGTATGCCACCTTCCGGCAACTCCTGCAGCTAAGCTGGTGCCAAACATCTTGCTCTGCTTTCCTTTGGACCACCTTAGGGAGGCTGAACCACAGAGCCTAGGACTTGCCGATCAGAAGGTTGGCGGTTCGAATCCCCGCGATGGGGTGAGCTCCTGTTGCTCGGTCCCTGCTCCTGCCCACCTAGCAGTTTGAAAGCACATCAAAGTGCAAGTAGATAAACTGGTACCGCTCCAGCGGGAAGGTAAATGACGTTTCCATGCACTGCCCTGGTTCGCCAGAAGCGGCATAGTCATGCTGGCCACATGACCCGGAAGCTGTACGCCAGCTCCCTTGGCCAGTAAAACAAGATGAGCACCGCAACCCCAGAGTTGGCCACGACTGGACCTAATGGTCAGGGGTCCCTTTACCCTTTACCTAGCGAGGCTGAGAGGGGGGTCTTGTCATCAAGGCAGCCCAAGACCTCCATACATACCGCCCAGCCTTGCACGCAGCGGTTTGACTTCACCCCCATAGGCACACTCCATTGTCTCTCGACCACAATAGATGCCAGCAACAAATCAAGCGCAGTTCTGATCACCTCCTCATTCATGCAAGGAGGAATTTTTAACTCTCTGGTCCCTGTAAGTCAATCTGCCCCCTGCTGACTGTTTCAAGTCAAGACGGGCAAGTGCTAGCCCAGAAATGGAATCAAGAAGAAATTCTGACGAAAGAAGAATGGCAGACAAAATTAATGGACTATGCAGAATTGGACAAAATGACAGTAAGGATTCGAAACCTGCGGGACCAGAGATTTACGGAAGATTGGAAGAAGTATATGAATTATTTGAAGAGCAACTGTAACCAACAAATTACGCTAGGAGGACTACAAGAAGTTTTGTAAGGAGAAATATACGAAGTGTTACAAAGTAGAAAAAGATAAAGAGATTGGTTATGAGTTTGAAATGTAATAGGGAAAATAAGAAATGCATACTGAGAGATTAGATTGGAAAATTTTCAGACAGGACTGAAAGTAAAAAAACCCTGTATGTCTAATTATTGTTGAAAATGGTATGTTAAAGAACTAATAAAAATTTATATATATATGGGCAAGTGCTGAGCATAGTTGTGTTCTCTCGGGGGCGCTGTGGGCCAGTCTCTGGCAAGGAGGCTACCCACAGGCCGGCAACTCCCAAGCGCTGCCCACTCAAGTGTTTGGGGAGCAGGATTTGGGAAGATGATGCCCGGCCAACTCCAAGCCCCGACCTAGGATGAACTTGCCCTGTGTTTGCTCTGCATACCTTTAAATAGCAAGCAAGCTTTATCAGCAAACTGGTTTCAGCCTGGAGTGTGAATTGGGGATCCTGCCGTGTGTGTTGCAGAGGGAAGTGAAGGCGGGATGCATATTTCAAAATGCTGGGAACTATAAATAAACCCGAGACATTGAAAAAAAATCCATCAGCTACCTTGTCTTTCTTCAAAAATGTTTAGGGTCAGGTTTGTACAGCGAGGAAGGAAGTGACGGCAGCAGACTGACCCGGGGTTCATGAATTCAGGGACGGGGAGGCTGCAAAACAATACCCCCTTGCAGTTGCACCATTCAGACAAGGAGAGTGTTCCCTTGAAGTGTGAAACTAGGGCTGCCACTCCTGTCGGTCCCCAAGCACTGCTCCTGTGGTTTTAACAGGGACCCCAGGCAGAAATACAACAGGTGCAGTTTTCCCTTTTTGTTGCCCCTCTCCACGGCAGGGAGAGCTGCCCCCGTTGCATTTCTGCATTCAGTTCACGAGGTAAAGGCACAGGGAGAAGAAGATGGTTGAGTTTTGTGCAGTGCAGTGCAAAAAAAAAGGGGGGGCACAACTCTTAGGTCCAAGCGTCTGGAGGGTAGAAGGCTGCTCAGAATCTGCCAATGAGACTCTGATTGCAGCGCAAGGAGGACAGCAAGTGATGCCGGGAATGGAATAGTTAACAAGGTAAAGGGTAAAGGTCAAGGGACCCCTGACCGTTAGGTACAGTCACGGATGACTCTGGGGTTGTGGCGCTCATCTTGCTAGTGTGGCGCTCAGAGCCAGTGTGGTGTAGTGATTAAGAGCGGTAGATTCGTAATCTGGTGAACCGGGTTCGCGTCTCCGCTCCTCCACATGCAGTTGCTGGGTGACCTTGGGCTAGTCATACTTCTCTGAAGTCTCTCAGCCCCACTCACCTCACAGAGTGTTTGTTGTGGGGGAGGAAGGGAAAGGAGAATGTTAGCCGCTTTGAGACTCCTTCGGGTAGTGATAAAGCGGGATATCAAATCCAAACTCTTATTATTATTATTATTATTGGCCGAGGGAGCCAGCGTACAGCTTCCGGGTCATGTGGCCAGCATGACTAAGCCGCTTCTGGTGAAACAGAGCAGCGCACAGAAACACCATTTACCTTCCCGCTGGAGTGGTACCTATTTATCTACTTCCACTTTGACGTGCTTTCGAACTGCTAGGTTGGCAGGAGCTGGGACCAAGCAACGGGAGCTCACCCCGTCGCGGGGATTCGAACCGCCGACCTCCTGATCGGCAAGTCCTAGGCTCTGTGGTTTAACCCACAGCACCACCCACGTCCCTATAGTTAACAAAGGGGTTGCCAAATGAGCCGAAGAAAATTGGACCTTGCTGTCTCTGGGGTATTTCACAGCAGCTTCATTTGCAGAAATCAGATGGCTAGTTGATAACAACAGCAGCAGCAGCAGCAGCAGCAGCAGCAGCAACAACAACAACAACAACAAGACCCCACATAGTGAAACGTCAAACATTAAAAACTTCCTCAAACAGGGCTGCCTTCAGATGTCTTCTACAAGTTGTATAGTTCTTTATATCCTTGACATCTGATGGGAGGGTGTTCCACAGGGTGGGTGCCACTGCCGAGAAGGCCCTCTGCCTGGTGAGACAGTGCACGGGTAGGTAGGGTCTCAACCTGCGTACTGGATGGAGCTGGCAGGCAGCTGCCCAGGACACAAAACTGACCTGTGCCTCCATGGACAGCTGAGTCCAAAATGACTCCCAGGCTACGCACCTGGTCCTTCAGGGGCACAGTTACCCCATTCAAGACCTGGGTTCCCCACAGCTGCCTGCCCTCTGTCCCCCAGAAACAATACTTCTGCCTTGTTGGGATTCAATCTCAATCCATATATAAAACCATATATTCTAAATACACCACAGTCTCTGCTGTCCTTCATTCCAAGGAAACGAAACTCTGAGGAAAGCACTGGCATCCCGATGTCTCTTGCCGCTCCGAGACTGAGGTGGCGGCTAATTAACAATGGAGGAGACCAGAAACCAACAACAAAAATAAGGTAACACGAATCCTACATTATTATTTTTTTTAAAAAAATAGAATAATAGGCTCCCAAATACCGCAACAATAAAACATCCTCATCTTACAAAGGGAAATAACCTAAAGGGATAAAAGTCCTCAAAATATCCAGAGCATATTCAGAGATTTCGGATTCAAGGATTTCACTTGCTCGTGCCTGCACATCAAACTGTTGTTGACGGCGGAGGAGCCCGGGGCTAGTGAGGAAGTTGGCAATCCTTGAACCCAGCCCTTTGCCCAAAATGTTGGCCTCCCCCCCAGAGAGCTAGAGCTGCGCAGAGCCAGCTAGCATCTCCTCATCCCACTGGCCAGTTGCCAGGAGACTGTGAAACCTTGAGGGAAATGAATTCGCGGGTGTTGTCGCCAGCAGCATGAAGGCGCGCATGAAAATTCTCCCTTTGATGCAACTCCTGTGGGACAGTCATCTTGCACTTTTAATAGTTGCACTGAAGGTCGTTGAGCATTTCTGAGCATGGAGAGCTGAACATGGCGGGTTGTTCCCCCCCCCCCATCGTGAATTATACAAAGCTGCTTTGAAATAACTGCTTTGGAGATATATATATTTGTAGCCAGTTAGGTACGAGCTGATTCCCTTTGCAAGGAAAACACCCTCTGAAATGTGGTGCCCTTGGGATTCTATTTTTAAAAACAGACATGCTGTCTCCTTCAGGGACCAGAACTCTGAGCATGCTCAGAAACCCCCGGCCAGCGGCTCCGATCAACTTTTAAAATAATAATGAAAAAATTGCCAAGTCTCTTGTGGAGAAAGGGAACGGAAGGTGCCGCTGAGGGAGGTTTGTGTGTGGTTGTGTGTGTTTGCGTGGCGCTGGGAGTAGCCTGGTATTATTAGAATGTAGGTTTCAGCAAAGATCATTTTTATTTAACCATAGGGCACAGCAGTGCTAACAATAACGAAATGTTGCGAAATGGCAGATCATACTTTAATTTCAGTTCCAAGCCTGGGAGCGGCATTGCAAACTTCCAACAAAGCCCACTCTTAAAGGTGCAGGAAAAAACAACAACCCATCAGGCTCTTATACTCAGTGCTAGAGACAGTCCTCCTTGCTGAATTTGCACCTGCCGTCGTGCAGCTGTAAATGGCACAAGGACTCTTCCTTAGATAAAGAGCGTCTCCAGAGATCCCTTTTATTTTGCAGCCCTGATGATTTGTGCTCATGATAGTGTCAGGCAGACCCTGCTTGCAAGACTTGTTTTTGCACCTGCGAACGTTTCAGGGCAGACCTATTGCTTTATGCCCTGTAGCTTTCTGCGGAAATCCTGTAATTTTGCTTATTGCAAATCATAGAATTGTAGAGTTGGAAGGGAGCATGAGGGTCATCTAGCCAGTGCAGGAATCTTTTGTCAAACTTGGGCCTCAAACCCATGAACCTGAGCTTAAGAGTCCTGTGTTGTTCTACATGTTCTGTTTTATCTGTATTATTTGTTATGCTATAGTCAGGGCTGGCCCAGCCATGAGGCAAGGTGAAGCAAACACCTCAGGAGGCAGAGCAACTGATGGACTATATGGAACTGGATGAGATGACCGGCAGAATCCGAAACCAGGGAGAAGAATTGGAGGAGGAGAACTGGAAGAAGTTTAAAGACTATCTACAAAAGCATTGTAAACTGTATGAATGTTAAGAAAAATGTAAGATCTGCAACATCAGGGCTCCAACAAATTAATAATCTATATGTGTAAAAGATAATGTAATTGGAAAATAAGATAAATTGTGGATAAATGGTACTCTATAATTAACCTTTGACAAGAGAAATTTAAAAGATTAAATTTGAGATTTGAATATTGGGAAATTTTAATAGACAAATTAAATTAAGTTAATAATTTGCTGGTAAAACTTATGAGTTTAGAGAGTAGGAACAAGAGGCGTGAGGAAGTCCAAGGATGTTTATGAAATGAGGATATCTGAATTTGGTATGTTTTTTTTAATGTATCTTTATTGGCAAACAAAAAATTTAATAAATATTATATATATAAAAAAGGAGGCAGAATCCACAGGGGCAGCAGATCCTGATGTCAATATTTATACAGGGCCAGCCCAACCAACAGGCAAGGTGAGGCGACTGCCTCAGGTGGCAGAATCCACCGGGCCAGTACAGTATATCCCTATGTCAAGCTTTCTTTCCCCTCTTTTTCCTGAAGTACACCTCCCCTCCCCCTTTCTTCCCTGGAAAGCGGGGCTGGCACTTTTTTTTGCTTTTTTTTAATAACTTTTTAATTCAAAATTAAAGCAAAACATATTATCCAGAAACATATCATCCTTATTTCTCCCCCTCCCTCCCCCCACAGAACCCCCCCACTCCCGACTTCCCTCAGTTCCAGTCTTTGATTTCTCTAAAAATGCTGTTTTCTGCATGTTACACAGTTGTATAGATCCTCAAACTATTTAGCTGATTATTATCAATAAAAGGTTTGCGAATGTTTATTCAAAACCAGCCAAGGAGTCCAGTTCGCTTTGTTGCATCTTCAAATACTTTGTAAAGGGTTCCCATTCATCTTTAAAGTCACAGTTATCCTTGTCCCGTTTTCAGTTGTCAGTTTTGCCAGTTCTGCATAGTCCATCAATTTTTCTTGAAATGATTCTTTTGTTTTGGTTAGGGTTAAAACAGTGCTAACTAAAGGGCTGGCACTGTTTTAGGGTCTGCCTCAGGTGCCAAAATGTGTTAGGCTGGGACTGGCTACAACGCAAGCGTGTCCCTCGGGATGACAATAACAGACCCTCCAAGTGTCCCTGTTTTCCAGGGACAGTCCTGGATTTACAGAAGCCGTCCCAGTGTCTGATTCGATCCCAGAATATTCCACTTTTCCTTAGGACATTTCTATTTTCATCAGAGGAATGTTGGAGGGTATGGAGTTATGCGACCCTGTGAGCCAAGGAGATAAGATACAACCTTCAGAAGACGTCTGAAGGTAGCCCTATATAGGGATGGTTTTTTTTTTTTAAAAAAAGTTTAATGCTTTATTATCTTTTAATATTACGCTGTTTTTAAGTCACATTTTAATCAATGTTTTATATTTGTTGTCAGCCGCCCTGAGCCCAGTTTTTAAACTGGGAAGGGCGGGGTATAAAAAAAAAAATATTATTTATTATAATATATATTGTGAGTTGCTCACAGTTGCTGGGGCAAACCAGTCAAATGGGCGGGGTATAAATAATAAAATTATTATTGTTGTTGTTGTTATTATTATTATTGAATAGGACATACCTATTTTCTTCGGAGGATTGTTGGAGGGTATGCAATAATGCAATACTGGGATTGCAATATTGATGAAGCAGGATCGTTTGAGATCTAGTCTAAATCCACCACAAAAGCCCTACTACTTCTTCAATGACATGAAGTCTGGCGGTGCCCAAAGGTGCCAACACTATTGTTCAGTTAAGGTGGCTGACTACTAAAAGAGCTGGGGGATTTTGTCCCTTTAATAGCTGTGGCAAAGAGGGACTTTGTATGATACACCTTCGTATGAATAGCTGAAACAGCCCCTGCTGAAATTCCCTCTTCCTCATAACTATTAAGGGGGCAGGGACCATGTTCTCTTTGGCAGCTGCCCCCCGCCTACTCTAATCTGCCCCCCTCACTCCTCTCCAGCTAACGGTCCTGTGGCTTTGTAGCAATTCCACCAAATTGGCCCTCCAGTCTCTACGTTCTCCCACCTCCAGGTAATGAATGATTCCAAGGAACCTTAATTGGCTAAATTTGATAGCGACGGACGTCAGGTTTCAGCTCTAATTGACCACAAAACCATAGGCCCAGAACGGAGCCAGCGCGTTTCTGCTGCCCTGTGCCAGGCCCCCTGGGGCAAACCAGAGTCATTTGCTACCCTCCCTTGGGCACACAGAGAACTTGGCTCTGCTGCCCATGGAAAGATTTTCTGTACATCCAGCTCTGTAAGATTTCTGTAAGCTTCATCAAGGCCAGGAAGATTGGGGGGATGGGGACAACGGAGCATGCACAGAGTGTTTTTCTGTCACCATTGTAGCCTCAGATCAATCTATCATCTTTATATAGCTTCTGGTGAATGCTGAAGACACAGATCTTTACTCTGGCTTTTGACACTTGGGGTGTATTTTTGGTGGCACTGTGGGTTAAACCACAGAGCCTAGGGCTTGCCAATCAGAAGGTTGGTGGCTCGAATATCTGCAATGGGGTGAGCTCCCGTTCCTTGGTCCCTGCTCCTGCCAACCTAGCAGTTCGAAAACACGTCAAAGTGCAAGTAGATAAATAGGTACAGCTCCAGCAGGAAGGTAAACGGCATTTCCGTGCGCTGCTCTGGTTCACCAGAAGCGGCTTAGGCATGCTGGCCACATGACTCGGAAGCTGTACGCTGGCTCCCTTGGCCAATAAAGCGAGATGAGCGCCGCAACCCCAGTTGTCCACGACTGGACCTAATGGTCAGGAGTCCCTTTCCCTTTAAGTCATTTTTAGCTGCTTTTAATACTGCGTTTCAATGTTTTAACCTGGCCTGGGGCCTTTGGGTGAAGAACAGGCAAAGAAATGGCTCAGGACCACAATACCTCAAGGTCCACCTCTCTCCATATGTACCTACCTGGACCTTGAGATCATCTCGTGGGGCCCTTCTTCTTGAGCCCCCTCCACAAGAGGTCCAGAGGGTGGCATCACGAGAACGGGGCCTTTTCTGCAGTGGCTCCCCATTTATGGAATGCTCTGCCCAGGGAAGCTTGCCTAGCACCTTCATTATACACCTTTAGGTAAAAATGTTCCTCTTCAACTAGGCTGACTGACATCTGATACCCTTTTTTAAATGTGCTGTTGGAAGGGGGTTATGGGTTTGTTTTTGTTTCGATTATATATTTTGTGTTTCTTTCTCGTACTTTATTTCCCCCCCCCCCAAATTTTTTTTATTGGTTTTCACACTTATCACATAAAAAAGATACAAAAGAAAAGAAAAACATTACAATACATAAAAACGAAGAAAAACACATAAAAAAGAATTATTACTTCCAAATCCTAATTTCATTACATTGATAACTGACTTCCTCAAATCCCCTCTAACTGAATTTCATTATCTCACCTGTTTAGCAGTTCTCCAAATTCGTATTTCTAATAATATTAACTTCTTTCTTTCTTGTACTTTAAAAGTTGTGAACCACCCTGAGATCTAAATACAGTGGACGCTCGGGTTGCGAACGTGATCTGTGCGGGAGGCATGTTCACAACCTGCAGCATTCGCAACCCACAGCACCGAATCTGCGCATGTGCAGGTCACAATTTGGCGCTTCTGCACATGCGCAAAGCGCAATTTAGTGTTTCTGCGCATGCGCGAGCGCCGAAACCCGGCAGTAACCTGTTCAGGTACTTTTGGGTTTGGCGTGGTACACAACCTGAAAACACACAACCTGAAGAATCAGTAATCCGAGGTATGAGTGTAATCATAATAATGATAGCAACGCCGAATGCCATCTCTGGAGTTACCAACTTTTTAAAAATCAGCCCCATCTCTTGTGCAGCAAGCATCGGCAAATGGTCAGTGTTAAGTTGTGGGTGAACATATCAGACGACACAGCGATTCTTCAAACAGCTCTTGTTTATTCACAGGCCAGGCCAGGACAGAACTGAACTGAAGCGTTCAGTCAGCCTGCTTATATAGAGCTCCAGTACAACGTAACTGTAACAATTTTCTAAAACTATCCAATCACTGAACGTCACTTTCGATCCCTTATTTGCATAACTATCTACAGTATCCCCCTGCTGGCCCAGCAGGGTGAGAACTTCAGTACATAACGCCCAGCCTTAACTCTATGCCAGGTATGGAGAACCTTTGGCTATCCGTAGTTGGCTGAGCTACAACTCCCATCAGCTCTGGCCATGCTTGCTGGGGCTGATGGGAGTTGTAGTTCTGCCACATCTGGAGTCCCAAAGGCCCCCCACACCTGTTTTATGCCATGAAAAATGTCCCGTCTCAATTCAAGCAGATCAAAGTGGTTGCTAATAGCTCAGGAGCTGCCAAGGGACCTTTTTTTTAAAAAAACTCTGATCTGTGGGTAATAGCTATCCCCACACTCATCAGGTTTCCACATTAGATAGTTTGGCTTTCTATCTAGGCAGCCGTCATTTTTCCTTGCTTTCTCGGCTTTCCAGGTTCATCAAGCTGACTTCTTCTGATCTGTGCACTCTGCAACACGGTTAAAGCTCCTGTTCCAAGTGACACGGCTCACACAACCAAGGGGAACGATACAAAATGCGCGAAAATGATTATTTCATCGGGGCAAAACATGACAGTAATATTGCTCTCGAATCAGCTTCAGCCCAGATCAGTTTTGTAGTTTCTGTGTGTTTACCGGCTTCGGTGGATGAAATAATTAGACCCAATTGCTGCAATTGAGAAGCAATCTATATGGTCGGTGCGGCAAGGTAGGAATCACATAGGACAGCTTTCTCCTTTGGATTGCTTCATCCACAGAAAACTATCCTAGAGCTGTCCCTGAACACTTAGGGTTGTTGTTTTTCTATATGCAGGAAAGTGCGTTTATGTATGTGCTGTATTCAGACATCTGCAGAATGAACTAGTACAATCCCAAGAGGGCTGTATTTTCTTGGTGTTGAGATCTGACTATCTGAAGCATCTGCTCACTTATGCAGAGAAGTTGGTCCAATAATAGTAAGAGATTTTGTTCTGTGGGTCCCAGGCAGCAAACCTCTTTATATGAAACCTACTTTTATGAGGAACTGAGTTCTGAAAACATTCTTATTGCCCTCCCGTAGATAGAGACGGCAATGGGCACTAAAACGTCTTTAAAAACACACACAACCTATTCACTGCTTCTTTGCCATCCAAATACCTTTTGTTTCCAACAGCTTGAGCTTAAAACCAAAGGAATTATTGTATGATGTCTTGGGGGTGGCAGGGTGGGACAACAAGAGACCAGGCTGCCAACTGATGGGGAGGAAATGCCTGGGCGTGATTTCGCAGCATGGAGATCAGTACTATCACCTGCTGATTTCTAGACATATCTGCTGCTGTTGCTGAAGATGCACCTACAGAGACAAATTCAGAAGTTGGCAACCCTTAACAGAGGAGGCAAAGTCATCAGAGCTTAAGCCGTATCTAGGCTTTGTAAAATGTGAATGCTTGCTGAAATGTATAGATACTTTTTAGCCAAGGAAGCTAGTTAAATGGTTCAGGAAATGACCAGGAAATCCTAGGTTCAGTGCTATGTTTGCCAACTGACCAAAAAGAATTAGTTTAGGGTGTTCTTATGCCTTTAACAGGACAAGGGTGGCGCTGTGGGTTAAACCACAGAGCCTAGGACTTGCCGATCAGAAGGTCGGTGGTTCGAAGCCCCGCAACGGGGTGAGCTCCCGTTGCTCGGTCCCTGCTCCTGCCAACCTAGCAGTTCAAAAGCATGTCAAAGTGCAAGTAGATAAATAGGTACCGCTCCGGCAGGAAGGTAAACAGCGTTTCCGTGCGCTGCTCTGGTTCACCAGAAGCGGCTTAGTCATGCTGGCCACATGACCCGGAAGCTGTACATCAGCTCCCTCGGCCAATAAAGCGAGATGAGCGCTGCAACCCCAGAGTCGGCCACGACTGGACCTAATGGTCAGGGGTCCCTTTACCTTTTCCATTATGCCTTTAACAGGAGTTTGGGTGGCAGCCAAAAGCTGGGATTTTTATTTATATATAAAGCATGACACCTGCTGATGTCCAAGCCGTAAGTTTCTGTTAGAGGCGGAGCCATAAACTAAACCAGTCATCATAATATATTTGAGCCCCACCTCCCCAGATGAAAAATGCTTGGCCTACCTTACTAGGTTGTTGTAAGCATTCCTGTGACGTCAGTAGTTTTAAGCACACAGAGCGACAACAGGAAGAAATGCTACGTGGATAACTATTTATTTTGCACCCACAAGAACTCTCCTTCCTACTATTCCTAGCTAAGCATCTTTTTCACGAGGCTGTCGCTGAGAAGGGTTGCCAGCTTTTGAACCAAGTCCTGCACCTATGCTTTTAGAAAGCAGCTCAATCTGTTTGTATTAGCAGGTGACTATGCTACTATGCTAATTCTTGATGCCGAAGAATTGATGCTTTTGAATGATGGTGCTGGAGGAGACTCTTGAGAGTCCCATGGACTGCAAGAAGATCAAACCTATCCATTCTGAAGGAAATCAGCCCTGAGTGTTCACTGGAAGGACAGATTGTGAAGCTGAGGCTCCAAGACTTTGGCCACCTCATGAGAAGAGAAGACTCCCTGGAAAAGACCCTGATGTTGGGAAAGGAGAATGGGATGACAGAGGACGAGATGGTTGAACAGTGTTCTCGAAGCTACCAGCATGAGTTTGACTAAACTGCGGGAGGCAGTGGAAGACAGGAGTGCCTAGCGTGCTCTGGTCCATGGGGTCACAAAGAGTCGGACACGACTAAACGACTAAACAACAACATGCTGATGATCTCCGTACCAGCAAAAAGCCTAGGTTTCCGAGTTCTGCACATCAAGCAGCTTTTAAGGGTGCAAGCGGAAGCCAGATGGGTCACCTTTTCCAGTTAGCTGGCAACCCTGTTGCCAAGATGATAAGGAGATGAAGAAATGTCTCCCGCCCTTGTCTCCTGGAACGGTTCCTGTTTGCATCCCAAGCACCAGGGATCTGCTTGGGAAAATACACTGTCATCTGAGCAGTTAGCCGAAAGCTGTTTAGCTCTCCTGACCTAAGAAACCCCAGGCAGAGACCTGGGAGGTGGAAGGGAAGGTTTCTATAGCAAATGATTCTTCTGCCCTATAGGCAATAACTGCTGGGTTTTCCTTTTGTCTTCTGGGGTGCACAACTGAGCCTTCCAAATGCAAATAGACGAGGGGAAAATTGAGAAGAGAGGGAGGAGAAAAATACATTTGCTGATTGGGAAGTTATTAAATATTTAAAGTCACAGAGCCCGCCGGCCTTTTAGACTTTCCATATCTACAAAATGACTCACACATATATATATATATAGACACACACAGAGAGAAAGATCCTTAACTACCCTCCCCATCTCTCTCTAGTGCTTGACACTGAGGAAAAAAATCAGGTGTGACATTCAAGGTGTGACAGAGCATCCCCATTAAAAGTTGAGAATCTGTGCTTTAAAATCACATGCTGTTTTCTTTCCTTGACTATTTCTCTCTCTCTTTTTCCTCCAAGAGAAGGGGGTGGGTTTGGGTGACACTGTGCATTGTGGAGGGGAGTAAAAAAGGTAATAAGAGCAGACTACTCTCGAAGAGCTTCTTTTGCAACACAGCATCAACAGGTATTGCAGCATCTCCCAAGGTGAGACTGATGATAAAACAGGTAGGAGAGTATAGAGAACAACTCTGCCCCTTCTGCCCCCCCTCCGAAAGGAAAACTCCCCTTTCCTCATCTTTTTGTTCTTATTTCCCAGTTATATATCTGATTATGACCTTCTTTTTTTATAATAATATTTATTAAGTTTTTGTTTACACAATAAAAAACATACATAATAACATAGTATTTTCCAATATCCACATTTCATTTTCATCTTTGGACTTCCTCACATCTCTTGTTCCTGCATCCTAAACTCAAAAATTTTACTAGCAAATTATTAACTTGTTTCAATTCATATAATATATTTTTCCAATATTAAATCTCAGATTTTAGAATTTAAATCACTCTTTTGAAGACTTAGTTATAACAATTTATCCAAAATTTGTCTTTTCTTTCAATTACAATTAGATTTATATTCCTTGTAGCTAATTTGTTGGAGCCATTCTATTGCTAATCTTACATCTTTCTTAACATTCATACAATTTACAATATTTTTGTATATAGTCCTTAAATTTCTTCCATTCCTCCTCCACCAGTTCTTCTCCCAGATCTCGGATTCTGCTAGTCATCTCCGCCAGTTCCATATAGTCCATCAGTTGCATCTGCCATTCTTCCAGTGTGGGCAAATCTGATTATATCTGATTATGACCTTCACTCCTCCAATTCTGCCACCCTCAACCATCCAAGGTTTCTTCCCTCCCTAATTGACAGCATTATTATTATTATTATTATTATTATTATTATTATTATTATTATTCATATTCTGCCCTATACCCACAAGACTTGGGGTGGTTCACAAGTTAAAATCACAATATAAAAAACGTAAAATACATAATAAAAACAAAAACATGAACAGCCCCATAATCCCCCTCTCTTTATGCTGTTTCCACCTTATGTCTGGAACGTCTAGATATGCCTTTGATTACTTTAAAAGGGCATTTGACACATTCATGGAGGATAAAGCTATCAATGGCTGCTAACTATGGTGACCATATACTATTATATAACGTATGGGGGACAAACAGCAGGGGTGGACTTTGGTCATATGGCACACTGACAAAGGACAAAATTTAGGCAAATTTAGACTTTAGCTGCCCACCTGTATGTTAGCTATTGTGTATTATTTCCCTTCAAAATATGGTAGGCCAGCCCTTCTGAGTATGTGGGAAGGGACTTGATGCTAAAATTCCCAGAGCTTCCTGGGAGAAAGGATTGACTGTTGTACTGGCCCTCCCATAAGGCGGACTGAATCAGCCACCTTGGGTGGCAGAATCCCATGAGGCATCAACCCCCCAACAGGGTTGCGCAACTGTGGCTTCTGGCGAGATCTCGTGAGATCTCTCCTGAAGCCAC
This sequence comes from Podarcis gaigeae, assembly GCF_964106915.1. Taxonomy (NCBI): domain Eukaryota; kingdom Metazoa; phylum Chordata; class Lepidosauria; order Squamata; family Lacertidae; genus Podarcis; species Podarcis gaigeae. The sequence goes on from NC_139689.1 coordinate 42,838,682, forward strand.
TGCCGCCTGACCCTGGTATTCTAAAGCATGGGTAGGCAAACTAAGGCCCGGGGGCCGGATCCGGCCCAATCGCCTTCTAAATCCGGCCCACGGACGGTCTGGGAATCAGCATGTTTTTACATGAGTAGAATGTGTCCTTTTATTTAAAGTGCATCTCTGGGTTATTTGTGGGTCATAGGAATTCGTTCACTTTCCCCCCCAAAATATAGTCCGGCCCCCGACAAGGTCTGAGGGACAGTGGACCGGCCCCCTGCTGAAAAAGTTTGCTGACCCCTGGGAGTATTCGTTCTCACACTGAGTAGTTCTCAGAGTGGCCTAACAGATCCCCGTAGGAAGTGAGACGTCAGTAACGCAAGAGAGCTTTGCTCACCTGTGATTCCCAGAATCCTCTGTTACACAGGAGCCACTGAATACTTTGCTGGCTGGAGCTCATGGGAAATGTCCGACAACATCTAGGGGGCCACAGGTGCCCCCCCCCCCCCAGATCTGGCACCATGGCTCCGTGGCTGACACACAGGGTTTGCTTGGAGGCTGAGGCAACGTCGAAAGGATTCTGTAAACTTTGAAATCCACTGCCTTATCTTACCTCCTGACTTTTCCCTTAAGGTAAAGGTAAAGTGACCCCTGACCATTAGGTCCATTCACGACCAACTCTGGGGTTTCGGCGCTCATCTCGCTTTATTGGCCGAGGGAGCCAGCGTACAGCTTCCGGGTCATGTGGCCAGCATGATTAAGCGGCTTCTGGAGAACCAGAGCAGCGCACGGAAACACTGTTTACCTTCCCGCCGGAGTGGTACCTATTTATCTACTTGCACTGGTATGCTTTCAAATTGCTAGGTTGGCAGGAGCAGGGACCAAGTAACAGGAGCTCACCCCGTCACAGGGATTCAAATCGCCGACCTTGTGATCGGCAAGTCCTAAGCTCTGTGGTTTAACCCACAGCGCCACCTCTGCTTGAAATGCTACCTTTTCTGTGTACGCAAGGGGAATGAATAGGGAAATGAGTGAGTGCCACGCACAAAGAAGCCTTTGCACATCTTTTGTTGCTTACATTCCTGGAGCATACGATTCAATTGCCTCACTGTAGATGCTGGGATATGAGGTCTAAACCTCTGTTTATGGGGACCAAACCCAGCGAGAAGGCAACAAACCCTCATAAATCCTGGAAAATTCCTCGGGCCTTAAATTTGGGCACAAAAACCTGTTTTGAATGCTAGGGCTCAGAAGATGCAACGCCATAGTGAGGAGAGTGCTCTGAGCATGTGAAGAGTGCATATTTTTCATCGCTTTCCTTAACACTCCTAGGACTGGAGATCATTTTCCCCACAGGCTTGAACCTCTGGCTCCTCTTACTGCTGAAGCTTTGGAAGCTGTCTTTTGTGACTAAAGCAAAGGATATTAAGCACACCTCCGGCCAAAAAAAAAATTCAGGATAACATATCATGCACATGTATGGCTGTGCGCACCCCATACATATAAAGCACATGACGCCCCACAAAGAATATTGGGAACTACAGTTCCCGCCACCACAGTGCTTAGCTTATTTTTGTTAGTTGTTATTTTGTTAATACTGATTATAAATGTCGTTATTGTGAATCGTATAAAACAGCTTTTTCTGTAATTGTGATGTTTAGCTTACATTTCAGCTGCTGTTTCGTTAAAGAGGGTTTTATGGATTGCAATTGTTTCGTTGGTGATTTGCTAGTTATTTTACATCAGCTGTGCTGTGTTGGTGATGTTCTATTACATGCTTTGCTACGTTCATGTCACTTATTGGTTGTAAGCGGCTTCGAGATTCCTCTGAGTGAAAAGCAGCACAGAAATACAAGGAACCAAATCTTAATCTCAAGGTTGTGGGTTCGAGCTCCACGTCTGGCAAAAGATTCCTGAATTGCAAGGGCGGGATAAAATGACCCCCCGGGTCCCTTCCAACTCTACAATTCTACAAAATCCACTCGAATCACCCTTCGCAAACTACAGTTCCCGAGATTCTTCAGAGAAAGCCACATGTGTTAAATATGGCGCATACACAGCCTTCGTATTTAAGGCACCCCAAGGCTCTTTGCTGCTGTGTGCTGTGACATACCAACGCAGCTGCCCTTCTGGAAACAGATCAGCAATGGATAGTTAAAAGGCTCCCTGAAACGAGACAGAACATCTCAGAGAAGACCCTAGCGGAAAAACTCTTCAAAGTCTGCATGGCTGCCTTTTAACAAGGCCCCACTGGGCAGGGAGCAGCCAAGATGGAGCCTTCTCTTCTCCCTGCCTTGTCACCTTGAGGTAAGAAGGATACACAGTGGTACCTCAGGTTAATAACTTAATTCGTTCTGGAGGTCCATTCTTAACCTGAAACTGTTCTTAACCTGAGGTACCACTTTAGCTAATGGGGCCTCCCTTTGCTGCCGCGCGATTTCTGTTCTCATCCTGAAGCAAAGTTCTTAACCCAAGGTACAATTTCTGGGTTAGCGGAGTCTGTAACCTGAAGCATCTGTAAACCGAGGTACCACTGTATTGAATAGCACTGTGTGGAGAACCATGACGTCCGGGGGTTGGGCTAAATAATAATAATAATAATAATAATAATAATAATAATAATTTATTATTTATACCCCACCCATCTGGCTGGGCTACCCCAGCCACAAAATATTAAAATACCGTAATATATCAAACATTACTCTAGGGGTCCCTTTACAATTCTATTATTCTATTCAGCGGCCTGAAAGGAAGCCAGACACACCCGTCTGGTACTGCCATTGGGTTGCCAGTGGCAACCCACAAGTTTTAGGACGGCCTGGGACAGCTCCTTCCATAGATAGAGCATGAGGTTTGGTCATCTCAGGGCTGTGGGTTAAAAAGATCACTGAACTGCAGGCCCATTGAACTGGATGAGTGGTTCCTTCCAACTATGCGATTCATGGCCACCTGTATTCACGAAATTCATATCCAAGGTTGAGAAGGGTAGAGCTTCTAAATCTCAGCCTTGACACCTTTTGCTTCGGACCTGCAGAAACTTTTTAAAGCCAAGATCTGGACCTCTCTAGGCAGAGGAGCAGCATAAGGATGACAGCATAAGAAGGCCTGGGAGCCAAATGTCCTGTTTCAATGCAGACGCCCGAGTCCACCAGCACGGCCAGAGGGACTATAGTCCTCTCCTGCGCTTGTTCCCCAGCAACTGGTATTTACAGGTATTTAGGTTCCAGGTTCAATTCCTGACATCTCCTGGTAACATCTGGAAAGACACTGCCAATCAGTGCGGCCCTTACTGAGCTTGGTGGACCAATGATTTGACTCTGTGTAAGGCACCCTTTTAATGAGGGTGAAAGAGGAGAGCGCAAAATATGGTTTGAAGCTCAACATCAAAAAAACGAAGATCATGGCCACTGGGCCCATCACCTCCTGGCAAATAGAAGGGGAAGAAATGGAGGCAGTGAGAGATTTTACTTTCTTGGGCTCCATGATCACTGCAGATGGTGACAGCAGCCACGAAATTAAAAGACACCTGCTTCTTGGGAGAAAAGCAATGACAAACCTAGACAGCATCTTAAAAAGCAGAGACATCATCTTGCCAACAAAGGTCTGTATAGTAAAAGCTATGGTTTTCCCCGTAGTGATGTATGGAAGTGAGAGCTGGACCATAAAGAAGGCTGATCGCCGAAGAATTGATGCTTTTGAATTATGGTGCTGGAGGAGACTCTTGAGAGTCCCATGGACTGCAAGAAGATCAAACCTCTCCATTCTGAAGGAAATCAGCCCTGAGTGTTCACTGGAAGGACAGATCCTGAAGCTGAGGCTCCAAGACTTTGGCCACCTCATGAGAAGAGAAGACTCCCTGGAAAAGACCCTGATGCTGGGAAAGATTGAGGGCACAAGGAGAAGGGGACAACAGAAGACGAGATGGTTGGACAGTGTTCTCGAAGCTACCAGCATGAGTTTGACCAAACTGCGGGAGGCAGTGGAAGACAGGAGTGCCTGGCGTGCTCTGGTCCATGGGGTCACGAAGTGTCGGACACAGCTAAACGATAAACAACAACAAAGGCAGCCATCTCTCTGTTCCTACGGCGACAGCCTCTCCCATTTGTGTGACACTGTGTGTGTGTTTGGGTTGTGATTACTCAGCAGCATGAGAACTGCACTTGACACATGTTCAGAGGCACTGTATCGTTCGCTTAGTCCAGGGCTGAGCATTGACGTTATTGAAGGTTCAAGATCCGAGACTGGGCAAGGTGTCTTTCTTTCCTAGTGCGTGACTTAATATAAAACGTCGCTGTGTGTATATAGTTAAGTTTGGTTCTACATTACATACTCCTCTTGTGGGAGAGGAAACAACTCGCAAACCATTTTGGGCAATTTGGCACATTTGTCTAAGTGGAATACCAGCATCATTTTGGGAGGCCAAAGCAGCAAGCATTATGCACTGACTGAATATTAGACCCCCACCCTTTCTGAATATCACACCTTGTGTGTTTTAACTCTGATTTTATTTTTTCCTGGAAACTATCAAATTTTCAGGCTGTATATATAAGACTATCACTAACATTTGGCCTGAAGAAACTCCTTCTGATCTGTTCCCCCTGTGGAAACTTGAAAAGACGAATAAATAGTAGCAAAGTTATTTATCCAAATATGGATAAATATGGATATATCTGTGTGTGCCACACATAGCTGCCTTAAAAGCAGCTGCTACTTATCCCTATTTTATTCTTATTTATCCAAGTAAATAATTAATAAATAAATAAATAAATAGGGATAAATAAGAATAAAATAGGGATAAGTAGCAGCTGCTTTTAAGGCAGCTATGCGCGACACACACAAATATATACTCAAGATCGTATAGCAGATTAGTTACTCTTCGTAGCTCACAATCAAGATGGCAAAAGGGGAATTTTCTCCAGCTTTTTAATGCATACTTATGGGCGAAGTGGCGTCTCAAACTCCAACTAGCAATTGTGAGCATACAACTAAGGTCTGTGGCCCTTTCTTCTGGATTAATTTGGGGGGGGGGGGTTAAATTTTATTTTCTGAGTACGAAGGTGGGCTTTTGCGTATGTGGTGGCATCCCTCTTTTTTTGGTTTTTTTGTTAAGCACTGCTGAGTGATTACTGAGGGGAGGAGGCATATGAACAAAAAGAGACAGAGATGGATCTGTAACTGGATGCAACATGAAAAGCAGTTTCTGCGGAGGCCGGGCTTAATTATGAAATTCAATTAGAAAGTGTCAAGAATCCTTCCCTGTTCTCCCTCTGGCAGGATTAACTAGTGCTATCACAAAAGGGATGGTTTGATTAAGAAGGAGCTGATGAGGGAGGCGGGGGTGGGGTGGGGCCAGCCCAATCTGCATTTTACTTTCCATCATCTTAAGTCAAAGTTAAGTGTATGCATATATTTAAAAAAAAAAAAAATCTGCACAACCCAGACTCCCTTCTAAATATCCTAGGAAGTAGGGGAAGACTTCCAAATATCCCCAAAGGATTCTCTCTCTTTAAAATAAAATTAATCACAAGGGACACATATCAACTGATTCCTGAGCTTTATGTCCCAAGCTACATTCATCTTCCTCTTTTAAAATTAAAGAGACATACGTATCAAATATTAAGAACGAAATGCAGTGAGTTCCCAGGGTCAGTAAGGGAGGAAATTCTTTCTAAGGGATTTCTTCTTTGCTCAGTGAAATTGACTGAAGCTGCAACCCAAGGGTGGGGGATAGTGTCTCTTTGATCTCTGTGGGATTTCTGCCTGAGTAGGAAGGCACAGGATCTCGCTGTATGTTCCAGTGCACACTTGCCTGGGAGTTAAGATCCGGGTGAGCCTTACGTCTGAGTAAGCATCAGTTCTGCCTCCCAGGAAGCTTGAGGAAGAGCTGGGGTCCTATAGGAGAGTTGAAGGGTTCTTGACAATGACCTCTTTCCTTTCCTTTTCCATCCCTCGTATTTGCAGATTATTGGGGGAGTGTGCATAAGAGGAATCTTCCTTAAAGGAAGAATTTCCAGAGGGCAGGAGTCTTTAGAGGACAGTCTTGTGGCAGTTGAAAGACTTAACAAATTGTACGGTGGCATAAGATTCCCCGATCTAGAGTTCGCAGACTTTTCAGATTAGTTGTTTTTTTTTTTGGTGGTTGGAGGGACGTAAGGAAGGAAACTGAGCCACAAACTGCTGCTTAAATATTGAAGGATGAAAATTATCTATATACGTGCATTAGGTTGGGGGGGGGGGAGTGGCAAGAGGCTCTGGGGTACCATTCTTCCCTGAGAAGAGGAGCTGGGAAGTGTTTGGAGAGGGTGGGTAAGGATGTGTATCACGGACCACCCCTCCTTAACTTAATCGGAGTGCGGTGGCATTTTTGAAAAAGCACCCCCTCCCCACCATGAAAGTGCAGTTATCTCAGAAGGTCAGTAAGCCTATACGAAACATCCCCTCCACAGCTGGGGTGGCTAGTGAACAAATAACACAACCCTATGCATCTACTCAAGAGTATGTCACATGAGACTCTTAATCTTAGGGTTGTGGGTTCGAATTCTGCATTGCAGGGGGTTGACTCTCAGGGTCCCTGCCACCACACTGCAGGTCTATGATTCTATAACTCCCGTGTGTGTGTGTGTGTGTGTGTGTGTGTGTAAAGATAGCTAGATATTAGACTTCTACAAAACATTGAAATGGATATGGACAACACACTATTCCAAACTCTGGGAAAAGCGGACTGCTCCTTTCCTCATCACATATGCACACCTGGATAAGTTAAGGGTACCTTGCAGGTTTCCAAGCATACAAAGGGTTATCTTAGCAAGTAAAGGGCAAACGAAAAGAACCATTTTAAAAATAAAATAAAATAAGTGTAACTGAATTAACTTTTTGGTCTAGAAGCACTCGGCTCTTTATTGAAACACTTCCATGTCCCTGATTATTTATATTATCTGATCAGCTGAAGAATGACGGAATCGAGTTACAAGAAAGAAGATTCAGACTTAGCACCGGGAAGAACTTTCTGACACCGTTCAACAGTGCGCCAGACTCCCAAGAAGAGGTGAACCCTCCTTTTCTTGGAGGTTTCATGGATGATATAGTTGGCATCCCTGCATTGTAGCGGGTTGGGCAGGATGACCCAACTCTACAATCCTAGCATTAAGTTTTGGGAAGGGGATCGAAAGATTCTGAGCCCTCTTCCAACGCAGAACTGAGCCACGGTTGGTGCTGGTATTTGGGGCTTTTGAGTAGACAGTCCAATTTCATTTCTACAAGCATAATCTGCGGATGGGCGTCTTCTTGCCCTAAAACACTGCGTAATGTGGGAGCGCATGATTCTTCCCTCCACCCCCATCAGGACCCCGAAGAGAGACCCCCCAGCCCTCTTCCCTACCTGTCCGTTCTTGCACAGGTCCGCCCACATGCTGGTGCCGTCGCCTCCGCGCATCAGGACGTGGTAGGTGAAGAAATAGGTGCCGGGGATGTTGCACGTGAACTTGCCCGTGGTGGCCTCGTAGTTGTTGCCCAGGTTGGTCACCACGTCGTCGAATTTAAGGATCTCGTAGCCCTCATGCGGGTTCTTGAGGCCTGCGTAAAAAGCCACGCGGGGCACCGTGGTGTAGGTGGCCGTGCTGATGGCCCCGTTGCCCAGGCCCGGCCCGGGCAAGCCAGGGGGGCCCGGTTTCCCGGGGTCCCCTTTCTCCCCCGGGGGCCCCATGGCCCCCGGTGGGCCCGGTTCTCCTGGAGGTCCCGGCGGCCCGGGTTTCCCCGGCCTCCCGGGCTTGCCTTGCGGCCCTTGCACCAGCGTGGAGGGCGCGGGGAGCCCGGCGTGGCCGCTGCTGGCGAGGGTCTCTCCCGCCTCGGTCCGGATGGCGCTGGCGCTGGTGGTCTTGGCCAGGTAGGGGTCGCAGACCATGCGGCACGTGCCCAGCATCTCGTAGTGCCCGTCGATGCCCACCGAATTGACCAGCACCGGGATGAGGACCACCAAGATCAGGATCATCACCACCCCGATGGCCGCGGCCACCAAAGTTTTGCGCCCGAGGCTCAGCCGCTGCAGGGGCTGTACGCGCTGCCTCCCCGGGGTAGAAATGGTGACGGGTGGGCCGGGCGACCTGGCGAGGAGAAATAAAGGGTGGTAATTTGGGGGAACCGAAACAAAACAACCACAGAGGAGGTGGAAGGAGGGGCGAGGAAGCAGCAGAAGAAGAAGAGGCAAGAAGAAGAAGAAACTTGAAAAGAAACCGAGGATCCCCCTTTAGGTGGAGAAGAGAAAAGAGGAGCGCGCGAGCGCGCGTAAAAATCCGAGGCAGTCCTTGTTCCCGGTCTTCTTAAATATCACCCTTAAGACGGGATGCTCTGGGGTGGCCTTTTTATGCTCCACATGGAAAAGGGTTTTTCTTCTTTTCGGGGGAAGAGGAGAAAGAGAGAGAGAAAGAAAGAAAAACCCCGAGAGGGAAGAAAACAGCAGAACAGAAAGGAGAGGGGGAAAAGAGAGAGATGTCTTTTTTTCCCCAGCTCCTCTCTCTCTCTGCTCAGTACATCTTAGTAAGATGCTATCATTGATTTCTCTCTCTCTCTCTCTCTTCTCTCCCCGCTCCCTCCCCTCCTCACTCCATCCTCCTCCACCCCCTTGGAGGGGGGAGGAGAGAAAGGGAACGCGAGATGATAGGGCTGAAAGGGAGACGCAAAGAGGCATTTGGGGGAAGAGTTTGCGCCCAACCCCACATCCTCCCCACCTTTAAGGCCGAGGAAGGGACGCTGGAGCGGGGAAAGTTGGGACAGGAGTCCCTGGGCAGGAGGTCGCCTCCCTTGTTATTGTTATTTTTGATTCTGGTGGTTGCTATGTTCAGCATCCACTTGAAGTCGAGGGGAGTGTATCTCCAGGGGCTAGAGGGACTTTGGTGATGTTGCTTCGTCAGCAGCTGTTGCCTGGAGAGAGACGCACCAAAATAAGGAGAGAGAGCCCAAAGTATTGACGCGAATGGGATATCTTGCGAGCCTTTCCAGTGTTTGGACATTTTTTTAAGACCCGAAAGGTTGGGATGGGGGTGTTGGTTGGTGGGAAGAGCCTTTCCCGATCCCAAATTTCAGGGAAGGTCACCTTCGTCTAGGAAGGAGTAGTTAGGCTGAGTTCTTGCGGAAAGGCTGCGGCTGGATCAAAGCGAGGGTAACCTTCACAAGCCCACAGACGATATTCCGAAGGTTTGCTTATCAGAGCGCCTCAAAATGTTTGTGTATGAATACGTGTGGATTCACGATACACACACATCATTGCCCCGAGGAAAAAAGTTAAACTCTACTGCATACACACAATACCTTTAAAGCACACTTAAATCACATACTTGCCCAAGAATCCTGGAATCTGTCGTTTACCTCTCAGAGCTACAGTTCCCAGCACCCTAAACAAACTAGAGTTCCCACAGCAGAATGTACTTTGAATATATGGTGCGTACACAGCCTCACATGCACACATTTTTCAAAGGATTTTTTTTTTTAATTTTTACCGTGCTCAAGGCAGCCTGGACACCCCATTTCACTTTCCCTTGACACCTTCACCCTAATCACACAGGTTGTTGCAGCCCAGGAGAAGGCATTTTGCACATGCTTAGGTGCCCTTGGGCAGGGACGCGGGTGGCGCTGTGGGTTAAACCACAGAGCCTAGGACTTGCCGATCAGAAGGTCGGTGGTTCAAATCCCCGCGACGGGGTGAGTTCCCATTGCTCGGTCCCTGCTCCTGCCAACCTAGCAGTTCGAAAGCCCGTCAAAGTGCAAGTAGATAAAAAGGTACCGCTCTGGTGGGAAGGTAAACGGCGTTTCCGTGCGCTGCTCTGGTTTGCCAGAAGCGGCTTTGTCATGCTGGCCGCATGACCCGGAAGCTGTACGCCGGCTCCCTCGGCCAATAAAGCAAGATGAGTGCCGCAACCCCAGAGTCAGTCACGACTGGGCCTAATGGTCAGGGGTCCCTTTACCTTTATGTGCCCTTGATGTTATTTGAAAGTTCACAGGGCTGAGCCTTTCTGCCCAAATATATTTTGGGAAATACGACTCCAATTCCCATCAGCCTTTGCTAGAGTGGCCAAAGGATGATGGAAGTCAAAGTCCAGCAACGTCTTGAGGGCCACAGTTTCCCTAAAGTGCAGGGAGCTCAGTTCCACAGAATAAAAGGACATCTGGTGAGACTTTAACACAAGAAATAATTGTTGTTGGGTGTTTACCTCTGTCACCTTTGTTTTCCAGGTTGGAACATCCATGGTTATTGTATTGTATGAACCCACAGATAGGGAAAGGCAGATAATACTCATTTTTTCAAGGTGCTGAGGCATAGGCATTGATTAGTTATTTGAGTAGGTTCCGGGCAACCTATGGAAGTCCATGCCACTGGATGCTTGGGTAGCTGTTTGCTTAGAAGTCTTCTTCTTCTTTTTAAAGGAGCTGACAAGATTATGAAGGATAAGATAGTCCATGACTGTTCTTAGCCTCAACAGCTAAAAAGAGAACCTCTGTGTTCAGAAACGGATCTGTGATGGTCAGGGAATTTGGACAGTCAAGAGACAACATCCTGCTTCTGAGTTTTCCAGGGACGTCTGCCTTTGTTGAAGACAGTGTGCTGCAGCAGCTGGAACTTTTGCCTGATCAAGCAAGACCATTCTTAAATATATTTGGGAGACAGGGAACAGCTATGAAAAGGTTACTTTTTCCCTTACAGAAGGCCTCTATATTTTAATAGTGAGATAAATATATTCTTGGATTGCAGGGGGTTGGACTAGATGACCCACAAGGTCCCTTCCGACTCTACAATTCTATGATATACCAACTATCTTAGACCCTGTGATTAGCAGGTGAAGCCTTGTTGGTGCTGCCACCACTGGGAGCAGCCCCAGGACAGGGGCTTTTTGGTAGTGGCTCCCTGACTGTGAAATGCCCTCCCTAGTGGGGCGTGCCTGTCTCCATCCTTATTTACTTTCACGAGGGATCTGATAACCATTCTTTTTTACCCAAGCATTTGGTGGCTGAAGAATACCGCTCCTCGCAACCTCCAGATCGTTTGACGGAAGTATGTTTTCAATTATCATTGGTTTTAGAATGCTTTAATCTGTTTTAGAATGTTTTTTGCTTTCAGACTGGATATCTGTTTGGCACCCTAGACTCCATGGGAAGGAAGAGCAGGATAGAAAGTCAATAAAATACAGTGGTACCTCTGGCTACGTACTCAATTCGTTCCAGAGGTCCGTTCTTAACCTGAAACTGTTCTTAACCTGAAGCACCACTTTAGTTAATGGGGCCACCGCATGATTTCTGTTCTCATCTTGAAGCAAAGTTCTTAACCCGAGGTATTATTTCTGGGTTAGCGGAGTCTGGAACCTGAAGCATATGTAACCTGAAGCGCATGTAACCCGAGGTACCACTGTACACAAAAATAGTTCACTAAGGCGCCTTTTCAAAAAGAACAGTGCATGGCTAGAATTAGGTAGGTAGCCGTGTCAGTCTGACGCTGTAAAAAAATAAAAATAAAACACTGCCCCAGTAGCACCTTAGAGACCAACTAAGTTTGTTCTGGGTATAAGCTTGTTTTAGGGGTTTGGAGGAGGCAGGCAGAGATGCAGTTTGATCACACCTACACCTAGAAAAAATATATCTGTGCCCTGGGCTGCCCTTCCTGAGGGAAAGAGAGAGACAGAGAGACTTCAGCATATTTCTGCCGTCCCAAGAAAAATGATCCTGTTATGTCTACTACGGCAACAGCCTAGCTCTCATCTCTCATCTCTTGCTTTCTTTTGTTTATTTCCTGAGACTTGGTCTGTCAGCTCACAACTACTCTTCACCCCTCCAAGGCTTCTCCCCACTCCTTCTCTTGTTTCCTTTGCCGGCTGCAGGAGAGCAGTTTGAATTACTGGAAGAGATGGCTTGGAAGGGGGAGGAAGGGAGCGAGACTGGGTCTGGCAATGCAGGGGTTAAATCTCTCTTTCTCTGTGCACACAGATAGAGAGATCCTTACAATGGTCTCTTCTTCTTCTTCTTCTTCTTCTTCTTCTTCTTCTTCTTCTTCTTCCCCCTCCTCATAAACCCTCCCCCATTTTTATTTTCATTTTGGGTCATGATGCTCCAATTTTTGGCATGGTTATTTCCCTCCCCACTAACTTTCAGAAAGTGTCTAGATCTGCAGAATCCGGCGCACATCTCTCAATCAATTTGTCAGAAATGTTGCTGCAATCAAAGTGGTCCCGTGAGAGCATTTTTTTTATTCTTTGCAGGACATTTGCTCAGAAGCAGGTCCCACCAATTTTAATGGGACCTCTTCTCAAATAAGGCTGCCATCGCAATCCACTCCTCCTCTACCTGCCTTAGCGCAAGAGGGCTATTTTGGAAGACTGATGCCTCTCCAATGGCAAGTCCAGCCCAGCCCCACTAGCTGCAGATCCTCCCCTTTGCCCCGTGGGATGGAGAAATAAAGGCCTGAAACAATTTTTCCTAACCTGGGCCACTTCCACATAGCAGTTGATTGGGGATCCTGTTCTGCTGATGTAGGAATTTATTTTTTTGCTGCGTTCACACGGCTTCAAGATATTAGCACGTACATTGGTACCTCGGGTTAAGTACTTAATTCGTTCCGGAGGTCCGTTCTTAATCTGAAACTGTTCTTAACCTGAAGCACCACTTTAGCTAATGGGGCCTCCTGCTGCCGCCGGAGCACAATTTCTGTTCTCATCCTGAGGTAAAGTTCTTAACCCGAGGTACTATTTCTGGGTTAGCGGAGTCTGTAACCTGAAGCGCATGTAACCTGAAGCGTCTGTAACCTGAGGTACCACTGTATTTCCAAATCACTCCAGATTCACTATTTCCATGCTTGCTTATTGGATTTTCCAAGGAAACGGTGAATCCAGAATAAACGGGAAGATAAAATGAGGCGGAAATTTTGACGTAGACGGTGTCATCGTCGTGTGGATGCTTTGCAAAACATGCAGCGCTGCACCCCAAGCGGCTCTGGTAGGGTTGGGCGAAATCGTCCATTTCGGTGTCTCGCCTTCCCATCTTAAATTCAGTTCCCCACTTTTCCACACCAGTCTACAATTTTTAAAAATGTCTTTGTGAAAATGTACCTGCATTTCATTGCAAATTTTCCTAATAGTGATTTTTTTGACCAGTGCAGACTTTGTTTTTTACTAATGCAGACATATTATTATTATTGTTGTAGTAGTAATAATAATAATAAAAAAATAAAAATAATAATCATAATCATAAATAATAATAATAAGTAAGGGGAAATGTGTGTGCATCTTATGGAGTGAATGCAGGCTGTGCAGCTATCCCAGAAGCCAGAACAGCAAGAGGGATTCCTGCTTTCACTGCACAGCGATCCCTCTTGCTGTTCTGGCTTCTGAGATTCAGAATGTTTTTTTTTCTTGTTTTCCTCCTCCAAAAACTAGGTGTGTCTTGTGGCCTGGTGCATCTTATAGAGCGAAAAATACAGTAACTAATTTCCCAGCCTGCTGTAGTGCTTAGACTAAGACCCTGGAGACCAGAGTTCAAATCTCCACTCAGCCATGAAGCTCACTTGGGGCAGTCACCACCTCTTAGCCTGACCTACCTCACAGGGCTGGCTGGGTGAAATGGAGAAGGAGGAGAACCACGATCTCCTTGCAGGAGAGGTGGTATAGAAATGTTGTAATGATATTAATAATAAATGTATATATTTCTGTGGGATGTGATAAATAAGTAGCAGTCAAGTACAACTGTTATGTACTGAGTTGAAGAGGATCCAAAATGCAGCAGTCTGATTGGTCCTAGAACAATAGGATTCAAAATGCAGCAGTCTGATTGGTCTTAGAACAATGCAGCAGTATGATTGGTCTGCAGGAGCCACCCAATCCAGCTCCAGGTCGAAGTGAATCCACAACCTGATTGGCGTACAGGAGAATCCCGGAATTAGCCAATCACATGCAGCCCATTGTGTAAATAATGTATATAAATCAGATATTGTGGGGGAACTTCCATTCCTCCTCACCACTATGAGCTGAATAAAGAGCATGAAATCTACTCTCGACTCCCTGTATATTTCAGCAACATTCCTTGTTTTCCTAGAGTGGACATGTGGAGGAATGTTTGGTCCAGCAAGTCGAAAACTTCCTGTTTCCTCCTGGCTGGGACATACTTCCTTTGCATGTGATCAGAGGTGGGCGTGACCTTAACTGTCCAGATAACAAAAGGACAAGGCACGCAACACTCTCTCTCTATCTTTTGACTTCTTCCGTTGCTTTTAGCTAGAGATGCTTTGTTGGTTTCCAGCCAACAGAGGACACTGGGATTATCCCCATATGGGTTAGTTCCACACGTATATACTTTGTAACTAAGTCTGCCTTCAGGGATCCATCTGTGAACTGAATGTGAGTAAACTACTTTTATATACTTGACACAAGATGGTGGCGTGTTTATTCTTTTAAGAGGGATATAAGGGAACTTACCAGGAACCTAACAGTGAGAGGCTTACGCAGGAGCAGGGACCGAGCAACGGGAGCTCACCCCGTTGTGGGGATTCGAACTGCCAACCTTCTGATCAGCACAGTGGCGTAGCGTGGGTTGTCAGCACCCGGGGCAAGGCAAGTAATTTGCACCCCCTAACCCGTGGATTTTTGCCCCCTAACCCGTGGATTTGCGCCCCCTAACCCTAACCCCCAGATGTTGCGCCCCCCTGCACCCCCCACGCTACGCCACTGGATCAACAAGCCCTAGGCTCAGTGGTTTAGACCACAGTGCCACCCCCAAACAAGGATAGGAAACAAAACAAAATGTAAAGATGCAAACTTTAATTTTGTAAACCACTAGACGGGAGGGAGGGAAGCCGTTAGGCTCAGTTGAGCCAAAGAGATAAAATAAGAGGATATGGTATTACGTAATGTGATTATATGTAAAACCAATAAAAATCATTTTGAAAAGAAAAGAAAGACCACCAGCACTTTGAAAGGACTCGGAACCCAAACTGGAAGCTAATGCGTTTGTTTCAAAACATAGCAGCCAACTCCTAGGGGCTAAGGTCACTTTGCGACCCCCCTCCCAATAAAATATTTGAGGGGGGGAGGCAGCCCCCCAAGTTGATGGACATTGCCATTCAAATGGTTTGCATGTGCATGTCTTGTGATCGATCAGAGAGCATACAATAAATAAAACTCCTTGTATCTCAGTACCATTATTACTGGGAGTACCATTATTACTGGTGACTGGGAGCGGCCGCTGATACCATATAACACCGGCCTTGAAAGACCTACATTGGCTCCCAGTATGTTTCCGAGCACAATTCAAAGTGTTGGTGCTGACCTTGAAAGCCCTAAATGGCCTCAGTCCAGTATATCTGAAGGAGCGTCTCCACCCCCATTGTTCTGCCCGGACACTGAGGTCCAGCGCCGAGGGCCTTCTGGTGGTTCCCTCACTGTGAGAAGCCAAGTTACAGGGAACCAGGCAGAGGGCCTTCTC
Source organism: Podarcis gaigeae (assembly GCF_964106915.1). Taxonomy (NCBI): domain Eukaryota; kingdom Metazoa; phylum Chordata; class Lepidosauria; order Squamata; family Lacertidae; genus Podarcis; species Podarcis gaigeae. The sequence continues at coordinate 42,854,108 of NC_139689.1, forward strand.
GGTAGTGGCACCCGCCCTGTGGAACGCCCTCCCACCAGATGTCAAAGAGAACAACAACTGCCAGACTTTTAGAAGACATCTGAAGGCAGCCCTGTTTAGGGAAGCTTTTAATGTTTGAGGTATTACAGTATTTTAATATATTTTTTGGAAGCCGCCCAGAGTGGCTGGGGAAGCCCAGCCAGATGGGCGGGGTATAAATAATAAATTATTATTATTATTATTATTATTACATGCTCTTTCCATAGGTTCCCCTCTAAGGCCTCCAGGGCGGTTTTCAGCTCAAGTTTAAGTCTGCAATCCTGGACTCACCTTCCTGAAAGTAACCTCTCCCAAACTCAGCGGTACTTCTTTTTGGATTTAAATCCAGTTTAAGCTGCCTTCCTGCCCCAGTGGCATAGCGTGGGGGGTGCAGGGGGGGCCAGCCGCACCGGGCGCAACATCTGGGGGTTAGGGTTAGGGGGCGCAAATCCACGGGTTAGGGGGTGCAAATTACTTGCCTTGCCCCGGGTGCTGACAACCCACGCTACGCCACTGTCCTGCCCTCTTCCTCCTCCACTGTTTGGCCATTCGGAATCCAGGTTAAGCCCATTCCCTCACTGTTAGCTTTTTCTTTGCAACCCGGAGCTGTCATTTTTTCAAAGGGATCCTTATTAGCAAGGAAATATCTTTATTCCACTAGATCTTCGCCTGGCCTTCAAGAGTTTCCTTGTCCTAAGCACTGGTCCTGTCTGGCCCCAGATGGATTTTCTGTGCTTCGGTGGACTGGAAAATAACACCTTCAAACTTCTAGAGAAAAGCAAAGGTGCTTTAATTACCAGCCATCTTGCTGCTGGGCTTTGCTGCTTGACACAACTTCTCAGAGAGATGAGGATAAGATGAGATTTCTCTGCTTCGGTCTTTTCTCTCTGCCTCCTTCAATAATTAAAACGGTTTAAAAGTGCATTTGCTGCTGGACATCTCGGCTCTAAAGCACACACAACCAGAAAAAAGGATCTTGGGACTCTATAGCAAGAGCTGCCCGAAAGGTGCCCAATGTATACTTCGTTCTGCATGTTAAGGTCAGTCAGGTGTCAGAGAAAGGCACTCTGCACATGCTCACGGGAAGAATCAAAATTTTACACCCTGTCAAAGGAAAGTTGGATTCCATAAGCTGTATAATATTATGCAAACCCTGCAGATTTCCATACTTTCTTTTATTATCTGCATAATAATTGCCAGCCAAAGAGGCATTGTCTTGCAACTTCTGAGATGCTCTTTCCTTGACAGGTGAATTTACCCCCCCTCATTCTCCTAGGCTTTTTAAATTTTTGATGAACTGTTTTATTGTGGCTTGTAATTTCTTTTAATGCAGCTTGTATAGATTCACAGAGTTAGCTGGTTTTCTTTATCACTTGTTATCTGTTGTGTTTTAAAAAGTCTTTTATTGTAAGCCACCAGAATAGTTTGATGAAGGGCAGGGTGTAAAACGACCGGCGCATCTCTACTACGACTTGTGTAGTCAAGTTCAGTGGGACTTACTCCCAGGCAAATGAGCAGTGGGGTTTTTGAGCAGGAACATGGGGGAAATGAGTTCCCTTACTTTTAAAAAAATTGAATATTTAATATTTTTGTTTGAGGAAGCCGGAATGGATAGACACCCAATGCCTGAGCCAAAAACCCACCTATATCTGTAATCAATAAAGCTGTGGCCATTTCTAATTCAGATCATTGTCAGGTTGAGTTTATTAATCACATCTTACATTTAGCCACTGCCTGGGGGTCAGAGGTGCCAGGTTTAGAGGGCTCCAATGCGACTTCCTGCAAGGCATCGGAAGTGCTGCTGCTGCAACATGCTGTCTAACTAACTAACTAACTAACTAACTAACTAACTAACTTCATGGTGAGTTCCACCACCTTTCCCCCCAGAAAAACCCCCACTACAAATGAGTACAGTGGTACCTCAGGTTAAGAACCTAATTCGTTCTGAAACCTGAAACTGTTCTTAACCCGAGGTACCACTTTAGCTAATGGGGCCTGCTGCCACCACCACGAGATTTCTGTTCTCAACCTGAGGTAAAGTTCTTAACCCGAGGTACTATTTCTGGGTTAGCGGAGTCTGTAACCTGAAGTGTCTGTAACCTGAAGCGTCTGTAACCCAAGGTAGCACTGTATAGGGTTGTCATCTTCATAAGGAAAGAGTGAATACAGTGTGCAATTTCCACCATTTATTCTGGTTTTGTTGGTAATGGGTTTGGGGGGGGGAGGGAGGGAGAGAGCTTATTCCCCCAAACACTGAAAATCTTATCCCACCATCTCTCTGGCTTCTGAAGTTCTTGTAGGGGCCTACTGTCTTACACATGGCACAGCATTAAAGCAACCTCCCCCCCCCCCAAACTGACAATATCTTTTTAGCCTATGGCTGCACTATCCATATAAAGCGCTATGGTTAAGGTAAAAAGGTAAAGGACCCCTGGACGGTTAAGTCCAGTCAAAGGCAACTATGGACTTGTAGCAAGTGAGCTGGCGTTTGTCTGCAGATAACTTTCAGGGTCATGTGGCCAGCATGACTAAACCGCTTCTGGAGCAACAGGACACCGTGACGGAAACCAGAGTGCAGGGAAACGGTGTTTACCTTCCCGCTGTGGCGGTACCTATTTATCTACTCGCACTGGTGTGCTTTTGAACTGCTTGGTTGGCAGGAGCTGGGACAGAGCAACAGGAGTTCACCCCTTTGCAGGGATTTGAACCGCCAACCTTCCAATCGGCCAGCCCAAGAGGCTCAGTGGTTTAGACCACAGCACTAGCACTTTAACAGTCATAGGTAAAGGTAAAGGGACCCCTGACCATTAGGTCCAGTTGTGGCCGACTCTGGGGTTGCAGCGCTCATCTCGCTTTATTGGCCAAGGGAGCCGGCGTACAGCTTCCGGGTCATGTGGCCAGCAGGACCAAGCCGCTTCTGGTGAACTAGAGCAGTGCACGGAAACACCGTTTACCTTCTTGCCAGAGTGGTACCTATTTATCTACTTGCACTCGCGTGCTTTTGAACTGCTAGGTTGGCAGGAGCAGGGACCGAGCAATGGGAGCTCACTCCGTCGCGGGGATTCGAACCGCCGACCTTCTGATCGGCAAGCCCTAGGCTCTGTGGTTTAACCCACAGTGCCACCTGTGAAGGATGCTGAGGTCCACCTTCCTGTCCTGACCTTAGAGGAACCATTCTAGAAATATTTCTTGCAAGGAACACACCGGAGGCCAGCGCTGGTGAGCTAGGCTGCTGAGAGGCCAGTCTGAACAAGATTCCCAACAAAAAAACCCACCTCTAACCTGCACCTTAGATACGCCACCAGAGGTATACATGCCCCATGTGTGAGACAGCCTTGTTTGGGAAACTCATGCGTGGGCCACTCTGCCCTGCTGAGTGGCGTCTTGCCTTGTAAGCTGTTCTGGGGTACCGAGAACAGAACGAGTTTGAGTGAGGCATGTGATCAGCTGTCAGAATTATTTTATCACCGCAGAACACTCATTGCTTCCATTTACTCGATTCCTTTCCCTTTGGCTTCCATTTTCTCCGTTCCCTTTAATTGCTCCGGTTCACAGCGCTTTCCCTCAAGCTGGCTGTGTCTGCATGTGGGCACCTGAAATTGGAACAAATCTGCACGGATCCTTTTATTCCGGATAAATAAAAGGGGCAGTTCTCCGCCACCCAGATATCCTCTAAGAATCGGTATCCAGGTGTGTGCGCGCGCGTGGGATATTAAATAAAACACAAAACCCCATTCATTTTCTTTTTTGCAGAGGGCCAATTTGCGGAACAATGCAAGGGGCTTCTTTTAATAAGAGAAAATGACACAAAATTGGAAACGCAATTTGGCGCGTTTCCCCCACTTTCCCCCCTGATTCCCGACTCTTCCAAAGGGATGTGTATATAAATAATAAAGCAGAGCCAATTTAATGTTTGAAGCCACTGAGGGTCAAAGGGAGAGAGGAAGAGAAGGGCAGATTAGCTTTGCAGAGTGACAGGCGGCATAATGGATACATTCAAATTTAAAGGAACACACTTAGCAGTATCCTACCCTGAATATCATACGCTGGAGGGGGAAAATGTCCCTGTGCAACGTAGAATAGCATATACCAAAACCCTTTCAGCCAGGGGCATCAAATGGAGATTTTTAACAGCCAGATCCTAGACATGTTTACTTGGAAGTAAGTCCCCTGGTTTCTAGGAGAGCTTACTCACAGGGAAGTGTGTGTAGAATGACAGTATAAATCTCTCTTACCCCCCCCCCCAATTTTCAGTATTTCAGTATTTTTAAGGATGGAAGCTTTTCAAAGACAATCTCTACCTACCTACATGGGAGGCTAGCGTGCGATAAACAGTTTTATATGACTGACATGCTTAAGCCGGGTGCTATTTTTCTAGAAAAAATAAGTGATGGAACACACCATGAACCTTGTTCTCCTGTAATGGCAATGTAGCAAACCTAGTTCTGGCAAGTTCCGGCTGAAAAAACCGCTCTGCTTAAGTCTGATTAATGCATGAAGGGGTTAAAGTCATAGAGTAAACTGTCCTGCCAGGTTTAGCTCATCTTGGGGAGCCATTTGGTTTTCGCCTACCTTGTAGCAACGTCACAACTCTGTAAGGTTAGGCATTGGGCAAGCCTTTGTTTAAAGGAGGGGAGGTTGTAGCCTCCGCCTGCCCCTCCTCAATAAGCGTATCCTGTTAAAGGGATCCGGGTGTGTGGATCCTGTCCAAAGCCTGGACGTGGGCTAGGGCCATGCCACAACCCCAACGGGAACCCTGCAGGGTGCCGTGATTTGACGTATGCCATAGGGCTCCCCCTACTGGTGGGTTAACTTAGTGAGACTCCCTGCAGACGGGATATAGTCTGGTTTCACCCAATGCCTAAGCCAAACCGCTCACATCTGTAACCAATAAAGTTGTGGCCTATTTTATCCCATTAACTTAAATTATTTGTGTCTCTGTGTTTATTATCTAAGGCAGTGTTTTTCAACCTTTTTTGGGCAAAGGCACACTTGTTTCATGAAAAAAATCACGAGGCACACCACCATTAGAAAATGTTGAAAAATTTAACTCTGTGCCTATATTGACTATATATAAAGTAATTCTCTTGAATAGGAATCAAATAAATACAAAGAAAGTATTTTATAATTACTTTATTATGAAATAGTAAGTAAACAGAAATATGAAAAATTATAAAATACTTTATTTTTAAATCTTTCGAATTTTTCAATTTTTCCCACGGCACACCAGGCAACATTTCGCGGCACACTAGTGTGCCGCAGAACAGTGGTTGAAAAACACTGATCTAAGGGAACTGCAGGGCCCTGGGCCTTTGCACGCAAGTTCTGGCTAAAAAAAACGCTCTGCTTAAGTCTGCTTAATGCATGAAGGGGTTAAAGTCATAGAGTAAACTGTCCTGCCAGGTTTAGCTCATCTTGGGAGGGGCTAGGTCAGGGGTCGGCAACCTGCGGCTCCGGAGCCGCATGCGGCTCTTTAACGCCTTTGCCGCGGCTCCGGGGTGGAGGCGAGGGGAGGAGGCGCATTTTCCTTTGTTCCCGCCCCAAGCCTCGCGCGCCCGACGGGAGCTCCTGCCGGGCGCGCAAGGCTTGCAGACACTCGCCCGAAGCACGGGGAGCCCTCCGGAGGGCTCCCTGTGCTTCGGGCGGCAGGCTGCCGCCCCAAGCCTCGCGCGCCCGACGGGAGCTCCTGCCGGGCGCGCAAGGCTTGCAGACACTCGCCCGAAGCACGGGGAGCCCTCCGGAGGGCTCCCTGTGCTTCGGGCAACAGGCTGCCGCCCCAAGCCTTGCGCGCCCGACGGGAGCTCCTGCCGGGCGCGCAAGGCTTGCAGACACTCGCCTGAAGCACGGGGAGCCCTCCGGAGGGCTCCCTGTGCTTCGGGCAACAGGCTGCCGCCCCAACAGGCTGCCGCTGGCTGATTTGCTGCTATTGCTTTGCAATTTGCAGCTACTGTTTTGAAGGGGAGTGAAGAACACACACTCAAAAAAAGGTAACTTGTTAATATAACGTTTATTTCTATGAGGAGGAGTAATTCTGAGGGGTCAAACAAAAAATAATTAAAAAGTGTCAAAAAAGTTATTTTTATAATGACGAGGATAACATTGGGCTAAGAAACAATGTATGCAGTGTTATATTTGTTTTAAATGTCGCAATGGTTTTGCGGCTCCCAGTTGTTGTTTTTTCTTCGGAAACGGGTCCAAGTGGCTCTTTTTGTCTTAAAGGTTGCAGACCCCTGGGCTAGGTTATCAAGTCTTTGTTCCCGCAGTCTACCTGAGAAGCTCAGCATGTTAAGAGGTCTGAGCTGGTTGCTCCAAGCCATTGAGTTTTGTACTTCTGCACGCCTTGGGAATCCCCTGGCTCAGTTATTACTAATCTTTTCTGTGTTAATCTGTGCACACACCAGGCACTTAAATCACATGACCTCTCCCAAATAATCCTGGGAACTGTGGCTTGCATCTGGTTGGCCACAGAACAGGATGTTGGGCTAGATTGAGCCATTGGCTTGATACAGCAGATTCTTCTTATGAAGGGTACTAGGAACTGGAGCTGGGTGTGGGTGTGTGTTAAACTACCATTCCCAGAATTCTTTGGGGGAAGTCCCATGCTTTCAATGTGCCTTAAATTAGAGCATGTGCACAGCTCTGCTGGTGGAGTTTTGACTATAAAAGCAGAAGAAGGTCACACAGGTTAGATGAGAAGAGGCAAGAGCAGAAAGATAAGTTGGAGAAAGCCCATGGTTCAGAACCAGACTCTGGATTGCCTTCTGCGTAGGAAATCAGAAATGTGTGAAGAAATGGCCTTAAGGAGAAGTGGATAAAGGCACTTTAGGTTAGGGAGGGTGGTTGATTTCGGCTCCTCTCAGTTTCTCATTTTTTCCAATCTTAAAGTCAATCCTCCACGTTTCTGCATCAGTTTGTGACGATCATTTTTAGTTCCTGAGAAAATTCATCAGAATTTAAGTGTGAATTTCTCCCAGTACACATATTTTCATTGAAGATTTTTTGTGTTACAAAGCAAACAGAAAAACAAAGAAAAGCACATATAGCACCTCCGCTTTCAGTTCATGGAATCTTCTTCAGTTTGTTCGCATTCATTGTGAGAATACTGTAATCTATGACATTACAGTATTGTCATAGATATGTGGGGGGAGAGAGGGGAGAGAGATGTGAGGGGATAATGACCTTCCATTCTTTTTCATAGCGTTTTTGTATAATACACAGATTTTTAAATTAGGTTTGCCATATTTCAAAAAGTGTAAGTCCAGACACACAAGTTGTTAAGATTTTTTTGGCCACAGTTGTTGAGCCTTCTTTGCAAAATCTTTTTTTTAAAAAAGGTTTTGAGCTATTTTTTAGGAAATTCGCCAAAATCTACACTTATGACACTGTTTCTGGCAGCCGAATCCTGGCTATGTCCAAGAAATTCTGGATGTCTGGCTACTAGAGCTGGGCAATACTGTCGTACCTTTAAAGTCGAACGGAATCCCTTCCGGAAGTCCGTTCAACTTCCAAAACATTCAGAAACCAAGGCGCTGATTGGGTACAGGAAGCTCCTGCAGTTAATCGGAAGCCGCGGAAGCCCCGTCAGACGTTCAGGTTCCAAAGCACGTTTGCAAGCCAGAACAGTCACTTCCAGGTTTGCGGCATTCAGGAGCCAAAACGTCCGAGTACCTTTGCAAAATTCAAGAAGTGGAAATTCCGCAGGACAGCTCCTGGATCTGATATTTTTTCAGAAAATGCAAATTAGGTAGGGCTTGTCTTGAATCTGTCCCCCCACACCACACCAGTCCAGGAGCCAAAAGTGGCCCTCCACTTTCTGGCTCTGGGACACACATCTTTTCCTGGTACCCCACTTATCGTCATGCAAAACCTCACACCAGCCTGTCTACCCGCTTCTAGAGTGATTTTGCCTGCCTGAATTCTGCGAATGCCTGTTGCTTGCTGGTATGCTGAATGGAGAGAGAGATATACCGTATTTTTTGCTCCGTAAGACGCACCTGACCATAAGTTTTTAGAGGAGGAAAACAAGAAAAAAAAAATATTCTGAACGAAACAGTGGATGTATGATTTTTGTGGCTCATGCTGTGGCCACAGACATGTGATCTGATGGTGAATTTGTGGTGATCCAATGCTAAAATCTTGAGCATCCATGTGGATTCGTGCTTTGTAACAACGTTTTTCTGCCATTGCGGCCCCACACAACAGTGGGAGCGTGATTTTTTTGGTGCAGGCTGTAGACATGGACATGCTATGTGATCTGATGGTGAATTTGGGGTGACCCAATGTAAAAATCCTGAGGATCCATGGGCTTTTACCTCCCCCCTCCTAGGCAGCCTCCACTAGCGTCCCTTTTCTCTCTTCTGATCCCACCGATCAGCTGTTTCCTTTCAACACTCCTTTCCCTCTTGTTTGCCTTAGTGTCTTTTGCTTAGCTGGAGCAGTTTTTTGCTCCTCCTTTTCTTCCAATTTCTCTTCTTATTGCTTTAGTCTTCCTGTTTCCCCCCTTTGCAAGTTTGCTGTCTTTACCTCCCCCCTCCCAGGCAGCCTCCTTTATCTCTAGCGTCCCTTGTCTCTCTCCCCGATAGGCAAACGATAAGCTGCTTTGTTTCAACACCAACTTCCCTCTTCTTCTTTTTTTTTTAAAAGCATGATCTGCTTTTTGCCCCTGGGCAATTTGGGTCCAGGGACCACGCATTCGCTCCATAAGATGCATTTCCCCTTACTTTTTAGGAAGAAAAAAAGTGCGTATTATGGAGCGAAAAATACGATATATAAGTGGTCACAAGTTCAGAGACATCCACTAATATGTCCATTTTTGCCTCTGGCCCAACTACCACTTTCATACCCCCCCCCCAATTACCCCCTACAATGGAATGCAACCTTTGAGCTGAAATAGACCCCCCATCGCACCCCTGGAATAAGGGAAATATGTGTTATTTTCACTTTTCACAATCCTATTAGATTATTTTTTTAAAAAGCAACCAAGCTCTCTTGATAATCCCTTCATATTGGGAAGACTGTGTTATGTGGTCCTTCTGTAACAAACCAGCACCTAGTGGAGATACAAGCTTAATTGGCATAGCAACCGGGGAATCATAGGTAGTCTGATATTGATCGATAATTAGCCAGGTTTAATCAGGCAGCTGCTGCTGTCGGATAGGGGCGGCGAGAGCCATCTGGAATTTGTTCCCTCTCAGCCGTTCAGCGGCTGGTCCGAAGGGAACGGTCTTTCGCTTACCATTTAATGAACAGTGGAAAGCTCGAGGCCAAGGGCTGAAGCACCCGTCTCCTCCAGAAAAAAAGAGACAGAAAAGGACGGAATTGAAAAGCTGTTCATTTGCCACAGTGATTGGCAACTGGCAACCTCTGGGCCAGACTTGGCCCCTGAGAGGGGCTGGCTGGCCTGTCAGGGTTTAAGAGATAAGGTTGCGGAGGACAAAGCAAAGGTTGCTATGACGGGATTGAGACTTGGGTTTCGTTAAACTGCAAAGCAGCTCAGGACTCCAACCACCTGTTGATGATTGGACACGACAACTATTATTATTATTATTATTATTATTATTTACTCCCACCCATCTGACTGGGTTGCCCCAACCACCCTGGGCAGCTTCCAACACACATGAAAACATAAGAAAAAAATCAAACTTCCTGATACATATTATAGAAGCGAGGCTACAGGGAACCAGGCAGAGGGCCTTCTTGGTAATGGCGCCTACCCTATGGAACGCCCTCCCACCAGATGTCAAGGAAATAAGCAACTACAGGGGTACCTCAGGTTACAGACTCCTCTAACCCAGAAATAGTACCTCGGGTTAAGAACTTTGCTTCAGGATGAGAACAGAAATCGTGCTCCAGCGGCACAGCGGCAGGCCCCATTAGCTAAAGTGGTGCTTCAGGTTAAGAACAGTTTCAGGTTAAGAACGGACCTCCAGAACAAATTAAGTTCTTAACCCGAGGTACCACTGTATCTTACTTTTAAAAGACATCTGAAAGCAGCCCTGTTTAGACCAGCTTTGGCAGAAAATACACGTTTTTGCAAACCCTAATAGTGAAACAATATAAAAACCTGCCCTTTTATCTACGGGGAACCAGTGTGGTGTAGTGGTTAAGAGCAGTAGATTCGTAATCTGGGAACCGGGATCACTTCTTCGCTCCTCCACATGCAGCTGCTGGGTGAACTTGGGCCAGTCACATCAGAGCATCAGTGCTCTGATGGTGTTTCCTGCTTGGCAGGGGGTTGGACTCGATGGCCCTTGTGGTCTCTTCCAACTCTATGATTCTATGATTCTAAGTCTCTCAGCCCCACTCACCTCACAGAGTGTTTGTTGTGGGGGAGGAAGGGAAAGGAGAATGTTAGCCGCTTGGAGACTCCTTCGGGTAGTGATAAAACGAGATATCAAATCCAAACTCTTCTTCTTCTACGCTTCACCCTAGTATGCATATTTTTTTGCATATAACTTGGCCTGGGGAACTGCATGATGGCAAAAATGGGAATTTCGAAGCACAGCGAAGTTTTCGGTTCATGGATTGTTTCAGGAAGTGCAAGATAATAATAATAATAATAATAATAATAATAATAATAATAATAATAATAATAATAATTTATTTCTACCCCACCCATCTGGGCGGCTTCCAACAAAACACTAAAATACAGTAACCTATTAAACATTAAAAGCTTCCCTAAACAGGGCTGCATTCAGATGTCTTCTAAAAGTCAGATACTTGTTTATTTCCTTGACATCTGATGGGAGGGTGTTCCACAGGGCGGGCGCCACTACCGAGAAGGCCCTCTGCCTGGTTCCCTGTAACTTGGCTTCTCGCAGCGAGGGAACTGCCAGAAGGCCCTCAGCACTGGACCTCAGTGTCCAGGCAGAACGATGTTTGCCATGAAACTGAATTGGATCCCCTCCTGCGTCCTTCCCAAAATTAAGCCTTATTCTATTGCAGCCATGTCTCCTTCTCTACCTCTCCCCCCAGCCGCATGCAAACAGCAGAACAACAAGTGATTCCCAGAAGGGCAGTCCAGCAAGCAAGAGCGAGCCCAGAGCACCTGAAGGTGTGCGTGAAATTAGGCCAGTGGCTCCCCACCACTGGTCTGGAAGATTAATGTGCCACATAAAGCTAGCCCAGGACAACGGAGCATGGTGGAGTGGCAGGCACACTGTTCATGGCCCAGCAACCTTACAGAGAATGAAGAGATTAAGCGCCTTTATGAAGCAGCATGCTGCTTTCACTGCGAAGTGGGTGAAGGTAAAAAGAGAGAGCCAATGCATTGCTAGCTTGCTTGAGTCATCTGCACAGAAGACTTCGGCACATTGTCTCTGTATGTGGGGCTTGGCCCTTTTGCAATGGTTAGAGCATGAGTAGGCAAACTAAGGCCCGGGGGCCAGATCCGGCCCAATCACCTTCTAAAACTGGCCTGAGGACAGTCCGGGAATCAGCGTGTTTTTACATGAGTAGAATGTGTCCTTTTATTTAAAATGCATCTCTGGGTTATTTGTGGGGCCTGCCTGGTGTTTTTACATGAGTAGAATGTGTGCTTTTATTTAAAATGCATCCCTGGATTATTTGTGGGGCATAGGAATTCGTTCATTTTTTCTTCTTCAAAATATAGTCCGGCCCCCCACAAGGTCTGAGGGACAGTGGACTGGGCCCCCTGCTGAAAAAGTTTGCTGACCCCTGGGTTAGAGCATCTATCTCACCTGCGGGGGCCCCAAGTCCTGAAAGCGGACAAGAGTATCTGGCCTAGCCGCTGGCAGATCCTTTCCCCGTTCCGCTCGTCGCAGGCTGCATCGGAGGGCAGGCCTGTCAGCATGCCGTGCGACTTCTGCCCCGGCCTGGCTGCTGACTCTGTGCTCGGCAAGGATGAATGTTCAGGCTCAGGGAAGGTCAGGCTGCTGCGAGGGCAATGTCAAAGCAGAGCTGCAGGGAAGCGATTGTGGTTGGGAGCGGTGGCTGGCAGGAGGCCAGCAGATGTATGGGTTGGGTTGGGTTGGGGGGGAACTAAACACCCTCTGGGAAAGCAGAGGGGACAATGAGTCTAACTTTTTGGTTTTGGCTACCCTTAAAGGAGGTGCAGGATGATGCTTAACTTCCTCCCCCCACCCCAGGCTCTGGAGATAGCTCATCCTTCCGGCACTGCTGTAGCCATTTAGTTCTGGGGAGGAAGGTAAGCACTTTGTGGTTGCTAGGCAACCCCGTTTCCTCCTGCTCCAGCAAAACTCCAGCAAAACTGCAAGCTCGCGATGCAGCTTGGTGCCCCCAAACGCATCCCAAAGAAGGACATTTGAGCTACACAGCACATAAGGCGGGAGGTCACTCCACACGATGCGCATTGCAGCCTGCAACAGCCTCTGGAGTCGCCAGGTTATATCCAATGCTAGTCCTACTCCTAGTCCTGCTCCTGCCAACCTAGCAGTTCGAAAGCACATCAAAGTGCAAGTAGATAAATAGGTACCACTCACGCGGGAAGGTCAACGACATTTCCGTGCGCTGCTCTGGTTCGCCAGAAGCGGCTTAGTCATGCTGGCCACAGGACCCGGAAGCTGTACACTGGCTCCCTCGGCCAATAAAGCAAGATGGGTGCCGCAACCCCAGAGTCGGCCACGACTGGACCTAATGGTCAGGGGTCCCTTTATCTTTAGTCCTACTCATAGTGAACATGGGTTCATTCATTTCCGCAGTGGTCTAAACCACTGAGCCTCTTGGGCTTGCCGATCGGAAGGTCGGCGGTGCGAATCCCCATAACGGGGTGAGCTCCCATTGCTCGGTCCCTGCTCCTGCCAACCTAGCAGTTTGAAAGCTTGTCAAAGTGCAAGTAGGTAAATAGGTACCGCTCCGGCAGGAAGGTAAACGGCGTTTCCGTGCGCTGCTCTGGTTTTGCCAGAAGCGGCTTAGTCATACTGGCCACATGACCTGGAAAAATGGTCTACGGACAAACGCCGGCTCACTCGGCCAGTAAAGCGAGATGAGCGCCACAACCCCAGCGTCGTCTGCAACTGGACCTAATGGTCAGGGGTACCTTTACCTTTACAGTGATACCTCGGGTTACTGATGCTTCAGGTTCAGACTCTGCTAACCCAGAAATAGCACCTCCGGTTAAGAACTTTGCTTCAGGATGAGAACAGAAATCGCGCAGCAGCAGTGTGGCAGCAGCAGGAGGCCCCATTAGCTAAAGTGGTACCTCAGGTTAAGAACAGTTTCAGGTTAAGAATGGACCAGAGTCGTTCTGTCAGGGGTCCTTTACCTTTACCTTTTTACTCCGACTAGGACTTAGTTGGCTACAAACCCACGGAAAAGTACTGACTAAGCTGTATGATGGTGACCTGGTATGTTGTCTAGAGGAGAGGTGGCGATAGCTGAACCAGAGCAGCTGTTCTGCATGCAGAAGAATCATAGAAATGTAGAGTTGGAAGGGACCACGAGGGTCATCTAGTCCAACCCCCTGCAATGCAGGAATTTATTTGCCCAGCGTGGGATTCGAACCCACGGTTCTGAGAGTCTCATGCTCTACTGACTGAGCTATCCCAGGATCTGTTAGATCTCTGGGTTCACTAGTTGAAAAGGGATTAGAAATAGCAAATGACAGGGAAGATCTTCCTCTGCCTAAGACCCTGGATATCTGCTTCTGGTCAGAAAATATAATACTGTTGGATGGACAGCATAATCTAATCTAAGGCAGCTTCTGGTGTTCTTATTATAAATTGAGGTCCACAGGTGTGTGGAACCCCGGCATCTGATTCTGCTGAGTTGATTCCAGGGTGAAGTGTGGCAATCAGCCCAGGTCCTGCTCTCCTCTGAGCTAGATTCAATCATAGATCTAGGGTTCACTCCTGATTTCTACAGAGGTCGGGGAAGCCAGCCAGTTCCCCTTCCCCTGAGAACTGGCTGGCATGTCCAGATCACGCAGGATTTAATTTCCTCAGCTGATATGCAGAGGGTTCAGTTCTGATTTTTGCAACTGCCTTAATACCTGACATTGCACATAACATCATGTGTGGACAGGTGGACTTGGCTTAGGGAAAACAGCCTCCTAGGCCAAATAGGAAGGTCTATTGTGCTGTGTTTGGCTCATGGGCTAGACGGTCCCCATCCCTGGTCTAGATGCTGAGGTTTGCAAAAGAGGTCTTGCAAATGTACTCTTCTTTCATCGTGCAAGTGCCAGTCCCACATACAGTACTTTGAAACGTCAGCCGAGTCTTTACAATGCTTGCCGTCTGCTTTTAGTTAGCCATCTCAATATCTTAGGCACCATTCTTCAGCAAGTGCCTCTTGTAAAACTCACCAGAAAACCAACACATTCATAATGAAAATAATAATGAAGTGGAAACCAGCGATCAAACAGCAGTAACCGGTGCAGTTTCAACATCGGGGGAAATGTCCCATCTGTCTACTGGATGGGCCGGCCCTGTCTTCTTCCCGTTCTTCAACTGTAACAGCATCCAGGGCCACCAATGGTTAAAAGCAGATCCGGTTAAGCTGATTTATACCCTATTTGTATAAGGAAAGACCTACCACAAAGAGAAGGATTGTATTATGAAGTCCGGAGGGCATTTTTGGATTATTGGAATAAGACATATGCTGATTCTATTGTACAAGTCCACGGGCTTGAATTCTTTGAAAAACAATGCTTTTTTTCTTCCCCCGCTTAGAAACAGGCTCTCAAAAACAAATATCTCTCTTGGATCGTCCCTAATAGACCCTCTTCCAAAAAAGAACCCTACAGTCACAGTTTGTCATGTCCTCTGAGTCACACAGCAGCTCCTCCTCCCCCAACCCAGACCCTGGATCTTGTCGCTGCCGATTTGTCCTCGCGTACTTGGGGAGCCCAGGAGGGGAAAAAAAACTGGGACAAAATAGCTGAAGGGGGCAGGAAGGAAGGGGAGGGGGTGGGAAGCTGCGCCGTCCTGCCCAGACAGCTATCGCTCCGCATCATGTCAGCAGCCGGTCGCTTGAAGTCGTTGGGCATTAGAATTTGGCGTGGCGCCAGCACAAGGCTATTACCCGCTGGGTGATCCTTCCACGCGACACCAGGAATGTGCCAGCATTTATGGGAAGGCTGTCCGGATCCAACCTGCCCTGCCATCTCTGCATCAGACTCAGACAGCCTCCGCAGTAATCATTAGATAGATAGTTAGATAGACAGACAGACAGGCAGACAGACAGACAGGCAGACAGACAGACAGATGGTAGGGACGCAGGTGGCACTGTAGGTTAAACCACAGAGCCTAGGACTTGCCGATCAGAAGGTCGGCGGTTCGAATCCCCGCGACGGGGTGAGTTCCCATTGCTCGGTCCCTGCTCCTGCCAACCTAGCAGTTTGAAAGCCCGTCAAAGTGCAAGTAGATAAAAAGGTACCGCTCTGGTGGGAAGGTAAACGGCGTTTCCGTGCGCTGCTCTGGTTTGCCAGAAGCGGCTTAGTCATGCTGGCCACATGACCCGGAAGCTGTACATCAGCTCCCTCGGCCAATAAAGCGAGATGAGCGCCGCAACCCCAGAGTCGGCCACGACTGGACTTAATGGTGAGGGGTCCCTTTACCTTTACTTTAGATAGATGATAGATAGACAAATAGATAGATAGATGAATGTGTGCATCCCTATCATATTAGAAAGGAGAAAACCGCAAAACCGGGTTTTGTTCGAGATCCTTCAAGAATTCTCTACGCATTTTGAATTTTGTGTTTTTTATCTTGTATTTTTAGGCTGCGAACTGCCCTGAGATTTATAGGTGAAGGGAGGGATTCGAAATAAATAAATGAGAATAACAATAGCAATAACAATCACTTTCTACAGCCTTCCCCACTTGCAAAAGGAGGGTATTCATTCACCAGCGTCTAAACGACACATTATAATTCAACAACTTTCTTCGAAGCAAATCTAAGCTGCCCACTGCTGTATTGAAGGGAAAGGAGCCACATGGCAGCTGATGCCGCTTCCCAACTAATGGGCCACATGTGACAAAACCAGAGCAAATGGCAGACCAGAGAGGATGCCATTGGCTGAGCAAAAGGTGGGTGGGACCAGAGCTGCAAGGGGGTGGGGCAAACCCCTTTTCTCCTGCTCTTGCTGCCACTCTACCCTCACTGTGCCCCCCTCACCATCTTTCCCTCCTTCCTTGTCCCCTGCCGGCTGCTGCTGCAGCTTGCAAGGGGTGATGATATCACGCAGGAGCGGGGTATCCCTGAAAATAATGACACCACACCATATGGCTTTCTTTAGAAGCCACACAGAAATACGGGTTAGCTACAGCCACACGTCCCCTACCACGTAATTAGGCCTACCATGTTATTAGGCCAAGACAAGTTTGGCTGGGCAAAATATTTTCTGCCAAGTAAGAGCCTGCAAAACTCTTTGCTCTGTGTCTCTTTATTTTGACGGGGCTTTTGCAGGAGAACTTCCTGAAAGAATGTGCTAAATTTTATTTTATTTTTTTAAAAAATACAATAATAAAAATTCTGCTGGTCAACCACTTCCCTTCCAGGGCTTAATAGAAGGGAAGCCTCCAACATTTCTCCAATGAAAATAGGGATGTCCGATTCCATTATTATTATTATTCGTACAGTGGTCCCTCAGGTTAAGTACTTAATTTGTTCCAGAGGTCCGTACTTAACCTGAAACTGTACTTAACCTGAAGCAACGCTAATGGGGCCTCCTGCTGCTGCCACGCCGCCAGAAAATGATTTCTGTTCTCATCCTGAGGTAAAGTTCTTAACCTGAAGCACTATTTCAGGGTTAGCGGAGTCTGTAACCTGAAGCGTATGTCACCTGAAGCATATGTAAGGTACAACTGTAGTAGTAGTAACTTGTTTCATCCACAAAACAGCAACAACATTTGCTGAGAATCGCAAGTGAGAAGAGCGCTGTTGCAGTGCTCAGGAACAGAACTGACTTTCTCATACCCTCCAACTTTTCTCCGGTGAAAACAGGGACGTCCCACCATACCCTCCAACATTTCTCCAATGAAAATAGGGACATCCTAGGAAAAGCTAGGGCATTCCAGGATCAAATCAGAAGCTGGGATGGCTTTTGTATACCTGAAGGAGCGTCTCCACCCCCATCATTCAGCCCGGACACTGAGATCCAGTGCCAAGGGCCTTCTGGCAGTTCCCTCATTGTGAGAAGTGAGGTTACACGGAACCAGACAGAGGGCCTTCTCGGAAGTGGCACCCGGCCTGTGGAACGCCCTCTTATCAGATGTCAAGGAAATAAGCAGCTATCCTATTTGTAAAAGACATCTGAAGGCAGCCCTGTTTAGGGAAGTTTTTAATATTTAATGCTGTGTTGCTTTTAACACATGATTGGGAGCTGCCCAGAGTGGCTGGGGAAACTCAGCCAGATGGGTGGGGTATAAATATATCATCATCATCATCATCATCATCATCATCATTATTTGAATACAGCACTGTCCCTGGAAAATGGGGACACTTGGAGGGTCTGCCAGCCTGGTTTTGATTCACTCCGCCCTGAATTCAACAAAGAACATTGGTATAAGTAATTATTATTGTTATTGTTATTGTTGTTGTTATTTGAATGCAGGACTGTTCCTGGAAAATGGGGACACTTGGAGAGTCTGCAAGCCTGGTTTTGATTCACTCTGCCCTGAATTCAGCAAAGAACATTGGTGCCTCACCTTCTAAGAACGACTGAGCCTCTGAAGTTGCAGTCCTATGCATGTCTGCGCAGACGATAGGGAACGACTGGCCAGGAGTGTAGGCTTGCAGCCTCCGTCTTCTTAGCAGCGCCTTCTCCCCACCTCCGAGCCGTAGCAGGAAATAGCACAGGACCAACACACATACAATGCATGCTGGGCGGAATTGAAATGTCTCCAAATGGTTAAAGTGGCATGGATGGACTCATCTGGGATTTAAGGAAGGAGGCCGCCTGGCCTGGCCTGACCCGGGAGCCGGCAGCTGTCTGCAGCGTCTGAGCCTGGGCCGTTCCCATTGTCTGCCATATCCATTGCCATCGATAAGGAATGACAAGTGCCCAGAGGGAGACGAGTCTGTAGAATGAATGAAGAAGCAGGCAGCCTCCGTCTCAGGCTGTCTGGGGAGGAGCAATGTCGTTGGGACACTGGTGCATTTACGAAGTGGTATTTCGCACTCGGCGTCACCTCGGCTCTTCCTCCCCCAATCCCCGGCCCGACCACCATCCGCAGTGGAATGTGGGCCCAGCAAACACAGAGGGAGAGTCCTAGTGTGAACACACACACAGAGGGACAAGAAGAGAGGCTTGTGAGGTCCGCTGGTATTGTTCAGCCAAAACAGGGAATGTGTCAAGGTGGGAATCGGGAGCAGGTGAACGAATTGGGATTGGGTCCTTCTGCATGCAGAGGAAATGCTCTGCCACTGAACTGTGACCTTTCCCTTGAGGGAAATAAGATGCAGAGGAACGAAATGGAGAAATCCGCAGCTACCCTTGGTGAGTTCTGAAACTCTCCACATCCCAGCCAAACGATGAATCAGGATTAAGGCCTTTTGGGAAATGATATATAATGAAATGAAGAAGGTATTTAAATATACTTTTTTGAAGAAACCAGAGGCCTTTCTCCTGGGCATAGTCGGCCAATCGGTGTTAAAAAAGGATAGAACTTTTTTTATGTATGCAACAGCAGCAGCAAGAATACTTATCGCAAAGCATTGGAAGACGCAAGATCTACCCACCGTGGAAGAATGGCAGATGCAAGTAATTGAATATATGGAGATGGCAGAAATGACTGGCAGAATCCGAGACCAGGGAGAAGACTTGGTGGAAAAGGACTGGAAGAAATTTAAAGACTACCTGCACACACATTGTAAAATCCATGAATGTTAAAATGATGTGAGATATAAAATAATATGGCATTAGTGAATAAGTTATGATTATGCAATAAGGAATGTAATAGGGATGAAAGTTTGGAAATAATACTTAAATATTTTAATAGATAACGAGATTTGAAAGGGGATAGGGATTTGCTGAATCTGATGGTATAAACAGGAACACAAGGAAGGGAGGTGTGGGGAAGCCAAGAAACAGGGTTAAGAAATTCAGAACTTTAAAGGGAAAAATGTTTATTCTTTCTTTTTTTATGTATTCTTTATCTTTTTTATTTATTCTTTATCTTCTTTGCTCTAAGTTTTGTATTGTTTTACTTTTTATATGTTCTTATGTATCTTTCTAAAAAATCTTAATAAATATCTTATAAAAAACAAACAAACGATGGATCAGGCTTTCCCTTAACTGACCCGACAACGCAGGGACAATGCAACTCCCATCATGCAGATGCAGGGGTAGCAATCAGGGATGATGGGAGTGGTAGTCCAACAACATCTGGGAACCCAAGGTTGAGAAAGGAATGGCCAGGGCACAGATGGGGATGTATAAGCCACTACAGATTGTCTATCAGGAGCTGTCCATGGTCCTGTAACTCCATCCTGACCTTAAAAGGTAAAGGGACCCCTGACCATTAGGTCCAGTCGTGACCGACTCTGGGGTTGCGGCGTTCATCTTGCTTTATTGGCCAAGGGAGCCGGCGTACAGCTTCCGGGTCATGTGGCCAGCATGACTAAGCTGCTTCTGGAAACCAGAGCAGCGCACGGAAACACCGTTTACCTTCCCGCCGGAGTGGTACCTATTTATCTACTTGCACTTTGACGTGCTTTCAAACTGCTAGGTTGGCAGGCACAGGGACCGAGCAACGGGAGCTCACCCTGTTGTGGGGATTTGAACCGCCGACCTTCTGATCGGCAAGTCCTAGGCTCTGTGGTTTAACCCACAGCGCCACCTGCGTCCTGACCTTATCTGCTACATAGTTAACTATGTCTACAATCCTATGGAGACCCACTCATGGTCAGGTTGGACATCTTGACTGATTCCCTAAATGCTCCACCTTTGGCACACAACACCTTAAGATTCAATGTTTCTTTAAACATGTCTTCAACATCAAGAATTTCAAAATTTTGTCTTAGTTTGAGAAAATTTTCCAATTCTAAAAAATTACACAGAAATCCATTCCAACCCTACCTACCAATATTTTGCCCATTCCTTGTTGTTTACATCCTATGTGGTACATTAGGGTCATATCATTTTCAAATGGATTCCCAAGACTTTTAAATATATGCCTTTCAACATGGGAGGTGTCATATGTCCCCAGTGACACAATGGGTCGGTGTGTCTGGCTGTAAACCAGAAGGTTGTTGGTTTGAGCCCATCCTGGGCAGGATTCGCACTGTGGGCAGGATCCCTGTATTGCAGGGGGTTGGACTACATGACCCACAGGGTCCCCTCCAACTTGTGGCAAATGCATATTCACCATAAGGTAAAGGTAAAGGGACCCCGACCATTAGGTCCAGTCATGGCCGACTCTGGGGTTGCGGCGCTCATCTCGCTTTATTGGCCGAGGGAGCCAGCGTACAGCTTCCAGGTCATGTGGCCGGGATGACAAAGCCGCTTCTGGCGAACCAGAGCAGTGCACGGAAACGCCGTTTACCTTCCCGCCGGAGCGGTACCTATTTATCTACTTGCATTTTGACGTGCTTTCGAACTGGTAGGTTGGCAGGAGCAGGGACCGAGCAATGGGAGCTCACCCTGTCACAGGGATTCGAACCGGCAACCTTCTGGTCTGCAAGTCCTAGGCTCTGTGGTTTAACCCACAGCGCCACCCGCGTCCCCATATTCACCACGGTAGGGCTGAATTCCCTAATAACCAAGCAAGGGAATCTGAGGCCTTCTGGGTTTCAATTAGAACATGTCTTCCTGGGACCTCGTTGTTATGTGTTTACTCGAAATGCCTCGCAGTGTGCTCAGCTGGACTCGACTCAAAAGCCCAGTGCCTGGTGGGTTTGGAAAAGGTTTCACTAGGTCAGACAGCTCTGTGTCTTGGACAGCCGTAATGAAGGGCCGTCTCTGGCTGTGCTCCTCCAGACACAGATGTCCTTCATCAACAGACAAGAGTAATTTCAGCCTCTCCTGGCCACCAGCCCCAGTACATCTCTGACTCTGTTCCAGACTGTGGAGGTCTGGGAGACAAAGGCTCTGATTTCCCAGCTCAGTTCCTTTAAAGCTAGTTGATCCCAGTGTCATTTCCACCAGCGCTGCCCTTTCTCCCTGCTCTCTACCCCCACCAACCCTCCACTGCCCCCTCGCTGATATGTCTCCCTCCAAATCCCTCATTAGATGTGACAGATTCAGCAGGACGTGGGAAATAAAGGAGAGAGAATCGGTTCAACAAAAGAAAACAAAAAAAGAGGAGGAGGAACCAAGGAAGATTCAGCCACTGGTTGTTGTTATTATTTAACTACCTGGTCTCAGAGGATGGGTCTTGATGGGAAGCTGTAGCACCTCCCCAGAGTGGTGGGTGAATCTTGTAACACCATTCGAGTGTAGCAGACGATGTGGGTCTTCTTCCACAGCTTTCACCTGCTTGGTCCAGCTGCCCACCACCATCTCTGCAAACACACAGACTGGTAAATGGTGTCAGAGTCTAGGCTGATGTTACGCTCATCCCAGGAGAGCATGGCCTCTCTTGAGAATGCCGGTGACTCTTCCACCAGAAGTCAGAGAAAGACAGAGGTAAGCAAACCATGCCCACTGCTGGCTGTCTTCAGGAGGGCTCCCTTCCTAAGAATTGAAGTCTGTAAACAAGAGGCCTGCTGGATCAGGATAAAGGCCCATCTAGCCGAGCATCCTCTTCCCCACAGTGGCCAATCAGATGCAAATGTGAAGCGTACAATTAGGATTCCCTCTCTTTTTGCCACAGGAAGCAGCATAAGAGGACTTCCTGTTCCAGCTTAGCCTTGCAAGTCTCTGGAGTGTTCCTCTATCCTTCTGGCTTCTGGCTTGCTCCTCAATCCTGCCTCCTAGTTTTGTCCTTCAGTTCTGTACCAACGGCTCCTGGTTCAGGGCTGTCTTTAGCTGATGCGGTGCCGGGGTACAAATATCCGCCCAGCGCCCCCAAGTTACTGTTGGCATGCAGAGGACAGGGAGGCCAGCTGGCTAGCCCTGGCTGGGTCATCTCCTTCCAGCCATCCCACTGCGAAGACCATCACCTCTGCTCCGGGCTTCTGAGCCAGGGCACACTATCAGCAGATCGGACTGCACACACAGAATAGGCGTGAGGCTTGTGGAAGCATACTACAACTACAGATTTATTAATCATAAATCAGGACAAAGAAACATGTCGTCTCTCTCTCATGTCGTCTCAGAGAGAACAGCTAAAAGCAAAAGCTATACACAACGGAAGTTCCCAGCAAGCTGTGCTGGAATGTAAACAGACGACATGTGACACACAACAGTTCCACACATCTGCTCCTTAAGGTGGAATGGAAATGTCAACAGTTACCATGGATGGGGGGGAAGCTGCACACTGCCAGCCATTGGGGGGGGCGCAACTCTCCCCCCCATGCCGCTGGGGAAGAGCAATCCCTGTAGAGGCTTGGGAGGGAAGCTTCACGCCCGCCAGCCATATGGTTGGTGGGGCACAGCTGGCTTGCGTGCAAGGAAAGGGGAGGCCGCCAGCAAAGCCGCGCAGCTCCCCCACTCGCTGGGGCGCCCCTGAGAGGCCGGCGCCCAGGCGCAATGCACAACTAAGCCCTATGGGAAAGACGGCTCTGTCTTGGTTCACTCTAGCCTGTTGCCCCTAGCCCAGCCCTACTCCAACACAAACATTTATCATGTGATGAGTTACCACATAGGGAGCTTCTGTCCCATGGCCCAATCTTGGCCAGCCAATATGGCCCACGAGGCTGTCTCCCCCAAGTCATGACCACCTGCCAATCAACTGACGTCATCTCAATGGGCGGGAGATGTTGGCTGACAGGCAGGGATGGAGTTCAGTTATGTGTTGGCTGTGCCCACTGCTTCCCCACAGGGAACTTCTGCATGAAGCCAAAGCAGCAGGATTTAACTCATACTCCTGCTGTGTGTTGATTCATCAGCATGTGGGGAACACACTGGCGATGCGGACTCCTGCAGAGAGTAGGATTAAAACTCTCTGCTCATCAGCTGTCAGATGACTGACAAGTACGTGACCAACCCACCCACCAAAGTTGACCCACAGGCTATGGAGAGACCCATAAAGTTTCCCTGCCCCTGAACTATGTGAACTACTCCTCTTGTTTCATCCTGAATCCTACCATTAGGTGTCGAGGAAGAAGAAGAAGAAGAGTTTGGATTTGATATCCCGCTTTATCACTACCCGAAGGAGTCTCAAAGCAGCTAACAATCTCCTTTCCCTTCCTCCCCCACAACAAACACTCTGTGAGGTGAGTGAGGCTGAGAGACTTCAAAGAAATGTGACTGGCCCAAGGTCACCCAGCAGCTGCATGTGGAGGAGCGGAGACGCGAACCCGGTTCCCCAGATTATGAGACTACCGCTCTTAACCACTACACCACACTGGCTCCAGCGGCTTCCTCCCCACCCCTTTGGCCGTGCATCAGCAGAACAAAGCAATTAGAGTCCCTTACCAGTTTAAGAGTGTTTAATGATCACAGCAAAAGAACAACACAGCCATTCTCAGAGTGAAGGCGCTCCCAATTAAGTTTTCCTCCTACTTCCCCCAGAGTCATTCCCATTACCTCCCCTTCTTGCAACCTGATCTCACAACCCCTGAGCCTTCTGCGCAGCAACCTTATCAGCTCTCCTTGTCCTTGGGGAGAGAGGCTGGAGCTTTTCCAGTGAAGGGGAGTCAGTTATCTCTCTCTCTCTCTTCCTGTTCTGCTTCTCCTAGCTGTTCCCCACTCAGCTCTGCCCAGCTGTTGTTTTCTGAACTATGCCCCTCTGCAAACCAATTCTCTCAATCTATACTGCTCCACTGTTCCTGGGCAGCTTCAGGACCCTGGTCAGGAGCAGGAAGACAGGGAGGTTCTCACCATTCTGCATCAGAGCTGTATTCCTCAGTCTGGTCTCTGAGACCATCCTTCTTCTAGGACTTCCAATAAGGTGGTAAAATTCTAGGGAAGATTCGGATGTGCTGCATTATGGAAAGGAAACATATCCATTCCTCTCTAAATCCACATTGGATTTGTTCAATGGATCTCTGTGTTTCATCAGCTGAGGTTTAACAGCTGTAAATGTAGCTCATTCACATGTTTTGACCATTGTTTTTAAAAGTTCTTTTTAAAATAATGTCTGTGAAATGATGGGTAGAAAGAAAAACATACGGGGTTTCCCCTCCAGAAACTGCTTGTAACCTGCTCCTATCCATTTCACTGCTCCAGAGCTTTGTATGGGATCAAGAGTGGCAACTGTAATTCGACTAGGAATAATCAGAATTCCCAGCCTCCCATCCTTCTCCTTTTTATTGTTAAGACTATCGAGCAGCTGATGCTGGATTGGAACTAATGATACAAAGCTCCAATAACCACCCTCCTCTGTTGGGGAAAAAAAGATCTTCATCCTGCTCCAGCTGTTTTGCAAAGGGGAAACAATGGTGTCAGAAGTGCAATGTCAGTTTCCCAAAAAAGAAGGGGGGAAGACATCACATTTATTCAAAATGCTTGCAGCTCCATATCGAATCTCCCTTTCTCCAGTATCTCCCAAAGGCCTCTGATCTGCCTCCTTCTTCCTCGTCAATGCAGCAGGTTAGAAGAACAAATCGGAGCGGAGAGACGCAACATCCCACCGGCATCTGTAGAGTCTTCTAATTAATTCATCTTTGTGAGAACCTCAGAGACTCATTTAGGTCCATTCTGGCAAGGAGAACATTTAATCATTTCTCAAAGCATCGATTTTCAAATCAATTTCTTTGTCTCTTTCGCAACGCAGTATAGCCTCCGTGACCTCCTTTTCCCCCTCCCATTGCTCGTGTAAAGTGCTTCAAATTTAATCCGCGTAAGAAATCAATTAGTCATTTATGACCTGCAGTTTTACTTACTGTAGCAATAGATAAAGACACCACCCCGGACAAAAAAAAAATTATATAAAAAAATTGTTGCAGAACAGACAATTATTCTTATTTAATTTATCTTAACGAGAGGCCCGCCCCCTCCTTTTACAAAGAAGGATTTCAAAAGACTCATTTGCTCCACTTCTTTAGCGGTTACAGAACATCATTTTAAGGAAGGAAATTTCATTTTTGGAAAAAGCCTTCCGGGTTGCTTTGGGACTTTGATAAGTGTTCTGCGGAGGCCTCCCAAGAGTGAAGGGGTGTGGTAGAGCTAATCAGAATTAATTGGGCTTTCGTGAGAACTGTCATGCTCTTTCTGAGCGCACACACACAGAGGGATTTAAGGCCACTCATTAAAAGATGAAATCCACCCAACAAATTGGAAGTCCACTGAGGAATATCAAATTTAAATTCCAGATTTTTGCACTCTCAGGTTTCGGAAGCAATATATACATTTGAAAATCAACGTGACAGCCTCCCCCCACATGACCTCTCCCTCGAGTCGACGTCCGTCCTCTGTTTCCATCCCTGTAATTTGCTGCACGCTTTGAATAGCGTATACATTCACGAGACAGGGCTCAGATTTTCTGCCCAATGCAGATTGATCGACTGATTGATTAAGATGCTTAATGTCTCGGCGAACCCCCGAGGCAGATTGCAAAGGATTAAAACAATAATAAAGCCGTAATAAAACAATGGTAGAAGACTGAAACATGGTTGACAGAGACCAGCCATACTACAAAGGAAAGAAAGAACATGCCAAAACATCAAACCAGGATTGATCCCACAGACGTCCCTGTGTTGGCTCAGCTCAAAGAGACAAGTTCGCACTCTCATTAAAAGGCAAGCAGCAACTGAGGCTGGCAACACACCCCCTTGGGAGGTTTGCAGTCGTGGTGCCACAGCAGAAAAGACCCTGTCTCTTCGCTTTCTAAGGAAACTGAAAAACAGAGTAGAGCCTTAGATGGTGACCAGACTGATTGGGGATTCAAACACCACTTACAGTTTATTGAAATATTAAGCAGTTTAGGCACGTTTTTAAACAATTAGACAAACATCAGAAAAAAGTGGTTAGGAGATGCAGTTGGAATAATATCAGCACTTTGCTCTGATGTGGCACTTTGCTCTGATGTCTCCCTGCCAGGTCCTCTTGGATTTGCAGTACTCTGGCCTCTGTATTACAGTGGAACCTCGGTTTTCGAACGTAATCCATTCTGGAAGTCCGTTCGACTTCCGAAACGTTCCAAAACCGAGGATCAAAGGGCTGTCAGCAAGTTCAATGGGGGAAATTGAAACACGCACCTCGGAAGCCGTTCGACTTCTGAGGCGCGTTCAAAAACGGAAGCGTTCACTTCCGGGTTTTCGGCGTTCAGCTTCCAAAACGTTCAGCAGCCGAGATGTGCGGAAACCGAGGTTCCACTGTACACGCCAAGGTCCCATGACCCAGTCACTCCCTATATGATGAAATAACCAGCTAAGAACGCAGAATATAGGTCTGGAGGTTCAAATAGGCCCAAACCTGGTGAACACAGAACTTAATAAAACTGTCTGAAATATCCTTATAGCACAAGGTTGCATTATCTTCACGCAGGGCACTTTCAGACAATCTGTTCATTGCACATTCATACAGATTTCTCTGTGGGGAGATTAGACGACAGCGCCTACTTAATGAGCATTCATTCTGATTTGTTTGAGGGGAGGTTAGAAGATGTTGCATCTACCACCGGTCTCATCACATGCTTCCCAGTGCGTTTTTCTGTCACTTTCCTCACTGCCCCCCTCCCCCAAGTCTGATCTTTTGCAGAACCAGCTTTGTTGTGCTAGACCCGCCAATCACCTCAAACTGCACAACCTGAATTTGCCGGGATGTGACTGAATCTCGTGCAAAAATAGCAGCAGTCTGGAAGCGCTCAAAATCATACATGTGGGGAAGGTTTCAGCGAGACGTTCCTTTTTAAATCAATGAAGCCAAATGATGTCCAAGTATCAAAACACAAGCTTATTTGTGGAAAGCTGAGGAGAGGCAGAGAAAAAGCGAAGATAACAACGCCACGCACACAAGCAATAAATGAGACTTTGCACTGATAAAGTGACTCTGCTATTGTCAAATCTGGAAGAGGCAGTCAGGGAAATAAAGCTGAAATTAGAAAGATATGGGGCAGTAAGGGCTTGCAAAGCAACCATAGTAAGTCAGAGGTACTTTGCTTTAGTGTAACCCCACCACTGCCCACCTCAAAAGTTCAGGAATGCATAGGTCACTCCCAATACAGTGGTACCTCTGGTTACGAACTTAATTCGTTCTGGAGGTCCGTTCTTAACCTGAAACTGTTCTTAACCTGAGGTACCACTTTAGCTAATGGGGCCTCCTGCTGCCACTGCGCCGCCACCGTGCGATTTCTGTTCTCATCCTGAAGCAAAGTTCTTAGCCCGAGGTACTATTTCTGGGTTAGTGGATTCTGTAACCTGAAGCGTCTGTAACCCGAGGTACCACTGTATAACCTTCTGCACAAAGTTATTTAGATATTTGGACATAACAATACTGTACCTCAAAATCTGGCAATGCTGCAAAGCCTCAGATAATTCTCTCTTTTTTTTAAGGACTTAAGGTGGTGGACAAAAGTTATCCTTTTTTGGTTTGGTCACCTAGCAGCACTAAATACAGTGGTACCTCGGGTTACAAACACTTCGGGTTACAGACTCTGCTAGCCCAGAAGTAGTACCTCGGGTTAAGAACTTTACCTCAGGATGAGAACAGAAATCGTGCCATGGCGTCAGCGGGAAGCCCCATTAGCTAAAGTGGTACCTCTGGTTAAGAACGGTTTCAGGTTAAGAATGGACCTCAGGAATGAATTAAGTTCATAACCAGAGGTACCACTATAAGCCACTATTATTAAAAGTTTTGTTTCTCTTCCAAGTACTGCCAGTCTCAGGGTAGAAATATTTATATGCTTACTTCACCCATTAAGCGGGGAGTGGGGATATTTCTTTATCCAAGTTTGGCACTTTCTGTATACTTTGCTTTGACCACAAGCTTTTCAGTGGCTGTTCAAGATCGCATTGTGTTGCTTCCGTGCGCATGCCCTCCGCCACACGCGTGTGCCAGCCTCTTCCCTCGCACACACGTGTGTGCACAAATGGCCCTGACCGTATTAGACTCAGATATGCCACTGCTACGTCTGACAGGCCCAGTGGCACTGCTAAGAGCTGTCACTGGAATGAAAAATAATAGCTCAGCTTTGGTTCCTTCCTCTCACCAGCATCTCGCTCTCTTTTTTATTCTTCTTCTTCAGTCTCCTTTCTCTTTTAATGAGCTCCTAAAAATATTCCTCACTGAGACTGTGGGCTAAATGAGTCAGCCTCTCTCTCCCGTTTTGACCAATTGCTGGCAAATCCCGACGGGGCCAAAACCACGCGGGATTCTGACATTTGAACGAGACATTTGCCGAACGCTGTGAGTGGTGGTGGGTGGCAGGGGAGGGCTGCAGAGAGGGAGCTGGTACCACAGTTTTGAGAACCATAGAAGCGCAGAGTTGGAAGGGACCCTGAGGATCATCTAGTCCAGCCCCCTGCAATGCAGGAATACGCAGCTGCGCCATACGGGGATCGAACCTGCAATTTTGCCGTTATCAGCACCACCTTCTAGCCAACTGAGAAGGAACCCTGTTTTTAAAATAAAATAAAATACAGTGGTACCTCGGGTTAAGTACTTAATTCGTTCCGGAGGTCCGTTCTTAACCTGAAACTGTTCTTAACCTGAAGCACCACTTTAGCTAATGGGGCCTCCCACTGCCACCGTGCCGCCGGAGCCCGATTTCTGTTCTTATCCTGAAGCAAAGTTCTTAACCTGAAGCACAATTTCTAGGTTAGTGGAGTGTGTAACCTGAAGCGTATGTAACCTGAAGCATATGTAACCCGAGGTACCACTGTAGTCTTGCACTCCCTTTGGACTGTGTTACTGAAGAGTTGGTGAAGCCTAGAACTTGTTCGTGAAAAGCTGTGTTCTCTTTGGAAAAACAACAACTCTGTCCACTGTGACCTGGAAAGATTTTGAAGTCTTATTTTGTTATATTTGTTCCATATAATCATCTTTTCTTCTATGGAACTTAAGGCAGCTTAAATAGATCTCTGAGGCTAGTGTTCTCCCTGTCCACGCACAGACCAGGCTTGGACCTGTTTAGTTGCCCAGAGTGGCTGGGGCAACATAACCAGGAGGGTGGGGTATTATTATTATTATTATTATTATTATTATTATTATTATTATTAATGGAATAGGACCATAATGTTTATATATGCTATATAAGCCTCCCAGAGTGGCTGGGGAAACCCAACCAGATGGATGGGGTATAAATAATAAAGTAGTAGTTGTTGTTGTTGTTGTTGTTGTTGTTGTTATACGTCTCACTGGAGAAATGTTGGAAGGCATGTAGTCCTACAAGCCATGCTGCAAACCCATTTCAAATTGGGCATCCTGGTATCAACAACACACATGCCAGCGACTGATTTCTACATGTGGCCCATCCTGTTTCGGCTGCTTCACTCCCCGCCAAATGGATGGGCCGGCTCTCCTCGTCTCCCTCAGACCTCTCCAGACTGAAAAAGGGCAGTGAATCTTGAAGGTTTTCACTTTTATTTTCTTCAGCGTCAGCAGCGGGGAGACTGGCGGTGGTGGGAATAGCAAAGCCTCCAAGATGCACCGCAACAGCAGTTTCTCTCTCGAAAGGTTAAGCAAACAGCATCAGCTACAAAATCAATGAGGAGCCGTGTGGCAGTTATTTGCTTTGCATAATTACACAGGAAACTGGGCCGGGCCAGGTGGAAAGCGAGGGGTTATAGATGTGGTCAGATCGATGCCTTTTCATCCGAAGGGCAAGGGAAGATTCAACGGCACAGAAAGCCGGGTGGGAGGGAAAAGAAGGGCTCCGAAGGAAGGCGTTATGGCATGTTATCGTGTAGGGCAACCATGGCCGAAGCTTGGGATGAGAAACCTGCGGCCTTCTAAATGCTTTTGGACTACATCTCCCATCACCCCGGGTTCTTGGCTGCTGTGGCAGGGGCTGATGGGAGTTGAAGTCTATCAGCATCTGGAAGGCCACAGTTTCCAACAGGCAAATCCACACTACAGTGGTACCTCGGGTTAAGTACTTAATTCGTTCCGGAGGTCCGTTCTTAACCTAAAACTGTTCTTAACCTGAATCACCACTTTAGCTAATGGGGCCTCCTGCTGCCGGAGCACGATTTCTGTTCTCATCCTGAAGCAAAGTTCTTAACCTGAAGCACTATTTCTGGGTTAGTGGAGTCTGTAACCTGAAGTGTATGTAACCTGAAGTGTATGTAACCTGAGGTACCACTATATACATTTACTGAAAGCACAATGCACCTGGCTTCTTCAAAAGTTTATTGGGAACTCTAGCCATCATCCCCACCCCTGCGAGAGTTTCATGTGCTTTGTGGTATTTTACTCATTGTGACACACCGTTCTTGTAACAGATCACAGTTAAGTAATCCTTTATTGTAACTGATAAGTTTAAACTGTTTAATTCTTATTTGCTGATATTTAATTTTACTGTTTATTATTATGCCCTAATGGATTATTGAATATTGCTTTGTTTGAGATAAGTTGTTTAAAGTTATCATGACTTTATTTGTATTGGATCAGATTGTTATTTTGTGTGTGATCTGTGCTGTCTGTTTTGTGGTTTCTTCAGCTTCTAAACCACCTTGCGTATGGTAATATAAAAAGGCAGTGTACAAGTTAAAAGTGAAATGAAATGAAAATTAAGGTGATACTCCAGGGGTTCTGTGCTGGGTGACAAAACTATAGAGCCGCCTGGAAGAATCAGCGTAGAAGGACCTGTTCTTCGGGCCAGGCTTTTGATGTCACCACCGGAGAGGATAAAAGCAACCCCAGCTGTTGTGTGTGTGTGTGTGTTTCGGATGACTTTGAAAAGAGGTGAAGTCTAAATCTCCATGGTGGTTTAATCCTAGTTAGGAAACTCTTGAGCATACTAAACAAACAAGTTGATCTGGCGAGGGGTGAGGGACAACACAGCTATCAAGGAGAAAGGAAAATGAGGCAGAGGGCATTGAACTGCATTCCCGTGTTTAATTGTCAAATAAGAGGTGCAGGGAACTGGCATGCTGAAAAACTAGAGACCTCGACCTTCATTCGTCCTGTTTCTGCTTCCTAACCTTTGGTGCATAGCTGTCAACCGTCCCTTATTTGGCGGGAAACTCCCTTATCCCAGCGCCGTGTCCTGCTGCTGTCCCTTATTGATGATGTCCCTTAAATTTCCCGGGTTTCAAAGGAAGCAGCTCTTCTCCCTCCCTCCCTGCCGGTCAGGGAGGAGGGAGGCTCCAACTGTGTTGCTTGGCTGCCCGCCCCGCCCCCCTTCGGCCTCCTCTCACCAGCTTCGGCCCCCGGGAGCCCCTCCCCGCCGGCACTGGTGGGAGCCTCAGGCCCTTCCGCCACCATCCTCCTCGTGGCCACCGAACTGAGCGTCTCTGCCTGGGGCCTCCCCTCTGCCCATCGCTGCCGCCGTCGCTCCTGCTAGGCCGTACTGCGGCTGTGCCGCCGAAGGACCCGGATGAGATGGGCAGCCTGGTGCGGTCTATGAATTGCTGAGGAGCCTTGAGAGGAGAGCGAGGGCAACCATAGAGAAAGCGGTTCAGGGAGAGGAGGAGGAGGCGGAGGCACGGGCAGGTGTTCCAAGGGCTAACCATAGAGGGGGAAAGCGGAGGAAGGACCTCAAGCGCATCTCCCATAGATTTGTAGTGGTAGACTAGCATAGATGGTCTGATCCGCGGGTTTACTTCAAGCGCTATTCCCCCCCCCTTCCTCCCGCCCCGCCTGATGGGACTGAGAGCTGCAGATGGAGCACGAGAGAAAAGATACACAACTGCAGCAGCATCTTCGTAGCTTGGACTTCGTTTTGCGTGAAAAGTGGTTGCTGCTTGTAGTTATTTAATTGCAGTGTTTCATCAACTGGTGTCTTGAGCAGCAACCTCTGGAAACGAAGGGCTAAAAACCGGCGGTGCTCTCCAAAATTATCTGGTCCCTTTTAACTTTGTATTTCAGCTGGTTGACGAAAATCCCTTATTTTGGCTGCTGATCCCTTATTTTTGAGGCTGCTGGTCCCTTATTTTCAAATCTGTAAGTTGACAGCTAAGCTTTGGTGGGGTGGGCTACCTATAGTTACTTAAATCACGTTCGCGCCCTACATTGAAAGCACTCTCATCACTCTAACAGTCATGGCTTCTCCCAAAGAATCCTGGGAAATGCCATTTGTCAAAGGTGGTGAGAGTTGTTAGGAGACGTCCCCTCACAGAGCTACATTTCCCAGAACACTTAGCAAATGGCAATTCCCAGAATTCCCGGTGGGAAGCCATGACTGTTAAAGTGGTATAAGGCCTCTTTTGCACTATTATGCCACTTTAAACTGTCGTGGCTTTCCCCAAAGAATTCCATACCCTCCAACATTTCTCCAGTAAAAATAGGGACGTCTTCTTCCATAATCATAACAACAATAATTTTATTATTTATACCCCACCCATCTGACTGGGTCACCCCAGCCACTCTGGGTGGCTTCCAACATATATAAAAACATAATAAAACATTTAAAAAACTTCCCTATACAGGGCTGCCTTCAAGTGTCTTCTGAAGGTTGTCTAGTTACTGATCTCCTTGGCTCGGGGGGTCGCATAACTCCATACCCTCCAACATTTCTCTGATGAAAAAACGGACGTCCTACCATACCCTCCAAAATTTCTCCAAGGAAAAGTGGGACATTCCAGGTCAAACCAGAAACTGGGATGGCTTCTGTAAATCTGCAAATAGGGACACTTGGAGGGTCTGGAATTCTGGGAACTGTGGTTTATTAAGGATGCTGAGGGTTGTTAGGACAGCCTTATTACCCACACAAAGCCACAATTCCCTCAGTAGTTTAACAGCCAGTATTTATTCTCAGGGAAGTCTGAGAGTATAGCTCTGTGAGGGGAATAGGGGTGCCCTAAAATCTCACGATTTTACAAACTAAAGTTTCCAGTACAGTGATACCTCAGGTTAAGAACTTAATTCGTTCTGGAGGTCCGTTCTTAACCTGAAACTGTTCTTAACCTGAGGTACCACTTTAGCGAATGGGGCCTCCTGCTGCTGTCGCGCCCCCGCCACGTGATTTCTGTTCTCATCCTGAAGCAAAGTTCTTAACCCAAGGTAATATTTCTGGGTTAGCAGAGTCTGTAACCTGAAGCATCTGCAAACCTGAAGCATCTGTAACCCGAGGTAGCACTCTATTCTTTGTGGGAAGCCATGCCTGTCTACAGTGGTATGGTGCTGCATTAAATACATAGTGCATATGGAGCCCTAGACAGGAGCCCTGGCTGTTTGAAGAAATGTCCCTGAGTCTTCTTCGTTTTGGTGATCACTCATGGCTGAGTAAGATTGTCTTCTATAAACCCGGTTTTATCAGTGGGTCCATAAGTGACTATGGAGGCCAATTCTGGATCCACACCTCCTTCCACAGTGGGGACATAGGTTTCCAGGCGGGAGTTGATCATGGTGAGGGTTTGCCATACATGCCTTCCTCTTAGCACATTTCTTCCTTTCTTCCTGAGTTTGAGCATCTTCAAAGCCCATAAAACCTTTGGTAAAGGCTGATCTCCAGTTGGAGCGCTCGAAGGCCCGTGTTTCCCAGTTGTCGGTGTTTATACTACATTTTTTTAGATTTGCCTCAAGAGAGTCTTTAAACCTCTTTTGTTGACCACCGGCATTACGCTTTCCATTTTTAAGTTCGGAATAGAGTAGTTGCTTTGGAAGACAATAATCAGACATCCACACGACATGACCTGTCCAACAAAGTTGATCATCGCTTCGACACTGGTGATCTTTGCTTCTCCTAGTACACTAGCATTAGTTTGCCCGTGTTCCCAAGTGATGTGGGAGGAGTTAGAGATGGTGTTTATAAGTGGTCCACATTTCACAAGCATACAGTAAGGTTGGTAGTACAATAGCTTTGCAAACAAGCATTTTGGTTTCCCTGCGAATGTCCCTGTCCTGAAACACTCTGCACTTCAATCGGGAGAAAGCCACAATTGCAGAGCTCAGGCAATGCTGGATTTTGGCATCAATGTCGGCCCTTGTGGAAAGATAACTGCCCAAGTAGGAAAAGCGATCAACATTTTCCAGCGTTACACCATTGAATTGGATTTGTGGTGCTGCGGAAGGATGTTTTTGTGCTTGTCTATCCCCTCCCATTTCCACATACAACTCCCCACCCCTTGTTTTCCTTTTACAGGGAGGCTGCACACATCTTTCTGCTTCCTGGTTTATTTATGTCTCTTTGTGCGCAGCACGACTAGGGTCAAGAAGAAGTGCAGAAAAGATGTGAAGTTTCGAACAACAAAAGGAAATAGTGGGATGGTGAACAGGTGAGGAAACAACCCAAGCTAAAGAAAACGTCAGCCATTCCGATATATCGTATTTTTGAACGTTCAGCACATGTCTCGCATATTATTCTGTACCAGTCCTTACAATGATCCCTGAAAGGTAGGTCAGCGCAACACTCTACATTTCTCAGATAATGGGGTGCATGAGAGAGAACTGCTTGCTGAAGATCATCTCATGAACTTGGCAGATGGTGGGATTTGAACTCGGGTCTTCTCTTCCATCTCTCAGCCAAGGATGTGCAATTCCTTTTGCAGAGGGTTGCAAAAGGAAAGGTGAATTATTTATTCATACTTCTCAACAGCTGAGTCTTACTTTACTTAAAACTTTAGTCATAACAGTTTAGATAATTGTGCCTAAAAGTGTGCTGATGTTGGTTTCTTTATGACAAAATGTGTTGAGGCATCTCGTGCCAAGGAAAAGCATTGTTGTAAAAGAGAAGAGTTCTGCTGTGCAGAAACTTTGTATTTACCATGAACTCCTTGTTGAACCTGATGGCAAAAAGATCAAATGGGTAATTATTAAAATAAACCCCTTTATCCTAGAGGGGATATTTGCACTGTTTGTGGTCTCCCGTGGACCAGAAGTATGAGTCATGTGTCAATGTGGAGCCATGCCTTCCATGTGGTGGGTCCAACTCAATGCAAATCCCTCCCATTAGAAATCCACTAGGCACCATCCCTGCTAAGTTCCAAATACCAGGCTAATTTTTTTTCTTGCAGAAGGAGTTTGCACCATGAACATCATTCTAATGTTTCATTCTCCAGTGTTTCTGAGAGCCTTCTGGCCGTTCCCTCACTGCCAGAAGTGAGGTTACAGGGAACCAGGCAGATGGCCTTCTTGGTGATGGCACCTGCCCTGTGGAATGCCCTCCCACCAGATATCAAGGTAATAAACCAATATCTGACTTTTAGAAGACATCAGAAGGCAGCCCTGTTTAGGGAAGTTTTTAATGTTTAGTGCTGTATTGTGTTGTTAATATTCAGTTGGGAGCTGCCCAGAGTGTCTGGGGAAACCCAGCCAGATGGGCAGGGTATAAATAATAATAATAATATATTATTATTATTATTATTATTATTATTATTATTATTATTATTATTATTATTATTATTTACATTTTGCATATTTGTTTCTTTTTGAAGCCGATTTGATATCCAGATGTGGTTAAAAGTGGGGTATATTTTCTAAATAATAATAATGAAATATGAACTTCTTGGTTTCATATTGTCTAGTCTGCACAATATATTACCCATTTGCATGAATCTTTGGGGGTAATTGAAAAAGAGCCACATTCTTGAAACACATCAGGAAATGGTCTAAAAATAAAACCAGATCTTTAGATTTCTTTATTTCCATTTTCTGCTTGGATTTGTTTGGTAGCTCTCACTTCAACATCCAGCCATGCCTCCTTCCCTTGCATTGCAGTGTGTGGTTCAACTGTTAGTCACCGCAAGGAAGGATATTTTGGTCTTTGTGGATCTTTTGAGATTGGTGTTTAGTTAAGCAGCTGTGACACTCTTTTTGTCTCTTTCTGAGTTTTCTGCAGTTGTTTTAATTAAAGCACAGCTGCTAAGGCAAAAGCCACTACTGTTGCCTCTCTCTCTAATACTGTGTACAAGCTCATATACTCTCAGTTGCAGGCTATTACTCAATGCTTAGACCAGGGGCAGGAAATTCTGCTACTTTTCAGATGTTGCTGGACTATTGCTCCCATTATCTCTAATAATGGGGGTTGGGGAAATAAATTCAACTCAGTTCATATTTAAAAGTGCACTTATCTGAAACAATAAGTGAACTGACTCTCAGCCGTCTTTTGAAATTCACAGGAATAATAATAATAATAATAATAATAATAATAATAATAATAATAATAATAATAATAATAATAATAATTTATTATTTATACCCCGCCCATCTGGCTGGGCCTCCCCAGCCACTCTGGGCGGCTTCCATAAAAACCAAAAATACAGTAAAATCACACGTTAAAAACTTCCCTGAACAGGGCTGCCTTAAGATGTCTTCTGAATGTCAGGTAGTTGTTTATTGCTTTGACATCTGCTGGAAGGGCGTTCCACAGGGTGGGCGCCACTACCGAGAAGGCCCTCTGCCTGGTTCCCTGTAGCTTTGCTTCTCGCAATGAGGGAACCGCCAGAAGGCCCTCGGCGCTGGACCTCAGCGTCCGGGCAGAATGATGGGGGAGGAGACGCTCCTTCAGGTATACTGGACCGAGGCCTTTTAGGGCTTTAAAGGTCAGCACCAACACTTTGAATTGTGCTCGGAAACGTACTGGGAGCCAATGTAGGTCTTTCAAGACCGGTGTTATATGGTCTCGGCGGCCGCTCCCAGTCACCAGTCTAGCTGCCGCATTCTGGATTAGTTGTAGTTTCCGAGTCACCTTCAAAGGTAGCCCCACGTAGAGTGCATTGCAGTAGTCCAAGCGGGAGATAACCAGAGCATGCACCACTCTGGCGAGACAGTCCGCAGGCAGATAGGGTCTCAGCCTACGTACCAGATGGAGCTGGTAAACAGCTGCCCTGGACACAGATTTGACCTGTGCCTCCATGGACAGCTGTGAGTCCAAAATGACTCCCAGGCTGCGCACCTGGTCCTTCAGGGGCACAGTTACCCCATTCAGGACCAGGGAATCCTCCACACCTGCCCGCCGCCTGTCCCCCAGAAACAGTACTTCTGTCTTGTCAGGATTCAACCTCAATCTGTTCTCCAGATTTACTCCCAAAGCATGAAAATGCATACTGTATACAGTGGTACCTCGGGTTAAGTACTTAATAAGTTCTGGAGGTCCGTTCTTAATCTGAAACTGTTCTTAATCTGAAGCACCACTTTAACTAATGGGGCCTCCCGCTGCTGCCGCGCCGCCGGAGCACAATTTCTGTTCTCATCCTGAAGCAAAGTTCTTAACCTGAAGCACTATTTCTGGGTTAGCGGAGTCTGTAACCTGAAGCGTATGTAACCTGAAGCGTATGTAACCCGAGGTATCACTGTACTGGGGGAAAAGCAATAAATGCATATATATTAGTATATATATTCAGTATACCTGAAGGAGCATCTCCACCCCCATCGTTCAGCCTGGACACTGCGGTCCAGCTCCAAGGGCCTTCTGGCGGTTCCCTCACTGTGAGAAGTGAGGTTATGGGGAACCAGGCAGAGGGCCTTCTTGGTAGTGGCCCCCGCCCTGTGGAATGCCCTCCCATCAGATGTCAAGGAAATAAACAACTATCTGACTTTTGGAAGACATCTGAAGGCAGCCCTGTTTAGGGAAGTTTTAAATGTTTGATTGTATTTTTAATATTCTGTTGGGAGCCGCCCAGAGTGTCTGGGAAAACCCAGCCAGATGGGCGGGGTATAAATAAGTAGTAGTAGTAGTAGTAGTAGTAGTAGTTGTTAAAATAACTAAGAAATATGGGTATATTAGGGGAAATTGCATACAAAATGTGTACAGTGGTACCTCGGGTTACAGACGTTTCAGATTACATACGCTTCAGGTTACAGACTCCGCTAACCCAGACATAGTACCTCAGGTTAAGTACCTTTGCTTCAGGATGAGAACAGAAAGTGTGCTCCGGCAGCAGGAAGCCCCATTAGCTAAAGTGCTGCTTCAGGTTAAGAACAGTTTCAGGTTAAGAACGGACCTCCGGAATGAATTAAGTACTTAACCCGAGGTACCACTGTATATTCAAAGCAACTCACATAAAACCACCAATGAATTTCCATCAGGATTCCCCCCCCCCCTTGAAAAAATAATACTAATGTTGAAATGTGAAGAACTGAATTTAGGACTGGAACAATGAGTGAAATGGAAAGTGACAAATTCATCCATCCCTGTCCCTAACCATTGGCAATGCTGGCTGGGTCTGCAATATCTGAAGGTTCCCAGGTTCCCCATGCCTTGCTTAGAGGCTCTGGCAACATAAAGCAGATCCTGAAGACAGGGCCGGCCCTCCCTTGAGGCAGACTGGAGCAGCCATCTCGGGCGGCAAAATCCCATGGGGCAGGACTTCTCTGGTTCCATGTTAACACCACAGTTGTGGAACCCCAGCAAATGAAGCTTGCGCCCCCAATTCCTGATTTTGTAGGGTGATCTTTCTCTTGCCTCAGCGCAGTCTTTCCTGTTTTAAGCCAGGAAGCCATTGCCGCCCCTCCCGCCGTACGGGGGGGAAACCGGCGCTGCTAATATTAGCCGGGGACATCAGCACGCTGATGGATTATGAGAAATTAGCAATTCAGGCTCCGTAATTTGAATGTAAGGTCCACTGGCCGCTGACAGCTAATAGTTCCCGGGAAATTAATGAGGCAAAGAAGAAGACTTGAGTTTTTAGTTGTTCGATAATTTAATCTTTCCCGCTTGCAGCATACCTCTCTTGTTGCACCAGAATGTCAGAAGGGATCAAAAGTAACCCTCCACCTCCACTTACACACTTGTAACGTACTGACCACAGTGTACCTCAACCAGCAGAGGTATAAGTTGGAAAGATGTCTTCACAGGGAAGCATTTCCAGAGAACAATGGTGTAGGTTAGGGAGATGGAACCTCTGGCTCAGAGGCCAAAGGCAACCTCCAGGCCTCTCCATCCGGCTCTTAGGATTCTGCCCAGGCTTCACCTCCTCTTCTTCACCTGCAAATGCCCTCTCCCAACCCGTCTCCAGACCTGTTCTGCCCACCTTGAGCAATTTTGCTTGTCTGGGTTGTGTCCTGGAACCCTGATAAATGGCTCAGGACTGCAATACCTCAAGGACCGCCTCTTTCCATATGAACCTGCCCAGACCCTGAGATCATCATCTGAGGCCCTCCTTCGTGAGCCTCCTCCTCGAGAGGTCCAGAGGGTGGCAACACGAGAATGGGGCCTTCTCTGCAGTGGCTCCCCATCTGTGGAATGCTCTCCCCAGGGAAGCTCGCCTGGCGCCTTCATTATACACCTTTAGGCGCCAGGCAAAAACAACCAGGCCTATGGTTGATCCGATTTACATCCTACGCCCTTTTTAAATGTGTTTTGTTGGGGGGGGGTGCTATTGGGTTGTTGTTTTATTTTTATTATGTATTTTGTGGTTTTATATCTAGATTTTATTCTGTGAACCACCCTGAGACCTCCAGGTTTTGGTGGTATATAAATTCAGTAAATAATAATAAATGCAGACCTTCCAAGTGTCCCTATTTTCCAGGGACATTCCCGGGTTTACAGAAGCCATCCCGGTTTCTGATTTCATTCTGCTTTTACTTAAAGGTAAAAGGTAAAGGACCCCTGACAGTTAAGTCCAGTCGCCCACCAATTCCTGCAGCCAAGCTGGTGCCAAACATATTGATCTGCTTTCGTTTGGACCCCATCACCGGGGTCAAGAGGGGGTCTTGTTGTCTGGGCAGCCCAGGACCTCCAGACACACTGCCTAGGCTCACGCCCAGGGGAAGTCAGTTCAGTGCTGCTAATACAGCACTTTGACTTGGCCCCCGGAGCTCTTGAGGATGGACGGATGCCAGCGAGAATGCACTCTAATACCAGGTGTGTGTTATGAAATACACCTCTTGGTTACAAAAAGGCTGTGGTCGCTTGGTGGGGATCAATGGAGGTTACTTGATCGTGCTGAAGTCCCAGCACCCAAAATTAGTTCCTGAGCTTGGCCAGCCCATCCTAGTGCAAAACCACCTTCTTAATAACAATGGGTGCTAAAGCAGAGAGAATCAGGTCGCAAAGCCACTTCCGCCTAAGGAGGAGGTGGGGTTGCGGGCTTCACGTGCGCGCGGTGGGGGGGATTCCCAGCTGCGTCATCCCCTGGCTGGCCAATCGGCTGGCTCAGGGGGTGTGGCCTGCCCTATTTAAGGCAGGATGCGGCCAGGTAGTTAGGCATTGGTATTGTTCTGTAGACGGAAGAGGGGAGGTAGCGCCATCACCTGCCCCACATATTGAAGGGTAGTCCGTTAATTGATTCCGGGGGGCGTGGCCCTGTCTGAAGCTTAAGGAGGTTAGAGCCCAAGGCACGCCCCCCTAGCGGTGACCCTGGAGGAGTTCCTAGTTGATGTGCATCAGCAGGACTCCCCCTACTGGTGGTTAACCCTTCCCAGACTTCAAGCAGACGGGCTGGAGTTGGATATAATCGTTTAGGACCAATGCCTAAGCCAATACCGCTTTTCACCTGTAACCAATAAAGTTGTGGCCTTTTTTAGCCCATTAACCTTAAAAATTGTGTCATGTGTCATTATTTTCACCTGGGGGTGGGTCGGGAACTCACCACGCAACCCTAAAGCTTACACAATGGCAGAGGTGTGGTCAAAGCTGCCTTTCTTCTTCTTCTTCTTCTTCTTCTTCTTCTTCTTCTTCTTCTTCCTCCAGGTATCCACAGCCTCCTGTATTTGTGCATCACTGGAGCTTCCTTTAATCTCTGCCAGCCCAGATCACCCATCCCGGAACTCTCTGCGGCTTTTAACGTTGATCGGATGCAGCAGACGCCATGCTGCTGTGTCGCGGAGACAAGACGCTCTTGTGTCCCGAGATGATGCTGTCAGCTACGGTTGGGGGAATCTTCGCAGCCGCCGGGCGCCTAAACTGACAGCGCCCCAGGCTCCAGGTTGGCTCCCAACACCCAAATGTCCCGCACAAAGCATTCCCTGTCACCACCGATGTCTCGGATGATACAAGGAGGTATCCAATCTCTTCTATAAGCTGGTGTGTTCAGCTTTCCTGCACTGAAAAAATATGCTTTCGTGTGCTGGAGGGTCTGAGGGACAGTGGACCGGCCCCCTGCTGAAGAGGTTTGCTGACCCCTGGTTTAGTGCCAACTCCGAGGGACCAACTTAGAGCTCTCTGCTTAATCCAGTGGTCTTCAACTGCTGGGTCAAAATCCAGTCGTAGAGCATGGCCTGATCCAAAGTAGGTCACAACCGGAGCACTACCACCATGCGAATATAAGAGGAATCATTAACAAACAGGTCCCCAAATTCATGTTTGGGTTAAAAATGTTGAGATGTGAATAGTTGCTAGGAGGGAATGTATTTATTAGGTATTATCCTTCCTTCCTTGTGTTTTTTGAGTTGAGCAGGGTATCGTCCTTTTGCAGCTTAAAAGGGAAGCTTAGCTAGGCTCCTTTTAGCCTTTTAGTTTAAGTACAGTGGTACCTTGGGTTACAGACGCTTCAGGTTACAGACGCTTCAGGTTACATAGAATCATAGAATCATAGAGTTGGAAGAGACCACAAGGACCATCGAGTCCAACCCCCTGCCAAGCAGGAAACACCATCAGAGCACACCTGACATATGGTTGTCAAGCCTCTGCTTAAAGACCTCCAAAGAAGGAGACTCCACCACACTCCTTGGCAGCAAATTCCACTGTCGAACAGCTCTTACTGTCAGGAAGTTCTTCCTAATGTTTAGGTGGAATCTTCTTTCTTGTAGTTTGGATCCATTGCTCCGTGTCCGCTTCTCTGGAGCAGCAGAAAACAACCTTTCTCCCTCCTCTATGTGACATCCTTTTATATATTTGAACATGGCTATCATATCACCCCTTAACCTCCTCTTCTCCAGGCTAAACATGCCCAGCTCCCTTAGCCGTTCTTCATAAGGCATCGTTTCCAGGCCTTTGACCATTTCGGTTGCCCTCCTCTGGACACGTTCCAGTTTGTCAGTGTCCTTCTTGAACTGTGGTGCCCAGAACTGGACACAGTACTCCAGGTGAGGTCTGACCAGAGCAGAATACAGTGGCACTATTACTTCCCTTGATCTAGATGCTATACTCGTATTGATGCAGCCCAGAATTGCATTGGCTTTTTTAGCTGCCGCGTCACACTGTTGGCTCATGTCAAGTTTGTGGTCAACCAAGACTCCTAGATCCTTTTCACATGTACTGCTCTCAAGCCAGGTGTCACCCATCTTGTATTTGTGCCTCTCATTTTTTTGCCCAAGTGCAATACTTTACATTTCTCCCTGTTAAAATTCGTCTTGTTTGTTTTGGCCCAGTTCTCTAATCTGTCAAGGTCGTTTTGAAGTGTGATCCTGTCCTCTGGGGTGTTAGCCACCCCTCCCAGTTTGGTGTCATCTGCAAATTTGATCAGGATGCCCTTGAGTCCATCATCCAAGTCATTGATAAAGATGTTGAATAAGACCGGGCCCAAGACAGAACCCTGTGGCACCCCACTAGTCACTCTTCTCCAGGATGAAGAGGAACCATTGATGAGCACCCTTTGGGTTCGGTCAGTCAGCCAGTTACAAATCCACTGAGTGGTAGCATAGTCAAGACCGCATTTTACCAGCTTCTTTACAAGAATATCATGGGGCACCTTGTCAAATGCCTTGCTGAAATCAAGGTAGGCTACATCCACTGCATTCCCTTCAACTACCAGGGTTGTAATTCTGTCAAAAAACGAGATCAGGTTAGTCTGACATGACTTATTTTTCAGAAATCCATGCTGACTATTGGTGATCACAGCATTCCTTTCTAGGTGCTCACAGACTGTTTGCTTAATGATCTGCTCCAGAATCTTCCCTGGTATTGATGTCAGACTGACTGGGCGGTAATTATTTGGGCCCTCTCTTTTCCCCTTTTTGAAAATAGGGACAACATTTGCCCTCCTCCAGTCTGCCGGGACTTCGCCTGTTCTCCAGGAATTCTCAAAGTTGACTGCCAGTGGTTCTGAGATCACATCTGCCAGTTCTTTTAATACTCTGGGATGCAGTTCATCTAAACTAGCCAAGTATTCTTGTACTATCTCCTTAGTTATTCTGGGCTGTGTTTCCTGTGCTGAATCATTTGCTCCAAATTCTTCAGGTTGGGCATTGTTTTCTTTATCGGAGAAGACTGAGGCAAAGAAGGCATTGAGGAGTTCAGCCCTTTCTGTGTCCCCTGTTTGCATTTCACCATCTTCTCCTCTGAGTGACCCCACTGTTTCTTTGTTCTTCCTTTTGCTTTGATCCTTTTGGGATCAAAGTTCTTTGAAGAACTTTGCTTCAGGATGAGAACAGAAATTGTGTGGCGGTCGTGCAGTGGCAGTGGGAGGCCCAATTAGCTAAAGTGGTACCTCAGGTTAAGAACAGTTTCAGGTTAAGAACAGACCTCCAGAATGAATTAAGTTCTTAACCCGAGGTACCACTGTAATTCCAGAACCTGAAGCTGAGGCTCCAATACTTTGGCTACCTCACGAGAAGCGAAAACTCCCTGGAAAAGACCCTGATGTTGGGAAAGATTGAGGGCACAAGGAAAAGA
This sequence comes from Podarcis gaigeae, assembly GCF_964106915.1. Lineage (NCBI taxonomy): Eukaryota > Metazoa > Chordata > Lepidosauria > Squamata > Lacertidae > Podarcis > Podarcis gaigeae. Next base: position 42,897,627 of record NC_139689.1, read on the forward strand.
AGACGACAGAGGACAAGATGGTTGGACAGTGTTCTCAAAGCTACTAACATGACTTTGACCAAACTGCCGGAGGCAGTGAAAGACGGGAGTGCCTGGCATGTTCTGGTCCATGGGTCATGAAGAGTTGGACATGACTAAACAACAAAATCCAGGGTGCTTTAAGGCAGACTGGATTCTCCTGGACTTTTCTCTCCCTTAAAACAATAATCACACAAACGATCTTGCAGGAGGTAAAAATAACATTTACTCACTCGGAATACTTGCTGATGAGTAACAGATACAGCAGCTTTGTTCAGGCAGGCTTAAAATGGCAATTTGGTTACAAAGATGTACTTTAGTCTCTAGCTGAACATGGTGTCTGAGCATTGGAGCAGATGTTTTCACATTTCTGGCTTGGTGGAAAGTGACATAAAAAGAGGATGTCCCCAGACAGGTAAGAGTTCTCTCTAGCAAACTCACAGGAAAACTCTGAGCTTCAACTCCTATCATGTGCCTATCTAGCAAAACATGTTTCATGAATCCCTCAGTCTGTTGCCCTCTGGGATTGGGCCACCGTGAACCATTGCAGATTTGCAGACCCTCCAAGTGTCCATATTTTCCAGGGACAGCCCCAGTTTTACGGAAGCTGTCCAGGTTTCTATTTTGATCCCAGAATGCCCCACTTTTCCTTAGGACACCCCTATTTTCATCAGAGAAATGTTGGAGGATATGGTAGAATGTCCCTTTTTTCATAGGAGAGATGTTGGAGGGTATGGAGTTATCCATGGGTAGGCAAACTAAGGCCCGGGGGGCGGATCCGGCTCAATCGCTTTCTAAATCCAGCCCACGGACGGTCTGGGAATCAGGGTGTTTTACATGAGTAGAATGTGTCCTTTTATTTAAAATGCATATCGGGGTTATTGGTGGGGCATAGGAATTGGTTCTTTTTTCCCTTTCAAAATATAGTCCGGCCCCCCACAAGGTCTGAGGGACAGTCGACCGGCCCCCTGCTGAAAACGTTTGCTGACCCCTGGCAGTTATCTGACTCCCAAACCATCTGAAGGCAGCCCTGTATGGGGAAGGTTTAAAATAATAATAATAACAATGTTTTATATACAGTGGTACTTCGGGTTAAGTACTTAATTCGTTCTTAACCCGAAACTGTTCTTAACCTGAGGTACCACTTTAGCTAATGGGGCCTCCTGCCGCCACCACACGGTTTCTGTTCTCATCCTGAAGCAAAGTTATTAACCCGAGGTACTATTTCTGGGTTAGCGGAGTCTGTAACCTGAAGTGTATGTAACCTGAAGCGTACTTAACCTGAGGTACCACTTTAGCTAATGGGGCCTCCTGCCGCCACCACACGGTTTCTGTTCTCATCCTGAAGCAAAGTTCTTAACCCGAGGTACTATTTCTGGGTTAGCGGAGTCTGTAACCTGAAGTGTATGTAACCTGAAGCGTACTTAACCCGAGGTACCACTTTAGCTAATGGGGCCTCCTGCCGCCACCACACGGTTTCTGTTCTCATCCTGAAGCAAAGTTCTTAACCCGAGGTACTATTTCTGGGTTAGCGGAGTCTGTAACCTGAAGTGTATGTAACCTGAAGCGTTCTTAACCCAAGGTACCACTGTATATTGGAAGCCACTCAGAGTGGCTGGGGCAACCCAGTCAGATGGGTGGGGTATAATTATGAAATAATGTTCTTGTTGTTTTTGTTGTTGTGGAATAGGGTGTCCCTGTTTTCATCAGAGAAATGTTGGAGGGTATCGATTTGTCATGGAAGGGGTGTGCAGCCCAGAGGGTGTACAGGACAGAAGCTTGAAGTGGGGAAAACAGGCACGGACTGGACATCTAATGCAAATAAACAGAACAAATTTGCTCTTTGAGATAAATTGATGCCAGTGGAGGAAGCACAGTGACTGGACAAAAGTGGCCCATCAGGAATGACAGATCGGCTTGGGAGTTGGGCAGAGATTGATTTCGAGATGTAGATAATCAGGGTAAGATGATCTATTATCCAGCCACTGGCAAGATAAACATGATACAGGAACTTTTTCTCCGTGGGTCTCTTGGCACTCAAAAATTTGTTTGAGATCACATGCCCGGAAAAGCGCAAAGCAGGAGCGGGGGAAACCTTGCACATTCCAGATGCTGCTGTACTACAACTCCCACCAGCCCTTGCAAGCACGGCCAATGGCCAGGGACGTTGGGAGCTGTGGTTTGGCAACATCTGGAGGGCCAAAGTTTCTGCTTTATTGGCCGAGGGAGCCAGCATACAGCTTCTGGGTCATGTGGCCAGCATGACTAAGCCGCTTCTGGAAAACCAGAGCAGCGCACGGAAACGCTGTTTACCTTCCTGCCGGAGTGGTACCTATTTATCTAGTTGTACTTTGATGTGCTTTCAAACTGCTAGGTTGGCAGGAGCAGGGACCGAACAACGGGAGCTCACCCCGTCGTGGGGATTTGAACCGCAGACCTTCTAATCGGCAAGTCCTAGGCTCTGTGGTTTAACCCACAGCGCCACCCACATCCCCATTCACACACACACACAAATATACCCCACAGCTGTGCTATATGGGAATGTTGCAGGAGGAATGAACAGGGAGAAAACGCTTTCCCCTTTCCTGCTCCCCAAAGCTACCCCATTTCCCTTGCTATACATAAAATGCTCACGTTTGGGATTGGAAGCCTGCAAGATAGCCATATTTCCCCTTTCCTTAACCACTCCCATCCCACTGTTCCCTTCCCCAGGCCCGAACGGCCCTAAAGGTAAAGGTAAAGGTACCCCTGCCCGTACGGGCCAGTCTTGACAGACTCTGGGGTTGTGCGCCCATCTCACTTAAGAGGCCAGGGGCCAGCGCTGTCCGGAGACACTTCCGGGTCACGTGGCCAGCGTGACATCGCTGCTCTGGCGAGCCAGAGCCGCACACGGAAACGCCGTTTACCTTCCCGCTAGTAAGCGGTCCCTATATATCTACTTGCACCCGGAGGTGCTTTCGAACTGCTAGGTTGGCAGGCGCTGGGACCGAGCAGCGGGAGCGCACCCCGCCGCAGGGATTCGAACCGCCGACCTTTTGATCGGCAAGTCCTAGGCGCTGAGGCTTTAACCCACAGCGCCACCTGCGTCCCAGGAAGGGCCCTACCAGACTCCAATTCCAGGCTGGTTGGCTGGATCTCTGAGCAAAAGCATTCTTGGGGGCGGGAAATACACTGCAAAACTTTGTCGCAGACCCTCCTGGTACAGGATTCCATTAAAGAGATGCTTGCTTTCTAAGAGTGCTTAGGAGGAGGCAAGGCAGGCCGACTCCCTGTGCTGTCCGCAGTGTGGGAGGTAGGGATGAGGCATACTGCATGCACACGCCCTGATACACACACACACACACACACACACAGACAGACACACAACTTGCACGCTCTTTTCCTTGATCAAACCCGTCTGCAAAGTCCAACCGATCGATACACATTTTTCCAGCCCATCAGCAGGCGTTTGTGTGTGAGCTGCATCGAGTTATGGAGACTTAGACAGCGGGAACCCCAAGCCGACCCTTTTCTTCCGCTGTCAGAGGTCTGGAACGCCGGCAGGAGGTGGGGGTAAGCCGGCCAAAGGCATGAGCCAGCCATCCTACAGGGGAAGAGGCTTTGGAGCTAGAAAAAAAACAACCCAAAACAAAACAGGGAACTGGCCGTTACATCAGAAAGCAGCCTCATTGCTGGGTGCCTGCCTCCTAGCTTCTTGGAGCACAAGTTCCATGCAGACCCTTTGATTCGGTTTTGGCTGATGAAGGGCTTCAACCTTGGTCCTTCTTGTTTGATGCAGTAGGAGCTAGAGATCAGCCACCCACACACCAAAAAAAGAGTAAGGGGGGGTGGGGGTGGCTGAGTCTGGCATCCTTATCTCTCAGATATGGTATTGAATTTGGTAGTGGGCGAACCTAGTTTTGACATTTAATAAAAACTCATTTAATAACACTGTGCCTTGAAAGAAGTCCTTCCTTGCCACCAGAGTGCAACCACATACATTATTTCAGCCACCCTCCCAAAGGCGACAAGGTTAAGGCAATAATATTATCAGGGGAGATTGCCTGACTACAGTGGTACCACAGGTTACATATGCTTCAGGTTACAGATGCTTCAGGTTACAGACTCCACTAACCTAGAAATAGTACCTTGGGTTAAGAACTTTGCTTCAGGATGAGAACAGAAATCGTGCTCCGGCGGCGCGGCAGCAGCAGGAGGCCCCATTAGCTAAAGTGGTGCTTCAGGTTAAGAACAGTTTCAGGTTAAGAACGGACCTCCAGAACGAATTAAGTACTTAACCTGAGGTACCACTGTATAGGGTTGGGAAGAAAAGAGTTGGGGAGACAGGAGAGAGGGGTGGTGGTGGTAAAACTGATGTTCTCTTACTGTATGTGTATGTGTGGGTTTTTTGTGCCACATTTCTATTTGCTTGTTATATTTCCTTGGTGGTGAGAGAGTTTGAGGTGGCCGAGGGTGTATGTTGATTGTCTTTGGTTGGCTATGGCGGGATTTGTTTGTGTGTGTGTGAGAGAGATCAATTGATCTCAGGGCAACAGGTGAATGGCGAGGCGAAGGCAAACTTCCAACCTATGGGATTCAGGACCACAGGATTCATGGCGGGTGGAATGAACGGCTTGTCAGAACAGTGGTGTAGCGTGGGTTGCCAGTGCCCAAGGCAGAGTACACATTCAAATGCCTAGCCCTAACGCCATCTGCGCCGTGCAGGAGATCAAAGCCGCAGAGATAAGAAAAGAAGAGCGGTTCCATCGTCTGGAGAGGTCACTTCCTGGTCTGGAGAGGTCACTTCCTGGTTTGTATGGAGGAGCCGTTTTCAACGGAGCCAAGTGGTGGAATTGCACAGCCATATTGAGGCAGCATTGGGTGTAGAAGTTTTGCACCCCTAGCAATTTTGTGTCTGGGGCTACCACCCCATGCTACGTCACTGTGTCAGAAGGATAAGAGCCATGGAAGACAGACCTATTGTCAGCTTTGAACCATGCAGACTGTCAGGGAACTGCCATCGGAACGAGAGGAGGAGGCGAGGCTCCACAACGATGCTGGAGAGGGGACAAGTAGGGAGAGAGGCAGGTCTCCTGTTGGGGAAGAAAATCAGAGCAACACCAGGGATGGAGGGGGGCCAATGGGGGATGCAGAGAGCAGGCTCAGAGACTCTTCACTGGACACCAGCGGGGAGAGCACAGGTCCTCCGCTACCCATGCCCTCCTTGCGCAGAAGACTTCCGTGCAGGGAGTGTAGGAGGAGACCGGGCGTCAAACAGCTTTTATGTTGGAAAAGGTTTAAGAAACGCCCACTGTCGGATTCTGCCAGTGACTGAACAACCACGAAGTGAGGGGCTGTCCAGCCAGGAAAGGTTTAACCAGGCCACCTAGCCAGGAGTGGCGGCAACTTACGCACGAGCAACCCCATATAACCATTACACAGACCAAACCATAGCGGTCCATTATCAGACTCTGCCTGCTGGATAGATATCGCCATAATGCCCTTCAGCACAGATGGAGGACCTATGGACTCCAACTCCCATTTAGAGTTGTATCCAACACATCCAGCAATCAGCAAGGAGGGATGTGTATGCACAGCATACATTTAACACACACCTCCAACCCTGTCTTTTGAGATATTAACCCCTAGCGTGGCAGGTCTTGAACCAGTTTTCTTAAATGACAGGGCCATCTGCCAGCATTTGCCTTAAAAAAACAAAAAAAACAACAACACCACCCTAATTAACAGTTTCATCAGAGCTGAGGGAGGTGGGAAGAATTATTTCCAGGATCATCTTTAATCAAAGGATGGGAAGACCGATACTTAATTAGATGAGAGGCTTCTTGATTGATGGAAAATCACTCTTCACTTGCCAGTTAACGACCGGCTCCTACCACTGTTGGTGGGTAGGGAATCATGCTTTCCCCCCTGTGTAGCTCTGGCACTCGGTCAGCTTAAGATGGATTTGGTGGTGGGAGGGACAGAAGTCAACGCAGCCGGGTCTTCTGGACCAGAATAGTGCTGAGACCTTGTTGCAGAATCATGGTGCCTCTTTCAGAAACCCTAAAGCCATCCCAGATGAGTAAGGGATGTGCTGTGCTTACTCATGGCGTGGGCAAGTGTAACCTTGAGTAACCTTGTGTAACACAGGGATGCGTCCCTACCTGTACTCATTGTATACATATGACTGTATTTCATCATCCATCCACTGCAATGATTAAGTTTGCAGATGATGCCACCATAATGGGTCTAATTACAGGTGGAGATGGATCAGCGTATAGGGAGAAGGTTCAAAAAGTCTCCACATGGTGCCTAGACAACAACTTGCACCTAAATATCAGCAAGACAAAGGAGATGGCGGTGGACTTTCGGAGGAAGAGAGGGGAAGTAGCCCCGTTGTATATCGGGGGGGCTGTGTGGAGAGAGTCTCTTCCTTTAAATTCCTGGGAGTTTACCTTAGTGAAGATCTCACGTGGGAAATCAAAACAACCCAGGTGGTTGTAAGGCCCAACAGAGACTCCATTTCCTTAGGGTCTTGCGAAAGAACAACGTCAAACAAAAACTGATGATCTCCTTCTGTTGTTGTTGTTTAGTCGTTTAGTCGTGTCCGACTCTTCGTGACCCCATGGACCAGAGAACGCCAGGCACCTCTGTCCTCCACTGCCTCCCGCAGTTTGGTCAAACTCATGCTGGTAACCTCGAAAACACTGTCCAACCATCTCGTCCTCTGTCGCCCCCTTCTCCTTGTGCCCTGCATCTTTCCCGACATCAGGGTCTTTTCCAGGGAGTCTTCTCTTCTCATGAGGTGGCCAAAGTACTGGAGCCTCAGCTTCACAATCTGTCCTTCCAGTGAGCACTCAGGGCTGATTTCCTTCAGAATGTATAGGTTTGATCTTCTTGCAGTCCATGGGACTCTCAAGAGTCTCCTCCAGCACCATAATTCAAAAGCATTAATTCTTCGGCGATCAGCCTTCTTTATGGTCCAGCTCTCACTTCCATACATCACTACTGGGAAAACCATAGCTTTAACTATACGAACCTTTGTTGGCAAGGTAATGTCTCTACTTCTCAAGATGCTGGATCTCCTTCTACCGGGCCACAATAGAAAGTGTCCTTTCATACTGTATTACAGTGTGGTATGCTGGTTTGACAGCCACGGACAGGAAGTCCCTACAGAGGGTGGTGAATACAGCACATGATATCATGGGCTGTCCCCGGAGTTTGCTAGATGAGATTGCGGGAGACCGCTGCCTCAGGAGAGTGGGGAAAATTCTTAGGGATGACTCACACCCTGGCCAGCACCTCTTTAATCTCCTACTTTTGAGCAGGAGATACAGAAGTATGGTCAGCCGCACCAACAGGTTACAGTGGTACCTCAGGTTACATATGTTTCAGGGTACAGACACTTCAGGTTACAGACTCCTCTAACCCAGAAATGATACCTCGGGTTAAGAACTTTACCTCAGAATGAGAACAGAAATCGTGCGGCGGCAGCGGGAAGCCCCATTAGCTTAAGTGGTACCTCAGGTTAAAAGCAGTTTCAGGTTAAGAATGGACCTCCAGAACGAATCAAGTTCTTAACCCGAGGTACCACTGTAAAGAACAGTTTTTATCCGTGGGCTGTTGGGCTGCTTAATGGAAAAAATAGTGGAGCAATTGACTTCCGACAAGCACACAGAGAGCGAACAAGACTGAGTGTATGTGGGGGGAGGGGGCTTGTTTAATTTCACTGCACATAGGTGGCAAAGTGACAATAAAGTTTCATTATTATTTATTTATTTATTTATTTATTTATTTATTTATTTACCTCAGGTTCTCAAACTCTGGCACTGCAAACCATCAATGGAAACGTGTGCCGAAAGGCACTTCTCCCATATAGAGGGGGTTCCAGGCTGTTACTATTTTCAGGTTGCCCAATGAAGAGTCAGTTGGGAGATCTTGCACGGCAAACCCACTTCCCCGAAAGACTGGACTCTCTGCAATAAGGAAAAGGACGAGGAAATATGCCTGGGGGCTTTGACGTAGCATCAACGAACCTCCGCACAAAGAAATAAAGACGAATGCTCATTGAACAGCCATAATCATTTACACCTTTGTGCAAATTCATTGAAACAAACAATGTGGTTTATTGTACAAAACTCGCATATACATGTACAAAACTCACATATACGTACCTTAGTATTGGCATGGAGTCCACTAGTTTCCAACAGTCATTGTTGATTTTCGGATCCCTGTACCACAATTGAATCAGTGCCTGAATGAGTTTTTCCATAGTCCTACAGTCTACAGCACAGAGGTGACTTTTGCATATACCCCACAAATTCTCAATGGGATTTACGTCCAGGGAATTCCCTGGTTAATCAAGTACCTCTATTTGCTGCTCTGTCATGAATTTCTTCACCACTTTGGATGTGTGACAGGGGGCTGTTACGATAATGAAGCAATGCAGCTGCAAAGTCCTAGCTTGAAGTGTAAACATGATGGGAATGTTGGGACTGCTGTGGGAACAGAGGGGCAGTCATTTCACAGTGCGCAGCACCGGAATTACCTCAGAGTGTAATATGAGCTATACAGGAAGTACAGGGAGTTTTTAGTCACAACACTGCTGGAGTATGGAGAGAGCAGTCATGTTTTTTGTAACACTGCAAAGACAGAAATAAAAGCATGTAAATACGTTTCTGTCTATCTCTTTCCCCTGCCTGGGGGAGGCAGGAAAGAGGGGTGTGTTCTTCTCACGTTTGAGAAGAATCACCGATCGAGACCTTGCCTGCGTCTGCTGGGGAATGCAGCCAGGGAGGTCAACAGGGAATCAAGCCGGGTGCCTGGGACTGCTGCCAGCTTCTCATGAGAAGGGCTTGAATTTCCAACAGGGGCTAGTTCCTGCTGCAATATCCCAGCACTGTCAGGATACCTCTTTTCCAGCTCTGGAATAACTCTGTTTTGTAGAACCTCAATATATTGTGGTGAGTGCATCATTCCTTCCATTGGCTGCAGGCTTCCTACACCATAAGGATCAACTGACTTTGTTTGTTTTGAGTACAGGATTACGAGTAAGATAGAAAACATGCTTTGTTTCAATTAATTTGCACAAGGGTGTAACTTCCCTGCAAACAAATCAGGATGAATGCTCAATAAACAAATTGTCTGGAAGCATCGTTGATGTGGTGCAGTGGTTCACTTGTTGGACTAAGAGCGCGGAGGCCTGGTTTCGAATCTCCACTCAGCCATGAAGATCACTGGGTAACTTTGGGTCAGTCGCTGTCTCTCGGCTTAACTTACCTCACAGAGGATTTATTTTATTTTGAGGATAAAATGGGGGTCAGCAAAGATGCCAACCTGAGCTCCTGGTGGAGGAGGGATGGAGACTGATTTCCAGTACCGAGTGCCATGACTTTTTGAAATTAGGCTGGAGCAGAGGGTGCCCAAACTCCTTGCGCCACCACCCCCACAAACCATTTGAAAATTGCTGAGGGATTTGATGCACCTCTTCATGGTTTTTCTGCCTGTTGGAGCAACTTTAGTTTTATTGAATCTTTTATTTCTTAGATCTAGTACAGTGGAACCTTGGTTGTCGAACTTAATCCATTCCGGAAGACCGTTCGACTTCCAAAATGTTCAACAACCGAGGCACAAAGGGTGGTTGGCAAACTCAATGGGGGAAATGGGGGGGGGGAGAAAGCACATTGGAAGCCATTTGACTTCCAAAAAGCGTTCAAAAATGGAAGGAAATACTTCCAGGTTTTTGGCATTCGGGTCATAGCTGTCAACCGTCCCTTATTTGGCGGGAAATTCCCGCTGCTGTCCCTTATTGATGATGTCCCTTAAATTTCCCAGGTATCAAAGGAAGCAGCTCCTCTCCCTCCCTCCCTGCCGGCCAGGGAGGAGGGAGGCTCCAACTGTGTTGCTTGGCTGTGTTGCTCACCCAATAAGGAGTCTAAGAAAGACTGGGGGGTGGAGCTTGCACGCCTTGTGCCGATCAAATCGGCCGCATTGCCTGGGGACTCGCTTTTGCTCAGCGCTTCCCAGCGGAGAGGTGACAGTGGTTTCTCTTGCTGCATCCCCTTTGCTGGGTTGCTGCGCTGTGGGAACCACTGCTTGAGGCTTCGTTTGGCTACTGGCTGGGCTTTCTGCCTTTGGCTCGGAGGGGCTCAGAAGTTGAACATACCTGTGCTTGGAAAATCCCTTATTTTGGCTGCTGATCCCTTATTTTCGAGGCTGCTGGTCCCTTATTTTCAAATCTGTAAGTTGACAGCTATGATTCGGGTTCCGAAATGTTCAGCTTCCAAGACGCTCAGAAACCTAGGTTCCACTATACGTATATGGAATTCAAACTGTAATACAAGGAAGTGCAATGTAAGTAATAAAAGACGCAATAAAACGCAATTAAAAACCAATATGAATATTTGATGTGGTGGATGTACGGTCAAGCATTCAACCACAAATCCACAGACACACCACAGATTTGTGTTCAACCACAAATCCACAGACACACCACAGACCACCAGAATTAAGCTTGTGGGCCACTGGCGGTTCATGCACCACAGTTGGGGAACCCCTGGGCTAGAGGGGAGCAGTGGCAAGACTTTCAAAGTAGTGGCTTCTTTCCTTTGGAACTTGGATACACTAGGCCTAATCATCATCAGGGGCATAGCTTGGGGTTGTGCAGAAGGGCTGAGGCCCTGGGCACACAATTCTTGAGGAGGCACGAACCAGGCGCCCGCAGCACACCCCAGACTGGTAATTCTCTGTCTGCTGGCTGGGCGAACAGGCTGCTCAGCACAACACCACTTTGCTCTGATGGGGGTGGGGTTGCTCCAGTGGCAACAGCAGTGCATGAGTGCACCCCGGGCACCAGCAATCAATGCTACACTACTGCCAGTCATTGCTGGCTTTTAGATCCCACATATAGATGCTTTCGTTTCAAAAAAAGCCTTTGGCTAATTTTGAATATGATGCGAGGCTATTTTTCATTCACTGTACTGCTGATTTTCTCTGATAACTTTACTCTGGAAGCCTGTACAGTGGTACCTTGGGTTAAGACCTTACCGTATTTTTTGCTCTATAAGACTCACTTTTTCCCTCCTAAAAAGTAAGAGGAAATTTGTGTGCATCTTATGGAGCGAATGCAGGCTGCGCAGCTATCCCAGAAGCCAGAACAGCAAGAGGGATTGCTGCTTTCACTGCGCAGCGATCCCTCTTGCTGTTCTGGCTTCTGAGATTTAGAATATTTTTTTTTCTTGTTTTCCTCCTCCAAAAACTAGGTGTGTCTTGTGGTCTGGTGCGTCTTATAGAGCGAAAAATACGGTAATTTGTTCTGGAGGTCTGTTCTTAACCTGAAACTGTTCTTAACCTGAAGCACCACTTTAGCTAATGGGGCCTCCTGCCGCCGCCACACGATTTCTGTTCTCATCCTGAAGCAAAGTTCTTAACCCGAGGTAATATTTCTGGGTTAGCGGAGTCTGTAACCTGAAGCGTATGTAACCCGAGGTACCACTGTACATGTCTGGCCGCAAGTAGAGATGGGAGAGAAATGTTATGTGCTGACTGGGGCTGATGGAAGTTGTAGTTAAAAATTGGAAGGCTGGCCTAGAATCTACTGAAAACTTTAAACAAAATGCCTCCCCTTTCTCCCTCCTTCCTTCTCTAAATCTGAACATCCAACTTTAGTTTGCACCAAAACATTTTTTTGGTCTGTTTCCTATGACAGAAATGTGAAAGGGTGTTGTATTCACAGCTTTTGACTCATTGTTAGATCAGAATCCTAAATCCCTCAAGGAGAAGCATAGAATGGCCCTTTACTGAAGTGAAGCACCCCCCATATTGTATGCAGCCTTTTTTATGCCACTCAAGAAAACGGGTGTCACTTGCGTCAGAAATGAGAGAGAGGTGAGCCACGTGGCATAATTACTCACACCAAGCATTGGAGATCGATAGCAAGACAGAGGATGCCAAGAAGGGAGCTGAAAGTATTCGGCACTAGAATATTTAGGAACCACATCCTGACCTCCCACTGAGTTCAACGTTTTATTATGGCAAGGCGCAACAGAAATGGTCTTCCGAAGACCGAGAAGCGGTGCTCAGGAGCCTGACCCCTATTCATCACTGCTGCTTATTGAGATACTCCAAGTGTCCACCTCCCATCATTGGAAAGCAATGAAGTCAATTAATTGTGGCCCATAAATCAGGCAGTTAGAGCAAGAGCTGCCTGGTGCAGCCAAACGGAGAACCCTTTCTGATCTGAAGTTATTTAGCAAAGGATCATCCCTGGGACAGTTACCCCCTAACCCCCCACTCCACCAAAAGCAGGGTGACCCAGCCCTTTGCAATGGGATTGCCACCTTTTGGTCACTCAGCTTTTACAGCGCATCCAGACAGCCTTGTGATCAGGCCATTTGATTCATGAGTTGTTGTTTTTCCAGTTCTGCTGTGGCTTTAAAAAAATATAAAAACACAACATACTGTCGTGGCTCGAATAGAAGCCACACTTTTTTTTCCCCCCAAAATTCCAACCGTGAAAAGTTTAAGTGCGGCTTATATTCGGGACCTTACGATATTGCTGCTGAAACAGCTGCCCTAGGTCCTTGCCTTCCAAGGTCGGAATAGGGAGTGCCCTACCCACCCCACCCAGGATGCCACTATGCGGCGGAAGGGAAATCCCTAAGCGGGAGACGATTCTCTCACCGTGTCTTCGCTGAATGAACCTGACACAAATGGTGTCGCGAAGGGGAACACCCACAGTGGGTTGTAGAGATCGTAAGGAGAGGGAAGGGAGGAGGCAGCTGTGTTATGCTGGTCCTAAGCTCTGACAAAGAGCCAGCTTTGAAAGGGGGGAGTACCAGTATATTGTGGTGCTAATGATGCAGAAAGCTTCTCTGTATGATTAATGGAGCTGTCAAGACTCTATGGAGAATGGTGGGTGGGTGAGTGGCAGGCGTCAGTGCCCCAAGACAGAGCCCCCTTCAATCCTGCCTTTGCAATGAGGAGGAGGAGCTGGCTGGAGATATTGATGGCTTTGTTGTCATTCATTCACTTCTCTCCCATTTGCTTAAGCCAAGGACGGAGAACCTGTGGTCGCCTGTATGCCTGTTGTTGTTGTTGTTTAGTCGTCTATTCGTGACCCCATGGACCAGAACACGTCAGGCCCTCCTGTCTTCCACTGCCTCCCACAGTTTGGTCAAACTCATGCTGGTAGCTTTGAGAACACTGTCCAACCATCTCGTCTTCTGTCGTCCACTTCTCCTTGTGCCCTCCATCTTTCCCAACATCAGGGTCTTTTCCAGGGAGTCTTCTCTTCTCATGAGGTGGCCAAAGGATTGGAGCCTCAGCTTCAAGATCTGTCCTTCCAGTGAGCACTCAGGGCTGATTTTCTTCAGAATGGAGAGGTTTGATCTTCTTGCAGTCCATGGGACTCTCAAGAGTCTCCTCCAGCACCGTAATTCAAAAGCATCAATTCTTCAGTGATCAGCCTTCTTTTTGGTCCAGCTCTCACTTCCATACATCACTACTGGGAAAAACATAGCTTTTACTATACGGGCCTTTGTTGGCAAGGTGATGTCTCTGCTTTTTAAGATGCTGTCTAGGTTTGTCATTGCTTTTCTCCCAAGAAGCAGGCGTCTCTTAATTTTGTGACTGCTGTCACCATCTGCAGTGAGCCCAAGAAAGTAAAATCTCTCACTGCCTCCATCTCTTTCCCTTCTATTTGCCAGGAGGTGATGGGCCCAGTGGACATGATCTTCGTTTTTTTTATGTTGAGCTTCAGACCATATTTTGCGCTCTCCTCTTTCACCCTCATTAAAAGGTTCTTTAATTCCTCCTCACTTTCTGCCATCAAGGTTGTGTCATCTGCATATCTGAGGTTGTTGATATTTCTTCCAGCAATCTTAATTCTGGCTTGGGGTTCATCCAGCCCAGCCTTTCGCATGATGAATTCTGCATATAAGTTAAATAAGCAGGGAGACAATATACAGCCTTGTCATACTCCTTTCCCAATTTTGAACCAATCAGTTGTTCCATATGCTATTGGACTCCAACTCCCATCAGCCTCAGCCAGCAAAGCCAAGGATGATGGGAGCTGTAGTAGTAGTGGTGGTAGTAACAACAACAACAACAACAACAATTCATTTATTTACATGCTACCCATCTGACTTGGTTGCCTGGGCCACCTTGGGAGGCTTCCAGCAAATTAAAACACAGCAAGACATCAAATATTAGAAACTTCCCTGGACAGAGCTGCCTTCTAAAAGTCATGTAACTGCCGATTCTGTTGGGGATAAATCAGACTGAAATTCCCAGGTGTCAAAAAAGGTTATTTATGTATGCCGCTACTGCGGCCCGTGTTTCGTTAGCCCCAAAATGGAGAACGAGTGAGGTCCCAACCAAAGAAGAATGGCAACTTAAGTTGATAGAATATGCGCAGCTTGCAGACTTAACATACAGAGGAAGAGAACAAGAAGAACGTATGTTTGGAGAACATTGGAAAACGTTTTTTGAATATATGGGAAATAATTCCTGGCAGCATTAAGATAAATTCAACAGGGTAAATAAGTTTTGATGGATGCAATAACAGAATACTGAATGGTAAGGTTTTTGTAAAATATGCAGGGATTTATGATATGTAAAATGAACCATGGAAAGAGTAGAAGGGAAGTCACTGATATCTTAAGGATGTAAAAATGAGGACTTTAAATTGTAAAACAGAAAATTTAATAAAAATTATATACAAATAAAATAAAAAAATAAAAATCATGTAGCTATTTATTTCCTTGACATCTGACAGGCAGGCATTCCACAGGGCAGGTGCCACTACGGAGAAGGCCCTCTGCCTGGTTCCCTGTAACCTTGCAGTAAGGGAAATGCCAAAAGGCCCTCGGAGTTGGATCTCCAGACTGAATGATGGAGGTGGAGATGCTCCTTCAGGTATGTGGGGCCAAAGCCATGTAAGACAGCAACACGTGGCTTTAGGTTTGACCTGTCCTTAAATCAGCTCTGGGAAAAGTTATTTGAGAGAAGGGTCATTTATTCCAAAAGTCGAAATGTGCCCTTAGCAATGGGGAGATTAAAAACAGCAAGTCTTTATGGTCAAATTTTGAGGAGAACATTTTGAATTTCCAAAAGTGTAGTTTCTGCATTGTAGGTGTCTAGTTTAAAATTAGGGCTTTTTTCAGCCGGAACTCGCCGGAACCCTGTTCCGACACCTCTCAGGTGGGCTCCATTGCCATTCTAAGAGAACAACATAGGCATTCATGGTGAGTTCTGGCACCTCTTTTTCTGGAATGACCGCTCCCCGCTTAAAACGGGGGGCACCCTTTGCGTGGACACGTGCAGCCCCTAGATGTGGAGCGGCTCCAACAGCATAGGCTTGGCTTTGCCTTCCCTCAGGTGGGATACCTGGAGGTCTCCGCCTACCTCAGTCAGTTGCCAAGGAGACCAGGCCAGGTAGGGGAGGGATTACCTGCCCACACAATAGAGGGAGGATCTTACTTGGGAATCCTCACTTGGCTCCAGAGCTTCTCCCACCCTACCCACCCTCAGTTAATGTCTTATTTTGCAGGTTAACTTTTCTTCACAGGTTTTGCAGGTTAACTTTTCTTCACAGGTATGCGGGCGCTGCTACGTTAAGGTCGCTGTTAAAGGGCCGGAAAGGAATTTCCCTGCATTGGCAGGTTTCGCCTTTCCCGTAGCAAAACGTCACAACTTTGGCGGTATCAGGCCTTGGGCGGAATCCTTTAGTCCATCTTCCTCTTTGCGGCGGCGATACCAGGGTTCCCCGTTAAAGGGGTTTTCTGAAGGGAGGCTTTGACCGTACGCCGAAAGGTCGTCATTGCTCTCCCCTGCGGCGGAGGCGTTACAGGGGCGGCTATCTCTGCTTGAACATATGTTCTCCAGAGCCGGCCCATTCCCCCCCCCCCACACACACTGGATAACCCTGATGCTCCCTAGGTCCCTGGCTGGGGACTGGGGAGGGAGAACGTCCAATGCCTGAGCCAAGGTCTACCCACATTTGAAATTTAATAAAGTTGTGGCCAATTTAATCCCATAGCACGTTGTCTTGAGTCGTTATTCCACATGACGGGGGGACCGCGCAGGATCTGGGGACTCCGCCTGTCCGCGCAAAAATAGCAGATGACAACTTCCCTCCCTCAAACTCGCTCTCATCTGTTTTTGCTTATTATTAGTCTGTCTGTCTCCAGCTGATGGTCCTTCACTCTGCAGTGACTTCAGCTTCTAAGTCACACATTTAAAACTCTGCACATCCACCTCTCTCCCATTTGAATGTGTAAAGTCACTGTGAACTTCCCAGTATCCAGATGTTCAGACAAGCAGCCACATTAACTCCGCTGCAGTAAAAAGGAAAGCTGCAAGAATCTGGTAGCGCCTGACATTCTGGGAGAAGCTTTTGTAGGCTTGAGGCTGCTTCATCAAATAAGGAAGAAAGCAATATAATAATGAAAATAATTGTGTAATGGGATTTATAGCTTGAGCTGCCTCCTTTACTGTGCTGGTACTGACTTTCTTAGAACACACTTAAATAGAACAGGCAGCTAGGCATCTTGGTTTTCGTTAGCCAATGGCAGGAGACCTGATCCTCACTGTGAAGCAAGGGAGGAAGGATCTGTCAGTTTCAGTTTTCCACATTCAGTTCTCCACATTTATGCAGAAATTTGCAAAACAAACAAACAAACAAAACCTCATGAAAATTATTCACCATTTTAGCACAAATTTCTCCAAATAGGCGCATTTTATACGTAATTTCGACTAACATACACTTTTTTGCAAGCAGTTTTCCCCAACCTGACTCATTTTTGCCTGTTATTCTTCAGCAATATATTCTTCTCTATGCACATTATATGCTAATATGTGCATTTTTGTAAACATTGGCTGGCCGGACAACTGCAAGGCAAGATTCAGATAGGCAGGAAGTTTGAAGGACGGCTGTGTTTTGGCTCTCACGTTGTTTCAGAAAGCACGAATTTAATAAATTTGGATTTAAATGCAAGCTGAATTGAATCCCTCCTCCTCCTCAGTCCCTACAATGACAGTTAGGGAAGCATTGCTTTAAATGCTAAAGTGGGATTCCGAATAGTATTCATTCTTTGCTTGCATTGCAGAGACCTCAGAGACCCAGGGCTGCTTCTATACTGTACAGTTGTACCTTGGAAGTCAAACGGAATCTGTTCCAGAAGTCCATTCGACTTCCAAAACGTTCAGAAACCAAGGCACGGCTTCTGATACAATCAGAAGCCCCATCGGACGTTTGGCTTCCTAAAATAGTTTGCAAACCGGAGCAGTCCCTTCCATGTTTGCAGTGTTTGGGAGCCAAAACGTTCGAGAACTAAGCTGTTCGAAAACCAAGGTACGACTGTACATTTAAAGCACAAGTCTTCTCCGAAAGAACCACAGCGTATCTCTCACAAAGCTACAACTCCCAGTGCCCTTAGCAAACTACAACGGGGAGGTGCTTTAAATATAGGGTGTGTTTGCAGCCCCAGACATCACAACACACTGGCTTTTTCTACATACTGGCTTCTTTCACAGTTGACGTGTGCTCTTGATCACAACCAGGGACGTCTTTACCATTGGGCGTAGTGGCGCAGCGAGCCAGGGCGCCAAGTCTGGGGAGGGGAGAGTGGGGAGGTAAGTGAGGTGGAACAGGGGCTTGGTTCCTGCGCGCCTCCAGCGCCCGTCAGAAGCGGGAAGGTTCCGGATGCTTTTCCGCAGTCTGGAGCTATCTCTGCTGGCTCCACGACACACCACCTCCTTGGTTGCGTGGTGTATGCTTGCATCCCAAGCTCTGTGCATAATAAACGTGACTCTACCACCGCTCCCCCCATCCACTCTACCAGTGAGCCAGTGTGGTGTAGTGGTTAAGAGCAGTAGACTTGTAATCTGGTGAACCGGGTTTGCGTCTCTGCTCCTCCACATGCAGCTCCTGAGTGACTGTTATGTACTGAGTTATGTACTGCAATCCAAATTGCAGCAGTCTGATTGGTCCTAGAACTATAAGATTCAGAATGCAGCAGTCTGATTGGTCCTAGAACAATAGGCTCCAGAATGCAGCAGTCTGACTGGTCCGCAGGAGCCACCGAATCCAACTCCAGGTGGAAGTGAATCCGCAACATGATTGGCCTACAGGATAATCCCGGAATTAGCCAATCACGTGGGGCTCATTGTGTAAATAATGTATATAAAGCAGACATTTCCGTGGAACTTCAATTCCTCACTACTATGAGCTGAAAAGGGCATGAAATCCACACTCGACTCTGAGTATATTTCAGTGACCTTGGGCTAGTCACACTTCTCTGAAGTCTCTCAGCCTCACTCACCTCACAGAGTGTTTGTTGTGGGGGAGGAAGGGAAAGGAGAATGTTAGCCGCTTTGAGACTCCTTTGGGTAGTGATAAAGCGGGATATCAAATCCAAACTCTTCTTCTACGTTGAAAGATCCCCACACTCAAGGCAACACGCTGCAACTGCTGCCCCCAGCGCCCCTCACTCCTTCCCCTGCTTCTCCACCGCCTTGCACGGATCCTGCCTCCTCCCGCTGCCCCCCCACCTCTGCACTCCTTCACACGAACCACATTTCCTTCCCCTGCCCAATCCCCTCACAGTCACGCTCTCTCCCCCCCCCCCCAGCAAGGACGGCAAGACTGCGACTGAGTGAGCGCGCTTCTCTGCTGTGGCGACAGGGATGACCCAGCTTGCTTCGCCTGCCCCTGCCCGGACGAGACCCCCGCCTGCCTCAGGTGCCGCCCCTATCGTGCCCAGCTTCCCACCCCTACACCATGATCCTGCTGCGGGAGCCAATGCCCGGCCGTGCGCAAGCAGCATGGGACAGCAGCGCAAGGGCGGGAGCAGCCTTTCTTTAAAATGTCAACAACTTTGGGGTCCCCCCTTTAAAAAGGTCGGCAACTCTGGGAAACGGGGGGAGGGGCGCCAGAGGGAACTTTGCACCACAGCGCCAGATATGCTTAAGACGGCCCTGATCACAAGCAAATCAGTCTCTTAAGCTTAAGTCAAGAAAGAGTAGTCTGTATAAGATTGAATATCAATACACGTATCAAGATTCTGAGATTAGACCACTGAAGAAGCCCAGAAAACTATCTTGGGAGTGTGCTACCTGCAAGCCCCAGTTAAAGGGCCCCATCGGGGGCGAACAGCGGCCTCTTGATTATTTGGACTGCCAGGGCGAAACAGGTGCAAAACGCCGGCCCCCTGTTGTCTACAACTTCATTGTCTACAACTTTATTAACATCTATCTACAACTTTACTAGGGACGCGGGTGGCGCTGTGGGTTAAACCACAGAACCTAGGACTTGCCGATCAGAAGGTTGCCGGTTCGAATCCCTGCGACAGAGTGAGCTCCTGTTGCTCGGTCCCTGCTCCTGCCAACCTGGCAGTTCAAAAGCACGTCAAAGTGCAAGTAGATAAATAGGTACCACTCCGGCGGGAAGGTAAACGGCATTTCCGTGCGCTGCTCTGGTTCACCAGAAGCAGCTTAGTCATGCTGGCCACATGACCCGGAAGCTGTATGCTGGCTCCCTCGGCCAGTAAAGCGAGATGAGCGCCGCAACCCCAGAGTTGATCACGACTGGACCTAATGGTCAGGGGTCCCTTTACCTTTACAAATAACCCAGAGATGCATTTTAAATAAAAGGACACATTCTACACATGTAAAAACACGCTGATTCCTGGACAGTCTGCGGGCCGGATTTAGAAGGCGATTGGGCCAGATCCGGCCCCTGAGCCTTAGCTTGCCTACCCATGGAATAGGGTGTCCCTATTTTTCACTGGAGAAATATTGGAGGGTATGGAACAGATCCTGGCATTTCCATTGGAAAATAGTTACTGGGAGCAGGACCCTCCTTTTTTAGGCCTTTCACACTTGATCATAGAATCAGAGAGTTGGATGGGACCCCCCTGCAATGCAGGAATCTCCGCTAAATCATCCACAACAGATGGCCTGCTTGAAACCTCTGCTTAAAACCCACCAAGTAAGGAGAGTCCACAACCTCCAAACAGGCAGACTGTTCCCTAAATTATTGGGCAGTGTGACTGCCCTCCCACTACCCACCAGTGCCAATGGGCCTGATTCTGCTTTACATGTGTATTGCAGAGGGAGCCTTGGAGCAGAATTGTGGTGATGGGCTGAGATCTCTCTCCTTTCCACATCCCTGTATAGAAACAACTTCTCCTCTCACTCTCTCAATATATGCCTGCTTAATCTTTCTTTGAGAGACAAAGGCCTCTCGGAGCTGACATTTCAATATCATGTTTGTTTTGCACTGGGGTGGGTGAGATGCTGCTCCAGGAAGGATATATGGCTACAATGCCATAATAATATTACTTGGAAATAAGCTGGAGATTCTGCCGCTTTCTCACAACAGCAAAACCCCCGCCCACCCCCAATGATTCAAATCAACTTGTGTAACTTTAATATTGGTGCTTATGGCACCTTCTGTGTGTCGAGGTTTATTGTTAACGCTGATCCTCAAAATAGGTGTCGATGCAAGATGGTTATTGGGTCGCTACCTTTGATTGGCACATAGGTAAACATAATAAAACCTGCAAGCAAGGGCGGGGGGGTGGAGAGAAAGAGTTTGCCAAGGTTGTGATCAGCTAGAAAAATGCAAGCTGTGCTGCTGATAGAAGTTGTGCGACTCATGCAACACGCTGGCGATTAATATGCACAGAACAATAATTATACACACTTCATCAACCTTCTGAGAAAAATACAAAACATTAAACAAAGCCACAAAGGCTTGCGAACTACCCAGCCTAAAATGAACTTATTGTTATGTAGTGAAGTTTCACCTTGGGCCAGCAGGGGGATACTGTATATAGTTTTCACTCAGGTCTGTAGATAGTTTTCACTCAGGTCCACGTCAGTTATTTTAGGCAGGAACTCTGGGCTGTTGTTGCTACAATGTTGACAGCCGGCTGCCTATAAAAGCAGGCCGGCTGAGCTGTTTGCAGTCAGTTCTATTCCAGCTTACAAAATAAAGAGCTACTTGGAGAAGTCGCTGTGTCGTCTACTATGTCAACCCACAACTTAACACTTATAATGTCTGGTTTCAATAGATTTTTCAAATGCTTAACTCCATCTTTTAGACAAGTTCATGAAGTTACCAACAAAAGGTAAGTTCGGTGATATTCACAATACCGAGAGATGCTAGTAGAGTTGTTGCTTTATTGGCCGAGGGAGCCGGAGTACAGTTTCTGGGTCATGTGGCCAGCATGACTAAGCTGCTTCTGGCGAACCAAAGCAGCGCACAGAAACGCTGTTTAGCTTCCCGTCGGAGCGGTACCTATTTATCTACTTGCACTTTGACATGCTTTCAAACGGCTAGGTTGGCAGGAACAGGGACTGAGCAACGGGAGCTCACTCCATTGCGGGGATTCGAACCGCCGACCTTCTGATCGGCAAGTCCTAGGCTCTGTGGTTTAACCCTCAGCGCCACCCGCCACCCGCCACCCGCATCGGAATTCGTTCATATTTCCCCCCCCCCAAATACAATCTGGCCCCCCACAAGGTCTTAGGGACAGTGTACCGGCCCCCTGCTGAAAAAGTCTGCTGACCCCTGCTATTCCATACCCTCCAACATTTCTCTGGTGAAAATAAGAGATATCCCTTCCAACATTTATCTGACGAAAGTAGGGATGTCCTATTCCATACCCTCCAGCATTTCTACAATGAAAACAGGTATGTTCTAAGGAAAAGTGGAACACTCCGGGATCAAATAAGAAACTCAGACGGCTTCTGTAAACCTGGGACTGTCCCTAGGAAATAGGGACCCTTGGCGGGCCTGCAGTTCACCCCTGAATCCCATATTCATTTGTCTGGCTTCTTTTAGATACAGGATCCTGAACTAGGTAGAAGCTTTTCCTTATCCATCCAGGTTCTTCTCCAGAGCCAAGAGCCACGCATCTGAAAGTACACACTAGCGGGAGATTCAGGCTAAGGCAGAAAAAAGCTGTGTGTCCTTGTTTTCCATCCCCCAAAGGGGGTCAAGAGAGGCTGTGTCCTCACCAAAGCGTTTAGTACGGAGGGCTCAGGGGGCTCCTGACTCTTGGCCTCAAAGGTTTAAAAGGGGTGAGCCATCTTGGAGCCATTATGAGACCACTTTTAGGCTCCTGTTGCCCAGCAACGATACAGAGGGACAAAGGCGAACGGAGGTCTTTTTCTGTTTCTCCTTCTCCTTTTCCTTTTAGCTGGTCACAGCAACAAAACACGGACATAAGGGCAGGAAAGATATTTTACAGACCAAAGTTGCTCCCGCGCAGGGCCCTTATACGTTGTCCTAGATTTCTCTCTTATTGATTCGCTTCAGAAATGCACTTTAATCTTCTGCATCGCACTTCAGTTCACAAAATAATTGCGCCTCCCGCCTAAAACTGCCTCCTCTTGTCGTCGGTCCCCCTGCACCTCTACTTATGTGGGTTGCGCAGAAAAAAATCGCTGCTCATTGGCGATGAGGCTTTCCTTATACAGTGGTACCTCGGGTTACATATGCTTCAGGTTACATACGCTTCAGGTTACACACTCCGCTAACCCAGAAATAGTGCTTCAGGTTAAGAACTTTGCTTCAGGATAAGTGCAGAAATCGGGCTCTGGTGGCGTGGCGGCAGCAGGAGGCCCCATTAGCTAAAGTGGCGCTTCAGGTTAAGAACAGTTTCAGGTTAAGAACGGACCTCTGGAATGAATTAAGTACTTAACCTGAGGTACCACTGTATATCATTTGCTCTTTCCCCGGTGAGAATGCCAGTATTGTCTCCCACAACCTTCGGACTCAGAAAACACGAAAGCTCAGGAGAAACAGGGTAGAGAAAGGTGCACTCATAAGGTCTAGACTCTTGCTTTCTACAAGCAAGTCTTGCTTCCTATTTGGCTACTGAATAGTAAAAGTGGTGCTTTTTTTCTTAAAAAAAATAAAAAATTGTTTAGGGGTACTCTCATTTTGACTCATGAAAACCACCATTTTATAGTTCAAATCGGGGAAAATAAATACAGTAAATGGACAAAAGTACAAAGATTCACAAAATGGTTAGGGGTATACGAACCCCTGCGTCCCCCCCCCCCCCGAAAAAAAGCACTGGGTAAAAGTATAAAACATCAATTCTGTGTTTGGGTGGGGGATATTCTGAAAGAAACACAGCTTCCTAGCCGATTGTTATAGGCTATGCCATCCATACCATCCAACAGTTCTCCAATGAAAATAGTGACGTTTTCTTCAATAATAATAATAATAATATTTATACACCTGGGGTCTCCCCAGCCACTCTGGGTGGCTTCTGACATATATAAAAACATAATAAAACATTAAACATTTTAAAACTTCCCTAACCAGGGCTGCCTTCAGATGTCTTCAAAAGGTTGTCTAGTTACTTATCCCCTTGGCTCAGTGGTTGCATAACTCCATACCTTCCAACATTTCTCCAATGAAAATAGGGATGTCTTAAGGAAAAGTGGGACATGGTGCGGATAACACCAAGGTTGCAGGTTTGATCCCCGTATGAGACAGCTGCATATTCCTGCATTGCAGGGGGTTCGACTAGATGATGCTCAGGATCCCTTCCAACTCTACAATTTTATGATCCACCCATGCTTACCAGATCCCAGTTACCATGTTTCATAACGAGCAAAATGGAGGTTCCTGCTTCTGGTGGTGGTGACAACAATATCCATTTCCAGTTGGTGTTGTATTCGTTTTTATTTTATTTTAATGAATGCACAGATCTTGCGCAAGACTGATATTTAGCCGTGTCAAAATCCTGCTAAAGAGGTTGTGCACTAGACCCCTGTATTAATTCTAGGTTTTAAAAAGTGCAGATGTACGTGTGTAATGTGATTGTAACCTCCAAGGTAATCCCTGCTCCAGTGTGTTGAGATCTTGAGAGAACAGACCTCATTGTCAGAATTCCAACATAGATAGAAATAAACGTGTTTATATTATTTTAGGTGACTGGAATCAAAGAAGCTATGTTGTGCTCAGATGAGGAGTAAACAGGATATAGAGCTGTGGTGATATGAGCCACCCCACCCCAAAATATCACCACGGGTGTGACAAACCGCCCACCCAAAAAAGTGCGCTAATGAGCTTCGCACCAGCAGCAACTGCAATTGTATAACAGATTAATTTTACTTGACAGATTTTCCATGGCAAGAGAAAATCCTGGATTAAATATAAAAACGTTTATGTGAAATTAAGAGATATATATTTTTGCCTTGACATGCATCACTTTGCCATTTCACCGCCCACAGACATCCCTGGCTAGACTTGAACCACCATCTTTCTGGTTAGTAGCCAGACCCATTTTGCCACCCGATTTTGATTGTAATTTTCTTTGGGACTTCTCTGCGGAAGCAACGTACGAGCCCAATAAACCCCAACCATATTTGGATGACCACTGGTTCTTCATCCCTGCTGTAAACCAGGATTGGGGAATCAGATGTTGCTGGACTCAGATTCCCATCATCCCTGGGCTTGCTGGGGATGATGGGAGTTGGAGTCCAACAGCATATGCAGCGCTGCAGGTTCCTCTTTCCTGCTTTAAAAGGTAAAGGGACCCCTGACCATTAGGTCCAGTTGTGGCCGACTCTGGGGTTGCGGCGCTCATCTCGCTTTATTGGCTGAGGGAGCCGGCGTACAGCTTCCGGGTTACGTGGCCAGCATGACTAAGCCATTTCTGGAAACCAGAGCAGCGCACAGAAATGCTGTTTACCTTCCCGCTGGAGCGGTACCTATTTATCTACTTGCACTTTGACGTGCTTTCGAACTGCTAGGTTGGCAGGAGCAGGGACCGAGGAATGGGAGCTCACCCCGTCGGGGGATTCGAACCGCCAACCTTCTGATCGGCAAGTCCTAGGCTCTGTGGTTTAACCCACAGCACCACCCATGTCCCTATTCCTGCTTTAAACCATGGCAAAACTGAACACTTTCATTGCCGGTCATTTATACTGAAGGCCACGCCAATCTGAGCAAAGGCAACATTGGGAGGGAAGCCAGCTTTCAAAGCTGGGACAGGGAGAAGCAGAATGGCTGCGCAGAGGAAAGTTGTGACTGCAGCATATTTTGGGACCTGGGACGCGGGTGGTGCTGTGGGTTAAACCACAGAGCCTAGGACTTGCTGATCAGAAGGTTGGCGGTTCGAATCCCTGTGACAGGGTGAGCTCCCGTTGCTCGGTCCCTGCTCCTGCCAACCTCGCAGTTCGAAAGCACGTCAAAGTGCAAGTACATAAGTAGGTGCCGCTCCGGCGGGAAGGTAAATGGCATTTCCATGCGCTGCTCTGGTTCGCCAGAAGCGGCTTAGTCATGCTGGCCACATGACCTGGAAGCTGTACGCCGGCTCCCTCAGCCAATAAAGCAAGATGAGTGCCGCAACCCCAGAGTCAGTCACGACTGGACCTAATGGTCAGTGGTCCCTTTACCTTTTACCTTTACCTTTTATGCAACAACAAGGACGAAGTACAGTAATTCCGAGATGATGAGAAGGGCGGGGAACCTCTTTTCTCTGCAAATGTCTCCCGGTTTCAGAAAGAATACGTTAACTCCAGGCCTGTTGCATTGTAGTCACGGACGAACCGAAGTGATAAATGCGCAAGGGTGCAGCCGATTTTTCCTCCAACTTTCAAAGTTCAGGGAGAGAGAGGGGGGAAAGTTCCCGGCAGACACGGGCCTGCACGGGGAGAATTAGCAAAGAAGAACTTTTCTTCATTGAAAATCTCGCCTTAGCTCAGGTGATAGATTGCTGAGCCTGATGAAAAACGTGCTTGCAGAGGGAGCAGCAGATCTGGGCTCGCGAAGGGGAGGGACCCAGCAAGATGCTGATTCCTGAGCCCAAAGGGATGGCGTAGGGAGGGTGGAAAGTGACACTTGTCAAGTCAGCTAGTAATTGATCCGGAGTGCCAATTTGCAGCAACTAAATATTTGGCTTGGGCTCTCAGGATGTGCTCAAACAAACTTCAATTAAGGAGGAAAGGAGCAGCAAGGGGAGGCGAGGGACCACTGCTAACGCCGCCGCCACGTCTTCTTAGATCCAGACACAGCCGATCGATCCGGGAAGGTTTTAGCGAGAGATGCTGTGGCATTCTCCTTGCCTCCGCTCCAGCGAACGAACAACCAATGCTTAACAATCCGAAAGAGGTCACCCCTTGACCAAAAATTGCCCACCTGCTTCTGCTGCCATAACTCTTCCCAGTTAATCCAGATACCTCGGCAGGGGCTCACCGTGGCAAAACCAAAGGAGACCAGGATGTGCATTTCTTCAAATGGCAACTCTGATATTTCAGAGATGATATTTCAGTAACATGAAGGACAGTGGGTCCAGAAGGGATGCCTTGTCTTGCCCGAGAGCCCACAGCTACATACACACCACACGTTTAAAGCACATCAAAGAATCATGGGAACTGCAGTTCGTGAAGGGTGCTGGGAACTGTAGCGCCATGGGGGCAAACTACTGTTCCCAGAATGCTTTGAAGGGGTGGGAGTGTACCTTTTGTTATGTACTGAAGTTTTCACCCTGGGCCAGCAGGGAGATACTGTAGATATTTTTCACTCAGGTCCACATATGCAAATAAGGGATTGAAAGTGACGTTCAGTGATTGGATAGTTACAGAAAGTGGTTACTGTTGCGATGTAGTGGAGTTCTATATAAGCAGGCTGGCTGAACCCTTCAGTTCAGTTCTGTTCTGGCCTGTGAATAAACAAGAGCTGTTTGAAGAATCGCTGTGTTGTCTGATATGTTCACCCACAACTTAACACCTTTAATGCATGGCGTATCTGCAGCCCATGTCAGTTTCGCTTGTCTGAAGGTACAAAGATTTTAGCCATTGCAAAATATGGTATAGAAGTAAGCTTTGGTGGATCTGTTCCTCGGGGCATTTCAAAGCACCCCAAAGGCACACATTAAGCCAGGGGTGAGTAGCCTCCAGCCAGCAGGCTGTATGCAAGGCCTCCCCAACGCAGCAACAACACTTGATGGGATTTGCTAGTGGGGAAAGCGCTGTTGCAGACGCTCCAAGGAGCATCTTCCACCCCCATCGTTCAGCCCGGACACTGAGGTCCAGCTCCGAGGGCCTTCTGGCGGTTCCCTCGCTGCGAGAAGTGAGGTTACAGGGAACCAGGCAAAGGGCCTTCTCAGTAGTGGCACCTGCCCTGTGGAATGCCCTCCAGCAGATGTCAAGGCAATAAACACCTATTTTACTTTTAAAAGACAACTGAAGGCGGACCTGTTTAGGGAAGTTTTTAATGTCTGACGCTGTATTGTTTTTAATATTCATTTGGAAGCCACCCAGAGTGGCTGGGGAAACCCAGTCAGATGGGCGGGGTATAAATAAAAAATTATTCTTATTCTTATTCTTATTCTTATTCTTATTATTATTATTTCCAAGGGACAGCTCTGTATTTACCAAAGCTATCTCGGTTTCTGATTTGATCACAGAATGTCCTGGTTTTCCTTAGGACGTCCCTATTTTCATTGGAGAAATGTTGGAGGGTGTGGAGTTATGCAACCGAGCCAAGGAGATAAGTAACTATACAACCTTTAGAAGACATCTGCCCTGTATAGGAAAGTTGTTTAATGTTTTGTTATGTTTTAATATATGTTGAAAGCCACCCAGAGTGGCTGGGGCAACGCAGTCAGTTGGGCAGGGTAGAAATAATAAAATTATTACCGTCGCACCTCAGAAGTTGAATGGAATCAGTTCTGGAAGTCTGTTTGCCTTCCGAAATGTTTGTCTTCCAAACCGTGGCTTCTGATTGGCTGCAGGAAGCTCCTGCAGCCAATCAGAATCCGTGGAAGCCCCATTGGACATTCGGGTTCCAAAATAAGGTTTGTAAACCGGAACACTCACTTCTGGTTTTTGATTGTTCGGGAGCTGAAACGTACAAGTTCCGGGGCGTTCGAGAACGGAGGTACGACTGTATTATTATGGAATCAGACGTCCCTATTTTCATCAGAGAAATGTTGGAGGGTATGCTGTTGCAGTACTCAGGAGCAGAACTGACTTTCCCCTCTAACTCAGGAACAAACTCAGGCATAGCAAGAAAGAACCAAGAGAAAGGTCTAGATTCTTTTTCATCTCCCAGAGGCCGAATTTACCTATTTCAAGAAGGAAGTTGGCTTTCCCTGATCTCCTAACAGCCACCTCAGCCTTCCCGGCAATTAAGGTACGCTGTCACAAGTGTACTTGGTAAAACAGCACAGAATGCCATGCCAGGAAAGCTCAGGTCCTCAGACTGCTTAAGAGCAACTTTGCAGAACCTGGGATGCTTGACTAAACCCAAATGTCTCATGCAAAAGCCAGGCCTTTTGCTATCTAATTAAGCCAAAGCAGAGAGGCAGGACTGTTAAGCAGTAAGGCCTGCAGGTCACCTTCTGAAAGTCCTTAACCACTTTTTGGGACAAGTCTTCCTAAATCCAAGCTTTGGGAAGCTAAGTTGTTGCAAGGGGACTGCGTTTCCGTGTGCCAACGAACCAAGCGGAAAATAACAGGGAGGGAATTTTGGGGTAGACAGCCGAACAATAGATTTCAAACAGGCTTCAGCCTTGTAGCAACATGATTAGATGTTTCTGAATGGTACGGTTAGCAGACATTTAAGGAAACGGTCTAAACGAATACGTTGCCATATACACTAAGTTACAGTTCTGTAAACGGTTTTCTGGACTATATCATGGGTAATGTTGTAGGGACAGAGGATAGATGAAATTCAAGGCTAAGGAAATAGACCTCACATTCTCAGTTCAGCTGTTTGACCTTGGCATGTATATTAAAACAAAATCTCTATCATTCTCTCTCTCTTATGAACACACAGTTACCAGACAACCCTCCCTCCCTCTGCATTGCCTTTCATTGATCCTGGTATCAATACTATGAGAGGAGCACTGTTAACCTGGAAAGTAAGTCTTGTCCATGATTGATGGAGGCAGAGTCACTTGTCTAATTATAAATAATGCCAGTAATGATGAGGACTTTGAGCATTGATCAGTCCGTCATGTCACCTGGCTGCATAGAGGTTTGCTAATGGGGAAAGTGCGGGCGCCTCCACTCACTCTATTTAGTCAGAAACTGCTAAATCCAGATCTTATCCCCCCAAATCTCACAAGTTTTTGGCACACCCATGGAAATTCGCACACCCCAGCAAGAATCAGGTCTGCGATTCACGCAAGCTTCCACACCAATCCTTTGATGCCGGTCTCCTCGATTAGTGAATCTTGCATGCATATGCAAGAAATGTGAGTGTATAGCCACTGGTGCTTCTGTGTTAAACACTCCAAATACCATGTTGCAGTGCAACACCGACATCCAAATTTTGTGTTCACCCCCAAAAAAGTGGGGTAGTCTATTGCAAGCCACCCAGAGAACTTAAGTTATAGGGTGGCTTATAAGTAAAAGGTAAAGGTAATTAGGTAATTCGGTCCAGTCGTGACTAACTCTGGGGTTGCAGCGCTCATCTCGCTTTACTGGCCAAGGGAGCTGGCGTACAGCTTCCGGGTCATGTGGCCAGCGTGACTAAGCTGCTTCTGGTGAACCAGAGCAGCACCGGAAACGCCGTTTACCTTCCTGCCGGAGCGGTACCTATTTATCTACTTGCATTTTGACGTGCTTTCGAACTGCTAGGTTGACAGGAGCAGGGACCGAGCAATGGGAGCTCACCCTGTTGCAGGGATTCGAACCACGACCTTCTGATCGGCAAGTCCTAGGCTCTGTGGTTTAACCCACAGTGCCACCCGCGTCCCTGGCCTATAAGTACTTAAGACTAAATCAACAAAAGAATCTGAATAATTTCACTGTGGATTTGACCATTCCTAAGTGGCAGCTTAGCAGACTTCTGGCCTTCTCTATACACCCCCTGACAAAAACCTCTCCTGTCCAGACTGCCTCCTTATTTCTTTGTTTATTTGAAGCATCATTTATTGCGCTTCTGAGAGACCTCATTCCACATCCAACAATCCAGCTATGGTATCTTCACCATTAAGTCTGCCTGATCTCTGTGCCAGATTTATAATTGGTCGAGGTGGGGGTTTCCCTACTTGATTTTGTTTCTTTACATTTGCAACTAAGGCTCTTTGAAAAACAAAACCAGAAGGAGGTGTCTTACCCCAGGTCCTAGGGGTTGTTCCTGTAATGAATTTTGCTCCATCCCTGTGAGGTAATCTGTGCTGAGCAAAAGCACAGATGTATTTCGATGTATTATGCTTTGTTATATTGATTCTCATTCTAATATTTTGTATTCGTTCTGGTCTGGTCTGGTCTGAGCCTCTTTGGGCTTTCCTTGGGAAGGAAAACAGAGTTATTAGAAGCTGGTGAAAGGGAAGTAGAATTTGCAAACAGCCCTGCATAACCTACCCGCTCACAAAAATAGCTGCATGAGAAAAGTGGCTTTGTGACTACTTGTGTACTGAACCTCTTGGGCTTGCCAATTGGAAGGTCAGCGGTTTGAATTCCGGTGACGGGGTGAGCTCCCATCGCTCTGTCCCAGCTCCTGCCAACCTGGCAGTTCGAAAGCACGCCAGTGCAAGCTGATAAATAGGTACCGTTGAGGCGGGAAGGTAAACGGTGTTTCCGTGCGCTCTGGGTTCCGTCACGGTGTCCTGTTGCGCCAGAAGTGGTTTAGGAATGCTGGCTACATGACCCGGAAAGCTGTCTGCGGACAAACACCGGCTCCCTCGGCCTGAAAGTGAGATGAGTGCCGCAGCCCCATAGTCACCTTTGACTGGACTTAACCGTCCAGGGGTCCTTTACTTTTTTATTTTTTACCTTGCTATCTTTATGCCCTCCTCTTGGTTTCCAACAGTCATCTAGCAGGAAAAATGATATGCTGGAAACAGACTGGTCCAGCTAGCAATTGTTATGTGTTTATGACTGCGGAACGAAGAAAATATTTGTACATTTTTGTGTGTGACAGCATAATACATTGTGACTAGAAAACAGCTTTCAGGGCCATTGTGGATCTGAAGGAAGTACCTGCAGTGAATGGCCAGATGAGAGGGTTGCAAGTTGACCCATAGCATCCATGCCCTGACCTCCCTGTGCCTTTTGTTCTTTTATGAACAGAGCCTTTGGGTGTACAGACGAACCAGGAAAATGCAGCTTTCTGTTTATTCAGAGAAAGCCTTTATGTGTACAAGTTGTACACACGCAGACTCAGTTCACAACAACAAAGAAGTGCAGAGGAAATGGGGCAGGATAGTCCTGTGGGTTTGATCTTCCCTTCTCTTCTACATTTTCAGTGATGCACATAGAGGAACAGGAAGCACACCTGTTCTGGAGGTGGCAAAACTAGGCTGTTACCTGCCTGTTGTTTCTTGCACACAAAAAGCTCTGTCATTTTAAAGAAACCAATAAATAAATATTCTTCTGTGTACAAATTCAGCGATATCTTGTTGCTCAGGTCAAAGAACCAGCCTGGGTAGGAAGCTCTTATAGAGGTGGGTCAGTCATCACCATGTCATGCGCTCTGATGTCACGAGGTCACGAGGCCTGATCCTGTTGGTCGTTTCCAACTTGCCAGTAGCACATGGCAATGGTGTAAGGCCCAAGCCCTGCTTGACATTCCCCTGGGCTTGTGACGTTAACATATGAGAGTGCTGGAGGTGAAATAGTTAAACAAGTTACCCAATCAGAACCCAGGGGGTGGAGTCAGAGGGACTATAAAACCAACTCTGGGAGGAGCGAACGGAGGAGCGTTGGAAGTTGGGTGGTTAGTGGGACTGGGAGTGAATTGGGATAGAGTTTGTGGGTAGGTTGAGTTAGTGTAGCGAAATAAGCTGAGTCAGGAACAGTTAGGGGCTAGGAAGACAAGTAAATATCTGAGAGGTGGTTTAGTGAGTGAGAGCAGGTAGCGGAAGTTATAGGTCTGGATAGGCACCCCATGAATGTAATTGACCAATACCGTTTATGAAACCACACGCTTGTTAAACTGCAATAAATAAACAGAAGTTTATGTTCCAATTTAACCCTGACTGGACTCAGTATTGTACCAGGTAGGGCCTGGGTGGTGGCAGCGAGAAATAAAGTGGTGGCACAGGGATCAGTAGATGGGGAAACGTCCGGGGACCCTGTGTGATTGCCACAAGGCTCAAGACCCGGCAGTTTTCCTGGCAACCAGGGTGGCTGGGTAGGTGTTCTAGTCAGTCAACCCAACACCCTTGTGGGGATCCTCATTTACCCTTGGTCAGGGGCGTAGCGTGGGTTGCCAGAGCCCGGGGCGCAGCAGTCAGTCCCTTCACCGGCCAGCGTCTAGGGAGTCTCTCTTTGAAAACAAGCCCCAACATGGAAGCAGAGCTAAGGCAGAGAAATGCGAAGCCAGGAGCGTCACTGTGTCTCCTTGCCCTCCTGTCCTTGCAGCGAGGCACTCTGGGCAACGTACATGGCACTGGCAGTGCTTTCCTGCCTTCCTCTACTTGCCTCCTTGATGTGCAGCGGCGGCGGCACCCTCCCTCCTTCTTGGCCATCCCAGGGGTGTGATATGTGTGGGCATCCCTTTGCCAGCCACGGGAAGCAGGCGCCGCTGATACCCGAGCCACATAGGCCTGGCTTGGATGTAGCTTGCCTCCCCGCAGCTCCTGCCTCAATGGGGAAACCTGTTGTGGAGGTGCCTCAGAAATTTGCACCTGGGCCACGGAGCCCTGTCCCTCCACGCTACGCCACTGCCCCTGGTGACCTCCTTCCTCCACAATAGCTTCTCTCTTCTTCACGTCCACCTCCCTATCTCCCACCTTCCTCAATATTTCATGCCTCCTGGCTTCTCACGCTGCGAGACAGTGATTGATCCAGTTTGGCCTGGAATAAAAACAGCTGGGACCCGAGAGCGGCAGCGGCGTCCGTCTTGCAGCCTCGCCATCCAGATGGGTCAGTGTGCTGATGGCAAAGGCAAGAGTTAAGCCAAGAGAGAGATGTAGCAAAGCGAATTAGTGTCAAACGACTTAACCTAATCCCTGCCCACCAAAATCCTCCGATGTGAGCGGAGCCCGCCAAACGCCGTCTCTCTATTCCTCTCACATCTCCGGCAGACGGGACCAAACTTAAGTTGATGGATATAGGGGTTCTCTGCCCTTATTATGTTTAATCAAGAGAGAACAATTGACAAGGTGGACTTCTGGAAAAAATGGAGCGTCAGCTTCTGAGGGCTGGGTGTGCAGACATTCACAAACACCTCCGATGTCTCTCTCTTTAATTGCTTTACCCTGCCAGAGCGAAACTGGGCTGGCACTGCCCTCTGCTGGGGGAGCGAAGTACCGTCCGCCCCCAGACTTTCAAATTGGTTAGTTGGGGGTTGTTGACTGATTGCATGCATCCTACAGCAATTGGTGGACTAGTTCCTATTGATATGTGGAATTCTGTGTCTACAGCTCTAAGGCCCTTTTTGCCTCTTTGGGGTTTTATGGGTCACAATGCTGTAATAGTAATAATAATAATAATAATAATAATAATAATAATAATACGTCCTTCTGACTGGGTTGCCCCAGCCACTCTGGGCAGTGCCCAACAAAATATTAAAAACACAGCAAAACATCAGCCGTTAAAAACTTCCCTGAACAGGACGGCCTTCAGATGTCAAATAGTGTTTGTTTTTTTATCTCCTTGACATTTGATAGGAGGGGATTCCACAGGGTGGGCACCACTACTGAAAAGACCCTCTGCCTGGTTCCCTGTAGCTTCATGTCTTGCTGTGAGGAAACCGCCAGAAGGCTCTCAGATAGCCTTAACCTCTGTGAACCTCTATAATTCTCTTTTAAAGCCATTCAAGATGGGAACCATCACTGCCTCCCATGAAAGTGAGTTCTATAGTTTTAACTATGTGCCATGTGATGAAGGGGAGGGGTGGTCCCTCTGGTGGGGGACATATCATGCTCCTTCTGGGGTGGTTTATCCACCTTTGGTCCCACCCTGCACTCATATCTCACCCGTGGCTCCTAGCAGCTGTCAGCATGTGATAGCAGCATCCTGGGGAGATGGCTTCAACTGGCCAGGTAAACCAGGTGAGAGCAGCTGATGGGTCTCAAACCCAGGGTGAGTTAGGGATTTCCCCTGCATGTGAAGATGGGCTCTGGAGGACTGAGTGGCCAGACCAATAGTGGGTCCAATGATTAAGGAGGTTTCTGCACATGCCATAGAGCAGTACGTTTCCGAGCACAATTCAAAGTGTTGGTGCTGACCTTTAAAGCCCTAAACAGCCTCGGTCCAGTATACCTGAAGGAGCGTCTCCACCCTCATTATTCAGCCCAGACACTGAGATCCAGCTCCGAGGGCTGCAAGAAGTGAGGTTACAGGGAACCAGGCAGAGGGCCTTCTCTGTAGTGGTACCTGCCCTGTGGAACGCCCTTCCACCAGATGTCAAAGAGAAGAACAACTACCAGAGTTTTAGAAGACATCTGAAGGCAGCCCTGTTTAGGGAAGCTTTTAACGTTTAACACACCATTGTATTTTAACATTTTGTTGGAAGCCGTCCAGAGTGGCTGGGGAAACCCAGCCAGATGGGCGAGGTATAAATAATAAATTATTATTATTATTATTATTATTATTATTATTATTATTATTATTATTATTATTATTATTATTATTATATTAATTATATAGGCAAACTAAGGCCCAGGGGCCGGATCTGGCCCAATCGCCTTCTAAATCCAGCCCGCGGATGGTCCAGGAATCAGCGTGTTTTTACATGAGCAGAATGTGTCCTTTTATTTAAAGCGCATCTCTGGGATATTTGTGGGGCATAGGAATTTGTTCATTCCCCCCCCCCAAATATAGCCCAGCCCCCCACAAGGTCTGAGGGACAGTGGACAGGGCCCCCTGCTGAAAAAGTTTGCTGACCCCTGCCATAGAGGAACATGAGGGGCAGATGGGGCTTGTCAACCGGGGAAGGTAGCCCAACCAGGAGAAGGAAAACTCTGATCCGAAACCTCCACTGTCTTGCAGGATATCTTCGGGAGAAGAAGAGGCTAAGGGGTAAACCCTACACAAATTCCGAGTGGAGTCCCTAAGGCACCTTATACGCCTCCTTCCGGCAACTCCTGCAACCAAGATGGTGCCAAACATATTGCTCTGCTTTCCTTTGGACCACAACACTGAGGCTGTCCAAGACCTCCATACACACTGCCTATTAGCTTCCCATGCCTTCTTCACAGTTTCACACTTAGCCATGTTTATAGTCCCAGCCAAACCAAGTACCTTCCCTTCCCTCACAGGATTACTGGGAGCCAATGTGGTGTAGTGGTTAAGAGCGGTAGACTCGTAATCTGGTGAACCGGGTTCGCGTCTCCGCTCCTCCACGTGCAGCTGCTGGGTGACCTTGGGCTAGTCACACTTCTCTGAAGTCTCTCAGCCCCACTCACCTCACAGAGTGTTTGTTGTGGGGGAGGAAGGGAAAGGAGATGGTTAGCCGCTTTGAGACTCCTTAAAAAAAGGTAAAGGGACCCCTGACCATTAGGTCCAGTCGTGGCCGACTCTGGGGTTGCGGCGCTCATCTCACTTTATTGGTCAAGGGAGCCGGCGTACAGCTTCCGGGTCATGTGGCCAGCATGACTAAGCCGCTTCTGGCGAACCAGAGCAGCGCACGGAAACGCCGTTTACCTTCCCGCCGGAGCAGTACCTATTTATCTACTTGCACTTTGACATGTTTTCGAACTGCTAGGTTGGCAGGATCAGGGACCGAGCAACGGGAGCTCACCTCGTTGCGGGGATTCGAACCGCCAACCTTCTGATCGGCAAGCCCTAGGCTCTGTGGCTTAACCCACAGCGCCACCCGCGTCCCTTGAAACTCCTTAGGGTAGTGATAAAGCGACATATCAAATCCAAACTCTTCCTCCTCCTCTTCTTCTACTACTACTTCTTCTTCTTCCAAACTGGCTCTGAGAGCAAATTCTCAGTCGCCGCAGGCAATCCAGCATCAGAGACTTCGTGGCCACCAGCAAAATATAATTATAGATACTGTAACTACACACTTGAAAAAACTAAATAGCTACAAGGAGAGACATACTTATTTGCAAACACATGTACGCTCATTAGGGAGCCAGGGTTAGCTGTTTCTTCCTGTTGAAGTAGCAACCTCGGCTTGCCTCTGGAAATAATCGGCTTGCTGTCAACAATACCTAGCCTTTTTTCCTTAGTTCAGGGTTTTTTGCTGTCCTTTTGCTGCTGCAGCTTGCTTTGTGAGCTCTGGGTGGGGTGCTCCAGAAATGTCACAACCGTTTCTCAGCTTTAAAGGAGAATCCGTTTGTCTCGTACAATCTTGCACACGTGGCAGTGAAGCTTTAACACACAGAGAAGGGAATCTTTGTAATAAACAAGTGATCATCCATTTACTTACAGCAGCGAGAGTTGCAACAGCCCGGTTCTGGAGAGATCTTGCTGGTGCTAATGTTGCATTCTGGTATTCTAAAGTTTGGGAAATGGCACTTTTAGAAAAAACCGACTTATCAGCTAAGGGTTCGAGGGGTCAAATGAAGAGAGACAGATTCCTTTCTGTTGGGTACCATTTTATTATGTTGGTCAACCATGGGGAATGGGCTCTCCCAAGGTTTTAGTTACAATAATAATTTTTCCTTTCTGTGTCTGTCTCCCATGAACATGTAAGAGGTGCTCATATACAGTGGTACCTTGGGCTACATACGCTTCAGGTTACATACGCTTCAGGTTACAGACTCCGCTAACCCAGAAATAGTGCTTCAGGTTAAGAACTTTGCTTCAAGATGAGAACAGAAATTGTGCTCTGGTGGCGCGGCTGCAGCAGGAGGCCCCATTAGCTAAAGTGGTGCTTCAGGTTAAGAACAGTTTCAGGTTAAGTACGGACCTCTGGAACGAATTAAGTACTTAACCCGAGGTACCACTGTATAGTATTATTTACATGGCGAGAATAATATACTGTAAATATATTTGGTCTTTATGCTTTCTCTCCCCTTTTCTGTAAGTAGTCATACCTCAGGTTACAGACACTTCAATGGGTGTCCAGGTTTCGGCGTGCATGCACAGAAGCGCCGAATGGCAACCCACGCGTGCATCCTGCACGGATCACATCCGCAACCCGAGAGTCCACTATATATCTCGTTTCTACATTGCTGGATCGATCAACTTTGCATTTGGATGTTTGTTTTATCACCTTTGTGGGGAGACTTTGTCTGATATTCTACACGGCACTGTGCTTATTGGTGTAATCTTTTTGCATGTCTTGTTGAAAATCAATGGTTTTATTTTTTCTTCTTTAAAAACAACAACACCCACAGCACTTGCCTAAAGGAGGAGGAAAAGGGACTGGAGATTGCGTAGGGCAAAGGAAGTCCTGGTTCACTGGGCTGGAGGCGATATTCTTTTCGCCTTCCAAGAACATCTGAGCCAGGCATTCTGCCTGTGATACCTGCTTACATGAAAGCACCACTTAAGCAGTGCCTCTCCTGTGACGGAAAGGGAAATCATGCAAATCAAATCTCCCAACCATTTGAAGCTGTCAGCTGACACATTTGTTGATGGGCAGGTGCCCCTCCATCACACACACAACAAACTATGAGAGAGCCATCACCAAGGCATGAATCAGGATAAACTCAGGCAAAATTGTTGGACTTGGCGGAGATGGCTAATACAGTATGTTTGATAAAGAGAAAAATCATTACTACCATTGCTGAAGGGCTAGAAATTTCGTATGCTTTTCGCGTGACAGAGAAAATGATCTTGTAATATCTGGATTTGAAGATTGAAAAAATACTAGTTCATAGAAGAGAGAGTGGTTGGATCTTAAAGAATGAATATAATATTCATTCTACAGAGAGCTGGATGCCCTTTTATTTTGTTCTTATCTTCCTTTGGCTTTTTCATTCTATTCCTTTTTCTTGCTTTCTCCTTCTTCAGATTTCTCCTTTTCTTGTATTTTCTTCCTCTTTAGATTAAGTGGCTGTATATATTATAAACAGATACTTTGTAATGGGTGTGTGTTTCTGTATACCTTTGAATAAGAATCAATGGTTTATTTATTTTTAAAGGACACAGGCAAGAAGCAGGGAGGGACATTGAGAGGTGAATGAGAGAGGTGCATTTGAAGCTGGGTAGAGATTTTCTTCTTGTGTGTGTTGGAATTTAAAAACAAAATATTGGCTGCAAGCCTCCAGCCATTTACGGATGACTTCTGCCTTCTGCTTTTTGCTTGCGGAAGTGGAGCCATCGATATCAAAAGGATGTGAAACCCAGCCAGCCTCGGAGCAATTCCGTTTCTGTCAACTCCTCAAAGCACTCCAACAAAGAAAGCAGGAGAAAGTCCTGGTGGAACTGTGACCTGTAATCGGAGCTGGTTGAAGAAGACAAAATGGCCGACAACCTACAGGAGCAATGGTCTCCTTTTATCCTGTCCTGACAAGGGAACAGCTTCTGATCTCAAGAGTGAAGAGGCACACATTCTCCTCATGCAAAAACACCAGGCAGGCCCCACAAATAACCCAGAGGTGCATTTTAAATAAAAGCACACATTCTACTCATGTAAAAACACGCTGGTTCCCGGACCGTCCGTGGGCCAGATTTAGAAGGCGATTGGGCCGGATCTGG
Source organism: Podarcis gaigeae (assembly GCF_964106915.1). Lineage (NCBI taxonomy): Eukaryota > Metazoa > Chordata > Lepidosauria > Squamata > Lacertidae > Podarcis > Podarcis gaigeae. The sequence continues at coordinate 42,936,153 of NC_139689.1, forward strand.
CCCCCGGGCCTTAGTTTGCCTACCCATGGCTTAAGCCAGGCTTCCTCAACCCTGGCCCTCTAGATGTTTTGAGACTACAATTCCCATCATCCCTGACCCCTGGTCCTGCTAGCTAGGGATCATGGGAGTTGTAGGCCAAAAACATCTGGAGGGCCGAGGTTGAGGAAGCCTGCTTAAGAGGGTGAGAAGGGCCCTGCTGGCTCTAGTCTACCGCCCCATAGCTCAGTCCATAGAGCAGGAGATTCTTAATCTGAGGGTCATGGGTTTGAGCCCCTTGTCAGATGAAATATTCCTGCATTGCAGGAATAAAGACCCTCATGGTCCCTTCCAGCTCTGTAATTCTGTGATTCTTATATCTGCCCTGGCCAACCAGGGACGAAGCCCACAAGCAGCATACAAGTGCAAAAGCATTCTCCCTACTGCAGGGGTAGGCAACCTAAGGCCCATGGGCCACAAGCAGCCCATGGAGGTCGTTTCAGCGACCTTTTTCAGCCGTGGGCCGGTCCACCATCCCTCAGACCATGTGGGGGGCCGAACTGTAGTTTGAAGAGAAAAAAATGAACGAATTCCTGTGCCCCACAAATCACCCAGGGATGCATTTTTTAAAAAAGGACATTTTCTACTCATGTAAAAACACCAGGCAGGCCCCACAAATAACCCAGAGATGCATTTTAAAGAAAAAGGACATTCTACTCATGTAAAAACACGCTGATTCCCAGACCATCCGCGGGCCGGACTGAGAAGGCGAATGGGCCGCATCTGGCCCCCAGGCCTTAGTTTGCCTACCCCTGGTTTAACCGGCCCACGAGTCACCCCCAAACCGAGCTGCCCACTCGGCAACTCCTCGTACGCTGCACTAAACTGACACGGCATGGTGCGGAGACTCGCTTCCACGGCGACAAAAATCGTGCATGTGCAAAAAATTGTGGGCCCATGTGCTTAATGCGGCCCATGAAGGAATCTCCGCTGGAGTGAACCGGCCCAGGCGAGGTAAACCTTGCTGCCCCCTACCCTACTGTGTTCCCCAATGCCTGGGATTCAAAGGCACACCTCTGTCACAGGACGTACCACCTAGTCACCGCAGCTCCTACAAGCCATTGATAGCCTTATCCTCCATGAATTTGTCTGCAGCGCTTCTAAAGCCATCTAGGTTGACGTCCGGGCCTGCATCTTGTGGCAGCTAGTTCCACAGTTTAACTATGCAAGGTGTAAAAGAAGCACTTTCTCCCGCCTCTCCTCCATTGGATAGCTCTGGGTTCCCGCATTTCGAGAGGAAAAAACCTCTCCCTCTCCACCCCCGCATGGTATTGTTACACCATTTTTTTCTGAACGGAAAAGGCCCAAATCTTGGGAACTTTCTTCACGGAATGGTAATTTCGGCTGCCCTTTTCCGAACCTCCGCCTCAATGTTTTTCGAGAAGGGAAAACCAGAACTTTAAACAGTATTCCAAAGAGCAGAGACGCCATAGATTTTTCCACCCTTGCCGATTTTCCCATGCAATGCATATCGGCGCTAATATGTTATGTGTAGGGACCGCAGCAAGGCTCCTTGGACTCAGTACACAGTATAAAGGCTCCCTAAATGCAGAAGTTTGAAAACCACGTATTTGGTATGTGTTAGTCATCTCACCTGACCAATCACTGCATTTTCGCAGGAGAGGGCATCCTATCAGGAGGGCCATTCCATATGATGCCATAAGCAGACCATTAGAGCTCCCTTCCATTTGTATGTATGTGTATGTATCTATCTGTGATGGGATAGTGAGCTGCTTGTGCGTAAAAGCTTGATCCCTCTGGGGTTTGGCTGGTCATCCAAACCGAGGCACTAACGGAGCCCCCAAAGCATGACTCCGTCAGTCGCTGGTAGAATCTGACAGTGGGCGTCTACGGAATTTACGCCAACATAAAAGCTGTTTGACGGACATGCGCCTTCGTGACTCTCTGCGTGACAGTTTCCGGCGAAGGGTGGGAGTTCCTAACGGGGGTCTTGTTACCTCTTCGCTATTCTCACTAGAAGTATCCCAGAGCCTCCCCTCCGCTGTGACTCCTGCACTCCCCCTGCTGGTTCCTTCCTCTGCTGCAGATTCTCTCCTATTCTCCTGGAGCCTGTCCACCACCTGTCCCTCCGATGGCAGTTCCCTGACATCCACCTCCCCCCCAGGGCCCCCTTCACCCCCTCCCGCCTCCTCTCCCACTGGCGGTGAGGGCGGAAAGCCCCAGTGGAACTCTCCTCATCGTCCGAGGATTCAAACACTTCTAGCCACGGCGTACCGTCTCTCTCCCCGTCTTCCTCTTCTTCGTCGGAGTCGGCTTCCTCACCCACCCCTGACTCTGGGAACCCTTCAAACTCTCCTTCCTCATCGGTGGTCCCAAAGTGTTCCCTTCTAAATCGTGCCACGGGTTGCGGTTTTCTTGGGAAACGCTGATGAAATGTTTCTATTAAGACCTCGTCATTGACTACCTCTGCTGGTACCCAAGTGTTTTCCGACTCTACTTCCCCCTCCCATTCTACCAGATATTCCACCTGATTCCCCTTCCACCTGGAATCAATGATTCCTGCCACGTTCATGTCGCGCTCTCTCTCTTCTATCACGGGCGTTTGGGTGGCCTCTCTCTCACGCTCCCCCCACTCACGTCCCTCTCGGTACGGCGACAGTAATGACCTGTGAAATACTGGGTGTAATTTCATGTGACTGGGCAGCCTGAGTTTGAATGCTACTGGGTTGACCTGCTGTATGACCTCAAAGGGTCCCAATCTTTTGGGTCTCAATTTCTTACTCCCGCCCTTGAACGGTAGTCCTTGGGTGGATAACCACACCCGGTCTCCCACCCTTATAGTTTCACCTTCCCTCCTATTTCTGTCTGCTTGCTTCTTATATTCTTCCTTGGCTTTCTCTAAGTTAAGTTGAAGCTGACGGTGGATCGCTTCCATCTCTTCAAAAAAATATTCCGCCGCCGGCACGCTCCACCTCTCCCCTCCCTCTCCTGGGAATGCCCGGGGGTGACACCCATAATTTGCCAGAAAGGGACTCATCCCTGTGGACACGTTCTCCGCGTTGTTGTAGGCAAATTCTGCTAGAGGTAACTTATCCACCCAATCATTTTCTCTGTCTTTTACATAACACCTCAGGTATTGTTGTAAAATCCCGTTTGCCCTTTCCGCTTGCCCATTTGTTTCTGGGTGCCGGGCAGTTGAGAAATTGAGTTCTACGTGCAGTAAGCTCATAAGTTTCCTCCAGAACCTGGAAGTAAATTGTTTCCCTCTGTCGCTCAAAACCCTCAAGGGGGCGCCATGCAACCTAAAAATATGTTCTACAAACAACTTGGCGGTTTCCTCCGCTGTGACCGCATGTGAACAAGCTATAAAATGACACATCTTGGTTAATAGATCTACCACCACCATGACAGCTGTTTTGCCTTTGGATTTTGGCAGGTCCGTCATAAAATCTATGGATACTGCCTCCCATGGCCTTTCTGGCGTGGGTAAGGGTTGTAATAGTCCCGCTGGCGCCACCCTCTCTCCTTTCGCTCGCTGGCACCTGTCGCAACCCCTGACATATTCCCGTACGTCCTCCCTCACCTTGGGCCACCAAAACTCCCTGGTAACCAACCACATGGTTTTGTGCTGTCCAAAATGTCCCGCTGTGGGGCTGTCATGCAACTGCTTGAGTACTCTGCCCCTCAGTTCCCCATCGGGTTTGTAATACAACGCCCCGTTCTTTTCTTCAAACCCCCCTGTGTTCTCCTCTGTCCTCCTGAGCTCTCTGAGTTTCTCTTGGGCGTATTCATCGTTCTCAGTACCCTCTATCAGTTCCCTCTGCCCCACCAATGCCGCCCCACACACCCAGCGGTCTTCAGGGATTACATGCCTTGCCTCCGGCGCTCCCTCCCCCTCTAAGTACTCAGGTTTCCTGGAAAGAGCGTCCGCCCTCACGTTCTCGGAGCCGGGCACGTAACGAATCTCAAAGTGGAATTTGGAGAACTCCTGGGCCCATCGCACTTGTCTCTGGTTCAGCACTCGGGCTGTTCTCCAGTATTCCAGATTTTTGTGGTCAGTTCGGACTTGAACCTTGTGCTGCGCCCCAATCAGCAAGTGCCGCCATTTCCGGAATGCTTCATGAATGGCGAGCAGTTCTCGGTCGTATACTGTGTAGTTCCTCTCGGATTTGTTCAACTTCCGCGAGAAGAATGCACACGGTCTCCATTCAGACGTATCTTTTCCCGGCTGGAGAAGAACGGCCCCCACCGCTCGGTCTGACGCGTCAGTCTCCACTCTCATTGGTTGTTGTAGATCCACGTGCAAAAGTTGCTCTTCCGACGCAAACGCCTGCTTTAAACGTTCGAACGCCCGCTGCGCTTCTTCCGTCCAAACAAATTTCTTTTTCCTACTAAGACAATCCGTGATGGGCGCTGTTAAATGGGCAAAGTTTTTGATGAACTTCCTATAGAAGTTTCCGAAGCCCAGGAACCTTTGCACGTCCTTCTTGGTCTTTGGCGTTTTCCATTCCAGTACCGCTTGAACCTTGCTGGGATCCATGGCCAATCCCTTGTCAGACAACCGGTACCCCAGGAATTCCACCTCCCTGGTATGAAACTGACACTTCTCCAGTTTCACCCACAGCCGGTTTTCTCGCAGCTTGCTCAGTACCTCTCTTACATCTCGCACATGCTGCTCCTCATTCTCTGAGTACACCAGGACGTCATCTAAGAACGCTACGCAGTTCTTGTAGAGCAGTGGCCCCAGGACGTGATTCATGAATGATTGAAAGCAGGCGGAGCCCGCTTGTAATCCGAAAGGCATAACCCGGTACTCAAAAGCCCCCAAGGGGGTGAACATAGTGGTCTTCCACTCATCCCCCTTTCTCACACGTATCAAGTTATATGCCCCCCTAAGGTCCAGCTTGGTAAAAATTTTCCCTTTTCTCACCCGTGTTAGAATGTCATCAATTCTAGGCATAGGGAAAGTCACTGGTTCTGACACTGCATTTAGGGCCCTGAAATCACATACAAGCCTGGGCTTGCCCGTGTTTTTTTTGTCCACAAAGAACACTGGGCTGCCCCCCACCGCGGGGGCAGTTTATCTGCTTCTTTTTCGCTGAATACGTCAATCAAGTCAGCGTATTGTGGTGGCACCCTCCCCTTGTCCATCACTTCCATCCCTGCTAGAGTGGCCCTGGCCCCTGCCTGAGCCTCTCCCTCCTTGCAGTGTTCTAGGCAATGTGCTGATCCAAAGGAAACCACTCTCTGATGCCAGCCTACTAGCGGATCGTGTAGTGCCAGCCAGCTCATTCCCAAGATAATAGGAGCTCCTCCCAAGGTGGCTACGTTAAACGCTATCAGTTCTGTGTGTCTTGCCACCCTCATTATCATTGGTACAGTTTGTTGGTTCACTTCTCCTCCCAACAGCTCCCTCCCATCAATCGTGGTAACCTGCAAAGGCTTACTTAATGGGATAGTCTGTATCTGGTGTTCAGCTGCAAACTCCTTACTCATGAAATTACATGAGCTACCTGAATCCAATAGCGCTTTTATCTTCAGTGGGTGTCCGTTTGCCAGTTCCAGCAACACCTCTATCACAAGCGCTGGTCTTGGAGGTTCCGGCGTGGGCACATTCACTACTCCCTGGCCTGGCTGCTGTGCCCTGATGTTGGCAACCAGGCGTTGGCTTTTACTTGCTCCGTGATTTCTTCTTCCTCCTTCCCCCCAACAGTTCCCGCCATCCCTTGCCATTCCTTCCTTTGCAGACAGACTCTGGCAAAGTGACCTGGCTGTTGGCAGAGATAGCATCTCTTGCCGCTCTTTCCCTCCTTCTTCCGCCCTTCACTGGTGTTTGAAACTGCGCGCGTGCGCGCTGTTCCAAGTTCCATCGGCTCTGCTGGCGGGAAAGGCTGCTCCGGAATCTCTGGAATGCGGAAGTCCTTCCAACGTTCCCCCTTTCCTTCCCGCTTTTCCATAGCTCTAGCCTCCTGGCGTGCTCCTATGGACAGCACTGATTTAGTCAGCTGATCCATAGACTCCGCCCTAGGCGCCCGGGAAAGTTCATCTTTCACTGCCGGAGAGAGACCTTCTTCAAACAGCATCTGAATAGGTTCACTAGCAAGGTCCCACCCCAGTCTATGAATCAGCATGGTGAACTCAGTCCAGTACTCACGTACAGATCGGCTCCCCTGTTTACACGCCATTAACTGTCTGCGCACCACCCCCTGCTCGATCTCGCTGGAAAACATCAAGTCCATGGCGCGAAAAAACTTCATAGTGTCCTTTAAGATTTCATTATTGGCTGCCATCAGGGGCCGAACCCAGTCCTTCGCCCCTCCCTCTAGATGGCCAATCACGTACGCCACTCTAGAGTTCTCATCGGGGAAGTCATCAAACAGTAGATTGAGAGCATATTGCATCTCTGTCCTAAAGGCTTGATAGTTCCTGGGATCCCCCCCAAATTTCTGCACCAATCCAGGCACCCGTCTGGCAAGTGGGGTGGTTTTCCCTTTATCCGCATCTTGAGCCCTCCTCTCCTCGAGCCTCGCCGTTTGCAGCGCCAGCTGGACCTCCAACGCCCTGTACCTTTCTTCCAGGCTTGGACCTGCTCCAGCTCCAGCTCCTGCTCCTCCGGTTCCGGCTGCTTCGCTCATGATGCCCTCTGCTTGCACAAGCTGCTTTCAAAGACTGTCAGATTGCTGTGATGGGATAGTGAGCTGCTTGTGCGTAAAAGCTTGATCCCTCTGGGGTTTGGCTGGTCATCCAAACCGAGACACTAACGGAGCCCCCAAAGCATGACTCCGTCAGTCGCTGGTAGAATCTGACAGTGGGCGTCTACGGAATTTACGCCAACATAAAAGCTGTTTGACGGACATGCGCCTTCGTGACTCTCTGCGTGACAGTTTCCGGCGAAGGGTGGGAGTTCCTAACGGGGGTCTTGTTACCTCTTCGCTATTCTCACTAGAAGTATCCCAGAGCCTCCCCTCCGCTGTGACTCCTGCACTCCCCCTGCTGGTTCCTTCCTCTGCTGCAGATTCTCTCCTATTCTCCTGGAGCCTGTCCACCACCTGTCCCTCCGATGGCAGTTCCCTGACACTATCTAAATGTGTGTTTTTATATATGCAATTGTTTTAACTGCTTTGTATGTATATACATAGGGACGCGGGTGGCGCTGTGGGTTAAACCACAGAGCCTAGGACTTGCCAATCAGAAGGTCAGTGGTTCGAATCCCTGCAATGGGGTGAGCTCCTGTTGCTTGGTCCCTGCTCCTGCCAACCTAGCAGTTCGAAAGCACGTCAAAGTGCAAGTAGATTAATAGGTACCACTCCGGTGGGAAGATAAACGGTGTTTCCATGCGCTGCTCTGGTTTACCAGAAGCGGCTTAGTCATGCTGGCCACATGACCCGGAAGCTGTACGCCGGCTCCCTTGGCCAATAAACTGAGATGAGCACAGCAACCCCAGAGTTGGCCATGACTGGACCTAATGGTCAGGGGTCCCTTTACCTATGTATGTATGTATGTGCGTGTGTGTTTTATATAGGTTTTAATTGCATTGCAGATTGCTTCCGGATGCTTCAACAACGCACGATTCATAAATAACAAGATTCATAAATAACAATCATCATCATGATCTGTCTGAATATAAGCCAGGCGCTGAGGGGCGGAAAAAACCCTACAAGCTCCATTTCATAATTACAAATACTATATTGTAAGACTGTAGTACATGACGCTTGAGCTGTATGAGTCATACAGATAAATTGATGTTAAATGAAATGCAGTAACCAAACAGCCTCCAGAGGGGAAGAAAAAAAAAAAAGGAACAGCCTCTCCAACTTCTCAGGGTGCAGTATTTTCACACCTCCGAGAAGCGACTTTTCCTTGTTGGTTCCCCACAGAGAGCATTTTGGCTGAGTGCCCCACAAGCAATATTCAATATTGACCACATTCCTGGAGACCCATTGAAAAGGAAGCTCTCAAGGATGCAGTCAATGGCATATCAGAGGGAGGGAGAGGAGGGGCAAGAGGTGCACAGTACCCCCCCTTTTTTTTTAAAAAAGCAACTTTGTTGTGGGCTTACCCTCATGTCAAATTTAATAGGATGCGTTTTTACACTTCAGTAGTAGCCAGCAAGTTTCGTCCCCACCCACAGCCCCTCGGCCCAGCAGACCAAAATTCCTACCAGCTTTAGTTAACAACACCCACAACCCCTCAGGTGCGACTAAAATCTTTTGCAAGGGAGCCGCGTACAAAGATAACCGAAAGCCGCTTTGGAATGAATGATGCCTCTTTTCACTTCCAGAGGCGTTCGGAAAGACAACAGGCTTGCTGCCTGGCTTTTGAGGTCCTTTGAGTCGTTCAGGCTGCAAAGGTTCTGGGTTTCTGTTGCCCTTCCCAACACGGAAGGGTTTGGTCCCCCTTACCTCTCCTGTCACCACCACCAAGGGCAAGTTAAGACATGAGCTGCCGCAGTAGGAAATACAGCAAGCCGCTAACCCCAGCTCCTGCTGTGAGGGCCAGGAGCCGCACCAGGAGGAAGTCCATGGAGTCCTCCAACGAGGAGTGCAGCTTCAAGACCTGCTTCCTCGTGGTCTCGACGTCTCTCGAGTTGTCGATAACGTGGCCGGCCAGCTTGACCTTTTGGTCCAGGGGCAGCTGGGCAGCAATGCGGGCTTCGGCTTCCGCCTGGGTCAACCCGTTCCGGCGTATCAGGCGGGACAACTGGCTCTGTGGGTCACTTGGAAAAGGAAGGGAAGAGGAACTGAGCTCAGGGAGAAAGTCAGAAAGGTGTGTGTGTTTGTGTGTGTGTGTGTTGTGTGTGTACACCGCCCTCCCATCTATCTAGTCAATTCCGGCTGCTCTTACACACTCCAGCACAGCTAAGACATGGAGAAGCAGGGAGAGACTATGGCCACATACACACCATATGTATGGGATGCGGGTGGTCTAAACCAGTGAGCCTCTTGGGATTGCCGATCAGAAGGTCGGCGGTTCGAATCCCCCGCAATGGGGTGAGCTCCCGTCGCTCTGTTCCAGCTCCTGCCAACCTAGCAGTTCGAAAGCACACCAGTGCAAGTAGATAAATAAGTACCACTGTGGCGGGAAGCTAAATGGCGTTTTCGTGCGCTCTGGTTTCTGTCACGGTGTTCCGTTGCGCCAGAAGCAGTTGAGTCCTGCTGGCCACATGACCCAGAAAGCTGTCTGTGGACAAACACCAGCTCCCTCGGCCTGAAAGCGTCCTTCCTCGGCCTGAAACCATCCAGGGGTCCTTTACCTTTTTGTATACCTATACCTATATCTATATATACCTTATCCTTATGCCCTCCTCTTGGTTTCCAACGGTCATCTAGCAGGAAAACAGACTGGTCCAGCTAGCAATTGTTAACAGTCCAGGGGTCCTTTACTATATATATATATATATATAAAAATATAATGTTTAAAGTCTTACGATACCATTTTAAACAGTCACGGCTCCCCCCCCCCCCAAAAAAAAATCTGGGAGCTGTACTTTGCTGAGAGGAACAAGGGCTACCCCTAACAACTCTCTGCACCCTTTAACAAACTACAGCTCCCACAATTCTTTGGGGGAAGCCACAACTGTTTCAAGCGGTGTCATAGTGCTTTAGGCTGTGAACGTGGCCTATGAAGAGATCTGTGGGAAGGGTCATGGCCCAGCAAAGTAGGCTCAGTTGTCAAGGCTGAGTTCTGAGGGGTGAAGGACAAGGACCTCAACCGGCAAATCTGCTGAGGAAAAAGTAAACACACACAGACACAAAAACCTGTCGAAGGATAGGTAAAGTTAAAGGGACCCCTGACCATTAGGTCCAGTCATGGCCGACTCTGGGGTTGCGGCGCTCATCTCATTTTATTGGCCGAGGGAGCCGGCGTACAGCTTCAGGGTCATGTGGCCAGCATGACTAAGCCGCTTCTGGCGAACCAGAGTAGCGCATGGAAATGCCGTTTACCTTCCTGCTGGAGCTGTACCTATTTATCTACTTGCACTTTGACGTGTTTTCGAACTGCTAGGTTGGCAGGAGCAGGGACCGAGCAACGGGAGCTCACCCCGTCGCGGGGATTCGAACCGCCGACCTTCTGTGGTTTAACAGGAACAGCTAATTAATTCCCTGAAGAGATACGTTTACCTTCTCCATCTAACTCGAGGATGGGACACCTCAGGCTTGGGGACAAAAAGCAGCCCTCAGGAGCCTCTCCCTCTGGAATTTGGGTCTCTTCCCAGCCACACACCCCTCTTCCCAGACCATCCCCATCACTGGTTCTGCTTTGCATGGTTCGTGATTGTTCCTGCATGGAAGGACCAGGTCCTTAAACTCTGATAACGCTCCTTGCTTGCCTGGTGTGTGTGTGTATATGTGTGTGCGTGCAGACATTAGCCTGTTACACAAAGGTAAGGGTTACATTTGTTGCTCTGGTCACTTTTGGCTCTATCCTCACCCATCAGAGGCTTGTGGCCTCTGAAAGATTATCCAGACAGGAATGTGGCCCCTACGAAATAAACTTTTTATACAACTCTGTTCACAGGTTTGCAGGAGCTCCAACCCATTCCAAGGGTCAGTCCATTCGGAAGCGCAACAATATTCTGTGTGGCCCTTTCAGTACTGCCCTTAAAAATGCTGCACAAGCAGTGTTCAGAATTTGCCAGGCGCATTTTGCACCTGGCTATTGGCCACCTGCGACCAGGTGAAGATGCCTGGGCTCCAGGATGATTCCTGATGTCTCCCGCCATATGGAGGTGTATGCCCAAAGAACTCTTGCCTGTTTCACACGCTTGTAGAATTCTATACGTTATGTTTTATCTGCACAAAGATTTTGGGTCTGCCCCCAAAATGGCAAGGAGGCATTTCATTTTAGCGACTGTAACCCTGGTTTTAAGGAGCCATTTGACACCTAGCTTATATATCTGAGTTTCTAACACTGTACAGTAGTCGTACCTTGGTTTTCAAACAGCTTAGTTCTCAAACGTTTTAGCTCCCGGATGCCGCAACTCCAGAAGTGACTTTTCCGGTTTGTGAACTGTTTTTGGAACCCAAATGTCCGACGGGGCTTCTGATTGGCTGCAGGAGGTTCCTGCAGCCAATGAGAAGCTGTGCTTTGGTTTCCGAACGTTTTGGAAGTCGAACGGACTTCCAGAATGGATTCAGTTCCGACTTCCAAAGTACGACTGTATGAGCAACCAGTTCTAATGGATTTGGTTCATCTGAATGGTCACATGGAAATCCCATGTAAGCAGAGCTTGGACGGCTATCTGTCATGTATGATCTAGTTGAGATTCCTACATTGCAGGGGGTTAGACAAGATGACTCTAGTCTAAATTCTAGGATTCCTGACTCAGTTCAGGAGCCAGTGCATTCCAGTGGGCATCCTCTGTCCTTTAATCCGTCAGACTGGCTGGCGCTTTCGTATTGTGACATAACGACATCGTTCCCTGTAATATCCTTACCAGTACACAAGAACGGTGTGCTTCATGAACTTGATCAGCGTGTTGGTTTCAAAAAGGAGTGGAATATCGAGGATCACATACCGATGGCCTACAGGCGGGGGGGGGGGGGGAGAGGTGAATTTTGTATCGCAAATGTTGTAGAAACTGAAAGCATTCATTCCACACACACACACACACACACACACAAAACTGCACAAGGAGTTTTGTGTAAAGCACTGCAAATTCAAGAGTGTGTGTGATTTCATCCCCTTGTCAGATTCTGGAGTAAAATTTGGGTGGCTCCCTGCCTGAAATTGAAAGTGGAATTTTACAGTTGCAATCAGAACAAAGAGCGAGATTTCTTCAGAATAACTCTGAGTCAACGAAGCCAGAAGGCCTCATATGGACATAATATTGGATAAAGAATTAAGGGAACAACTGACGGAAATTAAAACCTCACACAGGAGAAGAAAGGAGAACTTCACCTGTGAATTTACAAATTATTATATGTGTTAATGCGAACTGAAGTTAACTTTTGTAGCTGTGGTATAAGGGATTTTATCAAGAATGGATTGTATTTCGTTTGAGCAAGAGTCTGGAGGCAGAATTAAAGGGAATCAGACCCTGAAGTACAGCAACTGGGAAGCCCCACAACATTTATAATTGGCTATGTAATTGATTTGTATTTGAATTAGTATCACTATTTGGTGTTAAGGTAAAAGGCACCTTTATTTGAGAGGGACGTGGGCGGTGCTGTGGGTTAAACCACAGAGCCTAGGACTTGCCAATCAGAAGGTCAGCAGTTCAAATCCCTGGGATGGGGTGAGCTCCTGTTGCTCGGTCCCTGCTCCTGCCAACCTAGCAGTTCGAAAGCACGTCAAAGTGCAAGTAGATAAATAGGTACCACTCTGGCGGGAAGGTAAACAGCGTTTCCGTGTGCTGCTCTGGTTCGCCAGAAGCGGCTTAGTCATGCTGGCCACATGACCCAGAAGCTGTACGCCAGCTCCCTCGGCCAATAAAGCGAGATGAGCACTGCAACCCCAGAGTCGGCCACGACTGGACCTAATGGTCAGGGGTCCCTTTACCTTTATTTCATGTTAATATAATATGGCGCATATTGGATTTTTGTAATTGAAAATTAATAAAAATTATTTAGCAACAACAAAATTGGACCAGGATCCATATACTGAACACGGCACCGAGATGTCATTTTTCTGAAAAGGGAACGCTCCCCTCCTCTGGCTTCATGTGGCAAACTCCTTCGGAAGCACAGGGAAGTTCCAGCATTATAGTGTGCAGTTCATATTTTATAATATTGCCACTAATTTGAATGACGGGAGTTGAATTACTCCAATTACCTTAATTTGCAGAAAAGTCTAGGTCTTCTGAAGAACAAAGCTTTGAAGATCACCAGTGAGGCTATTTTCCCAGTTCCCTAAACGCTTTCCCCTCTCATCTAAGGGGGTTATATTGGCCTTAGAAACTGGAAAACAGAGAGCTCTGGCTCTCCCTCCCACCCTGTCTGCTTTCAATGAGTTCCTCCTTGTGAGGAGACCCTTCTCTGCTACCCCGAGACCTCCAAAGCAGCCGGCGATATTATCAGGCCCTTGATTAGACAGATTTGTCAGCTGTATTTGTTACAGTTATCAGAGGAATGAAAGGGAATAGAGAGACGGTGCAGAAATCCCAGCTGTCAAACCATTCTTTTACCTTATCGAGTTCAAAAAGAGCTTTTATAAGAGCGCCCGGGAAAAGTGGGGGGGGGGGCCTGGGGGTGCGTGCGAGCATTTCTGAAGGTGTGACATTATGCACAATACTTCCCAAAGACTCTTTTGTGTTTGCTCTTTGAAGGCAACGTTAAGGGAGCAAAAATGCAAAGGGCAAGGATAAAGAAGGAAGGATTCTCAGGATGTAAGCAGTGAATGGATGAGCGCAAACACGGCACAAAGGAAGCAGCTCAGAGGCCTTTTTACAGTCCGTCCCCTCTTGGCCGGCAAAGAAAAATAAAATAAAGTGCAGGGCAAAGGGAGACGATGCAGCTTTTGTCAGCGTGTATCGATGCCCCGAGGATTCCGCAAAGTAAAATAAAAATAAAAATCAACCTCACCAGTAGCTTACCCATTATAAAGTATTTCAAAATCTGTTTTACCATCTCCTTCTGTATCTCAGGGTGAGTGATGGAATTCAGCAGCCGACGCTTTTCGGGCTGAGAGAAAACGATGCTTCCCAGAGCTTCGCGGTTGATCTCGCCGCTCTCCAGGAGAATTTCGGTGCCAAAGGAATGCACAATGCGCTGGTATGCCAGGAAGTGTGGCTGGACCACTGAGGAAAGATGCGCTAACATTAAGACTCCACCAGAGTTGCTTTCATTTTTTTGTCAGGGGTAGCACTGGGAAACTTGATCAGAGCCAAGGGGGACAGCAGAGACAAACCGCAAGTTGAGAAGTGTTGCTTGCGATAAGGCAGTTTGTGTCAGTTCCTACATACGCTCATTCATGAATCCAATCTGTCCCAGTTGCCCATTAATTTGCAAATTTTGTTTTTGGAAATCCTGCAGGAACATTTGTATTTTAAATATGCTTTTTACCACAAAATGCATATTTAAATATGCACTGCGTCTCGACGTATGCGTTTCTATCCTAATATGTGCATTTATCTGAAGCGGAGGCTCCAATACTTTGGCTACCTCATGAGAAGAGAAGACTCCCTGGAAAAAACCCTGATGTTGGGAAAGATGGAGGGCACAAGGAGAAGGGGACGACAGAGGACAAGATGGTTGGACAGTGTTCTCGAAGCTACCAGCATGAGTTTGACCAAACTGCGGGAGGCAGTGGAAGACAGGAGTTCCTGGCGTGCTCTAGTCCATGGGGTCACGAAGAGTCGGACACGACTAAACAACAACATGTGCATTTATAATGCATACTGAGCCTTTTCATTTCTTGGGCCAAGAAATTTGGAGATGTGTTAAATCTGACCGATAACCACATTCTGAGCTGCACATTAGTCCAGCAATTGCAGATCAGCTGGCATCAGAATCCACAGCAGCCCTAGCTTCAACTGGCCCAAACTATTTGCAGAGGTCCTTCAACTGGCAAAAAGACAGGTTCCAAGTGCTGTCGACGGAGAGATGAACACAGCTTCTCTTACTCGCAAGCAGAAAGCCATTTGAGCTCTCCCAAGCTTTCTGCATTTAGAGCTCCTGTCTCCAGCAGCAATCTACAGGCTAACAAGCAAGCGCACAAGATCTGCTCTATTGGAACAGACCAGTAGATCAGCATTCTGTCTTTCCAGCAGCAGTGAGTCAAATAGGTTTAGAAGCTCACAGGCATATTACATTACAATTCCATGATTTAAAACTTCCAACCTAGTTTTATTTTGCTTTTCAAAAGGCAATTGATGGAGAGGGTGGGGGCCGAGTTTTCATCGCACCTACAGGTACAGAGTTTCTGCAGAGATAGGTTTCCTAGGTCAACAGTGCCTCTTGGGGGGGGGTGTGTGTTGGGATCAGAGCTGCAGCGCTTAAGCCAGACTTCCTCAACCTTGGCCCTCCAGATGTTTTTGGCCTACCACTCCCATGATCCCTAGCTAGCAGGACCAGTGGTCAGGGATGATGGGAATTGTAGTCTCAAAATATCTGGAGGGCCGAGGCTGAGGAAGCCTGGCTTAAGCCATGGGTAGGCAATCTAAGGCCCGGGGGCCAGATCCGGCCCACTCGCCTTCTAAATCCGGCCCGTGGATGGTCCAGGAATCAGTGTGTTTTTACATGAGTAGAAGGTGTCCTTTTATTTAAAATGCATCTCTGGGTTATTTGTGGGGCATAGGAATTCATTTTTTCCCTTCAAAATAAAGTTCAGCCCCCCCCATAAGGTCTGAGGGACAGTGGACCGGCCCCCTGCTGAAAAAGTTTGCTGACCCCTGGCTTATGCAAATAATTAAGCCCAGTTGCCCAGTGCTGCTGGGGACGCAGGTGGCGCTGTGGGTTAAACCAAGGAGCCTAGGACTTGCCGATCAGAAGTTCGGAGGTTCGAATCCCCGCGATGGGTTTATTCCCATTGCTCAGTCCCTGCTCCTGCCAACCTAGCAGTTCGAAAGCACATCAAAGTGCAAGTAGATAAATATGTAGCGCTCCAGCAGGAAGGTAAACGGCATTTCCGTGCACTGCTCTGGTTTGCCAGAAGTGGCTTAGTCATGCTGGCCACATGATCCGGAAGCTGTACGCCGGCTCCCTCGGCCAATAAAGCGAGATGAGTGCCGCAACCCCAGAGTCGGCCACAACTGGACCTAATGGTCAGGGGTCCCTTTCCATTTACCTTTTCCCCAGTGCTGCAGGCCTAATCCAAATTAACCATCTATTCTTCCTCAGCTGTTTCTTTTTGAGGAAGAAAACCAGTATGTGGGTAGGCCCCAAGACAACTGGAAGAAAGCATGGCAAGCAACATTGGCCTGGAATTTATTTATTTGTCTCATTTTCATCCCACGAATGGATCCAGTCCGAGAACCCAATAGTAGACCCAACAACAACTCCCTTGGGGATCCTAGAGGATCTATTGCCTCTGGCCAGCGGTCCACTGGCGAACAAAAGTGCATCTTCTGTTCACCCTCATACCAAGGAGAACAGGCTGGCTCACCTTGTCGGGCTATAACATCAGCATCAATGACAGCACAGCCTAGTTCTCGCAGCATAGCAACCACAGTACTTTTTCCTGACGCAATGCCACCTGTCAGTCCTACCAGAAACATCTTGCCCTGGATGGAAAAGAACAAAATACCACTAAGTGACAAAAGAAATGTGAAACTCAGCTTGTGCTCATTTGTAAACTTGGTTCTGAAGAGCTTCAACTTTTCCCTCAACCCACCTCACCACTTAACATCCTATCAGGCTGGATTTGATTTAAATCAAATTGATTCAAATCAGTAAGACTTGATTTAAATCATTTTTTATAGAAAGACTCGTTCTTGCTGGTATAATCTTAATATTTACAACCAGATGAAGGTTTCATTTTTGGAATAATAAATTTTCAGAGTAGTTTTTACAGTTATATCAAAAATTACTGATTTGGTTTTACTATTAGAAAGACATAGACAGATAATTATGAAATTATTGTGAGGTTTAATAAGTTAACTGTTTATATTTGGACAACTTTTCTGCTGTACTTTACTGGAAGGAGAAAAATAATCATTTCCTTAATAACAATTTAAGCAATCTCTTTAACTAAAACAATAACATTATAGCATATGTATCCATGTTTGTTAACTGATGTGGTTAAACTTTTTTAAAAACAAAAACTTAGACTGAGTTTTATACACATGAAAAACTTAAAACAAATCCTTATTTCCTGATTAAAAGCCTTTGGTCTACAATGTAACTTAAACAGAAAACGATCTTTAGAAAGATTTTTCCTCCAAAAGCATTTTATTTTAAAAATCTGATTTAAATTAAAAAATCCGATTTAATTTTTTTAAAAAACCCGATTTTTAAATTTTCTTTTTAAAAAATCATTGATTTTTATCCATCTTATCTGGAATTTAGATGTTTAAAAAATCACAACGGGGAGAAAATAATCACTATATTTTTGAGTTGCTCCCTATCGTTACAAGAAAAATAAAAACACAAAAAACCAACAATACATTGAAATGCAATTCAACCAGCATATCCGTAGTATTAAAACAGCAGCATGCATGACCAATAAAGCACACGTTTTAAATGTCATTTGAAAGAGGTAGAAGTTCAAAGCTTTTCAATACTGAGACAGCCAATGACAGATCCCTTGGGAGTGAGCTCCATAAGGAAGGGACCATCCCTTCTCCTCATGGCTGTCCAATTAAATGGATCTTAAAGGTGAGCCACTGAGTAGGGCCTCCATTGCTGGTGTTAATCCAGGAGAAGCTTCATATGGACACAGTTATTTAATAACTTAACCTGGAACCATTTAGAGTTTCAAAGGTCAAAACCCAAGCTCTCTCAAGGCAAATATGAAAGATTAGGGGGATTGGTCAATGGGCACGGAGTTAAATCACCAGGTTCAAATTATCTGGTTTCTTCCACATAATGTAAAAAAACCAACACCTACGTAACAAGCAGAAATATTACATAAGGATTAGCATAGAATCGTAGACTCAGAAGGGTCCGTGATGGGAACCCCCTGCAATGCATGAATCTTTTGCCATTTCATCAACAGCTACAAAGGTGGCAAAATACCAATACTCTTACATTAGGGTAGGATTGTGAATTTTGTGGCCAATTTTGTGGTGGTGGTGATGGCAGGAAATCTTCTTTTGGGAGTGTGATGGTGTATGTCTACAGTGGTACCTCAGGTTAAGTACTTAATTCGTTCCAGAGGTCCGTACTTAACTTGAAACTGTTCTTAACCTGAAGCACCACTTTAGCTAATGGGGCCTCCTGCTGCCGCTGCGCCACCAGAGCCCAATTTCTGTTCTCATCCTGAAGCAAAGTTCTTAACCTGAAGCACTATTTCTGGGTTAGCGGAGTCTGTAACCTGAAGCATATGAAACCTGAAGCGTATGTAACCTGAGGTACCACGGTGTAGTGAAATCTATAGTGTCTTAAAATTTGAAACTGCCATAGACTGAAGAAAGGTATACGATTTGAAGTTTCAAAATATAATAATACCTTTATAATGATAATGATAATAATAATAATAATAATAATACCTTTATTGTCAATGTACAACCTGTGTACAATGAAATTAACCGAGCCTCCCCCCCCCCAACAAACACTCAATCTCATTGCACTCTGTGTGCTTGTCGCACAACACATCAACCCCAAAAGTCAGTTGCACTATATTATTTTCCGTTCAGCAGCCTAACAGCCCAGAGATAGAAACTGTTTTTTAGCCTGTTGGTAGGACTGATTATACTTCTATACTTCCTGCCAGAGGGCAGATGATTAAAGAGGTGCTGGCTGGGGTGTGAATTGCCCCTGAGAATTTTTCTCGCTCTCCTAAGACATCGATCCCTTGTGATGTCATCTAGCGGGCTCAGGGACAACCCATGATATGATGTGCTATGTTCACCACCCTCTGTAAAGTCTTTTTGTCCATGGCTGTCAAGCCAATGTACCACAATATGATACAATATAAGAGGACACTTTCTATTGTGGACCGGTAGAAGAAGGTCATCAATTGTTGTTTAACATTGTTCTTTCGCAAGACCCTGAGGAAATGGAGTCTCTTCCTAACCACCTAAGTTATATTGTTTTTCCAAGTGAGATCTTCACTAAGGTAAACTCTCAGGAATTTAAAGGAAGAGACCCTCTCCACACACACACACACCCCATATACAATGGGGCCAGTTCCCCTCTCTTTCTCCGAAAGTCCAACACCATCTCCTTTGTCTTGCTAATATTTAGGTGCAAGTTATTCTCTAGGCGGGTGGCGCTGTGGGTTAAACCACAGAGCCTAGGCCTTGCCGATCAGAAGGTTGGCGGTTCCAATCCCTTCGATGGGGTGAGCTCCCATTGCTCGGTCCCTGCTCCTGCCAACCTAGCAGTTCGAAAGCACATCAAAGTGCAAGTAGATAAATAGGTACCGCTCCAGCGGGAAGGTAAATGGTGTTTCCGTGCGCTGCTCTGGTTCGCCAGAAGCGGCTTAGTCATGCTGGCCACATGACCTGGAAGCTGTATGCCGGCTCCCTCGGCCAGTAAAGCGAGATGAGCGCCGCAACCCCATAGTCGGTCATGACTGGACCTAATGGTCAGGAGTCCCTTTACCTTTATTCTCTAGGACCATGTAGATACTTTTTGAACCTTCCCCTTGTACGCTGATTTATTTCCACCTGTAATTAGACCCATTATGGTAGTATCATCTGCAAACTTAATAATTGCAATAGATGGGTTTCAGGGCAAAGCCAGAGACCCTGTGTTTTTAAACAAGGGTTCAGGGAAACCCTTAGGTCCTAACAAGAGCATGGCTCAGGCCCTCTGCAATACGTTACTGTGTCCTACCTCCAGTATCTCATATTTATCCCAGCTTATCATTACTAATCAGTACAGACTTTGCATTTGAAATCTGTGGCTCTTAAAAGAGAGAGAGACAGAGCAAAAACTGGCAATAAGTCGTTTAACTTTGGAAAGGCAGAGTTGGAGTTTTGCAAAAGGGAGATTCCTCCAGAGAAACCGGGAGAAAACAAATATAATTCACCGCTTTCTTCTGCCACAGATGTGGAGCCCCCTGCCACCTACACCTCCAAAATTTCTATTTAAAAGAGAGAGAGAGAGAGAGAGAGAGAGAGAGAGAGAGAGAGAGAGAAGCACTGAAGGATAGAACTGTCTGGCTACCCTGGAATCCCTTCCACTTAATCTCAGAGGCCTGTGACTTGACTGCGGTGGCTCAACAGCGAACGCGGCGCGGGAACTCTGCACGTTCTCAGAAACCCTCGGTACGCCGCGCAGGAAATAAACCCGAACAAGCTTGTTCTCCCGAGGGATATGCCTACCCTCCCAGCCCTCGGGTTCAGCGAAGGAAGGGTCCCGATCCTCGCGAAAACATCCCGCACTTACCAGTTCGGTTCCGCCACCAAATGCTGACTGAGACCTTTTCCCACCCTCTCGTCGGCTTCACCCGTGTCCAAGTTTTCCGACTTCCTATTGGCAGAGAGAAGTCACGCTGGGAAACCCAACCAATCGCTGCCCCCGAGGCTGGGCTCTGCTTCCCCAAGCGCGAAGCCAGTGTCGCGATTTGAGGGAGAGAGAGGCGAGGAGCGCAAGGAATGGGCAAAGAATTCGAAAGGTTTCTAGGCGGTCAAAACTAGTTTTAAAGCTGCTCCTCTTCGCCAGCGAGAAAGACTGAAGCTCCTTCACTGTATTCTTTTTCGACGCCTGCTAAAGGCATTCTTATTTAAACAAGCCTGCCTTGAGGTTTAGAAAGCCTGTACGAATTTTAACTTGTTTGAGTCTGTTCATTCACTCATTCATTCATACATTTTATTTATATGCCACTTTTCCACACACACAAACAGATCATGCTTACAACCAAGAAACAGGAATGCATTTCAAATAAAGACTACAAAAAAACCCCTATTCTATTGGGGTTCTAACTCTGTGTGTTTTAAATTACGGTACAAATTTTTAAAGCGATAATTATTATTTTTTTGTAAACCGCTCTGAGGCTTTCCCCTACAATCAAGCGGTGTATAAATTTTATTAAATAAATAAACTAGTTGTATCGACTGGTTGCTTGAAAGTCTTTGGGACAAAATCCCAGCCGACAGAGGCAGCTGGGTGGCAGTTCTGTGGCAGAGTAGATTCTTTGAATGCACACTACCCTCCCTCCCCTGGAAAAATTAGGATTGTTGCCAGTTCTTGAATTTAAAATTGTTGATGGGTCCAGAGAGAATTTAAGGCAGAGCTGTGTGGTTTCTGATAGGTCCTGAAATGTAAAAATCTGTATTTTCACCTAGTGTCTAACTTCAAAACAAAACACTATAGACTTGTGGGGGACATTATCCCTTCTTGCTTTGGGAAAACTTACTTGAAAACAAACACAAAAACACCTAGTTCCCTCGCTGCCCCAAGTAGATTAGTTAGTGTAGTGGTGTCTTGAATGTTGATGGACTTTGGCTGGGGAAATTGGGTTTAAATATCTACTCAACAGGATGACCTTCACTCAGCCAAACTTCGCAGAAATTGTTGTGCTTTCCTTGGGGCATATATTCTGGTTGTTGCTCCCTGAGGGAGGGAGGTATAAACATGTACCGCAATAGAAATAAATAAAACCCAATACTGAATCCTTTGCAGCTCCTGTTAAAAGAGGATTTTAGGTGACTGGAGGGTCTGTGAGGCTCTGGAGCACTGCTGCCAGCCAAGGCAGAAATAGAATCACATATTCATAACTGATGTTTTATTTGATACCATTTGCTAAATCTGAAAGCAAAAAAAAAAAAAAAATGGCTTCAGTAACATCCCCTCATATTTGGTGGTTATCCAAAAGGTCTAGGAGACACTGAACCCAAAAAAGTTTAATTAACACTATATTTGGAACTTGTGCAGTGGAGGGTGACCCATATGATAGCTCAGTTGGTACAGCACTAGACTCTTAATCTCAGGTTGTGGGTTCAAGCCCCATGTTGGGCAAAAATATTCCTGCATTGTAAGGGACTGGACTAGGTGATCGTCATGGTCCCTTCCAACTCTACAATTCTTGGAATCTGTGAATCTATAAGGATTGGGAATCCAAGCCTTATGAGAAACGGTTGAGGGAGTCGAGTATGTTTAGCCTGGAGAAGACTTAAAGGAGATATGCTAGCCATCTTCAAATATTTGAAGCGTAGTCACATGAAAGATGGAGCAAGCTTGTTTGCTGCTGCTCCAGAACCAACTTAAATGAGATTCCGGCATTGCAAGGGGGTTGATAAAGGCACCACCCTACAGTTACATTTGTATTCTCCCACTTAAGGGTTTATTATTATTAATGTGTCACATCTTGGTGTATTTTTGGTCTTTGTGGAAGCTGCCCAGAGTGGCTGGGGAAACACAGCCAGATGGGCGGGATACAAATAATAAATTATATTGTTGTTGTTATTGTTATTATTATTGTCACATTTGGGGTTTTCCTGCCTGAAGGGTCTATCATTATCATTATTATCAGTGCTTTTTTTTTTACCCAAGAAAATCACCATTTTATAGTTCAAATCAGGAAAAATAAATATAGTAAATGGACAAAAGTATAAAAATTCACAAAATGTTTAGGGGTATGCGTCCCCCCAGGAAAAAGCACTGGTTATTATTAATTAAATTTCCATATCGCCGTTCATCAGACTTGAAACCTCCCAACTCCTAGTACAGCATCGACAACCAAGGCACAGGCAACCAAGGTTTGCTTCCCCCCCACCCGCGTCAGCGCGGTTCACGTGTGCTGCGCTTCCGGTTCCCGCCCTGAGCCGCCAAGAGATGACTACAAGTCCCAAAGCTCCTTGCGGCCGGCCGCCCAATCGCGGCCCGTCTTCGGCTTCTTTTGCGCAGGCGCGGCAGCCGGCGCGGCTGCCCTTCGCCAAGATGGCGGACGACAGTGATACAGCAGTGAGGCGGCCGTCAGGGGAGGAGGAGAACGACCAGCAGCACTGCAGCGACTGCGAGAATGAGGAAGAGCACAACTGCAACCGAGGGTAAGCGGCACGGAGCCGGTCCGGGTCGGGCCTCCACTCTCTGGTGTGAGGGGAGCCGCCCTGATACACAACCGGCGGAGGGGGAGGCGGCGGTCCGGTGGGAGGTGGAGAGAAGAGGCGGGAAATAAAGTCGGCCCTGCCCACTTTCCCTTTTTGCGTTGCTTGATTGGCTGAGGCGACTGGGCGGTTGCGTCCTGAGTGGTTGGTTGCTCTGCCAGTCCGAAAGGGGGAGCCGCTGGTTCCTCGCCCGTTGCAGACCAGCGGCGTGACCGCGAAGGCGAAGCGTTTGCCGGGCCTGCTTCGTGTGAGGGATAAGGAGACCCGCCATAGGGAGGGGTCCGGGACCTAGATATTTGGGGGTTATAGGGTGGGTGTGAAGGAAGTGGGCTGAAAAGCAGGAGCTTGAGGGAAAGTGTAGCCTGGGCGAAGGAGAGACTGGAACGGGTTTTATTGCATGCTTTTATTGTATAGCAGTGCATGTTATTTTGTAGCTCTAAGCGTAAGGTTGGTCCCCCCCCCCAAAAAAGCTGTTATTGCACATCACGAGTTCCTGTGCCTTTAAACTGCTGGGCGAGGGGCAGAAATACAAGAGTTGCATTTCCACACACCCCTTGGCTGGAGATTCTGAATTTCTGCTTCTCACAAAGCTGTTAAAAGAGCCTTTGTTGGGGGCAGCTGGATACACTTGCCCCAGGCCTTGGAGGGATAAGCCAGCTAATGGGCACCGCCAGGGACCTGGTTGGCGGTGGGTCAGGGAGTGAAAGCGAAAATGGCAGCTGCAACCCAAACGAGAAGCCTCTGCTGCATTCTTATTTTTTTAAAAAAGCATTTCTGCCCATGAATGTGCCTTTTTAAGCAGTGTAATTTAACCAATTCATGTGTAGCATTATTAGGGATTATATGAAGTACCAATGGGAAACTTAATTAGGATCAGCTGGTTATATCTCCCTTTTTTTTTTTGTTACTGTCATAAATCACCCTTATTTGAAATCACCCTGCTGCTTTTGTGGCAGGGTGATGCACTAAATGGTTTCTCAGTTGCTTTCAGGCCAACCTTACAGGATTTGCTCCCAGGATATATCAATCTAGTGCCCTTTTGTTCAACAAGTAATGAAAACAGGGACATGTTATGGACAAGCATTTATTTGAATATGGCCATTCCTCCTCAAAGTCTTCACCCTAAGCTAAGCTTATTTTTGATCGTTGTACCTACATAGAGAACTATAGAACTTGGGCTCAAAGAGGCCAAGTAGACATTAGCTGCACTAGCAGTCTCAGAACAAGAACATCTGCACACAAGAGACTTGCCAGACCTTAGCATAATTTGACTCAACCAGAGCAGGACTGACTAAAACGGTATTTGGGAAATGTACAACAGCTGAGGCGCACACCCGTTTCTGAATTCAAATAAGATGCACACTTTTGTACTTGTAACAATAAATGTTTGTTTTGGTGGTGTAAGAAAGAATAAGGATGGCCTGCATCAAGGAAGCCCATCCCCTGTGTTCTTGCAGGAAGAACTGTTCTGAGTGTAACTCCTGGTGAAAAAAGGAAAGGCAGGCGGCACTGAGCAGCCTCCCTGTGTACAGGTGCTATGGGCTCACAGGAACATCTTATTATGTAGTTTTATTTTTTTGATGACCCACTAACACTTCTCTCCCAGTAAATCATTGTGCCACAGTACATGGTTTGAGAATTACTAGCATGAGTAGTAATGCTCTTGCCATTGAGTAAGCCCCATTGGACTCAGTGGGGCTTTCTGCTGAATAGACGTGGATAAGATTCTGCTATGAGGTGCCTGCAGAGTAGACTCCCTAGTACAAATTTGACTTGTTGGCTTTTGGGAAAGGCAGAAAATTTCCTGGGTCACTGCTTGATCTAAAACTGGGATGGAAAGCATTTTAAATGCAGTGATCTGTTATAGGAGACAGATGATGATGATGATGTCTTCAAAAGTTAGTAGCTTCCACATACACATACAATTTCTGGCTGCAAAATGCAAAAGAGCTAAGGGGGCTATTTTCATTTACCATAGGCCTGAGTTAGATCCAGATTGCCAAGAAAAAATAATCAGTTAGAGTGTTATAAGAGTACAGTGGTACCTCGGGTTACATACGCTTCAGGTTACAGACTCCACTAACCCAGAAATATTACCTCGGGTTAAGAACTTTGCTTCAGGATGAGAACAGAAATTGTGCAGTGGCAGCAGGAGGCCCCATTAACTAAAGTGGTGCTTCATGTTAAGAACAGTTTCAGGTTAAGAACAGACCTCCAGAACGAATTAAGTATTTAACCCGAGGTACCACTGTACCTACGGTCAAACCAGCCAGTGTCTTGCTGTGTACTTCTTGTTTTCTTTGATATACTTGAGGAAAAAAGGTTTGTTAAGTACAGGGAGAAGCTGTTTTTGCACTCTATGACCTGAAACAGCTCTTCTATTTCTAAATAGCCCCCAAACATCATCTAAGGAGCTTGCATGTGCTCATTGTCAATGAGCCTCTTAACCACGGTTTGTTTTGAAGACTGAATTGACCCTGTATGTATGAAAGATGAGAGCCACTTAAAATTCAGGTGGTGGAAATGTAGCTATTGAATTAGATTAATCTGTTGAGCATGTATTTTCCTGTTCAGATGAACACTTACAGTACTCTTTTATATCTAATTAAATGATTTGTTCTTTCTGCCCTGTTTGGACAGGTAACAAAGTGGCGTGTGCATATTTTCCACTCCTTTGTTGCAAAGAGTGCTTAGAACTTGGGGGGGGGGGGGGTACAACAACCCTGTTACACAAGTAGGTGGTTGACAGAGGGAGGAATAAATGCCTTTGAAGCAATAGCTGCAGCACTTGGCTCATCTTTCTAGAGGCTTCTTACCTGAAAGGTTGAGTTTTTTTGGGTTCTTTTATCTCTGCAATAGGTGTCACTGGTTTGTGGACGGACCTTCAGTCATTTAAAGTGTGTCTGTTTTTAGATGACCAATCCAAAACTGTTTCCTTTTTGTCACTATTATCAGTCACATACAGTGGTACCTCTAGTTGCGTTCACCTCCAGTTACGTATCCTTCGGGATACATACGCGGCAAACCCGGAAGTATTTTTCTGGGTTTCACCGCATGCGCAGAAGCACTCTACATGCCACGTGCATGCGCGGAAGCGGCACCTCCGGTTGTGATTTCCTCAGGATGCGGCCTGACCTCTGGAACGGATCCCGTTCACGACTGGAGGTAACACTGTATAGCCTTATAGCTCTGTAAAGTAGGCTTTTTAATTTCCCCTAAAGTAGGAAGGAGCTACTGACACACTCGGAACCAAATTGTGACACTCCCAAAGTGGTGTAATGGGAACCCCAAAAGTGGTCTTGGACTTGCTGGCAAGCTCCTTTGGAGGAAGGTAGCTTTGAGGCTTTGGCCTAAGTGCAGTGGCTGTGTTGATAATGGTTGGTGACTAGAGTCCTGCAGAGATCATCTGAAGAACTTGCATTAGGTGGTCATGAGCAGCAGGACTTAAAGCTCTGCTTGTTAAATCTTCCAGGTGTTAATGCTTCCAAATGTTACAAGACATGGCTGGAGAAATCCTACAAATCTTATTATAACTCAACCCTACGCTCCGATACCAAACTGGTTTTCTGGTTTAGCTGCTGCCACAGTGGGAATATGCGTGTGAGGCTATCCTGGCTTAATCAGTCTGGTTTGGCTTGCCTCTTGGTTCATATTCCATGTTCTGCTTTGATGTGGTGTAGCACCCATAATCCAGATCTACAAAGTCATGGCTTCCTTCAGCATACTGTGGGAATCTGTGGAAGCTGCTGAACTGTGGGTTTTGAGATAGTTATTACTATTTATTGGATTTATATACTGCCCTATTCCCGAAGATCTCAGGGCGGTTCACAAACAAAATCATAATATATAAAATAAATTAAAAACAATAGCCCAATAAAAAACGCCAAAAAGAGCCACATTCTAAAAGGGTATTGGATGTCAATAAGATCAACCAAATATCTACCGTATTTTTCGCTCTATAAGACGCACTAGACCACAAGACGCACCTAGTTTTTGGAGGAGGAAAACAAGAAAAAAACTATTCTGAATCTCAGAAGCCAGAACAGCAAGAGGGATCACTGCGCAGCGAAAGCAGCGATCCCTCTTGCTGTTCTGGCTTCTGGAATAGCTGCGCAGGCTGCATTCGCTCCATAAGACGCACACACATTTCCCCTTACTTTTTAGGAGGGAAAAAGTGAGTCTTAGAGAGCAAAAAATACGGTAGTTAAAAAGGAATGTAGGCCTGGTGCCTAAAGGTGTATAATGAAGGCGCCAGGCGAACTTCCCTGGGGAGAGCATTCCACAGACGGAGCCACTGCAGAGAAGGCCCCGTTCTCATGTTGCCACCCTCTGGACCTCTTGAGGAGGAGGCACACGAAAGAGGGCCTCAGAAGATGATCTCAGAAACCTGGTAGGTTCATATGGGAAGAGGCAGTCCTTGAGGTATTGCTGTCCTGAGCCGTTTAAGGCTTTATAGATCAAAACCAGCACTTTGAATTGGGCCCAGAAAGCAATTTTTGTTCCTTACATGATACAGTAAGAGTTAAGGAAGATTCTGGAACTTTTCCGATAAAAACAATACTTAGCATGTGTATAGTCCCCCCCCCCCTAGTTTTAATTGTATTAAAAGCACTTTTGGGTTGAAAGTGCTTTTAAGTTATTAAAGTCGCTTTGTTTTTAAAATCCTTACAGCAGCTCCTGTAAGGTAGGTTTTATTATTCCAATTTTGTAGAGGGGAATGGAAAGAGAGGGGCATGCCTAAGTCTTTGTGAATGCATCGGCGAGGGCACATTTGAACCAAGGACTTCAGTTGCTGATGTGGATTGTAATATCACAACATGGGCGTATACTTGAGGCTCTTAAAGCATTGCTTCCATGGCTCCCACTATCTTGTGACCCTGGCGTGGGCGCTGTGTGGATCTTCTTTGCCCTTCTGTTTTGGGTGTGTGTTGCTTGTTTGGTTTTGCTTCTTTCAGTAAACTGGAACTCTTGATGGAGGCACCTGGTTTGCTTTGCCCTCAACTAGTGGTGCACAATGCGACCTAGATCTTGTGGCTTAACTGCCTGGTGGAAGTGAGTAGGCTTGGGAAGGGCCCTACTAAAGGTTTAGAGAAGAGCCTTCTAGCTTTATAGCTGTCTTTGTCTTGCCAGATCTGGGCCACAAGATACAGCACTGCAGCTGAAGAGACTCTCTCTCTCTCTCTCTCTCTCTCTCTCTCTCTCTCTCTCTCTCCTCTTAATTCCACTTGAGGCAGTGGGGGAAGGTGTCCAGGTTTCCTCCCACTCCCAGACATCATCTAAGGCAGTGTTTTTCAACCTTTTTTGGGCAAGGGCACACTTGTTTCATGAAAAAAATCACGAGGCACACCACCATTAGAAAATGTTAAAAAATTTAACTCTGTGCCTATATTGACTATATATAAAGTAATTCTCTTGAATAGGAATCAAATTTTTCCCGCGGCACACCAGGCAACATCTCGCGGCACACTAGTGTGCCACGGAACAGTGGTTGAAAAACACTGATCTAAGGAGCCTGCATGTGCTCATTGTGAATGAGCCTCATAATTCTTAACCATGGTTTCTTTTGAAGACTGCATTGACCCTGTATGTATGAAACATCAGAGCCACTTAAAATTCAGGTGGTGGAAATATAGCTATTATATTAATCTGTTGAGCATGTATTACCTGTTCAGATGAACACTTGCAGTACTTTGTGTGGAGTACTTTCTTTTGCCACTGAGAAACATAGTATTTTCACTGCTGTCTCAGTAGGATCATTGCTCCTGTACTAATAACCAATGAGCATCACATTTTTGAGTGTATGAGCATTTGCAGTGAAGGAGATTTGTGAGATTCTCTGGCAACTGTGAAATGAATGGCAATTGTGTGTAAAACTTTCATTGTGTGCAAAACTGCAGAATGTGATTAGTCTGTGCTAAAATAGCTCTATGCTGCAGTCTGATTTTCTCTTTGGTTCCATTGCAGTGCATGACCACACTATGCCGAGATTCCTTAATATCCAGTCCAGACTTATCCCTCTGGTTTTTGAAAAGATTACTTGCTTTAAGTATTAGCTGTAGATTTGCCAAGTAGGACTTAGAAGCACCTACATTTGACGTAGCATGGCTCAGCAGTCAGTGTGAAACACTGGAGCAGAGAAGTCTTGGTTGTGAAGCAATGAGTGTTACATTGCAAGGATGTAGATTTTAGCTTAACATTAGAACTTCATAATCTGAAGAGCCAGTCATCAGGCAGCAAGCAAACAACCCAGAGAAGTTGTAGCATAATGGTTTTATAGTTGAAGCCATGCAAATATCTGTCTGGGGTGCTTCAATCATGTCATTGATTGTTTTCCCGTTTTAGAGGAAGTTAGATTCAAAGAATGACTTTCAGCCTTTGTTGTATAGAGTCCTGGAATTCCTTAGCAACTTATGCATGATTAATAAAAGGAAATTTATGCTGCCTTAGGTTCCAGAAAGAAAGGTGGGATATAAATATACTCAATGAAACAAAACAAAATAAACTTCTCTAAAAAAACAGGTTGTGTGTCAGTGCGTCGTGCAATGTACTACCCCAAAGATGAATTGGGTAAAATTTCATATTGAGCACTAGCAAAGCCCAAGAGGCTTCACATAAAATATTCCTCCACCCCCAGGATCTTTTCCCAACAGATGGGTTCTGCAGCAGCTCCTTGGTGGATTCCATTAGGATTTAAAGTTGTGGGAGAAGCTCTTATCTTGGGCCTAAAGCCAGCTTTTGCTACTTGTTTGGGTTTGCCAGCCATTAACAAACAGCTTGCACACTACTAATAGAGAATGCTGTCTGGTTTGTGTACTTGGCTTGTGCAGGGCTGCAGTGAGGCTCAGTAGATTTTGCTGACACCCTGTGCTGACAGAGAGCACTCCCTTGGAAGATACCCCAGAATCATATGCAGCACACAGAATTTCCATGGCAGGCATGCAGATTCATGTAGGGGGACATTTCGAACCAGTGTTCCATGGTGGCATATCAGATGTTCCTCCGTGGAAAGATATTTGTGGTGTGGGAGAGCGCGTGCATTGTGGGTACAGGGAACTTATTTTAATTTTTATACCTTCCTTTTTCCTGAAAACAAGGCCAATATATTATTTTAATCCACAATAACAAAACAGTGATTAAGAAGAGCGACAGATCGCGTGCTAGAGGATTACTTTGCAGCTTAGGTAAAAAAAGGGGATTGCAAAGAATGCTCAGGGTATATTGTCTTTCGTCTTTGCAGCAGCCACCATTGTGCTAAATTAGACAGAAGTTACAAGCTAAGAGTGTGCACATTGTGCTGTGTGGATAGTCCATAACTGTGTTATAACTAGTCAGTGCTGGTGCAGTATTGTCAGGGCTTCTCACACAAGTGGTTCAATAAAGTCTCATTAAGGTGGAAAAATTGGGCCGAGGCAAAATTGCAGAAGACCTGGTCGCCTCAGATAACTTGAGCAAATGAGTCGTGTCACATACTGCAATCAACCCTTCTTTCCAAATTCCTTGCAAAACTGGAACACAGAGATACCCTCCTTCCCCCACACCACAAGAAGCTACAGATTGTGTGAAGTGCACACATTTATTCCATTCAATTTAGTCTGTATAATTTGGGGTTCCAGCCTTGCAAGATGGAAGGAGTCAAGAGCAGTGGTTTCTTTCTTCCCGTACATCCACTAAGGAGCTAGCTTGAAAGAGTGAGTTTCCCCAAGGTGTATTGGTCAAAAGAGACTGTGACCTTGGCACCCGGCCCCAGCTCCCTTCAAGCCCTGCTCTTAGCAGTTGATCTGTAAAGTCCCATCAGTCATGTTTCATTTCTTCCTCAGTGGCTTAAGCCCAGCTGATGACAGTGGGGGGAAAAAGAAGAAAAAGAAACAGAAGAAGAAGAAGGAAAAGTCGGATCAAGTTGATTCAGCCCAAGATCAGACAGTAAAGGTAAAAAGCAAAAATATTTTGCAACAGGTTGGTCATGTTGAACCATCCTCACGTTCTCTTCCACTCCCTGAGCCTCCCGTTCCCTATATCTTTTTTGGGTACCCATAAAGTTAAATTAAGAAAGGCTGGTGGGGATATATGCAGGGGAAGTTCTATGGGGACTGGTTGACCTACATTGTTGCATTTACATTTGTTCTGTTTTCAGTGCGGGTAGATGAGGAATGGTGGGGGTGGAGGGCAGTGTAGGCTTTGAATGTTCAATGGTTTTAAGGGGTAGCAGGAGAATGTCCTCTCCAAAATTTTAAACTTTCAGGGAGGGGGGAAAGTAGGACGTGGTGGTCAGTTGACTCATTGTGCCTTTGGTGTCTTTGCAGGTGACCTTGCCAGCAGAAAGAATGCAGGAGATTCAAAAGGCCATTGAGCTGTTCTCCGTAGGACAAGGACCTGCCAAGACAATGGAAGAAGCCACCAAACGCAGCTATCAGTTCTGGGACACACAGCCAGTCCCCAAATTAGGTACATAATCTTCTCCTTTCCTCTTTTTCTTCTATCTGGCTGTCTTTAAATAGTCTCAAAACATTGGAGAGATCTTTCCAGCCTGTTACTATGCCAATTTGGGCAATGGTTCAGCAGTCCCCAACATCTTGTGCATTCCCCAAACCTCAAGAAACTGTGTAAATTGTGTGAGTGGTCAAGCTGTGTGATGTTTCAGTCCCAGAAATGGGATTGCAGGTAGGTTGGGGAATCAGAGAATGTGGGCCCTTGCAGCAATGCTGCAGACGGGATCTTACTAGTTCTCTTGGACAGAAGCATATGGGACCTGGAAGAATTGGGGGTCTGGAGGCTGGAGCTGCCCAGGAAACTGTGCTAACGCATGTGGAGGGCTAGGAAGGTCCCTTCAGTAATTGTCATGCATGACAGCAATCCTCTCTCTTTCTCCACCCATGCTCAGGAGAAGTAGTGAACACTCATGGACCCGTTGAACCAGACAAGGACAACATCCGCCAGGAGCCCTACACTTTGCCTCAGGGTTTTATGTGGGATGCTCTGGACTTGGGGGATCGAGGTGTGGTGAGTAGGGATGCAGCAGAACTAACCATCCTAGAAGGTTCTCCTCTAAACCATCTCCACCAACCTACCCCACTGCTACCATAGCATCCAGTTGTTCCATCTCAGGATTCTGACCACTTGCATTTTAAGGCTTTCCACAGCTTCGCTAGATGATCCATGTTTCTCCTCTTTCCCTGTCCATTCCGTGTTTGGCTTTTCTTCTGGTGTCTTAATTTTGAGCATGCCGCTGTTCCTCTTTCTTTCTCTCCCTTTGCCCAGAGATTCCTCCTGAAAACCAGCTAGGTTTTTGTGCGGGTAAAGTTTGTCATAGGATTAATCTCATAGCTTTAAGCTTGGCTGACTGGCTGACTTCCTGCGTCTCTGCATTGTTCTGCCTTGTCCACTTCTCTTCATTTTGCCCTTGTTTGTGCCATAGTTTTTCCGTGTGGCCCAAAACCTTTCCTGTTGATCATGTAGAGCCTACCAGCACTCTAAGAGTCAATTTTTATTGACTCGTTTACCTTTTAAAGATGTTATTATTGATATAAACATTTACATATATCATTTAAAACATGCGCACAATTTCATAACACTTTGTTTTTTTGTAACATTGACCTGATCTTTTTATCTCTTAAAAACTGGCCCTCTGTTATTGGTTTGAGACTCAAGACTACACTCGTACATCAACAATGGTTTGATGTTACTTGGATGAGTTATAGCAAGCCTGAGCAAAACATTGGGCTTTGCAGTCTCCCCTCTCCTGCCACTATGCAGCCAGGGAAAGGACTTGTACCCAGAGATGGGTTTTGCTTTCCAAGAAGGTTAGCAACTTCCTGTCATATGAGTCTGGAATCCTGGCAGAAAACAAACTGGCTAGTTAAACAAGCCGATTACATAACCCTTGTCTTGAAGTTGGATTGTTGTGAAACTTTGCAGGGGTTTGGTTTCGCTGTCAAGAAGTTACAGCTTGTTGTGTCACACAGACCAAGAACCGTAGCTTCAAACAAAATCACCCCCCTAGCTGCAAAATCACAGTTGAGCATTGTGTGTGAACGTAGCCTTTTTGTCCCAGTCTCATTTAAAAAAAAATGTTTGGTACATTGCAGCCAAGACACACCTGTGCCCTTAAACTACTTTGTCATTGTGTAGCAATTTTTGTTGTGTCAGTACTTCGCAGGGTAGTTGTTAGGGAGGTCCTTAAGATTCTTCTGCTGGTAGGCGATTGAGAAGATATGAACTACAAGTAGAAGCTGAAGCCGGGTCTTTCCCAGTCTATGTCTAAAGCTATTTTAATGTGCTGCTAGTTTCCCCTGCAGTGGCTCTCTAATAATTCTCGCCACAAGTGTCTTTTCGAATAACTCTGTTCTCTTAAGAGGCAGCTTTGCTTCCTTAAGCAGATTATGCTTTTCTCTCTTGGTTTCTTCAGCTCAAAGAGCTGTACACTCTCCTGAATGAGAACTACGTGGAAGATGACGACAACATGTTCCGGTTTGATTATTCACCAGAGTTCCTCCTGTGGTGAGTTAAGGGTCCGTCTGAATTTCTCTGCGGTGGTCTCCATCTGTAAAAAATTAATACATAAAAATCAAAACTGTCTCCTTATGCTGAAAAAACTAAAATATTGACCCAAGGTCTTGACTTGCCCAACATGGGTCACTACTACCCCATGTGTAAATCCCCCTTTTCCAAGGGTCAGGGGGCACCTGTTAGCTCAATTGGCTAAAGTGTGGTTCTGATAACGTCAAGGTTGTGGGTTTGATCCCCATATGGGCCACCTGCATATTCCTGCATTGCAAGGGGTTGGATGATGAGCCTCAGGGTCCCTTCCAGCTCTACGATTCTATGCCTGCTTCTGTTCTGATAGTTTCAGTTGGAAACAGTAGAAACAGGGAACATATGTAATGTGGGTACATATGTGTGGGATAAGCTGGAACTCATGGAGTCAATCGTTGTCAGCCACTGAGTCAAAATAGTGATAGATGAAAAGAGTTTCTCTCCAAAGGGCACACCACCATACCAAGACAATTCTGCAGCCTCTGCAATTTATACAAATTAAGCATACTTGGGTCATTTGTTCTACTGTGCTGTCATGCAGTCCACCATCTCCTGGCCACTAGGAGTCTTGTTTTCTTCTTCCCCAGCTACCCCAGTTCTGAAATTTTACTGGGCATATATACTGCCAAGCCTATCCGTAAAGCCATGAAACTTGCAGCTGGAAATTTTAACTTTTTCATTGTGTGACGATCTGCCTTTACAGTCGTACCTCGAAAGTCGAATGGAATCCGTTCCGGAAGTCTGTTTGACTTCCAAAACATTCGAAAACCAAAGCGCGGCTTATGTTTGGCTGCAGGAAGCTCCTGCAGCCAATCGGAAGCCCTGTCAGATGTTCAGCTTCCAAAAATAGTTTGCAAACTGTAACAGTCATTTCTGGGTTTGCGGCGTTCAGGAGCCAAAACGTTTGGGAACTAAGCTGTTCGAAAACCAAGGTACGACTGTATACCACGGTAGAGGGGAGCTGTAACCCTCAAGATGTTGCTGGACTCTTAATACCCATCACAGAATTATATAGTTGCAAAGTTGGAAAGGATCACGAGGGTCATCTAGTCCAATGCAGGAAACTTGCCCACCATAGGGCTCAAACCCACAACCTGAGATAAATCTTCCGCCTGAGCTATATCTGACCATTGGCCATGCTGGTGGGACTGATGGGAGTTGGAGTCCCACAGCATCTCAAGGGCCACAGTTTCCCCATCACCTGCTTTATACTGCCATGCTAAGTGTATCTGCCATTTCAGTTACAGATAGGTAGCCGTGTTGGTCTGCCATAGTCAAAACAAAAAAATTCCTTCCAGTAGCACCTTAAAGACCAACTAAGTCAGTTCTTGGTATGAGCTTTCGTGTGCATGCACACTTCTTCAGATACACAGAATACTGCCATTTCAGTATTACCTGCCTAGACTGCAAGGCCTCTTGAAGAGGTTTCCCCCGGGCGTATTACTTGGCAAAGCGCCCTGCGCTTCAGTAGCGATCTCATGTGGGCTTTTGGATCAAGATGTCTTTGACGAGACCCCGTGTTTCTTTCAGGGCTTTGCGTCCTCCAGGCTGGCTGCCCCAGTGGCACTGTGGTGTGAGAGTCATTTCCAGCAAGAAGCTGGTTGGCTTCATCAGTGCTATCCCGGCTGCTATACACATATATGACACGTAAGTCAAGCCACACACTTATATCTCTTGACTTTGGATGCCCTTTGTGGATTAAAGAAAAGGTTTCAATTTGAGCTGGAGCTCAGGCCTGGAGCCATTTTTCACTGTTTCTGCTCCGTAACCTTTCAAATGCGCAGGGTACCTTTGGGCGTGTGCAGAGTGTGCTTTTTTAATTTTATGCTGCGAAAAAGTCGCGTGGAACAAGTCAACCAGGCTTGAACCCCAACACCTCTCGTGTTACAAGTTACGTGGCGGCTGGGATCTTCTGGGGCTCTGCAGGCCTTTATAATAACCAGGTGTAGGTGAGGTAGAATATTGACTGAATAGTATTGCCCGAAAACAGCCCAGTAAATTGGTGTATGCACAAAGAAACAATGTGTGGGGTGACGATAGGGACTTCAGTGTGGATATGAGACTTAATAAATCCAGCTTAAAATAGAGGATTTGCAGAAGAGCTGAGGGAACTCCAAAAAATGTATTTGTGAAAAATTGTGTTAGGTGTTTTTATATTTTTGTATTGTAAAATGAATATTTTTTTTTTTTTAAAAAAAGAGACTTAATAAATCCAGGACGGTCTTTCCTGCTCTCCTTCAGATCGCTTTTCAAAATGTGACAGAGAAACTGTTCTTCAGAGTTGTTGTCTTTCTCTTCCTCTGAAGGGAAAAGAAGATGGTAGAAATAAACTTTCTCTGTGTGCACAAGAAACTGCGTTCCAAGCGGGTGGCCCCTGTGCTGATCCGGGAGATCACCCGGCGGGTCCACCTGGAGGGGATTTTCCAGGCTGTTTACACTGCCGGTGTGGTACTGCCAAAGCCTGTTGGTACCTGTAGGTGAGTGTCATTTCATTTCATACCCAGAGGTCTCAGGGAGGTTCACAAAAAAGAGCACAGTATGGGATGTTGATTAGGTCAAGCAAAGGCCTGGTTAAAAAGGAATGTTTATGTCTGGTGCCTAAAGGTGTATATAAGGAAGGCGCCAGGCAAACTTCCCTGGGGAGAGCATTCCACAGACGGGGAGCCACTGCAGAGAAGGCCCTGTTCTCGTGTTGCCACCCTCCGAACCTCTCGAGGAGGAGGCACACGCAGGAGGACCTCAAATGATGGTTGTAGGGTCTGGGTAGGTTCATTTGGGAAGAGGCGGTCCTTGAGCTGTTGTGGTCCTAAGCTGTTTAAGGCTTTATAGGTCAAAACCAGCACTTTGAATTGGGCCTGGAAACTAATGGGTAGCCAGTGCATTCGAACCAGGATCAGTGTAATATGCTCTGGTGATGTTCTGGTGAGCAACCTGGCTGCTGAATTCTGCACCAGCTGAAGTTTCCAAACAGTCTTCAGAGGCAGCCCTACGTATAACGTATTGCAGTAATCTAACCTTGAGGTTACCAGAACATGGACAACAGCAGTTAGGCTATCCCTGTCCAAATGGGGCATAGCTGGGCTACCAGCCGAAGCTGATGGAAGGCACTCCGGGCCACTGAGGCCACCTGAACCTCAAGTGTCAAGGTGTCTTACCTCGGCTTTACTTTTTTCTCCTCAAAGGTGGCTTCTGAGTTCCACAGTTCTTTCCCTCATGTCAGCTCTCCAATAGCATCCTGTCTTTTGCCAAACCTGTCAAACGCACTGTGGCGTTTGCCTCCTAGAATGGGTCATTAGGAAAGGGTTAAAATGGGTGTGATGTGATTGGCCAGTGAGAATGCAAGGGGGGAATAAAAGAGTGGAAGGTTTTGAAAGTCAGTTGAGTTGAGAGTTGAGGCTTGGGAGTTGAAGAAGGAAGAGGGAGGTTTAGGTGTGGGTTAGTAGAGTTGTATTGTGAGAGAGTGAGAGGAATTGTGAGGTGGAGTCAGATAGATAGTTGGAATAATCAGTTTGGAGTTGTTAGGAACTAAGAATAAGAAACTGCCAAGTAAAATTAACTGTAACCATAAGCTTGTTCCTGCATTTAAAAAATAAACTTGATTATTTGTTTGTTAACAACTGACAGGACTCCGTGTGTCCCCGTGAGATACGGGGTGGTGGCAGCGGAAAAAGCAATTGTAGTGGCGGCACAGGGTCAATAGACCGTCAAACATCCGGGGGCCCTGTGCGTGATCGCCACACGCACCTTCAAGTCTCCTCTTTCCATGATACTCGTGCTGCAGCTGCGATAGGCAAGGGAGATTCTAGAAGTATCACCACTGCCCAGAGAGCAGGGCTCCATCTCTAACCCCTGACTGACTGGATAACAGGGGGAAGAGGGATGCCGGGAAATAAATAATAGGGCTTTCTTGCAAGAAGAGTTTCAGCCATTGTTCTGGCAAGATGATTGATTGATTGATTGTGTGTGTACCTTTCTGGGCCTAGGAGTAAAATGTACCTCCACTTTTAGGTGATACTGAGTTAGGCCTCAAGTTACTAAGGCTTCCGTGGAGGAATGATGGGATCCGAGTGGGCTGTCTAACCAGGAAGGCTCCTCTTTCCGGCAGGTACTGGCACCGGTCCCTGAATCCACGCAAGCTGATTGAAGTAAAGTTTTCGCACCTGAGCAGGAACATGACTATGCAACGCACCATGAAGCTCTATCGGCTTCCGGAGGTCTGTGATGGGCAGGGCAGTAACCTCAGTGGGGCCTTTGTGTAAGAATCTTTCAAGCTGAGATTGTATATTTGCCACACTTTTCCTCACATGAGCGAGGCAAGGAGTTTCAGAGCATGCGGGGACCCCGACCTTTCTGCACTATTTCCCCACGCCTCACAAGTTCCATGTACAGTCGTACCTTGGTTCTCGAACTTAATCCATTCCGGGAGTCCGTTCGACTCCCGAAACCGTTTGAAAACGAAGGCACGGTTTCCGATCGGCTGCAGGAACTTCCTGCAGTCAAGCGGAAGCCGCGTCAGATGTTCAGCTTCCGAAAAATGTTCGCAAACTGGAACACTTCCGGGTTTGCGGTGTTCGGGAGCCAAAACATACAAGTACCAAGGTGTTTGAGAACCAAGGTATGACTGTACACTCTGGGCCCAAACCAGATTGTATTTAAATGAGAAGTACCTTGTGAGCTGTACCCCTTGAGGTCAGGAAAGATTTCCTTCTCACCCCAATTGCATCTCAGCATGAGCTTTTCTTAGGTTCTCCCCCGCCCCGTTCTCCTTCCTCCATATCACCAGAGATTATTCTGCATCTAGAGCAGCAATCCCAAACCTTGCCAAGGGCACACCGGAGTCCCACGAGAGAACTGTTCACGAGCCGCAAAGAAATAATTACAGGCTCCTCTGAGTCCAGCTCATCCATCTGCAGAGAAGATTGCCAGCTGCATCTCTGTGCAAGGTGTAGTCTTGGCCTTGCCTCCTCCTAATCATTCTCTTCCATGGCTGGATAATTCCGCAACATCTCTGCATCAGAATGTGATTGGAGCATTCAGTCCCTCTTGTAGCGCAGGGACCACAGAAGGTTTGCTTATTTGGTCTCCAGAGAAGGCAGTGCTCTGGGCTTGTTTCCTTCGAAATCTAAAGGCACACACTGCAGAAGCATCATTCACAGAGGAGGCAACCTCTCCTGTGTGGGGAGTTTTCTCTCATAAAGGTAAAGGGACCCCTGACTATTAGGTCCAGTCGTGGACGACTGGGGTTGCGGCGCTCATCTCGCTTTATTGGCCGAGGGAGCCGGCGTACAGCTTCCGGGTCATGTGGCCAGCATGACTAAGCCGCTTGTGGCAAACCAGAGCAGTGCACGGAAACACCGTTTACCTTCCCGCCAGAGCGGTTCCTATTTATCTACTTGCACTTCATGCTTTTGAACTGCTAGGTTGGCTGGAGCAGGGACTGAGCAACGGGAGCTCACCCCGTCATGAGGATTTGAACCGCTGACCTTCTGATCGGCAAGCCCTAGGCTCTGTGGTTTAACCCACAGCGCCACCCCCGTCTCTTCTCTCTTATACTCTAAAGCTAAAGCTTGCACATGGAGTATGGCACCCTTAATTTCAGAATAGTTGGGGGGGTGGAATGTTGACCCATTTGACAAACCACAGAAGGGCAAGTAATGAACAGACAAATGAATTATTTTAAAAGAACATTGGTCATTTATTATATTCTGGAATGGCAAATTTCCAGACAACATTTATCCATATCATCCTTTTGCAGTGCTATAGTGTAGCATATATTTATATTCCTTTAACAACATAATTAATAAAAAGGTGCTTTCTGGGGGGAAAAGAAAAACCAAAGAAAAGGCTTCTTTGTAGAGTATAAGGGTGAACTGCCCTTTTTTTTTTAATTCAGGAGAAAAACTAGCATCAGCCACCAGAAATGTTGGAAATGCAGATCAAGAGCCAAGATGGTGGGTGATACAGTGATTATGTGCCCCCTCCCCCACCAACATTTTAAAGGAATTCTTCCCAGCATCAGATTGGCTACTAACACATAGTTGGGGGTGCTTTCCATTCCCCTCACTTGGAGTATATGTCTAGCTTGCTTGAGACACTAGCTCCAGATGCACCTGCTTTCTCCTCTCATGCCCCCACTATAATGTGAATTGTATTTAGGTTACCTGATAAGGATAAGGAATTGTATTTAGGTTACCTTGGACGGGTATTTAGACAGCCTTTGACCCTTTCCTGATTCTCTGGCTGTAAATATTCTGATTCCAGAGTCGATCAAATGTGGTTTGTTGTGTCAAAGTATATCTACTTGAAGTCAGGACATAAGGAGGGTTCACCTTTTTTAATTGGGAGAGCATCAGGTCTCCGTAAATTGAGCTCAGCTCTGTGCTGGTGTTAGCGGCTGCCGTGTGGAGTTGCTGGGCAAGCAGCCATCTCCCAAGCTCACAGCTGTTCCCTGTGCTGATTGGGTGATTTTTGCTACAGGTCCCTCCCCCTTTTTTTAAAAAAAAACTTGAGATGTAATAGAGGGAAATCTTTCAATTTGCGAGTGGCCCTGGCACACAGGTGATTGGGCACTGCTTGGTAACAGTCACAGGGTGGCAACCATGCCATGTGAACCACCTGAAATAGTTGAGGCACATCTTTTGAGACTACCCATCATACCACAATTGCAACAGTGATTTCCAGAAAAAGAAGTTCCAGTGTGACTCTGGGCAACTCTGCACTAGCACCACATTTTGGGTTGTCGTTGTGCCCGTTACTTCTCCCTGCCAGTGGGCAGCAAACTAGCACAGAATCTGATCTGGTAAGTGTGTCTAGAGGAGTTTCCACCACCCCCAATGCCCTTAAATGCACTTGGTCCCCCCCCCCCCCAAGAAAGCCTTATGTGGCTGCTTCCTTATTCTCTGGATCTCATGCATAAACCCTCCAGAATTGTCCTTATCTAGCCACTTCCCTTCTGTGCCTGGGCAGTACGATTAGCTCAATATAATATTCCTTTCCGTCTGAGCCACCCCAGAGCCAACACAAAAGTGCTTTCACTGGCCAGGACTGCAATCTCCAGCCACAGGAATGTGCATGCAGATGGGTCATCCACGTAGCTTTGGGGACCCTGCGCATAGGTTTGCTTGGCACAGAAGCTGCGCAGCACAGGCGCTGCATTGCACAGCTTCCACAGCAGGAGGAGCCAGAGAACAGGGCTGTGCAGTCTCTGATAAGATTTGTCTGCTGGGGTCACCTTGGAGGGAAGGCGCCCAGCATCACTTCATCGCAGAAGGAGAGCGAAACAACAGCCCCAAACATTTTTTAGAACAAATTGCTTAGAAAATGTTGGAGAAGGACGTGGTAGTAAAGGGCACCTGTGGATCTCGTTTATCGGGGTTCAAACTTTCTCCCTTCCCTAGAGATTGAACACCGGGCATCTTGGCGGGTATTCAGCTAAGCTTCCATCACCGTAGACCTCTCAAAATTAATGAGCACGACTCAAGTTAGGCCCATTCATTTCAGTGGTTGTCCTTGCGGTAAAACTTAGTTGAAAACCACCCTTGTCACTGAGCGTACGGTCTGCAAACTGACAGTCTAGCTGTGTAGCCCTTCCTTCACTGTC
This sequence comes from Podarcis gaigeae, assembly GCF_964106915.1. Taxonomy (NCBI): domain Eukaryota; kingdom Metazoa; phylum Chordata; class Lepidosauria; order Squamata; family Lacertidae; genus Podarcis; species Podarcis gaigeae. The sequence goes on from NC_139689.1 coordinate 42,976,874, forward strand.
AGCCAGGATCTCTGTCCCCAAATGCCTTTCTAAGCAAACCCTTTTCCTCTGACTCTTCCCCCAGACTCCAAAGACCCCAGGGTTGCGGCCGATGGAGCAGAGAGACATCCCTGCTGTGCACAAACTTCTGGCTGAGTACCTGAAGCTCTTCAACTTGACCCCTGTCATGAATGAGGAGGAGGTGGAGCACTGGTTTCTACCCCAGCCCAACATCATAGACACATTTGTAGTTGAGGTGAGGAGCGCTTTCTTCCCTGTCGCTTCACAGCCAGTGAGCAGAGGGCAGGGAGAAGGGGTTTGGGAGTTCTGCAGAGTCTGTCTCCCCTGTCCTGCGGAATATGAAGTAGGACAAATTGCATGCAGGTGGGCAGATTTAGATAACTGGATGCACAATAATAATATAAAAAATCGGTGTCACATCTTATGACCTTACTCCACAGACAGAATCAGGATCCTTAAATACATTCGTACCTTGGAAGTCGAACGCCTTGCCAGTCGAACGGTTTGGCTCCCGAACATTGCAAACCCGGAAGTGATTGTTCCAGTTTGCGAACGTTCTTTGGAACCCAAACGTCTGTTGTGGCTTCCATGGCTTCCAATTGGCTGCAGGAGCTTTCTGCAGCCAATCGGAAGCTGCGCCTTGGTTTTGGAAGTTGAACGGACTTTCAGAACGGATTCTGTTCAACTTCCAAGGTACCACTGTACATGTTTTTAAGTATAGAAAAAGCCGTACTCTTTTGGGATAAAGACAGCTGAACAACTGTGTGAAGTGAATATATGAAGGGCATTGCTGAACTTGCAGTCAAATTGAACAGATTTTTCACGCATTCAAGCTGAATAAGGTGTTAGAATGGATTTTGCTCTTGTAGACTGCTGTTGGGAGGGAATGCCAATTTTAATGCTCCCCCACATAGAAGAATATCATGGTAAATCACTGGCTCCCAAACTTGTTTTCCCATAGAGAACTTGAAAATTGCTAAGGGGCAGTTAATGATTTTTCTTCCTGTTGCAGCAGTTGCATTGTGCTAGATGCTACGTGATTTTTAATTGTATTTTTATTGCTTCGTTTATGTCTTACGTATTTTATTGTATAGGCAACCCCCCCATTTACGCGTGTTCAGTATGTGTGAGACCGCACACACATGTATTTGTCAAACCTGGAAGTGACCCAAAAATGTCACGAGAAGAGGCAGGGCAGGAGCAGAACATGGTGTCTGCCGGCTTTTTCAATGGTGTTTCAAATACACGCAATTTCACTTAAATGTGCAATGCCTGTGTAATTGGGGTGTGCCTGTATTACAGTTTGAACTCCACAGAATTCAAATTGTAATACAGTAAATTGCAATATAAGAAACAAAAGCAATAAAAATACAATTAAAAACCAGCACCAATATTTCATGCGCTGTCTTCAGCCACAAATCCACAGGCCTGCTGCAGGTCCCCTGAATGAAGCTTATGGACCACCCTTTTGGGACTGCTACTGTAAATTCAAAAGCAACAAGTATTCCCACATCAGTGGAGAGGTTCTAGCTCAGCCCATTCCTTGCTGTGCTAGGTTTCTGCATGGCTTTCCCCCACCCGCAGTCTGAAGTTCTGTCCATTAAGAGTCATTGCCATCTTAATTCCCGATCCATTTTGTTTCTTTTCTAAACCAGAATAATATTGCACCGTATTTTTCGCTCCATAAGACACTTTTTTCTTCCTAAAAAGTAAGGGGAAAGGTCTGTGCGTCTTATGGGGCGATTGCACTGGATGGCAGAGGGATCCCTCGGCTGCCGCTGCAGTCGCAAGCTGAGGGATGCCTCCGCAGCCGGAGCCATGGCTCCCGTCCATCACTCGCTGTAAAGCCAGCAGAGCAAGAGCCGCTGACATGCTCTGTGCAGTTCTTGCTTTTCTTGCTTTAAAGCAAGAGCCACGCAGAGCTTGTCAGCGGCTCTTGCTGGCTTTATAGCGAGGAGGGAGGAGGGATGGGCAAGCAAGTGAGGCGGAAGCCTTGTAAGCGGCTCTCGCTTTGCTTTAAAACAAGAAAAGCCAGAGCAGCTTACACGCTCTGCGCAGAATATATTTTTCTTGTTTTCCTCCTCTAAAAACTAGGTGCGTCTTCTGGAGCGAAAAATACGGTAATTGGAGAGAAGGGAGGAATCAGATCTTCTTGGAGATCTGAGTAGGAGAGGGCAGGCCCGATGGCAGATGAAGCCCCCTTGCTTCCCCCACAACTGAAGACTGACAGAGTCTGGGGGAATTAATTCTAAAATGTATCTCACTGTTTACTTCAGAACACCGATGGGGAGGTGACCGACTTCCTGAGTTTCTACACCCTGCCCTCCACTATTATGAATCACCCAACCCACAAGAGCTTGAAGGCGGCCTATTCATTCTACAATGTCCACACCAAGACACCACTTCTCGACCTCATGAACGATGCCCTTATATTGGCCAAGATGGTAAGCTGCGCTCTTTAGGTTACGTTATTTCCTTAATGTAACATTCGGGGAAACGTGCTAAAAACAATCTTGTTTATCAGAGCCCAATATATGTTAAGGAGACCCGAGGAGCAGTACAGAATTGATAGTCCTGAATATCTGAGTTATGGGGTTTTTTTAAAGCAACGTTCTCTTGGCACTTGAGTGGGAAAAACTGGCCTATTTTTTCTGGATCTTAAGGAATTACAAAGCATACAAATAAGCCCAATGTCTCTCCCTGCCGTACCTCTTTGTGCAGAGGGGCTTCGATGTTTTCAATGCACTGGATCTCATGGAGAACAAGACCTTCCTGGAGAAGCTGAAATTTGGGATTGGAGATGGAAATCTGCAGTATTATCTCTACAATTGGAAATGCCCCAGCATGGGGCCAGAGAAGGTAGGTGACCATTGCTGTAGAGCAGGGACGTCCAACTCCTAAGAGACTGCAATCTACTCTCAGGGAAAAAAAGCAGGCAGTGATCTACCCCTTTTGGGGGAGTTCAGGTCATATTTGTTGACCTTTTTTTAGGGAGGAGAGTCCCGTTATTTTGGGGTCCCGTTTTTGGGGAGAAAAGGAACAAATTTTAGTAAAGGGGAATGGGGAGAAAACACTCACCTAAAAATTGCAAAGGAAACAATCTGCCTCTCAGTGAAAACTCCAGCGATCATGCGTGAATGGAGAATAGGAAAAAGGGACCGGGCTGGGAGCTTAGACCAAAGATAAGGAAAAGGAGTCAGTCCAGTGATCGACCGTGATTGACCAGAAGCTCCCGGGGATACTAGTTGATCCCGATCAACCTGTTGGATATCCCTGCTATAGAGTGTCTTGGGAAAGGCCTGTCTCTGAATAGGCAAATGACCTGAAAGAAGGGCGACTCCACATCTTCCAGAGTTGAGTTGTGAAGCATTGAATGACCAGGTTTGCATGTAATGCTAAGGACTTAGCGTGAACAACCAGACCGAAGACCAAACAGCTGCAGTGCTCCTCTTTTCATCCTGGGCTACCCAGGGCAAAGCCATGGTTGACCTTAGCAACGTGCCCAAACCTGGCCTTGTGGTTTTTCTCGCTCTAGTCAAAACACAAATTGTTCTTGCTTTTCCGCTTGGGGTTTATGTGGAAAAGGCACGCCACATGTCCTAGTTTGGATAATAACAAATCATGACTTAGCCCTGGATAACGCAAGTAGCAGTGGGACCCAAGGGAGAACCACTGCAACTACGATCTTTGGTTCAGGAACCCATCTGTCTGCTAAACCATGGTTTGGATTAGATTTATGGCTGATGGTTCGCTGGTGGAGAACGTGGCACTTGCTGTTTTCTGGCCAAAGACCAAACAGAGAATTCCCAAGTCCTTGTACTTCAGGAGCTGAAAGAACTTTCTGCTTAAATACTTCAGGAACAGATTTGACCCGGGATGAGGTTTCAAGTAGTTGGTCGATTATTTGATTTTAATTAATTTCTATATAGTATAAATCTTGATAAGCGGTATACAGAAAACTGAAGCAACAACAGCCAACTTCAAATATTACAAAAATACCCAGTTACGTATAAAAATGTTACACTGATGCATAATAACAGTAGTAGTAGTAGTATTGTAAATTGCCCTGTCATCCTCAGATGAAAGGCAGTACAGAAATTTAATTAATAATAATATTAAGACAACAGATTCTGGCTTGCCCAAGGCCATGCTGCGAGGCTCGTGGACTAGGCTGCGTCCTCTATGTCCTAATCTGGTACCATGAGTCTTAATGACCCCCACAAAGTCACTGGCTCAAATGCCCGGCTTGTTGTTGTCTCCCCATATGCTTTGTCTTGCTCCTGTCCCAGGAGTCCCAACTCTCAGTTTCTGTCCCATCTTCCAATAAAACTTCAGATGCAAAGGTTCCAAAACACGCAGAATTAGCCCTTGGAATTTTATAGAGATGCACAGAGAGATGCTGAATTTGCAGAAGTCTTTTATATTTGGCACATGGAAGAGTTGGCCCTGGTAATGTCCCCTTCAGCTTTGCACTTCTTTCAATGTCATCACCACTTCCTCAAGGGCCTGAAATTTAACTGCAATCCTCCACGATTCTAAAAGAGTCTTGAGTGTGCACAGACATTCAGCTTGTAGGAGCAATTCTAGCAAGAGTAAGGAAACTGTGCACATTTCCAATGTATCCTCATGCCACCCTGGTCGATAAAATTTAAATCATCCCATTTATAGATGGAATTGAACCGAGACTCTGTATCTTCTTCTTCTTCTTCTTCTTCTTCTTCTTCTTCTTCTTCTTCTTCTTCTTCTTCTTCTTCTTCTTCTTCTCTGTATCTTCTTCTTCATTCATTCATTCATTCATTCAATTTATATACCGCCCTGTGCCCGGGGGTCTCAGGGTGGTTCACAGAATAAAATCAAAATAGAAAACCACAAAATATCTAATAAAAATAAAAGCAACAACCCAATAGCTCCCCCCCCCCCCCGAACAAAAAACACACATTTTTAAAGGGTATAGGATGTACATTGGATCAACCAAAGGCCTGGTTAAAAAGGAACGTTTTTGCCTGGTGCCTAAAGGTGTAATGTGAAGGCACCAGGCGAACTTCCCTGGGGAAAGCATTCCACAGATGGGGAGCCACTGCAGAGAAGGCCCCGTTCTCATGTTGCCACCCTCTGGACCTCTCGAGGAGGAGGCACACGAAGGAGGGCCATGGAAGATGATCTCAGGGACTCAGCAGGTTCATATGGGAAGAGGCGGTCCTTGAGGTATTGCAGTCCGGGGCTGTTTAAGGCTTTATAGATCAAAACCAGCACTTTGAATTTGATAGCCAGTGCAATCAAACCAGGATCGGTGTAATACGCTCAAAGCAACCTGGCTGCTGAATTCTGCACTAGCTGAAGTTTCTGAACAGTCTTCAGAGGCAGCCCTACGTATAACGCTTTACAGTATACAGATGCATTTATGCGCTTCTTGGTCCCCGCCACTGTAACTGTTGGGGCACAAGGCCTCTTTTGTGCAACTGGACAGCTTGCACCCATCCACGAAGAAACAAAAGTTCTCAAGCTTTCCTAACCCTTCCCCTTTATGCCGGTTATTTCCATAGGTTGGCTTGGTGCTGCAGTAACCAGTAATCTCTGGAGAAGTGCTGGCAAAGCCGCTGAAGACGGGCTAGAGTGGAACTGCTGGCCGTTGCCGTTCAGATGTCTATGGAAGTGCAACCCTCCTGCGGAGGAGCTGGCGCCCCCCTACACTGGCCATGCGGACCGTCCACTGACACTTCTGATGATTGTACCATGCGCCTCGGAGTGCGCCGACATGTTAGCATCAGCACTTGGCCTCCTCTCCCCCCCCTCCCCACCCCGTACAACCACGATCAAGGGAATGTAACTGCTGAAAAACTAGCTCACAATTGGCATATATTGGAGTTAACGGGTGAATAATAATAAAAAAATATATTATATATTCTATACTTTAACCATGTTTGCTGTTCAGCGGAACTGGGACTGGAACCATGGGGTTGCTTAGCTTTCTGTTGTAGAAATAGCGTTGCAAATGGCCCAGATTGCCCCAACCATCACCAGCAAAATTTGTGGTGTATGGTGCGTCCCAACACCCAGCTATATCCAGTGTTTCTCTTTGACATCCAAAGCACAATTGAGCTTCAGTGTGAGTTTTCTCTGGTCTGGTTGCTCAAGGCTGGTGCTAGTTAATGATGTTGGGGTTGGTTTGTTTTTTAAAGCCAATTTTCTGCCTTGTGCATGCAGCAAAGGGCTAACGTGCTTAATACTTTCAGCTTTTCTTTTGGAAAGAAATAAAGGGCTAATTTAGTGACTTACGGAGCTGTCGCAGAACTGAACTCTTGTGGGATGATGTATGTAGCTGTCCCATCTCTCCCGTCCTGGACTTGCGCGAAGGTTTGTCGCTGCAACACTTGACTCTCCAAACTGTTAACAGCCTGTGCCTTTTGGCTCTTAAAATCCATGTTGGCCATGCCTTGCTTTATGGGAGCAGTTCTTCATTTCCCCCCTCCAAGAGATGGGAGTTATTTGGGGCTTGCGATGTCTTGGAACTACAGCTCCACCCCATCTGTGTTTTCTTACAACAGAATCGAATGCACTGCCCGTTTTTCGACCTTTCCTGAGCTGCAGCGTCTCCCTTCTGCTTAAGTCAACTAACAGTCCGCTTGTACTGCCCAGCCCTGAAAAGAACATTTTTGTGCTCCCTTCTGTGAGAATCTGCTGATATTATGAGAAACTTTCCTGGCAGTTGTGCCTGTTGCCTGTCCGCATAAACCCATGAGAATTTCATTCAAGCTATCATGGGAATGGCTGTCTGTAACTTTGCCAATTAATGCTTGCAACGGGAGGCAGACCATATTATGTTGCTGGTGTATCTGTTACCGCAAGGTTATTTTACTTCCTGAAGTTGGGAAGATAGGGCTTCTACTCAGCGACCTCTTTCAAGGAAGAGGCTTTCCAGTTTCCCAGTGAAAATGTGACCCGACACTAAGGAGATATGTCTTTCTACGCCCACCCTTGCTGCCCGTCTTCCAAAATCAGCGGATTTGCTATCTGTGCAGTGAACAAGATGGATGGGCCTTGTCTTATAGGGGGCTCTCTCAATTTTTGCTCCGGTGGGAGACACCATCAGGGAAATGGGCTTTTCAAAAGGTCTTCTCCATATCTGCAAGGCGTTGGAAGTCATCTGCTGGAAAACAAGGATGGCTGAAGAAAAGCACGGACCGTGAAGAAGAGCAGGAGGGAGGAATTGGCCTCCCATGAATTAAAGAGGTGCCACTTGGATCTGTGAAAACCCATCAGTGGCGTTTGTGGTGGGAGACAGCCACTATTCAAGGTCTGAGCTGAGATCCTAGGAAGGGTGTACCTCTATCGTAGCCAAGTCGGTGGCTTTTATGTTGTTTTTAAAAATATACCATTTATTATAAGAAATTCACATTAAAAAATACCACACAATTCAATGAAATTTGCTAAGAACTGGCTAAAAAATGCAACTGTATTCCAAATAAAAATAAGCAGTGTACACAAGGGAAAAGGGTCAAGAGTTTGGACAGGCTTAGGAAAACTTGAGTTTTTAAGAGGCATTTAGAAGTCGTCATGGTCCCTGCCTCACAGATTTCCAGAGGGAGGGCATTGCAGAGGATGGCCTGTTTCCCCATTGCCAGCAAGGGTTCTTGGGATACCTCGCAGGTCAGTTTGGTTTTCATTGAAGGAGATGCTCTGCTAGCTATCCCGGTCCTGTGTTGTTTAGGGTTTTAAATGTTAACAACAAAACCTGTAGTTTAGGCTGGGGAAACCTGTGTCTACATCCTTGGGCTGTGGCCTTCCAGATGTTGACTGCAACTCCCACCATCCCTAACCACTTACCATGCTGCCAGGGGCTGATGCAGGTTGGGAGTCCAACATGAACTGGGGACACCACAGGTTCGCCTCCCCTAATCTAGGCCATATCCCGTCAGACTGAATCTCCATAGAGAAAACTAGCATACATAAGGGAGAAGGCTCGACTGCAACCGATCTTCCTCACCTCTAGCTTCTTTGTATGGTGGAGCATCCATTTCTGTGAGAGACTACCCGTTCTCTGAAATGGTACAATCCAGACACATTTACCACCTGAATGAAAACTGGGGTCCAAGTGCAGTTCCTTCCACTGCTGGGCAGAAAAGGACAGCATTATCTAGATAATGTGGCGCCTCCTCAAAGTGCTATATCTGTTGCAAAAGATGTATATCTCATTCCTTACTTTGCCGATGGCTTTCTACCCAAGCATTGTATTTTGGAAACCGACCCTCCTTCGTGAAGACTGATTCATAAAGACGTAACGGTTTCGAAACACGTTTGGAGGAAGAGGAAATCCCCCTTAAGCTAGAAACCAGCGATTGTGCAATTCTTGTGTCGTAGGCTGGCAACGCCTGCAGCTTTTAACCTGCTTGTGCAGTTGACTCAGAGCTTGTTACGTCACCCAGGGAGGTTCAGTAGAACATTACGAAAAGGATCTCTCCCATGATCTGTGCTTGCTTTGTCCAAGTTGCCTTTGCGTCTTTCCTTCATTTCCACCCAAGAGGGGTTTGAGAAAACACCCCTTGGATTTCCAATGCTTCGAAAACTTATCGAGAACTATAAGCCTGAAGGCAGCAGCTCCTTCGACAGGACATACCTCTGGCACTGAAAGAGCACTGGAGTTTCCCTGGCTAATTCTCGTTTGCTTCGCAGACGTGTTCCTAGCTCTAGATCCTGTATAGACTTTGATAGGCCCTCTTCTCGCATTTTGCCCTTGGTTTTGGGTCCATTTTAATTTTGGATACGCTTTTGAGGTGCGCTGTGATGAGGACACGGACATCCAGCCTGGGCTTGTGCATTTCTCTCTCTATATATTGCAGTCTCTGTATAGCATTCTTCAAATGTGATAAATGTGTAATATTCCTTTTCACCCCTTGTGTGCTTATTGGTGGGGAGTATCTGCTAACTTTGGGCCAAAGATCTGACAGTGGTATCCTGCAAAATGGCTTTTGAGTGTGTGAGTCATTAAGATGGGAACCACATAAATACAGTCATGCCAGGTGGGGTGGGGGCTGTGAGTGCGACAGTGGCTTTTTAAAAAGTCCTGCTGAAAGTAAGGTTTTCCATTCCAAAGAGGCAGGAAAACACACTTCCCAACCTCACATCTCCTGTGTGCTAATGGGAGATGGCTCAGCAGTGCAGGACACATCTCCCTCGCATGTCCCTTACTGTGGATGCAGAGCCTATTAATCTGTTCTCAACAGAAATGCTTTTTAAGGGTCTGGCTATATGTTGAGTTCTACCAGCAAAAGAGCTCTGTCTTCAGAGAGCTTACTGCTGGAGGGGATCAATAAAGAACAACCCCAAAGTCTATAGTAGGGCCAACCAATGTTTAGCCAATCAAAACATTGCAGAGAAGGAGATTAAAAAACACAAAACAGTTAGAGGAGCTGCTTTCGGCTGCCTTTCTCCATCCTTTGTTTAGATCCTTTTGCATTCTCCTTGGGTCCTGCCTTGCTTTTTAAAAATTTGACGGATAGTTGGGAGTGGTGGCGATTGTCCTGAAGCATGACTTGTTTAACTTCTTGTCTCAACATGCTGCCTACAGCCTAAGAGTCGATGGCACAGGGGCAGGAAGGAGAAGGAGGGGGAATGTGGCTTTGCCACGAGAGAAGGCAACACAGAGAAATGCCACGTTTGTTTGGGATACAGAATATTTCCCTCTCCTGCGAAATGTTGATTCCACCCAATATTCTTAAATTGAACAACCCTTGTGTACTCTTGTGGTACACTGAAGAATAAAGCATCATCATTCCTTACATACTCTAAAAGTTAACATTTTCAGCTATTGGAGTGAAGTTTGCTTTCAATTTTCCACCCAAAAATAAAAGACGCAGCTATAGATCGTCCTTGCCACATCATTGTGACGTGGTTGTCATTGGCAGAAAGGGCTTTTTGAACAACACATGAATATTGGTAGAGGGGAGCGAACCACACCACTACCATCACTTTATAAATGGGAAAGGCCACAGAGTATTGCAGTCCTGTACACCTCAGGAAGTTCCAGATTTTAAGAATAGGAACTCAAGCTTAGACACTACTTGCAAACACTACTTTTAAGGTCTGAAATTGTGCATTGAAAACAGCACATGCCTGCTTCGGAATCCAACATCTACCCAAGAAACCAACTGCTCGCTCAGAACTTAAATACTAAATGTTGAAATGTGGATTTTGAAAACCAGACTCCACATTCTGAAATGCAGATTCCCATACGGATATTATTCCCTGCCCTGAGTCCCATCACAGTTACGTCTCTGTTAAGGGCAAAGATTGTAGTTCTATTTTGTCATTTAAACAAGCCGTATTTGTTCCATTTGAAATTTCTGTGACACTGGGATTTTGTTAAAATAAAATATTTTTATTATAGCTATTCAATACATTATAAACAACAGTCTCTTTTGATACATAGAAGCTTTCAAGATCAAATTCTAGAAAGTGACACTGGTTCTTGGGTGATTCTTCCTTTATAATATCAAAGAAGAGAGATTGGTAAGAGGTGAAATCACACCAGTGCTGCTTCTTGCAGAGTTTGCAAAGTCTGGATTTGTAAACTCTGTTTAGTTCATAGTGAAATTATGATCGGGGGGGGGGGGAGGGGGGAAGCTTGGAAGAATTTGTCTAATGCAGGGCATTGTCATACAGTCTACCATGTTCTAGAGATGGGCTCAGACCAGATCCCATAGATCAAAATATCTAAACCCAACTCTACGAAAACTCACTTGACTGCTTCTTTAAAACAATCTCTAGGAAGATATTTGTTTGTTTTTTAATAGCTCTGCCTTACTTAAATCTACTTTGCTTGCAACCCAATCCCCCAAACCCCTATTTTAGGGGTAGCCAAAATGGTGCTCTCTAGGTGTCGGGTAGATCTCCCATCATCTGCCTACTTTACTTGGGAGATGTATTTAATAGCAAGGTTTGTTTCCCTTTTGAAAACTGCCCTTTTCCCGTCCCCCTTAGTAAGAGATTTGTGGGGCTGCCACTGGAAAAAATGGCCCCATGTCAAGAGTCGTTTCCTCTTCCTTCTGAGAACGTCCCATAATCCAAAGTGTCTAATAATGTCCATTGCTTTACAACTTTCCCTTCCTCTGCATCGTTAGCTGCTACTGGGGGCTTAAAGGGCAAGGCCAGCGTATCGCATTTTTGCATTAGCAGGTATAACAGAACGGGGGCTGTGGTGTTAGACAGCAATGCAGCTCTATTTTTCTCTGAAGTGGTCTAAGTCACTTGCCACGCTTCCCCTTAACAACGTGTATTGCCAGTCCCTCGGTCACTGTCCTTCAAGCGCTCTTGCCTTACCGTTACCCAAAAGCAAGGCTTTTCAAGCTAGTTGTTTTGAATGTAAGCCTTAACTGCACCCACCTACGTGTAGGAAGTTGCACACAGCCGTGACCCCCCTTGTGTCTGCAAAGGAAATTAAGAACAACTCCCTCATCCCCATCGAATGTGATGGGCTGCATGCGATTTGTCTGGTTTTTCCCTCTACCAAGTAGGGATTTCTCGTTTTAGGAAATCTGTGGCTGTTAATCCGTGGTCAATAATGGGCAGAACCTGTGCACTGAGCCAAAAAGCTCTGATAGCAAGTGACTAGAAGGGGCAAGGTTGAGTGGAGCTCCAATATGACCTATTGTCTGGCAAAATGGCTAGTTAACTTGCTAATAATGCCTGCTTTTAAACTATGTGAAGCAACAACCCAAAGCACCAAAAGATTAGGTGTATTAATATGCCCTTTTCAAATTAACCAAGGGGAAAAGCTATTGTGGAGGTAGCAAGGCTTTTTTATCCTGAAGGACAGGAGCTTATTGTAATCCCATCTTCAAAAGAACCAGTAGGAAAAAGTGCTTCTTAAAATATAGTGTGACATGTACGTGAACTCTTTGGGCACGCTAATATTAATTTGCTAACGCTTGAACCAATATATACAGTACTACTTTGAGAGCCTAGTATAATACGAGTTCTGACCTGCTCTTTTGGAACAATCGGAAGTCAGTGGCTTGTGATTTAGACTGACGATCTGATGGCTTAAGCGTTTCCAGCCGAAATTTGTTGCCAGGGTATCAAAAGTCTGGACTGGCTTCGCTGGCTTCGCAAGCTGCCTGCCCGCTGAAGAGGACTGGCTGCCTATTTTCCTAAAGAAGCAAAGATAAGAGTTTCCTACAGCCTCAACCCAACTTCCTACCAAATGCAGTTTGATGGGGCAGTCCTCTCCAAACCCATATTGCCACGGGCAGGCTAGTCTAGGCTCGGTTCAATCTATGGCTCACATTCCTCTGCAGCCTAGAGGGCTGTACCAGAAGCCTCAAACAGGATCCGTCCACCGGCGGATTGCTCACAACCCTCTGTTCCTCCTGACCTCCGTTCTCAAAATCCCCGTTCTAACAAGAGCTATGCAAAATAGGTCTACGAATCCTTTCACTCGCTAATTCTCACGAGAGCCGTGTGACTGTCAGAAACCTAAGGAAGATATTCCCATCTTGTGTTCCCTTCCCAAACCATAATGGGGAAGGGGATGGGCCATGGCCCTCTCCTCAATCTAAAAACCCTGTCCGGAAGAGAGAGATTCTAGGAGTTACTACACCGCTTGGGCTGTTTATCTTCAATAGCACAAAGGTTTTTTCAGTCTTCTAACCCTAATGCGAGTCGGGCTCTCTGAGCGAGGGTTGCTTGCACACCCGATTCAGCCCAGACCAGGGGGGCTGGGGCATGCTGCTTCTTCAGTGTGGTCCAGATGCACACATCTGGGTGAACGGCGGCCGGTTATCGGAATCAGCAGAGCCACTCCGCCGCCGCAGGCCAGATTTGACTTGGATTCTTGACAATCCAACGCCTTTCACATCTTCCTGCATCTGACATGCACAAACAGCGTGGCTGGAGACAAAGAAGTCCCATCTTTGGAGAGCAGGTGGATATGCCGGTAGCCTGAGGAGGGAAATCCAGTCAGAAAGGAAGACGGAGATATGTGGTGGACCTGGGAAAAAGCTAAAGGCTTTTGGGAAATGATAGACAGTCGTACCTTGGATCCCGAATGCCTTGGTACACGGACGTTTTGGCTCCCGAATGCTGCAAACCCGGAATTGAGTGTTCCAGTTTGCAAACATTCTTTGGAACCCAAATATCTGACGGGGCTTCCGATTGGCTGCAGGAACTTCGTGCAGCCAATCAGAAGCCGCACTAGACGTTCGGCTTCCCAAAAACGTTCGAAAACCAGAACAGTTACTTCCGGGTTTGCGCCATTCAGGAGTCGATTTGTTTGGCATCTAAGCTGTTCGGGAACCAAGGTTCCACTGTATCCACATTCGGAGAGGGAGACCCTCCCGTCTTGCACCTGAGAAGATACTTCTCCTAATCTCTCACCCTGGGAGACCCTTTCTATTCTGCCTTTCAAGGCAAGGACCCCCCTCCCGACTGCCCCCTTCCTGTTTGTGTTCTCCTCAGTCCCAAGTAGAGGACCTCTTCTCTCTTCCCACCCTGTCAAGCCTTCGTATAAATTTTTCCAATACAAAAAAATGCAAATGCAAAGAGGAAACAAATGAAATAGAAAAGAGAACAAGCAGAATAAAGTTAAGAGGGGAAAAAGGAGAAAAACACAATATATGCTTCCACATTGCTACCTGCCAACTGTATGTATTACAATTATTCAAAATATTTAGCATATAAAAAGGTAAAGGGACCCCTGACCATTAGGTCCAATCGTGGCCGACTCTGGGGTTGCAGCGCTCATCCAGCTTTATTGGCCGAGGGAGCCGACGTACAGCTTCCGGGTCATGTGGCAGCATGACTAAGCAGCTTCTGGCGAACCAGAGCAGCGCACAGAAACGCCATTTACCTTCCCACCGGAGAGGTACCTATTTATCTACTTGCACTTTGACGTGCTTTCGAACTGCTAGGTTGGCAGGAGCAGGGACCGAGCAACGGGAGCTCACCCCGTCGCGGGGATTCGAACCACCGACCTTATGATCGGCAAGTCCTAGGCTCTGTGGTTTAACCAACAGCTGCCACCCACGTCCCTATTTAGCATATACATGATTCCAGAATCATTTCTGCACCTGAGCTCTCCTGAGGCTGCCACTCACCTTCCTTCAGGCTGGGCAACGGCAGAGTGAATTGCCCCATGAAGTCGTTGGAGGAAGTTGTGTCGTAATCCTCCACTACGAATCGCACCAGCGCCAGCTCTGGCACCCGAACCTGGAAAGTCAGTGTCTCGTCCCAACACGGATTGAATCCTACAAAGAGCGGGAAATCAGACGATTAGGAGACAGACTTTTTTCCCTGCGGCACAATTCCAGAGGAATATTGTGCCCCGAAACCTTTATAAACCCAGAGATTCTCAGGAAGCTGACTTGCACGCAAAAGACTTGGCCGTTTTTCCTGCACACATCTCTTCTCTGACCATAGCTGTTAACTTTTCCCTTTTCTTGTGAGGAATCCTATTCGGGATAAGGGAATTTCCCTTAAAAAAAGGAAAAACTTGACAGCTATGTCTCTGACACACTGTATCTGCCACTACAAGCTAAAGCCTACCATCAGGGATCATACTGTGAACTGAATGTGAGTAAACTTTTCATTACTTATAAGGAAGACTCTTGTGTCTTTATTCTTTTAGGAGGAAATCAAAGGGGTCCTTCCCAGGAATATACTCCAATCTGGGCTTGCCAGATCGGATTGCTTGCCTAAAGAGATTCAAATGAATCTGCAAATTAGCTTCTTGCTGTGTAAAATGGGGAATGAGCTTAATAATAATAATAATAATAATAATAATAATAATAATAATAATAATAATAATAATATATTATTTATACCCCGCCCATCTGGCTGGGTTTCTTCAGCCACTGTGGGCGGCTTCCAACATAATATTAAAATACAATAGTCTATTAAACATTAAAACCTTCCCTAAACAGGGCTGCCTTCAGATGTCTTCCAAAAGTCTGGGAGTTGTTTTTCTCTTTTGACATCCGATGGGAGGGCATTCCACAGGGCGGGTGTCACCACCAAGAAGGCCCTGACCCTGGTGGAGGATAGTCTGACTTCCTTAGGGCCCGGGACCGCTAAACTATGATTATTCACGGACCTTAAGGTCCTCTGTGGGGCATACCAGAAGAGGCGGTCCTGTAAATACGAGGGCCCTAAGCCACGAAGGGAATTGTAGTCTGAAAAGAGCTGGAGGCCCAATGTTTGGGAAACACTGCCCAGTATTGAAAGCAAATCTCAATCTCTCTCTCTCTCTCTCTCCTCTGGAATGGTAGAGCTGGAAGGGACCACAAGGGTCAACTAGTACAAACCCTTGCAACGCCCAACGTGGGGCTCAAACCCACGACCCTCAAATTAAAAGGATCTCATGCTCTACCAGCTGAGATAGTCCAGCTGGCAAAGGATGCCTCGTTTTGCTCGGAGATGCCAGGCTAGGACTTTATGCAGGCCACGTGTCTATGCCATTTGGCCTCCATTCCCCCTCACCGTTGTTTAATTTGTATTCGGTATGCTTCTTGGCGCAGTCTCCAGGGACTCCGTAGATCTCGACCCGCACAAAGGGGTCCACGATGGAGGAGCTCTTCTCTTTGTTCAGTTTGGGCAGCTGCTGGGCTGTGATTACCTGAAGAGCGGGGCAAAGAAAGAGTTTAGAACATGGGTAGGCAAGTTTAGGAGTTTAGGACGTGGGTGGCTCTGTGGGTTAAACCACAGAGCCTAGGGCTTGCTGGTCAGAAGGTTGGCGGTTCGAATCCCCGCGACGGGGTGAGCTCCCGTTGCTCGGTCCCTGTTCCTGCCAACCTAGCAGTTCAAAAGCACGCCAGTGCAAGTAGATAAATAGGTACCGCTCTGGCGGGAAGGTAAACAGCATTTCCGTGCGCTGCTCTGGTTCGCCAGAAGCGGCTTAGTCATGCTGGCCACATGACCCGGAAGCTGTATGCCGGCTCCCTCAGCCTATAAAGCGAGATAAGCGCTGCAACCCCAGAGTCAGTCATGACTGGACCTAATGGTCAGGGCCCCTTTACCTTCACGCAAACTAAGGCCCGGGGGCCGGATCCGGCCCAATCGCCTTCTAAATCCGGCCCGTGGAGGGTCCAGGAATCGGCGTGTTTTTACAGGAGTAGAATGTGTCCTTTTCTTTAAAATGCATCTCTGGGTTATTTGTGGGGTATAGGAATTCGTTCTTCTTCTTTTCTCCACCGCCCCCAAATATAGTCTGGCCCCCCACAAGGTCTGAGGGACAATGGACTGGCCCCCTGCTGAAAAAGTTTGCTGACCCCTGGTTTAGAACATCCTTCATAGGGGGAGAAAACTGCTCCCCTTCCCTTCCTGCACCAACTCTTAAGAACCGTCAGCAAACCAAAGAATATGTGATTTAGTACTGGGCATTTGAAAAATGCAATCCCAAATTTAAAACGAATCTTTGCCAGCTGAACTAAAGTCAGAGCAATGAGTCATCTGTGCTTGGGAAAATAAAAATGAAAATTGTGCCCTCAGGCACTCCCAGCTTCCACAGCAAGAAAAAAGATGAATTCTGCAACCAGCATAAAACAATGCCAGTAAATATCGCTTATATTGTAGAATTTATTCAGCAATTTGTGCCATCCTGCTTTATTCATTCTGACTTTGTTAGTCATGGCAGGGGAAAAGGGCACTGAAGCTGAAAACCTTATTTACACACCTTTCAAGCATTTTGCAGCCATGAGGAGAGTTACTCTTTCAAAACAAAACAAAACAAAGAGTGTCAGGAAACAGAATTATGCACCCACTAGAATGTCGCACTAGGGCATGTTGAATTTTTCAACTTTCCAAATTCCAAAAATGAGGGGCACTAAAAAAGTTGTAACATGACTTGGGAATTCAAAAGATATTTTGGTCGAATTAATATAAATTTGTTTTGTTTGGTAAGTAAAACGTGCATAAAATTGCACAGAAATCATTAAAAATAATTGTCAGGTACTTGCAGTTATATTTATTCTTATTATTGCTTATTGTTCGGCATTACCTGACATTTTCAGAAGGTAAAATGAAAGTTCTTTGATTTTCCGAGAAGAGTTTATGTGCTTCTACATCAATCATCAACTCACCAAGCCAAATGTTGTCCATTCCCAAAAACAGTAACAGGTTTGAATTACTCACCCTCCAAAACATATTTTTAAGAGCCATCACTGAAGAGAAGAACCCAGAAACTACGTTTCACACCCAAAAATTGCACCCAGTATTTCTGGGTTCTGAAGAACTGCAGTATACACACAGCTGAAAACGCAGCCCAAACGAGGACACCCAGCAGCGCATTGCAGTTCATGCACACCCAAATACGTGCAGAAAAACAGGAAGCCAGCCATCTGCACAAAAACATTCTGCATGCTACTATACCTTGATAGTGAGGGCAACCGGGCGCTGGCCTGCCCTGCCCTTGGGAGCTTCAGGATCAAATGTGCTCTGGTGGTTGCGCAGGAAAGCGGGCTTTAGCACGTAGCCGCAACGGCCGTTGACCAAAAAGCGCCCGTCGTTCAGATCCATCTCTGCACCGGGCGTCTGGAAGTTAAGCGCCACTAGAAGAGATCCACACTGAGTTAAGGACCACACTGATATCCAGCACCGAGGGCCTTCTGGCGGTTCCCTCGTTGCGAGAAGTGAGGTTACAGGGAACCAGGCAGAGGGCCTTCTCGGTAGTGGCGCCGGCGCTGTGGAACACCCTCCCATCAGGTATCAAGGAAATAAACAACTACCAGACTTTTAGAAGACATCTGAAGGCAGCCCTGTTTAGGGAAGTTTTTAATATTTAATGCTGTATTGTTTTTAACACTTAATTGGAAGCCGCCCAGAGTGGCTGGGGAAACTCAGCCAGATGGGAGGGTATAAATAAATTATTATCATTATTATAGAAAGGGGGCAGGGGAAGGAGAGGAGATTACACGGGAGTGGAAGTGGGGCAGAAAAGAAGGGTTCTGTGATGGCGCAGTTTTGCATACACCTGCATCTACACCTTCCAGACATCACTGGATGACAGCTCTCATTATCTCTGACCACTGGCCATACTGGCTGCAACGGGTGGGAGCTGTAGTCCCAACAACCTCCGACGGGCATTGCATTGCCTACCTCTGACCTATGCCATTCACAAATTCAGAAGAGGACTGAGCAACACAAGGGAGGAGGGAGGGATGGTGGGAGGGGATGGGAGCGAAAGACACCTTGAGCCAAATGCTACCAAGAAAATAAAACATATGCAGAACCGCATCTTTTGTTCCAAGGACAGGGCTTAGTTTAGAACATAGGTTGGCAAACTAAGGTCCGTGGGCCAGATCAGGCCCAATTGCCTTCTGAATCTGGCCCGCAGATGGTCCAGGAATCGCTGCATGGATCGCCAGCACGTGTGTTCTTTCCCTCTCCCTCCCATGGCGGCGCCGCCGCCTCCCTCCCTCCTCCTGGCTTCTCCCCGCCCTGCCTAGAGGAGGAAGGGGGCTGGGCTTTGTTGGTTGCTGACGACCCCAATTTTTTAAAACCCAAAATTAAGAAAGTAAGTTGTTTAGCTTTTTTTGGGGGGTGGGGGAGGTCACTTCTGCCAAACGCTCATCCACCCACCCACCACTGCCGATCGCCATTTTTGCCTATTTTTAGCAAAAAGCGTCATCTTATACACAGAAAAATACGGCAACTAACCCCAACCCAACAAAAACCAAACAGTCTCAGGGTTGTCCTTGTAGAACTCAGCAGGGAGGAGTTAGCTGGTTCTGCCTGCCATTGGCTCTGGCTCCACCTACTGGTGGGCTCCTTACCTTCCACCCAACCACTGACTAGCCCCTTGCTCATTGGCCATACACCTCAACTGCCTGTCCACCTGTGTTTGGCAGTCCTCCCTAAAGGGAGGCAATGCTTCCTCCCCTCTGAGTCGTAAGGCCCTCCTCTCTCTCTTGCAATGATAGAAGTCCCCCTTGCCTTGCTCTTTCCCGCTGGGAGTTTGTGTGGAAAAATGATGTCAAACACAACTATGCATGAGTGCTAGTTAGTGCATGAAGGGGTTAAGACAACCAAGTTGGATTCCTAGACTCAGCTAGGTCACACCCCCTTTTCTCCAATGAGGGAGGAAGTGTTCTCTTCCTGTTCCTTCTTTCTTCTCGCCATGTTAACAACCAAGGCGGATGTGCCTAAGCAAGCTCCAAGCTTAGAGCATGTGCCTGAAGCTACCTTTCTGTATTTTCTACCCAAGATTATTCTGCCTGTGTTCTCCTTGCTGCTGCTTGGATAAATGCATGAATCTGACCTTTGGAACACTGTGTAAGTAAAGCATTTTAAACTTACTTTAACAGTATGTGGCCTGTTCATTGCAAGAGTAGAAAGAGAGGACCGCTGGGATAAAAGGGTCTTATAACCTATATTCCTAATGATGTACCACTGCTTGACTTTTGTGTGTTTAAACTATGCTATTGGGGGCTCTCTCCTGCTGGAGAGTGTACAAAGCCCTGCATTTTGAATCCAGGCACTCAGTTGATTCTTTTGTTATTTACCCCACACCCGTGGGTCACAGGGATTCATATCTTTACTCCCCTGCACTCCATCCTTGTTCACCAGCTTCGTCCTGTCCTAGCTGCTGCCCGGCTTATTGGCAGTGACAAAGGCCACGCATAACCACCAACGAGCTCACACGCACATGAATGTACTCTCAACATGCTTCAGTGGACAAAGACATTCAAAACAGGGCAAGAAACAATGAATCATGAAACAACTCAATGGAGACCCATTCTGACTATTGAAGGCTTTTTCAAGCATGTCCCAATTAGTCCTAACTTCTCAGGAAACATTCTCAAAACAATCTTCTTCAGGGAATGCAGCCAAATCATTCCTTTTGTCTGCCGCTGCCTGGTAAGAACGCTGTCAAGCTGATCAAATTTATTTTTGCCAAGAGACTGATCTCATATATGCAGATTGGATTTCTATGACGAAAACTGGCTTTTCTCCTCCTCTTCCCAGGAAAAAGACAAGAAGGATAATCTGACAGGGAAGGCGTCATTCTCCCAAGGGAACATCCATCTCCCTAGGGCAGTGGTTTTCAGCCAGTGTGCCGTGGCACCCTGGGGTGCCTTAAATGATGGTCAGGGGTGCTGTGGGCAATGCTGGCCTCTATCCCATACATTGGCTCCCAGTACGTTTCCGAGCACAATTCAAAGTGTTGGTGCTGACCTTTAAAGCCCTAAACAGCCTCGGCCCAGTATACCTGAAGGACCGTCTCCACCCCCATCATCTAGCCCGGACACTGAGGTCCAGCACTGAGGGCCTTCTGGCGGTTCCCTTGCTACGAGAAGCCAAGGTACAGGGAACCAGGCAGAGGGCCTTCTCGGTAGTGGCACCCGCCCTGTGGAACGCCCTCCCACCAGATGTCAAAGAGAAAAACAACTACCAGACTTTTAGAAGACATCTGAAGGCAGCCCTGTTTAGGGAAGCTTTTAATGTTTGATGTATTACAGTATTTTAATGTTTGATGTATTTTAATGTTTGATTTATTACATCCATCCAGAGTGGCTGGGGAAGCCTAGCCAGATGGGCGGGGTATAAATTTTTTATTATTATTATTATTACTGTCAGGTCTGCCTCTAGATCCCAGCTCACAGAGGACCAACGCCCGGTGGATATAATGTACAAAAGTCTTTATTGAAGTTTAGTTTCCATTTCAAAGCTCTGGGCGCGCAGACCCACGTCTTGACGCTAGACCGGCTAAGTCCCCTCTGACTCACTGCTCCACCCACACCAGTTTAAGATTCTAGCCCGGCTCCACCTCTTACGCTGTTCTTTCCTTCGCTGGGTCCTTCTGCCCTCTGGGGTTTCCTCCTTCCTGGACTCCTCTGACGCTGAGCCCCCTGAGTCTTGTCCCTCCCTCCGGCGGGCTTTAGGACCTGGCTCCCTTCCCGGGCTCCCCGCTGTGCCGCGCTCCTGTACATTTGAACTTGGCGCGCGCGCCCAGCCGGTGACTTTCCTTCTGACCATTTCCCCGCTTCCTGATGTGGGCGTTGCCAAACCTGACTCCTCTCCTCCCTCTGGTGGTGAGGACACTGGTCCCGACTCCTGGGACTCCCCCTCCCCACTGCGCTCTGGTGGAGACGCTGGTCCTGATCTCCAACTGCTGCTCAGGGACTCCCCGCTGGCCCCTTCCTCCTGGGGCTTCCCCCCTGGAACCCCCCCTCGCTCTGGCCACCGGCGCTCCCTTCTGTGAGTCCTCCGATGTGCTAGAGAGGCTTGTGGAATAACTCTGGCCACTGTCACTGCCTGCGCCCCCCTCGGACTCCTCCTCCTCACTCTCCATTTGCTCCCCCTCCTGTGTCTCTCCTTCTGAACCCCTGACAATTACTATTATCCCTCTTTCCTTCCCCCCTTCCTCTGATGCCCTCTAGCATCTCTGCCTCCCAAAGGTTTGCACAGTTGTTTGTTGCAGCAAACCTGGCTACAAGCTCCACAGGCAAATGGTGCCTCTGGGGCTGGTCAGGGGTGCCAGTTGCCAGAAGCTGAAGTGGCCTCAGAGCAAGCAGGCAAGTGGGTGAGGAAGTCCAGCCAGCCAGCCCTTGCTGTTGGGAAATGGACAGACAAGTGGGAGGCTGGGAGCTGAGTGCCCGGTGCTGTAGGAGAGCCTTTCCGCCATGCAGGCCTGGCAGTGCCCACTGCTGCCACCCAAGGTAAGGTACTGGCCTCATGTTCACCTTTGGCCAGTCTCCGTTGGGCCACTAAGGCTGGGGACATCCTCTTTCCAGGCCGCTCTCTTTGAGGCAGGGAGGCAGCTCAGAGACCAGGGGCGGCGGCGGCTGCTCAGAAGTAAATCCCAATGAGTTCAATGGGGTTTACTCCCAGGTGCTTATGTATAGGATCTAGTTCTGCAATCCTATCATGACTCATTTACAAATAAAACCAGCTAATCTCAGCAGGACTTGAAATTCCTCAGAGCAAATCTTTGTTTAAGCCCTATCCTTGTAGGTTCTGAATTTCCCTGTCTAGTAGCTTAATGAAGCAAAGCCACAGTTATAAGAACTTAGAACCATATAAATGTAGAGTTGAAAGGCTCCCCTGGGTCATCTAGTCCAACCCTCTACAATGTAGGAATATTTTGCCCAACCTGGGTCTCGAACCCACAAGCCTAAAATTAAGAGTCTTCTCTAATGACTGAGCTATCCTAGCTTGTCCAGCTTCACCGACTGAGCTAATCCAGCAGTTATCCAGCCTTAGCAAAGGGGTTCCTTCTCTGCTGCAGCAAAGGAATCGCCACAGAGAGAGTTTCTGTACCCAGGACTGGGAGGAGAGGAGGAAGCAACGATGTGCTTCCAGCTCATAGTTTAGCACCTATTCAGCACCGTGCAACAGACACGTTGTAAACTGTTCCCTTTTAAAACATGCACACAAAAATTACTTTCTTTGTTGTGGTTAATGGCCAGTACAGTGGTACCTCAGGTTAAGTACTTAATTCGTTCCAGAGGTCCGTTCTTAACCTGAAACTGTTCTTAACCTGAAGCACCACTTTAGCTAATGGGGCCTCCCGCTGCTGCTGTTGCGCCGCCGGACCACGATTTTTGTTCTCATCTTGAAGCAAAGTTCTTAACCTGAAGCACTTTTTCCGGGTTAGCGGAGTCTGTAACCTGAAGCGTATGTAACCTGAAGTGGATGTAACCCAAGGTACCACTGTACTGGGAGGAAGGGGGACACACTGTGCCAACGGAAGTCAGATCAGGACAGGAAATGAAAGATCTTGCACTTTGCAGAAATCAATTATCTCCACATGTGGCGGCCTTCAATTTACAAGTCCGGCATCAGTGCCATCCAGCAGAAGGGAGCGTTTTGGAGACTCTCTGCGGCTGCCACCTGGGCTCGCTCGTCAACAGTTCTGATAATCAAGATGTTTCTCTTCCTTAATTTATAACTAGTATCTTGTAAACTCGACCTTGTGTTTGGCACTGCCTAGCCAAGTACTCAGCCCAGCCCAGCCCAGCTTCATGCAACCTCACAGTTCAGGGGAGTTAGAACAATAAAACAATGAGATAAAACAATAATTATAATAATCATGATTTATTATTTATACCCCGCCCGCCTGGCTGAGTTTCCCCAGCCACTCTGGGCGGCTTCCAATCAAGTGTTAAAAACAATACAACATTAAATATTAAAAAATTTCCCTAAACAGGGCTGCCTTCAGATGTCTTTTAAAAAGAAGATAGCTGCTTATTTCCTTGACATCTGAAGGGAGGGCGTTCCACAGGGAGGGTGCCACTACCGAGAAGGCCCTCTGTCTGGTTCCCTGTAACCGCACTTCTCGCAATCAGGGAACTGCCAGAATTTAAATAATATATTAAAATTTAATAATATTAAATTAATAATAATAATTTAATTTAATAATACATTAAAACAACAAAATGAAGCACGAAAAGGAGTTAAGAAATAAAACGGAAGAGAGGATAAAAACAAATGCTAGGGGTTGGTTCTAGAGCAGAAACGTGCCTCAGAGTTGGCCTTAGAGCTCAAAACCCTGCTTCAAGCATTTGGCAGCCATCTTCCTCCACTATGAGGAGCCTTCTCCGCATTGCCTGGGCTTCTCTGAGTCCCCAAGCACAGTAATATGAAGCGCCTCAATGTTTTGGTCTCTGGCATTCGCTTAGGGAAAGAGGGATGGTGGGTGCGCACGGCTCGGTGGCCAAGCACCTGCTACGGCCGCACAAGGTCTCAGGTTCGGTCTCTGGAATCTCCAGCTCACCCAGCAGCCTCAAGCAAGAGCCCTTAAAGGGACCTTTGCCTGGGAGATCGGACAGCCAATGCAGCTTCACCCCAGTGTTGGTGCTGACCTTGAAAGCCCTAAACGGCCTCGGCCCAGTATACCTGAAGGAGCGTCTCCACCCCCGTCGTTCAGCCCGGACACTGAGGTCCAGCACCGAGGGTCTTCTGGTGGTTCCCTCAGTGTGAGAAGCAAAGCTACAGGGAACCAGGCAAAGGGCCTTTTCAGTAGTGGCGCCCGCCCTGTGGAACGCCCTTCCAGCAGATGTCAAAGCGATAAACAACTACCTGACATTTAGAAGACATCTGAAGGCAGCCCTGTTCAGGGAAGTTTTTAATGTGTGACATTTTAATGTATTTTTAATCTTTGTTGGAAGCCACCCAGAGTGGCTGGGGAAACCCAGCCAGATGAGCAAGGTACTACTACTACTAATAATAGTATTATTATTATTATTATTATTATTATTATTACTCCTACTACTACTACAGTGGGACCTCAGGTTACAGATGCTTCAGGTTACAGACGCTTCAGGTTACAGACTCCACTAACCCAGAAATAGTACCTCGGATTAAGAACTTTGCTTCAGGATGAGAACAGAAATTGCACCGCCACTGCGGGAGGCCCCATTTGCTAAAGTGGTGCCTCAGGTTAAGAACAGTTTCAGGTTAAGAACAGACCTCCAGAATGAATTAAGTTCTTAACCCAAGGTACCATTGTATTGGATTAAAAACGCCTGCATAGGCTGTGGAAGGCAAAGGGTGCTTACAGGAAGGGATCTGTAAGGGCGCCAGTGATCTCTCGCTAGGGATTCCGATTGTCTCACTCTGTGCTCCTCCAACCAATTGCAGAGGACACAGTTGCTGGCCCGCTCTCCGTGGCGTTGCAGCGTCACCACTGCAGGTGGCCGAGGGTGTGTGTATTGCATCTACCAGCTCAGCAGGAAATCGGGAAACACAGGGAATTAAGAGGGTTGCCGAGAGTTGGCTGGCTCTGCCCTGCTCCTCAGTAAGGATGCTTTAGGACTTTGGTTTGGTTTGGAGGGAGCGGCAGGGAGAAGCCTGCATTCCTGCAATGAACTAGTCTAAACCGCAACTCCCAAATCAATGCGCGGATTGGAACGTGGTCTGGATTCCACAGCCTGACCAAACTCTGAGAGATAGCCCACATATACTAGAACATGAGAGAGGGTGTGTATATGTGTGTGTGTACACACACAAGCACACACACACACACACACACACACACACACAGAGTGATAGCAAATGTATCCAAAAATGCTCCTGAGAGTGACTGTACATGTTGATATGCTATCCCTGCCCAGGAAATTGGACAGGGGGCAGCCATCTTTTTTCCGGTACAATCTTCCTGGGAGGGGCGGCACATTGCCACACGTTCAACCTCAGGGTCATTTTCTAGGTGCACAGCAGCGACTGTTTGTTCTAGCTGCTCCGATATCTAGAATCCTGTGTGGGGTTTTTATTTTATTTTAAGAAAAACCATGGCCGCACGCTGACGCGAAAATGGAACAGAACAAACTTGCTATCAGTCGTGTGGTAAAATGGACACAGCCTAAAATGTTCTTTTGGGGGGGGGGGCTATTGGATTGCTGTTTTTGTTTTTATTTTATTTTTTGGTTTTATATCTTGATTTTATTCTGTTAACCGCCCTGAGGCCCCCAGGTATATAAATTCAATAAATAATAATAAAGGAAGACATTCACTGGTCTCCCTACTCCTCAGGGCCAGCACACCGTCACTCAGGCACAGCCTAAGCTTCCTTTCCTCTGTCCATCTCCCGTTGCCTATTGAGATGGCGAAGAGAGGAGGAAAACAAGAAAAAAAGTATTCTGAATCCAAGAAGCCAGAACAGCGAGAGGGATCGCTGCTCGCTGTTCTGGCTTCTGGAATAGCTGCGCAGCCTCTTCAGGGCAGCAGGATGAAGGCTCCCTATGCCCGAAGAGGCTGTGCGCGGCTAAGCCAGATGCTAGAACAGCGAAAGGAGCGCTGCACAGTGATCCCTCTTGCTGTTCTGGCTTCTGGGATAGCTGCGCAGCCTGCATTCGCTCCATAAGACGCACACACATTTCCCCTTACTTTTTAGGAGGGGAAAGGTGCGTCTTATAGAGCAAAAAATACGGTATGTCCACCAGACCTATTTTTCACCTGTGATGCTTACGGGAGGCTGGGGGGCAGGGGTGGGAAAGAGGCCCAGGGTTGGGTGGTCTCTTACCAAGTTGGCAGCCAGCATTCCACATTTCCTGAGGGTTGTAGTTGGCAGAGTTCATCTTCAGACCCAGCGGGTAGATGCGGCTGAGGTGCCGGGCGTTGTATCGGACGAAAGGGATTCCTGCAAGGCAGAAGGGAGAGTTGCAGCCCTGAGCTCAAAGCAAGGAAAGGGGCCTGCTGGCGCTGCGAATCGCAATACCCTTAACCAATCTCCACTTTAAGGCCATGCAGAGAACAAGCCGATATTTCACTGGCATGACCAAGATGCCCAGGTTCAGCTAAGCAGCGTTGGGTCTGATACAGGGCCGGCCCTACCATTAGGAAAGAGCAGCAAATTGTTATTTATTATTGTTGTACTTTTGCTGTCATGGGGGGGAAGTGGAGCCTGTAAGGTTTACTGCCTCAGGTGTCCGAATAACTTGACTGGCTTTGGGTGTTATGCATCTTGACTTCATGGGGGCAGGGCATTTGCTATTTCCCCTCGGGCGGCAAAATGTCTTGGGCTAGCCGGCACGCTCAAAAGTCAGCAGGCTCCTCCCTGATTCTGCAAGCTTTTGCCCAGGCCCTGTCTCCCCCCAGACCAGTGCCATTATGCTCCACTTTTTGGCAACGAGGTAACCCAAATCCTGCAGCCTGTATTAATCAAACACGCATAAAAACCCTGAGGGAAAATCTATAACTGCTGCCTTGCGGAACATCTCCGGGGGGAAGAAAAGGCTAAGGAGTAAACCCTAAGGTAAAAGGTAAAGGACCCCTGGATGGTTAAGTCCAGTCAAAGGCGACTATGGGGTGCAGTACTCATCTCAGTTTCAGGTTGAGGGAGCCGGTGTTTCTCCACAGACAGCTTTCTGAGTCATGACTAAACCGCTTCTGGCACAACAGAACACCATGACGGAAACCAGAGCGCACAGAAACGCTGTTTACTTTCCTGTCGCAGCAGTACCTATTTATCTACTCACACTGGCGTGCTTTTAAACTACTAGGTTGGCAGGAGGTGGGACAGAGCGACGGGAGCTCACCCTGTCGCGGGGATGCGATCTGTTGACCTTCTGATTCGCAAGCCAAAGAGGCTCACACATCCAGAGTAGAGTCCCTAAGACGGTTGGATGGCTCTTTGTACGCTTCCTTCCGGCAACTCCTGCAGCCAAGCTGGTGCCAAATATGTTGCTCTGCTTTCCTTTGGACCCCATCAATGAAGCTGGGGGGTCTTGTCATATGGGCAGCCCAGGACCTCCAGACACACTGCCCAGGCTTGCACCCAGGGGAGACCACTTCAGTGCTGCCGACTCAGCAAAAACAACACGGGAGGCAGCAGTGATTCTCCAGCAGTTTGACTTCACCCCCATAGGGTGCACTCCATTGTCTCTCATGACAGACAGATGCCAAGGATGACAACAACATGTGATCAGACTTCTAATTATTGCAGGTAACTCGCTAGTAAAGGTACCCCTGCCCTTGCGGGCCAGTCGTGTCCGACTCTAGGGTTGTGCGCCCATCTCACTTAAGAGGCCGGGGGCCAGCGCTGTCCGGAGACACTTCTGGGTCACATGGCCAGCGTGACGAAGCTGCTCTGGTGAGCCAGCACCACCGCAGCACACGGAAACGCCGCTTACCTTCCCGCTATAAAGCGGTACCTATTTATCTACTTGCACTTAAGGGTGCTTTCGAACTGCTAGGTGGGCAGGAGCTGGGACCGAAAGACGGGAGCTCACCCCGCCACGGGGATTCGAACCGCCGACCATGCGATCGGCAAGTCCTAGGCACTGAGGCTTTACCCACGGCGCCATCCACGTCCCTCGCTACTTACACACATTTAAGTTGTGCGCATTCAACTTTACACATTTGGCCGCCCAATATTTTTTTTTAAGGGGTACATTCCGGGAAAAATGAGTTTGGCAATCCCAAACTCACACACTGAGCACAATTTTGGCTTTTACGTGTGGTTCCCAAAACGTAACTCCTGCATAAATTGAGAGGGAAATACACCATATTTCCCTCTCATTGGGCTAATCTCGATCTGGCTAATACAGTGGTACCTCAGGTTACAAACACCTCGGGTTACAGACTCCGCCAACCCAGAAGTAGTACCTCGGGTTAAGAACTTTACCTCAGGATGAGAACAGAAATTGCACACCGGCGGCGCGGCAGCAGTGGGAGGCCCCATTAGCTAAAGTGGTACCTCAGGTTAAGAACGGTTTCAGGTTAAGAACGGACCTCCGGAACGAATTAGGTTCATAACCAGAGATACCACTGTATGCAAGTTTATTATTGTTTATTATATGGCTCAGGATTGGCCTGGCTCTTGCTTCCAAGTACTGCCTTGCTCCCCTTCCTCTTTCAAGGTACTTTCAAGGTTTTCCCTTTCATCTGGCTACTGCCCTATTGGCCAAGGACAAGAATTCCATCCTGCCATCCAGAAATAGAAATCTCCTCATTGGGCAGATTTTTAAAGAATGAGTGAACACAGAAAGAGTGCAAGGAAGCATCACACTCACACAGGTGAGATCTTCCTTGTTCAGGCTGATCTTATAAGCTCACTCTATCCCCTAATACTGGCTGCATTCTCCATCTTTCTTGTAATTTTCTCTGATGCCCTTCAGACTTAAGAGTCGCTTTTAGTTCCTCCTGTTCAGGGAATTCACCTGCTCACATAAGAGCCAAACCTGACCTGATTCTTTGATCAGTTTCCTGGCTTTCCGCTCGCTGAATGAGCACATCTCCGTAGGCTGCTGGTGGCGCAGAGCTTGAGACAGACTTTGGAAGGGAACAGACCGGCAATAGACAACCACATCAGAGAGTTCCCGTGAAATCTGCCCAGCGTCCTTTGCCTGGGGAGAAAGATGTACAAAGAGCAAATGACTTCCAATTAAGATGACCCTCCCAGTCCTGCAGCTGAATTACTCCAAGCTTGCAAATAGCTACTGGCCTGGTAGCCTACAGAGTAGAGGTGAGGGTCTACCAGCCCATGGGCCTTATGCTGCCCGCCAATCGTCCCCATTTGACCCGCAAGGCCATTTTGGGCAAGCCATGCCCACTTGCCCCATAGGTAAAGGTAAAGGGACCCCTGATCATTAGGTCCAGTCGTGACCGACTCTGGGGTTGCGGTGCTCATCTCACTTTATTGGCCGAGGGAGCCGGCGTACAGCTTCCGGGTCATGTGGCCAGCAGGACTAAGCCGCTTCTGGCGAACCAGAGCAGCGCACGGAAACACCATTTACCTTTCCGCTGGAGCGGTACCTATTTATCTACTTGTACTTTGACGTGCTTTTGAACTGCTAGGTTGGCAGGAGCAGGGACCGAGCAACGGGAGCTCACCCTGTCGCGGGGATTCGAACCACCGACCTTCTGATCGGCAAGCCCTAGGCTCTGTGGTTTAACCCACAGTGCCTAGCCAAAAGGGGCTTTGTAGCACTTCCTAAGCTGGTAGGCACTTTGGAAGCGCTGCACAAAATGCTTTCCAAACCCTGGGTTTCCCAAGGAAAATGCCATGCGAAAGGCTCTGCAAGCTCATTTTTTTTTTCTTTTCAAAAGGCAGGTGCCTTGGGAGTGGACACCTATCGCCTGATACCTGGTAACTCCAAGCCTCCTGTTCTTTGGAACGAAAGAAAAATGTCCCTTTAAAAACAAACAAACAGCTGATTGCAAGTCCTGTGTGGTGCTTTGTGCTACAGATCTCTATCTCTCTCACACGGATGACACAGGTGAGCAGCCTCACCCACCTGTCAAATCTGGCCTGGCCGGATCAGAGACATAAAAGGTCTGGCCCACCTGCTGAGAAAGTTCGCCACCCCTGCTATATCGAGACTAACAATAGCTTCCTGGCAATTGGGCAGGAAGGCCTTTGTAAACTGGAAGCCAGCCGATTCCTTATTTTCAGCCCTGCCACAAATGAATGACGCACGTATCTGGGCACAAAGCGGAGAGGCAGATTTCAGGGCTGGTATAAAGATGTTTGTGAGATACTGCAACCAGTCGTTCAGGCTCCCCTGGTCTGAGGATCACAGAGAATTTCATTCACTGGGGGGGGGGGGGAACCTTGTGACTGAAAAACCACCTGTGCAAGGAGTGGATTTTCCTGCACTTTCGTGGCTTGCGTGGGGCAGGGGTATGTGCCCTGTCAAAATCTGCACCTCCTTTTTGGATATTTCCCAGGTACGTGCAGGTCCTGCTTGCTGAACACAATGTGCTCCCTTGAAATTGTTCATTAGGCTTGCATTTGCAAAACAAATTGGCTATTTCTATCAATTACTATGGGTAAATTTATAATAATAATAATAATAATAATAATAATAATAATAATAATTATTATTATTATTATTATTATTATTATTTATTTATGCCCTGCCCAACTGGCTGGGTTTCCCCAGCGACCCTGGGCAGCTCCCAACAGAATATTAAAAACACCAAACATTTAAAACTTCCCTAAACAGGGCTGCCTTCAGATGTCTTCTAAAAGTCAGATAGTTGTTTATTTCCTTCACATCTGGTAGGAGGGCATTCCACAGGGCAGGCGTCACTACTGAGAAGGCCCTCTGCCTGGTTCCCTGTAACCTCAATTTTCGCAGTGAGGGAACCGCCAGAAGGCCCTTGGCACTGGACCTCAGTGTCCGGGCTGAACAAGGGGGTGGAGACGCTCCTTCAGGTATACTGGGCAGAGGCCATTTAGGGCTCTAAAGGTCAGCACCAACACTTCGAATTGTGCTCGGAAACGTACTGGCAGCCAATGTAGGTCTTTCAGGACCGGTGTTGTATGGTCTCAACAGCCACTCCCAGTCACCAGTCTAGCTGCCGCATTCCCTACCACTTAAATTTGACCCCCTCAAAAGCAAAAAATATCAAACAGGAAAACCTAGAAAAAAATGCTCTCTGGTTTGTCCAATCACTCCCCGCTTCAGCCAACCAGCAAAAGGCAAGCAAGGAAGTAAAAAATGCCCCCTGTTCCAATTGCTGAAGCTGCAGTGTGTATAGTGAGGTTTACTCCTTGTGGTTGGACATGTGAATTTTTGCATAGGAAATAGAAGTGATGGGAAGCTTTCCCTCCATTAAGTTGCAGATCTACCAACCACCTACCCAGGCAAAGAGAAACCACGATGCATTTGGTTTTACGTGACTGGGAGCAGATGAGACACAACTTCGCCAATTAGACTTGACGTTCCCTGCAACAGCCCTTTCCAGGAATCAAGACGTACTCACCTGCAATGGTTTAATCCCTTGAAGAGAATGCGTAGACTAGAAGGGGAAGGGGAAAAGAAAGAGAGAGAACCTCATTAGAGAGACAAAATACATCTATGGATATTTTCAAAGGGGCATATCTAAGAACAAATGGCCATTCTGGGACAGACTAAAAAGTCCCTCTAGTCTAGTATCTCTTCCCACACAGTGGACAATCAGGGGCCTCTGGGAAGCCCACAAGCAGCAGGACCTGAGGGCAACAAATACCGTATTTTTCGCTCTATAAGACGCACCAGACCACAAGACGCACCTAGTTTTTGGAGGAGGAAAACAAGAAATATTCTGAATCTCAGAAGCCAGAACAGCAAGAGGGATCTCTGTGCAGTGAATGCAGCAATCCCTCTTGCTGTTCTGGCTTCTGGGATAGCTGCGTAGCCTGCATTCACTCCATAAGACGCGCACACATTTCCCCTTACTTTTTAGGAGGGAAAAAGTGAGTCTTATAGAGCAAAAAAATACTTTAGATTCCTCTCCCACAGTTGGCTTCCCAACCGTCTCTTATCCTAGATGTAGCATCATGTGTGCAGAGAATGGTGACCCATATGACCATGGGTCAGGAAACTAAACCTTATGAAGAATGGTCGAAGGAGCTGGGTATGTTTAGCCTGGAAAAGAGGAGACTGAGAGGGGAGATATGACAACTCTATTCAAATATCTCAGGGGCCGTCACATGGAGCTAGCTTGTTTTCTCCTGTTCCGGAGGCTAGGACCCAAACCAACGGCTTCAAGTGACGGGAAATGAGATTCCAACTAAACTTCAGGAAGAACTTTCTGACAGTAAGAGCTGTTTGAGAGTGGAACCGTCTCCCTTGGGAAGTGATGGACTCTCCTTCCCGGGATGTTTTTAAGCAGAGGTCAGGTGGCCATCTGTCATGTCTGATTTCGCTGACATTCCTGCATTGCAGGGGTTGGTTTGGACTAGATGAGTCTTGGGGTCCCTTCCAACTCAACAGTTCTGTGATTCATGATCATTACTGGTGGCCATTCACAGATTTATCCTGTGTGAACCTGTCTAATTGTCAGGCTTTGGGGAACTGGTTTCCTCCCCCCCGGGGCAGTAGGTAAAGGAACACCTTACCAGTTAGAATCTTTAATAATCACAGTGAGAGAAGAAAGAGCACATCTCCTAGAAATGGCGGTGCTCCCAATTAAGGGATACTCACCCCTCCGTCCCTATTAATCTACGTCACTCCTACATCTTGTGATCTGAGCTTGTACCCCCTG
This sequence comes from Podarcis gaigeae, assembly GCF_964106915.1. Lineage (NCBI taxonomy): Eukaryota > Metazoa > Chordata > Lepidosauria > Squamata > Lacertidae > Podarcis > Podarcis gaigeae. The sequence goes on from NC_139689.1 coordinate 43,009,277, forward strand.
CACTGTCTATGCTGAAACTTTCTGAGCTCTCTGTGACTTTGGAAAAGGGGTGTGAATGCTGTCCAGAGACTATGAATCTGCTAACCCTCTCTCTCTTCCAGTGTTTCTTCTCCTAGCTATTCCCCATCCAGCATTTCCCAGCTTCTGCCTTCTGAACTATGCCCCTCTGCAAAAAACCGCTGTTCCAAATCTATGCTGTCCTCCTGCTCCTGAGAAGATTCAGGGTCAGGATCGGAGGGAGGGGTGGCTCCCACCATTCTTCCTGAGTGCAGCCCTCCTCAGCTGCACTGGCTCCCGGTGGAGTACAGGGTTAGGTTTAAGGCGCTGGTTTTAACCTTTAAATCCCTATTTAAAGGTCTAGGACCCTCATACCTACAGGACCACCTCTCCTGATATGCCCCACGGATGAACTTACAGTCTGAAATTAATATCTTGGAGGTCCTGGGCCTCAAGGAGGTTAAATTGGCCTCAACCAGGGCCAAGGCCTTTTCAGTTTTGGCCCCAGCCTGGTGGAACACTCTGTCGCAGAAGACCAGGGCTGAGGGAGCCGGCGTACAGCTTCCGGGTCATGTGGCCAGCATGACTAAGCCGCTTCTGGCGAACCAGAGCAGCGTATGGAAATGCCATTTACCTTCCCGCCGGAGCGGTACCTATTTATCTACTTGCACTTTGACGTGCTTTCGAACTGCTAGGTTGGCAGCAGCAGGGACTGAGCAACGGGAGCTCACCCCGTCACGGGGATTCGAACCGTCAACTTCCGATCCGCAAGTCCTAGGCTCTGTGGTTTAACCCACAGCGCCACCCACGTCCCTGACACTAATCCTCTTTAAAATCTAAACCTCTTAAAAAGCCATATAAGCTAGTGGACATCATCACATCTTGAGATTCCATGGTCAGTTAGAATATTCAAGCTTAGGGAGGTTTGCCCTTTTAAGGTTTTCCCCTGAACACTTTTTGAGCATGTATACACTTTCAGGGCTCCCCCAAGCTTTCTAATCTCTGCTATGTCCTCACCTTATCTTCCTCTTCCTCCTGCATTTCTTCCTCAGGATTTGTGATGTAGCTCATTTTTTCGGGATCACCCTTGTCCTCTGGCAGCTTCTTTGCCTTCACCAATATCTTCCACTTTAACTGCTGTGGGGTTTGAAGAAGTGGAGTGTAAACAGCTTAAATCTCTAACGAAACCTTGCATGTGAAATTGTAATAACCCAATTAGCGGAGGCGTCAGGGCTCCAGAATTTGCCCAGGGCCCAAATAGAATTGGGCAAATCTTTTGGTTTGGGTTTCTCCCATTTTTCCATTTTTAAATTCAGCTCTCTACATCCATTTGCATTTTTAAAAAGCAATGCTAATGAAAGTTCATCAGCAAGCGTCTCTCCCAATTGGTATTCAACAAGTTGGTATTCAATTTTTCCTAATACATGCATTTTTTTCAGAATCATTTTCCTTAATATAATGATTTTTTTGTATGCAATTTCCTCCATTATATGCATTTTTATGCACACTTTGCTCCAGTTTATGCCTATTTGTACATCTTACTCAGCTGGACAATGCACTACTGCAGAATTTGAAGAACTGTAGATTTTGAAGGATGGCTGTGTTTCAGTTCATGTGCTGTTTTGCAAAGCGCAAACTACGTAGCTTTGCCTTTAAATGCAATCTGAATTAAAAAGGCTCGCCAGCCCAACAGTGCCAGCATTCTCACTTTGCTCCTGCAAAATTCAATGAAGATTTTTGTGGGATGCAAATGTGAATCGGACGTCCGATAGTCCTGGCCATAAAGTGTCTTGTCCACACCTGTTAGGTGTTAAAACCCTATATTCCTTACAAGAACTACTGTATTTTTTGCTCTATAAGACTCACTTTTTCTCTCCTAAAAAGTAAGGGGAAATATGTGTGCGTCTTATGGAACGAATGCAGGCTGCGCAGCTATCCCAGAAGCCAGGAACAGCAAGAGGGATCGGTGCTTTTGCTGTGCAGTGATCCCTCTTGCTGTTCTGGCTTCTGGGATTCAGAATATATTTTTTTTCTTATTTTCCTCCTCCAAAAACTAGGTGCGTCTTATGGTCTGGTGCATCTTATAGAGCAAAAAATACGGTAATCACCTCACTAGGATTAAGAAGGAAGCTAGACAAAGGAAATCTTGCAATAACTCAGCTACTACATTACCCAAAGTCCATTAGGCTGCCATTTCCCTCCACATAATCTTTTTGGATATCAGTATTGCACAAGTGCAAACATCTGGCATTGGGCACCAAAATTCATCTTGGCTTTTGTTGTTGTTGAAAGCAAAGTTTCTTAAAGCTAGAACAGATAATCTATTTGTCAAGTCAACCTCCTCGTCGTCTTTGGTTTTATCCTCAGCAAAATTCCCTGCCTGACTGTATCACAGGTGATATGAGGCACATAACCTAGTACGACGCTAGAAGTAAATCAGGAGGGAGGAACTTTTGGCTATCCAGATGTTTTGGAACTACAACTGCCACCAGCCCCAGTCAACATAGCCAAATGGCCAAGGCTGATGGGAGACATAGTCCAACCAAGTTTGGAGGGTCAAAGGTTCCCCACCCTTGCCCTAAATGGTGTTACCTCTGGTGATGGGAGCTGTTTGGGCGTGTCTCCATCCAATGGTTGGGTCACAAGCATGTTCCCTAAAATAGCCTTCATGTGGTGCGCCATCTTGGACTGCTGTTCCGGCCCACAGTGGTTTTCCAGAGAGAGAATCACAGGATAGGAAGAATGCTGAGGAGACAAGATGGAGTCAGAAGGCATCTGCCACCTCCAAGATTCTTTCCCCAAATCCTTCAAATGATTACTTTTTTCCCTTTTTTAATAAACACACACCCACACACACACCCCACTAAGCATTTTACACTGGCTTACATGAAATTTTGTGTCCATTTGCAACCTTAAAACATTTTAGGAACTGTTTCATCCTAGCTTTTCATGTGTTGATCATTCGCTGGTTAGAATGAATTTCTTTTTTTCTACTCATGTTATGCTTTCCTAATTGCATTAGATGGTTAGCTTTAATTCTCGGTAGTAGCACCCACCCTGTGGAACGCCCTCCCATCAGATGTCATGGAGATGAGTAACTATATAACTTTTAGGAGACATCTGAAGGCAGTCTTGTATAAGGAAGCCTTTTAATGTATATAGTTTTACAGTGGTACCTTAGCTGTTGAACTTAATCCATTCTGGGAGTCCGTTCGACTCCCAGAACCGTTCAAAAACCAAGGCATGGCTTCTGATTGGCTGCGGCTAGCTCCTGCAGCCAATTGGAAGCCACAGAAGTCGTGTTGGACTTTCAGCTTCCAAAAAACATTCAAAAACTGGAACACATCTGGGTTTTTGGTGTTCGGGAGCCAAAACATACGAGTACCAAGGCGTTCGAGAACCAAGGTACGACTGTATTATGTTTTTATATATGTTGGAAGCTGCCCAGAGTGGCTGGGGCAACCCAGGTCAGGTGGGCGGGGTACAAACTATATGAGGAGGAGGAGGAGGCAAAGAGGAAGAAGAAGGAGAAGGAGAAGAAGAAAAAGCCACAAGGAGGATGCAATGACAATTAGCCGTCATTATAATAATTAGCTGGGGACGCAGGTGGCGCTGTGGGTAAAACCTCAGCGCCTAGGACTTGCCGATCGCATGGTCGGCGGTTCGAATCCCCGCGGCGGGGTGCACTCCCGTCGTTCGGTCCCAGCGCCTGCCAACCTAGCAGTTCGAAAGCACCCCCGGGTGCAAGTAGATAAATAGGGACCGCTTACCAGCGGGAAGGTAAACGGCGTTCCGTGTGCTGCGCTGGCTCACCAGATGCAGCTTGTCACGCTGGCCACGTGACCCGGAAGTGTCTGCGGACAGCGCTGGCTCCCGGCCTCTTAAGTGAGATGAGCGCACAACCCTAGAGTCTGGCAAGACTGGCCCGTACGGGCAGGGGTACCTTTACCTTTACTTTTACCTATAATAATTAGCTATTATCTCCCAGCAACCAGAATTCAGGCTAGCATTTGTGCCACTCTAGAATTCCCAGAAATGTGGTGGTGGGGTTTTTTAATGATACGGTGAACATGCTTTCTGGTTCCTGTAAACAGATAGGCATAATCAGTTGCAAACGCCATCTTTCAGCACTGGGACAGATTCTTCTCCTGTTTCTTGCAACTCCACCAAGAAGCGGGAGAAGAGCACAAAAGGATGCCAATATTACTTCACACCTTTTTCTGGAGTAGCAGGAAGTTCCAGAGGCAGATGTTCAGGGTTATGCTGAATTGGATGGAACGCAAGAATGCAGCTGGCAGAGCTACTCCCAAAACAACCTCCGTTTGGCGCTCCAAGAATCTACGTAAATATCTGGCTTCTCTCAGACAGGTTCCTAACAAAAAAAATTCCTTCCAGTAGCACCTTAAAGACCAACTAAGTCAGTTCTTGGTATGAGCTTTCGTGTGCATGCACACTTCTTCAGATACCTGAAGAAAGCTCATACCAAGAACTGACTTAGTTGGTCTTTAAGGTGCTACTGGAAGGAATTTTTTTTGTTTTGACTATGGCAGACCAACACGGCTACCTCTCTGTAGACAGGTTCCTGTTAGCCATGTTTTCAAGTCAGCCTCAAACCCAAACCTGTCGTGTCTCTTTCTCGCCAAATTAAAGATTGCAAAAGCAGTTCCTCAGAAAACCCCACCCAGCCAGGTAGTATTTGGCCCAGATTCCAAAAGCATGGAGTAACTATCAGCCTTCATTAATCTGGTCTTCCTCAGGTACTATTAAGGGAGCAGGGGAACATTTTGTATAATGGAAAAGTGTCTTTTCATAACATGTTGGCATGCATAATGTGAGTTGCGACATCAGCCCAGCTCGCACATGACACTAAAGGTTTATTGCAAACAAGCAAACAGGTGTATTCCCAGAGCAAAGGTCACAGCGACAACATCCTTCTCCCAATTCTACTTCCTCCATAATACCCAGGGCTAAGCCATGGTATGGTTTACCATTACACTGAGCTGTAACCAAGGTTTGCTCTCAGTTTTGCTGCTCATGGTTGATTGGGGGAGACAAACCACAAGCCAGGGCTTGGGCGTAATCTGAAAACAAATGATGAGTCAGCGTTGGGCAGTGCAGCAGGACCACATGAGAAGCCCAGCAGGGGCAATCTTCATTCCAATCAATCAATTCAGTTTATTGTATACAGCCAAAGGCCTTCACAATGAACAGCAGAAGGCAAAAAGCAAGGCATTCCTCTAAAATCGCACAGCATAAGTCTGCACATGTCTACAGCATTAAAATTTGCAGCACAAAATTTTAAAGCATCCACATAACTGGAGCGAAGCTTCTTAGCTGCCAGAGCGAATTTGTCTACCAGAATTGTAATTTGTAGATATTTAGCAGCTTGGCGTTCTATTATCACTTCCTGGCGGGGGGGCGGGGGAGGGGACTGATCTGAGAACCAATGGGGAAAAAGGGGATGAAAAAAAATTCTCTGTGCACCATATATAAAGGGCAGGTCAACAAATTGTGTTTGATAGCCTCAGCCTGATTACATCCATAAACGCATTCCCATTCCATACGAGCTATTATCTCTAGGAGCCCATGCATTTGCTCAATCACACTAAACCATGGTTTGGCTTGGCATTACAGGCAAACCAGTGTTAAGTGTAAGGTAAAGGGACCCCTGACCATTAGGTCCAGTCGTGGCCGACTCTGGGGTTGCAGTGCTCATCTTGCTTTATTGACCGAGGGAGCCGGCGTACAGCTTCGGGGTCATGTGGCCAGCATGACTAAGCCGCTTCTGGCGAACCAGAGCAGTGCACGGAAATGCCGTTTACCTTCCCGCTGGAGTGGTACCTATTTATCTACTTGCACTTTGACGTGCTTTTGAACTGCTAGGTTGGCAGGAGCAGGGACTGAGCAACGGGAGCTCACCCGTCGCAGGGATTCGAACTGCCGACCTTCTGATCGGCAAGTTCTAGGCTCAGTGGTTTAACCCACAGCGCCACCCGCGTCCCTGTGTTCCGTGTATGAGGCTATTAAATCAGTCTTTCTGTTTCACGTATTGTGAAGGTGAAGGCCATGTCACCTAGATAAGAGGTAGTCACCTGGTGCCTTCTGCATGTTAATGGGACTCCCAACCGCCACCAGCCCCAGCCAGTTATGGCCAACGGTGCGAGCTGCAATCTAACAGCATATCTGAACAGCGCCTTGTTGGCAACCCCATTGTTGCATTAAAATAAATGCCTTCTGCATTATCAATATTTGCACACATGCAACAGAAGGCACCCCCCCCCACCTAAACAAGCAACAGTTTTTTGTTTGTTCTTTTAATGCTTAATCCAACGGGGTTTTTTAAAAGGCTTAACTACTTTGAGTACAAAAACTTTTTTAAAAAAAATGCAAGCCAGACACCATCGTTTGGAATTGTCTAGAATTGTACCCGCTGCCACCTTTGCATGCCCCGCCTTTGAAAAAGGAAGCTTGCACAATCGTTTACAGCAATTAAATTTGCTCATGAATCATGATACAGCTAAGTGACTAAGTGGTTGGGCAGCGAAGAAAGCTCCCGAGAGAAATGTTTGGGCCTCAGAATATCAAATGCAGCTCCTTCTCCCTTCCGAGGATCCTTAAGAACTGCAATCAATCAATCAATCTTCTTGCTAACCGCATTTCTGAAAACTGTGGTTTCGTCTACCTTGAATGCATGGTCCCGGATGCTTTCAATCACATCCCGGAAGAGGATCTTGGAGGTCAGAGTGTGGCCGTGGTAGATGATGGGCTCTCCGTTGGACCCCTCCCAGCAGTCAAGCTCCACACAGCGACACCCCTTCATCAAAGCCCTGCCGAAGACAGAAATGGGGTGAGGTGATGATGGACTTTGCATTTCAGCCCTCTGCCTGTCAAGGAGCTGTCAGGCGAGCACAGGTCATCCACAGGGCAGGAACGTGAGGCATGAGATGCAATTAGCATCTAGGATTTTATGAGTCTTAGAGAGGCAGGGAGGATTGTGATGCCTTAGCCAACCTCAGAGATGGACCGTGGACCAATATAGGCCAAGGGGTCAAGTTCCAGTTCAGGCCAACAAGGGCCAAGGGTTGTTCAGCCCGGACGCCGAGGGCCTTCTGGCGGTTCCCTCATTGCGAGAAGTGAGGTTACAGGGAACCAGACAGAGGGCCTTCTCGGTAGTAGCGCCCACCCTGTGGAACACCCTCCCTTCAGATGTGAAGGAAATAAACTGCTATCCTATCTTGAAAAGACATCTGAAGGCAGCCCTGTTCAGGGAGTTTTTAGTATTTAATGCTGTACTTGATTGGGAGCCGCCCAGTGTGGCTGGGGAAACTCAGCCAGATGGGCAGGGTATAAATAAAAAATTATTATTATTATTATTATTATTATTATTATTATTATTATTATTATTCAGGTAGGAGACGTGTTACTATTTAGCACAAGACATTGCTCAGTTCTGCAAGGTGTACAGCAGCCCGGGTCCTGGCTGCCTGAGTGCCGAGTTCAAGTCCTCCGGCTCCTCATAGGGAGCCAGGCAAGTGTTGTGCTAGCCGGCACTCTTCGAACAAACTTTACGCAGTATGATCCACTAACTTCAAGATGTAAACAGCTTGTGCCTTCCCACCCATGGGAAAGCTCAATTTCCCACACATTGTTCCGCAGGGGCTCCTTTGGGGATTATGGGCCACATAATTAAGGGAATCACCTGAGGCGAGGAAAGCGAAATGCGTTGTTCTCTCTCCAGGTACCTGGTTGTCCTTCAGTAATCCTGCCTTGGCATGTGGCCTCCTTCCCCCTGGCCTGTTCAAAGCAGCCCAACCAACCAACCAGATTCCTCTCTCCACTCCAGCTCACCCACTGCCTCCCATGCCTCTCTGCATGCCCTGGCCAAAATGCTGCAGCCAATGCATAGCTGTCAACCGTCCCTTATTTGGCGGGAAACTCCCTTATCCCCGTGCTGTGTCCCGCTGCTGTCCCTTATTGATGATGTCCCTTAAATTTCCCGGGTTTCAAAGGAAGCAGCTCCTCTCCCTCTCTCCCTGCCTGCCGGCCAGGGAGGAGGGAGGCTCCAACTGTGATGCTTGGCTGCCCGGCCCGCCCCCCTCCGGCCTCCTCTCACCAGCCTCGACCCCCAGGAGCCCCTCCCCACCGGGACTGAGGAGCCTTGAGAGGAGAGCAAGGGTAACCATAGAGAAAGCAGTTCAGAGGGAGGAGGCGGAGGCGCGGGCAGGTGTTCTAAGGGCTAACCATAGAGGGGGAAAGCGGAGGAAGGACCGCAAGCGCTTCTCCCATAGATGTGTAGTGGTAGACTAGCATAGATGGTCTGATCTGCAGATTTACTTTGGCCGCTATTCCCCCCCCCCCTTCCTCCCGCCCCGCCTGATGGGACTGAGAGCCCTTAGATGGAGCACGAGAGAAAAGATAGAGAACTGCAGCAGCATCTTCGTAGCTTGGACTTCGTTTTGCGCGAAAAGCGGTGGCTGCTTGTAGTTATTTTATTGCAGTGTTTCATCAGCTGGTGGCTTGAGCAGCAACCTCTGGAAATGAAGGGCTAAAAACTGGCGCTGCTCTTCAAAATTATCTGGTCCCTTTTAACTTCGCATTTCAGCTGGTTTGACTAAAATCCCTTATTTTGGCTGCTGATCCTTATTTTCAAGGCTGCTGGTCCCTTATTTTCAAATCTGTAAGTTGACAGCTATGAGCCAATGGCCGTGCACCCACCATTATTTGCTGGAATCCTTTACCTATCCCCGTTACCAGCGCTCCTGGCCATCTGAAAGCAGTTACTGGGACCCCTTCTGGCTACAGCTGTTCTGTTGCTTCGGCCACAAATGATGCTTACCGGATGTAGGCCTCAGTGCTGCTGGCGCCTCCAATCTGGTTCTGCGTCAGGTAGGTGTTGTGGGAGGAGGAGATGAAGTAATGGCACAGTGGCTGCGTCATGTCCTGGTATATCTTTGCGTGGCCCTGGTTGAGGATGTCTCCGGCCGAGGACAGCAGGTACATCATGAAGCCATCCATCATCATGAGATTGTGCTGCCTGGCTGTGGGACGAAGACGTGGTTAGCGGAGAGAGTTTCAGACTCCACCCATCCGGCATATTTTAGCGTACGCATTTCCTAAGAACGGTGCGTCTTGCCAAATGCAAGATGGTTCATGTTAGTGAGATTCAGAAGCAATACAGAACACAAGCGAGTGAGAAGATTAAAGATTTTATTCTAAATAGCAAGCATTAGTGTGCACCCTGGAAATGAGCTCTTTCAGCTTCTGCCTTCTGGAAGAAAGTACAGGGTTATAAAGACTAGGACTAGCCGCCTGAGAAACAGTTTCTACCCCAATGCGATTTTGGTTTTAAATGCAGTATAAGGAGTCTCTATGGGAGTATATTGTATTTAAAAATGGAGTATCAGAGTTTTTAGGGGGCTAACCAGGTTGCGATAGCTGGGATAGAAGGCTTCTTGGTTTTTGAATGTCTTATGTAGATTTTTCAATTTCGTTGTTCTGCATGGGACAATGACAATAAAGATTATCGTATCGTATCGTATTATATACATTACCAAGCAAACGCTTCGATCCGCCACTGGGAAACCCCTCAAGAAGTGGTGAGGCTATCCCCCAGGCGCATAGCTGTCAACGTTTTCCTTTTTTTAAAGGGAAATTTCCTTATTCCAAATAGGATTCCTCGCAAGAAAAGGGAAAAGTTGACAGCTATGCCCAGGCGGCCTTCGTTGGCACAGCCCTACGGCCTATAGTCAGAACACGAGCTTCACAGAACTATGACCCAAAACCATCCGATTTATAGATAGCTGACCTGTTAGCCTACATGCCTTGCCCGGCGAGCTAGTGTAGATTATTACCGTATTTGTCGCCCCATAGGGCGCACCGCCCTATAGGACGCACCTAGTTTTTTTTTTTGGGGGGGGGGGAATAAAGAAAAACCTTTTATTTCCCCCCCAGGCACGGGGCTGGCCCGAGCTTCCCCCAACCCCAGCCCCCAGGACAGCCTGCTATCCGCAAGCCTAGGGAGCCACGCCGGTCTCCCCAGGCTTGCGGAGAGCTGCGTGAAGCCCGGGCGCGCTCTTCAGTGCGCCCCAGGCTTTGGAATGCAGGCAGCTCTGCGCAACCTTTGGGAGCCCGGTGCGAAGTCGCGCCGGTCTCCCAAGGGTTGCGCCAAGCTTCCTGAAGCCTGGAGAGCGAGAGGGGTCGGTGCGCACCAACCCCTCTCGCTCTCCAGGCTTCAGCGAAAGCCTACATTCGCCCCATAGGACGCACACACATTTCCCCTTCATTTTTGGAGGGGAAAAAGTGCGTCCTATAGGGCAAAAAATACGGTAATTGGCTAGCCCCCTCTTCCACTACTGGACGTTCCTCCAAACAATGTCTAACATCAAAGAAGGTCAGAATGTGCCCTGCATTATCACTTCTTCCTTCCACCAGGTTATACATTAAAGGCTGCTCTCAGCCATCCAAGAGCAGAGCAAGAGACAGAGACGGGAAGTAAACAGAGGCAGGAAAAGATGACCATGTCAGATCACCAAACTCCTCAAAATTACAAATATCTTCCGGTAAAGGTTGCCCATACACGGTGCATCCAAACATTGTAAAAGTAGGCCAAAAATACACAATATGGAGGTCGTGTGACAGCTATCGAAAGCAGATTCCCCCCATCTCATTCTTCCACAAGGCCACGTTTGCAATATGATTCCTTGTTTTATAAAGCAGGGATGCTCCTCTCCTCCTGCTGTTGGCAAAAATCCTGACTTGCACTGATCCAGAGTCCCCTGCTATGTGCAAAGCGGGAAACGCTAGCTTTCTGTTGGTCTCTGGCTTATTTTCCCGGTTCGCCCCTCTGTTGGGCTCCGGTTTATTTTTCTGGCTAGTTGATCGACATCAAGCCAGATTTGCCGTTTGGACACAGCAGGGAACTCTGGCTTTTTACCAGTCGGGAACTCCATGCTGGAAGCTGATGTGCAATGGGCAGTTGTGGAGCATGAGGCTAGATGCTGCCCCTACACTACCCCTCCCAGCCGCAGCCGTCCTGCTGCTTGCCGGGACTAAGTAGGACACAGGAAGCACCAGGTTGGCAGTAGCAGTGGGCACAAGCGTGGGCTTGCTGCTGCTGCCAACCGGGGTTTCTTCTGCCCTTGACACCTGCAGCCAGGTGGGCAGCACAGCATCGTATGCCACACTCTGCAACTGGTGGCAAGAAAAAGGAAGAGGCAAGAGAGGAGGACTCATTCCCGCCACTTGTTCTTGGCTTAAGAAAACTATGGTTCACAAACAATGGTTGGTGACCTAGAATGATCGTACAAACCATGGTTTAAGTATAGAATGATAATACAAACCATGGTTTATGACCTAGAGTGATCATACAAACCATGGTTTAAGTCTATAATGATCAAACAAACCATGGTTCAAATCTAGAATGATCATACAAACCATGGTTCAAGTCTAGAATGATCGTACAAACCATGGTTCAAATCTAGAATGATCATACAAACCATGGTTCAAATCTAGAACGACCGTACAAACAATGGTTCAAGTCTAGAATGATCGTACAAACCATGGTTCAAGTCTAGAATGATAATACAAACTATGGTTCAAGTCTAGAATGATCGTACAAACCACGGTTTAAGTCTAAAATGATCATACAAACCAATGTGCAACGCAACAAAACATACCATGGGATGCTATTGTACTTTCTTTTCTACCACCCCACTCGACTTTGCAGTCTGCTTTTTGTGGGGGGAAGGAACAGCAGAGAAACAAAAGGATCATGATCTGTTATGTATAATCATGATTTCAGTCCCTCCCTCCTCTTTACATTCCTCTGCCTTGTTTTGTTTCTTTCGACTGATGTTATTGCTGTGCCGGCTGTTTTCATTGCAAGGTATTATGCTCTAATTATAATATGGAAAAATCAATGAAGTGTTTGTTTTTTTTTAAAAAAAAGGCATGATGAAATTGTGTCTTTTGTGTGTGTGCATGTGTGTGTGTGTGTGTGTGGAAGAGAGGATGAAGGAGATGCTGCTACTTTCACTGAGCAACACGTATACTCTCCATAATGTGTAGTTTCGAGCCGTGGACTTCAATTTTATGGAGAGGCACACAGATTATAGCTTTCCAAAGACTCAGGGGCAGTGTGGTGTCATTATTTATATAATGCCATTTAGACATGGCGTTTTGCAAAGGACAGGAGTGCCAGACTCCTTATCTGAAAGGGCTTGCAATCTGAAAATAGCAACAGGGGAAGAGATGAAAGCTGGCAAAAACAGAGAAAGAACGTGCCATCATTACAGTTAGTTGTACTTAGGCTTGGTCGTATTTATTTATTTAAGTCGTTGCATTTTTATCCCAGATTTCCCCCTGCCCCAGGAGCTCAAGGGTCTCTCCCCAACTCTTTTAATCCCCCAAACCAGATTAGGCTGAGTCTGTGAGTGGCCCAAGGTCACCCAGCAAACCACATGGTTGAGAAGGGATTTGAACCCTGGTCTCCCAGGGACCCCACTGTCTTTCAGAGTAAAAACACAAACACACATGCCATTATCATAGACAGTCGGGACTAGGCATTCCCCGCTCCAACCAAGGCTTTAGGGAAAATGTGGGTTTTGAGGAGGATTTTAAAGAAGAGAGGTGATATCACAGAAGTGTCCTGGGAGGCAGTTCCTGGCAGAAGGGTGATCAAGGAAAGGTAAGAGAAAAAAAGGTAAAGGACCCCTGGACGGTTAAGTCCAGTCAAAGGTGACTATGGAGTTCTGGTGCTCATCTCGCTTTCAGGCCGAGGGAGCTGGCGTTTGTCCACAGACAGCTTTCCAGGTCATGTGGCCAGCACGACTAAACGGCTTCTGGCGCAACAGGACACCGTGACAGAAACCAAAGCGCATAGAAACACCATTTACCTCCCGCCGAAACGGTACCTATTTATCTACTTGCACTGGCGTGCTTTCAAACTGCTAGGTTGGGAGGAGCTGGGACAGAGCAGCGGGACTCACCCCATCACGGCGATTGAATCCGCCGACCTTCCGATCGGCAAGCCCAAGAAGTTCAGTGGTTCAGACCACAGCGCCACCAGTTTTCCCGATTGAGAAAAGATTACCATTGTTTAAGGAAGCAGGAGTCCTTGAGACAGCTATAGGAGACGAAGCTGGACAAGCTAGGATAGCTCAGTTGTTAAGTACGAGACTCTTAATCTCAGGGTCGTGGGTTTGAGCCCTACATAGGGCAAAATGATTCCTGCATTGCAGGGGGTTGGACTAGATTACCCACAGGGTCCCTTCCAACTCTACAATTCTATGAAGCAAAGGCCCCAGGTAGGGAAGTGAGAAATAAGGAGAGGACAAGACCATAGAGCAATGGCTAGGCAAACTAAGGCCCGGGGGCCGGATCCAGCCCAATCGCCTTCTAAATCTGGCCCGAGGACAGTCTGGGAATCTGTGTGTTTTTACATGAGTAGAATGTGTCCCTTTAATTTAAAATGCATCTCTGGGTTATTAGTGGGGCATAGGAATTCATTAATTCTAAAAATATAATCCGGCCCCGCACAGTGGACCGGCCCCCTGCTGAAAAAGTTTGCTGACCCCTACCATAGAGGGTTTAAAGGTGATGGTGAGAAGCTTGTGCAGGATCTGGGAACAGACAGGAAGGCAGCGGCAGGATTTAAGGAGAGGCATCACATGATCAAAACAATGAAAGGTGAATAACTATGGCAGCAGCAGAATGCTAGGCAGATGTGAAAGAGGCAAGCTGAGAGCAGAAGACAAGAAGAAGACAACTGCAGTAGTCAAGGTGAGAGCTGATCTAGGACCTAGTTGCTTCTCAAACTTTTTTCTCTGGGCCACACTTTCAGAATAAGAATTTGCTTGCACTGCACCCGATTTTTCACTGACAAGAAATACAATGGTAAACGAAAAGGAACAACTCCTTGCAGTGCTTGATTTATAACACAGAACACGACCACTTGATAACGTAATCATGGGACAACCAGAAAGTATAAATCAAGGCAGCTACATAAGAACATGAATCATCCCCAAAATATAATTATAAACGGGCCTCTTACATATGTACCTTTAAGTATGCATATAGACTCAATGAGAGGTGTAATATAAATCTCATTTATATTAGGTTTAATTCAGGGGTCAGCAAAATTTTTTAGCCGCGGGCCGGGCCACTGTCCCTCAGACCTTGTAGTGGGCCAGAAAGGCAGCACCGGGAGGGGGGGAGCTGGAAGAAGAGGCAAGGGGGGCAAGTCGTCCTCCAGCCCCAGCCCCAGCCGCTACGCTTACCTTCCCAGGGGCTGCCGCCACCACCACTACCACTCTCTGGCCCAGAGGAGCACCAGGGCAGCGGGGGTGGTGGGAAGATGAGCGGCGCGAAAGGGCTGGCTCCAGAGAGGGGCTCCTTAAAATGGCGCTCAGCCAGCTCCCTTCCTCCTCTAGGCAGGGCGGGGAGAAGCCAGGAGGAGGGAGGGAGGAGGCGCCGCCGCGGTGTGTGTGTGTGGGAAATGGCGCAGCCCGAACAAACAGAATTCCCACGCTGATCCACGGACAGTCTTGAAGGCATTTGGGCCTGATCCGGCCCCCGGGCCTTAGTTTGCTGACCCCTGGTCTAATTTGAAACAAACAAACTCTTCTCCTCATCAACACAAAGAAGCCTTCCCCTTTTCTGATCTTCCATATTTGTCAGAGCTGAAAATCCCTGTTCACAACCAGATGTCGTGGAGAGCTGTAGAAGAATAGCCGATGCTCTTGAAAAGAGGAATGGATGTTGTTCCTGGTTTTATACACTGAAATGTTTAAATGCTTCTTTGATTGCCCTTGAATCTTCCCACTCCTGCCACCCTCTCCTGCCACATCAGCGTGGTGAGCCACACCCTTTGAAAACCACTGACCTAGGGTGTGGTTTTGCAAAGGGGGTAGAGAGGAAGGCAGAGAAGCAATGCGACTGAGAATGGGAGGGTGAGGAGCAGGGGAGAGATAATCAGAGATAAAACCAGGTGCTCTTATTTCTCCACAAAAATAACAATGTTCATGCAACACACGGAAGTCTTCTCTTAGGTGAGACATCAGGCCCAAGAGAGATTTTTTGGGATTTCAGCTCCTTAACCTGCTTGTTCTTTCTGGATGTGCTTGCAATGCATCAACACAACAAGGGCACTGCATTCATGACAATTACCGTATTTTTCGCTCTATAAGACGCACCAGACCACAAGACGCACCTAGTTTTTAGAGGAGGAAAACAAGAAAAAAAAATTCTGAATCTCAGAAGCCAGAACAGCAAGAGGGATCACTGCGCAGTAAAAGCAGCAATCCCTCTTGCTGTTTTGGCTTCTGGGATAGCTGCGCAGCCTGCATTCGCTCCATAAGACGCACACACATTTCCTCTTATTTTTTAGGAGGGAAGAAGTGAGTCTTAGCAAAAAATACGGTATAACCATGCTAGAAAGTGTTCCGTCATAACCTTGAGGTGTACGTATTGGGTTCATACCTTTCTCGTTCAGCTCAAAAGTCTGGATGATTTCATGAGCCCGCTGCAAGCTGGCTTCCTCGCCCTGGTCGCGGAGAAATTCCTGCAGTTCCTCAGACGACAGCACGCGGTCCTCGCCCGAGTAACGGCGAAAGATCTCCTCCAGCTCAGGACGTGCCATCAGCCGTGTGCAGAACTCCTCAATCTCATATTCCTCCAAGCGATCGTTGTTTGATCTGTCACACTCCTAAGTGAAAGAGTGAAGGAGCAGTTAAGCAAATCGCCATGGGTGGATGGATGAGAGGAAATAGCAATTGATAAGCTCGGCTGGAGACAGGGCTGTGTGTTGTTGTTTTTTTAAAAGGAGGGGTGGAAGAAAATAAATGGAAATGGAAAAATAAATGGAAATTCTGCAAAGAGTACAAAATGTGTGAATCTGGATTTAGTGTACATACAGTGGTACCTCGGGTTAAGTACTTAATTCGTTCTGGAGGTCTGTTCTTAACCTGAAAATGTTCTTAACCTGAAGCACCACTTTAGCTAATGGGGCCTCCTGCTGCTGCTGCGCCGCCGGAGCACGATTTCTGTTCTCATCCTGAAGCAAAGTTCTTAACTTGAGGTACTATTTCTGGGTTAGCGGAGTCTGCAACCTGAAATGTATGTAACCTGAAGCGTATGTAACCTAAGGCACCACTGTAATTTATTTTGGTGTTTCTAGGCACTGAAAGGAACAGCTACAAAAAGTACTGAGGTGGAATACAGTCATACCTTGGTCTTTGAACACCTTAGTTCTCAAACGTTTTGGTGCCCAAACGCCACAAACCCAGAAGTGAGTGTTCCAGTTTGCTAACATTTTTTTGGAAGCCGAATGTCCAACACAGCTTCCGGTTGACTGCAGGAAGCTCCTGCAGCCAATCGAAAGCCGCACCTTGGTTTTCAAACGTTTTTGGAACCGACTTCTAGAACGGATTACGTTTGAGAACCAAGGTACGGCTGTATAACAGGCATTAGGATCCAGCGTTAAGGTGCCTGTTACCAGAAGCCAGATTATTATAGGCAACAATACGGGGGAAAGGACTATAAAAATGCAGAGGGAAGAGGCAGCTCCCACCCCAGGGCTCTGGGAGAAGATAAGGCTGCAAAACCATCGTCAAGGGTGCTTAGACCAGACTGTTGTACTGAAGTCCTGGATTAACAACTCAGCAAGGGAGATAAGGCAGGCCAGAAGCACATGCGCAAAAGGAGGGAGTCATTGTCTGATCTGACATCCTCCTTGCCCATTCACAGCTCTACAAGTGACTGCTGCACTGCATTCTGTGTGGGACAAACATCAACCAGAATGCCACTCCCAACTAAAGTGAGGCGGTAGGAACACATGCAACCAATAGGGAGCAAGCTATACCGCCTTCCAGGTAGATTCCAGGCCCAGGTCGAGGTGCTGGTTCTGCCCTCCGAGACCTGACAAGTCTTGGGATCTGCATGGCTCAGGAAGCCCCTCTCCCTACTTGCTAAGGTTCAGGTCAGGAACAGCTGAGGGCTGGCTCCAAGTTGAGGACCAGAGTCTATTCTGGTGCCTCTGGCTCTGACTAGTTGAGCCTACTCTGCTCCCAGAAAGAGATAGCTGGCTGAAGGCCTGGGGAAGAAGTAAAGGTAAAGCTAAAGGGACCCCTGACCGTTAGGTCCAGTCATGGCCGACTCTGGGGTTGCGGCGCTCATCTTGCTTTACTGGCCGAGGGAGCTGGCGTACAGCTTCCGGGTCATGTGGCCAGCAGGACTAAGCCGCTTCTGGCGAACCAGAGAAGCGCACGGAAACGGCGTTTACCTTCCCGCTGGAGCGGTACCTATTTATCTACTTGCACTTTGACGTGCCTTCGAACTGCTAGGTTGGCAGAAGCAGGGACCGAGCAACGGGAGCTCACCCCGTCGGCAAGCCGGCCCAAGAAGCGATGAGGGCAAGACTCACACAGCAGATAATTCAACCCAAGGTGGCAGTTGCCACCTCCTCAGCTCTTTCTTTCTTTCTTTCTTTCTTTCTTTCTTTCTTTCTTTCCAACTTCTACTCTTTTATTTTTCAATTATTTTATTTATGATTTTCAATTTTATACATTTCAATAATTTTACAATCATTTTAACATTTCAAAACTCAACTTCCTTCCCCCCTCTTTCTGCGGCTCCTTAAAATTATTTTAAATATTTTATGCGTGTCCAAATTTGTTCATCTGCTTTAAATATATACTCTTAGAAAACTGCAGGTTATTACAACAATCCTGCCAATGTTCTCATCTGGATAATCCCCTGCTTTCACTGTATAATAATTTTAAAGTCTCTTCCCCGTCCTTTCTGCCTCACAGAGGAATGTGGTCCTTCCTCATACTAAGCCGCCCCTGCCTTTCCACAGCAGCTAGAAATTATTTTCCTCGTCACAAAGAAGGCCTGACGAAACCCGAGAGACTGTTCTGGGAGGAAAGGCAGAAGTTCAAATATTGGCTCGAAAGAATCAGCCAAAACTTTGGCTGCAGGGCTCTTGTCTACCATTATTCTAAAAGCGTTGACATCTCATAAAGGCAAAACTGGCAGCGGGGGAGTTGGGAAAGCACAGAGTGTGTTTGCAAGAGAGACAGAGAAAAGAAAAAATGGTAAAGGACCACTGGATGGTTAAGTCCAGTCAAAGGCGACTATCGGGTTGCGGCGCTCATCTTGCTTTTAGGCCGAGGGAGACGGCGTTTGTCCACATACAGCTTTCTGGGTTATGTGGCCAGCAGGACTAAACCGCTTCTGGTGCAACGGGACACTGTGACGGAAACCAGAGCGCATGGAAACACCGTTTACCTTCCCACCAGAGTGGTACCTAT
Source organism: Podarcis gaigeae (assembly GCF_964106915.1). NCBI lineage: Eukaryota > Metazoa > Chordata > Lepidosauria > Squamata > Lacertidae > Podarcis > Podarcis gaigeae. The sequence goes on from NC_139689.1 coordinate 43,027,582, forward strand.
TTATCTACTTGCACTGGTGTGCTTTCGAACTGCTAGGTTGGCAGGAGCTAGGACAGAGCAATGGGAGCTTACCCCGTCTTGGGGATTCGAACCACCAAACGTCCGATCAGCAAGCGCAAGAGGCTCAGTGGTTTAGACCACAGCGCCACCCGTGTCTCTTTACCTTAGAGACAAAGCACCCTTCGTCTAACCAAGGAGGTGTGCAGCTAGAGCCAAGCAGGTCCTGAAGCTGGAGGCAAGATGGCGTCTAGCGTACAAGGCCAGGAAGTACCTTGAAGAGCCTGTAGGCGTAGATGTCGTTCATGTCTATGTTTATCATCCGCAGCATGTTTTTGATTTCTTTGAAGCTCATCTTATTGTCTTTGTTCTTGTCAGCCTGGTGCAAGATGTCATGGATCCAAGTGAAACCTGATGTAAGGAAAGAACAAAAGGAAAGCGGAGGCACCATCCCTGGGAACTAAGGTAACATGTCTTCACCCAGGAAGAATTATTATGAGGGGAATTATTGCAGAATCGGGAACCCTTCAGCCTTAGACAAAAACAAATTTCCTGGAGCTAAGCTGTTAGACAATTTAGAGCTAAGGTCTTGTAAGGAGGTATTAGCTTTGGTAATGTTTTGAAAATGCTTCGATTAGAATGTCCAGACTCGTATTCAGAACTCCAGTGGTACCTCAGAAGTCCAACGGAATCCGTTCCAGAAGTCTGTTCGCCTTCCAAAACGTTTGGAAACAAAGGCACAGCTTCCGATTGGCTGCAGGAACTTCCTGCAGCCAATTGGACGCCGCATCAGACATTCGGGTTCCAAAGAACATTCACAAACCAGAACAGTCAGTTCTGGGTTTGTGGCATTCGGGATCCAAAACGTTCGACTTGCAAGGTGTTCGAGATCCAAGGTACGACTGTGCTGGTCATTCGTAAAAGAGAACAATATCCTAGCACATACATTTAGGGACCTAATTGGATTTGAGGTAAATACTAAAATTACTACCTTGGTCAGTGTTTTCCAACCATGATGAATGTTTTGGCTTCTGTTTGCATCTCACAGGGGTTCCATGAAATTTCACAACCTCCCACATCAAGCACTTCACTTTCAATGATTTCATTCATATATATATATATATATATATATATCCCAAGTTATAATTAAGAATTAAAGTAAGAATTTAACTTTGCATTTTGCATTGGTTAAATAAATTTAGGGCCCCTCCCAGACAGGTGTTTTATTGTGGCTGTATTCTGCAAACATGTCCTGGGCACAATAAGAATGCATTAATGGGTGGATTTATTCTGCTTTAGTTCGCTCTGTGATGCTACCACAAGATTGCTGTCCAGAAGTGCTAAAGCGCAACTAAAAAGTGGGACAAAAATAAACTAGTTACGGGACCTCAGCAGGAAGTTACGGGATGTTCACCGACTGGGAATGAAGCAGCCTCAAACAGTATCAAAAGTGGGATGTGTGTGACTGCCCCAATAGCATCATGAGCACAAATCATCATGAATGTGCCACAAGAAGGGCATCTTGAGGGGGCTTTAGTAAGGGGATTTTTGAAAACTTTGCTTGAGGGGAGCAAGGAGAGGGGATTAGGGTTCTGCAGGCTAATGCAAAGTATGACGGATTCCTCAGACAAAAAAGAACTGAAAACAACTACTGTAAACTTTCATGTTCTTATTTTTACCAAGGAAGTTAAAAGTAGTGGAATTTCAAGTTCAGAGAGAGAGAGATCTGAATTTTTCTCCATTAGTATACAGTGGTACCTCGGTTCTCAAACGTCTCTGTTGTCGGAACCCGAACACCAACAACCCGGAAGTAAATGCTTCCGTTTTCGAATGTGCCTTGGAAGTCAAACGGCTTCATGTTTCTTGATTTTTGCAAATGCATTTGCAGCCAGCCCTTTGCGCCTCGGTTTTCGAACGTTTCGGAAGTTGAAAAGTCTTCTGGAACAGATTACCGTATTTTTTGCTCTATATGATGCACTTTTCCCCCTCCAAAAATTAAAGGCGGGGGGGGGGGGCGGGGAATAAGATTTTTTTTATTGATTTCCCCCCCTAAAAACTAGGTGCGCCCTATGGTCCAGAGCGCCCTATGGAGCGAAAAATACGGTATGTTCAAGAATCAAGGTACCACTGTACCTCTAATACACTACCAGGTCACAGATTTAAACAAGCTCTGATCTCACCTTCTAGGAACCTTCTCCAAATGCGGTTCCACAAACCATTTAAAGCCTTGTTGTCTGGGCTTTGTCGCTAAAGCTCTTTCCTGTACCAAAAGCTGCAGGCCGGCCCTTCTTTGCGGCAGACTGAGGCAGCCGCCTCAGGCGGCCAAAATAAGGTGTCAATGAAACAGCAGCAAATCTTTAAGTTATTTGATTTATGTTTCCTGGCGCCTAAGGACTGACACAATCGCTGCGCTCAAGCGGCTTGAACAGAAAGGATATTGTTCGAGCTTCTCTCGCTGGCTCATGGCTTCACCCCTGGCCATCAGTTTTGTGAGCCCTCGCACCCATCGCTGAGCATCATCCACACTCCGGGCAGCTAGGTCCAGGTTTTTCCTCTTGCCCCTGAAGACAATGGTGAAGCATTGCTGCTCAGGGAAAGAGCCGCCGAATTTCCGAAGCCCCTCCGACTGATAACCTTCTCGCACGCTTTCGATGTGTAGGATGGAGACTGGAAGACAAGACAGGGATGCAGGACTGCATACAGAAATCAGGGACAGAACAAGATCCCAGGCTGCATGCTTCAGGCTTGATCACTTTGGTGCACCAACTGCAAGGCTGTTGGTTTAAAGTTAACAATCCAGTTCCGATCTCCAAACTCAAGTCTTAGCAACTTCACTGGGGCTTTAAAAAGGCTGTAGCTCAGGGCCACATTGCCACTGTTTAGGGGCAGAATTTGATCACATATTGGCAAATTACAGGTGATTGGGAGGTAATGTGCAAGAAACCTGCTTCTTCAAAAGCAGGGTGGATAAAAATCCATGTTTTTTTTTTTAAAAAATCAACAAAATATGATTTTTTTTATTTAAATTGGATTTTTAAAATAAAATGCTTTTGGAGGAAAAATCTTTCTAAAGATAGTTTTCTGTTTACGTTACATTATAGTCCAAAGGCTATTCATTAGGAAATAAGGATTTGTTTTAAGTTTTTCATGTTCGCTAAAACTCAGCCTGAATTTTGTTTTTTAATTGTTTAACCACATCAGTTAACAAACATGGATACATATGCTATAATGTTATTGTTTTAGTTAAATAAATTGTTATTAAGGAAATGATTGTTTTTCTCCTTCCAATAAAGTACAGCAGAAAAGCTGTCTAAGTATAAACAGTTAACTTACTAAAAGGTAAAGGTAAAGGTACCCCTGCCCGTACGGGCCAGTCTTGACAGACTCTGGGGTTGGTGCGCCCATCTCACTCAAGAGGCCGGGGGCCAGCGCTGTCCGGAGACACTTCCGGGTCACGTGGCCAGCGTGACAAAGCTGCATCTGGCGAGCCAGCGCAGCACACGGAAACGCCGTTTACCTTCCCGCCAGTAAGCGGTCCCTATTTATCTACTTGCACCCGGGGGTGCTTTTGAACTGCTAGGTTGGCAGGCGCTGGGACCGAGCAGCGGGAGCGCACCCCGCCGCAGGGATTCGAACCGCCGACCTTTCGATCGGCAAGCCCTAGGCGCTGAGGCTTTTACCCACAGCGCCACCCGCGTCCCATTAACTTACTAAACCTCACAATAATTTCATAATTATCTGTCTATGTATTTCTAACAGTATAACCAAATCAGTAATTTTCGATATAACTGTAAAAACTATTATTCCAAAAATGAAACCTTCATCTGGTTGTAAATATTAAGATTATACCAGCAAGAATGAGTCTTTCTGTAAAAAAATGATTCAAATCAAGTCTTACCAACTAGTGATTTAAATCAAATCCACCCTGTTCAAAAGATTAGCCTTTTTTGCAATAAGGAAAATGCACTGTACAGTACAGGACAAGACTTGCTTTGTGACAACATCATCTAGCCTCCTTGCACACCATTCAGACAAATCCTCATTAAAACAGGTAGTCTGAAACACGTCTCAGTCAGAATTATATTATGATTATTAATTACCCATGCTTCATCCAAAGGTCCCAGGGCTTTATTAGGACTCAACCACGCTAAAACCTGCTCTTTAATGCTCTCGGCAATCCACAAAAAAAATTTAAAAAAATCCAAATTGCCTTTTCATAGATTATAGAATTGTAGAGTTGGAAGGGACCCTAAGGGACATCTAGTCCAGTCCCCTGCAATGCAGGAATATGCAGCTGTCACATACGGGGATCGAACCTGCAACCTTGGCGTTATCAGCACCATGCTCTAGCCAATTGAGCTATCTAGGCTTTTGTTCCAATTCAGCATGAAAGAGTGGGCTTTCCTAGGAAAACAGCAGGATATATATATATATATATGTATATGTATATGTATATGTATATGTATATGTATATGTATATGTATATATATATCTCACATGGACTGGGAAAGTATGGAACTACACAGGGCAAAAGTTAAGTGTGGATGAGCCCTTAAATCTCTGTGAAACAATATAATAATAATAATAATAATAATAATAATAATAATAATAATAATAATAATTTACTATGGCTGGGTCCCCCCAGCCACTCTGGGCGGCTTCCAACAAAACACTAAAATACAATAACCTATTAAACATTAAAAGCTTCCCTAAACAGGGCTGCCTTTAGATATCTACTAAAAGTTTGGTAGTTATTTTTCTCTTTGACATCTGGTGGGAGGGTGTTCCACAGGGTGGGTGCCACTACCGAGAAGGCCCTCTGTCTGGTTCCCTGCAACCTCACTTCCTGCAGGGAGGGAACCACCAGAAGGCCCTCGGAGCTGGACCTCAGTGTCCGGGCAGAATGATGGGGGTGGAGACGCTCCTTCAGGTATACTGGACCGAGGCCGTTTAGGGCTTTAAAGGTCAGCACCAACACTTTGAATTGTGCTCGGAAATGTACTGGGAGCCAATGTAGGTCTTTCAAGACCGGTGTTATATGGTCTCGGCGGCTGCTCCCAGTCACAAGTCTAATATCTTCCTCAAACAACCAAAAGATCATTGCCTCAATCGCAAGACTCATTCTGTGCAGTGCTTCCAGACCTTTGCTGGCTTTCAACTTTCATAGCTGTTTTTAGTTTATGGGCCTGATAAAACTACGTTTACAACTACCCTTTATTATTTCATTGAAACATGTGCCCCTCCCCTGTCCTAGACAGTTGTACCTTGGAAGCCGAACAGACTCAATTCCGGAAGCCCATTCAGCTTCCAAAATGTTCGGAAACCAAAGCGCGGCTTCTGATTGGCTGCAGGAATCTGCCGCAGCCAATCAGAAGCCCCGTCGGATGTTCAGCTTCCGGAAATAGTTCACAAACCGGACCACTCACTCCTGGGTTTGCAACATTCGGGAACCAAAACATTCAGGAACTATATGCTGTTTGGCTTCCAAGGTACAACTATACTGGGAGACACCTCTCTCCTTTTAAAAGCAGCAAATTTGCAAAAAGACTATTTTACTGGACCAATATTGCTCCTCCCTCTGCCCTCTAACCAAGTCACACAGCAGGATGAGGGCGGAGGGCTCCTATTGTGCCTGCACACACTTACAAAACTGTACACACAAACCCTCAAAGCAAGTTGCTAAACAACATTTTACAGTACTTGTTTGTCCGCAAATTCTTCTTGCACCAACCCATCCCAAAACAAGCTTTCAAATTCCATTCTGTTCCCTACTCTATTGTCTCTGGGGGTGATGTGGGGTGGGCAACCAAGGAAAACAAACCAACCCACACCTTCCCTTGTACCATACCCTGACTTAAGTGTTAATGAGCCATAAGTAACTGAAAGTTGAAGTCGGGTTCAAGGAGCAAGTATTTCCTGCTTCGGGCAAGGCACTAGGTTCAAACCTCGCCTCTGCCATACTCAAACTGAGCTTAGGGCTTGGTCACAGTTATTTTTAATGCTGTTCTTTCCATACACACACACACACACACACAGCCCTGGAGGGTTGGCCAAGGGTGAACACAGCTCTGGGGCCAAAAACGACGTTAAAGTACATTTTCACAATTAGCAACAAAAAGACCCTCCAAACCCAGTACAGTGGTACCTCAGATTACATACGCTTCAGGTTACAGACTCTGCTAACTCAGAAATAGTGCTTCAGGTAAAGAACTTTGCTTCAGGATGAGAACAGAAATTGTGCTGCAGCGGCACGGTGGCAGCAGGAGGCCCCATTAGCTAAAGTGGTGCTTCAGGTTAAGAACATTTTCAGGTTAAGAACAGACCTCCGGAACAAATCAAGTACTTAACCTGAGGTACCACTGTACAAATTTGTGGGAGCAGGACTGCATCTCTTGTCATCAGTGACGTCACCAGCACTATCCAATAGGCTCCTGCATCAGTTGCATTTCAAACCACTCAGCAATCTGAGGACCGAACGAGAGACGCCATCCGTCAAACAGGAAATCGGGCGAATGGCTCTTAAAAAGTAAATGGCAGGTGCTGTGTGGGATGGGGTCCTTGCCCCGGATTGGGACCTCAGCAAGGGGGAGCGGCTGTGATCCTTTCCTCTCCACTGTGACAGAGATTGTGACTCCTGCACCTGCTATCTGTATAGCAACCAGGCCCTTCTCCCCACATCACATCCTTCTATACTTATTTGTGGAGCGCATAGAACGTAACCAGCTTCTATGTCATCCCTGAAACTGATACCCTTTCTTTGAAAATGCTGTTCAGCTGTTGCAAACATTGTGCTGTTTCCTGTTATTCTCTTCCATTCTTTCTCTGAGTCTTGTTATCTTTTTCTCTCTCTCTCTTCCCCACCCTGACATCCAGTAACAGAACATTTTCCTGTGTTTTGTTTTCGCCTCGCTCCCCCTGGACACAAGGCAGTGTGTTCCCCGCAGTGTTGCTCTATGCAATCTAAGTTAAACTTCCCAGGGAAAAAAATCCAATTCATTCATTCATTCATTTTTTAAACCACCATCACAGACCACGTCCTATGGCGGAACATAAGGGCTATGGTTGCTGTACATTACAAAAGCATTTGGGAGTTGAGGAGGAAAAAAGAAATACCAGTGCTCCATGCATTTAGTTCTTGTCGGCCTGGATGCTACCACGCAGCTTAAGGAATTCACCTTTTGAACCTCTGCAACCTCCCCTTCGCTGATGCCAACAACTAATCTTTGGCAAAAGTGGCACAAAATACTGCATCTCTCAAGCCCCATCCTTTCAGAGTTTCATACAGGATTCATATCCGACTTATAAACTAAACAGAAATCCGAAGCCCTGGTGATGGACAGGCAGAGAGGGGCACAGCATAAAATGCTTGCACAAGATGATCTGATGCCAATTTCGTTTTTAATCGTTTTAATCCCAGGCGAGACAAAAAGTCTAGCAAGCTGTTCCCACTTGCAGAGAAAAGATAACAGGGGAATCAAAGCAGGGCTGTAGCTCAGCGACAGAACATCTGCCTTGTGCACAGACATCCCAGGTTAAAACCCTATAAAAGGTAAAGGTAAAGGACCCCTGGATAGTTAAGTCCAGTCAAAGGCGACTATGGGGTTGCGGCGCTCATCTCGCTTTCAGGCTGAGCGAGCCGGCGTTTGCCCACAGACAGCTTTCCAGGTCATGTGGCCAGCAGGACTAAACCGCTTCTGGCACAACAGGACACCATGAGGAGTGCCAAAGCGCATGGAAACGCCATTTAACGCCGCATCGGTATCTATTTATCTACTTGCACTGGTGAGCTTTCGAACTGCTAGGTTGGCAGGAGCTGGGACAGAGCAACAGCAGCTCACCACCTCACGGGGATTCGAACCGCCAACCTCTGATCGGCAAGCCCAAGAGGCTCAGTGGTCTACCAGTGTTTCCCAACCTTGTGCCTCCAGCTGTTTTTGGACTACAATTCCCATCATCCCTTGCCACTGGTCTTGCTAGTCAGGGATGATGGGAGTTGTAGTTCAAAAACAGCTGGAGGCACAAGGTTGGGAAACACTGGTCTAGGCCACAGCGCCACCCTATAGACCTTCTTGGGTGTTCAGATCAGCAGAGAAGACCCTCTTGGTAGTTCTACTTCCTTCGAGGTTGTGGGGTGGTGCCTATAAGAAGGCAGTCTCTGTGACAGCCCCTAAATTGTGGAATTCCCTCCTCACATCTGACACCTTCACTACGAGGCCTTCAGCAAATACTGAAAACACGCCTCATGTTGTGTGTTTTCAGGACCCACCCTATTCCTTTTTCTACAGCCAATGAATTTTTATTGAGTTCCAGTTTCTCTTAACAAATAACAGATTTAATCCATAATTTAAAAGTTGACTTCCATGGTGTTGTTATTCCCATTCTTCTTTGCTGCATTATAATTTTATCTATTCCACAGTTCTTCCATTGCTATTATATTTTGTTGTCCATCCGCTGCTCAAAATCTAATCCTGCCCATGATTTCATTTAACATGCAATATTTCAAGATGACCAAATAGGGAGTTTATTCTTTCAGGTCCATTTCATCCCTTGAACTCGACTTTGCTGTCATCTTTGCCATGTCTACTTAGGTTTTTCAAAATACTTTTTCTTATGTTACTATTCCTCCTTCTTGCAACCTTTGTCCACACAATGCTGGCCACTAGTTCTACGTACAGCCATAGATTTGTTTGTTTCGTACATCCACTGATTAATTCTCTTCTTTCAAACATCCATTCTTGTTGCTTTCCACAACGTTGAACAGGGGGATAGGTATAACTTCCTTAGGTAAAGGTAAAGGGACCCCTGACCATTAGGTCCAGTCGTGGCCGACTCTGGGGTTGCGGCGCTCATCTCGCTTTATTGGCCGAGGGAGCCGGCGTACAGCTTCCAGCTCATGTGGCCAGCATGACTAAGCCGCTTCTGGAGAACCAGAGCAGCGCACGGAAACACCGTTTACCTTCCCGCCGGAGTAGTACTTATTTATCTACTTGCACTTTGACATGCTTTCGAACTGCTAGGTTGGCAGGAGCAGGGACCGAGCAACGGGAGCTCACCCCGTCGCAGGGATTCAAACCACCGACCTTCTGATCTGCAAGTCCTAGGCTCTGTGGTTTAACCCACAGCACCACCCGCGTCCCTCATAACTTCCTTAGAGAATGCACTAATTAAAACTTACCCCCATTCTCTTCCTTGTCATCCTTATTTCTACGGTGTGCTGGGGACCCACCCTATTCCTCTGACTGCAAATTGTTCTTATCTCTGAATTTTAAATTGATATAACCCACCGGGTGAAAGAGTGGGTAATAAATTTAATCATTATTGTCCCTGACGTCTCTGGGTGGGACTGGAAATGTCCCCTTTTCCGAAACCATGGAGAGCTTTTATTAGTTAGGTGTACTCAGCTAAATGGATCACCGGCCTGACACACAGTAAACACAGCTTTCTCTGTTGCCCTGTAGCAAGGTGGCTGTTCAAACATGGTCGCAACCACAGCTGAATGAACAGTTTTTCCATCTCCTGCAGTGCAAGACAGGCTTTTGGGACCCTTAGGAAATGTACTCACTGTGTGACAATGTGCTGTACACACGACATCATCCCTAAGTCATCCCTGTCCCAATTTTTAGCTGCCAATCTAAATCGGATTCAAGGAAGAAAGTTATAATCCGTTTGTGCTGAAAATGAACCTCTCCATTTCTCCATTGCGTGTTGTAGGCATTTGTACACAGATTGTGCTTTTGCTTGACATCAGATGTCAAGGAAATAAACAACTATCTGACATTTAGATGACATCTGAAGGCAGCCCTGTTTAGGGAAGTTTTTAATGTTTGATGTTTTATCACTTTATATTATTATTATTATTATTATTATTATTATTATTATTATTATTTTGGGAGCCACCCAGAGTGGCTGGGGAAACCCAGCCAGATTGGTGAGGTATAAATAGTAAATTGTTGTTGTTGCAGCAGGTGGTTATTATTATTATTATCATCATCATTAATTATTATTACAGTGGTACCTCTAGTTACAAATTTAATTCGTTCCAGAGGTCCGTTCTTAACCTGAAACTGTTCTTAACCTGAGGTACCACTTTAGCTAATGGGGCCTCCCGCTGCCGCCATGGAGCAATTTCTGTTCTCATCCTGAGGTAAAGTTCTTAACTTGAGGTACTACTTCCGGGCTAGTGGAGTCTGTAACCTGAAGTGTTTGTAACCCGAGGTACTGCTGTATTATTATTAGTATATCGCCATACACCCGCAAGTCTCAGGGCGATTCACAACATAAAATCACAAAATATATACCGGTAATTAAAAAAACAAGAACAACCCAATAATACCCCACATCCTCCAAAACATTTTAAAAGAGCATTGGGTGTCAATCGGAGGCCGGGGGGGGGGGGGGGGGAGGAATGAGGAATGTTTTTGCCCAGTGCTTAAAGCTGTATAATGAAGGCACCAGCCGAACCTTCCTGGGGAGAGCATTCCAGAAATAGGGAGCCACCACCGAAAAGGCCCATTTTCGTGTTGCCACCCTCTTGTGGAGGAAGTGCACGAAGAAGGGCCTCAGAAGATGATCTCAGGGTCCAGGTGGGTTCATATGGAAAGAGGCGGTCCTTGAGGTTTTGTGGTCCTGAGCTGTTTAAGGTTTCACAGGTCAAAATCTACTGGGTCAGACATTGCGGGCCTTTGCCACTCAGTCTCCCTGTCCGCGACTGAAATTGGCAAAATGCAAAGCACAGTTACTTAGCTGCCTGCTTCCACCACCGCACACAACATATCCTTTGTATATCAATATAACACTACACCAGTTTCCAGCCTCTCTCTTCTGAAAAACGGAGAAAAAATATGTACAGTATATATCTTAAATATATACTAATTGAGGGGATGGGAATAGGAAACACCACTGGGCACTAGTTTGAAGATGATAGTTCCATAACGGTGGCAATCTCAGAGGGGAAGGAAACCCCACAATGTTAGCTGAAGATAAATACGCCTTAAGCTTCCTGATCTGTAATAAGCACCAAAAGAAAAGTCTTTGGGAACTATAAACTTATGCAATTATCTCCTTCTTCCAGTGTAGTCCTCTCCCCTGCCAGGGTTCCTGAGTCACAATCATTTCTCCTCACCCCAAACCTCACTGTGATTCTGTACTTTTGGCTTTTAACGCCCCTGAATTGCCTGAGACAGGGAAGAGAGCTGAAGATCTGCTTATTGAGTATTCATCCCAAATTGTTTGCAGGGAGACAAGACAATGTTGACTTATTAAATGAGCATATTCATTACGCTTTGTTTGCGAGATTAGTTATCTACTGCATTTTCCCAGCAGTTTCCTTATTGCAAAAATGTCTGATCTGTTTGTTGACCTCTCAATCTGAATTTGCTGGCAAGTGTTCCCACCTGAAAATAGGGACAGTCTGGAAGCGTCCCGAGTTCAAAGTACTTGAGAAAACAGCAATATTTTTAAGTATTTCAACTAGAAGGTTTACCACTTCTAGACCTCCTAAAATTATTCCGGATTTGCCCAGCTAGTCTGGATTTGAAGAGTACATACACAAACAGACACGCTTAGATACTTACAGACATGTTTGGAGTAAGCCTTCTTGAAACGAGTCTCAAACCAGATGGTCATTCCATCTTCCTGCAGCCGATATATTCTTTGCTTCTGTGCCGGCTTGGCCTTGACTTTCCAAAAGGGGGAACCTTTCAGCATTACCTTGATATCTTCATCGTCTGTCAGGCCTGTCCAGAGAAAAGAGAAAGCGAATGGTAGCAGCTATAAAACCCATGATGAACCCAACATACATTTCCGATCTTTAGAACACACTTCCATTCGCCAGTGCTTGATCTGAGCCAGAATTCAGCCCTGGAACTCTGTTCTGAATGCTGTCCCTGAAACATAATGTAAAATGTTCACGTGAAAAAGAGTGCCTCTAAACACGTGCAAAGTGCCTTTTCCTTTCAACCTCAGCCAGCCATCACTCTCTGGATTAAGAGGATTAAAAATAAATAAAAAGTGTTGCAAACTCCCAACCCTGCACTTAAAAAAAAAAAAGCCTGCATTTTGAAAAACCATTAGAATTTCGAAATTCTCTTTGGAAACAGCATAAATCTAGTCAGTGATGAAATGTGTGGAATCCTAGTCCTTGGTGCACAATAACCAAGCCTAGACTTTCACAACTTCTGAATCACTTTCAGGCCTGCAGGGTCAGAGGAAATGACATGGTTTACAGTAGACCAGTAGCAGATTCTGCAGCTGTCTCAAGCAACAATGGAGTGCACCACTGAGGGTGAAATCAAACTGCTGCATTAGCAACACTGAAGTGACTTCCCCAGGGTGCAAGCCTGGACAGTGCGTATGGAAATTGTGTATGGAAATCTTGGGCTGGCCAGACTACAAGACACCGCTCTCTGCCTTACAGCGGTTCAGAGGAGGGCGGAACAACACACTTGGCAGTAGCTGGGCTGCAGGAGTTGCCGGAGAGGAGTACAAGGCGCCATCCAACTGTCTTAGGGACTCCACTCTGGATTTATGTTGCATTTACTCATTATTATTATTATTATTATTATTATTATTATTATTATTAATTTCTACCCTGCCCATCTGGCTGGGCTTCCCCAGCCACTCTGGGCGGCTTCCAGCAAAGCACAGTGGTACCTCAGGTTAAGTACTTAATTTGTTCCGGAGGTTCGTACTTAACCTGAAACTGTTCTTAACCTGAAGCACCACTTTAGCTAATGGGGCCTCCTGCTGCTGCTGCTGCGCTGCCACCGTGCGATTTCTGTCCTCATCCTGAAGCAAAGTACTTAACCCGAGGTACTATTTCTGGGTTAGCAGAGTCTGTAACCTGAAGCGTCTGTAACCTGCTGCTATTTTCTTTCGGTTCTCCACCACTGGCTCTTCCTACTGAGGTTTGATGCAAACTTTTCTGTCAGGGCGTGAAAAAAAGATGGAGAAGCCAAGAATCTTAAGAGGAGGAAGAAGCAGGAAATCTGGAAAAAGCATTGGTGCTTTCTGCTGGAACGGGACAGAGAGGCCCCCTAATGCAAATATGCACAGATAGTTTGGGAGGGGCAACAGAAGACAGTGAGAAAGATCCTGAGATGATCTCTTGGCTACAGAGCTATGAAAACAACAAAGGGGCGAAGAGCCAGGAGGACTGCATTCAGCACTTAAGCCTTGGTGGCAGGCATTAACAGACCGCATCAATGGCTGTTGTTTGCTGTTGGGCTTAGCGGCCCTCTCTGGGCAACAGTGCTAAGTTTTGTTTTATGTTTCTTCCAAAGTTGACACCTTTTCCCTTCCTGACCCCAGCTCAACTCACTCAACGTTCTAGTGAGAGCTGGACCATAAAGAAGGCTGATCGACGAAGAATGGATGCTTTAGAATTATGGTGCTGGAGGAGACTCTTGAGAGTCCCGTGGACTGCAAGAAGATCAAACCTCTCCATTCTGAAGGAAATCAGCCCTGAGTGCTCACTGGAAGGACAGATCCTGAAGCTGAGGCTCCAATACTTTGGCCACCTCATGAGAAGAGAAGACTCCCTGGAAAAGATCCTGATGCTGGGAAAGATGGATGGCACAAGGAGAAGGGGACGAAAGAGGACGAGATGGTTGGACAGTGTTGTCGAAGCTACAAACATGAGTCTGACCAAACTGCGGGAGGCAGTGGAAGACAGGAGTGCTGGCGTGTTCTGGTCCATGGGGTCACGAAGAGTCGGACACGACTAAACAACAACAACAAGGCAGAATTAAAAATAATATATATATATTAACCCCAATATTCTATTATAGTGAGAGAGATCTTGAGCACAGAGTGCGTATGGCTTTTCTTCCAATGTCGTCTACATTGCAAGGGGTTGGACTAGATTGCCCCTGGGGTGTCCCTCCTGGCTCGACGCTTATAGGATTCTATTAAACCTGGCCTGCACTCTGCCAGAACAATTACGCTGGCTTCTTGAAATCAACACACAGCAGCGCTTCTGGGAGTTTCCCACCCCCAAGGAAGTATGTTGTCAAAGGTACTCTGTACATGCTCAAAGGCATTCTGCCTCAGGTATCAACATTTTAAAAAACCACCCACATTGTGGGAAATGTAATGTACAACTGAAAGAGAAAAAACCAAAACAGCACCCGTCATTGAAATTTGGGGTTATCTACGATCAGTGTGAAAATGTTCAGAAGAACCTATTGCAGAAAATAAATGGTTTCGATGCGTGGAAAGCCTGTTGTAAGTGCTGCAGACTTTGCAGCTGATACAAGGGTAATATGCTGCGGCAGACAGCAAACACGGAAGTAATTTATATGGTATTTTAAATGTTCTGTACCTTTATATGTATCTGCAGGTGGCTCAAGCAAACAAGCTAAGCTGCACACTTCTGGGGGAGGGCAATGCATAAGCTGTGTTCAGACGCCTGCCTGAAGATACAATAGGGGATAGGGGAAAGGGAATATGAATGCAAGCTGTCTGGATCTTACCATGTTGAGTAGGAAAGGGCTTTTACTCAAGTTCACCTGAACGTACGTAGAACTCTCTGCACAACTGGGGACCCTGCTTTTTTCAGCTCCTTGATTGTGTGGAAGGTTCTACTTGCGGTCAAAATTACACAAGTCAAAGCCTCCAAAAGGGCAGATTCACATGGGGAAGGCTTGAATGCATGACCCCAGTCCAAACTTTGCATGATTGTGTGTGCCAAAAAGTGCTAAAATAAAATAAAATTTATTAGTTATACCCAGCCTATCTGGCTGGGTTTCCCCAGCCACTTTGGGCAGTTCCCAACAGAATATTAAAAGCACAATAAAACATCAAACATTAAAAAGTTCCCTAAACAGGGCTGCCTTCAGATGTCTTCTAAGAGTCAGATAGTTGTTTATTTCCTTGACATCTGATGGGATGGTGTTCCATAGGGCGGGTGTCACCACCGACAAGGCCCTCTGCCTGGTTCCCTGTAACCTCACTTCTCGCAGTGAGGAACAGCCAGAAAGCCCTCAGAGCTGGACCTCAGTGTCCAGGCTGAACAATGGGGGTGGAGATGCTCCTTCAGGTATACTGGGCCAAGGCCGTTTAGGGCTTTAAAGGTCAGCACCAACACTTTGAATTGTGCTTAGAAACATACTAAAACACCTCTATAGGCAGGTGAGACTTACAGAAGTACAAGTGGGATCTGCAACTAAACATTGCAGTGTGGAATTCTCCTGCTTAGGTTTCCAGCCAACCAGCCATGCCCACTTCCAGGATATTCCATTCCTTGGGAGTTCCTCTTTGTACCTCAATAGTTAGTGCTCTGTGCCCATTGAACATGCAGAATCCTTATTTGTTTTGGGGTTCTCCAACTGTGTCCTGCTTGGAGTTTTTGTTACGGATCCGTCTATCTTGAGAGACAACGGAGTATGAATCCAGGGTGAAGTCAAATCACAGCAGCAGCTGAGGACAGGCTTAAATTAATGGGCCTCGGATACTCTGATCTATGCATGCCAATGGGTCTAACTCTGAGTAAGTCTAATGCTACCTAAAGGTAAAGATAAAGGGACCCCTGACCATTAGGTCCAGTCGTGACTGACTCTGGGGTTGCAGTGCTCATCTCGCTTTATTGGCCGAGGGAGCCAACGTACAGCTTCCGGGTCATGTGGCCAGCATGACTAAGCCGCTTCTGGAGAACCAGAGCAGTGCACGGAAATGCCATTTACCTTCCCCCTGGAGCGGTACCTATTTATCTACTTGCACTTTGACGTGCTTTCGAACTGCTAGGCTGGCAGGAGCAGGGACCCAGCAACAGGAGCTCACCCCGACGCAGGGATTTGAACTGCCAACCTACTGATCGGCAAGTCCTAGGCTCTGTGGTTTAACCCACAGCGCCACCTGCTAATGCTGCCTACTTCAACCCTAATGATTTTTGTACTTCTGCAAACCTTTGGGCTCCTTCACACCTGCAAATACTCCGTGCCGTCCGCACAAAACCTGGCTGCTTGTGGGTGGGCTGTGCTGTTTTAACTACATATGGAATGTCACTCAAACGGAGTTGGCTATTAGTACACATTGATGCTGATACAGAAAACCTCCCTCCGCCGACAGAAACGACCCCTTCCAACGTTGTGTATGTTCCATCAGAAATCGTGGTTATATTTATCCTGCTGCTTCTCCCTATGGCTTCGGCCATTTTTGGAAGCAGACTGCAACCTGATTTCCTGGACGGCGATTAAGTGTCAGTGTTGTGCAACGTTGCAGACCTCCTTTGGGGAGGTGGGAGAAAAAAACCTCTGATGCTCAGACGTGCTGCTAGCCTGGGTGGTCAACAGAGACCCGAAGCAGAATATAACTCACTAGCGGCTACTCTCCAGCCATCCTCCCTTTTTTCCCTTTCAGGGCTGTCCTTGCACATGTGCCAAGAGTGCCCGAGAGCACGGCCGGTCCCAAAGGAGAATCGAATGTGGTGCTCTTCAGGAGAAATCATGCCACGTGGCTTAGATTGAAAGAGCGGCTGTGGAAGTAAAAGGAGCTTTATTGGGTTCAGGGCAGGGAACCTGAGGTGCTGGATGTAAAAGGCAGTGTGCTCAGTGTGGCCAAAGGATACATGCTGGCTACTCCGACAGCTCCCTGGAGTTTTCAACCCAAGGAGCTACCGTATTTTTCGCTCTATAGGAAGCATTTTCCCTCCTCCAAAAATGAAGGGGAAATGTGTGTGAGTCCTATGGAGCGAATGCAGACTCCTTGGCTTCAGCGATAGCAACGGGAAGCCTCTGAAGTGCAGAGGGAACGCGTTGCTTTCACTGAAGCCTGGAGAGCGAGAGGGGTCGGTGCGCACCAACCCCTCTCGCTCTCCAGGCTTTAGGCAGCTATCTGCAAGGCTTAGGAGCGCGCCCCCAGCCCCACTAGCTCCGGGAGCGGCGGCAAGGCTGCGCGCAACCTTGCCGCCGCTCCCAGACCTGTTCTGGGGGCTGGGGTCGGGGGAAGCTCGGGCTTCTCCCGCCCCAGCCCCGCGGCTAAAAACGAAGCCAAGACAGCAAGCGGGATCCATCCCGCTCGCTGTCTTGGCTTCTGCCAAAGCCACGCGCAGCCTCTCCCGGCTGGAGAGGTTGCGCACAGCTAAAGAGAAAGCCAAGACAGCGAGCGGGATGAATAATTTTTTTTCTTTATTTCCCCCCCTAAAAACTAGGTACGCCCTATGGTCCGGTGCGCCCTATGGAGTGAAAAATACGGTAGTTCCTGCAGGAGACGGTTGTCTGAAGTGCCAAGAGGCACCAAAGAGGGAACATTTCCTCCTTATCTGTTCTTCCTCCAGCTCTTCAGGAAAGCAGCAACCCCAGAGACTAGGTTCCTGAGGGGGCAATCCCTGAAACTATTGACGGCACCTGCAGCAATCACACTCGCATACACGCGCAGATCTAGGGATGCTCAAGGATTTTCCTTGGTCCGCCATTTTAAATGGACCAACCTGATTCAGGCTTCCCAAAACAATCGCATGGACTGGAACGGAGTTATCCTCCAGTTGTCACATCCCTCCAAATTCCATGATACAATCCCTAAATTGTCCTGCAGCAACCCAGATATTGTTGGACTTCATCTCCGAGCAGCCCTAGCCGGGAGGCCAATAATCAGGGATGCTCATGGAGAGAAATTATAACTTATGGCCTGAGTGTGGGGTTTGGGAGCTGCACAGTCAGGGAAAAAACAATGCTGTCCAGGGTTGTAAAGACTGCGGAGAGAATAACTGGATGCACTCTCCCTACCTTGGATCAAATCTATGCTTCCAGGTGCCATAAGAAAGCTGCAGAGATAGTGCAGGATAGCGGGCACCCCGGAAACGATCTCTTTCAGCTTCTGCCTTCTGGAAGAAGGTACTTGGTTATAAAGACTAGGAGTAGCCGCCTGAGAAACAGTTTTTATCCAAATGCGACTTTGGTTTAAACGCAGTGTAAGGTAGTCTCTATGGGAGTATATTGTATTTAATTATGGGGTATCAGAGTTTTTAGGGGGCTAACTAGGCTGGGATAGCAGGCTTGTTGGTTTCTGAATGTCTGATGTAGATTTTCAATTTCGTTGCTCTGTATGGGACAATGACAATAAAGATTATCATATCGTATCTTATGGGAGTCTGCTGTTACCAGACTCTGGGATGCAAGCCTGGGCTGGGTGTATGGAGGTCATGGGCTGCCCAGATGACAGATGCCCTTCTAGGCCTGGCTGATGTGGTCCAAAGGAAAGCAGAGCAATACACTTTGGCACCAGGAGTTACGAAGGGCCGTCCAACCATCTTATAAGACTCCACTCTGGATTTCTGCAGGCTTTACTCAGCCTTCTCGTCTCCCAAAGATGTCCAGCAAGGCACTGGAGGTTTAGGCTCAAGAGTTTTCCTTCTCCTAGATGGGCTACCTTCCTAGGTTGATGAGTCCCATCTGCTCCTCACTTCCTGCCACACATGCACGGGACGTGGGTGGTGCTGTGGTCTAAACCACCGAGCCTCTTGGGCTTGCTGATCAGAAGGTCGGTAGTTCAAATCCCTGCAATGGGGTGAGCTCCTGTTGCTCTGTCCCAGCTCCTGCCAACCTAGCAGTTCGAAAGCACGTCAGCGCAAGTAGATAAATAGGTACCACTGCGCCGGGAAGGTAAACGGTATTTCCATCACGGTGTTCCGTTGCGCCAGAAGCGGTTTAGTCACGCTGGCCACATGACCCAGAAAGCTGTCTGTGGACAAACGCTGGCTCCCTTGGCCTAAAAAGCGAGATGAGCACTGCACCCCATAGTTGCCTTTGACTGGATTTAACCATCCAGGGGTCCTTTACCTTTTTACCTTCCTGCTACACACCATGTGCAGAAACCTGGACCCACAATTGGTCTCATCTACTCAATCCGCTGGAACGCAGGTGGTGCTGTGGGTTAAACCACAGAGCCTAGGACTTGCCGATCAGAAGGTCGGCGGTTCGAATCCCAGCGACGGGGTGAGCTCCCGTTGCTCGGTCCCTGCTCTGCCACCCTAGCAGTTCGAAAGCACGTCAAAGTGCAAGTAGATAAATAGGCACCACTCTGGTGGGAAGGTAAACAGCGTTTCCATGTGCTGCTCTGGTTTGCCAGAAGCGGCTTAGTCATGCTGGCCACATGACCCGGAAGCTGTACGCCGGCTCCCTCGGCCAATAAAGCAAGATGAGCACTGCAACCCCAGAGTCGGCCACGACTGGACCTAATGGTCAGGGGTCCCTTTACCTTTACTCAATCTGCTGGATCCCATTCTTTGCATGCAGGAGAGGGCCCTAATTCACTGAGGGTTTGAAACCCATTGGCTACCTGGGTTTAGCCGGCCAGTCGAAGCCGTTGTAATCCTACAACATCGGGAGGACCGCAAGTCTCCCACCCCTGCCCCAAACCTCTATTTCTCTCCCACACCCCTTTAAAAAATAAATGAATAAATCCAGGGGAGGGAGTGGGGGTAAAACACACCAAAGAATAGACAGTAGCTGGCCAAGTGGCTCACTTTTTCCTTCAGCTCTGCAGACCAAGCCCTTTGTGTGGCTTTTTGTACAGCTGGGAGCTGTACCAGGAAGGGGAGGTGAGTCAGCCGGGAGGGCTTGAAAATGAAATTGTTTTCTGCACTTGAGGCAAAGCCATTTCTACTTGGGGGTGGCGGGGGGGGGGGGAGAGAGAGAAAAGGGAGAAATGCCTCTTAGCAAAGGCCTCCTCTGGTGCCCAGAAGTTGTTGTTATACGTTCCTAGGAAATAAAAAAAGCAAGCCAAGGCAGAGAGGGCAGGGCAGGGCAGGAGGGGTGGAATGTTTCCAGAGGCCGTCAAGGCAATGGGGTGCTGGAATGTGATGGGGAGGCAACAGAATGGGGAGCGGTGTTTGTGCAAGGAAGTTTCCGATCAACCCGTGCCCCTCGGTTTTGTTGCCATCATCCCCTCTTCTGAATGATAAACACGGACAAGTCTCACCCGTGTTGATATCGGTTGTGTTGTTTTTTCCAGCTGCTCTGCAGAAGAAGAGCCAATACCCCTCTCTTTTTTGCTTTTTCTTCCCTTTTAACTGCTGGCTAGGGATTTTAGCTGTTATTTTAACCAGAAACAACCGCATCACCGCCATTGTTTCAAGGAAAATATTTGGCCTGGCTTTGACACAGAACTCACAATCCAGAGAAGTTTGCAATAGTTCTGACTTCACCCCGGTTCGTTTTTTCTATGTTTTCCCTCTTTCCGTTCCTCAGCCCCCCTTCCTGCCTCCCATCTCGCCATCTGTGCGCTGAGAATTTTTGTTTACAGTCAGCTGGGTTTTAAAAGGTCGGGAGGATGTGGAGGAGAAGCTAAAGGGTCAGTCGTGGATTTAACAGAAGTGTTTCGGGCTGCCACAGGCCTATGTTTCCAAACACCTCTTCGCCCCCTCCGGGGTTTGACAGAAGAAAACAGGCACATGATTCATCTAATGCGCACAAGAGATTTTTAATAAGGGAGTGAGCAAAGGGGATCAGTGCTGCGACTATGGCGGCTGGCAAATTTTATCACATTATTATTATTATTATTATTATTATTATTATTATTATTATTATTAAAGTCCCCATTAGTCATTATAGGACGAACTTCAGAGGCTACCCCTCCATGAAAACAAAACACAGTGGTACCTCAGGTTAAGTACTTAATTCGTTCCGGAGGTCTGTTCTTAACCTGAAACTGTTCTTAACCTGAAGCACCACTTTAGCTAATGGGGCCTCCCGCTGCTGCCGCACCGCCGGAGCACGATTTCTGTTCTCATCCTGAAGCAAAGTTCTTAGCCCGAGGTAATATTTCTGGGTTAGTGGAGTCTGTAACCTGAAGCGTATGTAACCCGAGGTACCACTGCACATCAAACTAGCATGTCAGGGCTAGAACTCTCCTAGACATCAAGCTTTCTATATCAAAGGGAGGAGCAATCACTTGTGTGAAGCACCACTTACTCATGAGATATCCCATCTGCAGTCTGGTGTTGCTCAGACCCATAGCTTCAACTTTTCCCCTTTCTTGCGAGGAATCCTATTCGGAATAAAAAGGGAAACTGACAGCTATTCTCAGACCTCTGTGAGAACTAAGACCCAAGGCTGTATACACATTACTGGCCTAAAGTCGTTCTTTTCCTCAAGGTAGTTTTGGGGTACGGGGAACGCATCAAAGCAAAATATTTTGTAAGAAACTACAGGATGGATATGGATTGTGGCTAATGTCATGTATCCTTATCCAAGCAGTGGGGTGTGTGTTGTGTGTGTGCATTGGATGCAGAGCAGGGGGGATTGTGTCCACCGCCCCAGTCTCAACAGAAGATCTGAGAAGCAGAAGGGAGAGTAGACTTGGTTGCCATCAAACAGTGTTATGTATTCAGTGGTCTGTGTTTGCCTGAGCTTGAGTCTGGACGAAGGATTCTGAGCTCCTGTGTTCTGATTCAATACATGATGTCCAATCACAGAACATTTCAGGATTTGGGCCTCCGCCACTGGCCCTTGATCACTGCAGATGGTGACAGCAGCCACGAAATTAAAAGACGCCTGCTTCTTGGGAGAAAAGCAATGACAAACCTAGACAGCATCTTAAAAAGCAGAGACATCCCCTTGCCAACAAAGGTATGTATAGTAAAAGCTATGGTTTTCCCAGTAGTGATGTCTGGAAGTGAAAGCTAGACCATTAAGAAGGCTGATCGCCAAAGAACTGATGCTTTTGAATTATGGTGCTGGAGGAGACTCTTGAGAGTCCCATGGACCACAAGAAGATCAAACCTATCCATTCTGAAGGAAATCAGCCCTGAGTGCTCACTGGAAGGACAGATCCTGAAGCTGAGGCTCCAATACTTTGGCCACCTCATGAGAAGAGAAGACTCCCTGGAAAAGATGTTGGGAAAGATTGGAGAGCACAAGGAGAAGGGGACAACAGAGGACAAGATGGTTGGATAGTGTTCTCGAAGCTACCAGCATGAGTTTGACCAAACTGCGGGAGGCAGTGGAAGACAGGAGTGCCTGGTGTGCTCTGGTCCATGGGGTCACAAAGAGTTGGACACGACTAAACAACAACAACACTGGCCCTTGAACTCTAAGTTGTGATTCGCAGCTTGGAAGTTTAGACAGCCAGTCACGTTGGGAGTGGGAGTGGCCCAGGCTTTCAGAAATGTATAGAAGCATTTGCTTTGCCCCAGTTTTCTCGTTACGTAGTTCAATAAAGGTTCTTGCTGTTATCACTGTGTCTTGCCTCGTGGGAACCCACCAACACTTCAAGGAGTTCTCCCAAATCTTGGACCCTTCCTCTTTGAAAGGGGCCTGAAAGGCGTAAGAAAACAGAATAATCACTTATGATGCACTGCTTGTTTCACTATTCTGTCTTGAGTACATCTTGTTGCATCTTTTCCTTACATTCCTTGTCCTCCCTCCCCTTCCCGAAATCCAAACCAGCTTCCTGATCATAAAGATCGGAAGGCTGTTTATCAGTCCCAAATCTGGATTCGTGAAGTCTGCAAGCGTCCACACCGCACATCTAATAAGAACTGATTCAGACCCACAACCAGGTGTGTGGTTTGTCCCATCTGGGTGTCTGCAGTCAATGCGCAACCGAGTGGAGGCAAGGAATGCAATCTGTTTGATGCCTGCAACATCCAACAAGCTGTGCACAGAGCTGGCGTCTGGCTGCATTTTCACAGGAACAAAAGCACAGTTCAGCTTACAATTGTTCGCAAATTAGTACTGTGTCTTCACTCAGTTGCTCTGTGGCCATGTATTACCAAACAGCATCCAGAGTAACAGAAAATTATGGGCATGTTAGCAACTTATCACTTCTACAGGTGTTTCCAAAGTGTTTCCAGCATCAGATCCCTTTCCCTTTAGATATGGATGGTAATAATAATGATGATGATGATGATGGTGATGATAATAATAATAATAATTTATTTATACTCCGCCCATCTGGCTGAGTTTCCCCAGCCACTCTGAGCGGCTCCCAATCAAGTGTTAAAAACAGTACAGTATATGGATGTATATACATCGGGGGACGGCTTAACCCAGCTCCACGGGCCTTCTGACGGTTTCCTCGCAGCG
Source organism: Podarcis gaigeae (assembly GCF_964106915.1). NCBI lineage: Eukaryota > Metazoa > Chordata > Lepidosauria > Squamata > Lacertidae > Podarcis > Podarcis gaigeae. The sequence continues at coordinate 43,050,600 of NC_139689.1, forward strand.
ATAAGTAAGGTTACAGGGAACCAGGAAGAGCCTTCTCGGTAGTGGCACCTGCCCTGTGGAATGCCCTCCCATCAGATGTCCAGGAAATAAACAACGATCTGACTTTTGGAAGACATCTGAAGGCAGCCCTGTTTAGGGAAGCTTTTAATGTTTGATGTTTTATTGTGCTTTTAATGAGTGGCTGGGGAAACCCAGCCAGATGGATGGGGTATAAATTATTATTATTATTATTATTATTATTATTATTATTATTATTACTACTACTACTACTACTACTACACTTGTTGGGACACACAATCATGCAAAGTATGGACTGTTTAGGGAAGTTTTTAATGTTTGATGTTTTATTGTGCTTTTAATATCCTGTTAGGAGCCACCCAGAATGGCGGGGTATAAATATTATTATTATTATACAGACAGTGTTCTCGAAGCTACGAACATGAGTTTGACCAAACTGCGGGAGGCAGTGGAAGACAGGAGTGCCTGGCGTGCTCTGGTTCATGGGGTCACGAAGAGCTGGACACGACTATACGACTAAACAACAACAACAAAATTATTCAGGCAGCCCTCAGCGTCTCCTGGCAGGGCTCTTGGGCCTTTACAACCATGTGACAGGCAGAAATTCAACCAGAAAGTCTCATGGGGGTGTAGCAGTGTTGGGTCAATGGCACAGGGCTGCTGCCCTTGTCGAACAACTCCCATGCCAGTGTTAAGAGACATGGGAGTCCTGCCACAAACCAAGAAACCTCCAAGCTAGCCAACCTTTCTCAACCTGTGGGTCCCCAGATGTTGTTGGACTACAACTCCCATCATCCCTAACTAGCTCAGGGATGATGGGAGTTGTAGTCCAACAACATCTGGGGACCCACAGGTTGAGAACCACTGATATAGACCCCTGTGCACCAAGCTGCCCTCCGCGTGCGAGAGCTTTGCCACCCTCCCACTTCTCGCCGCTTGGCACGAGCGATGGCACTTCCACAAAACATGACCAAGCAAGTCCATCAAGGCCACAGCAATTCTGGGTAATTTCAGGAGTAAAAACGGGCTCCGATGGGCATGAATGAACTCAGAGGAACCTCCGTTGATATTTTTCTTTTGCACAGCTCACAAACCTGTCATCGAAATTGCCAGTGGCTGTTGCATAAGAAACTCCCCATGGTCTATATTTAACCCCGCTGTCCTTACGTAACTCCTCAAGCCCTCCAGCTCAAAAGCGGCGAGAGGTTCTGCAAGACGTTCCGCTCATATTTCGCCCAGTCTTCATTGATGCGGCTTGCAGCTTTGTTTAGGCCTTGCCGACCGCTTCTCCTTAACGTCCCTGAATGAAATGCCAACTGGCTTTTCTCGGCTGCTGTGATGAATTAAAATCTGGATGGTGGCAAGGACACCAACCATGGCTAAATTGCCTGTCGTTTTTGTTGTCTTCCAAGGATTCACCTTAATCCTAACCAGTAGCTTTTATAGCCCTGTCTTTTCCCCATTAACCACCCCTTGGTGGCTGTGTATACACTATACGTACATTTAAAGCACATCCCACACACACCCAAACAATCCTGGGAACTGTAGTTTGCCCCGACAACAAGCTACAATTCCCAGCACCCTTAACAAACTACAGTTCCCAGTTATTTTGGGGCGGCGTGTGTTTAAAACGTATTTTGTATCTGCAGCCATTGCTTTTCTTTTTCCTTCCTCTCCCTCTTTTCCTCATTCACTTTATTTAAAGAATGCAAAATGTTACTAGCATCTACCTCAGAATTTATTTATTGCTTTATTTTCTTATTTTGTTTATCAAATTCATAAACTGCCCTTCTTCCGAGGATCGCAGGGTAGTTTAGGATATAAAAACACATGCGCACAAACACATAACAAAACAACCCCATTCCACACACACAATTTAAAAGGCCACAAATTGTTTAATTAGCCCCAAAATGAGGCACAATCAGCTTTAGGGTTTTGAACACCAGCACTGGACCTAATCCAGAGAGGCTTGGGTTCAAATCGCTGTTCAAGTGCAAAGCTCACAGGATAGTCTTGAGCAAACCTGTTTTTCCCAGCATTACCTCATAACACAGGGCTGTCATGAGGCAACACCCAAGGGTGCTGCGCTAAACATAGGATAGAAACATGATATAAAAACAAACAAGGCTGCTTCTGAGCTTGTGCAGAGTGCCTGGGAGACACAGGCCCATTTTCCTATGGGTAGCTAACTATAGGCTCATATGAGACTTCGATGGCTTCATTTATTTCTCACTTCATTTATTTCTCGGCAGGGTGGATTTGGATCAAGTAAAACTTGATTTAAATAATTTTTTTATAGAAAAACTCATTCTTGCTGGTATAATCTTAATATTTATAATAATAACATTTTATTTATATCCCGCCCTCCCCAGCCGAAGCTGGGTTCAGAGCGGATTTACAAACAGATGAAGGTTTCATTTTTGGAATAATAAATTTTCAGAGTAGATTTTACAGTTATATCAAAAATTACTGATTTGGTTATACTATTAGAAATACATAGACAGATTATTATGAAATTATTGCGAGGTTTAATAAGTTAACTGTTTATATTCGGAAAACTTTTCTGCTGTTCTTTATTGGAAGGAGAAAAACAATCATTTGCTTAATAACTAAACAATCTCTTTAACGAAAACAATAATATTATGGCATATGCATCCATGTTTGTTAACTGATGTGGTTAAACAATTAAAAAAGAAAATTCAGACTGAGTTTTAGCACACATGAAAAACTTAAAACAAATCCTTAATTCCTGATGAACAGCCTTTGGACTATAATGTAACTTAAATAGAAAACTATCTTTAGAAAGATTTTTCATCCAAAAGGAAAATCCAATTTAAACTTTTTAAAAATCCGATTTTTAAAAGCCACAGAGACATCATCGTCAATCAATGCCCCAAAATAAGCTGGGAGGTGGGAAGAGCAAGCCACTTCTGCGTCCTCTTCAGACCTGTCCGAAAAGGCTGTGTAAACACAACCTGTGGGGCTCAGGCATCATACGGACGGTGTTTTTTTTTAAAAAAAATATTTTTATTAAGGATTTTCTTGTTTTACAGAAGTGTAGTGCCTCGTATTTTCTTCTTCTTCTTCTTACATGTAACGTTTTTACAAATCCGTTTCATTTGTTGAGGCATTAGGGGGAGAAGAAAACAGAAAGAAAAAAGAAAGGGGGGTGGGGAGAGGGAGGATGGATGGGGGTGGGGTCGGGTGGCGGTGTTTCTATTATGTTTAATGTATGTTTGGTGTCAGTGTTGCTTGTGTTGTTCACTTGTGTTCCTTTGGTGGTGGGAGAGGTTGGGGTTGGCTTAGGGTGTGATTGTTTGTTTGTGATTGGCTGTGGTGATCTTTGTTTTTGTGTGTGAGTGAGGTGGGTGGGTGTTTTGGATCAAGTTAGCCACATTGATTTGTATGCTGTTGGTGGATTATTGTCATTGTCCTGTTGGGCTGTGTATGTGATAAAGGGGAGCCATACCGGGGTGAAGGTGTCTTCTTCTGTTTGTCCCCGTGTCAGTTTCAGTTTATTAGTTAATTTTTCTAGTAGGGCTGTTTCCCATACTATTTGGTACCATTGGTCCATGCTTACTCCTGACAGGTCTCTCCAGTGTCTGGTTATGGTGTTTCTGGTTGCTGAGAGCACAAATCGGACCATAGCTGGTTTTGGGGAGGGAATGCATCAAAATGTGGCGTTTCTCAAGAAACGACAGGATTGTGATGTGTGCGTACAGCTTTACAAAACAGTGGTGGCATGTTTAATCAGGTAAAGGTCATTGTTAGCATTTACTAAAGACAGGAAACTTCTCAGACTTTTTGAGGGAAAAAGAAAACAAAACAATGACCTGTGGATTTGGGGATGGAAGATAATGCTGGTTTGTAGAAAGTCGTTTTGTTGGGTATTATATTGGAGTGGATGAAGTGACCATTGTTTATATGTATCGGATAGATGAAGAATTGGAAGTTCTTTAATTTCTGCATTTTATATTTTCTATTCTCTCTTTTAAGTTCTCTTGTATCTTTTTCTTTTTATTCTTTTCTCTCATTTTTTCTCCTCTTTTTCTCCTTCTCTGCCCCCCCCATTTCCTTCTCCTCTTTTCCTCTATGTTTTTATTTTATTTAGATTAATGTTGGATGAAAAATATATTTGGCATTAAGGTTTGTATCTCTCTTTATATACTCCAATAAAATTTATCCAAATAATAATAATTTGTGGGAGCACTCTGGATACAGAATAAACAGGAATTTGTACACAGGCCAAGTGTAGGAACTGGAAGCTCCCGTATCCCAAAAACTACTCTGAATTATGAGAACCCCGAAAGGAACAGATATCTACTGAAACAGACTCTAACAATTCTGCACATTTATATAGCGCTTTTAGAGCTCTCAACACACGGCGTACCTTATCTTGTAAAGCTTGCAGAAACCCTGTAAGAGAGCTCAAGATAATTATCCCTCTGTTGCAAAGCAGGTGTGGGGTTTAATCTGAGACAGAATCGTGGACTAGATTAACCTTTGGTCTGAACAGAATTCTTCTTATGATCCCATCGGCTCTTTCATAAAAAGAATGAGTGCCATGTTATAAGAATTCTAAGGTCCCAAATATACAATAGAAGTACAAGGCAAACACATACATGAGTATATAAACCACGTGTCTGAAATAGCACAGGAGAGCAATCCTGAAACCATTTTGACTCTCCCAAATTGACCTCAAATATTTCTCTGCAAGGAGGAAGGAAACAGGAAAGCCTTCCCATTGTCTTTTGCCTACCTGTCTTAAGGGCATATTTGTGTGTGGACAGGGTGAGCCTGTGACCTGGATTCAGGAACTAAAGTATTAACCATCACAAAAGAAGGGTCAGGCCGCCCAGGTAAAGCAATCAGTGACCATTATCAGGTATCCTGGCAGACAGGATTTCTGCTGCAGGCCGCCTCCTCCTGTGATGTATGTATGATGTTTGGGGGGGTGGTCTTGGGCTACAGGGTGGACAACTTCAAAAGTCTATATAAGGGCTTGTGCACCATTGTTCTGGGTTCCTCCTCCCTCCTGCGTGTGGCGAGTGGGGACCCTGTTGCAACAGTTTAATAAAGATCAGGCTTACTAGCCACTTAAGGACTATACGGATACCTCATAAGGGAAAAGGAGCAGATTCCCCCCCCCCCCCCGTAACAGCCTCAAAAAGGCCTCAGAAATTGACCAGCAGTGGATGTTCATCTTTCTAGGAAGATAATGCCTAAAAGGTGTGGCAGGCAAGCCCAACAAGTCAAGCAAGCTGGCAGCATGGTTAAGTCATTAAACCGCCTTGCAACATGCTCTAAATCTCGGACGTTTCATCTTTTAGACCAGGCATCCCAAAGCTAATAAGGCTTATGATTGTCAGGTAAGCATCTAAGCAACAAACAGAAAGCAATGAAGTCCAATAATTAAGTGATGCTCAGGTGAGTGATTAAGGGACGTGGATGGCGCTGTGGGCTAAACCACAGAGCCTAGAACTTGCCAATCAGAAGGTCGGCGGTTCGAATCCCCGCGACGGGGTGAGCTCCGGTTGCTCGGTCCCTGCTCCTGCCAACCTAGCAGTTCAAAAGCATGTCAAAGTGCAAGTAGATAAATAGGTACCACTCCGGCGGGAAGGTAAAAGGTGTTTCCGTGCACTGCTCTGGTTCGCCAGAAGCGGCTTAGTCATGCTGGCCACATGACCCGGAAGCTGCACGCCGGCTACCTCAGCCAATAAAGCAAGATGAGCGTCGCAACCCCAGAGTCGGTCACGACTGGACCTAATGGTCAGGCGTCCCTTTACCTTTACCAGGTGAGTGATTAACTTTTAAAGATGTTCCTGGGCCAGGGTGCAGCTGTAAGCCCAGGAACGGAAGAAGGATCTGTCCTACTTGGGATTCCAAAACACACTCGTCTGATTCGATCTGAGCAGATCATGACCAGGAGGGGATCAGTGGTCCACTTCAGAATCCACAATGCGGCACATTCAGTGCCGGATTTACATAAAAGCTAAACAATCTTTTTTTGTACACATCACTTGGATGGAGCAAAATTTGTAGAAGTGCCGGTTTTGAAGGATGGCTGTGTTTAGGTTCAATAGCGTTTCAACAACTGCAGGTTTGGCAATTCACCTTTAGGTGGGAACTGGGGAGGGGGGGACACCATCCATACTCCCGGGGGGACCTTTCCAGGAACAGTATGGCTCCCCTCTCAACCCCATGTTTACACTAAATTTACACAGTGAAATTGGGCTGATATGATGTGGTTTTAAAACTGAATATACGAACAAGTAGATATACGATGAAATATGTTGTGGCAGCTAATGTGTAATAAAACAAATCTCATATTGATATGGACGATCAGTGCTAAGTCAATAAATTTGGGATACTTTTATTTCTTCATTCCAAACATTTGTGGATAGCTCAGCTAGTGAGACCCTTAATGTCAGGGTCATGACAATGAACCCCCTCCAGTGCTTATGAAAATAGCAAGTCAGCACATAACACTCAGCAGACTAAGGTCTTTAAAAAATAAAGGCTGTTTTCACACTGTTAAAAGTACAAAGGGGTGAGCAGCTGCAGACCTCCTAAGGGAGACAGAGACAGAGTCTTCGAGAGCACATCCAGCTGCAGAAACACCTGGAGTAAGAACTGATCAAAAAAAACAGATGGAAGATCACGTGTTGGAAGAAAAACAGTCTCTGAGGTATGTGTATGTTCCATGATACGAATGGAGGCAATTATTGTCACTCTGCAGTGAAGTAAATGCACTCTGTCTGGGACGCGGGTGGCACTGTGGGTTAAAGCACAGAGCCTAGGACTTGCTGATCAGAAGTTCGGCGGTTTGAATCCCTTTTGACGGGGTGAGCTCCCATTGCTCAGTCCCTGCTCCTGCCAACCTAGCAGTTCGAAAGCATGTCGAAGTGTAAGTAGATAAATAGGTACCGCTCCTGCAGGAAGGTAAACGCGTTTCTGTGCGTTGCTCTGGTTCGCCAGAAGCAGCTTAGTCATGCTGGCCACATGACCTGGAAGCTGTACGCCGGCTCCCTCGGCCAATAAAGCGAGATGAGCGCTGCAACCCCAGAGTCGGCCACGACTGGACCTAATGGTCAGGGGTCCCTTTACCTTTAAATGCACTCTGTACATGCTCAGAAATGCATGCCCTATTTTTTCTTCACTTACCCCTGGTACTGAAAACTCTCATCATTTTTCCATGATTCCCAAAACCCCTTGCCTAGTCTTGTTGCTATTTCACCAACCCCCTGATCTAACCAAACTGAACACAAACATCCAAAAGCTACACACACAAAAAGCAAAAACATATTCGGCAGCATATAGGTTTCTAAGATTCATAATGCCAGTGTATGAAAATGTGATGGGGGGGTGGATTTTGTGACCCACTCCAGAAATATCGTGGCTATAGAAAGCAACTTCTTCCTCCCCCCCTTTTTTTTGCAAAATGCTCTGAGGTTTTATTACAATCAAGCGGTATATAAATGCTGTGAAATAAAATTAATTCAATAAATTACAGCAATAATTAAATTGCCAAGAAGCCAAACGAGCAACAACAGTGACAAAAACAACCCACCCAAAGTGTGTTAATAGAGAATATAAAATGATCCTGGAATTTGTTCGCCTCTTAGGTCTTTTTTATTGTTGCCTGTGTGGTAGAACTCAGAACGGGGGGGGGGGGGGGAACGGGACAAAACAAAAGCACCCACAAAACTGTTTTCTAAACACAGATCCACCACCTCTAATATTTTATTTGGAATTATCTTGTAAATCTATCATACAGATCCCAATCTCACAGTTACTGGAAGCCTCTTCTCCATTATTTTAAATTTCTAAAGATTATTTATTATCCTAAGGCTCAGATCATGGCACTCAGGAAGTAGAGGAGCGCAAGGGAACAGTTCCTCTCAATGCAAGAGCCAAGTCTTGGAGAACTTTTACATTTTTTCTTTTAAAAGTGCATTCTTCTAACTATTCTCCTGTACTGTGGTACGATGGTTCCCGAACAGCTTAGTTGTCAAACAAAGCAGCTCCTGAACGCCGCAAACCTGGAAGTAAGTGATCTGGTTTGCAAATGTTTTTTGGAAGCCGAACGTCCAATGCGGCTTCTGATTGGCTGCAGGACGCTCCTGCAGCCAATAGGAAGCCGTGCCTTGGTTTTCAGATGATTTCGGGAGTCGAACGGACTCCCAAAACAGATTAAGTTCGACAACCAAGGTACTACTGTACAGAATTCTTGTCCTTTTCTTAAAAGTGTTTTCAGACTATATTTATTGCTGTCTTTTCTGTGTCGTGTTCTACCACGGAATGAGGTAGAAACTCATATTGGGACAGCATGCTGGGAAAGGAGGTAGACAGTTCAGTAACCCCCTCTCCCTGGAAACCACCAGAAACCGGCCAAAACATCAGATCGCATCCAGCAATCTAACAGCCCCTTTAGCCTATCCTTGGACACTTAGCATGTTGGTCAACCCATTGCAAAAGTCGCCTGCAGGCTTTTCCCTTTCAAACTTGCAAAGGTTACCTTAACGGCCAAGAATATAGTTTTTAGGCAACCTGAAAGGAGGAGGAAACAAAGAGGAGGGGAGGAAACTCAGGAGACAGATTAATTTTAATGAATAGGTCTGGAAGCAAAATGTGCTCCCAAAGAGACAGGGCAGCGGCAAGCTTCTTGAGCCAAGAAAACACTGGAGCTGTGAGCCAGAAAAAGGTGGTGCTTTGTGTGTACGTTTGGAAGCACAGTTCCAGTTGTTGCATTTTGAACCAGAACAGCTCTTCCATCAGGAGATAAAAGCTGGGTCCAGCTGAAAATCAATCAGCTTCCAGAGTGCTATCAGCGATCAAGGCTGGATAACTATTTTGGGGCTTGCCTAGCCCAGGCAGATCCTGCTATTCAGTAATTCATTGATCCAAAGGATTGATGCCCTTGAGGTGCATTATCTCCAGGACCAAGTCAGACTTCGTCACTTGCATACCTGTGCCCCATTACATCCAGGTTTTGCTGAGCATCCGTTCCAATTTGTTTAGGAGGCAGTTGTACAAGCACAGGGATGCAGGCTGGCGCTGTGGTATAAACCACTGAGCCTCTTGGGCTTGCCGATCAGAAGGTCGGCAGTTCGAATCCCTGCGACAGGGTGAGCTCCCGTTGCTTGGTCCCAGCTCCTGCCAACCTAGCAGTTCGAAAGCCGTCAAAGTGCAAGTAGGTATCTATCTGCGGCAGGAAGGTAAACGGCATTTCCATGCGCTCTGGTTTCCGTCACAGAGTTCTGTTGTGCCAGAAGCGGTTTAGTCATGCTGGCCACATGACCCGGAAAACTGTCTGCGGACAAACGTCGGTTCCCTCAGCCTGAAAGCAAGATGAGCGCCACAACGCCATAGTCGCCTTTGATAGGACTTAACCTTCCAGGGGTCCTTTACCTTTACCTATACAAACACTCATTCCGTATTTATCCAGGTATGTTTACAAGGCAATATACATTAGTCATACATCCATCTCCTATTTTCCAATACCTTTCCCTGTCACTTTCCAAACTGCAAAACGCCAGATTCTTTTTTTAAAAGGGGCTTTGCTGTCGCTAGGGCAACGGCACATGTTAATCCACTTTGAGTGCGCAAACCTAACGTTCTGATATGCACTCGAATCACTCCCACAAAACGGTAACAGTTTGGAGAATACCCCAATACAGACTTCGCTAAACATCAGTAGTCGCCACCATCGGTGGCAGACAACAGGAGTTCTTGCTGTCAGGAAGAGATCACCCTGGGGTATCAAGCTACAACTCTAAAGGTAAGGGTAAAGGGACCCCTGACCATTAGGTCCAGTCGTGGCCAACTCTGGGGTTGCGGCGCTCATCTCGCTTTATTGGTCGAGGGAGCCGGCGTACAGCTTCTGAGTCATGACTAAGCCTCTTCTGGAGAACCAGAGCAGCGCATGGAAATGCTGTTTGCCTTCCCACCACAGCGGTACCTATTTATCTACTTGCACTTTGACATGCTTTCGAACTGCTAGGTTGGCAGGAGCAGGGACCGAGCAACGGGAGCTCACCCCGTCGTGGGGATTCGAACCGCCGACCTTCTGATCGGCAAGTCCTAGGCTCTGTGGTTTAACCCACAGCGCCACCCGCATCCAACTCTACCATCTTCCAAATCTCCTAACTACCTAGGTACACTATTTTAATTCATTGCTGGAGAAACAGTAGTTTCCAATAGGGGAAGAGAGAGTTAGAGCATGGAATTTTGCAAGCTCCATGTCTGGAGACGGAAATTTCAAGCCTCACGGTTCTAACAAACAGGGCTGTATGTTTGCAAGAAGACTTTGCCATCAGCTGGTCTGGGTACTCCTGGAAGTTAGAACAACAGACCAGACAAGTTTAGGCTTGTCTGTGCGTGCCAGACACTTTCTGTGCACAGGGCAGGGAGGTGCCAAGAGCACACCTGGGGATGTTTTGGTCTTCTCTGGAAATGTTCTCCGGTGTATCAGTCTTCAACCTGTTTTAGACATGGAACCCACTTGGAACCTCAAACAGCAACACAGGGCATTATTATTTTTTAAATCATAGTTGCTTGCCTTTCTTCTCTCTTTCTTCGCTGAGTACAAAGGAAGGCAGGACCCGTAGAAATTGTGGCAGGGGCACTTTCCCCCCACCCCTGTAAGATCGGCTGCTGTACCTGTTCAAATTCTGTCTTCCTCCCAGCTGTTAAAGGTACAGGAGGAGCAGGGTCGGCCCAAGACATTTTGCTGCCTGAAGCAGAAAGGAAATGGTCAAGGTGCATGGCACTTGAGGCCGGTCAAGTTAGTTTGGCAACTGAGGAAGAAAATTGCAAGAGACCAGCACAGGCAGAAAAAATACAATACAGTGGTACCTCGGGTTACAAACACTTCGGGTTACCAATTCCGCTAACCCGGAAGTAGTACCTCAGGATGAGAACGGAAATGGCATGCCAGCGGCGCGGCGGAAACAGGAGGCCCCATTAGCGAAAGCGCGCCTCAGGTTAAAAACGGTTTTGGGTTAAGAACGGACCTCCGGAACGAATTAAGTTCGTAACCCGAGGTACCACTGTATAAATTAAATTAACGATTTGGTGCCCTTTCATGTCGTTCAAAATCACCTGGTACCTTGGTTCCCGAACGGCCTAGTTGTTGAACAAATTGGCTCCTGAACACCGCAAACCCGCAAGTAAGGGGAAGTAACTTTGCCTAATAGTGCAGCCGGCCCTGTGAGGGGGCATTTTGGTTATTCTGGTTCTCTTTTTCTACTCTCTCTCTCCCCCTCCCATGAAAGCAAAAAACAAACACCCTAATCACAATCTGGTGGCAGCACCACTCACGCGACTTAACTCTTAACATTTATGTGTAACCTGCTTGCAGGTCTCAGCCCACCAGTTGAAAACAGATATTCACAGCCATGATGGCCCTTCACAAATAGAGTCAAGCCGGTCCAAGCAGATATGATATCATAGATGATTATATATATTTCACCCAAGCACCTTAATACAGCACATTCCGATCTCTATATGAGAGGTAGCTCACCTAGAGTTGCTTAAGTTTTTATTTATTTATCCACATAGTCGCAATTTATAAGCAGCTTTTCAATAAGGCATAAAAATGGGCTGTTTAAGGTACGGATGGCCTCAGGGTTGGAACACTCACTCCCAAGATGGATTAGGCACCAGAAGGCAAATGTGTAGACACATAATACCTTGTAATTACCTTGGCATGCATTTAACTGTAATTGTTTTTAGAATGTTTTTAACTGCCTCAGAATGTTCTTGCTTAGTTTTTGCTTTCCATTTGTGCTATCTGTTTGTCATCCCGTGCAACTTGGGGAGAAAGGGTGGGATATAAATTTGATAGATGATGATGACGACGACGATGATAATAATAATAATAATTTTATTATTTATTTATACCCTGCCCATCTGGCTGGTTTTCCCCAGCCACTATGGGCGGCTCCCAACAGAGGACCAAAAACAGAATAAAACTTCAAACATTAAGAACTTTCCTAAATGGGGCTGCCTCCAGATGTCTTTTAAAAGTCAGATAGTTGATTATTTCCTTGACATTTGACAGGAGGGCGTCCCACAGGATGGGCGCCACCACTGAGAAGGCCCTCAGCCTGGTTCCCTGTAACCTTGCTTCTCACAGTGAGGGAACCACCAGAAGGCCCTCGGAGCTGGACCTCAGTGTCTGGCCTGAACGATGGGGGTGGAGACGCTCCTTCAGGTATACTGGGCCGAGGCCATTTAGGGTTTTAAAGCTCAGCACCAACACTCTGAATTGTGCTCGGAAATGTAAATAGTAATATGGATACTAATTATTACCACAACCCACTCATCCAAGTGTTTAGGAACAGATAACTTGATGAGGGACGCAGCAAGCATTTTCCCAACGGTTCTCGTTTTCGTGCTTCAGGGAGGAAGAACTGTTAGCTTTATTTGCAATATGGGTGAAACATACATTTTTCAGTGACAACCATAGGTGTGGTCCCAGAGCAACTGCTGGGTGGTCAAATCCGACCCCACAATTAATTTCCACCTGAAATCTCTTACCTACACAACCCCAGAGCTCATCCCACAAGCACAGAGCAGAAGAGGTCCTGAAAGCTATACAGTCGTACCTTGGAAGCTGAACGGAAGCTGTTTGGGAAGTCCGTTCAAATTCCAAAAAGTTTGGAAACCAAGGTGTGGCTTTCGATTGGCCGCAGGAAGCTCCGGCGGCCAACTGGAAGCTGCGCCAAACGTTCGGGTTCCAAAAGAACGTTCGCAAACCGGAACACTCACTTTTGGGTTTGCGCATTCAGGAGCCAAAACGTTTGAGTGCCAAGGCGTTCAGCTTCCAAGGTACGACTGTAAATGGTGAATCTCCACTCACTTCATCGAAAGATGCATTAGTACCGCTAGCCAATCTAAGCTGGCAAAGTTGTGGGGGAATATAGGGAGATCAGTCATACCTTTAAGCAGCAATAAAAACCTTTAGTTGCATTTCCTCAAACAAAAACGTACTGAGATGCAATTCATACCACCCAAGGCCTCTCTTGCGGCAAGACTGATAGTTCACTTGTGAAAAACCCTTTCCTTGACCCCACTCGGGCTAGAGGCAGACAACAATTTTTACAGGAATTGGAAAGTCTGAGGGAGGCGTCATATCTCCCATACTCAGACTCCAATTCTTTCATCCTGTGCTCATGTGTACAGTGGTACCTTGGTTCTCAAACTTAATCCATTCTGGAAGTCTGTTCCAAAACCAAGGTGTTTACAATAGAAAGTAATGCAAAATGGATTAATCCATTCCAGATTTTTATATTCAACTCCTAAGACAGCAATTTAAAATGAATTTTACTATCTAACGAGACCATTCTTATCCATTCTGAAGGAAATCAGCCCTGAGTGCTCCCTGGAAGGGCAGATCTTGAAGCTGAGGTTCCAATACTTTGGCCACCTCATGAGAAGAGAAGACTCCCTGGAAAAGACCCTGATGTTGGGAAAGATGGAGGGCACAAGGAGAAGGGGACGACAGAGGACGAGATGGTTGGACAGTGTTCTCAAAGCTACCAGCATGAGTTTGACCAAACTGCGGGAGGCAGTGGAAGACAGGAGTGCCTGGCATGCTCTGGTCCATGGGGTCACGAAGAGTCGGACATGACTAAACGACTAAACAACAACAACAACAACGAGACCATTGATCCATAAAATGAAAGAAATAAACAATGTACTGCAGTCACACAATCAATCAATCAGTAGCTGAACTGGGTTCCACACAGTCACAAAACAAAACCAAAAGAGCCGCAAAAACAAAAACGTAAAATAAATAGCAAAAACAAGCTGACGTCAGCGTAACACTCAAAATGGAAGCGTCGTGCTCAAAACGGAAGTTTAACACTCAAAACGGAGCATGTTTGGCCTCTGAAAAAAAGTTCACAAACCGGAACACCTACATCCGGGTTTGCAGTGTTTGGGTTCCATGTTGTTTGAGTACAAAGGGATTTGAGAACCAAGGTACCACTCTATTTTGACACCACTAGCAAGTAAGATTTGTAAGCGTACAGCCTATCCCCCACTCAATGAAGCCTGTGAAATAGATACGGCAGGGGCAACGTGACTTGCCCAAAGCCCCCCAACAAGCCTAATGGCCAAGCAGTAGCTTAAATTTGATTTTCTCATTCAAGTTGGGCAAGCTCTCTCGCTATTCCACACCCGTGCTGATTTTGCACACCAAAAAGACCGACGCCCGTGATTCACTGCAGATCCGGCACCATCAGGGAAAGGCCACGTGCTTTGGGGGGGAGGAAAGTTCGCTGCCCCCCGTCAAAACAGGCAATACATTGAGGGACGTGCAAAAAGTAGAGGCAGAAATGCATTCCCCAATCTGTCTCCCAAGCTCTCCGCAGCAACTATCTTTTTTTTTCTTTATTTATTTTTTAAATTGTTTTTATTTCATTTTAATACACCACATACAAAAAGAAAATATGAAGATACACAGATATCCATCACCTCACAACTAAGAAAGAAAGAAGAAAAGAAAAATACAAAACAACAACACCAATACATTGAATATGGCTCACGATACATTTAACATAAAAATGACTTTTTCCTATGTAGCTGACATATTTCTCATCCGTTATTCAGGGCCATATTACAGCATATTTTGGCTTTAATGTTATTTATTTTATCCTAGGTTTTCCATCAGATTTAAAACTCCGACTGAAGTTATTCAAATGCTGCTACAGACTTCAAACTGTCATTGTTATTTTTCAAATAAATTTTAAAGACTTCCCATTTTGTGGTAAATACTTCCTTTGGTTTATTTTTTATTCTTTCTGATAACTGGTCTAATTCTGCATACAGTGGTACCTCAGGTTAAGTACTTACAGTGGTGCCTCACAAGACGAAATTAATTCGTTCTGCAAGTTTTTTCGTCTTGCGAGTTTTTCGTCTTGCGAAGCACGGTTTCCCATAGGAATGCACTGAAAATCAATCAATGCGTTCCTATGGAAACCGCCTTCAGACCAGATCCGGGGACAGTCTGTCCCCTGACCTCTTCTGAAGGCTGGGGGGGGGGGGACAAGGGCTTTTCTTCCCACCCCCAGCATTTTAAAAAACCCCGGGACAGCAGAGGACTTCTCCGCTGTCCCAGGGTTTTTAAAATGCTGGCGGGCGGCCGCGAAGGCTTCGCTGCCACCCGCCAGCATTTTAAGATAGCCCCGGACAGCGGAGAAGCCGACTTCTCCGCTGTCCGGGGCGATCTTAAAATGCTGGCGGGCGGCAGCATTAAAATCGCCCCGGGACAGCGGACAGCGATTTTAAAGCCCCCGGGAAGGCAGGCGGGGGGGAGCAAAGACTTTCGCCCCCCGCCGGCCTTCAGAAGGGTGTCGGGGGGCGAAAGTCTTTGCTTCCCCCCGCCTGCCTTCAAAAGCCGTCCGGGATAGCGGGATAGCGCTGTGTTTCTCCGCTCTCCCCGGAAGGCAGGCAGGGGGGAGCCCTTCAGAAGCCCCCCGCCTGCCTTCCCGGGGGCTTCTGAAGGCCGGCGGGGGGCAAAAGTCTTTGCTCCCTCCTGCCTGCCTTCAAAAGCCGTCCGGGATAGCGGGAAGCACTTCCCTGCTATCCCGGACCGCTTTTAAAATGCTGGCGGTCGGGAGCAAAGCCTTTCGGCCCCCGCCGGCCTTCCTGGACCTCTTCTTCTTGCGAAGCAAGCCCATAGGGAAATTCGTCTTGCGAAGCAACTCGCAAACAGAAAACCCTTTCGTCTTGCGGGTTTTCCGTCTTGCGAGGCATTCGTCTTGCGGGGCACCACTGTAATTCGTTCCAGAGGTCGGTTCTTAACCTGAAGCACCACTTTAGCTAATGGGGCCTCCTGCTGCCACCGTGCCGCCGGAGCACAATTTCTGTTCTCATCCTGAGGCAAAGTTCTTAACCTGAAGTACTATTTCTGGGTTAGCAGAGTCTCTAACCTGAAGCGTATGTAACCTGAAGCGTATGTAACCTGAGGTACCACTGTATTCAGTCATTTTTTTGAATCCACTCTAGAAGGGACTTTATCACTTTTCCAATTTGTTGCTTTCTGTGGGAAACCTGCTTGCCAAATTGGATCGTTCGGTTCTGTCTGTGTTGCCATTCCCTTGAAATCATCTATTGCTCTGTTTCAGAGAAAGGCCCTGGGTGTTTCTGTCCATGTGCGTCTTGCTTACGCTTACTCTGCCCCATAGACTCAGCCTGCAACCATATACACACACGCTAACCTGGGAGCAAGTGCTTCTCTAAGCAAACAGGACTGCTCTGTTAGATGCTGCAGAGAAAGACATTCCTCCACATATCTTTCGCTGAGATTACAAGTGGCGCTTTGGCCCAGCCAAAGTAAGAAGAAATGGAGTGCAAGAATACAGAATATTCATTGTTCCACCGCTGGAAAAAACACAAGGACACATCCTGGAGAAATGAATCTGCTAGCTATCAACTTCAGGTAAGCATGCCAGCTCTTTCAGAACACCAAATTTCAAAATGAATGCAAATTCCACACTGCTTTTGGTTGTTGGAATCGCTCTGCACTTTAGGCCCGTGAAACTTGTGACCCATCAAACCAAACAAAGCCTGCCGGGTCTCACTAGGGACTAGCAAACCTCTTTTTGCAGCTTGCGTGAGGCTGAAAAACAAGGGAGCTGTTCCTTCTGTCTTTATACACCACCCTCTCTCCTGTTTTATTCTCTCCTCCCAATAAACCCATAGGTTCTTCTCGTTCTTCAGTAGCCACCATTGAAAAAAGGATGCTGCCCTAGACCGAGCCTTGGTCTTATCTAGTTAAGTTTGTATATGTTCTTTACAGTGGTTCCTCAGGTTACATACGCTTCAGGTTACATACGCTTCCGGTTACAGACTCTGCTAACCCAGAAATAGTACCTCGGGCTAAGAACTTTACCTCAGGATGAGAACAGAAATTGTGCGGCGGCACCAGGAGGCCCCATTAGTTAGAGTGGTACCTCAGGTTGAGAACAGTTTCAGGTTAAGAACAGACCTCCAGAACGAATTAAGTTCTTAACCTGCGGTACCACTGTACTGCCAACCATCATGCAATACCCTCCAACATTTCTCTGATGAAAATAGGGGTGTCCCATTCCATAATGGCAATTTTACTATTTATACCAGGGGTTGGCAAGGTTTACCTTGCCTGGGCTGGATCACTCCGGTGGAGATCCTCTGTGGGCCGGGCCGGCGCAGCGCAATGCCAGAAATCATGTCTGTGCATGTCTGCGGCACGGGACATTGCTTCTGCACATGCCCAGACGCTGAAAAGCGCACTTGCGCAGAAGCGGTTTCCGGCGCTACAGACATGCACAGATGTGATTTTCGTCGTCTGCGCATGCACAGAAGCGATTTATGGAGCTGCAGAAGAGAGTCCCTGCGCTGCGCCAGTTTAGCGCAGCGCACTGGGACTCACCGAGTGGGCGGCTCGGTTCTGGGGCAGCTCGTAGGCCGGGTAATTGGGCTTCCGGCCCATGGGCCACACCTTGCCGACCTCTGCTTTACACCCTACACATCATACTAGATCGCTGCAGCCACTCTGGGCAGTTTCCAACATAAATAAGGTAAAGGTAAAGGGACCCCTGACCATTAGGTCCAGTCGCGGGCGACTCTGGGGTTGTGGGGCTCATCTCGCTTTATTGGCCAAGGGAGCCGGCGTACAGCTTCCGGGTCCTGTGGCCAGCATGACCAAGCCGCTTCTGGCAAGCCAGAGCAGCGCACAGAAATGCCGTTTACCTTCCCGCCGGAGCGGTACCTATTTATCTACTTGCACTTCGATGTGCTTTCAAACTGTTAGGTTGGCAGGAGCAGGGACCGAGCAATGGGAGCTCACCCCATTGTGGGGATTCGAACCGCCGACCTTCTGATCGGCAAGTCCTAGGCTCTTTGGTTTAGCCCACAGCGCCACCTGTTTCCCTTACTTCCAACATGTATAAAAACATAATAAAACATTAAACATGAAGAAAACTTCCTTATACAGGATTGCCTTCAGGCGGCTTGGGGGTGGGTTGGATGACTCCATACCCTCCAACACTTCTCCAATGAAAATAGGGACATCCTAAGGAAAAGTGGGACATTCCAGGATCAAATCAGAAACTGGGACAGCTTCCCTAAATTACCGGTGTCCCTGGACAATAGGGACACTTGGAGGGTCTGTATACATAGCTAGGGTGTTCTTGTGTTCGACCTGCCGAGCTGCAAGTTTGTGCGTACCTGTTCTGCTGGAATGTCCAGAAAAGCCAAATCTTGCGATCTAGGCTCTGGAACTGTTTCTCTAATATTAAGAGGGGGGCCTTCGCAGTGAGCTTCCCAAAAGCCTATGCGGAAAAAGAGATTACAAGCAGAAGGCTGGGCGAATAACTACATCAGCTCCTGTTCCAGGGAAAAGAACGAAAACCTACTGACAAACGACCACAGCAAGGATTGCGAAATCGCTGTCACATTCTCAAGGGGGAGAAAAATGATTTGCAAAGTTACTTGGGAAAATATCACACTGGCATCAATTTGATAAAAATAAAATAAAGTCCAAGCACCAGCTAAGAGAACCAGAAACAGATACGGCAATAGTTTCTATTGAGCTCAGACTATGCAAGATTTCATGCTGGAAAAGTTCCAAGAAAAGGTACTGTGAGTCACAGTTTAGATTTCATAACCCAAATTAGATTAAACAATGAACGAGATTAGAATACGTATCAAAACACAGCTCACAATTTATTTTACATGTATATAGCAGAAGCAGCTGACGCTAGAGTTCATGCTTTCTATCTGCACGTAATTTGAGCGAAACGTTACGGCCCCCGTCCAATGAAAGTGGCAAGTTAAGAATACACACACATCCAATGTAGTTGTGGATTTGTGAGTGTCCATTGCCGTCTCCCCAGAAGAAGGGGCCTATGCCTGGAAGACACTCCTACTATTCGGGGGGGGGGGATACTGTGGGGGCAGTTTAAAGCACTGGTCTTCAAGGGGTGGGGTGAGAATCCACCAGCAGATAGTGTCTGATCCAAGGTGGGTCACAACAGGAGCAGAACCACCTCTATTATTATTTGAATTTATATACCACCCAATACCCGGGGGGGGGGGGAGTCCTTAGAGCAGTTCACAGAATAAAATCAAGATATAAAACCACAAAATAACTAATAAAAATAAAAGAACAACCCAATAGCCCGCCCCCCCCCCAAAAAAACCCCTCCACATTTTAAAAGGGCAACCCTTCAACATTTTAATAGCTCCACCCCCAATCAAAACTACAGGCCTGGTTAAAAAGGAACATTTTTTGCCTGGAGGCTTAAAGGTGTATAATGAAGGCGCCAGGCGAACTTCCCTGGGAAGAGCATTCCACAGATGGGGAGCCACTGCAGAGAAGGCCCCGTTCTTGTGTTGCCACCCTCCGGACCTCTCAAGGATGCAAATATGTGGTAAAAGATTGAGAAATGAACTGTCGAACGCATCTTTGGGTTGGGGTCTGAAAAGGTTTAAGAGTCCTTGTTCTGAAAGGAAAGGCACCCACCCCCCAGTGGAAACGCCAAAGGCTGTACAGTGGTACCCTTGTTTACGAACGTCATCCATTCCGGAAG
Organism: Podarcis gaigeae; assembly: GCF_964106915.1. Taxonomy (NCBI): domain Eukaryota; kingdom Metazoa; phylum Chordata; class Lepidosauria; order Squamata; family Lacertidae; genus Podarcis; species Podarcis gaigeae. The sequence continues at coordinate 43,070,201 of NC_139689.1, forward strand.
ACCGTTCTTAAAGCAAAGCGTTCTGAAACCAAGGCGTGCTTTCCCATAGCAGCAGGGGGCTCAATTTACAAATGGAACACAGTCAACATGTTCTGCTTCCGAGGTAAAGCTCACAAACCAAAACACCTACTTCTGGGTTTGCAGCGTTCTTAATCCAAGTTGTTCATAAACTAAGCTGTTCTTAAACCAAGGTACCACTGCACAAGCATGTTACCCTCTCGCGACCACGGAAATTTGGCAACCTAAGAACAGAGCTCCAGGTGAAGTCCTCAGGTTGTCATTAGACTGGCTTCCACACAGGGACTGAGTTAGCTGAACATGGAGGAAGAAAGCACATTTGATTCCAATCAACAACTCCCCTCTACCTTTGCAAAGGACTGCAAAGCTGCAAATGGGGCAGATCCCCTAAAACAGGGGTCAGCAAACTTTTTCAGAAGGCGGCCGGTCCACTGTCCCTCAGACCTTGGGGGGGGGGGGCTGCACTATATTTTGAAGAGAGAAAAAATGAACGAATTCTTATGCCCCACAAATAACCCAGAGATGCATTTTAAATAAAAGGGCACATTCTACTCATGTAAAAACACACTGATTCCTGAACCGTCCACGGGCCGGATTTAGAAGGTGATCAGGCCGGATCCGGTCCCCGGGTCTTAGTTTGCCTAAAGGGTAAAGGGAACCTTGACCATTAGGTCAAGTCGTGACCGACTCTGGGGTTGCAGTGCTCATCTCGCTTTATTGGCCGAGGGAGCCGGCGTACAGCTTCCGGGTCATGTGGCCAGCATGACTAAGCCGCTTCCGGCAAACCAGAGCAGCGCACGGAAACGCCGTTTACCTTCCCGCTGGAGCAGTACCAATTTATCTACTTGCACTTTGACGTGCTTTCGAACTGCTAGGTTGGCAGGAGCAGGGACCGAGCAACGGGAGCTCACCCCGTCGCGGGGATTCAAAGAGCTGACCTTCTGATCGGCAAGTCCTAGGCTCTGTGGTTTAATCCACAGCGCCACCCACCTACCCATGCCCTAAAACCTCAACGGATCCTGGCGGAAGAGAAAACTGGGGTTGGGGCGTATATGATTGGGTGTGCACCATTCAACATTTTAATAGCTCCACCCCCAATCAAAACCTCAGTGCTACTGCATCTCAAAGAAAAAAATCTCTATGGTTAGCCCCCACCCCGAGATTCCTCGCAGGCCCCCCAATTTGCTCTATTTATTCCTGTTCAGTGTTGGATTCTTGTGTGCTTTCTGGGCTTGGAGGACACAATTCACGCTTTTTGTAATCTGCAGGCATGATGACTGCTGTGTTCTCTACCCTTCAGAACTAGTCCATCCATTCATTCAGATTGTCACTCCAAAGGGCTCTTTTTAAGGTGTGCTCTTTTCAGAAGTAGTTCCGCGCCTCCCTCCACAGGGAAACCTGCCTGGCACAGTCATTTAGGCACAAGGAGATTTTTTAAAAATCTCAGCCTCTTCACAGTGAATTTGGCTTCTGGTCAAGGTGATAGGCTTCTACTTGTAGCTAGTTTTAAAGAATTCTGCATATAAGTTAAATAAACAGGGAGACAATATACAGCCTTGTCGTACTCCTTTCCCAATTTTGAACCAATCAGTTGTACCATATCCAATTCTAACTGTAGCTTCTTGTCCCACATAGAGATTTCTTAGGAAAAAGACACCTAGACAGCATCTTAAAAATCAGAGACATCCCCTTGCCAACAAAGGTCTGTATAGTAAAAGCTATGGTTTTCCCAGTAGTGATGTATGGAAGTGAGAGCTGGACCATAAAGAAGGCTGATCGCCGAAGAACTGATGCTTTTGAATTATGGTGCTGGAGGAGACTCTTGAGAGTCCCGTGGACTGCAAGAAGATCAAACCTATCCATTCTGACGGAAATCAGCCCTGAGTGCTCACTGGAAGGACAGATCCTGAAGCTGAGACTCCAATACTTTGGCCACCTCATGAGAAGAGAAGACTCCCTGGAAAAGACCCTGATGTTGGGAAAGATGGAGGGCACAAGGAGAAGGGGACGACAGAGGACGAGATGGTTGGATAGTGTTCTCGAAGCTACCAGTGTGAGTTTGACCAAACTACTGGAGAAAGTGGGAGACAGAAGTGCCTGGCGTGCTCTGGTCCATGGAGTCACGAAGAGTTGGACATGACTAAACAACAATAAAGTTTTTAGGAAATGTTATTGAATGTTACTATTGCATGTTTACTGTTTAGATGTAAGAACTGCTTAGATATTTTTTATTATGTTAAGCAGTATCATTATTTAAAATACAAATAATAATCTCCAATTTAATTATTGTGAGACATTCCATACTCAAGGAATTCACTTTGTCTGGATATTCCCCAGAACCTTTCTTCCACTGAGTTTAACAAAACCACATTCAGACCTTTCACTTCTGGAGAGAATTAAGCTGTGCGAAATAGGCAGAACCAGGTGGCTGTTTTCATTTACTGTGTCTTATATCCATTTCTGTTAGGAATGCAATCTTTAATTGACAGAAAAATCAAATTCCCAGCTGCTGATCACAGGAGCAAATGTTTAAGCAGGGGATTAGAAATAATAACACTCAGTATTTATACAGTTCTTTTGAACATCCAGAGTGCTTACCATACTTTAAAACTGCAAGGAAGTCAGTATCTCCATATTGTAAATAAATGGAAAAGCTAAGCAAGTGAATCTTTAAGACCAGCTAATCAGTTCTCTTTAGTGACTCTGCTACAAGAAGTGTCCTCATTGCTGGTCGCACTAGTTTATTTTAAAAATCCATTTGTACTATTGAAACAGAGATTTTAAAAAGAAATAATGAAAAGAATCCTTTATTGCTAAGTGGTAGCTCGCGGATATAAAATTCTTCTCCTATTTCTTCCAATGTCCTCCAAGGGACATCTGTATTTAATTGACTAGTATCAATTCTGGATATTAAACCAGAAGTAGGCTTTCACAGAACGAACACCTGTAAGTGGGGAAGAGATTTATGAACTTAATAAAGGATTTTTTATGTAATCAGATAGCTGGTTAAAAGCTACCTCAACTTAGAGAAATCAACTAAAAGACAGTCCTAGTCTATTGCAACTCGTGATTTTAAAAGTGTATATATTCACTAGGGCTGTCATCTTTAACTTTTTTGGGCCCAGGACCCAATTTTAACCCAGACATGCATTCTTTAAAACTTTTACCATGTATTCGCAAGGTGGTAGTGCTCCTGTTGCAACCCACCTCGGATCAGGCCAAAACTCCCTAGTGAAGCCAGAGTATACGTAAGATGAGAAGGCTGAATGATGAAATCAAATCTAGCAACGAGGTAACGTATGAGTTCCTATATGTTTATTTCATCCATCAATCTCCACTCTACATAGGGCTTCTGGTACCATGGTAGAGATTTATTTTAAAAAGTCTCTTGCAAGTAAAACTAGTCTTGGTCTTGTAAAGATAAAGGGATCCCTGACCGGACGGCTCTGGGGTTGTGGCGCTAATCTCACTTTATTGGCCAAGGGAGCCGGTGTACAGCTTCCAGGTTATGTGGCCAGCACGACTAAGCCGCTTCTGGCGAACCAGAGCAGTTCACGGAAATGCCTTTTACCTTCCCGCAGGAGCAGTACCTATTTATCTACTTGCACTTTGACGTGCTTTCGAACTGCTAGATTGGCAGGAGCAGGGACCGAGCAATGGGAGCTCACCCCGTCGCGGGGATTCGAACTGCTGACCTTCTCATCGGCAAATCCTAGGCTCTGTGGTTTAACCCACAGCGCCACCCGTGTCCCTTAGTCTTGTAGCTTCATCCAAAACCAAATTTAGCACCAACCACTCCCAGCTTTGGCCATGCCTCTTCTTTAACGAAACTGCTCAATTTGACTCAAAAAGTAAAGCAATTACTTCTTCTTCTTCTTAAGTTTCACCTAGAGCAAAAATGCTGCCCTGCCCTGATCAAATCTCAAGAGAAAATGTTATCTAAAGGTAAACACTGAGAAATTTTAAAGGTTTATTGCAGCAGTTCATTCCAGTGACATTGCTAAGCAGTTTCTGACCACAAACACACTGCTTTTCCCCACTGCCTACAGTACCCTACTGCTGCCCACCGGTTTGTAATGCCTCTGTGGTTCCCAGCCTTTTCCCCCCACTGACCACTTGAAAATTGCTGATGATCTTGACATACGACTTCCGTCTGTGTCTTGTGCTAGATGCCATTTGGTTTTTAATGTATTTTTACAGACACACCACGGATAACCTGAATTAAGCTCGCAGACTGCTGTTGACCCGGGCAAAAGTAAACATTTGATTCCGATTCCAAAAAAACACACAAATAAAGGAAAGGATAGCAATTAAATCCCCTTCGCTCAAATCCGGTTTAGTACAAGAACTCAGGTTTTCCATTAAGCCACCCAGCAGCTGACCCAAGGAACTTTTGACAATCATTTGCTTAAATCTTACATTCTTCACTCCCCCCCCCCCCGAAAAAAAATATTTCCTACTGCCTAAAGGGCAACTTGCGGTTAAGGCACCTGGCAACTCAGAATCACTCAAGAACCAATTATTCAAATATTACACTATCTGTGCCGAAGTACAAATTATATTTAGATTAGTGTAAAAAAAAAAAAAAAGCACTTTGCTCTTTTTAATCAGGTCATATGCCTCAAGGCTGATACGGTATGGAAAATAGGTCCCGCACCGTGCAAGGAGACAAATTAAATCCTGCGTTCCTGGAGTTATGGCAACACCCAGGCTAAAAGCAGCCGGCGTTTAATGTCGAGAGAGAGAGAAATGTTCGTCTGGAAACACATTCCTTTGCCCGCTGGAGAAGCCCACCCCCAATTTACACCCCCTATCCGCTGGGGCACCGGGAGCGATTTCAGCGGTGACAGAAATGCACTCTGCAGCTGCTCAGGGGCCCTCTAGGCTCCTTTGACGCCACCTCACTCCAGCGCTAAATAAATATATTGACTCATTTAACTTCTCCGCAGTGTTTTTGCTGGACCTAATTAGCGCCAGGGCTCAGCCCCCGCACATATACATGCATATGCGGGGGCTGAGCCCTGGCGCTAATGCATATGCGGGGGCTGAACCCTGGCGCTAATTAGGTCCAGCAAAAACATTGCGGAGGAATTTTGGAAAGAATAACCGACAGGAGGAACCTGCAAAGTTAGGAAAGACTTGCCGGGAGCGGGGAACTCTCCTTTTTTTAAATTCCCACCGGGCACTTCACTTCTCTGACTTACCCAGTTTCTTGAAGGCGCGGTGCCCGGAGAGTTTGGGAACGATTGCGCACGGCTGGCTGGAGAGCTGTTGCTGCTGCTGTTGGCGCTGGCAGCAGCGCTGCTTTTCCCCGCACGCCTTTTTCTTCCTGCCGCAAATCATGGCTGGGAGAGACTTCGCGTTCCCGTCTCGGCCCGGAGCCCCTTCTCGGCCGCTTGTTTTCGTTTTGCCCCCCTTCTCTCCGAGGCAGAGACGCAGCAGGCGGCCCGCAAGCAACCCGCCCTCTCCGCGAGCCTGGGCGCCTCCTCCAGGGCTCCGGGGCGCAGCGCGCAGATTGGAGAGGCGGATCTTGGAGGGACTCGCATTTCAACGCCGACGCGCTCCGCCCTCTCGCTTCCACTCGGTGGGAAGGAGGGATCCGGTCTCTTGCGCTCCCCCGCCTGACCCGCGAGGAGGATCCGTGTCCCCTTTGCCCCACGCCAGGGCTGTGTCCTCGAAATAACGAAACAGCTATTAGAAGTCACCCCAGAACTGGCCCTGGTCAACATTTTCCAGTGGAATAATGCCCACTCGCATTCTAAAGAGCTTATGAACCATCTGCTCCGTCTCTGGCTCTCATTTTATTTCTGCTTTTCAGGTTCATACATTTCACCAGTGCTTAGAATCCTAGAATCATAGAGTTGGAAGAGACCACAAGGGCCATCGAGTCCAACCCCCTGCCAAGCAGGAAACACCATCAGAGCACTCCTGACATATGGTTGTCAAGCCTCTGCTTAAAGACCTCCAAAGAAGGAGACTCCACCACACTCCTTGGCAGCAAATTCCACTGTCGAACAGCTCTTACTGTCAGGAAGTTCTTCCTAATGTTTAGGTGGAATCTTCTTTCTTGTAGTTTGGATCCATTGCTCCGTGTCCGCTTCTCTGGAGCAGCAGAAAACAACCTTTCTCCCTCCTCTATGTGACATCCTTTTATATATTTGAACATGGCTATCATATCACCCCGTAACCTCCTCTTCTCCAGTCTAAACATGCCCAACTCCCTTAGCCATTCCTTAAAAAAATGTTTAGGGGGTACTCTCATTTTCCCACTCATATTGAAATACTGCCCCTCAATGAGGCCAAACTTAGATTCACAAAATGTTTAGGGGTGTGCATCCCCCCAGAAAAAAAGCACTGCATTTCACTAATTTTACAATCATTTTAACATTTCAAAACTTGACTTCCTTCCCCCTCTTTCTGCAGTTCCTTAAACTTATTTTTAATATCTTCTGCATATCCAAATTCACTTAATTTGCTCATTTAGTTTAAATATATACTCTTACGAAACTGCAGGTTATTACAATAATCCTGCCAATGTTTTATCTGTTTACAATTTATCTGTAAATATTCAGTAAACCATTTCCATTCTTCTATAAAAAGTTTGTTATCTTGATTTCTCATTCTTCCGGTAAGTTTCGCCATTTCTGCATACTCCATGAGTTTTTATATCCATTCTTCCTTTGCTGGGATTGTAACCCAAAAAAAGGTTGCAAACCGGGACACGCACTTCTGGGTTTGACGTGTTTGTAATCCAAAACATATGCAAACCAAGGCGTATGGAAACCAAGGTACCACTGTAAAGGTAAAGGGACCCCTGACCGTTAGGTCCAGTCATGGACAACTCGGGGGTTGCAGCGCTCATCTCGCTTTACTGCCCAAGGGAGCCGGCGTACAGCTTCCGGGTCATGTGGCCACCATGACTAAGCCGCTTTTTGCAAAGCAGAGCAGTGCACAGAAACACTGTTTACCTTTCCACTGGAGTGGTACCTATTTATCAACTTGCACTTCGTGCTTTTGAACTGCTAGGCTGGCAGGAGCTGGGACCGAGCAACGGGAGCTCATCCCGTCGCGGGGATTCGAACCACCGACCTGATCAGCAAACCCTAGGCTCTGTGGTTTAACCCACAGCACCACAGGTACCACTGTACTTCTTCTTAATTGTATTTCACTATTAATATACTTCTTCTTAATTGTATTTCAGTTCAACAATTCCTTTGATAAAATGCATATTTTGTTATGAGCGAATGGCTTTAGATACCTATTAGGTCCATGAATACCATATAGCATATATTCAACCCAAAAAACAGTGACAATTTGTTGTTGACAAATATACATGAATTTCTTATTTTTTTCTCTTTGTTTTTTTCCTTTTTTTCTCTTTTGTTCCTTTTTTCATATATATGTGCTTATTTGAAATATGTATGTATGTATGTATGTATGTATGTATTTGTAATAGTTTGCTTATATTTTGTAACAATTATGTTAAATAAACAATAAAATATTTTTACAATTTAAAAAAGAAGACAAAGGGCAGCTGGACATATAAAGGGCCCCATACCTTCAGTAGCTTAGGGCCTCATCAAACCTAAATTCAGCCCTGCAGCTGTCCCTTACATGGATCAAACTTGCAACCTTGGCGTTATCAGCACCATGCTCTAACCAACAGAGCTATGGGAGGTCCTGTCTGGGATATGTTGTGCACCTGAGGATGTGCAAGGGGGTGGGGTGTCCCCATTTAGGGCAGTAAGAGACCTCACTTTGTCATCAAGTTGTTGTGTTGGTTCCCAGTAAGGAGGACATGCCGTCCAACATTTCTCCAATGAAAATAGGGGCATTCTGTTCCATACTACTACTACTACTAATAATAATTGTGTTATTTATATCCCACCCATCTGACAGGATTGTGCCAGACACTCTGGGAGGCTTCCAAAATATCTGAAAACATTAAATATTAGAAAGCTTCCCTATGCAGGGCTGCCTTCAGATGCCTTCTAAAGCTTGTCTAGTTACGTATCTCCTTGGCTTGGGGGGGGGGTAACATAACTCCATACCCTCTAACATTTCTCTGATGAAAATAGGGACGCGGGTGGCGCTGTGGGTTAAACCACAAAGTCTAGGGCTTGCCGATCAGAAGGTCGGCAGTTCGAATCCCCACAATGGGGTGAGCTCCCGTTGCTCAGTCCCAGCTCCTGCCAACCTAGCAGTTCGAAAGCACGTCAAAGTGCAAGTAGATAAATAGGTACCGCTCCAGCGGGAAGGTAAACGGCGTTTCCATGCACTGCTCTGGTTCGCCAGGAGCGGCTTAGTCATGCTGGCCACATGACCTGGGAGCTGTACGCCGGCTCCCTCGGACAATAAAGCAAGATGAGCGCCGCAACCCCAGAGTCGTCCACGACTGGACCTAATGGTCAGGGGTCCCTTTAGCTTTTTAAGCGAAATTGGGACATTCCAGATCAAATCAGAAAGCAGGACGGCTTCTGTAAATCCAGGACTGTCCCTGAAAAATAAGGTCACTTGGAGGGTCTGGGAGGAGCGGTCAGAAAACCCCTCATCTGAACTATGAGTCCACTGATAAAGGTTTGCTTGGTAATTGTGTACACACAGAAGGAAACATTTTTCTCTTAATTTTACAAACATTCCTGACATATTTTTGCCCAGGGGTACATAATTTACATGTACTTAACACAGAACCACATGTGCCATTTTGCCCCCGCCTCACATACAGAGGCTCCATCTGTGCTATACATTTAAAGCAGTATCGTATCATACTATCAGAAATAATCATAGCTCCCCCCCAATGAATCCTGGGAACTGTAGTTTGTTTGGAGAGTTATATTCTCCTCACAAAATTACAGTTCTCTGAGTTCCATCAAAAGAGGAATTGCTAAACCATTCTGGTAATTGTAGTTCTGTGAGGGAGCTCTCCTAACAACTTTCCGCCAGTGCCTTTAACAAACTACAACTCCCAGAATTCATTGGGGAATACTGCTTTAAATGTACAGTGCGGATGGGCCATTGCAACACAGAAACCATGCACCCCTTTCTGTCCTTTATTCTATAGGGTCTATATCTTTGGATAATTAATTTCTCTTCCTCCATTCCAACTTTTTTCTGTTTCACTATTATTTCTCTTTAAAACCAAGCACACCTCCTCTGTCTTCTAATATTAGCAAATAAGCACCTATATTTTCCGTATTTCCTTTACTGCTTTAATTGCAGTACTTGCAAAAGCCTTATTTGGTTTTGGTTACGAGTTTTAATGATAATTCACACAACCCCATTTTTATTTTTGCCAAATTCCCCCACTTATTTTATTTGGGGTGTGTGTGTGTGTGTGTGTGTGTGTGTGTGTGTGAAATCTGGTACTCAAGAGGTTTTGTGGAGGAACTCAATGATGCTCAAGTCTTCCATACGGCATACAAGTTTATTCCTTAATCTGAAGATAAGAAAGTATGAACCCACACATCAAGAGAAGGAAGGCTAGATTAAATCATTAAATTAATCAGCAATTGGCTGTTTAAATACTTTTCACCTGTGCTAGCAAGCCGTTCACTGATCTTACAATGTTATTATTACACTGCAAGAATGTGTGTTCTTGATTGTTGAATACTGTAAAGAGAGAGAGAGAGAGATAGATACAGGTTAGCTCTGATGAATAAGAAAAAGGAAGAAAGAGCATTTGTTGGTATTTCTAAAAATAAATCAGATTCCCTTTCTCCTGTCCAAGCTGTAAATGTAGGGCACATAGTCCAATATACAAACTGCTAAGTAGACACAAAATGTACTATATAATAGCATAACTGGGTCTGTGGTTAGAAACTGCTGTGTTTGCGTTGTCAGCAGTTCAAGTTCTTTGTATGATGCTCAAGGAAATGGTCACTTTGCTACCAGCTACAGTTCTCTAATAACTCCCTGCACTGTTGTTCTGTGTCAAATCGGTACCTTAGCTTTGGGACATCTTGTATATTTAGTTCTATACCCACATATACAGATGCTTGCTAAAAGCTTAGATATATTTCCAGTGCTTTTCCACCTGACAACATCTTGTTGTTGTTTAGTCATTTAGTCGTGTCCGACTCTTCATGACCCCATGGACCAGAGCACCCCAGGCACTTCTGTCTTCCACTGCCTCCCGCAGTTTGGTCAAACTCATGCTGGTAGCTTCGAGAACACTGTCCAACCATCTCGTCCTCTGTTGTCTCCTTCTCCTTGTGCCCTCCATCTTTCCCAACATCAGGGTCTTTTCCAGGGAGTCTTCTCTTCTCACGAGGTGGCCAAAGTATTGGAGTCTCAGCTTCAGGATCTGTCCTTCCAGTGAGCACTCAGGGCTGATTTCCTTCAGAATGGAGAGGTTTGATCTTCTCGCAGTCCACGGGACTCTCAAGAGGCTCCTCCAGCACCATAATTCAAAAGCATCCATTCTTTGACGATCAGCCTTCTTTATGGTCCAGCTCTCACTTCCGTACATCACTACTGGGAAAACCATAGCTTTAATTATACCGACCTTTGTTGGCAAGGTGATGTCTCAACATCTTAGTCTGTAGCTACTTGCAGACAGATGGTTCCCAGTGCTAATCAATGATTGCTCTTCTTTTTCTAAGCGACAAATAAAATTCGAAATTAATTGACCTTCTGCAGGTTCGCGAGCATTGCGTGTTTTCTTTTCTATGAACACATCCCACTCTGGCCAATATAATAGGCAGGTCAGTTATACCTTACGTGGTACCATCAGAATCATGACGTCTTAGAGTAGGCATAGGTTATAAATAAAAAGTCAGTGAAATTGTCTCAAGAGTCATAATTGGGAGGGGTACCGGGTTTAGGATTACGGACAGGGAAAGTGTGGGGTAAAACAAAAGGATTCTCAATAATCATAGCTTTCAACTTTTCCCTTTTCTTGCGAGGAATCCTAATCGGAATAAGGGAATTTCCCTTAAAAAAAGGGGAACGACAGCTATGTCAGTAATAGCAGTATGTAGTCTTGCCCCTTAGAAAAGGAAGCATGAGGTACACACAGGTGATAATATATGCAATTTCTACAAATTCTTCTTCTAAATTGTGGTGCTCTAAGAGGTTAGATAAAGATTCAACATATGTGAGCAGCACCTAGTAAGATCATGAATCTCTTCAGTTGCCCCCTACAAGCCAAATTATTTCAAGAACTAAATTCTGGAAATTACAAAAGTATGGAGCATATACAGATCTAGAGACACAACCAAAAGATAATATCACCAGTTTTTATAGTGTCCATGCGCCATCAGTTTTGCGAGTTTTATCATGTCATACTTCAAAAAGTGAAAATCTGGACACAAAACTTGTTAAGTTTGTTTTGCAAAGGAAATTCACCAAAATCTACACCTCCGACATGTCTTGCCATACATTCAGATTTTTACACACACACACACACACACACACACACTCACACTCACACAAAAACACCACCTTTAGTAGATGTGTTTTATTAATCCAGTATTAATAATTATTACTCCAGTATGTACAAGGCAGCAACGCCATCTTGAGGCCAAAACCTGATAATCATTTAATCTGTATTCCATAAAATCCTTATGGCTGTGCAATAATAATAATATTGTGAGTTGGGGAGAGGGGAGAGGGTCACCTATATCCCTGAATCCCTTCTAATTCCTGAATTCAGCAAGGATTAAAATCTAATGGAGGATTCAATTCAAGGGCCCCTAAGTACGGGTCATTAGGGTAACAAATGAAGTGGTTTTGTGCCAGAGGACAAATAAGTTGGCCTCCATCCTTGAACTGGGTGGTAGTTAGAAAGACAAAAGTTAAGGTCTATGTGAAAAGAGAGCTGAGACAGAAGCAGGCTGCAGGCAGAAGACTGGGAGGAGAGATGCTTATTTTTAAAATTGAATTAAAGGCTGTGGCTATGCTAGAAGTTCCATGGATCCAGACACAGTCAGAATACTACAGTCGGACACAGTGCCCGGTCAGAAATATTTAGTAGTAGTAGTAGTAGTAGTATGTACGAGGTGAGCTCCCGTTGCTCGGTCCCTGCTCCTGCCAACCTAGCAGTTCGAAAGCATGTCAAAGTGCAAGTAGATAAATAGGCGGGAAGGTAAACGGCGTTTCCGTGAGCTGCTCTGGTTCGCCAGAAGCGGCTTAGTCATGCTGGCCACATGACCCGGAAGCTGTACGCTGGCTCCCTCGGCCAGTAAGGCGAGATGAGCGCTGCAACCCTAGAGTCGTCTGCAACTGGACCTAACGGTCAGGGGTCCCTTTACCTTACTGCAAAACTGATGGTGGAAGTGTCATCTCAAACACCAGATACCGGTAGTCCCCAAACAAACCTTTTCATCACTTGACATAAAGATCTGTCTCAACCAGCCTTGATCTGATTATTAACTTGTCTCTCCTTTAGCCAAGACTTGGAGTTTATCCTGATTGTGATATCATACTTGACATCAGAATGAAGTGCTTGCATTCAACCAAGGCTGTCGCCATGCCGACCAAAGTGGTTGTCTCATAAACCTTGGCAACTAGGTAAACATCAGCCAGATTCTCCAGCAACCTTGACGTCAGGTCTAATAACCTAATCTTGAGGAAGAGTTTTAGTATAATCTGAAAGCCTGTGTTAAGCGAACCCCAAGTTCCAGTCAATCTAATTATATGTGTAAACTTCTTGTTGTTGTTTAGTCGTTTAGTTGTGTCTGACTCTTCGTGACCCCATGGACCAGAGCACGCCAGGCACTCCTGTCTTCCACTGCCTCCCGCAGTTTGGTCAAACTCATGCTGGTAGCTTCGAGAACACTGTCCAACCAATGTGTAAACTTACTTCTGTGGATAGAGGTTCATGTGTGAGTCCGTTTTTATAAAGAGAATCAGTGTTAATATGCATCCGTTCAAAATAAATCCTTGACCCAATACACTGATCTGACTATTTCTCTCTACACTATGGGTTATCTCGTCTTTCGTTTTAAGGGAATTATTCCATTATAATATGGAAGTCCATCAGTCATGAAAAAAAGTCTGTGGTTTTAATCTCAGATTAAACTGCAATTTAATGTAATCACTTCTATGGAGTATGAATGTGCATCTAAGTGGATTTCCCCCACATCCGCTCTTTACCTAGTTTCTCCCTTTCTGTTGCCTCACCCACCCACCCTGTCCAAATTTAGACTGAAAGGACTTTTATTTTCTTTACATGTCAGGATCATGTGCATTGATGGCAGAGGATCAATCATCATCTTCATCATATTTAAATGTCTCCGTGCCTGACATGGATGAGAGCAAAAACTGGTGAATTGTGCGAGAAGTCCCTCTGTGCTGAAACAAACGCATATTTTTCTACGAGTATCCCCCTGACATCAGATGTGCTGCTCTTTTCCAAAACCAGGGACAGATAATTTAGTGATGGGGTACAAGGGAATGGAGTTGAGAGACGACCTAACCTGGGGAGAAAACAGCAAAGACCTGATGAAGAGAGCACAGCAGATGTTATACTTTCTGAGAATCCTCCAGAAAAACAATCTCTCAAAGGACCTGTTGATGGCATTTTACCATTGCACTGTGGAGAGCATATTAACTTACGGTCTCTGTGTGTGGTTTGGGAGCTGCACGGCCAGGGGAAAACCAATGCTATCCAGGGTTGTAAAGACTGCAGAGAGAATAATTGAGTGCACTCTTCCCACCTTAGATCAAATCTATGCTGCCAGGTACCAAAAGAAAGCGGCAGAGATAGCGCAGGATAGTACGCACCCCGGAAATGATCTCTTTCAGCTTCTGCCTTCTGGAAGAAGGTACAGGGTTATAAAGGCCAGGACTAGCCGCCTGAGAAACAGTTTCTACGCAAAGGGAATTCTGGTTCTAAATGCAGCATAAGGGGTCTCTGTAGTATAGTGTATTTTATAGTATAGTGTATTTTATAGTATAGTATAGTATAGTATAGTATAGTATAGTATAGTATAGTATAGTATAGTGTATTTTAAAATGGGGTTTCAGAGTTTTTAGGGGGTTTTATAGTATAGTATAGTGTATTTTAAAATGGGGTTTCAGAGTTTTTAGGGGTTTTTGAATGTTTTATGTAGTTTTTCATTTTCATTGTTCTGTATGGGACAATGATAATAAAGATATCTTATATCATATAAGGAAGATAATGAAACCTCTGTAAGAAAGAGTTGGTCGGTTGGCAGCGTAGATTTAAGTTTTCTAAGGGAGCAATGTGGACTTAAATAAGCAGAAGGATGCCTTGAAATTCTGAAGGGCTCTTATTGTTTTGGCAGCATTAGGTAATTTGCTCTGCATCATTTGTAAGTATTGCTGGCAGGGGAGGTGGTGGCTGTTTTTTAAAGAGAGTTGGTTGCCCCCCTCATAAAATATTTGAGGGGGTTGGGGCCCTCAAAGTTGATGGGCACTGCCATTCAGATGGTGTGCATGCATCGTGTCTTGTGATCAATTTGTTGGAGCGGGGACTGCCTGCTACCCCCAATATTTAATTCAATATTTTATCCAACTCAGTGGTGCACTGTTGGAAAATGTCAATCACTTCTCCTACCTGGGCAGTTATTGTTCCACAAGGGCCGACATTGATGCCGAAATCCATCATCGACTGAGCTCTGCGAGTGCAGCTTTCTCATGATTGAAGTGCAGAGTGTTTGAGGACCAGGACATTCGCAGGGAGACCAGAATGATTGTTTACAAAGCTATTGTACTACCAACCTTACTTACTGTATGCTTGTGAAGCATGGACCACTTATAAACGCCATCTCTAACTCCTCATAAGATTCCATCAGCGGTATGTCCGAAAAATTTTACACACCACTTGGGAAGACAGGCAAACGAATGCCAGAGTTGCTGGAGAAAGCAAAGATCAGCAGTGTTGAAGCAATGATTCTTCAACATCAACTTTGTTGGACTGGTCATGTAGTTGCCTGATGATTGTCTTCCAAAGGAACTACTCTATTCTGAACTTAAAAATGGAAACAGTAATACTGGTGGTCAGCAAAAGACTCTCTCAAGGCAAATCTTTAAAAAAGCGCTCCAATTTGGGAACAGCCTTTGCCATAGGTGTCATGGGCTTTGAAGATGCTCATACTCAGGACAAAAGGGAGAAATGTGCTAAGAGGAAGGCACGTTTGGCAAACCCTCACCGTGATCAACTCCCTCCCAGAAACCTATGTCCCCACTGTGGAAAGTGTGGATCCAGAATTGGCCTCCACAATCACTTACTGGCACATTCAGACAGCAAGCGGCACATCCCAGAAGACATGCAAGGCGCTGAGTAGAATGGATTCCTTCAGCAACGGGGAAGGACTTTACAATCCAGAAAGGCCCGACTGGAACGCCACAGATGACAGAGTTGGGCTCTTGTTCATCAGCTTGGGAACTGGCGATGAAGACCATTCTCTTGAATGTGGCCCTGTGAAGGAAGGAGGACTTGGTATTCTCCTGGCAGACGTGGGGAATGGATGCCCAGTGCCCCTGCCCTGACATTACTCCCAAAGAAAGCTTGGCCCACCCACTTCAAGACAAGAGCATCTCCTTTCTGCTCTCATGGCAAAAGGTTCTTCTATTCTCTGTTTTTTTTTTAAATTAAATTTTGACATAAATATATTTCACAAACGTACAGAAGACAAAATGAAAAAGAAAAAACAGAAAAAGAGAAGAAGAAAAAGAAAAGAAAAAGAAAGAGAGAGAAAAAAAGAAAAACACGAAATACATACAACTTTAAATGACATTGATCGACTTCCCTTTATCTCGATTTCGGAAAATATTGCCTTGTTTATCTATCTGCTGTGTCTATTCCTTAATAAAACTTTTTACGTAGTAAGCGTTATCTCATGCCTACTGTGATTTCTGTAAGTACATATGTGTTTCTGATCAACATTTTGATTTTCCCCTTGTCTCTATTTCCATATATATCCTAAATTTATCCCATTCATTGTTAAATTTTGCACTTCTTTGATTTCTTATTTTCTGTGTCAATTTAGCCAACTCCAAATAATCGGATAATTTAAGTTGCCACTCCTTTTGTGTTGGGATTTTTGGTGTTTTCCAGTACTGTGCTATGAGGGTTCTGGCGGCCACCGTTGCATATTGAAAAAAGGTTCTATCTTCTTCTTTGATATCCTTACTAATTATCCCCAGCAGGAAGGCTTCGGGTTTTTTAACAAACGTATATTTAAGAATTTTTTTTAATTCATTATAGATGGATTCCCAAAATTTTTTGAGAATCTCGCACGTCCGCCACGTATGGATGAAATCGCCCTCCTTGCTCTTACATTTCCAACACAGTTTATCGCCCGTTCTATACATTTTATGTAGTTTTACCGGCGTTATGTACCATCTGTACATCATCTTATACATGTTTTCCTTTAGTGTCGTGCATGCTGAGAAGTTCATATCTTTACACCACAATGCCTTCCATTTGTCAAACTCTATGTTGTACCCTAGGTCTACCGCCCACTTCACCATCACTTCCTTTACTTCCTCGTCCTTGGTGTCCCACTCAAGCAACTGGTTGTACATTTTTCTCTGTTTATGCTCAGCTTGTAGGGTGTTCTCCCGCCCCATGCAAATCTATCCTTCCTCTTTCCTGTTCTTTTTACAAGGGCAGCTTCCCCCACATTTATAACAAATAAAACACACAAAAGAAAACACAATACTAAAAAAAGACAAAAAGACAAAAATATAAACTCTTATTACTTCTAAAACCCAATCTAGCTTTCATTGTTATCTGACTTCCTCAAATCCCCCCATTGTATCACCTTGTAACAGTTCTCCAAAATCATCTTTCTAATAAAATTAACTCCTTCAATTCACTATCATCTTCTCTTTTCTTAATAGTCTATGTCCATAATGCTTTACAACTCATTCTTATTCTAATTCTAAGCCTATTTGGTACTTTCAAGTGACTTCTAATTATCTTATATTACAATATTTAGCTAGATAATCTTTAAATTTCTTCCAATCTTCTTGGTATTCCTCTTCTTTCTGATCGTGGATTCTTCCAGTCAGGTCAGCCAGCTCCCAAAAGTCCAACATCTTCATCTGCCATTCTTCTACAGTTAGTATTTCTTGCAATTTCCACTTTTTAGCTAATAGCAGTCTTGCCTCTGTAGTGGCATACAAAAATAATCTAGCATCTTTTTTGGGCAATTCCAATCCTATTATTTCAAGTAAAAAGGCTTCTGGTTTCTTAACAAATGTATTTTTCAACATTTTTTCCAACTGATTATAAATCTTTTCCCAGAAGTCTTTCACCTTGGGACACATCCACCATATAGGATAAAAGGTGCCTTCTTTTTCTTTGCATTTCCGACATAAATTATCATTCGTGTGATAAATCTTTGCTAATTTTAACAGGGCTAAGTACCATCTATACATCATTTTCATAATGTTTTCTTTTAACACAGTACATGCAGTGAACTTAACCCCTTTCTAATAAATTATTATTATTATTATTATTATTATTATTATTATTATTATTATTATTACTAAGGGTAGAACCCCAGCAACAATGCCCAGCTGCAATGCCACCCACTGGGAAAAAGTGAGCGGACTTCTGAGCTCACAAGAACTGTATTTTTTCAGGAACAATCAGAGGACCATGAGATGCAGCAGAAGAGCATCTCTGACTGCATGGCTTTAAAAGAGGGTGAGGCGACTTAACAGAAGAGAGTCCAGTCAAAGGCTGCTAGCATTTCCTCCTACCTGAGAACATTTCCCCACTTGGCCTCCATACAGGCGTCTTGGCTCCGTCCCTCTTAAGTTGTGGGTGAACATATCAGATGACACAGCAATTCTTCAAACAGCTCTTGTTTATTCACAGGCCAGAACAGAACACAGCTGAAGGGTTCAGCCAACCTGCTTATATAGAGCTCCACTACAAGGCAACAGTAACAATCTTTCTGTAACTATCCAATCACTGAATGTCACTTTCAATTCCTTATTTGCATATGTGGACCTGAATGAAAACTATCTACAGTATCCCCCTGCTGGCCCAGGGTGAGAACTTCAGTACATAACAGTCCCGGCTGGCCTAGCTCAGAAGCAGCAGCCAATTTCTCCTCTCTCTGAAATAAGCTGAGATGCTGTCTTAATGAGAGGAAACTTTGACTGCCTCTTCTGTGCCAAAGATGGCTGGGAAGGAGCCATGCCAACATGGAGAAGGGGCAGTGGGGAGGAGGGGCAAGGGTGGCAGCCAGGACCCCCAGGGATGTCCTCTGGTCCTTCATCCCAGGAGCTGGAGCTGGAGCCTCGTCCCTGTAGGCAGTGGCCCTGTGGAGAAAAAAAGGACATCATATTTTGTGTCCAGGGGAGCTGTTTATCAGCTCCATCTGGTACGCAGGCTAAGACCCTACCTGCCCGCAGACTGTCTTACCAGAGTGGTGCATGCTCTAGTTATCTCCCGCTTGGACTACTGCAATGCGCTCCATGTGGGGCTACCTGTGAAGGTGACCCGGAAACTACAACTAATCCAGAATGCGGCAGCTACACTGGTGACTGGGAGTGGCCGCTGAGACCGTATAACACTGGTCTTGAAAGACCTACACTGGCTCCCAGGACGTTTCCGAACACAATTCAAAGTGTTGGTGCTGACCTTTAAAGCCCTAAACAGCCACTAGACCTGAAGGAGCGTCTCCACCTCCATCATTCAGCCCGGACACTGAGGACCAGTGCCGAGGGCCTTCTGGCGTTTCCCTCACTGTGAGAAGCCAAGTTACAGGGAAACCAGGCAGAGGGCCTTCTCGGTAGTGGCACCCGCCCTGTGGAACGCCCTCCCACCAGATGTCAAAGAGAAAAACAACTACCAGACTTTTAGAAGACATCTGAAGGCAGGCCTGTTTAGGGAAGCTTTTAATGTTTAATAGGTTATTGTATTTTAGTGTTCTGTTAGAACAGGGGTCTGCAACCCGCGGCTCTGGAGCCGCATGTGGCTCTTTTATGCATTTGGCACGGCTCCGGGGCAGATACTAGCGAGGGGAGGAGGCACATTGTGCGCCCTGACACTCCCCACTGTGGCGGGCGCTGTACTGGCTGTGACGTCGCATGGGGGCAGTGCGTGCATTAGTCACGCACCGCCCCGATGTCACCTTCCCGCCCGCCCGCTACATGGTAAGGGGCATGTACGCTGGTCACTGCATTGAAAGGGGGCATGTACGCTGGTCACTGTTTTGAAGGGGAGTGAAGAACACACACACACAAAAAGGTAACTTGTTAATTTAATGTTTATTTCTATGATGAGGAGTAAATCTGAGGGGTCAAACAAAGAAATAATTAAAAAAGTGACAAAAAAGTTATTTTTATAATGACGAGTTTTGCGGCTCCCAGTTTTTTTTTCTTCAGAAACGGGTCCAAGTGGCTCTTTTTGTCTTAAAGGTTGCAGATCCCTGTGTTTAAAGCTGCCCAGAGTGGCAGATATTATTATTATCAAATGGGAATGGGCTGTGACTGACCAAAACTATGGACAGAACGTCAACTCAGACACACATTCAGCTGCCTCAGCCACACCAAACCCCCTTTTTGATTCTTTTGATTTTTTGGCCAAGAACATAAAGTCAAATGCACGCATGTTAGATGCGCCAAAGTTGCAGGCCTCCTGTAATCGTCAAGGAATGATGGAAACATGCAACTGCAAACCAGGTGGAACTTCATAAGGTGAGAGAACAAGATTACACTGCCGATCTCACAAGAGCCGCCGCCTTGCGGGAATAAAAAAGCCAAGGAGAATCAGATGCCCCACAAGAGCATCTTGGATGAGGTGGCTTTCAAAGAGGGTGAGACAATTGCATGGTCTATCCAATGCAAGTAGCCTTCATGGCTATGCTCAGCCTCCACAGTTGGAGGGAGCAATGCTTCTGAAAAGCGTTTGCTGGAAGCCACAGGTGGGGAGAGTGTTCCTATGACTACCCAAAGGTATTTCACAAGGACCTATGCAGCCTTAGAGTAAAGAGAATACAGTGGTACCTCGGGTTACAGATGCTTCAAGTTATAGACACTTCAGGTTACAGACTCCGCTAACCTAGAAATAGTACCGCGGGTTAAGAACTTTGCTTCAGGATGAGAACAGAAATCATGCTCTGGTGGTGCGGCGGCAGGAGCATCTCCAAATGGGCTCTCACCATTTTTGGGCAAGCCTTGAGTGACCCGGACAGCAGTGTCAAACTGCTTCTGGTAATCGGGTTCTTCTTCCTTCATCCCCATTGCCGCTGCCGCCAATCTTGGAAGAAAAGCAGAGGTGCTGAGGAAAACTGAGGGCTCTGGGGGGAGAAAGGTAAAGAGATTTGTTTGCTGCTGGTTCTCACAGGGACAGCGCAAGGGTGATGAAACCAGCATTTGAAATTCGCCAGGTTAGCACCTGGCAATCCACCACTTGCAACCAAGTGAAGATACCGATGTCTGCACCTTTTGACAGGCTGGCACACAGCAACTTTTTTTGGCTGCGGTGCTATGACACGAGCCTGATTTTAGCTGGAGCTTTCAGCTTTGTAATCGTGTGTGTGTGTGTGTGTGTGTGTGTGTGTGTGTGTGTGTGTATCTATATCTATATCAGCTATAGATATATCTATAGATATATAGATATATATCCTAAACATTCTGGATGAAATCCAAATACAGTGGTACCTCAGGTTACAGACACTTCAGGTAACAGACTCCGCTAACCCAGAAATAGTACCTCGGGTTAAGAACTTTACCTCAGGATGAGAACAGAAATCGTGCTCTGGCGGCACAGCAACAGTGGGAGGCCCCATTAGCTAAAGTGGTACCTCAGGTTAAGAACAGTTTTAGGTTAAGAACGGACCTCTGGAACGAATTAAGTTCTTAACCCGAGGTACCACTTTCAAAGCCTACCAACTCCCCCGCCAGCCCCTATCTGTAGCACCCTGCTTGTGGTTAACGCTTAGCTGGAATGAAATATTCAACGCAGCAATAGAGAAATTAAAATAATAATTTATTTGTCAGACAAATAAATGAGAGGCACAGTGGTATATGGTTACCAAAGCTTTGCCCCCTCCAGCCCTGATGGCCAGCACTTATATTTCCTCAGCCCGGCCCCCTTGCTCCTCCTTTGGCTGCCTCTGTCCAATTAGCCTGGTTGAAATTCCCATTGGCTGTTTGCTAGAACCAATCATAAAAGATACACCCATTTCCTATTACCTTTTATGGGAGACAGAGAGCTATATTTTCTTCTATTTATAAATGGCAAACAAGTAGCCATTAACCTCGACAAGGCACCTTAATTACCAGATAACCTTTGGCCCCTCTTGCCCTATTCCCTGCAAAACAGATGGCTAATGGTTCTAATTTTATCTGAACAGATCTTTTGTTCAACTTTCTTCAGAGAGAAGCCCCCCTTTCCCTAGCCAGCTGCTGTTTCCATTAGCTCTTGCCGTTTGCCCTGTGGCTCAAGTTTAATGGGAGGCTTTACTATTTACCAACTTAATTGCAGCTTGATTGTATTCTGCAATTTGTATGGTCAGTGTGACCTTTTGTTTCCAGCCTTTTTATGACCGCAATAAACCAGAGGGGCCTCTCTGCCCAAGAGTTTGCCAGCTGCCTGCTGGTTTCCTGCCTCGAAAGAAACATTTGTGAATTTAAGCTAATTTTTAAGATACAACCTTGATCAAAAAATATAAGCCTTGATTAAAATGCAGGCTATGATCAAATGCCTCATATCTAAAGTACAAAAACAGTGCCCAAGTACAATCTTCTTAATCCCCGCCTCCACAGAGAATTACAGACTCTCCCAGCTCTCACTGGGCGTTTTCCTTTCCTCTCCCAGTTTGGAGAACTCTGGGAGAACTTCACTTTCCTGCCTCTCTCTGCCATCCCTCTGCCTCTCTCATGTGCAAGTGGTCCTTGTTCCCCAGGGGCATCCCAGAAGGGGAGACTCCAAAGGGCTAATACCCTTTGTATTATATAGGGGACCGGGTGGCGCTGTGGTCTAAACCACTGAGCCTCTTGGCCTTGCCGATCAGAAGGTCGGCAGTTCGAATCCCCGCGACGGGGTGAGCTCCTGTTGCTCTGTCCCTGCTTCTGCAGAGACATCACCTTGCCAACAGCAGAGACATCACCTTGCCAACAAAGGTCTGTATAGTTTAAGCTATGGTTTTCCCAGTGGTGATGTATGGAAGTGAGAGCTGGACCATAAAGAAGGCTGATCGCCGAAGGATGGATGCTTTTGAATTATGGTGCTGGAGGAGATTCTTGAGAGTCCCATGGACTGCAAGAAGATCAAACCTATCCATTCTTAAGGAACTCAGCCCTGAGTGCTCACTGGAAGGACAGATCCTGAAGCTGAGGCTCCAATACTTCATGAGAAGAGAAGGCTCCCTGGAAAAGACCCCGATGTTGGGAAAGATGGAGGGCACAAGGAGAAGGGGACGACAGAGGACGAGATGGTTGGATAGTGTTCTCGAAGCTACCAGTGTGAGTTTGACCAAACTGCTGGAGAAAGTGGGAGACAGAAGTGCCTGGCGTGCTCTGGTCCATGGAGTCACGAAGAGTCGGACACAACTAAACGACTAAACAACAAATTCATACTGTATTTATTTGCTCCAGAGGTTAAATTCAGAGACCAGAGGGATTTAAATTATGCCAGGAAGATGCAGACCAATAGCCTTCGGCTTCAGTCCAAATTCCAATTTACCCCATTGCAGGGGTGCTGACTTGAATAAAATCTTCTTCTTCTTTGGTGATCACTCATAGCCGAGTAAGATTATTCTTCCATAAACACACATTCCTCCACAGTGGGGACATTTCTGCAATGCAGGAATCTCAGCTAAAGGCCATCCAACCTCTGCTCAAAAACCTCCCAGAAACGAGAATCTACCGCCTTCTGAGGGATTCCTTCTCACAATCAAGCAGCTCTCCCTGTCAGAAAGTTCTTCCTGAAGTTGAGTCGGAATCTCTTTTCCTGTAACTTGAAGCCACGGCTTCAGGTCCTGAGGGCCTCTGGAGCAGGAGAAAACAAGCTTCTTCCTTCCTCCTGGTGACGGCCCTTGAGATATTGACAGGGCTGCATGGTGTGGCTCTCATATCCATGTCCTGAGAGAGAGAGCAAAACCTTTCTCTCTCCCCTTTCTCCACCCCATGCAGAATTGCAATCCCAACTTTAATGGAGTGGCAGACAAAAATGTTTGAATACACAGAATTGGCAAAATTATAAGATTCGGAATCAAAAAGATGCAAAGTTCGAAAAGGATTGGAGTAAATTTGTTGAATATATACGGAGTAATTGTAAGAATTTAAAAACTGTAGCAGGATTAATATAAATCTTGTGATGTGGGTGGAGTGTAAATAAGAAACTGTAAGAAAAGACTTGAGACATGACAACCTGTCAGGAACTGCCATCGGAGTGCAGGGTGGTGGAGAGGCTGTCGGATGCTGAGGAGGGAACCAGCAGGGGGAGAGGGAGAGTTTCCGCTGAAGAAGGAGGGGAGGAGGAGACAGTGTTGGAGGTGAGGCACAGAGACGCTTCAAGCGAGACCAGTGGTGAGAGCTCGGGGCCTCCCCTTGGGACGCCCACTCTGCGCAGAAAGCTGTCGCGCAGAGAATCTAGGAGGAGACTTTCTGTCAAAGAACTTTTATGTTGGAAGAAATTCAGGAAATGCCCACTGACGGATTCTGCCAGTGATTAAGGCAGCCACGCACTCATGGCTGTCCGGCTAGAGAGAGTTTAAAACTAACCACAAAACTGGGAGCGTTTTAGCGCTTACGCACAAGCAACCCCTTATGCCATTACAAAACCGTTGAAGGGATGGAAGGAAGTCTGGGCGCAATAAGGCGCAGGGTAAATAAGAAGACATACAAATTTTTGAATGTAAGAGTATTTGTTTTATTTGTTGTTGTTACAAAAAAGCAATAAAAAGTGTTGGCAGAATTGCAAGGGGTCAGTGCATCTGGCTGGGAAGAAGAAGGTCGGACTGGCTGTGGGCAGGATCCTGGCATTGCCGGGGGTTGGACTAGATGACCCTTAGGATCCCTTCCAACTCTGCCATGCTATGATTCTATCCAGCAGCTAAAGGAAGGGGCAGGGGAGTAAGATGCAGAACCAGGGGAGGCACAACCACACATCCCAACAGCATCCTCTGGTCTGATCCACCGTGGCCTCATCCCAGCACACTTTGACCCCCCTGGTTTTATTCTTCTTAATTCAGCTGCCTGGTAACCCAGCAGCCTGGCCCCTGTTTGTCATCTGATGTCACAAAGTGCCACTTTGCAAGCAAGCCTTATTTTACCCTGCAAGAGGGATGCCTGTCAGATGATGATGAGAGACTTGGCAAGATCCTTGCCCATCACTGATCATGAATAGGAACTGTGAAGGTAGGAGGAGCACGAGGCCCAGAGGAGAGGAGTGGCATAGAATTATCATCATCATCATCATCATCATCATCATTATCAGCATCACCCATCACTGGTGCATGTGGCTTGGTCCCTGGCTTGACTTGTTGACAGCTGTAGATAGCTTGCCAGGTCCCTGCCTCTCAGCGATGCAGCTCTGTGGACCTAGCCCCTTTGCATGCTGCAGGGGCCCCCAATGGATCCTTTGGTTTTAAGGGAAAGGTGTCTGCATGGGGCAGGAGCGTAGCGAGATTTATTTTGTGTTATTTGTTTGCACCACCACTGCGTGTGACCCTTGAGAAAGAGGTTCCTGCCCCGAGGGGCTTACAATCTTAAATCTGACACACGGTGGGAACAGGGAAAGGTTGAGGTTCAAGGTGAATCTTGAGTCCTCCTGCGAGACAGAAGTCAGGGTCTGTGAGTTTAGATTTTGGGATCCCCGGACATTTCCCATCTGTAACCTCTTCCTCTGTTTTCGCAATAGGGTAATTAGGGTGATTCTATTAGAATTCCCAGGTGTATGTCAAGCAAGGAGGGAGGGGGAAGAGAGAGAGTGGAATTCTGGCGGAGACGGAAGGTTGCAGGAGGCTTAGAAAGGGAGAGTGAATGTTGGGGGGGGGGGAGGCTGTTTAGAGTCGGTTGAGAGTGGTGGGTTCTAGAAGGGGGCACTTGGTGGGGGACCTGAAGCTGGGCTGGGCAGCTCTTCAGGATCAGAAGTCTAGTAGTAGGATCAAGTGTGCCCATCAGTAACCATGAGAAGGAACTCTGAAGGTAGGAGGAGATCCGAGGCCCAGAGGAGATGAGTGGCATAGAATTATTATTATTATTATTATTATTATTATTATTATTATTATTATTATTATCACTGGTGCATGTGGCTTGGCTCCCTGGCTTGACTTGTGCACAGATGTTGAAAGCTTGGCAGATCCTCAGCTGTGGTCCCCAGATTATATTTTCTGTTGTAAATATCTGGTTGCTTACAAGGTTGAACCATATGGCCTTTCCATGCCTCTACAGTGGCACCTCTGGTTACGTACTTAATTCGTTCTGGAAGTCCATTCTTAACCTGAAACTGTTCTTAACCTGAAGCACCACTTTAGCTAATGGGGCCTCCTCTTTCCTTCCAACTCCTGCCAGGCCTGCACACCTATTCTCGGGTTTGGGGTTGTTGTTTTGTTAATTCCTTTGCCACTCTTTCCATCTTTCACTCTCTTCCAGGTTGTGCAAAGTGGGACTGGGCAGGCCTGGTCGTCCAGTTTTATACCTGCTGGTGGGATTGACAAAGTTGCCTCTGATTGGTTGACAAGGCATTCTGGGATTGACAAGGCATCTGACCCTCCCCTTCATTTCATAGCTCACCAATTAAGCAATTAACCAACTCTAGGCCAAACCCATCAACCAACTAGAAGGATTACGGTCAATCTCTTTTCCTTAGGGCCTCCCTACTTTCAACGGAGAAATGTTGGGGGGTATGGAGGTATCTGACTCCTGAGGCATCTGAAGGCAAACCTGTACAGTGAAGGGTTTTTTTTTCAACATTTCATGTTTTATTCTGCTTTCATATATGTTGGATGCTGCCCAGAGTGGCTGGGGCAACCCAGTCAGATGTGTGGGGTATAAAGAATAAAATGATCATTATGGAACGAGGCGTCCCTGTTTTCCTCAGAGAAATGTTGGGGGGCATGCTAGGTATATTTCAAAAAGGAAAGGGTATGAAAAAATGTGGATTGGGAGAAAGAAGGTCAAGTGTGGGAACGCACTGCGGGTCCCATTTGTGATTTACCGCAGACGAAGTCCCCACTTGGAAGCACTTGCCATATAGAAATCCTCCTCCTCCTTTTGGGCTCACAATTGTAAAAGCATGAGACAAAAGGAGTTGGAAGGAAAGAGGAAACTTTGCACAATGTGGAAGAGAGTGAAAGAAGGAAAGAGAGGCAAAGGAGTTAACAAAACAACAACCATGTGACCGCAGGACTTAGGGATTTTTTTTCAAAAAAATCTTTTTCCGCTGGTTAACTTTCTGAGCCTTCTGTTTCCATCCCCAAAGCTTTCAGGGGAGCATTTGCAGTTGGTTGTCACCATTTTTCCGCCAGTTAACTTTCTGAGGGCTGATTTCTTCTCCTGTGATAAAAAGCCTTCTGTTTCCATCGCCAAAGCTTTCAGGGGAGCATTTGCAAGCATTTCTCACCATTTTTGAGTGAATTGCCAAAAGTCAGATTTTTGCTGAAATTGTGCCTCCGGGGCTTAGGGATTTTTTCAAAAAAATCTTTTTCCGCCGGTTAGGTTGTTGATGGCTGATTTCTTGTCCTGTGATAAAAAGCCTTCTGTTTCGACCGCCAAGCATTTCAGGGGAGCATTTGCAAGAGTTTGGCACCATTTTTGAGTGAATTGCCAAAAGTCAGATTTTTTCTGAAACTGTGACCCTGGGGCTTAGGGATTTTTCAAAAAAATCTTTTTACGGCGGATAACTTGTTGAGGGCTGATTTCTTGTCCTGTGATAAAAAGCCTTCTGTTTCGACAGCCAAACCTTTCAGGGGAGCATTTGCAATCGGTTGGCACCATTTTTGAGGGAATTGCCAAAAGTCAGATTTTTGCTGAAATTGTGACCCCGGTGCTTAGGGATTTTTCAAAAAAATCTTTTTCCGCCGGTTAACTTGTTGAAGGCTGTTTTCTTGTAATGTGATAAAAAGCCTTCTGTTTCCATCGCCAAAGCTTTCAGGGGAGCATTTGCAAGCATTTGGCACCATTTTTGAGTGAATTGCCAAAAGTCAGATTTATTCTGAAATTGTGACCCCGGGGCTTAGGGATTTTTCAAAAAAAACTTTTTCCGCAGGT
Source organism: Podarcis gaigeae (assembly GCF_964106915.1). NCBI lineage: Eukaryota > Metazoa > Chordata > Lepidosauria > Squamata > Lacertidae > Podarcis > Podarcis gaigeae. The sequence continues at coordinate 43,097,366 of NC_139689.1, forward strand.
TAGGTTGTTGATGGCTGATTTCTTGTCCTGTGATAAAAAGCCTTCTGTTTCGACCGCCAAAAATTTCAGGGAGGCATCTGCAAGCGTTTGGCACCATTTTTGAGTGAATTGCCAAACGTCAGATTTTTTCTGAAATTGTGACCCCGGGGCTTAGGGATTTTTCAAAAAAATATTTTCCCGCTGGTTAACTTGTTGAGGGCTGTTTTCTTGTAATGTGATAAAAAAACCTTCTGTTTTCATCGCCAAACATTTCAGGGGAGCATCTGCAAGCGTTTGGCACCATGTTTGAGTGAATTGCCAAACGTCAGATTTTTTCTGAAATTGTGACCCCGGGGCTTAGGCATTTTTCAAAAAAATCTTTTTCCGCCGGGTAGGTTGTTGATGGCTGATTTCTTGTCCTGTGATAAAAAGCCTTCTGTTTCCATCGCCAAAGCTTTCAGGGGAGCATTTGCAACCAGTTGGCACCATTTTTGAGTGAATTGCCAAAAGTCAGATTTTTGCTGAAATTGTGACCCCGGCACTTAGGGATTTTTTTAAAAAATATTTTTCCGCCGGTTAAGTTGCTGAGGGCTGATTTCTTTTCCTGTGATAAAAAGCCTTCTGTTTCGACAGCCAAACCTTTCAGAGGAGCATTTGCAACCAGTTGGCACCATTTTTGAGTGAATTGCCAAAAGTCAGATTTTTGCTGAAATTGTGATTCCGGGGCTTTGGGATTTTTTCAAAAAAATCGTTTTCCGCCGGTTAGGTTGTTGATGGCTGATTTCTTGTCCTGTGATAAAAAGCCTTCTGTTTCGACCGCCAAGCATTTCAGGGGAGCATTTTCAAGCGTTTGGCACAATTTTTGAGTGAATTGCCAAAAGTCAGATTTTTTCTGAAATTGTGACCCCGGGGCTTAGGGATTTTTCAAAAAAATCTTTTTCCGCTGGTTAACTTTCTGAGGGCTGATTTCTTGTCCTGTGATAAAAAGCCTTCTGTTTCGACCGCCAAAAATTTCAGGGAGGCATCTGCAAGCGTTTGGCACCATTTTTGAGTGAATTGCCAAACGTCAGATTTTTTCTGAAATTGTGACCCCGGGGCTTAGGGATTTTTCAAAAAAATCTTTTCCCGCTGGTTAACTTGTTGAGGGCTGTTTTCTTGTAATGTGATAAAAAAACCTTCTGTTTTCATCGCCAAACATTTCAGGGGAGCATCTGCAAGCGTTTGGCACCATGTTTGAGTGAATTGCCAAACGTCAGATTTTTTCTGAAATTGTGACCCCGGGGCTTAGGCATTTTTCAAAAAAATCTTTTTCCGCCGGGTAGGTTGTTGATGGCTGATTTCTTGTCCTGTGATAAAAAGCCTTCTGTTTCCATCGCCAAAGCTTTCAGGGGAGCATTTGCAACCAGTTGGCACCATTTTTGAGTGAATTGCCAAAAGTCAGATTTTTGCTGAAATTGTGACCCCGGCACTTAGGGATTTTTTTAAAAAAATATTTTTCCGCCGGTTAAGTTGCTGAGGGCTGATTTCTTTTCCTGTGACAAAAAGCCTTCTGTTTCGACAGCCAAACCTTTCAGAGGAGCATTTGCAACCAGTTGGCACCATTTTTGAGTGAATTGCCAAAAGTCAGATTTTTGCTGAAATTGTGATTCCGGGACTTTGGGATTTTTTCAAAAAAATCGTTTTCCGCCGGTTAGGTTGTTGATGGCTGATTTCTTGTCCTGTGATAAAAAGCCTTCTGTTTCGACCGCCAAGCATTTCAGAGGAGCATTTTCAAGCGTTTGGCACAATTTTTGAGTGAATTGCCAAAAGTCAGATTTTTTCTGAAATTGTGACCCCGGGGCTTAGGGAATTTTCAAAAAAAAAATTTTCCGCCGGTTAAGTTGCTGAGGGATGATATCTTGTCCTGTGATAAAAAGCCTTCTGTTTTGACCGCCAAACATTTCAGGGGAGCATCTGCAAGCGTTTGGCACCATTTTTGAGTGAATTGCCAAAAGTCAGATTTTTTCTGAAATTGTGACCCCGGGGCTTGGGGATTTATCAAAAAAATCTTTTTCCACCGGGTAGGTTGTTGATGGCTGATTTCTTGTCCTGTGATAAAAAGCCTTCTGTTTCCATCGCCAAAGCTTTCAGGGGAGCATTTGCAACCAGTTGGCACCATTTTTGAGTGAATTGCCAAAAGTCAGATTTTTTCTGAAATTGTGACCCCGGGGCTTAGGGATTTTTCAAAAAAAATCTTTTTCCGCCGGTTAACTTTCTGAGGGCTGATTTCTTGTCCTGTGATAATAAGCCTTCTGTTTCGACATCAAAACCTTTCTGGGGAGCATTTGCAAGCATTTGGCACCATTTTTGAGTGAATTGCCAAAAGTCAGATTTATTCTGAAATTGTGACCCCGGGGCTTAGGGATTTTTTCAAAAAAATCTTTTTCCGCCGGTTAGGTTGTTGATGGCTGATTTCTTGTCCTGTGATAAAAAGCCTTCTGTTTCGATAGCCAAAGCTTTCAGGGGAGCATTTGCAAGCGTTTGGCACCATTTTTGAGTGAATTGCCAAAAGTCAGATTTTTTCTGAAATTGTGACCTGGGGCTTAGGGATTTTTCAAAAAAATCTTTTTCGGCCGGTTAACTTTCTGAGGGCTGATTTCTTGTCCTGTGATAAAAAGCCTTCTGTTTCGACAGCCAAACCTTTCAGGGGATCATTTGCAAGCGTTTGGCACCATTTTTGAGTGAATTGCCAAAAGTCAGATTTTTGTTGAAATTGTGACCCCGGTTCTTAGGTATTTTTCAAATAAATCTTTTACCGCCGGTTAACTTGTTGAGGGCTGTTTTCTTGTAATGTGATAAAAAGCCTTCTGTTTCCATCGCCAAAGCTTTCAGGGGAGCATTTTCAACCGGTTGGCACCATTTTTGACTTAATTGCCAAAAGTCAGATTTTTTTCTGAAATTGTGACCCCGGGGCTTAGGGATTTTTTCAAAAAAATCTTTCTCTGCTGGTTAACTTGTTGAGGGCTGTTTTCTTGTAATGTGATTAAAAAAACCTTCTGTTTTCATCGCCAAAGCTTTCAGGGGATCATTTGCAAGCATTTGTCACCATTTTTGAGTGAATTGCCAAAAGTCAGATTTTTTCTGAAATTGTGACCTGGGGCTTAGGGATTTTTCAAAAAAATCTTTTCCCGCTGGTTAACTTGTTGAGGGCTGTTTTCTTGTAATGTGATAAAAAAAACCTTCTGTTTTCATCGCCAAACATTTCAGGGGAGCATTTGCAACCAGTTGGCACCATTTTTGAGTGAATTGCCAAAAGTCAGATTTTTGCTGAAATTGTGACCCCGGCACTTAGGGATTTTTTTAAAAAATATTTTTCCGCCGGTTAAGTTGCTGAGGGCTGATTTCTTTTCCTGTGATAAAAAGCCTTCTGTTTCGACAGCCAAACCTTTCAGAGGAGCATTTGCAACCAGTTGGCACCATTTTTGAGTGAATTGCCAAAAGTCAGATTTTTGCTGAAATTGTGCCCCCGGGGCTTAGGGATTTTTCAAAAAAATCTTTTTCCGCCGGTTAAGTTGTTGATGGCTGATTTTTTCTCCTGTGATAAAAAGCCTTCTGTTTCGACTGCCAAACATTTCAGGGGAGCATTTGCAAGCGTTTGGCACCATTTTTGAGTGAATTGGCAAACGTCAGATTTTTTCTTAAATTGTGACCCCGGGGCTTAGGGATTTTTCAAAAAAAACTTTTTCCGCTGGTTAACTTGTTGAGGGCTCTTTTCTTGTAATGTGATAAAAAAAACCTTCTGTTTTCATCGCCTATGCTTTCAGGGGATCATTTGCAAGCGTTTGGCACCATTTTTGAGTGAATTGCCAAAAGTCAGATTTTTTCTGAAATTGTGACCCCGGGGCTTAGGGATTTTTCAAAAAAATCTTTTTCTGCCGGTTAAGTTGCTGAGGGCTGATTTCTTGTCCTGTGATAAAAAGCCTTCTGTTTCGACCGCCACAAATTTTAGGGAGGCATTTGCAAGCGTTTGGCAGCATTCTTGAGTGAATTGCCAAAAGTCAGATTTTTGCTGAAATTGTGACCCCGGGGCTTAGGGATTTTTTCAAAAAAATCTTTTTCTGCCGGTTTAATTGCTGAGGGTCTTGTGATAAAAAGCCTTCTGTTTCGACCGCCAAACATTTCAGGGGAGCATTTGCAAGCGTTTGGCACCATTTTTGAGTGAATTGCCAAAAGTCAGATTTTTTCTGAAATTGTGACCCCGGGGCTTAGGGATTTTTCAAAAAAATCTTTTTCTGCCGGTTAAGTTGCTGAGGGCAGATTTCTTGTCCTGTGATAAAAAGCCTTCCGTTTCGACAGCCAAAGCTTTCAGGGGATCATTTGCAAGCGTTTGGCACCATTTTTGAGTGAATTGCCAAAAGTCAGATTTTTTCTGAAATGGTGACCCCGGGGCTTAGGGATTTTTCAAAAAAATCTTTTTCCGCCGGTTAACTTTCTGAGGGCTGATTTCTTGTCCTGTGATAAAAAGGCTTCTGTTTCGACCGCCAAAAATTTCAGGGAGGCATTTGCAAGCGTTTGGCACCATTTTTGAGTGAATTGCCAAAAGTCAGATTTTTGCTGAAATTGTGACCCCAGGGCTTAGGGATTTTTCAAAAAAAAATCTTTTTCCGCCGGTTAACTTTCTGAGGGCTGATTTCTTGTCCTGTGATAATAAGCCTTCTGTTTCGACATCAAAACCTTCCTGGGGAGCATTTGCAAGCATTTGGCACCATTTTTGAGTGAATTGCCAAAAGTCAATTTTTTTCTGAAATTGTGACCCCGGGGCTTAGGGATTTTTTCAAAAAAATCTTTTTCTGCCGGTTAAGTTGCTGAGGGTTGATTTCTTGTCTTGTGATAAAAAGCCTTCTGTTTCGACTGCCAAACATTTCAGGGGAGCATTTGCAAGCGTTTGGCACCGTTGTTGAGTGAATTGCCAAAAGTCAGATTTTTTCTGAAATTGTGACCCCGGGGCTTAGGGATTTTTCAAAAAAATCTTTTTCCGCTGGTTAACTTGTTGAGGGCTGTTTTCTTGTAATGTAATAAAAAAAACCTTCTGTTTTCATCGCCAGAAATTTCAGGGAGGCATCTGCAAACGTTTGGCACCATTTTTGAGTGAATTGCCAAAAGTCAGATTTTTGCTGAAATTGTGACCCCGGGGCTTAGGGATTTTTCAAAAAAATCTTTTTCCGCCGGTTAACTTGTTGAGGGCTTTTTTCTTGTAATGTGATAAAAAGCCGCCTGTTTCCATCGCCAAAGCTTTCAGGGGAGCATTTGCAAGCGTTTGGCACCATTTTTGAGTGAATTGCCAAAAGTCAGATTTTTTCTGAAATTGTGACCTGGGTCTTAGGGATTTTTCAAAAAAATCTTTTTCCGCCGGTTAAGTTGCTGAGGTCTGATTACTTTTCCTGTGATAAAAAGCCTTCTGTTTCGACAGCCAAAACTTTCAGAGGAGCATTTGCAACCAGTTGGCACCATTTTTGAGTGAATTGCCAAAAGTCAGATTTTTGCTGAAATTGTGCCCCCGGGGCTTAGGGATTTTTTCAAAAAAATCTTTTTCCGCCGGTTAGGTTGTTGATGGCTGATTTCTTCTCCTGTGATAAAAAGCCTTCTGTTTCGACCGCCAAGCATTTCAGGGGAGCATTTGCAATCGGTTGGCACCATTTTTGAGTGAATTGCCAAAAGTCAGATGTTTTCTGAAATTGTGACCCTGGGGCTTAGGGATTTTTCAAAAAAATCTTTGTCCGCCGGTTAACTTGTGGAGGGCTGTTTTCTTGTAATGTGATAAAAAGCCGCCAGTTTCCATCGCCAAAGCTTTCAGGGGAGCATTTGCAAGCGTTTGGCACCATTTTTGAGTGAATTGCCAAAAGTCAGATTTTTTCTGAAATTGTGACCCCGGGGCTTAGGGATTTTTCAAAAAAATATTTTTCCGCCGGTTAGGTTGTTGATGGCTGATTTCTTCTCCTGTGATAAAACGCCTTCTGTTTCGACCGCCAAGCTTTTCAGGGGAGCATTTGCAATCGGTTGGCACCATTTTTGAGTGAATTGCCAAAAGTCAGATTTTTGCTGAAATTGTGACCCCGGGGCTTAGGGATTTTTCAAAAAAATCTTTTTCCGCCGGTTAACTTCTTGAGGGCTGTTTTCTTGTAATGTGATAAAAAAAACCTTCTGTTTTCATCGCCAGAAATTTCAGGGAGGCATCTGCAAACGTTTGGCACCATTTTTGAGTGAATTGCCAAAAGTCAGATTTTTGCTGAAATTGTGACCCCGGGTCGTAGGGATTTTTCAAAAAAATCTTTTTCTGCCGGTTAAGTTGCTGAGGTCTGATTACTTTTCCTGTGATAAAAAGCCTTCTGTTTCGACAGCCAAAACTTTCAGAGGAGCATTTGCAACCAGTTGGCACCATTTTTGAGTGAATTGCCAAAAGTCAGATTTTTGCTGAAATTGTGCCCCCGGGGCTTAGGGATTTTTTCAAAAAAATCTTTTTCCGCCGGTTAGGTTGTTGATGGCTGATTTCTTCTCCTGTGAAAAAAAGCCTTCTGTTTCGACTGCCAAGCATTTCAGGGGAGCATTTGCAATCGGTTGGCACCATTTTTGAGTGAATTGCCAAAAGTCAGATGTTTTCTGAAATTGTGACCCTGGGGCTTAGGGATTTTTCAAAAAAATCTTTGTCCGCCGGTTAACTTGTGGAGGGCTGTTTTCTTGTAATGTGATAAAAAGCCGCCAGTTTCCATCGCCAAAGCTTTCAGGGGAGCATTTGCAAGCGTTTGGCACCATTTTTGAGTGAATTGCCAAAAGTCAGATTTTTTCTGAAATTGTGACCCCGGGGCTTAGGGATTTTTCAAAAAAATATTTTTCCGCCGGTTAGGTTGTTGATGGCTGATTTCTTCTCCTGTGATAAAAAGCCTTCTGTTTCGACCGCCAAGCTTTTCAGGGGAGCATTTGCAATCGTTTGGCACCATTTTTGAGTGAATTGCCAAAAGTCAGATTTTTGCTGAAATTGTGACCCCGGGGCTTAGGGATTTTTCAAAAAAATCTTTTTCCGCCGGTTAACTTCTTGAGGGCTGTTTTCTTGTAATGTGATAAAAAAAACCTTCTGTTTTCATCGCCAGAAATTTCAGGGAGGCATCTGCAAACGTTTGGCACCATTTTTGAGTGAATTGCCAAAAGTCAGATTTTTGCTGAAATTGTGACCCCGGGTCGTAGGGATTTTTCAAAAAAATCTTTTTCTGCCGGTTAAGTTGCTGAGGTCTGATTACTTTTCCTGTGATAAAAAGCCTTCTGTTTCGACAGCCAAAACTTTCAGAGGAGCATTTGCAACCAGTTGGCACCATTTTTGAGTGAATTGCCAAAAGTCAGATTTTTGCTGAAATTGTGCCCCCGGGGCTTAGGGATTTTTTCAAAAAAATCTTTTTCCGCCGGTTAGGTTGTTGATGGCTGATTTCTTCTCCTGTGAAAAAAAGCCTTCTGTTTCGACTGCCAAGCATTTCAGGGGAGCATTTGCAATCGGTTGGCACCATTTTTGAGTGAATTGCCAAAAGTCAGATTTTTGCTGAAATTGTGACCCCGGGGCCTAGGGATTTTTCAAAAAAATCTTTTTCCGCCGGTTAACTTGTTGAGGGCTGTTTTCTTGTAATGTGATAAAAAGCCGCCTGTTTCCATCGCCAAAGCTTTCAGGGGAGCATTTGCAAGCGTTTGGCACCATTTTTGAGTGAATTGCCAAAAGTCAGATTTTTTCTGAAATTGTGACCCCGGGTCGTAGGGATTTTTCAAAAAAATCTTTTTCTGCCGGTTAAGTTGCTGAGGTCTGATTACTTTTCCTGTGATAAAAAGCCTTCTGTTTCGACAGCCAAAACTTTCAGAGGAGCATTTGCAACCAGTTGGCACCATTTTTGAGTGAATTGCCAAAAGTCAGATTTTTGCTGAAATTGTGCCCCCGGGGCTTAGGGATTTTTTCAAAAAAATCTTTTTCCGCCGGTTAGGTTGTTGATGGCTGATTTCTTCTCCTGTGAAAAAAAGCCTTCTATTTCGACTGCCAAGCATTTCAGGGGAGCATTTGCAATTGGTTGGCACCATTTTTGAGTGAATTGCCAAAAGTCAGATTTTTGCTGAAATTGTGACCCCGGGGCTTAGGGATTTTTCAAAAAAATCTTTTTCCGCCGGTTAACTTGTTGAGGGCTGTTTTCTTGTAATGTGATAAAAAGCCGCCTGTTTCCATCGCCAAAGCTTTCAGGGGAGCATTTGCAAGCGTTTGGCACCATTTTTGAGTGAATTGCCAAAAGTCAGATTTTTTCTGAAATTGTTGTTGGAGATAAGCAGTGTCCAGTGCACAGCGGAATGATGAAAAGTACGTGCCAACATGCTCTATATTACTTTATTTACACTTCAAAGCTGGTAATTTACAGAAAAACATTTTCCCTCTGCCGGAGCAGAGAAAGGCATCCTCTCTCCTCTAAAGCACGGAGAGAATCACACTGAACTGCAAAGAACAGTGAAAAACAGGAAACCAGTGTACGTCACATCCAGTCTCCTTTCCCGTGAGAAAACCCAACAGCACTTGACTGTGGAATGTAAACATTGTCTTGTGACAAGCACTTCGCTGCTCAGTGAAGGAAGCAGAAACCAACATCCTCCCCCTTTCTGTGAACATCACTGGGCAGCGTGTTCGTACAATATCAGTACAAACCCAACTTCTGCACATAGGTACAGTGTTGATCCCTTGATACAATCTTGGACAATACATCAGCAGGAATTTCATTACCTGGCATATAGGACACCGTTACGAGTCCCTTTTGAATACGTTCCCTAGCATGTTGCAACTTTAATTGCAAGTGCTTCGTGCTTTGCTTACAACCTTCAGAATTCAGCAAAGCCAAACATGCTTTGTTGTCCTGGTAAACCTGGATTGGACATTTGACAGGAATTTTTATGTCTTTGCACAATTGTAACAACCATTCACAATCCTTAAGTGAATAAGACAGTGCATTCAGTTCAGCTTCACAAGTACTTAAGCTAACTGTTGTTTGCTTCTTGCATGACCAATCAAATAGACCCTGATTGTACTTATAGCAAACTCCAGACGTACTTTTCCTGTCTGTAGTGTCACTTCCAAAACTTGCATCTGCAAATATCTCAAGACCACCAGACTTCTGATTGTTAAATCTCAGTCTGTAATGCATAGTGCCTTTCAAATACCGCGCTATGCGTTTCAGAGCTTTCCAATCCTTAACAGTAGGATTGTTGACTTGTCTGCTTAGCAAATTACAGCTAACAGCAATGTCAGGTCTTGAACATCTGGCAATGAAGTTTAGCTTGCCTAGCACACTTCTGTACAGTGTAGTATCAGAAAATGCTTCTCCAGTGTCATCTACCTGATAACCTGTTGTCATCGGTGTGTCTACAGGGTTAGCATCCATCAGGTTTAGTTTGCTTAACACATCAGCAATTTTACGTGACTGGTGTACTAGAATGTTACCATCTTGATCTCTCTCTATTTCCAGAGATAGGTAGTTGTTTACCTCACCAAGATCTTTCATGTCAAAGTGCTCTTTCAATTGAGCTAGGGCATTATTGTACATTGTGACATCCTTCCAAAAGAATAAAAGATCATCAACATAAAACAAACAATACAGTTTCTTTTGCCCCTCCTCTTTGACAAATACACATGGATCAGCTTTCCCTTGCTTAAAACCTAGAGAAAACAATACTTCAGTGAGTTCTGTGTGCCAACACCGTGCACTTTGTTTGAGACCATAAAGGGACTTCTTCAGAGCACAAACAAATCCCTGTTTTACCTGTACGCCATCAGGTGGAAGCATATAAAGTGATTCATCTAGAGATCCGTACAGAAAAGCTGTATTCACATCATGGTGACTAATGTGTAGATTCTCTTCTGCAGCTAGCTTGAGCATAAGCCTAATGCTCTCATACCTCACGGTGGGTGAGTAGGTCTCGTGATAGTCTTCACCTGGTACCTGTGCAAAACCTCTGGCTACCAATCTGGCTTTGTGTCTGACTATCTTGCCATTTTGATCTGTCTTCGCTTTGAAGACCCATTTGCTTCCAAGCAGTTTCATTCCTGGAACTACTGGAACAAGGTCCCATGTTTTGTTCCTTTCCAAGGAATCAAGCTCAGCCTTCATGGCATTTAACCATGGCTCAGCTTCCTTTGAATCCAAATCCTGGATTTCTTGGAAACTTGAAGGTTCAAACACCTTCTTGGAGCTTTTAACAGCTGTTACTGCTATCTTAGCAAACTCATCAGCAAATCTCTTAGGAGGTCTGCCTTTTGTGGCTCTCTGTGACCTACGAATTAGCCTTAAGTCTTCAACACTCTCCTCTTCCTTCTTAGGAGAAAAGTGACCTATTGTGAACAATGGTTCCTCCAATTCTTGATCAGAGCTTTCAGAGGGTCGCATAGAGGCTTTCGCACTCTTGAAATCCTCTGAATCACCCGATTCAGTTTCAGACTCAGACTCAGAACCTTCATCAGTGGGTGTGGGTTGTTGCGGTTGCTTTTGACTATCCTCAGTTTCATCACTGTCATCAGGATAACATTGGAAAATTCCCACATTCTCCCCCCACTTGGCATTGTACTCAACACTTCTTGTGAGCTTAATTGTCTTAGAGTCAGTCATCATTATTCTGTAAGACCCTTTCTGATAACCTAGAAAGATACCATGCAATCCACGCTTGTCTAACTTGGAGTTTTGTGGTGAGTGAACCCACATGTCAGAACCAAAAATTTTCATGTGTTTGATGTATGGCTTCTTGCCAAACATCTTCTCATAGGGGGTACAACCAACCGCTGAAGATAACCTGCGATTATAACTGTAAGTGAAACATGAGAGAGCTTCGGCCCAATAACTCTCTGGAAGATTGGCATCATGCAGCAAGGTTTTTAACCCTTGAAGCAATGTCTGATTTGCTCGTTCCGCAAGTCCATTCTGCCATGGCGAGCGAGGACTAGACAAATCGTGTTGAATTCCTTTCTCAGTCAGAAAAGCTTCAAACTGCTGAGAAGTGAATTCTCCCCCGCGATCACTGAAAAGAGTCTTTACCTTCTTACCATGCACATTTTCCAACCAAGCACAGAATTCCTTGAACCTTGGAAAAGCCTCTGATTTCTGCTTGAGATTGTACACATAAATATACCTGGAAAATGCATCAATGAGAACCATGAAGTACCTGTTTCCACCCAAAGAGGGCGCTAGTGGTCCAACCAAATCAGCATGAACAACCTGGTATGGTTCTGTAGCTTGCCTACTAGACACCTTACCTTTCGCAGCCATTTTCACTTTGTTTGCTGCGCATGCCTTGCACTTCATGTGGTACCTGCAGGGTTTAATAGTCATACCTTCAACCAAGGCAGGCATTTTAGATACTGCCTCAAAATGCAAATGACCAAATTTTCGATGAAAATCGTGAATACATTCTGCATGCAAACTTTTGTTAGTACCTGCAATGCAACAAGTGTCATCCTGCACAACATCATCAAAATACAAAACATACAAACGATCAACATATTCAGCATGCAATACATAATCATTTTTCTTTGTGATGATGCACCTTTTGTTCTTAAAGGAAACGTCAATTTTCCGCTCATTCAGCTGTCCAACGCTGAGCAGATTATGCTTGGCATCTGGCACATAAAGCACATCCTGTATCGATAAGTCCAAACTGTGAAGAACAACAGTTCCGTAGCCTTTACTGGGAATTGTGTGGTCATCCGCCTGGTGAATCGCACCTTCCTGCGGTGTAAAAGACACGAACAGTCGCTTATCATTGCACATGTGATGCGTTGCAGCCGAATCAACAACGAAGAAAGATCTAGACATCTTCTGGACCTCTGCAACCTTTGGAGTGAAGCGTGAGACCATTGCCTTGTGCTGCGTTGTCCTGGACACCGGACCTTTGCCTTTGCCTCGGCCTTTTCCACGCGATGAGCTTTCGCTGCGCTGCTCTGTCTTGGCCCTGGGATTTCTGCATTCCCTCTTCATATGGCCTAGACGTCCACACGTGTAGCATTTCACTGCCTTCAAAGCTTTGGCGCCATCTGGTGGTTCCACTGCACTATGGGATGACGTCTGTGAAGTCTCCCCCTTGCCCATGCAGCTATCACCCTGGCGGTCTGCTTCATTCTGAATCATGGCAGTATCACAGGCTACTGTGAGTTGAGCATTTGGCTGATTGGCATCAAATTCCCCACTTGCCTCATCCAGCCTTCTGCAGCTAGCCATCATGACTTTGGCATTAGCCTTCTGCGTCATCTCTGCTGCTTTAAATCAGGCTGCTTCATACAAGCTGTGTCTGTGTACAGCTGCTTCAGTCCAAAAGCAAATTCAAAAACAGCCTCTGCTTTGTGAACCTGTGCCTTTCTGCTTAACTGCTTTGCTTATCTGCAGCTGCTTCAAACCGCATTCCAAAGGCAAGGTCAAAAGTGAAAGTTCTCTCTGCTGTCTTAAATTCATGCTGCGACACTGCTGCAGCTGCTTTACTTTCGATTTCCCCCAGCATAGGAAAAATTTATCCTTCTAGCCTTTTGCCTGTGCCACGGCAAAACCGGCTATAAAAGTTCAAAGTCCAGCCATAAAGCCATTAATTAGAAGCTGGCAGGCTGCCCGGAGCTGTAGCACATACCTCATCAAATCATCTTGACGCGCAGAGATATCGTCCGATCCGGCCCTCTGCATTCCGATCCTTTACCGGCACTCCAATTCTTTGCTCCTTTGTTCCTTTGCCAGGAGCCCGACTTCTGGAGTCCATTCTCAAAACACTGCGTTTTTCTGGGCCCGGAACCTAATGTTGGAGATAAGCAGTGTCCAGTGCACAGCGGAATGATGAAAAGTACGTGCCAACATGCTCTATATTACTTTATTTACACTTCAAAGCTGGTAATTTACAGAAAAACATTTTCCCTCTGCCGGAGCAGAGAAAGGCATCCTCTCTCCTCTAAAGCACGGAGATAATCACACTGAACTGCAAAGAACAGTGAAAAACAGGAAACCAGTGTACGTCACATCCAGTCTCCTTTCCCGTGAGAAAACCCAACAGCACTTGACTGTGGAATGTAAACATTGTCTTGTGACAAGCACTTCGCTGCTCAGTGAAGGAAGCAGAAACCAACAATTGTGACCCCGGGGCTTAGGGATTTTTCAAAAAAATCTTTTTCTGCCGGTTAAGTTGCTGAGGGCTGATTTCTTGTCCTGTGATAAAAAGCCTTCTGTTTCGACCGCCACAAATTTTAGGGAGGCATTTGCAAGCGTTTGGCAGCATTCTTGAGTGAATTGCCAAAAGTCAGATTTTTGCTGAAATTGTGACCCCGGGGCTTAGGGATTTTTTCAAAAAAATCTTTTTCTGCCGGTTTAATTGCTGAGGGTCTTGTGATAAAAAGCCTTCTGTTTCGACCGCCAAACATTTCAGGGGAGCATTTGCAAGCGTTTGGCACCATTTTTGAGTGAATTGCCAAAAGTCAGATTTTTTCTGAAATTGTGACCCCGGGGCTTAGGGATTTTTCAAAAAAATCTTTTTCTGCCGGTTAAGTTGCTGAGGGCAGATTTCTTGTCCTGTGATAAAAAGCCTTCCGTTTCGACAGCCAAAGCTTTCAGGGGATCATTTGCAAGCGTTTGGCACCATTTTTGAGTGAATTGCCAAAAGTCAGATTTTTTCTGAAATGGTGACCCCGGGGCTTAGGGATTTTTCAAAAAAATCTTTTTCCGCCGGTTAACTTTCTGAGGGCTGATTTCTTGTCCTGTGATAAAAAGGCTTCTGTTTCGACCGCCAAAAATTTCAGGGAGGCATTTGCAAGCGTTTGGCACCATTTTTGAGTGAATTGCCAAAAGTCAGATTTTTGCTGAAATTGTGACCCCAGGGCTTAGGGATTTTTCAAAAAAAATCTTTTTCCGCCGGTTAACTTTCTGAGGGCTGATTTCTTGTCCTGTGATAATAAGCCTTCTGTTTCGACATCAAAACCTTCCTGGGGAGCATTTGCAAGCATTTGGCACCATTTTTGAGTGAATTGCCAAAAGTCAATTTTTTTCTGAAATTGTGACCCCGGGGCTTAGGGATTTTTTCAAAAAAATCTTTTTCTGCCGGTTAAGTTGCTGAGGGTTGATTTCTTGTCTTGTGATAAAAAGCCTTCTGTTTCGACTGCCAAACATTTCAGGGGAGCATTTGCAAGCGTTTGGCACCATTGTTGAGTGAATTGCCAAAAGTCAGATTTTTTCTGAAATTGTGACCCCGGGGCTTAGGGATTTTTCAAAAAAATCTTTTTCCGCTGGTTAACTTGTTGAGGGCTGTTTTCTTGTAATGTGATAAAAAAAACCTTCTGTTTTCATCGCCAGAAATTTCAGGGAGGCATCTGCAAACGTTTGGCACCATTTTTGAGTGAATTGCCAAAAGTCAGATTTTTTCTGAAATTGTGACCCCGGGTCGTAGGGACTTTTCAAAAAAATCTTTTTCCGCCGGTTAAGTTGCTGAGGTCTGATTACTTTTCCTGTGATAAAAAGCCTTCTGTTTCGACTGCCAAGTATTTCAGGGGAGCATTTGCAATCGGTTGGCACCATTTTTGAGTGAATTGCCAAAAGTCAGATTTTTGCTGAAATTGTGACCCCGGGGCTTAGGGATTTTTCAAAAAAATCTTTTTCCGCCGGTTAACTTGTTGAGGGCTTTTTTCTTGTAATGTGATAAAAAGCCGCCTGTTTCCATCGCCAAAGCTTTCAGGGGAGCATTTGCAAGCGTTTGGCACCATTTTTGAGTGAATTGCCAAAAGTCAGATTTTTTCTGAAATTGTGACCTGGGTCTTAGGGATTTTTCAAAAAAATCTTTTTCCGCCGGTTAAGTTGCTGAGGTCTGATTACTTTTCCTGTGATAAAAAGCCTTCTGTTTCGACAGCCAAAACTTTCAGAGGAGCATTTGCAACCAGTTGGCACCATTTTTGAGTGAATTGCCAAAAGTCAGATTTTTGCTGAAATTGTGCCCCCGGGGCTTAGGGATTTTTTCAAAAAAATCTTTTTCCGCCGGTTAGGTTGTTGATGGCTGATTTCTTCTCCTGTGATAAAAAGCCTTCTGTTTCGACCGCCAAGCATTTCAGGGGAGCATTTGCAATCGGTTGGCACCATTTTTGAGTGAATTGCCAAAAGTCAGATGTTTTCTGAAATTGTGACCCTGGGGCTTAGGGATTTTTCAAAAAAATCTTTGTCCGCCGGTTAACTTGTGGAGGGCTGTTTTCTTGTAATGTGATAAAAAGCCGCCTGTTTCCATCGCCAAAGCTTTCAGGGGAGCATTTGCAAGCGTTTGGCACCATTTTTGAGTGAATTGCCAAAAGTCAGATTTTTTCTGAAATTGTGACCCCGGGGCTTAGGGATTTTTCAAAAAAATATTTTTCCGCCGGTTAGGTTGTTGATGGCTGATTTCTTCTCCTGTGATAAAAAGCCTTCTGTTTCGACCGCCAAGCTTTTCAGGGGAGCATTTGCAATCGGTTGGCACCATTTTTGAGTGAATTGCCAAAAGTCAGATTTTTGCTGAAATTGTGACCCCGGGGCTTAGGGATTTTTCAAAAAAATCTTTTTCCGCCGGTTAACTTCTTGAGGGCTGTTTTCTTGTAATGTGATAAAAAAAACCTTCTGTTTTCATCGCCAGAAATTTCAGGGAGGCATCTGCAAACGTTTGGCACCATTTTTGAGTGAATTGCCAAAAGTCAGATTTTTGCTGAAATTGTGACCCCGGGTCGTAGGGATTTTTCAAAAAAATCTTTTTCTGCCGGTTAAGTTGCTGAGGTCTGATTACTTTTCCTGTGATAAAAAGCCTTCTGTTTCGACAGCCAAAACTTTCAGAGGAGCATTTGCAACCAGTTGGCACCATTTTTGAGTGAATTGCCAAAAGTCAGATTTTTGCTGAAATTGTGCCCCCGGGGCTTAGGGATTTTTTCAAAAAAATCTTTTTCCGCCGGTTAGGTTGTTGATGGCTGATTTCTTCTCCTGTGAAAAAAAGCCTTCTGTTTCGACTGCCAAGCATTTCAGGGGAGCATTTGCAATCGGTTGGCACCATTTTTGAGTGAATTGCCAAAAGTCAGATTTTTGCTGAAATTGTGACCCCGGGGCCTAGGGATTTTTCAAAAAAATCTTTTTCCGCCGGTTAACTTGTTGAGGGCTGTTTTCTTGTAATGTGATAAAAAGCCGCCTGTTTCCATCGCCAAAGCTTTCAGGGGAGCATTTGCAAGCGTTTGGCACCATTTTTGAGTGAATTGCCAAAAGTCAGATTTTTGCTGAAATTGTGACCCCGGGTCGTAGGGATTTTTCAAAAAAATCTTTTTCTGCCGGTTAAGTTGCTGAGGTCTGATTACTTTTCCTGTGATAAAAAGCCTTCTGTTTCGACAGCCAAAACTTTCAGAGGAGCATTTGCAACCAGTTGGCACCATTTTTGAGTGAATTGCCAAAAGTCAGATTCTTGCTGAAATTGTGACCCCGGGGCTTAGGGATTTTTCAAAAAAATCTTTTTCCGCCGGTTAACTTGTTGAGGGCTGATTTCTTGTCCTGTGATAAAAAGCCGCCTGTTTCCATCGCCAAAGCTTTCAGGGGAGCATTTGCAAGCGTTTGGCACCATTTTTGATTGAATTGCCAAAAGTCAGATTTTTTCTGAAATTGTGACCCCGGGGCTTAGGGATTTTTCAAAAAAATCTTTTTCTGCCGGTTAAGTTGCTGAGGGCTGATTTCTTGTCCTGTGATAAAAAGCCGCCTGTTTCCATCGCCAAAGCTTTCAGGGGATCATTTGCAAGCGTTTGGCACCATTTTTGAGTGAATTGCCAAAAGTCAGATTTTTTCTGAAATTGTGACCTGGGTCTTAGGGATTTTTCAAAAAAATCTTTTTCCGCCGGTTAAGTTGCTGAGGTCTGATTACTTTTCCTGTGATAAAAAGCCTTCTGTTTCGACAGCCAAAACTTTCAGAGGAGCATTTGCAACCAGTTGGCACCATTTTTGAGTGAATTGCCAAAAGTCAGATTTTTGCTGAAATTGTGCCCCCGGGGCTTAGGGATTTTTTCAAAAAAATCTTTTTCCGCCGGTTAGGTTGTTGATGGCTGATTTCTTCTCCTGTGATAAAAAGCCTTCTGTTTCGACCGCCAAGCATTTCAGGGGAGCATTTGCAATCGGTTGGCACCATTTTTGAGTGAATTGCCAAAAGTCAGATGTTTTCTGAAATTGTGACCCTGGGGCTTAGGGATTTTTCAAAAAAATCTTTGTCCGCCGGTTAACTTGTGGAGGGCTGTTTTCTTGTAATGTGATAAAAAGCCGCCTGTTTCCATCGCCAAAGCTTTCAGGGGAGCATTTGCAAGCGTTTGGCACCATTTTTGAGTGAATTGCCAAAAGTCAGATTTTTTCTGAAATTGTGACCCCGGGGCTTAGGGATTTTTCAAAAAAATATTTTTCCGCCGGTTAGGTTGTTGATGGCTGATTTCTTCTCCTGTGATAAAAAGCCTTCTGTTTCGACCGCCAAGCTTTTCAGGGGAGCATTTGCAATCGGTTGGCACCATTTTTGAGTGAATTGCCAAAAGTCAGATTTTTGCTGAAATTGTGACCCCGGGGCTTAGGGATTTTTCAAAAAAATCTTTTTCCGCCGGTTAACTTCTTGAGGGCTGTTTTCTTGTAATGTGATAAAAAAAACCTTCTGTTTTCATCGCCAGAAATTTCAGGGAGGCATCTGCAAACGTTTGGCACCATTTTTGAGTGAATTGCCAAAAGTCAGATTTTTGCTGAAATTGTGACCCCGGGTCGTAGGGATTTTTCAAAAAAATCTTTGTCCGCCGGTTAACTTGTGGAGGGCTGTTTTCTTGTAATGTGATAAAAAGCCGCCTGTTTCCATCGCCAAAGCTTTCAGGGGAGCATTTGCAAGCGTTTGGCACCATTTTTGAGTGAATTGCCAAAAGTCAGATTTTTTCTGAAATTGTGCCCCCGGGGCTTAGGGATTTTTTCAAAAAAATCTTTTTCCGCCGGTTAGGTTGTTGATGGCTGATTACTTTTCCTGTGATAAAAAGCCTTCTGTTTCGACAGCCAAAACTTTCAGAGGAGCATTTGCAACCAGTTGGCACCATTTTTGAGTGAATTGCCAAAAGTCAGATTCTTGCTGAAATTGTGACCCCGGGGCTTAGGGATTTTTCAAAAAAATCTTTTTCCGCCGGTTAACTTGTTGAGGGCTGATTTCTTGTCCTGTGATAAAAAGCCGCCTGTTTCCATCGCCAAAGCTTTCAGGGGAGCATTTGCAAGCGTTTGGCACCATTTTTGATTGAATTGCCAAAAGTCAGATTTTTTCTGAAATTGTGACCCCGGGGCTTAGGGATTTTTCAAAAAAATCTTTTTCTGCCGGTTAAGTTGCTGAGGGCTGATTTCTTGTCCTGTGATAAAAAGCCTTCCGTTTCGACAGCCAAAGCTTTCAGGGGATCATTTGCAAGCGTTTGGCACCATTTTTGAGTGAATTGCCAAAAGTCAGTTTTTTTCTGAAATTGTGACCCCGGGGCTTAGGGATTTTTCAAAAAAAACTTTTTCCTCTGGGTAACTTGTTGAGGGATGTTTTCTTGTAATGTGAGAAAAAAAAAACTTCTGTTTTCATCGCCAAAGCTTTCAGGGGATCATTTGCCAGCGTTTGGCACCATTTTTGAGTGAATTGCCAAAAGTCAGATTTTTTCTGAAATTGTGACCCCGGGTCTTAGGGATTTTTCAAAAAAATCTTTTTCCGCCGGTTAACTTGTTGAGGGCTGTTTTCTTGTAATGTGATAAAAAGCCTTCTGTTTCCATCGCCAAAGCTTTCAGGGGAGCATTTTCAACCTGTTGGCACCATTTTTGACTGAATTGCCAAAAGTCAGATTTTTGCTGAAATTGTGACCCCGGGGTTTAGGGATTTTTTCAAAAAAAACTTTTTTCCGCTGGTTAACTTGTTGAGGGCTGTTTTCTTGTAATGTGATAAAAAAAACCTTCTGTTTTCATCGCCAAAGCTTTCAGGGGATCATTTGCAAGCGTTTGGCACCATTTTTGAGTGAATTGCCGAAAGTCAGATTTTTTCTGAAATTGTGACCCCGGGGCTTAGGGATTTTTCAAAAAAATCTTTTTCCGCCGGATAACTTTCTGAGGGCTGATTTCTTGTCCTATGATAAAAAGCCTTCTGTTTCGACAGCCAAAAATTTCAGGGAGGCATTTGCAAGCGTTTGGCACCATTTTTGAGTGAATTGCCAAAAGTCAGATTTTTTCTGAAATTGTGACCCCGGGGCTTAGGGATTTTTCAAAAAAATCTTTTTCCGCCGGGTAGGTTGTTGATGGCTGATTTCTTGTCCTGTGATAAAAAGCCTTCTGTTTCCATCGCCAAAGCTTTCAGGGGAGCATTTTCAACCGGTTGGCACCATTTTTGACTGAATTGCCAAAAGTCAGATTTTTTCTGAAATTGTGACCCCGGGGCTTAGGGATTTTTCAAAAAAAACTTTTTCGGCTGGTTAACTTGTTGAGGGCTGTTTTCTTGTAATGTGATAAAAAAAAACCTTCTGTTTTCATCGCCAAAGCTTTCAGGGGATCATTTGCAAGCGTTTGGCACCATTTTTGCGTGAATTGCCGAAAGTCAGATTTTTTCTGAAATTGTGACCCCGGGGCTTAGGGATTTTTTCAAAAAAATCTTTTTCTGCCGGTTTAATTGCTGAGGGTTGATTTCTTGTCTTGTGATAAAAAGCCTTCTGTTTCGAGCGCCAAACATTTCAGGGGAGCATTTGCAAGCGTTTGGCACCATTTTTGAGTGAATTGCCAAAAGTCAGATTTTTTCTGAAATTGTGACCCCGGGGCTTAGGGATTTTTCAAAAAAATCTTTTTCCGCCGGTTAACTTTCTGAGGGCTGATTTCTTGTCCTCTGATAAAAAGCCTTCTGTTTCGACAGCCAAACCTTTCAGGGGATCATTTGCAAGCGTTTGGCACCATTTTTGAGTGAATTGCCAAAAGTCAGATTTTTGCTGAAATTGTGACCCCGGTTCTTAGGGATTTTTCAAATAAATCTTTTACCGCCGGTTAACTTGTTGAGGGCTGTTTTCTTGTAATGTGATAAAAAAAACCTTCTGTTTTCATCGCCAAAGCTTTCAGGCGATCATTTGCAAGCGTTTGGCACCATTTTTGAGTGAATTGCCGAAAGTCAGATTTTTTCTGAAATTGTGACCCCGGGGCTTAGGGATTTTTCAAAAAAATCTTTTTCTGCCGGTTAAGTTGCTGAGGGTTGATTTCTGGTCTTGTGATAAAAAGCCTTCTGTTTCGACTGCCAAACATTTCAGGGGAGCATTTGGAAGCGTTTGGCACCATTTTTGAGTGAATTGCCAAAAGTCAGATTTTTTCTAAAATTGTGACCCCGGGGCTTAGGGATTTTTCAAAAAAATCTTTTTCCGCTGGTTAACTTTCTGAGGGCTGATATCTTGTCCTGTGATAAAAAGGCTTCCGTTTCGACCGCCAAAAATTTCAGGGAGGCATTTGCAAGCGTTTGGCACCATTTTTGAGTGAATTGCCAAAAGTCAGATTTTTGCTGAAATTGTGACCCCGGGGCTTAGGGATTTTTCAAAAAAATCTTTTTCCGCCGGGTAGGTTGTTGATGGCTGATTTCTTGTCCTGTGATAAAAAGCCTTCTGTTTCCATCGCCAAAGCTTTCAGGGGACCATTTTCAACCGGTTGGCACCATTTTTGACTGAATTGCCAAAAGTCAGATTTTTTCTGAAATTGTGACCCCGGGGCTTAGGGATTTTTCAAAAAAAACTTTTTCGGCTGGTTAACTTGTTGAGGGCTGTTTTCTTGTAATGTGATAAAAAAAAACCTTCTGTTTTCATCGCCAAAGCTTTCAGGGGATCATTTGCAAGCGTTTGGCACCATTTTTGCGTGAATTGCCGAAAGTCAGATTTTTTCTGAAATTGTGACCCCGGGGCTTAGGGATTTTTTCAAAAAAATCTTTTTCTGCCGGTTTAATTGCTGAGGGTTGATTTCTTGTCTTGTGATAAAAAGCCTTCTGTTTCGATCGCCAAACATTTCAGGGGAGCATTTGCAAGCGTTTGGCACCATTTTTGAGTGAATTGCCAAAAGTCAGATTTTTTCTGAAATTGTGACCCCGGGGCTTAGGGATTTTTCAAAAAAATCTTTTTCCGCCGGTTAACTTTCTGAGGGCTGATTTCTTGTCCTCTGATAAAAAGCCTTCTGTTTCGACAGCCAAACCTTTCAGGGGATCATTTGCAAGCGTTTGGCACCATTTTTGAGTGAATTGCCAAAAGTCAGATTTTTGCTGAAATTGTGACCCCGGTTCTTAGGGATTTTTCAAATAAATCTTTTACCGCCGGTTAACTTGTTGAGGGCTGTTTTCTTGTAATGTGATAAAAAAAACCTTCTGTTTTCATCGCCAAAGCTTTCAGGCGATCATTTGCAAGCGTTTGGCACCATTTTTGAGTGAATTGCCGAAAGTCAGATTTTTTCTGAAATTGTGACCCCGGGGCTTAGGGATTTTTCAAAAAAATCTTTTTCTGCCGGTTAAGTTGCTGAGGGTTGATTTCTTGTCTTGTGATAAAAAGCCTTCTGTTTCGACTGCCAAACATTTCAGGGGAGCATTTGGAAGCGTTTGGCACCATTTTTGAGTGAATTGCCAAAAGTCAGATTTTTTCTAAAATTGTGACCCCGGGGCTTAGGGATTTTTCAAAAAAATCTTTTTCCGCTGGTTAACTTTCTGAGGGCTGATATCTTGTCCTGTGATAAAAAGGCTTCTGTTTCGACCGCCAAAAATTTCAGGGAGGCATTTGCAAGCGTTTGGCACCATTTTTGAGTGAATTGCCAAAAGTCAGATTTTTGCTGAAATTGTGACCCCGGGGCTTAGGGATTTTTCAAAAAAAATCTTTTTCCGCCGGTTAACTTTCTGAGGGCTGATTTCTTGTCCTGTGATAATAAGCCTTCTGTTTCGACATCAAAAACTTTCTGGGGAGCATTTGCAAGCATTTGGCACCATTTTTGAGTGAATTGCCAAAAGTCAGATTTTTTCTGAAATTGTGACCCCGGGGATTAGGGATTTTTCAAAAAAATCTTTTTCCGCCGGTTAAGTTGCTGAGGGTTGATTTCTTGTCTTGTGATAAAAAGCCTTCTGTTTCGACAGCCAAACCTTTCAGGGGAGCATTTGCAAGCGTTTGGCACCATTGTTGAGTGAATTGCCAAAAGTCAGATTTTTTCTGAAATTGTGACCCCGGGGCTTAGGGATTTTTCAAAAAAATCTTTTTCCGCTGGTTAACTTGTTGAGGGCTGTTTTCTTGTAATGTGATAAAAAAAACCTTCTGTTTTCATCGCCAGAAATTTCAGGGAGGCATCTGCAAACGTTTGGAACCATTTTTGAGTGAATTGCCAAAAGTCAGATTTTTTCTGAAATTGTGACCCCGGGTCGTAGGGATTTTTCAAAAAAAATCTTTTTCCGCTGGTTAACTTGTTGAGGGCTGTTTTCTTGTAATGTGATAAAAAGCCGCCTGTTCCCATCGCCAAAGCTTTCAGGGGAGCATATGCAAGCGTTTGGCACCATTTTTGAGTGAATTGCCAAAAGTCAGATTTTTTCTGAAATTCTGACCTGGGTCTTAGGGATTTTTCAAAAAAATCTTTTTCCGCCGGTTAAGTTGCTGAGGTCTGATTACTTTTCCTGTGATAAAAAGCCTTCTGTTTCGACAGCCAAAACTTTCAGAGGAGGATTTGCAACCAGTTGGCACCATTTTTGAGTGAATTGCCAAAAGTCAGATTTTTTTCTGAAATTGTGCCCCCGGGGCTTAGGTATTTTTTCAAAAAAATCTTTTTCTGCCGGTTAGGTTGTTCATGGCTGATTTCTTGTCCTGTGATTAAAAAAAACTTCTGTTTTCATCGCCAAAGCTTTCAGGGGATCATTTGCCAGCGTTTGGCACCATTTTTGAGTGAATTGCCAAAAGTCAGATTTTTGCTGAAATTGTGACCCCGGGGCTTAGGGATTTTTCAAAAAAATCTTTTTCCGCCGGTTAACTTGTTGAGGGCTGTTTTCTTGTAATGTGATAAAAAGCCTTCTGTTTCCATCGCCAAAGCTTTCAGGGGAGCATTTTCAACCTGTTGGCACCATTTTTGACTGAATTGCCAAAAGTCAGATTTTTGCTGAAATTGTGACCCCGGGGTTTAGGGATTTTTTCAAAAAAAACTTTTTTCCGCTGGTTAACTTGTTGAGGGCTGTTTTCTTGTAATGTGATAAAAAAAACCTTCTGTTTTCATCGCCAAAGCTTTCAGGGGATCATTTGCAAGCGTTTGGCACCATTTTTGAGTGAATTGCCGAAAGTCAGATTTTTTCTGAAATTGTGACCCCGGGGCTTAGGGATTTTTCAAAAAAATCTTTTTCCGCCGGATAACTTTCTGAGGGCTGATTTCTTGTCCTATGATAAAAAGCCTTCTGTTTCGACAGCCAAAAATTTCAGGGAGGCATTTGCAAGCGTTTGGCACCATTTTTGAGTGAATTGCCAAAAGTCAGATTTTTTCTGAAATTGTGACCCCGGGGCTTAGGGATTTTTCAAAAAAATCTTTTTCCGCCGGGTAGGTTGTTGATGGCTGATTTCTTGTCCTGTGATAAAAAGCCTTCTGTTTCCATCGCCAAAGCTTTCAGGGGAGCATTTTCAACCGGTTGGCACCATTTTTGACTGAATTGCCAAAAGTCAGATTTTTTCTGAAATTGTGACCCCGGGGCTTAGGGATTTTTCAAAAAAAACTTTTTCGGCTGGTTAACTTGTTGAGGGCTGTTTTCTTGTAATGTGATAAAAAAAAACCTTCTGTTTTCATCGCCAAAGCTTTCAGGGGATCATTTGCAAGCGTTTGGCACCATTTTTGCGTGAATTGCCGAAAGTCAGATTTTTTCTGAAATTGTGACCCCGGGGCTTAGGGATTTTTTCAAAAAAATCTTTTTCTGCCGGTTTAATTGCTGAGGGTTGATTTCTTGTCTTGTGATAAAAAGCCTTCTGTTTCGAGCGCCAAACATTTCAGGGGAGCATTTGCAAGCGTTTGGCACCATTTTTGAGTGAATTGCCAAAAGTCAGATTTTTTCTGAAATTGTGACCCCGGGGCTTAGGGATTTTTCAAAAAAATCTTTTTCCGCCGGTTAACTTTCTGAGGGCTGATTTCTTGTCCTCTGATAAAAAGCCTTCTGTTTCGACAGCCAAACCTTTCAGGGGATCATTTGCAAGCGTTTGGCACCATTTTTGAGTGAATTGCCAAAAGTCAGATTTTTGCTGAAATTGTGACCCCGGTTCTTAGGGATTTTTCAAATAAATCTTTTACCGCCGGTTAACTTGTTGAGGGCTGTTTTCTTGTAATGTGATAAAAAAAACCTTCTGTTTTCATCGCCAAAGCTTTCAGGCGATCATTTGCAAGCGTTTGGCACCATTTTTGAGTGAATTGCCGAAAGTCAGATTTTTTCTGAAATTGTGACCCCGGGGCTTAGGGATTTTTCAAAAAAATCTTTTTCTGCCGGTTAAGTTGCTGAGGGTTGATTTCTGGTCTTGTGATAAAAAGCCTTCTGTTTCGACTGCCAAACATTTCAGGGGAGCATTTGGAAGCGTTTGGCACCATTTTTGAGTGAATTGCCAAAAGTCAGATTTTTTCTAAAATTGTGACCCCGGGGCTTAGGGATTTTTCAAAAAAATCTTTTTCCGCTGGTTAACTTTCTGAGGGCTGATATCTTGTCCTGTGATAAAAAGGCTTCCGTTTCGACCGCCAAAAATTTCAGGGAGGCATTTGCAAGCGTTTGGCACCATTTTTGAGTGAATTGCCAAAAGTCAGATTTTTGCTGAAATTGTGACCCCGGGGCTTAGGGATTTTTCAAAAAAATCTTTTTCCGCCGGGTAGGTTGTTGATGGCTGATTTCTTGTCCTGTGATAAAAAGCCTTCTGTTTCCATCGCCAAAGCTTTCAGGGGACCATTTTCAACCGGTTGGCACCATTTTTGACTGAATTGCCAAAAGTCAGATTTTTTCTGAAATTGTGACCCCGGGGCTTAGGGATTTTTCAAAAAAAACTTTTTCGGCTGGTTAACTTGTTGAGGGCTGTTTTCTTGTAATGTGATAAAAAAAAACCTTCTGTTTTCATCGCCAAAGCTTTCAGGGGATCATTTGCAAGCGTTTGGCACCATTTTTGCGTGAATTGCCGAAAGTCAGATTTTTTCTGAAATTGTGACCCCGGGGCTTAGGGATTTTTTCAAAAAAATCTTTTTCTGCCGGTTTAATTGCTGAGGGTTGATTTCTTGTCTTGTGATAAAAAGCCTTCTGTTTCGATCGCCAAACATTTCAGGGGAGCATTTGCAAGCGTTTGGCACCATTTTTGAGTGAATTGCCAAAAGTCAGATTTTTTCTGAAATTGTGACCCCGGGGCTTAGGGATTTTTCAAAAAAATCTTTTTCCGCCGGTTAACTTTCTGAGGGCTGATTTCTTGTCCTCTGATAAAAAGCCTTCTGTTTCGACAGCCAAACCTTTCAGGGGATCATTTGCAAGCGTTTGGCACCATTTTTGAGTGAATTGCCAAAAGTCAGATTTTTGCTGAAATTGTGACCCCGGTTCTTAGGGATTTTTCAAATAAATCTTTTACCGCCGGTTAACTTGTTGAGGGCTGTTTTCTTGTAATGTGATAAAAAAAACCTTCTGTTTTCATCGCCAAAGCTTTCAGGCGATCATTTGCAAGCGTTTGGCACCATTTTTGAGTGAATTGCCGAAAGTCAGATTTTTTCTGAAATTGTGACCCCGGGGCTTAGGGATTTTTCAAAAAAATCTTTTTCTGCCGGTTAAGTTGCTGAGGGTTGATTTCTTGTCTTGTGATAAAAAGCCTTCTGTTTCGACTGCCAAACATTTCAGGGGAGCATTTGGAAGCGTTTGGCACCATTTTTGAGTGAATTGCCAAAAGTCAGATTTTTTCTAAAATTGTGACCCCGGGGCTTAGGGATTTTTCAAAAAAATCTTTTTCCGCTGGTTAACTTTCTGAGGGCTGATATCTTGTCCTGTGATAAAAAGGCTTCTGTTTCGACCGCCAAAAATTTCAGGGAGGCATTTGCAAGCGTTTGGCACCATTTTTGAGTGAATTGCCAAAAGTCAGATTTTTGCTGAAATTGTGACCCCGGGGCTTAGGGATTTTTCAAAAAAAATCTTTTTCCGCCGGTTAACTTTCTGAGGGCTGATTTCTTGTCCTGTGATAATAAGCCTTCTGTTTCGACATCAAAAACTTTCTGGGGAGCATTTGCAAGCATTTGGCACCATTTTTGAGTGAATTGCCAAAAGTCAGATTTTTTCTGAAATTGTGACCCCGGGGATTAGGGATTTTTCAAAAAAATCTTTTTCCGCCGGTTAAGTTGCTGAGGGTTGATTTCTTGTCTTGTGATAAAAAGCCTTCTGTTTCGACAGCCAAACCTTTCAGGGGAGCATTTGCAAGCGTTTGGCACCATTGTTGAGTGAATTGCCAAAAGTCAGATTTTTTCTGAAATTGTGACCCCGGGGCTTAGGGATTTTTCAAAAAAATCTTTTTCCGCTGGTTAACTTGTTGAGGGCTGTTTTCTTGTAATGTGATAAAAAAAACCTTCTGTTTTCATCGCCAGAAATTTCAGGGAGGCATCTGCAAACGTTTGGAACCATTTTTGAGTGAATTGCCAAAAGTCAGATTTTTTCTGAAATTGTGACCCCGGGTCGTAGGGATTTTTCAAAAAAAATCTTTTTCCGCTGGTTAACTTGTTGAGGGCTGTTTTCTTGTAATGTGATAAAAAGCCGCCTGTTCCCATCGCCAAAGCTTTCAGGGGAGCATATGCAAGCGTTTGGCACCATTTTTGAGTGAATTGCCAAAAGTCATGTTTTTTCTGAAATTCTGACCTGGGTCTTAGGGATTTTTCAAAAAAATCTTTTTCCGCCGGTTAAGTTGCTGAGGTCTGATTACTTTTCCTGTGATAAAAAGCCTTCTGTTTCGACAGCCAAAACTTTCAGAGGAGGATTTGCAACCAGTTGGCACCATTTTTGAGTGAATTGCCAAAAGTCAGATTTTTTTCTGAAATTGTGCCCCCGGGGCTTAGGTATTTTTTCAAAAAAATCTTTTTCTGCCGGTTAGGTTGTTCATGGCTGATTTCTTGTCCTGTGATTAAAAAAAACTTCTGTTTTCATCGCCAAAGCTTTCAGGGGATCATTTGCCAGCGTTTGGCACCATTTTTGAGTGAATTGCCAAAAGTCAGATTTTTGCTGAAATTGTGACCCCGGGGCTTAGGGATTTTTCAAAAAAATCTTTTTCCGCCGGTTAACTTGTTGAGGGCTGTTTTCTTGTAATGTGATAAAAAGCCTTCTGTTTCCATCGCCATAGCTTTCAGGGGAGCATTTTCAACCTGTTGGCACCATTTTTGACTGAATTGCCAAAAGTCAGATTTTTTCTGAAATTGTGACCCCGGGGCTTAGGGATTTTTCAAAAAAATCTTTTTCCGCCGGTTAACTTGTTGAGGGCTGATTTCTTGTCCTGTGATAAAAAGCCGCCTGTTTCCATCGCCAAAGCTTTCAGGGGAGCATTTGCAAGCGTTTGGCACCATTTTTGATTGAATTGCCAAAAGTCAGATTTTTTCTGAAATTGTGACCCCGGGGCTTAGGGATTTTTCAAAAAAATCTTTTTCTGCCGGTTAAGTTGCTGAGGGCTGATTTCTTGTCCTGTGATAAAAAGCCTTCCGTTTCGACAGCCAAAACTTTCAGAGGAGGATTTGCAACCAGTTGGCACCATTTTTGAGTGAATTGCCAAAAGTCAGTTTTTTTCTGAAATTGTGACCCCGGGGCTTAGGGATTTTTCAAAAAAAACTTTTTCCTCTGGGTAACTTGTTGAGGGATGTTTTCTTGTAATGTGAGAAAAAAAAAACTTCTGTTTTCATCGCCAAAGCTTTCAGGGGATCATATGCCAGCGTTTGGCACCATTTTTGAGTGAATTGCCAAAAGTCAGATTTTTTCTGAAATTGTGACCCCGGGTCTTAGGGATTTTTCAAAAAAATCTTTTTCCGCCGGTTAACTTGTTGAGGGCTGTTTTCTTGTAATGTGATAAAAAGCCTTCTGTTTCCATCGCCAAAGCTTTCAGGGGAGCATTTTCAACCTGTTGGCACCATTTTTGACTGAATTGCCAAAAGTCAGATTTTTGCTGAAATTGTGACCCCGGGGTTTAGGGATTTTTTCAAAAAAAACTTTTTTCCGCTGGTTAACTTGTTGAGGGCTGTTTTCTTGTAATGTGATAAAAAAAACCTTCTGTTTTCATCGCCAAAGCTTTCAGGGGATCATTTGCAAGCGTTTGGCACCATTTTTGAGTGAATTGCCGAAAGTCAGATTTTTTCTGAAATTGTGACCCCGGGGCTTAGGGATTTTTCAAAAAAATCTTTTTCCGCCGGGTAGGTTGTTGATGGCTGATTTCTTGTCCTGTGATAAAAAGCCTTCTGTTTCCATCGCCAAAGCTTTCAGGGGAGCATTTTCAACCGGTTGGCACCATTTTTGACTGAATTGCCAAAAGTCAGATTTTTTCTGAAATTGTGACCCCGGGGCTTAGGGATTTTTCAAAAAAAACTTTTTCGGCTGGTTAACTTGTTGAGGGCTGTTTTCTTGTAATGTGATAAAAAAAAACCTTCTGTTTTCATCGCCAAAGCTTTCAGGGGATCATTTGCAAGCGTTTGGCACCATTGTTGAGTGAATTGCCAAAAGTCAGATTTTTTCTGAAATTGTGACCCCGGGGCTTAGGGATTTTTCAAAAAAATCTTTTTCCGCTGGTTAACTTGTTGAGGGCTGTTTTCTTGTAATGTGATAAAAAAAACCTTCTGTTTTCATCGCCAGAAATTTCAGGGAGGCATCTGCAAACGTTTGGAACCATTTTTGAGTGAATTGCCAAAAGTCAGATTTTTTCTGAAATTGTGACCCCGGGTCGTAGGGATTTTTCAAAAAAAATCTTTTTCCGCTGGTTAACTTGTTGAGGGCTGTTTTCTTGTAATGTGATAAAAAGCCGCCTGTTCCCATCGCCAAAGCTTTCAGGGGAGCATATGCAAGCGTTTGGCACCATTTTTGAGTGAATTGCCAAAAGTCATGTTTTTTCTGAAATTCTGACCTGGGTCTTAGGGATTTTTCAAAAAAATCTTTTTCCGCCGGTTAAGTTGCTGAGGTCTGATTACTTTTCCTGTGATAAAAAGCCTTCTGTTTCGACAGCCAAAACTTTCAGAGGAGGATTTGCAACCAGTTGGCACCATTTTTGAGTGAATTGCCAAAAGTCAGATTTTTTTCTGAAATTGTGCCCCCGGGGCTTAGGTATTTTTTCAAAAAAATCTTTTTCTGCCGGTTAGGTTGTTCATGGCTGATTTCTTGTCCTGTGATTAAAAAAAACTTCTGTTTTCATCGCCAAAGCTTTCAGGGGATCATTTGCCAGCGTTTGGCACCATTTTTGAGTGAATTGCCAAAAGTCAGATTTTTGCTGAAATTGTGACCCCGGGGCTTAGGGATTTTTCAAAAAAATCTTTTTCCGCCGGTTAACTTGTTGAGGGCTGTTTTCTTGTAATGTGATAAAAAGCCTTCTGTTTCCATCGCCATAGCTTTCAGGGGAGCATTTTCAACCTGTTGGCACCATTTTTGACTGAATTGCCAAAAGTCAGATTTTTTCTGAAATTGTGACCCCGGGGCTTAGGGATTTTTCAAAAAAATCTTTTTCCGCCGGTTAACTTGTTGAGGGCTGATTTCTTGTCCTGTGATAAAAAGCCGCCTGTTTCCATCGCCAAAGCTTTCAGGGGAGCATTTGCAAGCGTTTGGCACCATTTTTGATTGAATTGCCAAAAGTCAGATTTTTTCTGAAATTGTGACCCCGGGGCTTAGGGATTTTTCAAAAAAATCTTTTTCTGCCGGTTAAGTTGCTGAGGGCTGATTTCTTGTCCTGTGATAAAAAGCCTTCCGTTTCGACAGCCAAAACTTTCAGAGGAGGATTTGCAACCAGTTGGCACCATTTTTGAGTGAATTGCCAAAAGTCAGTTTTTTTCTGAAATTGTGACCCCGGGGCTTAGGGATTTTTCAAAAAAAACTTTTTCCTCTGGGTAACTTGTTGAGGGATGTTTTCTTGTAATGTGAGAAAAAAAAAACTTCTGTTTTCATCGCCAAAGCTTTCAGGGGATCATATGCCAGCGTTTGGCACCATTTTTGAGTGAATTGCCAAAAGTCAGATTTTTTCTGAAATTGTGACCCCGGGTCTTAGGGATTTTTCAAAAAAATCTTTTTCCGCCGGTTAACTTGTTGAGGGCTGTTTTCTTGTAATGTGATAAAAAGCCTTCTGTTTCCATCGCCAAAGCTTTCAGGGGAGCATTTTCAACCTGTTGGCACCATTTTTGACTGAATTGCCAAAAGTCAGATTTTTGCTGAAATTGTGACCCCGGGGTTTAGGGATTTTTTCAAAAAAAACTTTTTTCCGCTGGTTAACTTGTTGAGGGCTGTTTTCTTGTAATGTGATAAAAAAAACCTTCTGTTTTCATCGCCAAAGCTTTCAGGGGATCATTTGCAAGCGTTTGGCACCATTTTTGAGTGAATTGCCGAAAGTCAGATTTTTTCTGAAATTGTGACCCCGGGGCTTAGGGATTTTTCAAAAAAATCTTTTTCCGCCGGGTAGGTTGTTGATGGCTGATTTCTTGTCCTGTGATAAAAAGCCTTCTGTTTCCATCGCCAAAGCTTTCAGGGGAGCATTTTCAACCGGTTGGCACCATTTTTGACTGAATTGCCAAAAGTCAGATTTTTTCTGAAATTGTGACCCCGGGGCTTAGGGATTTTTCAAAAAAAACTTTTTCGGCTGGTTAACTTGTTGAGGGCTGTTTTCTTGTAATGTGATAAAAAAAAACCTTCTGTTTTCATCGCCAAAGCTTTCAGGGGATCATTTGCAAGCGTTTGGCACCATTTTTGCGTGAATTGCCGAAAGTCAGATTTTTTCTGAAATTGTGACCCCGGGGCTTAGGGATTTTTTCAAAAAAATCTTTTTCTGCCGGTTTAATTGCTGAGGGTTGATTTCTTGTCTTGTGATAAAAAGCCTTCTGTTTCGATCGCCAAACATTTCAGGGGAGCATTTGCAAGCGTTTGGCACCATTTTTGAGTGAATTGCCAAAAGTCAGATTTTTTCTGAAATTGTGACCCCGGGGCTTAGGGATTTTTCAAAAAAATCTTTTTCCGCCGGTTAACTTTCTGAGGGCTGATTTCTTGTCCTCTGATAAAAAGCCTTCTGTTTCGACAGCCAAACCTTTCAGGGGATCATTTGCAAGCGTTTGGCACCATTTTTGAGTGAATTGCCAAAAGTCAGATTTTTGCTGAAATTGTGACCCCGGTTCTTAGGGATTTTTCAAATAAATCTTTTACCGCCGGTTAACTTGTTGAGGGCTGTTTTCTTGTAATGTGATAAAAAAAACCTTCTGTTTTCATCGCCAAAGCTTTCAGGCGATCATTTGCAAGCGTTTGGCACCATTTTTGAGTGAATTGCCGAAAGTCAGATTTTTTCTGAAATTGTGACCCCGGGGCTTAGGGATTTTTCAAAAAAATCTTTTTCTGCCGGTTAAGTTGCTGAGGGTTGATTTCTTGTCTTGTGATAAAAAGCCTTCTGTTTCGACTGCCAAACATTTCAGGGGAGCATTTGGAAGCGTTTGGCACCATTTTTGAGTGAATTGCCAAAAGTCAGATTTTTTCTAAAATTGTGACCCCGGGGCTTAGGGATTTTTCAAAAAAATCTTTTTCCGCTGGTTAACTTTCTGAGGGCTGATATCTTGTCCTGTGATAAAAAGGCTTCTGTTTCGACCGCCAAAAATTTCAGGGAGGCATTTGCAAGCGTTTGGCACCATTTTTGAGTGAATTGCCAAAAGTCAGATTTTTGCTGAAATTGTGACCCCGGGGCTTAGGGATTTTTCAAAAAAAATCTTTTTCCGCCGGTTAACTTTCTGAGGGCTGATTTCTTGTCCTGTGATAATAAGCCTTCTGTTTCGACATCAAAAACTTTCTGGGGAGCATTTGCAAGCATTTGGCACCATTTTTGAGTGAATTGCCAAAAGTCAGATTTTTTCTGAAATTGTGACCCCGGGGATTAGGGATTTTTCAAAAAAATCTTTTTCCGCCGGTTAAGTTGCTGAGGGTTGATTTCTTGTCTTGTGATAAAAAGCCTTCTGTTTCGACAGCCAAACCTTTCAGGGGAGCATTTGCAAGCGTTTGGCACCATTGTTGAGTGAATTGCCAAAAGTCAGATTTTTTCTGAAATTGTGACCCCGGGGCTTAGGGATTTTTCAAAAAAATCTTTTTCCGCCAGGTAGGTTGTTGATGGCTGATTTCTTGTCCTGTGATAAAAAGCCTTCTGTTTCGACCGCCAAAAATTTCAGGGAGGCATTTGCAAACGTTTGGAACCATTTTTGAGTGAATTGCCAAAAGTCAGATTTTTTCTGAAATTGTGACCCCGGGTCGTAGGGATTTTTCAAAAAAAATCTTTTTCCGCTGGTTAACTTGTTGAGGGCTGTTTTCTTGTAATGTGATAAAAAGCCGCCTGTTCCCATCGCCAAAGCTTTCAGGGGAGCATATGCAAGCGTTTGGCACCATTTTTGAGTGAATTGCCAAAAGTCAGATTTTTTCTGAAATTCTGACCTGGGTCTTAGGGATTTTTCAAAAAAATCTTTTTCCGCCGGTTAAGTTGCTGAGGTCTGATTACTTTTCCTGTGATAAAAAGCCTTCTGTTTCGACAGCCAAAACTTTCAGAGGAGGATTTGCAACCAGTTGGCACCATTTTTGAGTGAATTGCCAAAAGTCAGATTTTTTTCTGAAATTGTGCCCCCGGGGCTTAGGTATTTTTTCAAAAAAATCTTTTTCTGCCGGTTAGGTTGTTCATGGCTGATTTCTTGTCCTGTGATTAAAAAAAACTTCTGTTTTCATCGCCAAAGCTTTCAGGGGATCATTTGCCAGCGTTTGGCACCATTTTTGAGTGAATTGCCAAAAGTCAGATTTTTGCTGAAATTGTGACCCCGGGGCTTAGGGATTTTTCAAAAAAATCTTTTTCCGCCGGTTAACTTGTTGAGGGCTGTTTTCTTGTAATGTGATAAAAAGCCTTCTGTTTCCATCGCCATAGCTTTCAGGGGAGCATTTTCAACCTGTTGGCACCATTTTTGACTGAATTGCCAAAAGTCAGATTTTTGCTGAAATTGTGACCCCGGGGTTTAGGGATTTTTTCAAAAAAAACTTTTTCAGCTGGTTAACTTGTTGAGGGCTGTTTTCTTGTAATGTGATAAAAAAAAACCTTCTGTTTTCATCGCCAAAGCTTTCAGGGGATCATTTGCAAGCGTTTGGCACCATTTTTGAGTGAATTGCCAAAAGTCAGATTTTTTCTGAAATTGTGACCCCGGGGCTTAGGGATTTTTCAAAAAAATCTTTTTCCGCCGGTTAACTTTCTGAGGGCTGATTTCTTGTCCTGTGATAAAAAGGCTTCTGTTTCGACCGCCAAAAATTTCAGGGAGGCATTTGCAAGCGTTTGGCACCATTTTTGAGTGAATTGCCAAAAGTGAGATGTTTTCTGAAATTGTGACCCCGGGGCTTAGGGATTTTTCAAAGAAATCTTTTTCTGCCGGTTAACTTTCTGAGGGCTGATTTCTTGTCCTGTGATAAAAAGCCTTCTGTTTCGACAGCCAAACCTTTCAGGGGATCATTTGCAAGCGTTTGGCACCATTTTTGAGTGAATTGCCAAAAGTCAGATTTTTTCTGAAATTGTGACCCCGGGGCTTAGGGATTTTTCAAAAAAAACTTTTTCGGCTGGTTAACTTGTTGAGGGCTGTTTTCTTCTAATGTGATAAAAAAACCCTTCTGTTTTCATCGCCAAAGCTTTCAGGGGATCATTTGCAAGCGTTTGGCACCATTTTTGAGTGAATTGCCGAAAGTCAGTTTTTTTCGGAAATTGTGACCCCGGGGCTTAGGGATTTTTCAAAAAAATCTTTTTCTGCTGGTTAACTTGTTGAGGGCTGTTTTCTTGTAATGTGATAAAAAAAACCTTCTGTTTTCATCGCCAAAGCTTTCATGGGATCATTTGCAAGCGTTTGGCACCATTTTTGCGTGAATTGCCGAAAGTCAGATTTTTTTCTGAAATTGTGACCCCGGGGCTTAGGGATTTTTTCAAAAAAATCTTTTTCTGCTGGTTTAATTGCTGAGGGTTGATTTCTTGTCTTGTGATAAAAAGCCTTCTGTTTCGACCGCCAAACATTTCAGGGGAGCATTTGCAAGCGTTTGGCACCATTTTTGAGTGAATTGCCAAAAGTCAGATTTTTTCTGAAATTGTGACCCCGGGGCTTAGGGATTTTACAAAAAAATCTTTTTCCGCCGGTTAACTTTCTGAGGGCTGATTTCTTGTCCTATGATAAAAAGCCTTCTGTTTCGACAGCCAAACCTTTCAGGGGATCATTTGCAAGCGTTTGGCACCATTTTTGAGTGAATTGCCAAAAGTCAGATTTTTGCTGAAATTGTGACCCCGGTTCTTAGGGATTTTTCAAATAAATCTTTTACCGCCGGTTAACTTGTTGAGGGCTGTTTTCTTGTAATGTGATAAAAAAAAACCTTCTGTTTTCATCGCCAAAGCTTTCAGGGGATCATTTGCAAGCGTTTGGCACCATTTTTGAGTGAATTGCCAAAAGTCAGATTTTTGCTGAAATTGTGACCCCGGGGCTTAGGCATTTTTCAAAAAAATCTTTTTCCGCCGGTTAAGTTGCTGAGGGCTGATTTCTTGTCCTGTGATAAAAAGCCTTCTGTTTCGACAGCCAAACCTTTCAGGGGAGCATTTGCAAGCGTTTGGCACCATTTTTGAGTGAATTGCCGAAAGTCAGATTTTTTCTGAAATTGTGACCCCGGGGCTTAGGGATTTTTCAAAAAAATCTTTTTCGGCCGGTTAGCTTTCTGAGGGCTGATTTCTTGTCCTGTGATAAAAAGGATTCTGTTTCGACCGCCAAAAATTTCAGGGAGGCATTTGCAAGCGTTTGGCACCATTTTTGAGTGAATTGCCAAAAGTCAGATTTTTTCTGAAATTCTGACCCCGGGGCTTAGGGATTTTTCAAATAAAATCTTTTCCCGCCGGTTAACTTTCTGAGGGCTGATTTCTTGTCCTGTGATAATAAGCCTTCTGTTTCGACATCAAAACCTTTCTGGGGAGCATTTGCAAGCGTTTGGCACCATTTTTGATTGAATTGCCAAAAGTCAGATTTTTTCTGAAATTGTGACCTGGGGCTTAGGGATTTTTCAAAAAAATCTTTTTCGGCCGGTTAAATTTCTGAGGGCTGATTTCTTGTCCTGTGATAAAAAGCCTTCTGTTTCGACAGCCAAACCTTTCAGGGGATCATTTGCAAGCATTTGGCACCATTTTTGAGTGAATTGCCAAAAGTCAGATTTTTTCTGAAATTGTGACCCCGGGTCTTAGGGATTTTTCAAAAAAATCTTTTTCCGCTGGTTAACTTGTTGAGGGCTGTTTTCTTGTAATGTGATAAAAAAAAACTTTTTTTCATCGCCAAAGCTTTCAGGGGATCATTTGCCAGCGTTTGGCACCATTTTTGAATGAATTGCCAAAAGTCAGATTTTTTCTGAAATTGTGACCCCGGGGCTTAGGGATTTTTCAAAAAAATCTTTTTCCGCCGGTTAACTTTCTGAGGGCTGATTTCTTGTCCTATGATAAAAAGCCTTCTGTTTCGACAGCCAAACCTTTCAGGGGATCATTTGCAAGCGTTTGGCACCATTTTTGAGTGAATTGCCAAAAGTCAGATTTTTTCTGAAATTGTGACCCCAGGGCTTAGGGATTTTTCAAAAAAATCTTTTTCTGCCGGTTAAGTTGCTGAGGGCTGATTTCTTGTCCTGTGATAAAAAGCCTTCCGTTTCGACAGCCAAAGCTTTCAGGGGATCATTTGCAAGCGTTTGGCACCATTTTTGAGTGAATTGCCAAAAGTCAGATTTTTTCTGAAATTGTGACCCCGGGGCTTAGGGATTTTTCAAAAAAATCTTTTTCCGCCGATTAACTTTATGAGGGCTGATTTCTTGTCTTGTGATAAAAAGCCTTCGGTTTCGACAGCCAAACCTTTCAGGGGATCATTTGCAAGCGTTTGGCACCATTTTTGAGTGAATTGCCAAAAGTCAGATTTTTGCTGAAATTGTGACCCCGGTTCTTAGGGATTTTTCAAATAAATCTTTTACCGCCGGTTAACTTGTTGAGGGCTGTTTTCTTGTAATGTGATAAAAAGCCTTCTGTTTCCATCGCCAAAGCTTTCAGGGGAGCATTTTCAACCGGTTGGCACCATTTTTGACTGAATTGCCAAAAGTCAGATTTTTTCTGAAATTGTGACCCCGGGGCTTAGGGATTTTTTAAAAAAAACTTTTTCTGCAGGTTAACTTGTTGAGGGCTGTTTTCTTGTAATGTGATAAAAGAAACCTTCTGTTTTCATCGCCAAAGCTTTCAGGGGATCCTTTGCCAGCGTTTGGCACCATTTTTGAGTGAATTGCCGAATGTCAGATTTTTTCTGAAATTGTGACCCCGGGGCTTAGGGATTTTTCAAAAAAATCTTTTTCGGCCGGTTAACTTTCTGAGGGCTGATTTCTTGTCCTGTGATAAAAAGGCTTCTGTTTCGACCGCCAAAAATTTCAGGGAGGCATTTGCAAGCGTTTGGCACCATTTTTGAGTGAATTGCCAAAAGTCAGAAGTTTTCTGAAATTGTGACCCCGGGGCTTAGGGATTTTTCAAAAAAAATCTTTTCCTGCCGGTTAACTTTCTGAGGGCTGATTTCTTGTCCTGTGATAATAAGCCTTCTGTTTCGACATCAAAACCTTTCTGGGGAGCATTTGCAAGCGTTTGGCACCATTTTTGATTGAATTGCCAAAAGTCAGATTTTTGCTGAAATTGTGACCCCGGGGCTTAGGGATTTTTACAAAAAAAATCTTTTCCCGCCGGTTAACTTTCTGAGGGCTGATTTCTTGTCCTGTGATAATAAGCCTTCTGTTTCGACATCAAAACCTTTCTGGGGAGCATTTGCAAGCGTTTGGCACCATTTTTGAGTGAATTGACAAAAGTCAGATTTTTTCTGAAATTGTGACCCCGGGGCTTAGGGATTTTTCAAAAAAATCTGTTTCCGCCGGTTAACTTTCTGAGGGCTGATATCTTGTCCTGTGATAAAAAGGCTTCTGTTTCGACCGCCAAAAATTTCAGGGAGGCATTTGCAAGCGTTTGGCACCATTTTTGAGTGAATTGCCAAAAGTCAGATTTTTTCTGAAATTGTGACCCCGGGGCTTAGGGATTTTTCAAAAAAAATCTTTTTCCGCCGGTTAACTTTCTGAGGGCTGATTTCTTGTCCTGTGATAATAAGCCTTCTGTTTCGACATCAAAAACTTTCTGGGGAGCATTTGCAAGCATTTGGCACCATTTTTGAGTGAATTGCCAAAAGTCAGATTTTTTCTGAAATTGTGACCCCGGGGCTTAGGGATTTTTCAAAAAAATCTTTTTCCGCCGGTTAAGTTGCTGAGGGTTGATTTCTTGTCTTGTGATAAAAAGCCTTCTGTTTCGACTGCCAAACATTTCAGGGGAGCATTTGCAAGCGTTTGGCACCATTGTTGAGTGAATTGCCAAAAGTCAGATTTTTGCTGAAATTGTGACCCCGGGGTTTAGGGAATTTTCAAAAAAATCTTTTTCCGCCGGTTAACTTTCTGAGGGCTTATTTCTTGTCCTATGATAAAA
Source organism: Podarcis gaigeae (assembly GCF_964106915.1). NCBI lineage: Eukaryota > Metazoa > Chordata > Lepidosauria > Squamata > Lacertidae > Podarcis > Podarcis gaigeae. The sequence goes on from NC_139689.1 coordinate 43,135,095, forward strand.
AGCCTTCTGTTTCGACAGCCAAACCTTTCAGGGGATCATTTGCAAGCGTTTGGCACCATTTTTGAGTGAATTGCCAAAAGTCAGTTTTTTTCTGAAATTGTGACCCCGGGGCTTAGGGATTTTTCAAAAAAATCTTTTTCCGCCGGGTAGGTTGTTGATGGCTGATTTCTTGTCCTGTGATAAAAAGCCTTCTGTTTCCATCGCCAAAGCTTTCAGGGGAGCATTTTCAACCGGTTGGCACCATTTTTGACTGAATTGCCAAAAGTCAGATTTTTTCTGAAATTGTGACCCCGGGGCTTAGGGATTTTTCAAAAAAAACTTTTTCGGCTGGTTAACTTGTTGAGGGCTGTTTTCTTGTAATGTGATAAAAAAAAACCTTCTGTTTTCATCGCCAAAGCTTTCAGGGGATCATTTGCAAGCGTTTGGCACCATTTTTGCGTGAATTGCCGAAAGTCAGATTTTTTCTGAAATTGTGACCCCGGGGCTTAGGGATTTTTTCAAAAAAATCTTTTTCTGCCGGTTTAATTGCTGAGGGTTGATTTCTTGTCTTGTGATAAAAAGCCTTCTGTTTCGATCGCCAAACATTTCAGGGGAGCATTTGCAAGCGTTTGGCACCATTTTTGAGTGAATTGCCAAAAGTCAGATTTTTTCTGAAATTGTGACCCCGGGGCTTAGGGATTTTTCAAAAAAATCTTTTTCCGCCGGTTAACTTTCTGAGGGCTGATTTCTTGTCCTCTGATAAAAAGCCTTCTGTTTCGACAGCCAAACCTTTCAGGGGATCATTTGCAAGCGTTTGGCACCATTTTTGAGTGAATTGCCAAAAGTCAGATTTTTGCTGAAATTGTGACCCCGGTTCTTAGGGATTTTTCAAATAAATCTTTTACCGCCGGTTAACTTGTTGAGGGCTGTTTTCTTGTAATGTGATTAAAAAAACCTTCTGTTTTCATCGCCAAAGCTTTCAGGCGATCATTTGCAAGCGTTTGGCACCATTTTTGAGTGAATTGCCGAAAGTCAGATTTTTTCTGAAATTGTGACCCCGGGGCTTAGGGATTTTTCAAAAAAATCTTTTTCCGCCGGTTAACTTTCTGAGGGCTGATTTCTTGTCCTGTGATAAAAAGGCTTCTGTTTCGACCGCCAAAAATTTCAGGGAGGCATTTGCAAGCGTTTGGCACCATTTTTGAGTGAATTGCCAAAAGTCAGATTTTTGCTGAAATTGTGACCGCGGGGCTTAGGGATTTTTCAAAAAAAATCTTTTTCCGCCGGTTAACTTTCTGAGGGCTGATTTCTTGTCCTGTGATAATAAGCCTTCTGTTGCGACATCAAAACCTTTCTGGGGAGCATTTGCAAGCATTTCTCACCATTTTTGAGTGAATTGCCAAAAGTCAGATTTTTTTCTGAAACTGTGACCCCGGGGCTTAGGGATTTTTCAAAAAAATCTTTTTCTGCCGGTTAAGTTGCTGAGGGTTGATTTCTTGTCTTGTGATAAAAAGCCTTCTGTTTCGACTGCCAAACATTTCAGGGGAGCATTTGGAAGCGTTTGGCACCATTTTTGAGTGAATTGCCAAAAGTCAGATTTTTTCTAAAATTGTGACCCCGGGGCTTAGGGATTTTTCAAAAAAATCTTTTTCCGCTGGTTAACTTTCTGAGGGCTGATATCTTGTCCTGTGATAAAAAGGCTTCTGTTTCGACCGCCAAAAATTTCAGGGAGGCATTTGCAAGCGTTTGGCACCATTTTTGAGTGAATTGCCAAAAGTCAGATTTTTGCTGAAATTGTGACCCCGGGGCTTAGGGATTTTTCAAAAAAAATCTTTTTCCGCCGGTTAAGTTGCTGAGGGTTGATTTCTTGTCTTGTGATAAAAAGCCTTCTGTTTCGACAGCCAAACCTTTCAGGGGAGCATTTGCAAGCGTTTGGCACCATTGTTGAGTGAATTGCCAAAAGTCAGATTTTTTCTGAAATTGTGACCCCGGGGCTTAGGGATTTTTCAAAAAAATCTTTTTCCGCTGGTTAACTTGTTGAGGGCTGTTTTCTTGTAATGTGATAAAAAAAACCTTCTGTTTTCATCGCCAGAAATTTCAGGGAGGCATCTGCAAACGTTTGGAACCATTTTTGAGTGAATTGCCAAAAGTCAGATTTTTTCTGAAATTGTGACCCCGGGTCGTAGGGATTTTTCAAAAAAAATCTTTTTCCGCTGGTTAACTTGTTGAGGGCTGTTTTCTTGTAATGTGATAAAAAGCCGCCTGTTCCCATCGCCAAAGCTTTCAGGGGAGCATATGCAAGCGTTTGGCACCATTTTTGAGTGAATTGCCAAAAGTCAGATTTTTTCTGAAATTCTGACCTGGGTCTTAGGGATTTTTCAAAAAAATCTTTTTCCGCCGGTTAAGTTGCTGAGGTCTGATTACTTTTCCTGTGATAAAAAGCCTTCTGTTTCGACAGCCAAAACTTTCAGAGGAGGATTTGCAACCAGTTGGCACCATTTTTGAGTGAATTGCCAAAAGTCAGATTTTTTCTGAAATTGTGCCCCCGGGGCTTAGGTATTTTTTCAAAAAAATCTTTTTCTGCCGGTTAGGTTGTTCATGGCTGATTTCTTGTCCTGTGATTAAAAAAAACTTCTGTTTTCATCGCGAAAGCTTTCAGGGGATCATTTGCCAGCGTTTGGCACCATTTTTGAGTGAATTGCCAAAAGTCAGATTTTTGCTGAAATTGTGACCCCGGGGCTTAGGGATTTTTCAAAAAAATCTTTTTCCGCCGGTTAACTTGTTGAGGGCTGTTTTCTTGTAATGTGATAAAAAGCCTTCTGTTTCCATCGCCAAAGCTTTCAGGGGAGCATTTTCAACCTGTTGGCACCATTTTTGACTGAATTGCCAAAAGTCAGATTTTTGCTGAAATTGTGACCCCGGGGTTTAGGGATTTTTTCAAAAAAAACTTTTTCAGCTGGTTAACATGTTGAGGGCTGTTTTCTTGTAATGTGATAAAAAAAAACCTTCTGTTTTCATCGCCAAAGCTTTCAGGGGATCATTTGCAAGCGTTTGGCACCATTTTTGAGTGAATTGCCAAAAGTCAGATTTTTTCTGAAATTGTGACCCCGGGGCTTAGGGATTTTTCAAAAAAATCTTTTTCCGCCGGTTAACTTTCTGAGGGCTGATTTCTTGTCCTGTGATAAAAAGGCTTCTGTTTCGACCGCCAAAAATTTCAGGGAGGCATTTGCAAGCGTTTGGCACCATTTTTGAGTGAATTGCCAAAAGTGAGATGTTTTCTGAAATTGTGACCCCGGGGCTTAGGGATTTTTCAAAGAAATCTTTTTCTGCCGGTTAACTTTCTGAGGGCTGATTTCTTGTCCTGTGATAAAAAGCCTTCTGTTTCGACAGCCAAACCTTTCAGGGGATCATTTGCAAGCGTTTGGCACCATTTTTGAGTGAATTGCCAAAAGTCAGATTTTTTCTGAAATTGTGACCCCGGGGCTTAGGGATTTTTCAAAAAAAACTTTTTCGGCTGGTTAACTTGTTGAGGGCTGTTTTCTTCTAATGTGATAAAAACACCCTTCTGTTTTCATCGCCAAAGCTTTCAGGGGATCATTTGCAAGCGTTTGGCACCATTTTTGAGTGAATTGCCGAAAGTCAGTTTTTTTCGGAAATTGTGACCCCGGGGCTTAGGGATTTTTCAAAAAAATCTTTTTCTGCTGGTTAACTTGTTGAGGGCTGTTTTCTTGTAATGTGATAAAAAAAACCTTCTGTTTTCATCGCCAAAGCTTTCATGGGATCATTTGCAAGCGTTTGGCACCATTTTTGCGTGAATTGCCGAAAGTCAGATTTTTTTTGAAATTGTGACCCCGGGGCTTAGGGATTTTTTCAAAAAAATCTTTTTCTGCCGGTTTAATTGCTGAGGGTTGATTTCTTGTCTTGTGATAAAAAGCCTTCTGTTTCGACCGCCAAACATTTCAGGGGAGCATTTGCAAGCGTTTGGCACCATTTTTGAGTGAATTGCCAAAAGTCAGATTTTTTCTGAAATTGTGACCCCGGGGCTTAGGGATTTTACAAAAAAATCTTTTTCCGCCGGTTAACTTTCTGAGGGCTGATTTCTTGTCCTATGATAAAAAGCCTTCTGTTTCGACAGCCAAACCTTTCAGGGGATCATTTGCAAGCGTTTGGCACCATTTTTGAGTGAATTGCCAAAAGTCAGATTTTTGCTGAAATTGTGACCCCGGTTCTTAGGGATTTTTCAAATAAATCTTTTACCGCCGGTTAACTTGTTGAGGGCTGTTTTCTTGTAATGTGATAAAAAAAAACCTTCTGTTTTCATCGCCAAAGCTTTCAGGGGATCATTTGCAAGCGTTTGGCACCATTTTTGAGTGAATTGCCAAAAGTCAGATTTTTGCTGAAATTGTGACCCCGGGGCTTAGGCATTTTTCAAAAAAATCTTTTTCCGCCGGTTAAGTTGCTGAGGGCTGATTTCTTGTCCTGTGATAAAAAGCCTTCTGTTTCGACAGCCAAACCTTTCAGGGGAGCATTTGCAAGCGTTTGGCACCATTTTTGAGTGAATTGCCGAAAGTCAGATTTTTTCTGAAATTGTGACCCCGGGGCTTAGGGATTTTTCAAAAAAATCTTTTTCGGCCGGTTAACTTTCTGAGGGCTGATTTCTTGTCCTGTGATAAAAAGGATTCTGTTTCGACCGCCAAAAATTTCAGGGAGGCATTTGCAAGCGTTTGGCACCATTTTTGAGTGAATTGCCAAAAGTCAGATTTTTTCTGAAATTCTGACCCCGGGGCTTAGGGATTTTTCAAATAAAATCTTTTCCCGCCGGTTAACTTTCTGAGGGCTGATTTCTTGTCCTGTGATAATAAGCCTTCTGTTTCGACATCAAAACCTTTCTGGGGAGCATTTGCAAGCGTTTGGCACCATTTTTGATTGAATTGCCAAAAGTCAGATTTTTTCTGAAATTGTGACCCCAGGGCTTAGGGATTTTTCAAAAAAATCTTTTTCTGCCGGTTAAGTTGCTGAGGGCTGATTTCTTGTCCTGTGATAAAAAGCCTTCCGTTTCGACAGCCAAAGCTTTCAGGGGATCATTTGCAAGCGTTTGGCACCATTTTTGAGTGAATTGCCAAAAGTCAGATTTTTTCTGAAATTGTGACCCCGGGGCTTAGGGATTTTTCAAAAAAATCTTTTTCCGCCGATTAACTTTATGAGGGCTGATTTCTTGTCTTGTGATAAAAAGCCTTCGGTTTCGACAGCCAAACCTTTCAGGGGATCATTTGCCAGCGTTTGGCACCATTTTTGAGTGAATTGCCAAAAGTCAGATTTTTGCTGAAATTGTGACCCCGGGGCTTAGGGATTTTTCAAAAAAATCTTTTTCCGCCGGTTAACTTGTTGAGGGCTGTTTTCTTGTAATGTGATAAAAAGCCTTCTGTTTCCATCGCCAAAGCTTTCAGGGGAGCATTTTCAACCGGTTGGCACCATTTTTGACTGAATTGCCAAAAGTCAGATTTTTTCTGAAATTGTGACCCCGGGGCTTAGGGATTTTTAAAAAAAAACTTTTTCTGCAGGTTAACTTGTTGAGGGCTGTTTTCTTGTAATGTGATAAAAGAAACCTTCTGTTTTCATCGCCAAAGCTTTCAGGGGATCCTTTGCCAGCGTTTGGCACCATTTTTGAGTGAATTGCCGAATGTCAGATTTTTTCTGAAATTGTGACCCCGGGGCTTAGGGATTTTTCAAAAAAATCTTTTTCGGCCGGTTAACTTTCTGAGGGCTGATTTCTTGTCCTGTGATAAAAAGGCTTCTGTTTCGACCGCCAAAAATTTCAGGGAGGCATTTGCAAGCGTTTGGCACCATTTTTGAGTGAATTGCCAAAAGTCAGAAGTTTTCTGAAATTGTGACCCCGGGGCTTAGGGATTGTTCAAAAAAAATCTTTTCCCGCCGGTTAACTTTCTGAGGGCTGATTTCTTGTCCTGTGATAATAAGCCTTCTGTTTCGACATCAAAACCTTTCTGGGGAGCATTTGCAAGCGTTTGGCACCATTTTTGATTGAATTGCCAAAAGTCAGATTTTTTCTGAAATTGTGACCCCGGGGCTTAGGGATTTTTCAAATAAATCTTTTACCGCCGGTTAACTTGTTGAGGGCTGTTTTCTTGTAATGTGATAAAAAGCCTTCTGTTTCGACATCAAAACATTTCAGGGGAGCATTTGCAAGCGTTTGGCACCATTGTTGAGTGAATTGCCAAAAGTCAGATTTTTGCTGAAATTGTGACCCCGGGGTTTAGGGAATTTTCAAAAAAATCTTTTTCCGCCGGTTAACTTTCTGAGGGCTTATTTCTTGTCCTATGATAAAAAGCCTTCTGTTTCGACAGCCAAACCTTTCAGGGGATCATTTGCAAGCGTTTGGCACCATTTTTGAGTGAATTGCCAAAAGTCAGATTTTTTCTGAAATTGTGACCCCGGTTCTTAGGGATTTTTCAAATAAATCTTTTACCGCTGGTTAACTTGTTGAGGGCTGTTTTCTTGTAATGTGATAAAAAGCCTTCTGTTTCCATCGCCAAAGCTTTCAGGGGAGCATTTTCAACCGGTTGGCACCATTTTTGACTGAATTGCCAGAAGTCAGATTTTTGCTGAAATTGTGACCCCGGGGCTTAGGGATTTTTCAAAAAAAAACTTTTTCCGCTGGTTAACTTTCTGAGGGCTGATTTCTTGTCCTGTGATAAAAAGGCTTCTGTTTCGACCGCCAAAAATTTCAGGGAGGCATTTGCAAGCGTTTGGCACCATTTTTGAGTGAATTGCCGAAAGTCAGATTTTTTCTGAAATTGTGACCCCGGGGCTTAGGGATTTTTCAAAAAAATCTTTTTCCGCTGGTTAACTTGTTGAGGGCTGTTTTCTTGTAATGTGATAAAAAAACCTTCTGTTTTCATCAACAAAGTTTTCAGGGGATCATTTGCAAGGGTTTGGCACCATTTTTGAGTGAATTGCCAGAAGTCAGATTTTTGCTGAAATTGTGACCCCGGGGCTTAGGGATTTTTCAAAAAAATCTTTTTCCGCCGGTTAACTTTCTGAGGGCTGATTTCTTGTCCTGTGATAATAAGCCTTCTGTTTCGACATCAAAACCTTTCTGGGGAGCATTTTCAACCTGTTGGCACCATTTTTGAGTGAATTGCCAAAAGTCAGATTTTTTCTGAAATTGTGACCCCGGGGCTTAGGGATTTTTTCAAAAAAATCTTTTTCCGCCGGTTAGGTTGTTGATGGCTGATTTCTTGTCTTGTGATAAAAAGCCTTCGGTTTCGACAGCCAAACCTTTCAGGGGATCATTTGCAAGCGTTTGGCACCATTTTTGAGTGAATTGCCAAAAGTCAGATTTCTGCTGAAATTGTGACCCCGGGTCTTAGCGATTTTTCAAAAAAATCTTTTTCCGCCGGTTAACTTGTTGAGGGCTGTTTTCTTGTAATGTGATAAAAAGCCTTCTGTTTCCATCGCCAAAGCTTTCAGGGGAGCATTTGCAAGCGTTTGGCACCATTTTTGAGTGAATTGCCAAAAGTCAGATTTTTTCTGAAATTGTGACCCCGGGGCTTAGGGAATTTTCAAAAAAATCTTTTTCCGCCGGTTAACTTTCTGAGGGCTTATTTCTTGTCCTGTGATAAAAAGCCTTCTGTTTCGACAGCCAAACCTTTCAGGGGATCATTTGCAAGCGTTTGGCACCATTTTTGAGTGAATTGCCAAAAGTCAGATTTTTGCTGAAATTGTGACCCCGGTTCTTAGGGATTTTTCAAATAAATCTTTTACCGCTGGTTAACTTGTTGAGGGCTGTTTTCTTGTAATGTGATAAAAAGCCTTCTGTTTCCATCGCCAAAGCTTTCAGGGGAGCATTTTCAACCGGTTGGCACCATTTTTGACTGAATTGCCAAAAGTCAGATTTTTTCTTAAATCTGGGGCTTAGGGATTTTTCAAAAAAAACTTTTTCTGCTGGTTAACTTGTTGAGGGCTGTTTTCTTGTAATGTGATAAAAAAAACCTTCTGTTTTCATCGCCAAAGCTTTCAGGGGATCATTTGCAAGCGTTTGGCACCATTTTTGAGTGAATTGCCGAAAGTCAGATTTTTTCTGAAATTGTGACCCCGGGGCTTAGGGATTTTTCAAAAAAATCTTTTTCTGCTGGTTAACTTTCTGAGGGCTGATTTCTTGTCCTGTGATAAAAAGGCTTCTGTTTCGACCGCCAAAAATTTCAGGGAGGCATTTGCAAGCGTTTGGCACCATTTTTGAGTGAATTGCCAAAAGTCAGATTTTTTCTGAAATTGTGACCCCGGGGCTTAGGGATTTTTCAAAAAAATCTTTTTCCGCTGGTTAAATTTCTGAGGGCTGATTTCTTGTCCTGTGATAAAAAGCCTTCGGTTTCGACAGCCAAACCTTTCAGGGGAGCATTTTCAACCTGTTGGCACCATTCTTGAGTGAATTGCCAAAAGTCAGATTTTTGCTGAAATTGTGACCCGGGGTCTTAGGGATTTTTCAAAAAACTCTTTTTCCGCCGGTTAACTTGTTGAGGGCTGTTTTCTTGTCCTGTGATAAAAAGCCTTATGTTTCCATCGCCAAAGCTTTCAGGGGTGCATTTTCAACCTGTTGGCACCATTTTTCAGTGAATTGCCAAAAGTCAGATTTTGGCTGAAATTGTGACCCCGGGGCTTAGGGATTTTTCAAAAAAATCTTTTTCCACCGGTTAACTTTCTGAGGGCTGATTTCTTGTCCTGTGATAAAAAGCCTTCTGTTTCGACAGCCAAACCTTTCAGGGGATCATTTGCAAGCGTTTGGCACCATTTTTGAGTGAATTGCTAAAAGTCAGATTTTTGCTGAAATTGTGACCTCGGGTCTTAGGGAATTTTCAAAAACATCTTTTTCCGCCGGTCAACTTGTTGAGGGCTGTTTTCTTGTAATGTGATAAAAAGCCTTCTGTTTCCATCGCCAAAGCTTTCAGGGGAGCATTTTCAACCTGTTGGCACCATTTTTGAGTGAATTGCCAAAAGTCAGATTTTTGCTGAAATTGTGACCGGGGCTTAGGGATTTTTTCAAAAAAAACTTTTGATGCCGGTTTAGTTGCTGAGGGTTGATTTCTTGTCTTGTGATAAAAAGCCTTCTGTTTCGACCGCCAAAGATTTCAGGGGAGCATTTGCAAGCGTTTGGCACCATATTTGAGTGAATTGCCAAAAGTCAGATTTTTTCTGAAATTGTGACCCCGGGGCTTAGGGATTTTTCAAAAAAATCTTTTTCCGCCGGGTAGGTTGTTGATGGCTGATTTCTTGTAATGTGATAAAAAGCCTTCCGTTTCGACAGCCAAACATTTCATGGGAACATTTGCAAGCGTTTGGCACCATTTCTGAGTGAATTGGCAAACGTCAGATTTTTGCTGAAATTGTGACTCCGGGGCTTAGGGATTTTTTCAAAAAAATCTTTTTCCGCCGGTTAACTTTCTCAGGGCTGATTTCTCGTCCTGTGATAAAAAGCCTTCTGTTTCGACAGCCAAACCTTTCAGGGGATCATTTGCAAGCGTTTGGCACCATTTTTGAGTGAATTGCCAAAAGTCAGATTTTTTCTGAAATTGTGACCCCGGGGCTTAGGGATTTTTCAAAAAAATCTTTTTCCGCCGGGTAGGTTGTTGATGGCTGATTTCTTGTAATGTGATAAAAAGCCTTCCGTTTCAACAGCCAAACATTTCATGGGAACATTTGCAAGCGTTTGGCACCATTTCTGAGTGAACTGGCAAACGTAAGATTTTTGCTGAAATTGTGACTCCGGGGCTTAGGGATTTTTTCAAAAAAATCTTTTTCCGCCGGTTAACTTTCTGAGGGCTGATTTCTTGTCCTGTGATAAAAAGCCTTCTGTTTCGACAGCCAAACCTTTCAGGGGATCATTTGCAAGCGTTTGGCACCATTTTTGAGTGAATTGCCAAAAGTCAGATTTTTGCTGAAATTGTGACCCCGGTTCTTAGGGATTTTTCAAATAAATCTTTTACCGCCGGTTAACTTGTTGAGGGCTGTTTTCTTGTAATGTGATAAAAAAAAACCTTCTGTTTTCATCGCCAAAGCTTTCAGGGGATCATTTGCAAGCGTTTGGCACCATTTTTGAGTGAATTGCCAAAAGTCAGATTTTTGCTGAAATTGTGACCCCGGGGCTTAGGCATTTTTCAAAAAAATCTTTTTCCGCCGGTTAAGTTGCTGAGGGCTGATTTCTTGTCCTGTGATAAAAAGCCTTCTGTTTCGACAGCCAAACCTTTCAGGGGAGCATTTGCAAGCGTTTGGCACCATTTTTGAGTGAATTGCCAAAAGTCAGATTTTTTCTGAAATTGTGACCCCGGGGCTTAGGGATTTTTCAAAAAAATCTTTTTCCGCCGGTTAACTTTCTGAGGGCTGATTTCTTGTCCTATGATAAAAAGCCTTCTGTTTCGACAGCCAAACCTTTCAGGGGATCATTTGCAAGCGTTTGGCACCATTTTTGAGTGAATTGCCAAAAGTCAGATTTTTTCTGAAATTGTGACCTTAGGGATTTTTCAAAAAAATCTTTTTCTGCCGGTTAACTTTCTGAGGGCTGATTTCTTGTCCTGTGATAATGATAAAAAGCCTTCCGTTTCGACAGCCAAAGCTTTCAGGGGATTCATTTGCAAGCGTTTGGCACCATTTTTGAGTGAATTTCCAAAAGTCTGATTTTTCTGAAATTGTGACCCCGGGGCTTAGGGATTTTTCAAAAAAAACTTTTTCTTGCTGGTTAACTTGTTTAGGGCTGTTTTCTTGTAATGTGATTAAAAAAAACTTCTGTTTTCATCGCCAAAGCTTTCAGGGGATCATTTGCCAGCGTTTGGCACCATTTTTGAGTGAATTGCCAAAAGTCAGATTTTTTCTGAAATTGTGACCCCGGGGCTTAGGGATTTTCAAAAAAACTTTTTCTGCTGGTTAACTTGTTTAGGGCTGTTTTCTTGTAATGTGATAAAAAAAAACTTCTGTTTTCATCGCCAAAGCTTTCAGGGGATCATTTGCAGCGTTTGGCACCATTTTTGAGTGAATTGCCAAAAGTCAGATTTTTTCTGAAATTGTGACCCCAGGGCTTAGGGATTTTTCAAAAAAATCTTTTTCCGCCGGTTAACTTTCTGAGGGCTGATTTCTTGTCCTATGATAAAAAGGCTGCTGTTTCGACATCAAAACCTTTCTGGGGAGCATTTTCAACCAGTTGGCACCATTTTTGAGTGAATTGCCAAAAGTCAGATTTTTGCTGAAATTGTGCCCCCGGGGCTTAGGGATTTTTCAAAAAATCTTTTTCCGCCGGGCAGGTTGTTGATGGCTGATTTCTTGTAATGTGATAAAAAACGTTCCGTTTCGACAGCCAAACATTTCAGGGGATCATTTGCAAGCGTTTGGCACCATTTTTGAGTGAATTGCCAAAAGTCAGATTTTTTCTGAAATTGTGACCCCGGGGCTTAGGGATTTTTCAAAAAAATCTTTTTCCGCCCGGTTAACTTTCTGAGGGCTGATTTCTTGTCCTATGATAAAAAGGCTGCTGTTTCGACATCAAACCTTTCTGGGGAGCATTTTCAACCAGTTGGCACCATTTTTGAGTGAATTGCCAAAAGTCAGATTTTTGCTGAAATTGTGCCCCCGGGGCTTAGGGATTTTTTCAAAAAAATCTTTTTCCGCCGGGCAGGTTGTTGATGGCTGATTTCTTGTAATGTGATAAAAAACTTCCGTTTCGACAGCCAAACATTTCAGGGGATCATTTGCAAGCGTTTGGCACCATTTTTGAGTGAATTGCCAAAAGTCAGATTTTTTCTGAAATTGTGACCCCGGGGCTTAGGGATTTTTCAAAAAAATCTTTTTCCGCCGGTTAAACTTTCTGAGGGCTGATTTCTTGTCCTATGATAAAAAGCCTTCTGTTTCGACAGCCAAACCTTTCAGGGGATCATTTGCAAGCGTTTGGCACCATTTTGAGTGAATTGCCAAAAGTCAGATTTTTTCTGAAATTGTGACCTTAGGGATTTTTCAAAAAAATCTTTTTCTGTCGGTTAACTTTCTGAGGGCTGATTTCTTGTCCTGTGATAAAAAGCCTTCCGTTTCGACAGCCAAAGCTTTCAGGGGATCATTTGCAAGCGTTTGGCACCATTTTTGAGTGAATTGCCAAAAGTCAGATTTTTTCTGAAATTGTGACCCCGGGGCTTAGGGATTTTTCAAAAAAATCTTTTTCCGCCGGGTAGGTTGTTGATGGCTGATTTCTTGTAATGTGATAAAAAGCCTTCCGTTTCGACAGCCAAACATTTCATGGGAACATTTGCAAGCGTTTGGCACCATTTCTGAGTGAATTGGCAAACGTCAGATTTTTGCTGAAATTGTGACTCCGGGGCTTAGGGATTTTTACAAAAAAATCTTTTTCCGCCGGTTAACTTTCTGAGGGCTGATTTCTTGTCCTGTGATAAAAAGCCTTCTGTTTCGACAGCCAAACCTTTCAGGGGATCATTTGCAAGCGTTTGGCACCATTTTTGAGTGAATTGCCAAAAGTCAGATTTTTTGCTGAAATTGTGACCCCGGTTCTTAGGGATTTTTCAAATAAATCTTTTACCGCCGGTTAACTTGTTGAGGGCTGTTTTCTTGTAATGTGATAAAAAAAAACCTTCTGTTTTCATCGCCAAAGCTTTCAGGGGATCATTTGCAAGCGTTTGGCACCATTTTTGAGTGAATTGCCAAAAGTCAGATTTTTGCTGAAATTGTGACCCCGGGGCTTAGGCATTTTTCAAAAAAATCTTTTTCCGCCGGTTAAGTTGCTGAGGGCTGATTTCTTGTCCTGTGATAAAAAGCCTTCTGTTTCGACAGCCAAACCTTTCAGGGGATCATTTGCAAGCGTTTGGCACCATTTTTGAGTGAATTGCCAAAAGTCAGATTTTTTCTGAAATTGTGACCTTAGGGATTTTTCAAAAAAATCTTTTTCTGCCGGTTAACTTTCTGAGGGCTGATTTCTTGTCCTGTGATAAAAAGCCTTCCGTTTCGACAGCCAAAGCTTTCAGGGGATCATTTGCAAGCGTTTGGCACCATTTTTGAGTGAATTGCCAAAAGTCAGATTTTTTCTGAAATTGTGACCCCGGGGCTTAGGGATTTTTCAAAAAAATCTTTTTCCGCCGATTAACTTTATGAGGGCTGATTTCTTGTCTTGTGATAAAAAGCCTTCGGTTTCGACAGCCAAACCTTTCAGGGGATCATTTGCAAGCGTTTGGCACCATTTTTGAGTGAATTGCCAAAAGTCAGATTTTTGCTGAAATTGTGACCCCGGTTCTTAGGGATTTTTCAAATAAATCCTTTACCGCCGGTTAACTTGTTGAGGGCTGTTTTCTTGTAATGTGATAAAAAGCCTTCTGTTTCCATCGCCAAAGCTTTCAGGGGATCATTTGCAAGCGTTTGGCACCATTTTTGACTGAATTGCCAAAAGTCAGATTTTTTCTGAAATTGTGACCCCGGGGCTTAGGGATTTTTTTAAAAAAACTTTTTCTGCAGGTTAACTTGTTGAGGGCTGTTTTCTTGTAATGTGATAAAAGAAACCTTCTGTTTTCATCGCCAAAGCTTTCAGGGGATCCTTTGCCAGCGTTTGGCACCATTTTTGAGTGAATTGCCGAATGTCAGATTTTTTCTGAAATTGTGACCCCGGGGCTTAGGGATTTTTCAAAAAAATCTTTTTCGGCCGGTTAACTTTCTGAGGGCTGATTTCTTGTCCTGTGATAAAAAGGCTTCTGTTTCGACCGCCAAAAATTTCAGGGAGGCATTTGCAAGCGTTTGGCACCATTTTTGAGTGAATTGCCAAAAGTCAGAAGTTTTCTGAAATTGTGACCCCGGGGCTTAGGGATTTTTCAAAAAAAATCTTTTCCCGCCGGTTAACTTTCTGAGGGCTGATTTCTTGTCCTGTGATAATAAGCCTTCTGTTTCGACATCAAAACCTTTCTGGGGAGCATTTGCAAGCGTTTGGCACCATTTTTGATTGAATTGCCAAAAGTCAGATTTTTGCTGAAATTGTGACCCCGGGGCTTAGGGATTTTTACAAAAAAAATCTTTTCCCGTCGGTTAACTTTCTGAGGGCTGATTTCTTGTCCTGTGATAATAAGCCTTCTGTTTCGACATCAAAACCTTTCTGGGGAGCATTTGCAAGCGTTTGGCACCATTTTTGAGTGAATTGACAAAAGTCAGATTTTTTCTGAAATTGTGACCCCGGGGCTTCGGGATTTTTCAAAAAAATCTGTTTCCGCCGGTTAACTTTCTGAGGGCTGATATCTTGTCCTGTGATAAAAAGGCTTCTGTTTCGACCGCCAAAAATTTCAGGGAGGCATTTGCAAGCGTTTGGCACCATTTTTGAGTGAATTGCCAAAAGTCAGATTTTTTCTGAAATTGTGACCCCGGGGCTTAGGGATTTTTCAAAAAAAATCTTTTTCCGCCGGTTAACTTTCTGAGGGCTGATTTCTTGTCCTGTGATAATAAGCCTTCTGTTTCGACATCAAAAACTTTCTGGGGAGCATTTGCAAGCATTTGGCACCATTTTTGAGCGAATTGCCAAAAGTCAGATTTTTTCTGAAATTGTGACCCCGGGGCTTAGGGATTTTTCAAAAAAATCTTTTTCCGCCGGTTAAGTTGCTGAGGGTTGATTTCTTGTCTTGTGATAAAAAGCCTTCTGTTTCGACTGCCAAACATTTCAGGGGAGCATTTGCAAGCGTTTGGCACCATTGTTGAGTGAATTGCCAAAAGTCAGATTTTTGCTGAAATTGTGACCCCGGGGTTTAGGGAATTTTCAAAAAAATCTTTTTCCGCCGGTTAACTTTCTGAGGGCTTATTTCTTGTCCTATGATAAAAAGCCTTCTGTTTCGACAGCCAAACCTTTCAGGGGATCATTTGCAAGCGTTTGGCACCATTTTTGAGTGAATTGCCAAAAGTCAGATTTTTTCTGAAATTGTGACCCCGGTTCTTAGGGATTTTTCAAATAAATCTTTTACCGCTGGTTAACTTGTTGAGGGCTGTTTTCTTGTAATGTGATAAAAAGCCTTCTGTTTCCATCGCCAAAGCTTTCAGGGGAGCATTTTCAACCGGTTGGCACCATTTTTGACTGAATTGCCAGAAGTCAGATTTTTGCTGAAATTGTGACCCCGGGGCTTAGGGATTTTTCAAAAAAAAACTTTTTCCGCTGGTTAACTTTCTGAGGGCTGATTTCTTGTCCTGTGATAAAAAGGCTTCTGTTTCGACCGCCAAAAATTTCAGGGAGGCATTTGCAAGCGTTTGGCACCATTTTTGAGTGAATTGCCAAAAGTCAGATTTTTTCTGAAATTGTGACCCCGGGGCTTAGGGATTTTTCAAAAAAATCTTTTTCCGCTGGTTAACTTGTTGAGGGCTGTTTTCTTGTAATGTGATAAAAAAACCTTCTGTTTTCATCAACAAAGTTTTCAGGGGATCATTTGCAAGCGTTTGGCACCATTTTTGAGTGAATTGCCAGAAGTCAGATTTTTGCTGAAATTGTGACCCCGGGGCTTAGGGATTTTTCAAAAAAATCTTTTTCCGCCGGGTAGGTTGTTGATGGCTGATTTCTTGTCCTGTGATAATAAGCCTTCTGTTTCGACATCAAAACCTTTCTGGGGAGCATTTTCAACCTGTTGGCACCATTTTTGAGTGAATTGCCAAAAGTCAGATTTTTTCTGAAATTGTGACCCCGGGGCTTAGGGATTTTTTCAAAAAAATCTTTTTCCGCCGGTTAGGTTGTTGATGGCTGATTTCTTGTCTTGTGATAAAAAGCCTTCGGTTTCGACAGCCAAACCTTTCAGGGGATCATTTGCAAGCGTTTGGCACCATTTTTGAGTGAATTGCCAAAAGTCAGATTTCTGCTGAAATTGTGACCCCGGGTCTTAGCGATTTTTCAAAAAAATCTTTTTCCGCCGGTTAACTTGTTGAGGGCTGTTTTCTTGTAATGTGATAAAAAGCCTTCTGTTTCCATCGCCAAAGCTTTCAGGGGAGCATTTGCAAGCGTTTGGCACCATTTTTGAGTGAATTGCCAAAAGTCAGATTTTTTCTGAAATTGTGACCCCGGGGCTTAGGGAATTTTCAAAAAAATCTTTTTCCGCCGGTTAACTTTCTGAGGGCTTATTTCTTGTCCTGTGATAAAAAGCCTTCTGTTTCGACAGCCAAACCTTTCAGGGGATCATTTGCAAGCGTTTGGCACCATTTTTGAGTGAATTGCCAAAAGTCAGATTTTTGCTGAAATTGTGACCCCGGTTCTTAGGGATTTTTCAAATAAATCTTTTACCGCTGGTTAACTTGTTGAGGGCTGTTTTCTTGTAATGTGATAAAAAGCCTTCTGTTTCCATCGCCAAAGCTTTCAGGGGAGCATTTTCAACCGGTTGGCACCATTTTTGACTGAATTGCCGAAAGTCAGATTTTTTCTTAAATCTGGGGCTTAGGGATTTTTCAAAAAAAACTTTTTCTGCTGGTTAACTTGTTGAGGGCTGTTTTCTTGTAATGTGATAAAAAAAACCTTCTGTTTTCATCGCCAAAGCTTTCAGGGGATCATTTGCAAGCGTTTGGCACCATTTTTGAGTGAATTGCCGAAAGTCAGATTTTTTCTGAAATTGTGACCCCGGGGCTTAGGGATTTTTCAAAAAAATCTTTTTCTGCTGGTTAACTTTCTGAGGGCTGATTTCTTGTCCTGTGATAAAAAGGCTTCTGTTTCGACCGCCAAAAATTTCAGGGAGGCATTTGCAAGCGTTTGGCACCATTTTTGAGTGAATTGCCAAAAGTCAGATTTTTTCTGAAATTGTGACCCCGGGGCTTAGGGATTTTTCAAAAAAATCTTTTTCCGCTGGTTAAATTTCTGAGGGCTGATTTCTTGTCCTGTGATAAAAAGCCTTCGGTTTCGACAGCCAAACCTTTCAGGGGAGCATTTTCAACCTGTTGGCACCATTCTTGAGTGAATTGCCAAAAGTCAGATTTTTGCTGAAATTGTGACCCGGGGTCTTAGGGATTTTTCAAAAAACTCTTTTTCCGCCGGTTAACTTGTTGAGGGCTGTTTTCTTGTCCTGTGATAAAAAGCCTTATGTTTCCATCGCCAAAGCTTTCAGGGGTGCATTTTCAACCTGTTGGCACCATTTTTCAGTGAATTGCCAAAAGTCAGATTTTGGCTGAAATTGTGACCCCGGGGCTTAGGGATTTTTCAAAAAAATCTTTTTCCACCGGTTAACTTTCTGAGGGCTGATTTCTTGTCCTGTGATAAAAAGCCTTCTGTTTCGACAGCCAAACCTTTCAGGGGATCATTTGCAAGCGTTTGGCACCATTTTTGAGTGAATTGCTAAAAGTCAGATTTTTGCTGAAATTGTGACCTCGGGTCTTAGGGAATTTTCAAAAACATCTTTTTCCGCCGGTCAACTTGTTGAGGGCTGTTTTCTTGTAATGTGATAAAAAGCCTTCTGTTTCCATCGCCAAAGCTTTCAGGGGAGCATTTTCAACCTGTTGGCACCATTTTTGAGTGAATTGCCAAAAGTCAGATTTTTGCTGAAATTGTGACCGGGGCTTAGGGATTTTTTCAAAAAAAACTTTTGATGCCGGTTTAGTTGCTGAGGGTTGATTTCTTGTCTTGTGATAAAAAGCCTTCTGTTTCGACCGCCAAAGATTTCAGGGGAGCATTTGCAAGCGTTTGGCACCATATTTGAGTGAATTGCCAAAAGTCAGATTTTTTCTGAAATTGTGACCCCGGGGCTTAGGGATTTTTCAAAAAAATCTTTTTCCGCCGGGTAGGTTGTTGATGGCTGATTTCTTGTAATGTGATAAAAAGCCTTCCGTTTCGACAGCCAAACATTTCATGGGAACATTTGCAAGCGTTTGGCACCATTTCTGAGTGAATTGGCAAACGTCAGATTTTTGCGGAAATTGTGACTCCGGGGCTTAGGGATTTTTTCAAAAAAATCTTTTTCCGCCGGTTAACTTTCTCAGGGCTGATTTCTCGTCCTATGATAAAAAGCCTTCTGTTTCGACAGCCAAACCTTTCAGGGGATCATTTGCAAGCGTTTGGCACCATTTTTGAGTGAATTGCCAAAAGTCAGATTTTTTCTGAAATTGTGACCCCGGGGCTTAGGGATTTTTCAAAAAAATCTTTTTCCGCCGGGTAGGTTGTTGATGGCTGATTTCTTGTAATGTGATAAAAAGCCTTCCGTTTCAACAGCCAAACATTTCATGGGAACATTTGCAAGCGTTTGGCACCATTTCTGAGTGAACTGGCAAACGTAAGATTTTTGCTGAAATTGTGACTCCGGGGCTTAGGGATTTTTTCAAAAAAATCTTTTTCCGCCGGTTAACTTTCTGAGGGCTGATTTCTTGTCCTGTGATAAAAAGCCTTCTGTTTCGACAGCCAAACCTTTCAGGGGATCATTTGCAAGCGTTTGGCACCATTTTTGAGTGAATTGCCAAAAGTCAGATTTTTGCTGAAATTGTGACCCCGGTTCTTAGGGATTTTTCAAATAAATCTTTTACCGCCGGTTAACTTGTTGAGGGCTGTTTTCTTGTAATGTGATAAAAAAAAACCTTCTGTTTTCATCGCCAAAGCTTTCAGGGGATCATTTGCAAGCGTTTGGCACCATTTTTGAGTGAATTGCCAAAAGTCAGATTTTTGCTGAAATTGTGACCCCGGGGCTTAGGCATTTTTCAAAAAAATCTTTTTCCGCCGGTTAAGTTGCTGAGGGCTGATTTCTTGTCCTGTGATAAAAAGCCTTCTGTTTCGACAGCCAAACCTTTCAGGGGAGCATTTGCAAGCGTTTGGCACCATTTTTGAGTGAATTGCCAAAAGTCAGATTTTTTCTGAAATTGTGACCCCGGGGCTTAGGGATTTTTCAAAAAAATCTTTTTCCGCCGGTTAACTTTCTGAGGGCTGATTTCTTGTCCTATGATAAAAAGCCTTCTGTTTCGACAGCCAAACCTTTCAGGGGATCATTTGCAAGCGTTTGGCACCATTTTTGAGTGAATTGCCAAAAGTCAGATTTTTTCTGAAATTGTGACCTTAGGGATTTTTCAAAAAAATCTTTTTCTGCCGGTTAACTTTCTGAGGGCTGATTTCTTGTCCTGTGATAAAAAGCCTTCCGTTTCGACAGCCAAAGCTTTCAGGGGATCATTTGCAAGCGTTTGGCACCATTTTTGAGTGAATTGCCAAAAGTCAGATTTTTTCTGAAATTGTGACCCCGGGGCTTAGGGATTTTTCAAAAAAAACTTTTTCTGCTGGTTAACTTGTTTAGGGCTGTTTTCTTGTAATGTGATTAAAAAAAACTTCTGTTTTCATCGCCAAAGCTTTCAGGGGATCATTTGCCAGCGTTTGGCACCATTTTTGAGTGAATTGCCAAAAGTCAGATTTTTTCTGAAATTGTGACCCCGGGGCTTAGGGATTTTTCAAAAAAAACTTTTTCTGCTGGTTAACTTGTTTAGGGCTGTTTTCTTGTAATGTGATAAAAAAAAAACTTCTGTTTTCATCGCCAAAGCTTTCAGGGGATCATTTGCCAGCGTTTGGCACCATTTTTGAGTGAATTGCCAAAAGTCAGATTTTTTCTGAAATTGTGACCCCAGGGCTTAGGGATTTTTCAAAAAAATCTTTTTCCGCCGGTTAACTTTCTGAGGGCTGATTTCTTGTCCTATGATAAAAAGGCTGCTGTTTCGACATCAAAACCTTTCTGGGGAGCATTTTCAACCAGTTGGCACCATTTTTGAGTGAATTGCCAAAAGTCAGATTTTTGCTGAAATTGTGCCCCCGGGGCTTAGGGATTTTTTCAAAAAAATCTTTTTCCGCCGGGCAGGTTGTTGATGGCTGATTTCTTGTAATGTGATAAAAAACCTTCCGTTTCGACAGCCAAACATTTCAGGGGATCATTTGCAAGCGTTTGGCACCATTTTTGAGTGAATTGCCAAAAGTCAGATTTTTTCTGAAATTGTGACCCCGGGGCTTAGGGATTTTTCAAAAAAATCTTTTTCCGCCGGTTAACTTTCTGAGGGCTGATTTCTTGTCCTATGATAAAAAGGCTGCTGTTTCGACATCAAAACCTTTCTGGGGAGCATTTTCAACCAGTTGGCACCATTTTTGAGTGAATTGCCAAAAGTCAGATTTTTGCTGAAATTGTGCCCCCGGGGCTTAGGGATTTTTTCAAAAAAATCTTTTTCCGCCGGGCAGGTTGTTGATGGCTGATTTCTTGTAATGTGATAAAAAACCTTCCGTTTCGACAGCCAAACATTTCAGGGGATCATTTGCAAGCGTTTGGCACCATTTTTGAGTGAATTGCCAAAAGTCAGATTTTTTCTGAAATTGTGACCCCGGGGCTTAGGGATTTTTCAAAAAAATCTTTTTCCGCCGGTTAACTTTCTGAGGGCTGATTTCTTGTCCTATGATAAAAAGCCTTCTGTTTCGACAGCCAAAGCTTTCAGGGGATCATTTGCAAGCGTTTGGCACCATTTTTGAGTGAATTGCCAAAAGTCAGATTTTTTCTGAAATTGTGACCTTAGGGATTTTTCAAAAAAATCTTTTTCTGTCGGTTAACTTTCTGAGGGCTGATTTCTTGTCCTGTGATAAAAAGCCTTCCGTTTCGACAGCCAAAGCTTTCAGGGGATCATTTGCAAGCGTTTGGCACCATTTTTGAGTGAATTGCCAAAAGTCAGATTTTTTCTGAAATTGTGACCTTAGGGATTTTTCAAAAAAATCTTTTTCTGTCGGTTAACTTTCTGAGGGCTGATTTCTTGTCCTGTGATAAAAAGCCTTCCGTTTCGACAGCCAAAGCTTTCAGGGGATCATTTGCAAGCGTTTGGCACCATTTCTGAGTGAATTGGCAAACGTCAGATTTTTGCTGAAATTGTGACTCCGGGGCTTAGGGATTTTTACAAAAAAATCTTTTTCCGCCGGTTAACTTTCTGAGGGCTGATTTCTTGTCCTGTGATAAAAAGCCTTCTGTTTCGACAGCCAAACCTTTCAGGGGATCATTTGCAAGCGTTTGGCACCATTTTTGAGTGAATTGCCAAAAGTCAGATTTTTGCTGAAATTGTGCCCCCGGTTCTTAGGGATTTTTCAAATAAATCTTTTACCGCCGGTTAACTTGTTGAGGGCTGTTTTCTTGTAATGTGATAAAAAAAAAACCTTCTGTTTTCATCGCCAAAGGTTTCAGGGGATCATTTGCAAGCGTTTGGCACCATTTTTGAGTGAATTGCCAAAAGTCAGATTTTTGCTGAAATTGTGACCCCGGGGCTTAGGCATTTTTCAAAAAAATCTTTTTCCGCCGGTTAAGTTGCTGAGGGCTGATTTCTTGTCCTGTGATAAAAAGCCTTCTGTTTCGACAGCCAAACCTTTCAGGGGATCATTTGCAAGCGTTTGGCACCATTTTTGAGTGAATTGCCAAAAGTCAGATTTTTTCTGAAATTGTGACCTTAGGGATTTTTCAAAAAAATCTTTTTCTGCCGGTTAACTTTCTGAGGGCTGATTTCTTGTCCTGTGATAAAAAGCCTTCCGTTTCGACAGCTAAAGCTTTCAGGGGATCATTTGCAAGCGTTTGGCACCATTTTTGAGTGAATTGCCAAAAGTCAGATTTTTTCTGAAATTGTGACCCCGGGGCTTAGGGATTTTTCAAAAAAACCTTTTTCTGCTGGTTAACTTGTTGAGGGCTGTTTTCTTGTAATGTGATAAAAAAAAACTTCTGTTTTCATCGCCAAAGCTTTCAGGGGATCATTTGCCAGCGTTTGGCACCATTTTTGAGTGAATTGCCAAAAGTCAGGTTTTTTCTGAAATTGTGACCCCGGGGCTTAGGGATTTTTCAAAAAAATCTTTTTCCGCCGGTTAACTTTCTGAGGGCTGATTTCTTGTCCTATGATAAAAAGGCTTCTGTTTCGACATCAAAACCTTTCTGGGGAGCATTTTCAACCAGTTGGCACCATTTTTGAGTGAATTGCCAAAAGTCAGATTTTTGCTGAAATTGTGCCCCCGGGGCTTAGGGATTTTTTCAAAAAAATCTTTTTCCGCCGGGTAGGTTGTTGATGGCTGATTTCTTGTAATGTGATAAAAAACCTTCCGTTTCGACAGCCAAACATTTCAGGGGAACATTTGCAAGCGTTTGGCACCATTTTTGAGTGAATTGCCAAAAGTCAGATTTTTTCTGAAATTGTGACCCCGGGGCTTAGGGATTTTTCAAAAAAATCTTTTTCTGTCGGTTAACTTTCTGAGGGCTGATTTCTTGTCCTATGATAAAAAGCCTTCTGTTTCGACAGCCAAACCTTTCAGGGGATCATTTGCAAGCGTTTGGCACCATTTTTGAGTGAATTCCCAAAAGTCAGATTTTTTCTGAAATTGTGAACTTAGGGATTTTTCAAAAAAATCTTTTTCCGCCGGTTAACTTTCTGAGGGCTGATTTCTTGTCCTATGATAAAAAGCCTTCTGTTTCGACAGCCAAACCTTTCAGGGGATCATTTGCAAGCGTTTGGCACCATTTTTGAGTGAATTGCCAAAAGTCAGATTTTTTCTGAAATTGTGACCTTAGGGATTTTTCAAAAAAATCTTTTTCTGCCGGTTAACTTTCTGAGGGCTGATTTCTTGTCCTGTGATAAAAAGCCTTCCGTTTCGACAGCCAAAGCTTTCAGGGGATCATTTGCAAGCGTTTGGCACCATTTTTGAGTGAATTGCCAAAAGTCAGATTTTTTCTGAAATTGTGACCCCGGGGCTTAGGGATTTTTCAAAAAAAACTTTTTCTGCTGGTTAACTTGTTTAGGGCTGTTTTCTTGTAAAGTGATTAAAAAAAACTTCTGTTTTCATCGCCAAAGCTTTCAGGGGATCATTTGCCAGCGTTTGGCACCATTTTTGAGTGAATTGGTAAACGTCAGATTTTTGCTGAAATTGTGACTCCGGGGCTTAGGGATTTTTACAAAAAAATCTTTTTCCGCGGGGTAGGTTGTTGATGGCTGATTTCTTGTAATGTGATAAAAAGCCTTCCGTTTCGACAGCCAAAGCTTTCAGGGGATCATTTGCAAGCGTTTGGCACCATTTTTGAGTGAATTGCCAAAAGTCAGATTTTTTCTGAAATTGTGACCCCGGGGCTTAGGGATTTTTCAAAAAAATCTTTTTCCGCCGGGTAGGTTGTTGATGGCTGATTTCTTGTAATGTGATAAAAAGCCTTCCGTTTCGACAGCCAAACATTTCATGGGAACATTTGCAAGCGTTTGGCACCATTTCTGAGTGAATTGGCAAACGTCAGATTTTTGCTGAAATTGTGACTCCGGGGCTTAGGGATTTTTACAAAAAAATCTTTTTCCGCCGGTTAACTTTCTGAGGGCTGATTTCTTGTCCTGTGATAAAAAGCCTTCTGTTTCGACAGCCAAACCTTTCAGGGGATCATTTGCAAGCGTTTGGCACCATTTTTGAGTGAATTGCCAAAAGTCAGATTTTTTCTGAAATTGTGACCTTAGGGATTTTTCAAAAAAATCTTTTTCTGCCGGTTAACTTTCTGAGGGCTGATTTCTTGTCCTGTGATAAAAAGCCTTCCGTTTCGACAGCTAAAGCTTTCAGGGGATCATTTGCAAGCGTTTGGCACCATTTTTGAGTGAATTGCCAAAAGTCAGATTTTTTCTGAAATTGTGACCCCGGGGCTTAGGGATTTTTCAAAAAAACCTTTTTCTGCTGGTTAACTTGTTGAGGGCTGTTTTCTTGTAATGTGATAAAAAAAAACTTCTGTTTTCATCGCCAAAGCTTTCAGGGGATCATTTGCCAGCGTTTGGCACCATTTTTGAGTGAATTGCCAAAAGTCAGGTTTTTTCTGAAATTGTGACCCCGGGGCTTAGGGATTTTTCAAAAAAATCTTTTTCCGCCGGTTAACTTTCTGAGGGCTGATTTCTTGTCCTATGATAAAAAGGCTGCTGTTTCGACATCAAAACCTTTCTGGGGAGCATTTTCAACCAGTTGGCACCATTTTTGAGTGAATTGCCAAAAGTCAGATTTTTGCTGAAATTGTGCCCCCGGGGCTTAGGGATTTTTTCAAAAAAATCTTTTTCCGCCGGGCAGGTTGTTGATGGCTGATTTCTTGTAATGTGATAAAAAACCTTCCGTTTCGACAGCCAAACATTTCAGGGGATCATTTGTAAGCGTTTGGCACCATTTTTGAGTGAATTGCCAAAAGTCAGATTTTTTCTGAAATTGTGACCCCGGGGCTTAGGGATTTTTCAAAAAAATCTTTTTCCGCCGGTTAACTTTCTGAGGGCTGATTTCTTGTCCTATGATAAAAAGGCTTCTGTTTCGACATCAAAACCTTTCTGGGGAGCATTTTCAACCAGTTGGCACCATTTTTGAGTGAATTGCCAAAAGTCAGATTTTTGCTGAAATTGTGCCCCCGGGGCTTAGGGATTTTTTCAAAAAAATCTTTTTCCGCCGGGCAGGTTGTTGATGGCTGATTTCTTGTAATGTGATAAAAAACCTTCCGTTTCGACAGCCAAACATTTCAGGGGATCATTTGCAAGCGTTTGGCACCATTTTTGAGTGAATTGCCAAAAGTCAGATTTTTTCTGAAATTGTGACCCCGGGGCTTAGGGATTTTTCAAAAAAATCTTTTTCCGCCGGTTAACTTTCTGAGGGCTGATTTCTTGTCCTATGATAAAAAGCCTTCTGTTTCGACAGCCAAACCTTTCAGGGGATCATTTGCAAGCGTTTGGCACCATTTTTGAGTGAATTGCCAAAAGTCAGATTTTTTCTGAAATTGTGACCTTAGGGATTTTTCAAAAAAATCTTTTTCTGTCGGTTAACTTTCTGAGGGCTGATTTCTTGTCCTGTGATAAAAAGCCTTCCGTTTCGACAGCCAAAGCTTTCAGGGGATCATTTGCAAGCGTTTGGCACCATTTTTGAGTGAATTGCCAAAAGTCAGATTTTTTCTGAAATTGTGACCCCGGGGCTTAGGGATTTTTCAAAAAAATCTTTTTCCGCCGGGTAGGTTGTTGATGGCTGATTTCTTGTAATGTGATAAAAAGCCTTCCGTTTCGACAGCCAAACATTTCATGGGAACATTTGCAAGCGTTTGGCACCATTTCTGAGTGAATTGCCAAAAGTCAGGTTTTTTCTGAAATTGTGACCCCGGGGCTTAGGGATTTTTCAAAAAAATCTTTTTCCGCCGGTTAACTTTCTGAGGGCTGATTTCTTGTCCTATGATAAAAAGGCTGCTGTTTCGACATCAAAACCTTTCTGGGGAGCATTTTCAACCAGTTGGCACCATTTTTGAGTGAATTGCCAAAAGTCAGATTTTTGCTGAAATTGTGCCCCCGGGGCTTAGGGATTTTTTCAAAAAAATCTTTTTCCGCCGGGCAGGTTGTTGATGGCTGATTTCTTGTAATGTGATAAAAAACCTTCCGTTTCGACAGCCAAACATTTCAGGGGATCATTTGTAAGCGTTTGGCACCATTTTTGAGTGAATTGCCAAAAGTCAGATTTTTTCTGAAATTGTGACCCCGGGGCTTAGGGATTTTTCAAAAAAATCTTTTTCCGCCGGTTAACTTTCTGAGGGCTGATTTCTTGTCCTATGATAAAAAGGCTTCTGTTTCGACATCAAAACCTTTCTGGGGAGCATTTTCAACCAGTTGGCACCATTTTTGAGTGAATTGCCAAAAGTCAGATTTTTGCTGAAATTGTGCCCCCGGGGCTTAGGGATTTTTTCAAAAAAATCTTTTTCCGCCGGGCAGGTTGTTGATGGCTGATTTCTTGTAATGTGATAAAAAACCTTCCGTTTCGACAGCCAAACATTTCAGGGGATCATTTGCAAGCGTTTGGCACCATTTTTGAGTGAATTGCCAAAAGTCAGATTTTTTCTGAAATTGTGACCCCGGGGCTTAGGGATTTTTCAAAAAAATCTTTTTCCGCCGGTTAACTTTCTGAGGGCTGATTTCTTGTCCTATGATAAAAAGCCTTCTGTTTCGACAGCCAAACCTTTCAGGGGATCATTTGCAAGCGTTTGGCACCATTTTTGAGTGAATTGCCAAAAGTCAGATTTTTTCTGAAATTGTGACCTTAGGGATTTTTCAAAAAAATCTTTTTCTGTCGGTTAACTTTCTGAGGGCTGATTTCTTGTCCTGTGATAAAAAGCCTTCCGTTTCGACAGCCAAAGCTTTCAGGGGATCATTTGCAAGCGTTTGGCACCATTTTTGAGTGAATTGCCAAAAGTCAGATTTTTTCTGAAATTGTGACCCCGGGGCTTAGGGATTTTTCAAAAAAATCTTTTTCCGCCGGGTAGGTTGTTGATGGCTGATTTCTTGTAATGTGATAAAAAGCCTTCCGTTTCGACAGCCAAACATTTCATGGGAACATTTGCAAGCGTTTGGCACCATTTCTGAGTGAATTGGCAAACGTCAGATTTTTGCTGAAATTGTGACTCCGGGGCTTAGGGATTTTTACAAAAAAATCTTTTTCCGCCGGTTAACTTTCTGAGGGCTGATTTCTTGTCCTGTGATAAAAAGCCTTCTGTTTCGACAGCCAAACCTTTCAGGGGATCATTTGCAAGCGTTTGGCACCATTTTTGAGTGAATTGCCAAAAGTCAGATTTTTGCTGAAATTGTGACCCCGGTTCTTAGGGATTTTTCAAATAAATCTTTTACCGCCGGTTAACTTGTTGAGGGCTGTTTTCTTGTAATGTGATAAAAAAAAACCTTCTGTTTTCATCGCCAAAGCTTTCAGGGGATCATTTGCAAGCGTTTGGCACCATTTTTGAGTGAATTGCCAAAAGTCAGATTTTTTCTGAAATTGTGACCCCGGGGCTTAGGGATTTTTCAAAAAAACCTTTTTCTGCTGGTTAACTTGTTGAGGGCTGTTTTCTTGTAATGTGATAAAAAAAAACTTCTGTTTTCATCGCCAAAGCTTTCAGGGGATCATTTGCCAGCGTTTGGCACCATTTTTGAGTGAATTGCCAAAAGTCAGGTTTTTTCTGAAATTGTGACCCCGGGGCTTAGGGATTTTTCAAAAAAATCTTTTTCCGCCGGTTAACTTTCTGAGGGCTGATTTCTTGTCCTATGATAAAAAGGCTGCTGTTTCGACATCAAAACCTTTCTGGGGAGCATTTTCAACCAGTTGGCACCATTTTTGAGTGAATTGCCAAAAGTCAGATTTTTGCTGAAATTGTGCCCCCGGGGCTTAGGGATTTTTTCAAAAAAATCTTTTTCCGCCGGGCAGGTTGTTGATGGCTGATTTCTTGTAATGTGATAAAAAACCTTCCGTTTCGACAGCCAAACATTTCAGGGGATCATTTGTAAGCGTTTGGCACCATTTTTGAGTGAATTGCCAAAAGTCAGATTTTTTCTGAAATTGTGACCCCGGGGCTTAGGGATTTTTCAAAAAAATCTTTTTCCGCCGGTTAACTTTCTGAGGGCTGATTTCTTGTCCTATGATAAAAAGGCTTCTGTTTCGACATCAAAACCTTTCTGGGGAGCATTTTCAACCAGTTGGCACCATTTTTGAGTGAATTGCCAAAAGTCAGATTTTTGCTGAAATTGTGCCCCCGGGGCTTAGGGATTTTTTCAAAAAAATCTTTTTCCGCCGGGCAGGTTGTTGATGGCTGATTTCTTGTAATGTGATAAAAAACCTTCCGTTTCGACAGCCAAACATTTCAGGGGATCATTTGCAAGCGTTTGGCACCATTTTTGAGTGAATTGCCAAAAGTCAGATTTTTTCTGAAATTGTGACCCCGGGGCTTAGGGATTTTTCAAAAAAATCTTTTTCCGCCGGTTAACTTTCTGAGGGCTGATTTCTTGTCCTATGATAAAAAGCCTTCTGTTTCGACAGCCAAACCTTTCAGGGGATCATTTGCAAGCGTTTGGCACCATTTTTGAGTGAATTGCCAAAAGTCAGATTTTTTCTGAAATTGTGACCTTAGGGATTTTTCAAAAAAATCTTTTTCTGTCGGTTAACTTTCTGAGGGCTGATTTCTTGTCCTGTGATAAAAAGCCTTCCGTTTCGACAGCCAAAGCTTTCAGGGGATCATTTGCAAGCGTTTGGCACCATTTTTGAGTGAATTGCCAAAAGTCAGATTTTTTCTGAAATTGTGACCCCGGGGCTTAGGGATTTTTCAAAAAAATCTTTTTCCGCCGGGTAGGTTGTTGATGGCTGATTTCTTGTAATGTGATAAAAAGCCTTCCGTTTCGACAGCCAAACATTTCATGGGAACATTTGCAAGCGTTTGGCACCATTTCTGAGTGAATTGCCAAAAGTCAGGTTTTTTCTGAAATTGTGACCCCGGGGCTTAGGGATTTTTCAAAAAAATCTTTTTCCGCCGGTTAACTTTCTGAGGGCTGATTTCTTGTCCTATGATAAAAAGGCTGCTGTTTCGACATCAAAACCTTTCTGGGGAGCATTTTCAACCAGTTGGCACCATTTTTGAGTGAATTGCCAAAAGTCAGATTTTTGCTGAAATTGTGCCCCCGGGGCTTAGGGATTTTTTCAAAAAAATCTTTTTCCGCCGGGCAGGTTGTTGATGGCTGATTTCTTGTAATGTGATAAAAAACCTTCCGTTTCGACAGCCAAACATTTCAGGGGATCATTTGTAAGCGTTTGGCACCATTTTTGAGTGAATTGCCAAAAGTCAGATTTTTTCTGAAATTGTGACCCCGGGGCTTAGGGATTTTTCAAAAAAATCTTTTTCCGCCGGTTAACTTTCTGAGGGCTGATTTCTTGTCCTATGATAAAAAGGCTTCTGTTTCGACATCAAAACCTTTCTGGGGAGCATTTTCAACCAGTTGGCACCATTTTTGAGTGAATTGCCAAAAGTCAGATTTTTGCTGAAATTGTGCCCCCGGGGCTTAGGGATTTTTTCAAAAAAATCTTTTTCCGCCGGGCAGGTTGTTGATGGCTGATTTCTTGTAATGTGATAAAAAACCTTCCGTTTCGACAGCCAAACATTTCAGGGGATCATTTGCAAGCGTTTGGCACCATTTTTGAGTGAATTGCCAAAAGTCAGATTTTTTCTGAAATTGTGACCCCGGGGCTTAGGGATTTTTCAAAAAAATCTTTTTCCGCCGGTTAACTTTCTGAGGGCTGATTTCTTGTCCTATGATAAAAAGCCTTCTGTTTCGACAGCCAAACCTTTCAGGGGATCATTTGCAAGCGTTTGGCACCATTTTTGAGTGAATTGCCAAAAGTCAGATTTTTTCTGAAATTGTGACCTTAGGGATTTTTCAAAAAAATCTTTTTCTGTCGGTTAACTTTCTGAGGGCTGATTTCTTGTCCTGTGATAAAAAGCCTTCCGTTTCGACAGCCAAAGCTTTCAGGGGATCATTTGCCAGCGTTTGGCACCATTTTTGAGTGAATTGCCAAAAGTCAGATTTTTTCTGAAATTGTGACCCCGGGGCTTAGGGATTTTTCAAAAAAATCTTTTTCCGCCGGGTAGGTTGTTGATGGCTGATTTCTTGTAATGTGATAAAAAGCCTTCCGTTTCGACAGCCAAACATTTCATGGGAACATTTGCAAGCGTTTGGCACCATTTCTGAGTGAATTGGCAAACGTCAGATTTTTGCTGAAATTGTGACTCCGGGGCTTAGGGATTTTTACAAAAAAATCTTTTTCCGCCGGTTAACTTTCTGAGGGCTGATTTCTTGTCCTGTGATAAAAAGCCTTCTGTTTCGACAGCCAAACCTTTCAGGGGATCATTTGCAAGCGTTTGGCACCATTTTTGAGTGAATTGCCAAAAGTCAGATTTTTGCTGAAATTGTGACCCCGGTTCTTAGGGATTTTTCAAATAAATCTTTTACCGCCGGTTAACTTGTTGAGGGCTGTTTTCTTGTAATGTGATAAAAAAAAACCTTCTGTTTTCATCGCCAAAGCTTTCAGGGGATCATTTGCAAGCGTTTGGCACCATTTTTGAGTGAATTGCCAAAAGTCAGATTTTTGCTGAAATTGTGACCCCGGGGCTTAGGCATTTTTCAAAAAAATCTTTTTCCGCCGGTTAAGTTGCTGAGGGCTGATTTCTTGTCCTGTGATAAAAAGCCTTCTGTTTCGACAGCCAAACCTTTCAGGGGAGCATTTGCAAGCGTTTGGCACCATTTTTGAGTGAATTGCCAAAAGTCAGGTTTTTTCTGAAATTGTGACCCCGGGGCTTAGGGATTTTTCAAAAAAATCTTTTTCCGCCGGTTAACTTTCTGAGGGCTGATTTCTTGTCCTATGATAAAAAGCCTTCTGTTTCGACAGCCAAACCTTTCAGGGGATCATTTGCAAGCGTTTGGCACCATTTTTGAGTGAATTGCCAAAAGTCAGATTTTTTCTGAAATTGTGACCTTAGGGATTTTTCAAAAAAATCTTTTTCTGCCGGTTAACTTTCTGAGGGCTGATTTCTTGTCCTGTGATAAAAAGCCTTCCGTTTCGACAGCTAAAGCTTTCAGGGGATCATTTGCAAGCGTTTGGCACCATTTTTGAGTGAATTGCCAAAAGTCAGATTTTTTCTGAAATTGTGACCCCGGGGCTTAGGGATTTTTCAAAAAAACCTTTTTCTGCTGGTTAACTTGTTGAGGGCTGTTTTCTTGTAATGTGATAAAAAAAAACTTCTGTTTTCATCGCCAAAGCTTTCAGGGGATCATTTGCCAGCGTTTGGCACCATTTTTGAGTGAATTGCCAAAAGTCAGGTTTTTTCTGAAATTGTGACCCCGGGGCTTAGGGATTTTTCAAAAAAATCTTTTTCCGCCGGTTAACTTTCTGAGGGCTGATTTCTTGTCCTATGATAAAAAGGCTTCTGTTTCGACATCAAAACCTTTCTGGGGAGCATTTTCAACCAGTTGGCACCATTTTTGAGTGAATTGCCAAAAGTCAGATTTTTGCTGAAATTGTGCCCCCGGGGCTTAGGGATTTTTTCAAAAAAATCTTTTTCCGCCGGGTAGGTTGTTGATGGCTGATTTCTTGTAATGTGATAAAAAACCTTCCGTTTCGACAGCCAAACATTTCAGGGGATCATTTGCAAGCGTTTGGCACCATTTTTGAGTGAATTGCCAAAAGTCAGATTTTTTCTGAAATTGTGACCCCGGGGCTTAGGGATTTTTCAAAAAAATCTTTTTCTGTCGGTTAACTTTCTGAGGGCTGATTTCTTGTCCTATGATAAAAAGCCTTCTGTTTCGACAGCCAAACCTTTCAGGGGATCATTTGCAAGCGTTTGGCACCATTTTTGAGTGAATTCCCAAAAGTCAGATTTTTTCTGAAATTGTGAACTTAGGGATTTTTCAAAAAAATCTTTTTCCGCCGGTTAACTTTCTGAGGGCTGATTTCTTGTCCTATGATAAAAAGCCTTCTGTTTCGACAGCCAAACCTTTCAGGGGATCATTTGCAAGCGTTTGGCACCATTTTTGAGTGAATTGCCAAAAGTCAGATTTTTTCTGAAATTGTGACCTTAGGGATTTTTCAAAAAAATCTTTTTCTGCCGGTTAACTTTCTGAGGGCTGATTTCTTGTCCTGTGATAAAAAGCCTTCCGTTTCGACAGCCAAAGCTTTCAGGGGATCATTTGCAAGCGTTTGGCACCATTTTTGAGTGAATTGCCAAAAGTCAGATTTTTTCTGAAATTGTGACCCCGGGGCTTAGGGATTTTTCAAAAAAAACTTTTTCTGCTGGTTAACTTGTTTAGGGCTGTTTTCTTGTAAAGTGATTAAAAAAAACTTCTGTTTTCATCGCCAAAGCTTTCAGGGGATCATTTGCCAGCGTTTGGCACCATTTTTGAGTGAATTGCCAAAAGTCAGATTTTTTCTGAAATTGTGACCCCGGGGCTTAGGGATTTTTCAAAAAAAACTTTTTCTGCTGGTTAACTTGTTTAGGGCTGTTTTCTTGTAATGTGATTAAAAAAAAACTTCTGTTTTCATCGCCAAAGCTTTCAGGGGATCATTTGCCAGCGTTTGGCACCATTTTTGAGTGAATTGCCAAAAGTCAGATTTTTTCTGAAATTGTGACCCCGGGGCTTAGGGATTTTTCAAAAAAATCTTTTTCCGCTGGTTAACTTTCTGAGGGCTGATTTCTTGTCCTATGATAAAAAGCCTTCTGTTTCGACAGCCAAACCTTTCAGGGGATCATTTGCAAGCGTTTGGCACCATTTTTGAGTGAATTGCCAAAAGTCAGATTTTTTCTGAAATTGTGACCTTAGGGATTTTTCAAAAAAATCTTTTTCCGCCGGTTAACTTTCTGAGGGCTGATTTCTTGTCCTGTGATAAAAAGCCTTCCGTTTCGACATCCAAACATTTCAGGGGAGCATTTGCAAGCGTTTGGCACCATTTTTGAGTGAATTGCCAAAAGTCAGATTTTTTCTGAAATTGTGACCCCGGGGCTTAGGGATTTTTCAAAAAAAACTTTTTCTGCTGGTTAACTTGTTGAGGGCTGTTTTCTTGTAATGTGATTAAAAAAAACTTCTGTTTTCATCGCCAAAGCTTTCAGGGGATCATTTGCCAGCGTTTGGCACCATTTTTGAGTGAATTGCCAAAAGTCAGATTCTTTCTGAAATTGTGAACTTAGGGATTTTTCAAAAAAATCTTTTTCCGCCGGTTAACTTTCTGAGGGCTGATTTCTTGTCCTATGATAAAAAGCCTTCTGTTTCGACAGCCAAACCTTTCAGGGGATCATTTGCAAGCGTTTGGCACCATTTTTGAGTGAATTGCCAAAAGTCAGATTTTTTCTGAAATTGTGACCTTAGGGATTTTTCAAAAAAATCTTTTTCCGCCGGTTAACTTTCTGAGGGCTGATTTCTTGTCCTGTGATAAAAAGCCTTCCGTTTCGACATCCAAACATTTCAGGGGAGCATTTGCAAGCGTTTGGCACCATTTTTGAGTGAATTGCCAAAAGTCAGATTTTTTCTGAAATTGTGACCCCGGGGCTTAGGGATTTTTTAAAAAAAACTTTTTCTGCTGGTTAACTTGTTGAGGGCTGTTTTCTTGTAATGTGATAAAAAAAAACTTCTGTTTTCATCGCCAAAGCTTTCAGGGGATCATTTGCCAGCGTTTGGCACCATTTTTGAGTGAATTGCCAAAAGTCAGGTTTTTTCTGAAATTGTGACCCCGGGGCTTAGGGATTTTTCAAAAAAATCTTTTTCCGCCGGTTAACTTTCTGAGGGCTGATTTCTTGTCCTATGATAAAAAGGCTTCTGTTTCGACATCAAAACCTTTCTGGGGAGCATTTTC
Source organism: Podarcis gaigeae (assembly GCF_964106915.1). Lineage (NCBI taxonomy): Eukaryota > Metazoa > Chordata > Lepidosauria > Squamata > Lacertidae > Podarcis > Podarcis gaigeae. Next base: position 43,168,216 of record NC_139689.1, read on the forward strand.
AACCAGTTGGCACCATTTTTGAGTGAATTGCCAAAAGTCAGATTTTTTCTGAAATTGTGACCCCGGGGCTTAGGGATTTTTTCAAAAAAATCTTTCTCCGCCGGGTAGGTTGTTGATGGCTGATTTCTTGTAATGTGATAAAAAACCTTCCGTTTCGACAGCCAAACATTTCAGGGGATCATTTGCAAGCGTTTGGCACCATTTTTGAGTGAATTGCCAAAAGTCAGATTTTTTCTGAAATTGTGAACTTAGGGATTTTTCAAAAAAATCTTTTTCTGTCGGTTAACTTTCTGAGGGCTGATTTCTTGTCCTATGATAAAAAGCCTTCTGTTTCGACAGCCAAACCTTTCAGGGGATCATTTGCAAGCGTTTGGCACCATTTTTGAGTGAATTGCCAAAAGTCAGATTTTTTCTGAAATTGTGAACTTAGGGATTTTTCAAAAAAATCTTTTTCCGCCGGTTAACTTTCTGAGGGCTGATTTCTTGTCCTATGATAAAAAGCCTTCTGTTTCGACAGCCAAACCTTTCAGGGGATCATTTGCAAGCGTTTGGCACCATTTTTGAGTGAATTGCCAAAAGTCAGATTTTTTCTGAAATTGTGACCTTAGGGATTTTTCAAAAAAATCTTTTTCTGCCGGTTAACTTTCTGAGGGCTGATTTCTTGTCCTGTGATAAAAAGCCTTCCGTTTCGACAGCTAAAGCTTTCAGGGGATCATTTGCAAGCGTTTGGCACCATTTTTGAGTGAATTGCCAAAAGTCAGATTTTTGCTGAAATTGTGACCCCGGGTCTTAGGGATTTTTCAAAAAAATCTTTTTCCGCCGGTTAACTTGTTGAGGGCTGTTTTCTTGTAATGTGATAAAAAGCCTTCTGTTTCCATCACCAAAGCTTTCAGGGGAGCATTTTCAACCTGTTGGCACCATTTTTGAGTGAATTGGCAAACGTCAGATTTTTGCTGAAATTGTGACCCCGGGTCTTAGGGATTTTTCAAAAAAATCTTTTTCCGCCGGTTAACTTTCTGAGGGCTGATTTCTTGTAATGTGATAAAAAGCCTTCCGTTTCGACAGCCAAACATTTCAGGGGAGCATTTGCAAGCGTTTGGCACCATTTCTGAGTGAATTGGCAAACGTCAGATTTTTGCTGAAATTGTGACTCCGGGGCTTAGGGATTTTTTCAAAAAAATCTTTTTCCGCCGGTTAACTTTCTGAGGGCTGATTTCTTGTCCTGTGATAAAAAGCCTTCTGTTTCGACAGCCAAACCTTTCAGGGGATCATTTGCAAGCGTTTGGCACCATTTTTGAGTGAATTGCCAAAAGTCAGATTTTTGCTGAAATTGTGACCCCGGGGCTTAGGCATTTTTCAAAAAAATCTTTTTCCGCCGGTTAAGTTGCTGAGGACTGATTTCTTGTCCTGTGATAAAAAGCCTTCTGTTTCCATCGCCAAAGCTTTAAGGGGAGCATTTGCAAGCGTTTGGCACCATTTTTGAGTGAATTGCCAAAAGTCAGATTTTTGCTGAAATTGTGACCCCGGGGCTTAGGGATTTTTCAAAAAAATCTTTTTCCGCCGGGTAGGTTGTTGATGGCTGATTTCTTGTAATGTGATAAAAAGCCTTCCGTTTCGACAGCCAAACATTTCAGGGGAGCATTTGCAAGCGTTTGGCACCATTTCTGAGTGAATTGGCAAACGTCAGATTTTTGCTGAAATTGTGACTCCGGGGCTTAGGGATTTTTTCAAAAAAATCTTTTTCCGCCAGTTAACTTTCTGAGGGCTGATTTCTTGTCCTGTGATAAAAAGCCTTCTGTTTCGACAGCCAAACCTTTCAGGGGATCTATTGCAAGCGTTTGGCACCATTTTTGAGTGAATTGCCAAAAGTCAGATATTTGCTGAAATTGTGACCCCGGTTCTTAGGGATTTTTCAAATAAATCTTTTACCGCCTGTTAACTTGTTGAGGGCTGTTTTCTTGTAATGTGATAAAAAAAACCTTCTGTTTTCATCGCCAAAGCTTTCAGGGGATCATTTGCAAGCGTTTGGCACCATTTTTGAGTGAATTGCCAAAAGTCAGATTTTTGCTGAAATTGTGACCCCGGGGCTTAGGGATTTTTCAAAAAAATATTTTTTTCCGCCAGTTAACTTTCTGAGGGCTGATTTCTTGTCCTGTGATAAAAAGCCTTCTGTTTCGACAGCCAAACCTTTCAGGGGATCATTTGCAAGCATTTGGCACCATTTTTGAGTGAATTGCCAAAAGTCAGATTTTTGCTGAAATTGTGACCCCGGGGCTTATGGATTTTTCAAAAAAAATCTTTTTCCGCCGGTCAACTTGTTGAGGGCTGTTTTCTTGTAATGTGATAAAAAGCCTTCTGTTTCCATCGCCAAAGCTTTCAGGGAAGCATTTTCAACCTGTTGGCACCATTTTTGAGTGAATTGCCAAAAGTCAGATTTTTGCTGAAATTGTGACCCCGGGGCTTAGGGATTTTTCAAAAAAATCTTTTTCTGCCGGTTAAGTTGCTGAGGGCTGATTTCTTGTCCTGTGATAAAAAGCCTTCCGTTTCGACAGCCAAAGCTTTCAGGGGATCATTTGCCAGTGTTTGGCACCATTTTTAAGTGAATTGCCAAAAGTCAGATTTTTTCTGAAATTGTGACCGCGGGGCTTAGGGATTTTTCAAAAAAATCTTTTTCCGCCGGGTAGGTTGTTGATGGCTGATTTCTTGTCCTGTGATAAAAAGCCTTCTGTTTCGACCGTCAAAAATTTCAGGGAGGCATTTGCAAGCGTTTGGCAGCAATCTTGAGTGAATTGCCAAAAGTCAGATTTTTTCTGAAATTGTGACCCCGGGGCTTAGGGATTTTTCAAAAAAAACTTTTTCCGCTGGTTAACTTGTTGAGGGCTGTTTTCTTGTAATGTGATAAAAAAAACCTTCTGTTTTCATCGCCAAAGCTTTCAGGGGAGCATTTGCAAGTGTTTGGCACCATTTTTGAGTGAATTGCCAAAAGTCAGATTTTTTCTGAAATTGTGACCTGGGGCTTAGGGATTTTTCAAAAAAATCTTTTTCCGCCGGTTAACTTTCTGAGGGCTGATTTCTTGTCCTGTGATAAAAAGCCTTCGGTTTCGACAGCCAAACCTTTCAGGGGAGCATTTTCAACCTGTTGGCACCATTTTTGAGTGAATTGACAAAAGTCAGATTTTTGCTGAAATTGTGACCCCGAGTCTTAGGGATTTTTCACAAAAATCTTTTTCCGCCGGTTAACTTGTTGAGGGCTGTTTTCTTGTAATGTGATAAAAAGCCTTCTGTTTCCATCGCCAAAGCTTTCAGGGGAGCATTTTCAACCTGTTGGCATCATTTTTGAGTGAATTGCCAAAAGTCAGATTTTTGCTGAAATTGTGACCCCGGGGTTTAGGGATTTTTTCAAAAAAAACTTTTTCCGCTGGTTAACTTGTTGAGGGCTGTTTTCTTGTAATGTGATTAAAAAAAACCTTTTGTTTTCATCGCCAAAGCTTTCAGGGGATCATTTGCAAGCGTTTGGCACCATTTTTGAGTGAATTGCCAAAAGTCAGATTTTTGCTGAAATTGTGACCCCGGGGCTTAGGGATTTTTCAAAAAAATCTTTTTCCACCGGTTAACTTTCTGAGGGCTGATTTCTTGTAATGTGATAAAAAGCCTTCCGTTTCGACAGCCAAACATTTCAGGGGAGCATTTGCAAGCGTTTGGCACCATTTCTGAGTGAATTGGCAAACGTCAGATTTTTGCTGAAATTGTGACTCCAGGGCTTAGGGATTTTTCAAAAAAATCTTTTTCTGCCGGTTAAGTTGCTGAGGGCTGATTTCTTGTCCTGTGATAAAAAGCCTTCTGTTTCGACAGCCAAACCTTTCAGGGGATCATTTGCATGTGTTTGGCACCATTTTTGAGTGAATTGCCAAAAGTCAGATTTTTGCTGAAATTGTGACCCCGGTTCTTAGGGATTTTTCAAATAAATCTTTCACCGCCGGTTAACTTGTTGAGGGCTGTTTTCTTGTAATGTGATAAAAAAAAACCTTCTGTTTTCATCGCCAAAGCTTTCAGGGGATCATTTGCAAGCGTTTGGCACCATTTTTGAGTGAATTGCCAAAAGTCAGATTTTTGCTGAAATTGTGACCCCGGGGCTTAGGCATTTTTCAGAAAAATCTTTTTCCGCCGGTTAAGTTGCTGAGGACTGATTTCTTGTCCTGTGATAAAAAGCCTTCTGTTTCCATCGCCAAAGCTTTCAGGGGATCATTTGCAAGCGTTTGGCACCATTTTTGAGTGAATTTCCAAAAGTCAGATTTTTTCTGAAATTGTGAACCCGGGGCTTAGGGATTTTTCAAAAAAATATTTTTTTCCGCCGGTTAACTTTCTGAGGGCTGATTTCTTGTCCTGTGATAAAAAGCCTTCTGTTTCGACAGCCAAACCTTTCAGGGGATCATTTGCAAGCATTTGGCACCATTTTTGAGTGAATTGCCAAAAGTCAGATTTTTGCTGAAATTGTGACCTCGGGTCTTAGGGATTTTTCAAAAAAATCTTTTTCCGCCGGGTAGGTTGTTGATGGCTGATTTCTTGTAATGTGATAAAAAGCCTTCCGTTTCGACAGCCAAACATTTCAGGGGAGCATTTGCAAGCGTTTGGCACCATTTCTGAGTGAATTGGCAAACGTCAGATTTTTGCTGAAATTGTGACTCCGGGGCTTAGGGATTTTTTCAAAAAAATCTTTTTCAGCCGGTTAACTTTCTGAGGGCTGATTTCTTGTCCTGTGATAAAAAGCCTTCTGTTTTGACAGCCAAACCTTTCAGGGGATCATTTGCAAGCGTTTGGCACCATTTTTGAGTGAATTGCCAAAAGTCAGATTTTTGCTGAAATTGTGACCCCGGTTTTTAGGGATTTTTCAAATAAATCTTTTACCGCCGGTTAACTTGTTGAGGGCTGTTTTCTTGTAATGTGATAAAAAAAACCTTCTGTTTTCATCGCCAAAGCTTTCAGGGGATCATGTGCAAGCGTTTGGCACCATTTTTGAGTGAATTCCCAAAAGTCAGATTTTTTCTGAAATTGTGACCCCGGGGCTTAGGGATTTTTCAAAAAAATATTTTTTTCCGCCGGTTAACTTTCTAAGGGCTGATTTCTTGTCCTGTGATAAAAAGCCTTCTGTTTCGACAGCCAAACCTTTCAGGGGATCATTTGCAAGCGTTTGGCACCATTTTTGAGTGAATTGCCAAAAGTCAGATTTTTTCTGAAATTGTGACCCCGGGGCTTAGGGATTTTTCAAAAAAATCTTATTCTGCCGGTTAACTTTCTGAGGGCTGATTTCTTGTCCTGTGATAAAAAGCCTTCGGTTTCGACAGCCAAACCTTTCAGGGGAGCATTTTCAACCTGTTGGCACCATTTTTGAGTGAATTGCCAAAAGTCAGATTTTTGCTGAAATTGTGACCCCGGGTCTTAGGGATTTTTCAAAAAAATCTTTTTCCGCCGGTTAACTTGTTGAGGACTGTTTTCTTGTAATGTGATAAAAAGCCTTCTGTTTCCATCGCCAAAGCTTTCAGGGGAGCATTTTCAACCTGTTGGCACCATTTTTGAGTGAATTGCCAAAAGTCAGATTTTTGCTGAAATTGTGACCCCGGGGTTTAGGGATTTTTTCAAAAAAAACTTTTTCCGCTGCTTAACTTGTTGAGGGCTGTTTTCTTGTAATGTGATTAAAAAAAACCTTTTGTTTTCATCGCCAAAGCTTTCAGGGGATCATTTGCAAGCGTTTGGCACCATTTTTGAGTGAATTGCCAAAAGTCATATTTTTTCTGAAATTGTGACCGCGGGGCTTAGGGATTTTTCAAAAAAATCTTTTTCCGCCGGGTAGGTTGTTGATGGCTGATTTCTTGTCCTGTGATAAAAAGCCTTCTGTTTCGACCGCCAAAAATTTCAGGGAGGCATTTGCAAGCGTTTGGCAGCATTCTTGAGTGAATTGCCAAAAGTCAAATTTTTTCTGACATTGTGACCCCGGGGCTTAGGGATTTTTCAAAAAAATCTTTTTTTCCGCCGGTTAACTTGTTTAGGGCTGTTTTCTTGTAATGTGATTAAAAAAACCTTCTGTTTTCATCGCCAAAGCTTTCAGGGGATCATTTGCAAGCGTTTGACACCATTTTTGAGTGAATTGCCAAAAGTCAGATTTTTTCTGAAATTGTGACCCCGGGGCTTAGGGATTTTTCAAAAAAATCTTTTTCCGCCGGTTAACTTTCTGAGGGCTGATTTCTTGTCCTATGATAAAAAGCCTTCTGTTTCGACAGCCAAACCTTTCAGGGGATCATTTGCAAGCGTTTGGCACCATTTTTGAGTGAATTGCCAAAAGTCAGATTTTTTCTGAAATTGTGAACTTAGGGATTTTTCAAAAAAATCTTTTTCTGTCGGTTAACTTTCTGAGGGCTGATTTCTTGTCCTGTGATAAAAAGCCTTCCGTTTCGACAGCCAAACCTTTCAGGGGATCATTTGCAAGCGTTTGGCACCATTTTTGAGTGAATTGCCAAAAGTCAGATTTTTTCTGAAATTGTGACCTTAGGGATTTTTCAAAAAAATCTTTTTCTGCCGGTTAACTTTCTGAGGGCTGATTTCTTGTCCTGTGATAAAAAGCCTTCCGTTTCGACAGCTAAAGCTTTCAGGGGATCATTTGCAAGCGTTTGGCACCATTTTTGAGTGAATTGCCAAAAGTCAGATTTTTGCTGAAATTGTGACCCCGGGTCTTAGGGATTTTTCAAAAAAATCTTTTTCCGCCGGTTAACTTGTTGAGGGCTGTTTTCTTGTAATGTGATAAAAAGCCTTCTGTTTCCATCACCAAAGCTTTCAGGGGAGCATTTTCAACCTGTTGGCACCATTTTTGAGTGAATTGGCAAACGTCAGATTTTTGCTGAAATTGTGACCCCGGGTATTAGGGATTTTTCAAAAAAATCTTTTTCCGCCGGTTAACTTTCTGAGGGCTGATTTCTTGTAATGTGATAAAAAGCCTTCCGTTTCGACAGCCAAACATTTCAGGGGAGCATTTGCAAGCGTTTGGCACCATTTCTGAGTGAATTGGCAAACGTCAGATTTTTGCTGAAATTGTGACTCCGGGGCTTAGGGATTTTTTCAAAAAAATCTTTTTCCGCCGGTTAACTTTCTGAGGGCTGATTTCTTGTCCTGTGATAAAAAGCCTTCTGTTTCGACAGCCAAACCTTTCAGGGGATCATTTGCAAGCGTTTGGCACCATTTTTGAGTGAATTGCCAAAAGTCAGATTTTTGCTGAAATTGTGACCCCGGGGCTTAGGCATTTTTCAAAAAAATCTTTTTCCGCCGGTTAAGTTGCTGAGGACTGATTTCTTGTCCTGTGATAAAAAGCCTTCTGTTTCCATCGCCAAAGCTTTAAGGGGAGCATTTGCAAGCGTTTGGCACCATTTTTGAGTGAATTGCCAAAAGTCAGATTTTTGCTGAAATTGTGACCCCGGGGCTTAGGGATTTTTCAAAAAAATCTTTTTCCGCCGGGTAGGTTGTTGATGGCTGATTTCTTGTAATGTGATAAAAAGCCTTCCGTTTCGACAGCCAAACATTTCAGGGGAGCATTTGCAAGCGTTTGGCACCATTTCTGAGTGAATTGGCAAACGTCAGATTTTTGCTGAAATTGTGACTCCGGGGCTTAGGGATTTTTTCAAAAAAATCTTTTTCCGCCAGTTAACTTTCTGAGGGCTGATTTCTTGTCCTGTGATAAAAAGCCTTCTGTTTCGACAGCCAAACCTTTCAGGGGATCATTTGCAAGCGTTTGGCACCATTTTTGAGTGAATTGCCAAAAGTCAGATATTTGCTGAAATTGTGACCCCGGTTCTTAGGGATTTTTCAAATAAATCTTTTACCGCCGGTTAACTTGTTGAGGGCTGTTTTCTTGTAATGTGATAAAAAAACCCTTCTGTTTTCATCGCCAAAGCTTTCAGAGGATCATTTGCAAGCGTTTGGCACCATTTTTGAGTGAATTGCCAAAAGTCAGATTTTTGCTGAAATTGTGACCCCGGGGCTTAGGGATTTTTCAAAAAAATATTTTTTTCCGCCAGTTAACTTTCTGAGGGCTGATTTCTTGTCCTGTGATAAAAAGCCTTCTGTTTCGACAGCCAAACCTTTCAGGGGATCATTTGCAAGCATTTGGCACCATTTTTGAGTGAATTGCCAAAAGTCAGATTTTTGCTGAAATTGTGACCCCGGGGCTTATGGATTTTTCAAAAAAAATCTTTTTCCGCCGGTCAACTTGTTGAGGGCTGTTTTCTTGTAATGTGATAAAAAGCCTTCTGTTTCCATCGCCAAAGCTTTCAGGGAAGCATTTTCAACCTGTTGGCACCATTTTTGAGTGAATTGCCAAAAGTCAGATTTTTGCTGAAATTGTGACCCCGGGGCTTAGGGATTTTTCAAAAAAATCTTTTTCTGCCGGTTAAGTTGCTGAGGGCTGATTTCTTGTCCTGTGATAAAAAGCCTTCCGTTTCGACAGCCAAAGCTTTCAGGGGATCATTTGCCAGTGTTTGGCACCATTTTTAAGTGAATTGCCAAAAGTCAGATTTTTTCTGAAATTGTGACCGCGGGGCTTAGGGATTTTTCAAAAAAATCTTTTTCCGCCGGGTAGGTTGTTGATGGCTGATTTCTTGTCCTGTGATAAAAAGCCTTCTGTTTCGACCGCCAAAAATTTCAGGGAGGCATTTGCAAGCGTTTGGCAGCAATCTTGAGTGAATTGCCAAAAGTCAGATTTTTTCTGAAATTGTGACCCCGGGGCTTAGGGATTTTTCAAAAAAAACTTTTTCCGCTGGTTAACTTGTTGAGGGCTGTTTTCTTGTAATGTGATAAAAAAAACCTTCTGTTTTCATCGCCAAAGCTTTCAGGGGAGCATTTGCAAGTGTTTGGCACCATTTTTGAGTGAATTGCCAAAAGTCAGATTTTTTCTGAAATTGTGACCTGGGGCTTAGGGATTTTTCAAAAAAATCTTTTTCCGCCGGTTAACTTTCTGAGGGCTGATTTCTTGTCCTGTGATAAAAAGCCTTCGGTTTCGACAGCCAAACCTTTCAGGGGAGCATTTTCAACCTGTTGGCACCATTTTTGAGTGAATTGCCAAAAGTCAGATTTTTGCTGAAATTGTGACCCCGGGTCTTAGGGATTTTTCAAAAAAATCTTTTTCCGCCGGTTAACTTGTTGAGGACTGTTTTCTTGTAATGTGATAAAAAGCCTTCTGTTTCCATCGCCAAAGCTTTCAGGGGAGCATTTTCAACCTGTTGGCACCATTTTTGAGTGAATTGCCAAAAGTCAGATTTTTGCTGAAATTGTGACCCCGGGGTTTAGGGATTTTTTCAAAAAAAACTTTTTCCGCTGCTTAACTTGTTGAGGGCTGTTTTCTTGTAATGTGATTAAAAAAAACCTTTTGTTTTCATCGCCAAAGCTTTCAGGGGATCATTTGCAAGCGTTTGGCACCATTTTTGAGTGAATTGCCAAAAGTCATATTTTTTCTGAAATTGTGACCGCGGGGCTTAGGGATTTTTCAAAAAAATCTTTTTCCGCCGGGTAGGTTGTTGATGGCTGATTTCTTGTCCTGTGATAAAAAGCCTTCTGTTTCGACCGCCAAAAATTTCAGGGAGGCATTTGCAAGCGTTTGGCAGCATTCTTGAGTGAATTGCCAAAAGTCAAATTTTTTCTGAAATTGTGACCCCGGGGCTTAGGGATTTTTCAAAAAAATCTTTTTTTCCGCCGGTTAACTTGTTTAGGGCTGTTTTCTTGTAATGTGATAAAAAAAACCTTCTGTTTTCATCGCCAAAGCTTTCAGGGGATCATTTGCAAGCGTTTGACACCATTTTTGAGTGAATTGCCAAAAGTCAGATTTTTTCTGAAATTGTGACCCCGGGGCTTAGGGATTTTTCAAAAAAATCTTTTTCCGCCGGTTAACTTTCTGAGGGCTGATTTCTTGTCCTATGATAAAAAGCCTTCTGTTTCGACAGCCAAACCTTTCAGGGGATCATTTGCAAGCGTTTGGCACCATTTTTGAGTGAATTGCCAAAAGTCAGATTTTTTCTGAAATTGTGAACTTAGGGATTTTTCAAAAAAATCTTTTTCTGTCGGTTAACTTTCTGAGGGCTGATTTCTTGTCCTGTGATAAAAAGCCTTCCGTTTCGACAGCCAAAGCTTTCAGGGGATCATTTGCAAGCGTTTGGCACCATTTTTGAGTGAATTGCCAAAAGTCAGATTTTTGTTGAAATTGTGACCCCGGGGCTTAGGGATTTTTCAAAAAAACTTTTTCTGTTGGTTAACTTGTTTAGGGCTGTTTTCTTGTAATGTGATTAAAAAAAAACTTCTGTTTTCATCGCCAAAGCTTTCAGGGGATTATTTGCAAGCGTTTGGCACCATTTTTGAGTGAATTGCCAAAAGTCAGATTTTTTCTGAAATTGTGACCCCGGGGCTTAGGGATTTTTCAAAAAAAACTTTTTCTGCTGGTTAACTTGTTTAGGGCTGTTTTCTTGTAATGTGATAAAAAAAAACTTCTGTTTTCATCGCCAAAGCTTTCAGGGGATCATTTGCCAGCGTTTGGCACCATTTTTGAGTGAATTGCCAAAAGTCAGATTTTTTCTGAAATGGTGACCCCGGGGCTTAGGGATTTTTCAAGAAAATCTTTTTCCGGCGGTTAAATTTCTGAGGGCTGATTTCTTGTCCTGTGATAATAAGCCTTCTGTTTCGACATCAAAACCTTTCTGGGGAGCATTTTCAACCAGTTGGCACCATTTTTGAGTGAATTGCCAAAAGTCAGATTTTTGCTTAAATTGTGCCCCCGGGGCTTAGGGATTTTTTCAAAAAAATCTTTTTCCGCCGGTTAGGTTGTTGATGGCTGATTTCTTGTCTTGTGATAAAAAGCCTTCGGTTTCGACAGCCAAACCTTTCAGGGGATCATTTGTAAGCGTTTGGCACCATTTTTGAGTGAATTGCCAAAAGTCAGATTTTTGCTGAAATTGTGACCTAGGGATTTTTCAAAAAAATCTTTTTCCGCCGGTTAACTTTCTGAGGGCTGATTTCTTGTCCTATGATAAAAAGCCTTCTGTTTCGACAGCCAAACCTTTCAGGGGATCATTTGCAAGCGTTTGGCACCATTTTTGAGTGAATTGCCAAAAGTCAGATTTTTTCTGAAATTGTGAACTTAGGGATTTTTCAAAAAAATCTTTTTCTGTCGGTTAACTTTCTGAGGGCTGATTTCTTGTCCTGTGATAAAAAGCCTTCCGTTTCGACAGCCAAAGCTTTCAGGGGATCATTTGCAAGCGTTTGGCACCATTTTTGAGTGAATTGCCAAAAGTCAGATTTTTTCTGAAATTGTGACCCCGGGGCTTAGGGATTTTTCAAAAAAACTTTTTCTGCTGGTTAACTTGTTTAGGGCTGTTTTCTTGTAATGTGATTAAAAAAAACTTCTGTTTTCATCGCCAAAGCTTTCAGGGGATTATTTGCAAGCGTTTGGCACCATTTTTGAGTGAATTGCCAAAAGTCAGATTTTTTCTGAAATTGTGACCCCGGGGCTTAGGGATTTTTCAAAAAAAACTTTTTCTGCTGGTTAACTTGTTTAGGGCTGTTTTCTTGTAATGTGATAAAAAAAAACTTCTGTTTTCATCGCCAAAGCTTTCAGGGGATCATTTGCCAGCGTTTGGCACCCTTTTTGAGTGAATTGCCAAAAGTCAGATTTTTTCTGAAATGGTGACCCCGGGGCTTAGGGATTTTTCAAGAAAATCTTTTTCCGGCGGTTAAATTTCTGAGGGCTGATTTCTTGTCCTGTGATAATAAGCCTTCTGTTTCGACATCAAAACCTTTCTGGGGAGCATTTTCAACCAGTTGGCACCATTTTTGAGTGAATTGCCAAAAGTCAGATTTTTGCTTAAATTGTGCCCCCGGGGCTTAGGGATTTTTTCAAAAAAATCTTTTTCCGCCGGTTAGGTTGTTGATGGCTGATTTCTTGTCTTGTGATAAAAAGCCTTCGGTTTCGACAGCCAAACCTTTCAGGGGATCATTTGCAAGCGTTTGGCACCATTTTTGAGTGAATTGCCAAAAGTCAGATTTTTTCTGAAATTGTGACCCCGGGGCTTAGGGATTTTTCAAAAAAATCTTTTTCCGCCGGTTAACTTTCTGAGGGCTGATTTCTTGTCCTATGATAAAAAGCCTTCTGTTTCGACAGCCAAAGCTTTCAGGGGATCATTTGCAAGCGTTTGGCACCATTTTTGAGTGAATTGCCAAAAGTCAGATTTTTTCTGAAATTGTGAACTTAGGGATTTTTCAAAAAAATCTTTTTCTGTCGGTTAACTTTCTGAGGGCTGATTTCTTGTCCTGTGATAAAAAGCCTTCCGTTTCGACAGCCAAAGCTTTCAGGGGATCATTTGCAAGCGTTTGGCACCATTTTTGAGTGAATTGCCAAAAGTCAGATTTTTTCTGAAATTGTGACCCCGGGGCTTAGGGATTTTTCAAAAAAAACTTTTTCTGCTGGTTAACTTGTTTAGGGCTGTTTTCTTGTAATGTGATAAAAAAAAACTTCTGTTTTCATCGCCAAAGCTTTCAGGGGATCATTTGCCAGCGTTTGGCACCATTTTTGAGTGAATTGCCAAAAGTCAGATTTTTTCTGAAATGGTGACCCCGGGGCTTAGGGATTTTTCAAGAAAATCTTTTTCCGGCGGTTAAATTTCTGAGGGCTGATTTCTTGTCCTGTGATAATAAGCCTTCTGTTTCGACATCAAAACCTTTCTGGGGAGCATTTTCAACCAGTTGGCACCATTTTTGAGTGAATTGCCAAAAGTCAGATTTTTGCTTAAATTGTGCCCCCGGGGCTTAGGGATTTTTTCAAAAAAATCTTTTTCCGCCGGTTAGGTTGTTGATGGCTGATTTCTTGTCTTGTGATAAAAAGCCTTCGGTTTCGACAGCCAAACCTTTCAGGGGATCATTTGCAAGCGTTTGGCACCATTTTTGAGTGAATTGCCAAAAGTCAGATTTTTTCTGAAATTGTGACCCCGGGGCTTAGGGATTTTTCAAAAAAATCTTTTTCCGCCGGTTAACTTTCTGAGGGATGATTTCTTGTCCTATGATAAAAAGCCTTCTGTTTCGACAGCCAAACCTTTCAGGGGATCATTTGCAAGCGTTTGGCACCATTTTTGAGTGAATTGCCAAAAGTCAGATTTTTTCTGAAATTGTGAACTTAGGGATTTTTCAAAAAAATCTTTTTCTGTCGGTTAACTTTCTGAGGGCTGATTTCTTGTCCTGTGATAAAAAGCCTTCCGTTTCGACAGCCAAAGCTTTCAGGGGATCATTTGCAAGCGTTTGGCACCATTTTTGAGTGAATTGCCAAAAGTCAGATTTTTTCTGAAATTGTGACCCCGGGGCTTAGGGATTTTTCAAAAAAACTTTTTCTGCTGGTTAACTTGTTTAGGGCTGTTTTCTTGTAATGTGATTAAAAAAAACTTCTGTTTTCATCGCCAAAGCTTTCAGGGGATCATTTGCAAGCGTTTGGCACCATTTTTGAGTGAATTGCCAAAAGTCAGATTTTTTCTGAAATTGTGACCCCGGGGCTTAGGGATTTTTCAAAAAAAACTTTTTCTGCTGGTTAACTTGTTTAGGGCTGTTTTCTTGTAATGTGATAAAAAAAAACTTCTGTTTTCATCGCCAAAGCTTTCAGGGGATCATTTGCCAGCGTTTGGCACCATTTTTGAGTGAATTGCCAAAAGTCAGATTTTTTCTGAAATGGTGACCCCGGGGCTTAGGGATTTTTCAAGAAAATCTTTTTCCGGCGGTTAAATTTCTGAGGGCTGATTTCTTGTCCTGTGATAATAAGCCTTCTGTTTCGACATCAAAACCTTTCTGGGGAGCATTTTCAACCAGTTGGCACCATTTTTGAGTGAATTGCCAAAAGTCAGATTTTTGCTTAAATTGTGCCCCCGGGGCTTAGGGATTTTTTCAAAAAAATCTTTTTCCGCCGGTTAGGTTGTTGATGGCTGATTTCTTGTCTTGTGATAAAAAGCCTTCGGTTTCGACAGCCAAACCTTTCAGGGGATCATTTGCAAGCGTTTGGCACCATTTTTGAGTGAATTGCCAAAAGTCAGATTTTTGCTGAAATTGTGACCCCGGGTCTTAGGGATTTTTCAAAAAAATCTTTTTCCGCCGGTTAACTTTCTGAGGGCTGATTTCTTGTAATGTGATAAAAAGCCTTCCGTTTCGACAGCCAAACATTTCAGGGGAGCATTTGCAAGCGTTTGGCACCATTTCTGAGTGAATTGGCAAACGTCAGATTTTTGCTGAAATTGTGACTCCGGGGCTTAGGGATTTTTTCAAAAAAATCTTTTTCCGCCGGTTAACTTTCTGAGGGCTGATTTCTTGTCCTGTGATAAAAAGCCTTCTGTTTCGACAGCCAAACCTTTCAGGGGATCATTTGCAAGCGTTTGGCACCATTTTTGAGTGAATTGCCAAAAGTCAGATTTTTGCTGAAATTGTGACCCCGGGGCTTAGGCATTTTTCAAAAAAATCTTTTTCCGCCGGTTAAGTTGCTGAGGACTGATTTCTTGTCCTGTGATAAAAAGCCTTCTGTTTCCATCCCCAAAGCTTTAAGGGGAGCATTTGCAAGCGTTTGGCACCATTTTTGAGTGAATTGCCAAAAGTCAGATTTTTGCTGAAATTGTGACCCCGGGGCTTAGGGATTTTTCAAAAAAATCTTTTTCCGCCGGGTAGGTTGTTGATGGCTGATTTCTTGTAATGTGATAAAAAGCCTTCCGTTTCGACAGCCAAACATTTCAGGGGAGCATTTGCAAGCGTTTGGCACCATTTCTGAGTGAATTGGCAAACGTCAGATTTTTGCTGAAATTGTGACTCTGGGGCTTAGGGATTTTTTCAAAAAAATCTTTTTCCGCCGGTTAACTTTCTGAGGGCTGATTTCTTGTCCTGTGATAAAAAGCCTTCTGTTTCGACAGCCAAACCTTTCAGGGGATCATTTGCAAGCGTTTGGCACCATTTTTGAGTGAATTGCCAAAAGTCAGATATTTGCTGAAATTGTGACCCCGGTTCTTAGGGATTTTTAAAATAAATCTTTTACCGCCAGTTAACTTGTTGAGGGCTGTTTTCTTGTAATGTGATAAAAAAACCTTCTGTTTTCATCGCCAAAGCTTTCAGGGGATCATTTGCAAGCGTTTGGCACCATTTTTGAGTGAATTGCCAAAAGTCAGATTTTTTCTGAAATTGTGACCCCGGGGCTTAGGGATTTTTCAAAAAAATATTTTTTTCCGCCGGTTAACTTTCTGAGGGCTGATTTCTTGTCCTGTGATAAAAAGCCTTCTGTTTCGACAGCCAAACCTTTCAGGGGATCATTTGCAAGCATTTGGCACCATTTTTGAGTGAATTGCCAAAAGTCAGATTTTTTCTGAAATTGTGACCCCGGGGCTTATGGATTTTTCAAAAAAAATCTTTTTCCGCCGGTCAACTTGTTGAGGGCTGTTTTCTTGTAATGTGATAAAAAGCCTTCTGTTTCCATCGCCAAAGCTTTCAGGGAAGCATTTTCAACCTGTTGGCACCATTTTTGAGTGAATTGCCAAAAGTCAGATTTTTGTTGAAATTGTGACCCCGGGGCTTAGGGATTTTTCAAAAAAATCTTTTTCTGCCGGTTAAGTTGCTGAGGGCTGATTTCTTGTCCTGTGATAAAAAGCCTTCCGTTTCGACAGGCAAAGCTTTCAGGGGATCATTTGCCAGTGTTTGGCACCATTTTTAAGTGAATTGCCAAAAGTCAGATTTTTTCTGAAATTGTGACCGCAAGGCTTAGGGATTTTTCAAAAAAATCTTTTTCCGCCGGGTAGGTTGTTGATGGCTGATTTCTTCTCCTGTGATAAAAAGCCTTCTGTTTCGACCGCCAAGCATTTCAGGGGAGCATTTGCTATCGGTTGGCACCATTTTTGAGTGAATTGCCAAAAGTCAGATTTTTTCTGAAATTGTGACCCCGGGGCTTAGGGATTTTTCAAAAAAAACTTTTTCCGCCGGTTAACTTTCTGAGGGCTGATTTCTTGTAATGTGATAAAAAGCCTTCCGTTTCGACAGCCAAACATTTCAGGGGAGCATTTGCAAGCGTTTGGCACCATTTCTGAGTGAATTGGCAAACGTCAGATTTTTGCTGAAATTGTGACTCCGGGGCTTAGGGATTTTTTCAAAAAAATCTTTTTCCGCCGGTTAACTTTCTGAGGGCTGATTTCTTGTCCTGTGATAAAAAGCCTTCTGTTTCGACAGCCAAACCTTTCAGGAGATCATTTGCAAGCGTTTGGCACCATTTTTGAGTGAATTGCCAAAAGTCAGATTTTTGCTGAAATTGTGACCCCGGGGCTTAGGCATTTTTCAAAAAAATCTTTTTCCGCCGGTTAAGTTGCTGAGGACTGATTTCTTGTCCTGTGATAAAAAGCCTTCTGTTTCCATCGCCAAAGCTTTAAGGGGAGCATTTGCAAGCGTTTGGCACCATTTTTGAGTGAATTGCCAAAAGTCAGATTTTTGCTGAAATTGTGACCCCGGGGCTTAGGGATTTTTCAAAAAAATCTTTTTCCGCCGGGTAGGTTGTTGATGGCTGATTTCTTGTAATGTGATAAAAAGCCTTCCGTTTCGACAGCCAAACATTTCAGGGGAGCATTTGCAAGCGTTTGGCACCATCTCTGAGTGAATTGGCAAACGTCAGATTTTTGCTGAAATTGTGACTCTGGGGCTTAGGGATTTTTTCAAAAAAATCTTTTTCCGCCGGTTAACTTTCTGAGGGCTGATTTCTTGTCCTGTGATAAAAAGCCTTCTGTTTCGACAGCCAAACCTTTCAGGGGATCATTTGCAAGCGTTTGGCACCATTTTTGAGTGAATTGCCAAAAGTCAGATATTTGCTGAAATTGTGACCCCGGTTCTTAGGGATTTTTCAAATAAATCTTTTACCGCCAGTTAACTTGTTGAGGGCTGTTTTCTTGTAATGTGATAAAAAAACCTTCTGTTTTCATCGCCAAAGCTTTCAGGGGATCATTTGCAAGCGTTTGGCACCATTTTTGAGTGAATTGCCAAAAGTCAGATTTTTTCTGAAATTGTGACCCCGGGGCTTAGGGATTTTTCAAAAAAATATTTTTTTCCGCCGGTTAACTTTCTGAGGGCTGATTTCTTGTCCTGTGATAAAAAGCCTTCTGTTTCGACAGCCAAACCTTTCAGGGGATCATTTGCAAGCATTTGGCACCATTTTTGAGTGAATTGCCAAAAGTCAGATTTTTTCTGAAATTGTGACCCCGGGGCTTATGGATTTTTCAAAAAAAATCTTTTTCCGCCGGTCAACTTGTTGAGGGCTGTTTTCTTGTAATGTGATAAAAAGCCTTCTGTTTCCATCGCCAAAGCTTTCAGGGAAGCATTTTCAACCTGTTGGCACCATTTTTGAGTGAATTGCCAAAAGTCAGATTTTTGTTGAAATTGTGACCCCGGGGCTTAGGGATTTTTCAAAAAAATCTTTTTCTGCCGGTTAAGTTGCTGAGGGCTGATTTCTTGTCCTGTGATAAAAAGCCTTCCGTTTCGACAGGCAAAGCTTTCAGGGGATCATTTGCCAGTGTTTGGCACCATTTTTAAGTGAATTGCCAAAAGTCAGATTTTTTCTGAAATTGTGACCGCAAGGCTTAGGGATTTTTCAAAAAAATCTTTTTCCGCCGGGTAGGTTGTTGATGGCTGATTTCTTCTCCTGTGATAAAAAGCCTTCTGTTTCGACCGCCAAGCATTTCAGGGGAGCATTTGCTATCGGTTGGCACCATTTTTGAGTGAATTGCCAAAAGTCAGATTTTTTCTGAAATTGTGACCCCGGGGCTTAGGGATTTTTCAAAAAAATCTTATTCTGCCGGTTAAGTTGCTGAGGGCTGATTTCTTGTCCTGTGATAAAAAGGCTTCTGTTTCGACAGCCAAACCTTTCAGGGGATCATTTGCAAGCGTTTGGCACCATTTTTGAGTGAATTGCCAAAAGTCAGATTTTTTCTGAAATTGTGACCGCGGGGCTTAGGGATTTTTCAAAAAAATCTTTTTCCGCCAGGTAGGTTGTTGATGGCTGATTTCTTGTCCTGTGATAAAAAGCCTTCTGTTTCGACCGCCAAAAATTTCAGGGAGGCATTTGCAAGCGTCTGGCACCATTTTTGAGTGAATTGCCAAAAGTCAGATTTTTGCTTAAATTGTGACCTCGGGTCTTAGGGATTTTTCAAAAAAATCTTTTTCCGCCGGGTAGGTTGTTGAAGGCTGTTTTCTTGTAATGTGATAAAAAGCCTTCTGTTTCCATCGCCAAAGCTTTCAGGGGAGCATTTGCAAGTGTTTGGCACCATTTTTGAGTGAATTGCCAAAAGTCAGATTTTTTTCTGAAATTGTGACCTGGGGCTTAGGGATTTTTCAAAAAAAACTTTTTCCGCTGGTTAACTTGTTGAGGGCTGTTTTCTTGTAATGTGATAAAAAAAACCTTCTGTTTTCATCGCCAAACCTTTCAGGGGATCATTTGCAAGCGTTTGGCACCATTTTTGAGTGAATTGCCAAAAGTCAGATTTTTTCTGAAATTGTGAACTTAGGGATTTTTCAAAAAAATCTTTTTCTGTCGGTTAACTTTCTGAGGGCTGATTTCTTGTCCTGTGATAAAAAGCCTTCCGTTTCGACAGCCAAAGCTTTCAGGGGATCATTTGCAAGCGTTTGGCACCATTTTTGAGTGAATTGCCAAAAGTCAGATTTTTTCTGAAATTGTGACCCCGGGGCTTAGGGATTTTTCAAAAAAACTTTTTCTGCTGGTTAACTTGTTTAGGGCTGTTTTCTTGTAATGTGATTAAAAAAAACTTCTGTTTTCATCGCCAAAGCTTTCAGGGGATCATTTGCAAGCGTTTGGCACCATTTTTGAGTGAATTGCCAAAAGTCAGATTTTTTCTGAAATTGTGACCCCGGGGCTTAGGGATTTTTCAAAAAAAACTTTTTCTGCTGGTTAACTTGTTTAGGGCTGTTTTCTTGTAATGTGATAAAAAAAAACTTCTGTTTTCATCGCCAAAGCTTTCAGGGGATCATTTGCCAGCGTTTGGCACCATTTTTGAGTGAATTGCCAAAAGTCAGATTTTTTCTGAAATGGTGACCCCGGGGCTTAGGGATTTTTCAAGAAAATCTTTTTCCGGCGGTTAAATTTCTGAGGGCTGATTTCTTGTCCTGTGATAATAAGCCTTCTGTTTCGACATCAAAACCTTTCTGGGGAGCATTTTCAACCAGTTGGCAGCATTTTTGAGTGAATTGCCAAAAGTCAGATTTTTGCTTAAATTGTGCCCCCGGGGCTTAGGGATTTTTTCAAAAAAATCTTTTTCCGCCGGTTAGGTTGTTGATGGCTGATTTCTTGTCTTGTGATAAAAAGCCTTCGGTTTCGACAGCCAAACCTTTCAGGGGATCATTTGCAAGCGTTTGGCACCATTTTTGAGTGAATTGCCAAAAGTCAGATTTTTGCTGAAATTGTGACCCCGGGTCTTAGGGATTTTTCAAAAAAATCTTTTTCCGCCGGTTAACTTGTTGAGGGCTGTTTTCTTGTAATGTGATAAAAAGCCTTCTGTTTCCATCACCAAAGCTTTCAGGGGAGCATTTTCAACCTGTTGGCACCATTTTTGAGTGAATTGGCAAACGTCAGATTTTTGCTGAAATTGTGACCCCGGGTCTTAGGGATTTTTCAAAAAAATCTTTTTCCGCCGGTTAACTTTCTGAGGGCTGATTTCTTGTAATGTGATAAAAAGCCTTCCGTTTCGACAGCCAAACATTTCAGGGGAGCATTTGCAAGCGTTTGGCACCATTTCTGAGTGAATTGGCAAACGTCAGATTTTTGCTGAAATTGTGACTCCGGGGCTTAGGGATTTTTTCAAAAAAATCTTTTTCCGCCGGTTAACTTTCTGAGGGCTGATTTCTTGTCCTGTGATAAAAAGCCTTCTGTTTCGACAGCCAAACCTTTCAGGGGATCATTTGCAAGCGTTTGGCACCATTTTTGAGTGAATTGCCAAAAGTCAGATTTTTGCTGAAATTGTGACCCCGGGGCTTAGGCATTTTTCAAAAAAATCTTTTTCCGCCGGTTAAGTTGCTGAGGACTGATTTCTTGTCCTGTGATAAAAAGCCTTCTGTTTCCATCGCCAAAGCTTTCAGGGGAGCATTTGCAAGCGTTTGGCACCATTTTTGAGTGAATTGCCAAAAGTCAGATTTTTGCTGAAATTGTGACCCCGGGGCTTAGGGATTTTTCAAAAAAATCTTTTTCCGCCGGGTAGGTTGTTGATGGCTGATTTCTTGTAATGTGATAAAAAGCCTTCCGTTTCGACAGCCAAACATTTCAGGGGAGCATTTGCAAGCGTTTGGCACCATTTCTGAGTGAATTGGCAAACGTAGGTTGTTGATGGCTGATTTCTTGTAATGTGATAAAAAGCCTTCCGTTTCGACAGCCAAACATTTCAGGGGAGCATTTTCAACCTGTTGGCACCATTTTTGAGTGAATTGCCAAAAGTCAGATTTTTGTTGAAATTGTGACCCCGGGGCTTAGGGATTTTTCAAAAAAATCTTTTTCTGCCGGTTAAGTTGCTGAGGGCTGATTTCTTGTCCTGTGATAAAAAGCCTTCCGTTTCGACAGGCAAAGCTTTCAGGGGATCATTTGCCAGTGTTTGGCACCATTTTTAAGTGAATTGCCAAAAGTCAGATTTTTTCTGAAATTGTGACCGCAAGGCTTAGGGATTTTTCAAAAAAATCTTTTTCCGCCGGGTAGGTTGTTGATGGCTGATTTCTTGTAATGTGATAAAAAGCCTTCCGTTTCGACAGCCAAACATTTCAGGGGAGCATTTGCAAGCGTTTGGTACCATTTCTGAGTGAATTGGCAAACGTCAGATTTTTGCTGAAATTGTGACTCCGGGGCTTAGGGATTTTTTCAAGAAAAACTTTTTCTGCCGGGTAGGTTGTTGATGGCTGATTTCTTGTCCTGTGATAAAAAGCCTTCTGTTTCGACCGCCAAAAATTTCAGGGAGGCATTTGCAAGTGTTTGGCACCATTTTTGAGTGAATTGCCAAAAGTCAGATTTTTTCTGAAATTGTGACCTGGGGCTTAGGGATTTTTCAAAAAAAACTTTTTCCGCTGGTTAACTTGTTGAGGGCTGATTCTTGTAATGTGATAAAAAAAACCTTCTGTTTTCATCGCCAAACCTTTCAGGGGATCATTTGCAAGCGTTTGGCACCATTTTTGAGTGAATTGCCAAAAGTCAGATTTTTTCTGAAATTGTGAACTTAGGGATTTTTCAAAAAAATCTTTTTCTGTCGGTTAACTTTCTGAGGGCTGATTTCTTGTCCTGTGATAAAAAGCCTTCCGTTTCGACAGCCAAAGCTTTCAGGGGATCATTTGCAAGCGTTTGGCACCATTTTTGAGTGAATTGCCAAAAGTCAGATTTTTTCTGAAATTGTGACCCCGGGGCTTAGGGATTTTTCAAAAAAAACTTTTTCTGCTGGTTAACTTGTTTAGGGCTGTTTTCTTGTAATGTGATAAAAAAAAAACTTCTGTTTTCATCGCCAAAGCTTTCAGGGGATCATTTGCCAGCGTTTGGCACCATTTTTGAGTGAATTGCCAAAAGTCAGATTTTTTCTGAAATGGTGACCCCGGGGCTTAGGGATTTTTCAAGAAAATCTTTTTCCGGCGGTTAAATTTCTGAGGGCTGATTTCTTGTCCTGTGATAATAAGCCTTCTGTTTCGACATCAAAACCTTTCTGGGGAGCATTTTCAACCAGTTGGCAGCATTTTTGAGTGAATTGCCAAAAGTCAGATTTTTGCTTAAATTGTGCCCCCGGGGCTTAGGGATTTTTTCAAAAAAATCTTTTTCCGCCGGTTAGGTTGTTGATGGCTGATTTCTTGTCTTGTGATAAAAAGCCTTCGGTTTCGACAGCCAAACCTTTCAGGGGATCATTTGCAAGCGTTTGGCACCATTTTTGAGTGAATTGCCAAAAGTCAGATTTTTGCTGAAATTGTGACCCCGGGTCTTAGGGATTTTTCAAAAAAATCTTTTTCCGCCGGTTAACTTGTTGAGGGCTGTTTTCTTGTAATGTGATAAAAAGCCTTCTGTTTCCATCACCAAAGCTTTCAGGGGAGCATTTTCAACCTGTTGGCACCATTTTTGAGTGAATTGGCAAACGTCAGATTTTTGCTGAAATTGTGACCCCGGGTCTTAGGGATTTTTCAAAAAAATCTTTTTCCGCCGGTTAACTTTCTGAGGGCTGATTTCTTGTAATGTGATAAAAAGCCTTCCGTTTCGACAGCCAAACATTTCAGGGGAGCATTTGCAAGCGTTTGGCACCATTTCTGAGTGAATTGGCAAACGTCAGATTTTTGCTGAAATTGTGACTCCGGGGCTTAGGGATTTTTTCAAAAAAATCTTTTTCCGCCGGTTAACTTTCTGAGGGCTGATTTCTTGTCCTGTGATAAAAAGCCTTCTGTTTCGACAGCCAAACCTTTCAGGGGATCATTTGCAAGCGTTTGGCACCATTTTTGAGTGAATTGCCAAAAGTCAGATTTTTGCTGAAATTGTGACCCCGGGGCTTAGGCATTTTTCAAAAAAATCTTTTTCCGCCGGTTAAGTTGCTGAGGACTGATTTCTTGTCCTGTGATAAAAAGCCTTCTGTTTCCATCGCCAAAGCTTTCAGGGGAGCATTTGCAAGCGTTTGGCACCATTTTTGAGTGAATTGCCAAAAGTCAGATTTTTGCTGAAATTGTGACCCCGGGGCTTAGGGATTTTTCAAAAAAATCTTTTTCCGCCGGGTAGGTTGTTGATGGCTGATTTCTTGTAATGTGATAAAAAGCCTTCCGTTTCGACAGCCAAACATTTCAGGGGAGCATTTGCAAGCGTTTGGCACCATTTCTGAGTGAATTGGCAAACGTAGGTTGTTGATGGCTGATTTCTTGTAATGTGATAAAAAGCCTTCCGTTTCGACAGCCAAACATTTCAGGGGAGCATTTTCAACCTGTTGGCACCATTTTTGAGTGAATTGCCAAAAGTCAGATTTTTGTTGAAATTGTGACCCCGGGGCTTAGGGATTTTTCAAAAAAATCTTTTTCTGCCGGTTAAGTTGCTGAGGGCTGATTTCTTGTCCTGTGATAAAAAGCCTTCCGTTTCGACAGGCAAAGCTTTCAGGGGATCATTTGCCAGTGTTTGGCACCATTTTTAAGTGAATTGCCAAAAGTCAGATTTTTTCTGAAATTGTGACCGCAAGGCTTAGGGATTTTTCAAAAAAATCTTTTTCCGCCGGGTAGGTTGTTGATGGCTGATTTCTTGTAATGTGATAAAAAGCCTTCCGTTTCGACAGCCAAACATTTCAGGGGAGCATTTGCAAGCGTTTGGCACCATTTCTGAGTGAATTGGCAAACGTCAGATTTTTGCTGAAATTGTGACTCCGGGGCTTAGGGATTTTTTCAAAAAAAACTTTTTCTGCCGGGTAGGTTGTTGATGGCTGATTTCTTGTCCTGTGATAAAAAGCCTTCTGTTTCGACCGCCAAAAATTTCAGGGAGGCATTTGCAAGCGTTTGGCAGCATTCTTGAGTGAATTGCCAAAAGTCAGATTTTTTCTGAAATTGTGACCCCGGGGCTTAGGGATTTTTCAAAAAAAACTTTTTCCGCTGGTTAACTTGTTGAGGGCTGTTTTCTTGTAATGTGATAAAAAAAACCTTCTGTTTTGATCGCCAAAGCTTTCAGGGGAGCATTTGCAAGCGTTTGGCACCATTTTTGAGTGAATTGCCAAAAGTCAGATTTTTTCTGAAATTGTGACCTGGGGCTTAGGGATTTTTCAAAAAAATCTTTTTCCGCCGGTTAACTTTCTGAGGGCTGATTTCTTGTCCTGTGATAAACAGGCTTCTGTTTCGACCGCCAAAAATTTCAGGGAGGCATTTTCAACCTGTTGGCACCATTTCTGAGTGAATTGCCAAAAGTCAGATTTTTGCTGAAATTGTGACCCCGGGTCTTAGGGATTTTTCACAAAAATCTTTTTCCGCCGGTTAACTTGTTGAGGGCTGTTTTCTTGTAATGTGATAAAAAGCCTTCTGTTTCCATCGCCAAAGCTTTCAGGGGAGCATTTTCAACCTGTTGGCACCATTTTTGAGTGAATTGCCAAAAGTCAGATTTTTGCTGAAATTGTGACCCCGGGGCTTAGGGATTTTTCAAAAAAATCTTTTTCCACCGTTTAACTTTCTGAGGGCTGATTTCTTGTAATGTGATAAAAAGCCTTTCGTTTCGACAGCCAAACATTTCAGGGGAGCATTTGCAAGCGTTTGGCACCATTTCTGAGTGAATTGGCAAACGTAGGTTGTTGATGGCTGATTTCTTGTAATGTGATAAAAAGCCTTCCGTTTCGACAGCCAAACATTTCAGGGGAGCATTTGCAAGCGTTTGGCACCATTTCTGAGTGAATTGGCAAACGTCAGATTTTTGCTGAAATTGTGACTCCGGGGCTTAGGGATTTTTTCAAAAAAATCTTTTTCCGCCGGTTAACTTTCTGAGGGCTGATTTCTTGTCCTGTGATAAAAAGCCTTCTGTTTCGACAGCCAAACCTTTCAGGGGATCATTTGCAAGCGTTTGGCACCATTTTTGAGTGAATTGCCAAAAGTCAGATATTTGCTGAAATTGTGACCCCGGTTCTTAGGGATTTTTCAAATAAATCTTTTACCGCCAGTTAACTTGTTGAGGGCTGTTTTCTTGTAATGTGATAAAAAAACCTTCTGTTTTCATCGCCAAAGCTTTCAGGGGATCATTTGCAAGCGTTTGGCACCATTTTTGAGTGAATTGCCAAAAGTCAGATTTTTTCTGAAATTGTGACCCCGGGGCTTAGGGATTTTTCAAAAAAATCTTTTTTTCCGCCGGTTAACTATCTGAGGGCTGATTTCTTGTCCTGTGATAAAAAGCCTTCTGTTTCGACAGCCAAACCTTTCAGGGGATCATTTGCAAGCATTTGGCACCATTTTTGAGTGAATTGCCAAAAGCCAATTTTTTTGCTGAAATTGTGACCCCGGGGCTTATGGATTTTTTCAAAAAAATCTTTTTCTGCCGTTTAGTTGCTGAGGGTTGATTTCTTGTCTTGTGATAAAAAGACTTCTGTTTCGACCGCCAAACATTTCAGGGGAGCATTTGCAAGCGTTTGGCACCATTTTTGAGTGAATTGCCAAAAGTCAGATTTTTTCTGAAATTGTGACCCCGGGGCTTATGGATTTTTCAAAAAAAATCTTTTTCCGCCGGTCAACTTGTTGAGGGCTGTTTTCTTGTAATGTGATAAAAAGCCTTCTGTTTCCATCGCCAAAGCTTTCAGGGAAGCATTTTCAACCTGTTGGCACCATTTTTGAGTGAATTGCCAAAAGTCAGATTTTTGTTGAAATTGTGACCCCGGGGCTTAGGGATTTTTCAAAAAAATCTTTTTCTGCCGGTTAAGTTGCTGAGGGCTGATTTCTTGTCCTGTGATAAAAAGCCTTCCGTTTCGACAGGCAAAGCTTTCAGGGGATCATTTGCCAGTGTTTGGCACCATTTTTAAGTGAATTGCCAAAAGTCAGATTTTTTCTGAAATTGTGACCGCAAGGCTTAGGGATTTTTCAAAAAAATCTTTTTCCGCCGGGTAGGTTGTTGATGGCTGATTTCTTCTCCTGTGATAAAAAGCCTTCTGTTTCGACCGCCAAGCATTTCAGGGGAGCATTTGCTATCGGTTGGCACCATTTTTGAGTGAATTGCCAAAAGTCAGATTTTTTCTGAAATTGTGACCCCGGGGCTTAGGGATTTTTCAAAAAAATCTTATTCTGCCGGTTAAGTTGCTGAGGGCTGATTTCTTGTCCTGTGATAAAAAGGCTTCTGTTTCGACAGCCAAACCTTTCAGGGGTTCATTTGCAAGCGTTTGGCACCATTTTTGAGTGAATTGCCAAAAGTCAGATTTTTTCTGAAATTGTGACCGCGGGGCTTAGGGATTTTTCAAAAAAATCTTTTTCCGCCAGGTAGGTTGTTGATGGCTGATTTCTTGTCCTGTGATAAAAAGCCTTCTGTTTCGACCGCCAAAAATTTCAGGGAGGCATTTGCAAGCGTCTGGCACCATTTTTGAGTGAATTGCCAAAAGTCAGATTTTTGCTGAAATTGTGACCTCGGGTCTTAGGGATTTTTCAAAAAAATCTTTTTCCGCCGGGTAGGTTGTTGAAGGCTGTTTTCTTGTAATGTGATAAAAAGCCTTCTGTTTCCATCGCCAAAGCTTTCAGGGGATCATTTGCAAGCGTTTGGCACCATTTTTGAGTGAATTGCCAAAAGTCAGATTTTTTCTGAAATTGTGACCCCGGGTCTTAGGGATTTTTCAAAAAAATCTTTTTCCGCCGGTTAACTTGTTGAGGGCTGTTTTCTTGTAATGTGATTAAAAAAACCCTTTTGTTTTCATCGCCAAAACTTTCAGGGGATCATTTGCAAGCGTTTGGCACCATTTTTGAGTGAATTGCCAAAAGTCATATTTTTTCTGAAATTGTGACCGCGGGGCTTAGGGATTTTTCAAAATAATCTTTTTCCGCCGGGTAGGTTGTTGATGGCTGATTTCTTGTCCTGTGATAAAAAGCCTTCTGTTTCGACCGCCAAAAATTTCAGGGAGGCATTTGCAAGCGTTTGGCAGCATTCTTGAGTGAATTGCCAAAAGTCAATTTTTTTCTGAAATTGTGACCGCGGGGCTTAGGGATTTTTCAAAAAAAACTTTTTCCGCTGGTTAACTTGTTGAGGGCTGTTTTCTTGTAATGTGATAAAAAAAACCTTCTGTTTTCATCGCCAAAGCTTTCAGGGGATCATTTGCAAGCGTTTGACACCATTTTTGAGTGAATTGCCAAAAGTCAGATTTTTTCTGAAATTGTGACCCCGGGGCTTAGGGATTTTTCAAAAAAATCTTTTTCCGCCGGTTAACTTTCTGAGGGCTGATTTCTTGTCCTATGATAAAAAGACTTCTGTTTCGACAGCCAAACCTTTCAGGGGATCATTTGCAAGCGTTTGGCACCATTTTTGAGTGAATTGCCAAAAGTCAGATTTTTTCTGAAATTGTGAACTTAGGGATTTTTCAAAAAAATCTTTTTCTGTCGGTTAACTTTCTGAGGGCTGATTTCTTGTCCTGTGATAAAAAGCCTTCCGTTTCGACAGCCAAAGCTTTCAGGGGATCATTTGCAAGCGTTTGGCACCATTTTTGAGTGAATTGCCAAAAGTCAGATTTTTTCTGAAATTGTGACCCCGGGGCTTAGGGATTTTTCAAAAAAATCTTTTTCCGCCGGTTAACTTTCTGAGGGCTGATTTCTTGTCCTATGATAAAAAGCCTTCTGTTTCGACAGCCAAACCTTTCAGGGGATCATTTGCAAGCGTTTGGCACAATTTTTGAGTGAATTGCCAAAAGTCAGATTTTTTCTGAAATTGTGAACTTAGGGATTTTTCAAAAAAATCTTTTTCTGTCGGTTAACTTTCTGAGGGCTGATTTCTTGTCCTGTGATAAAAAGCCTTCCGTTTCGACAGCCAAAGCTTTCAGGGGATCATTTGCAAGCGTTTGGCACCATTTTTGAGTGAATTGCCAAAAGTCAGATTTTTTCTGAAATTGTGACCCCGGGGCTTAGGGATTTTTCAAAAAAACTTTTTCTGCTGGTTAACTTGTTTAGGGCTGTTTTCTTGTAATGTGATTAAAAAAAACTTCTGTTTTCATCGCCAAAGCTTTCAGGGGATCATTTGCATGCGTTTGGCACCATTTTTGAGTGAATTGCCAAAAGTCAGATTTTTTCTGAAATTGTGACCCCGGGGCTTAGGGATTTTTCAAAAAAAACTTTTTCTGCTGGTTAACTTGTTTAGGGCTGTTTTCTTGTAATGTGATAAAAAAAAACTTCTGTTTTCATCGCCAAAGCTTTCAGGGGATCATTTGCCAGCGTTTGGCACCATTTTTGAGTGAATTGCCAAAAGTCAGATTTTTTCTGAAATGGTGACCCCGGGGCTTAGGGATTTTTCAAGAAAATCTTTTTCCGGCGGTTAAATTTCTGAGGGCTGATTTCTTGTCCTGTGATAATAAGCCTTCTGTTTCGACATCAAAACCTTTCTGGGGAGCATTTTCAACCAGTTGGCAGCATTTTTGAGTGAATTGCCAAAAGTCAGATTTTTGCTTAAATTGTGCCCCCGGGGCTTAGGGATTTTTTCAAAAAAATCTTTTTCCGCCGGTTAGGTTGTTGATGGCTGATTTCTTGTCTTGTGATAAAAAGCCTTCGGTTTCGACAGCCAAACCTTTCAGGGGATCATTTGCAAGCGTTTGGCACCATTTTTGAGTGAATTGCCAAAAGTCAGATTTTTGCTGAAATTGTGACCCCGGGTCTTAGGGATTTTTCAAAAAAATCTTTTTCCGCCGGTTAACTTGTTGAGGGCTGTTTTCTTGTAATGTGATAAAAAGCCTTCTGTTTCCATCACCAAAGCTTTCAGGGGAGCATTTTCAACCTGTTGGCACCATTTTTGAGTGAATTGGCAAACGTCAGATTCTTGCTGAAATTGTGACCCCGGGTCTTAGGGATTTTTCAAAAAAATCTTTTTCCGCCGGTTAACTTTCTGATGGCTGATTTCTTGTAATGTGATAAAAAGCCTTCCGTTTCGACAGCCAAACATTTCAGGGGAGCATTTGCAAGCGTTTGGCACCATTTCTGAGTGAATTGGCAAACGTCAGATTTTTGCTGAAATTGTGACTCCGGGGCTTAGGGATTTTTTCAAAAAAATCTTTTTCCGCCGGTTAACTTTCTGAGGGCTGATTTCTTGTCCTGTGATAAAAAGCCTTCTGTTTCGACAGCCAAACCTTTCAGGGGATCATTTGCAAGCGTTTGGCACCATTTTTGAGTGAATTGCCAAAAGTCAGATTTTTGCTGAAATTGTGACCCCGGGGCTTAGGCATTTTTCAAAAAAATCTTTTTCCGCCGGTTAAGTTGCTGAGGACTGATTTCTTGTCCTGTGATAAAAAGCCTTCTGTTTCCATCGCCAAAGCTTTCAGGGGAGCATTTGCAAGCGTTTGGCACCATTTTTGAGTGAATTGCCAAAAGTCAGATTTTTGCTGAAATTGTGACCCCGGGGCTTAGGGATTTTTCAAAAAAATCTTTTTCCGCCGGGTAGGTTGTTGATGGCTGATTTCTTGTAATGTGATAAAAAGCCTTCCGTTTCGACAGCCAAACATTTCAGGGGAGCATTTGCAAGCGTTTGGCACCATTTCTGAGTGAATTGGCAAACGTCAGATTTTTGCTGAAATTGTGACTCCGGGGCTTAGGGATTTTTTCAAAAAAATCTTTTTCTGCCGGGTAGGTTGTTGATGGCTGATTTCTTGTCCTGTGATAAAAAGCCTTCTGTTTCGACCGCCAAAAATTTCAGGGAGGCATTTGCAAGCGTTTGGCAGCATTCTTGAGTGAATTGCCAAAAGTCAGATTTTTTCTGAAATTGTGACCCCGGGGCTTAGGGATTTTTCAAAAAAAACTTTTTCCGCTGGTTAACTTGTTGAGGGCTGTTTTCTTGTAATGTGATAAAAAAAACCTTCTGTTTTGATCGCCAAAGCTTTCAGGGGAGCATTTGCAAGCGTTTGGCACCATTTTTGAGTGAATTGCCAAAAGTCAGATTTTTTCTGAAATTGTGACCTGGGGCTTAGGGATTTTTCAAAAAAATCTTTTTCCGCCGGTTAACTTTCTGAGGGCTGATTTCTTGTCCTGTGATAAACAGGCTTCTGTTTCGACCGCCAAAAATTTCAGGGAGGCATTTTCAACCTGTTGGCACCATTTCTGAGTGAATTGCCAAAAGTCAGATTTTTGCTGAAATTGTGACCCCGGGTCTTAGGGATTTTTCAAAAAAATCTTTTTCCGCCGGTTAACTTGTTGAGGGCTGTTTTCTTGTAATGTGATAAAAAGCCTTCTGTTTCCATCGCCAAAGCTTTCAGGGGAGCATTTTCAACCTGTTGGCACCATTTTTGAGTGAATTGCCAAAAGTCAGATTTTTGCTGAAATTGTGACCCCGGGGTTTAGGGATTTTTTCAAAAAAAACTTTTTCCGCTGGTTAACTTGTTGAGGGCTGTTTTCTTGTAATGTGATTAAAAAAAACCTTTTGTTTTCATCGCCAAAGCTTTCAGGGGATCATTTGCAAGCGTTTGGCACCATTTTTGAGTGAATTGCCAAAAGTCAGATTTTTGCTGAAATTGTGACCCCGGGGCTTAGGGATTTTTCAAAAAAATCTTTTTCCACCGGTTAACTTTCTGAGGGCTGATTTCTTGTAATGTGATAAAAAGCCTTTCGTTTCGACAGCCAAACATTTCAGGGGAGCATTTGCAAGCGTTTGGCACCATTTCTGAGTGAATTGGCAAACGTAGGTTGTTGATGGCTGATTTCTTGTAATGTGATAAAAAGCCGTCCGTTTCGACAGCCAAACATTTCAGGGGAGCATTTGCAAGCGTTTGGCACCATTTCTGAGTGAATTGGCAAACGTCAGATTTTTGCTGAAATTGTGACTCCGGGGCTTAGGGATTTTTTCAAAAAAATCTTTTTCTGCCGGGTAGGTTGTTGATGGCTGATTTCTTGTCCTGTGATAAAAAGCCTTCTGTTTCGACCGCCAAAAATTTCAGGGAGGCATTTGCAAGCGTTTGGCAGCATTCTTGAGTGAATTGCCAAAAGTCAGATTTTTGCTGAAATTGTGACCCCGGGTCTTAGGGATTTTTCACAAAAATCTTTTTCCGCCGGTTAACTTGTTGAGGGCTGTTTTCTTGTAATGTGATAAAAAGCCTTCTGTTTCCATCGCCAAAGCTTTCAGGGGAGCATTTTCAACCTGTTGGCACCATTTTTGAGTGAATTGCCAAAAGTCAGATTTTTGCTGAAATTGTGACCCCGGGGCTTAGGGATTTTTCAAAAAAATCTTTTTCCACCGGTTAACTTTCTGAGGGCTGATTTCTTGTAATGTGATAAAAAGCCTTTCGTTTCGACAGCCAAACATTTCAGGGGAGCATTTGCAAGCGTTTGGCACCATTTCTGAGTGAATTGGCAAACGTCAGATTTTTGCTGAAATTGTGACTCCAGGGCTTAGGGATTTTTCAAAAAAATCTTTTTCTGCCGGTTAAGTTGCTGAGGGCTGATTTCTTGTCCTGTGATAAAAAGCCTTCTGTTTCGACAGCCAAACCTTTCAGGGGATCATTTGCATGCGTTTGGCACCATTTTTGAGTGAATTGCCAAAAGTCAGATTTTTGCTGAAATTGTGACCCCGGTTCTTAGGGATTTTTCAAATAAATCTTTCACCGCCGGTTAACTTGTTGAGGGCTGTTTTCTTGTAATGTGATAAAAAAAAACCTTTTGTTTTCATCGCCAAAGCTTTCAGGGGATCATTTGCAAGCGTTTGGCACCATTTTTGAGTGAATTGCCAAAAGTCAGATTTTTGCTGAAATTGTGACCCCGGGGCTTAGGGATTTTTCAAAAAAATCTTTTTCCACCGGTTAACTTTCTGAGGGCTGATTTCTTGTAATGTGATAAAAAGCCTTTCGTTTCGACAGCCAAACATTTCAGGGGAGCATTTGCAAGCGTTTGGCACCATTTCTGAGTGAATTGGCAAACGTAGGTTGTTGATGGCTGATTTCTTGTAATGTGATAAAAAGCCTTCCGTTTCGACAGCCAAACATTTCAGGGGAGCATTTGCAAGCGTTTGGCACCATTTCTGAGTGAATTGGCAAACGTCAGATTTTTGCTGAAATTGTGACTCCGGGGCTTAGGGATTTTTTCAAAAAAATCTTTTTCTGCCGGGTAGGTTGTTGATGGCTGATTTCTTGTCCTGTGATAAAAAGCCTTCTGTTTCGACCGCCAAAAATTTCAGGGAGGCATTTGCAAGCGTTTGGCAGCATTCTTGAGTGAATTGCCAAAAGTCAGATTTTTTCTGAAATTGTGACCCCGGGGCTTAGGGATTTTTCAAAAAAAACTTTTTCCGCTGGTTAACTTGTTGAGGGCTGTTTTCTTGTAATGTGATAAAAAAAACCTTCTGTTTTGATCGCCAAAGCTTTCAGGGGATCATTTGCAAGCGTTTGGCACCATTTTTGAGTGAATTGCCAAAAGTCAGATTTTTTCTGAAATTGTGACCTGGGGCTTAGGGATTTTTCAAAAAAATCTTTTTCCGCCGGTTAACTTTCTGAGGGCTGATTTCTTGTCCTGTGATAAACAGGCTTCTGTTTCGACCGCCAAAAATTTCAGGGAGGCATTTTCAACCTGTTGGCACCATTTCTGAGTGAATTGCCAAAAGTCAGATTTTTGCTGAAATTGTGACCCCGGGTCTTAGGGATTTTTCACAAAAATCTTTTTCCGCCGGTTAACTTGTTGAGGGCTGTTTTCTTGTAATGTGATAAAAAGCCTTCTGTTTCCATCGCCAAAGCTTTCAGGGGAGCATTTTCAACCTGTTGGCACCATTTTTGAGTGAATTGCCAAAAGTCAGATTTTTGCTGAAATTGTGACCCCGGGGCTTAGGGATTTTTCAAAAAAATCTTTTTCCACCGGTTAACTTTCTGAGGGCTGATTTCTTGTAATGTGATAAAAAGCCTTTCGTTTCGACAGCCAAACATTTCAGGGGAGCATTTGCAAGCGTTTGGCACCATTTCTGAGTGAATTGGCAAACGTCAGATTTTTGCTGAAATTGTGACTCCAGGGCTTAGGGATTTTTCAAAAAAATCTTTTTCTGCCGGTTAAGTTGCTGAGGGCTGATTTCTTGTCCTGTGATAAAAAGCCTTCTGTTTCGACAGCCAAACCTTTCAGGGGATCATTTGCATGCGTTTGGCACCATTTTTGAGTGAATTGCCAAAAGTCAGATTTTTGCTGAAATTGTGACCCCGGTTCTTAGGGATTTTTCAAATAAATCTTTCACCGCCGGTTAACTTGTTGAGGGCTGTTTTCTTGTAATGTGATAAAAAAAAACCTTTTGTTTTCATCGCCAAAGCTTTCAGGGGATCATTTGCAAGCGTTTGGCACCATTTTTGAGTGAATTGCCAAAAGTCAGATTTTTGCTGAAATTGTGACCCCGGGGCTTAGGGATTTTTCAAAAAAATCTTTTTCCACCGGTTAACTTTCTGAGGGCTGATTTCTTGTAATGTGATAAAAAGCCTTTCGTTTCGACAGCCAAACATTTCAGGGGAGCATTTGCAAGCGTTTGGCACCATTTCTGAGTGAATTGGCAAACGTCAGATTTTTGCTGAAATTGTGACTCCAGGGCTTAGGGATTTTTCAAAAAAATCTTTTTCTGCCGGTTAAGTTGCTGAGGGCTGATTTCTTGTCCTGTGATAAAAAGCCTTCTGTTTCGACAGCCAAAGCTTTCAGGGGATCATTTGCAAGCGTTTGGCAGCATTCTTGAGTGAATTGCCAAAAGTCAGATTTTTGCTGAAATTGTGACCCCGGTTCTTAGGGATTTTTCAAATAAATCTTTCACCGCCGGTTAACTTGTTGAGGGCTGTTTTCTTGTAATGTGATAAAAAAAAACCTTTTGTTTTCATCGCCAAAGCTTTCAGGGGATCATTTGCAAGCGTTTGGCACCATTTTTGAGTGAATTGCCAAAAGTCAGATTTTTGCTGAAATTGTGACCCCGGTTCTTAGGGATTTTTCAAATAAATCTTTCACCGCCGGTTAACTTTCTGAGGGCTGATTTCTTGTCCTGTGATAAAAAGGCTTCTGTTTCGACAGCCAAAGCTTTCAGGGGATCATTTGCAAGCGTTTGGCAGCATTCTTGAGTGAATTGCCAAAAGTCAGATTTTTTCTGAAATTGTGACCCCGGGGCTTAGGGATTTTTCAAAAAAAACTTTTTCCGCTGGTTAACTTGTTGAGGGCTGTTTTCTTGTAATGTGATTAAAAAAACCTTCTGTTTTCATCGCCAAAGCTTTCAGGGGATCATTTGCAAGCGTTTGGCACCATTTTTGAGTGAATTGCCAAAAGTCAGATTTTTTCTGAAATTGTGACCCCGGGGCTTAGGGATTTTTCAAAAAAATCTTATTCTGCCAGTTAAGTTGCTGAGGGCTGATTTCTTGTCCTGTGATAAAAAGGCTTCTGTTTCGACAGCCAAACGTTTCAGGGGATCATTTGCAAGCGTTTGGCACCATTTTTGAGTGAATTGCCAAAAGTCAGATTTTTTCTGAAATTGTGACCCCGGGGCTTAGGGATTTTTCAAAAAAATCTTTTTCCGCCGGGTAGGTTGTTGATGGCTGATTTCTTGTCCTGTGATAAAAAGCCTTCTGTTTCGACCGCCAAAAATTTCAGGGAGGCATTTGCAAGCGTCTGGCACCATTTTTTAGTGAATTGCCAAAAGTCAGATTTTTGCTGAAATTGTGACCCCGGGTCTTAGGGATTTTTCAAAAAAATCTTTTTCCGCCGGTTAACTTGTTGAGGGCTGTTTTCTTGTAATGTGATAAAAAGCCTTCTGTTTCCATCGCCAAAGCTTTCAGGGGAGCATTTGCAAGTGTTTGGCACCATTTTTGAGTGAATTGCCAAAAGTCAGATTTTTTCTGAAATTGTGACCTGGGGCTTAGGGATTTTTCAAAAAAATCTTTTTCCACCGGTTAACTTTCTGAGGGCTGATTTCTTGTAATGTGATAAAAAGCCTTTCGTTTCGACAGCCAAACATTTCAGGGGAGCATTTGCAAGCGTTTGGCACCATTTCTGAGTGAATTGGCAAACGTAGGTTGTTGATGGCTGATTTCTTGTAATGTGATAAAAAGCCTTCCGTTTCGACAGCCAAACATTTCAGGGGAGCATTTGCAAGCGTTTGGCACCATTTCTGAGTGAATTGGCAAACGTCAGATTTTTGCTGAAATTGTGACTCCGGGGCTTAGGGATTTTTTCAAAAAAATCTTTTTCTGCCGGGTAGGTTGTTGATGGCTGATTTCTTGTCCTGTGATAAAAAGCCTTCTGTTTCGACCGCCAAAAATTTCAGGGAGGCATTTGCAAGCGTTTGGCAGCATTCTTGAGTGAATTGCCAAAAGTCAGATTTTTTCTGAAATTGTGACCCCGGGGCTTAGGGATTTTTCAAAAAAAACTTTTTCCGCTGGTTAACTTGTTGAGGGCTGTTTTCTTGTAATGTGATAAAAAAAACCTTCTGTTTTGATCGCCAAAGCTTTCAGGGGATCATTTGCAAGCGTTTGGCACCATTTTTGAGTGAATTGCCAAAAGTCAGATTTTTTCTGAAATTGTGACCTGGGGCTTAGGGATTTTTCAAAAAAATCTTTTTCCGCCGGTTAACTTTCTGAGGGCTGATTTCTTGTCCTGTGATAAACAGGCTTCTGTTTCGACCGCCAAAAATTTCAGGGAGGCATTTTCAACCTGTTGGCACCATTTCTGAGTGAATTGCCAAAAGTCAGATTTTTGCTGAAATTGTGACCCCGGGTCTTAGGGATTTTTCACAAAAATCTTTTTCCGCCGGTTAACTTGTTGAGGGCTGTTTTCTTGTAATGTGATAAAAAGCCTTCTGTTTCCATCGCCAAAGCTTTCAGGGGAGCATTTTCAACCTGTTGGCACCATTTTTGAGTGAATTGCCAAAAGTCAGATTTTTGCTGAAATTGTGACCCCGGGGCTTAGGGATTTTTCAAAAAAATCTTTTTCCACCGGTTAACTTTCTGAGGGCTGATTTCTTGTAATGTGATAAAAAGCCTTTCGTTTCGACAGCCAAACATTTCAGGGGAGCATTTGCAAGCGTTTGGCACCATTTCTGAGTGAATTGGCAAACGTCAGATTTTTGCTGAAATTGTGACTCCAGGGCTTAGGGATTTTTCAAAAAAATCTTTTTCTGCCGGTTAAGTTGCTGAGGGCTGATTTCTTGTCCTGTGATAAAAAGCCTTCTGTTTCGACAGCCAAACCTTTCAGGGGATCATTTGCATGCGTTTGGCACCATTTTTGAGTGAATTGCCAAAAGTCAGATTTTTGCTGAAATTGTGACCCCGGTTCTTAGGGATTTTTCAAATAAATCTTTCACCGCCGGTTAACTTGTTGAGGGCTGTTTTCTTGTAATGTGATAAAAAAAAACCTTTTGTTTTCATCGCCAAAGCTTTCAGGGGATCATTTGCAAGCGTTTGGCACCATTTTTGAGTGAATTGCCAAAAGTCAGATTTTTGCTGAAATTGTGACCCCGGGGCTTAGGGATTTTTCAAAAAAATCTTTTTCCACCGGTTAACTTTCTGAGGGCTGATTTCTTGTAATGTGATAAAAAGCCTTTCGTTTCGACAGCCAAACATTTCAGGGGAGCATTTGCAAGCGTTTGGCACCATTTCTGAGTGAATTGGCAAACGTCAGATTTTTGCTGAAATTGTGACTCCAGGGCTTAGGGATTTTTCAAAAAAATCTTTTTCTGCCGGTTAAGTTGCTGAGGGCTGATTTCTTGTCCTGTGATAAAAAGCCTTCTGTTTCGACAGCCAAAGCTTTCAGGGGATCATTTGCAAGCGTTTGGCAGCATTCTTGAGTGAATTGCCAAAAGTCAGATTTTTGCTGAAATTGTGACCCCGGTTCTTAGGGATTTTTCAAATAAATCTTTCACCGCCGGTTAACTTGTTGAGGGCTGTTTTCTTGTAATGTGATAAAAAAAAACCTTTTGTTTTCATCGCCAAAGCTTTCAGGGGATCATTTGCAAGCGTTTGGCACCATTTTTGAGTGAATTGCCAAAAGTCAGATTTTTGCTGAAATTGTGACCCCGGTTCTTAGGGATTTTTCAAATAAATCTTTCACCGCCGGTTAACTTTCTGAGGGCTGATTTCTTGTCCTGTGATAAAAAGGCTTCTGTTTCGACAGCCAAAGCTTTCAGGGGATCATTTGCAAGCGTTTGGCAGCATTCTTGAGTGAATTGCCAAAAGTCAGATTTTTTCTGAAATTGTGACCCCGGGGCTTAGGGATTTTTCAAAAAAAACTTTTTCCGCTGGTTAACTTGTTGAGGGCTGTTTTCTTGTAATGTGATTAAAAAAACCTTCTGTTTTCATCGCCAAAGCTTTCAGGGGATCATTTGCAAGCGTTTGGCACCATTTTTGAGTGAATTGCCAAAAGTCAGATTTTTTCTGAAATTGTGACCCCGGGGCTTAGGGATTTTTCAAAAAAATCTTATTCTGCCAGTTAAGTTGCTGAGGGCTGATTTCTTGTCCTGTGATAAAAAGGCTTCTGTTTCGACAGCCAAACGTTTCAGGGGATCATTTGCAAGCGTTTGGCACCATTTTTGAGTGAATTGCCAAAAGTCAGATTTTTTCTGAAATTGTGACCCCGGGGCTTAGGGATTTTTCAAAAAAATCTTTTTCCGCCGGGTAGGTTGTTGATGGCTGATTTCTTGTCCTGTGATAAAAAGCCTTCTGTTTCGACCGCCAAAAATTTCAGGGAGGCATTTGCAAGCGTCTGGCACCATTTTTTAGTGAATTGCCAAAAGTCAGATTTTTGCTGAAATTGTGACCCCGGGTCTTAGGGATTTTTCAAAAAAATCTTTTTCCGCCGGTTAACTTGTTGAGGGCTGTTTTCTTGTAATGTGATAAAAAGCCTTCTGTTTCCATCGCCAAAGCTTTCAGGGGAGCATTTGCAAGTGTTTGGCACCATTTTTGAGTGAATTGCCAAAAGTCAGATTTTTTCTGAAATTGTGACCTGGGGCTTAGGGATTTTTCAAAAAAAATCTTTTTCCGCCGGTTAACTTTCTGAGGGCTGATTTCTTGTCCTGTGATAAAAAGCCTTCGGTTTCGACAGCCAAACCTTTCAGGGGAGCATTTTCAACCTGTTGGCACCATTTTTGAGTGAATTGCCAAAAGTCAGATTTTTGCTGAAATTGTGACCCCGGGTCTTAGGGATTTTTCAAAAAAATCTTTTTCCGCCGGGTAGGTTGTTGATGGCTGATTTCTTGTCCTGTGATAAAAAGCCTTCTGTTTCGACCACCAAAAATTTCAGGGAGGCATTTGCAAGCGTTTGGCAGCATTCTTGAGTGAATTGCCAAAAGTCAAATTTTTTTCTGAAATTGTGACCCCGGGGCTTAGGGATTTTTCAAAAAAAACTTTTTGCGCTGGTTAACTTGTTGAGGGCTGTTTTCTTGTAATGTGATAAAAAAAACCTTCTGTTTTCATCGCCAAAGCTTTCAGGGGATCATTTGCAAGCGTTTGACACCATTTTTGAGTGAATTGCCAAAAGTCAGATTTTTGCTGAAATTGTGACCCCGGGGCTTATGGATTTTTCAAAAAAATCTTTTTCCGCCGGGTAGGTTGTTGATGGCTGATTTCTTGTCCTGTGATAAAAAGCCTTCTGTTTCGACCGCCAAAAATTTCAGGGAGGCATTTGCAAGCGTCTGGCACCATTTTTTAGTGAATTGCCAAAAGTCAGATTTTTGCTGAAATTGTGACCCCGGGTCTTAGGGATTTTTCAAAAAAATCTTTTTCCGCCGGTTAACTTGTTGAGGGCTGTTTTCTTGTAATGTGATAAAAAGCCTTCTGTTTCCATCGCCAAAGCTTTCAGGGGAGCATTTTCAACCTGTTGGCACCATTTTTGAGTGAATTGCCAAAAGTCAGATTTTTGCTGAAATTGTGACCCAGGGGCTTAGGGATTTTTCAAAAAAATCTTTTTACGCTGGTTAACTTGTTGATGGCTGATTTCTTGTCCTGTGATAAAAAGCCTTCTGTTTCGACCGCCAAAAATTTCAGGGAGGCATTTGCAAGCGTCTGGCACCATTTTTGAGTGAATTGCCAAAAGTCAGATTTTTTCTGAAATTGTGACCCCGGGGCTTAGGGATTTTTCAAAAAAAACTTTTTCCGCTGGTTAACTTGTTGAGGGCTGTTTTCTTGTAATGTGATCAAAAAAACCTTCTGTTTTCATCGCCAAAGCTTTCAGGGGATCATTTGCAAGCGTTTGGCACCATTTTTGAGTGAATTGCCAAAAGTCAGATTTTTTCTGAAATTGTGACCCCGGGGCTTAGGGATTTTTCAAAAAAATCTTATTCTGCCGGTTAAGTTGCTGAGGGCTGATTTCTTGTCCTGTGATAAAAAGGCTTCTGTTTCGACAGCCAAACCTTTCAGGGGATCATTTGCAAGCGTTTGGCACCATTTTTGAGTGAATTGCCAAAAGTCAGATTTTTTCTGAAATTGTGACCGCGGGGCTTAGGGATTTTTCAAAAAAATCTTTTTCCGCCAGGTAGGTTGTTGATGGCTGATTTCTTGTCCTGTGATAAAAAGCCTTCTGTTTCGACCGCCAAAAATTTCAGGGAGGCATTTGCAAGCGTCTGGCACCATTTTTGAGTGAATTGCCAAAAGTCAGATTTTTGCTGAAATTGTGACCTCGGGTCTTAGGGATTTTTCAAAAAAATCTTTTTCCGCCGGGTAGGTTGTTGAAGGCTGTTTTCTTGTAATGTGATAAAAAGCCTTCTGTTTCCATCGCCAAAGCTTTCAGGGGAGCATTTGCAAGTGTTTGGCACCATTTTTGAGTGAATTGCCAAAAGTCAGATTTTTTCTGAAATTGTGACCTGGGGCTTAGGGATTTTTCAAAAAAAATCTTTTACCGCCGGTTAACTTTCTGAGGGCTGATTTCTTGTCCTGTGATAAAAAGCCATCGGTTTCGACAGCCAAACCTTTCAGGGGAGCATTTTCAACCTGTTGGCACCATTTTTGAGTGAATTGCCAAAAGTCAGATTTTTGCTGAAATTGTGACCCCGGGTCTTAGGGATTTTTCAAAAAAATCTTTTTCCGCCGGGTAGGTTGTTGATGGCTGATTTCTTGTCCTGTGATAAAAAGCCTTCTGTTTCGACCGCCAAAAATTTCAGGGAGGCATTTGCAAGCGTTTGGCAGCATTCTTGAGTGAATTGCCAAAAGTCAAATTTTTTCTGAAATTGTGACCCCGGGGCTTAGGGATTTTTCAAAAAAAACTTTTTCCGCTGGTTAACTTGTTGAGGGCTGTTTTCTTGTAATGTGATAAAAAAAACCTTCTGTTTTCATCGCCAAAGCTTTCAGGGGATCATTTGCAAGCGTTTGACACCATTTTTGAGTGAATTGCCAAAAGTCAGATTTTTGCTGAAATTGTGACCCCGGGGCTTAGGGATTTTTCAAAAAAATCTTTTTCCGCCGGTTAACTTTCTGAGGGCTGATTTCTTGTCCTGTGATAAAAAGCCTTCGGTTTCGACAGCCAAACCTTTCAGGGGAGCATTTTCAACCTGTTGGCACCATTTTTGAGTGAATTGCCAAAAGTCAGATTTTTGCTGAAATTGTGACCCCGGGTCTTAGGGATTTTTCAAAAAAATCTTTTTCCGCCGGGTAGGTTGTTGATGGCTGATTTCTTGTCCTGTGATAAAAAGCCTTCTGTTTCGACCGCCAAAAATTTCAGGGAGGCATTTGCAAGCGTCTGGCACCATTTTTGAGTGAATTGCCAAAAGTCAGATTTTTTCTGAAATTGTGACCCCGGGGCTTAGGGATTTTTCAAAAAAAACTTTTTCCGCTGGTTAACTTGTTGAGGGCTGTTTTCTTGTAATGTGATTAAAAAAACCTTCTGTTTTCATCGCCAAAGCTTTCAGGGGATCATTTGCAAGCGTTTGGCACCATTTTTGAGTGAATTGCCAAAAGTCAGATTTTTTCTGAAATTGTGACCGCGGGGCTTAGGGATTTTTCAAAAAAATCTTTTTCCGCCAGGTAGGTTGTTGATGGCTGATTTCTTGTCCTGTGATAAAAAGCCTTCTGTTTCGACCGCCAAAAATTTCAGGGAGGCATTTGCAAGCGTCTGGCACCATTTTTGAGTGAATTGCCAAAAGTCAGATTTTTGCTGAAATTGTGACCTCGGGTCTTAGGGATTTTTCAAAAAAATCTTTTTCCGCCGGGTAGGTTGTTGAAGGCTGTTTTCTTGTAATGTGATAAAAAGCCTTCTGTTTCCATCGCCAAAGCTTTCAGGGGAGCATTTGCAAGTGTTTGGCACCATTTTTGAGTGAATTGCCAAAAGTCAGATTTTTTCTGAAATTGTGACCTGGGGCTTAGGGATTTTTCAAAAAAAATCTTTTTCCGCCGGTTAACTTTCTGAGGGCTGATTTCTTGTCCTGTGATAAAAAGCCTTCGGTTTCGACAGCCAAACCTTTCAGGGGAGCATTTTCAACCTGTTGGCACCATTTTTGAGTGAATTGCCAAAAGTCAGATTTTTGCTGAAATTGTGACCCCGGGTCTTAGGGATTTTTCAAAAAAATCTTTTTCCGCCGGGTAGGTTGTTGATGGCTGATTTCTTGTCCTGTGATAAAAAGCCTTCTGTTTCGACCACCAAAAATTTCAGGGAGGCATTTGCAAGCGTTTGGCAGCATTCTTGAGTGAATTGCCAAAAGTCAAATTTTTTTCTGAAATTGTGACCCCGGGGCTTAGGGATTTTTCAAAAAAAACTTTTTCCGCTGGTTAACTTGTTGAGGGCTGTTTTCTTGTAATGTGATAAAAAAAACCTTCTGTTTTCATCGCCAAAGCTTTCAGGGGATCATTTGCAAGCGTTTGACACCATTTTTGAGTGAATTGCCAAAAGTCAGATTTTTGCTGAAATTGTGACCCCGGGGCTTAGGGATTTTTCAAAAAAATCTTTTTCCGCCGGGTAGGTTGTTGATGGCTGATTTCTTGTCCTGTGATAAAAAGCCTTCTGTTTCGACCGCCAAAAATTTCAGGGAGGCATTTGCAAGCGTCTGGCACCATTTTTTAGTGAATTGCCAAAAGTCAGATTTTTGCTGAAATTGTGACCCCGGGTCTTAGGGATTTTTCAAAAAAATCTTTTTCCGCCGGTTAACTTGTTGAGGGCTGTTTTCTTGTAATGTGATAAAAAGCCTTCTGTTTCCATCGCCAAAGCTTTCAGGGGAGCATTTTCAACCTGTTGGCACCATTTTTGAGTGAATTGCCAAAAGTCAGATTTTTGCTGAAATTGTGACCCCGGGGTTTAGGGATTTTTTCAAAAAAAACTTTTTCCGCTGGTTAACTTGTTGATGGCTGATTTCTTGTCCTGTGATAAAAAGCCTTCTGTTTCGACCGCCAAAAATTTCAGGGAGGCATTTGCAAGCGTCTGGCACCATTTTTGAGTGAATTGCCAAAAGTCAGATTTTTTCTGAAATTGTGACCCCGGGGCTTAGGGATTTTTCAAAAAAAACTTTTTCCGCTGGTTAACTTGTTGAGGGCTGTTTTCTTGTAATGTGATTAAAAAAACCTTCTGTTTTCATCGCCAAAGCTTTCAGGGGATCATTTGCAAGCGTTTGGCACCATTTTTGAGTGAATTGCCAAAAGTCAGATTTTTTCTGAAATTGTGACCCCGGGGCTTAGGGATTTTTCAAAAAAATCTTATTCTGCCGGTTAAGTTGCTGAGGGCTGATTTCTTGTCCTGTGATAAAAAGGCTTCTGTTTCGACAGCCAAACCTTTCAGGGGATCATTTGCAAGCGTTTGGCACCATTTTTGAGTGAATTGCCAAAAGTCAGATTTTTTCTGAAATTGTGACCGCGGGGCTTAGGGATTTTTCAAAAAAATCTTTTTCCGCCAGGTAGGTTGTTGATGGCTGATTTCTTGTCCTGTGATAAAAAGCCTTCTGTTTCGACCGCCAAAAATTTCAGGGAGGCATTTGCAAGCGTCTGGCACCATTTTTGAGTGAATTGCCAAAAGTCAGATTTTTGCTGAAATTGTGACCTCGGGTCTTAGGGATTTTTCAAAAAAATCTTTTTCCGCCGGGTAGGTTGTTGAAGGCTGTTTTCTTGTAATGTGATAAAAAGCCTTCTGTTTCCATCGCCAAAGCTTTCAGGGGAGCATTTGCAAGTGTTTGGCACCATTTTTGAGTGAATTGCCAAAAGTCAGATTTTTTCTGAAAATGTGACCTGGGGCTTAGGGATTTTTCAAAAAAAATCTTTTTCCGCCGGTTAACTTTCTGAGGGCTGATTTCTTGTCCTGTGATAAAAAGCCTTCGGTTTCGACAGCCAAACCTTTCAGGGGAGCATTTTCAACCTGTTGGCACCATTTTTGAGTGAATTGCCAAAAGTCAGATTTTTGCTGAAATTGTGACCCCGGGTCTTAGGGATTTTTCAAAAAAATCTTTTTCCGCCGGGTAGGTTGTTGATGGCTGATTTCTTGTCCTGTGATAAAAAGCCTTCTGTTTCGACCACCAAAAATTTCAGGGAGGCATTTGCAAGCGTTTGGCAGCATTCTTGAGTGAATTGCCAAAAGTCAAATTTTTTTCTGAAATTGTGACCCCGGGGCTTAGGGATTTTTCAAAAAAAACTTTTTCCGCTGGTTAACTTGTTGAGGGCTGTTTTCTTGTAATGTGATAAAAAAAACCTTCTGTTTTCATCGCCAAAGCTTTCAGGGGATCATTTGCAAGCGTTTGACACCATTTTTGAGTGAATTGCCAAAAGTCAGATTTTTGCTGAAATTGTGACCTCGGGGCTTAGGGATTTTTCAAAAAAATCTTTTTCCGCCGGGTAGGTTGTTGATGGCTGATTTCTTGTCCTGTGATAAAAAGCCTTCTGTTTCGACCGCCAAAAATTTCAGGGAGGCATTTGCAAGCGTCTGGCACCATTTTTTAGTGAATTGCCAAAAGTCAGATTTTTGCTGAAATTGTGACCCCGGGTCTTAGGGATTTTTCAAAAAAATCTTTTTCCGCAGGTTAACTTGTTGAGGGCTGTTTTCTTGTAATGTGATAAAAAGCCTTCTGTTTCCATCGCCAAAGCTTTCAGGGGAGCATTTTCAACCTGTTGGCACCATTTTTGAGTGAATTGCCAAAAGTCAGATTTTTGCTGAAATTGTGACCCCGGGGCTTAGGGATTTTTCAAAAAAATCTTTTTCCGCCGGGTAGGTTGTTGATGGCTGATTTCTTGTCCTGTGATAAAAAGCCTTCTGTTTCGACCGCCAAAAATTTCAGGGAGGCATTTGCAAGCGTCTGGCACCATTTTTGAGTGAATTGCCAAAAGTCAGATTTTTGCTGAAATTGTGACCCCGGGTCTTAGGGATTTTTCAAAAAAATCTTTTTCCGCCGGTTAACTTGTTGAGGGCTGTTTTCTTGTAATGTGATAAAAAGCCTTCTGTTTCCATCGCCAAAGCTTTCAGGGGAGCATTTTCAACCTGTTGGCACCATTTTTGAGTGAATTGCCAAAAGTCAGATTTTTGCTGAAATTGTGACCCCGGGGTTTAGGGATTTTTTCAAAAAAAACTTTTTCCGCTGGTTAACTTGTTGATGGCTGATTTCTTGTCCTGTGATAAAAAGCCTTCTGTTTCGACCGCCAAAAATTTCAGGGAGGCATTTGCAAGCGTCTGGCACCATTTTTGAGTGAATTGCCAAAAGTCAGATTTTTTCTGAAATTGTGACCCCGGGGCTTAGGGATTTTTCAAAAAAAACTTTTTCCGCTGGTTAACTTGTTGAGGGCTGTTTTCTTGTAATGTGATTAAAAAAACCTTCTGTTTTCATCGCCAAAGCTTTCAGGGGATCATTTGCAAGCGTTTGGCACCATTTTTGAGTGAATTGCCAAAAGTCAGATTTTTTCTGAAATTGTGACCGCGGGGCTTAGGGATTTTTCAAAAAAATCTTTTTCCGCCAGGTAGGTTGTTGATGGCTGATTTCTTGTCCTGTGATAAAAAGCCTTCTGTTTCGACCGCCAAAAATTTCAGGGAGGCATTTGCAAGCGTCTGGCACCATTTTTGAGTGAATTGCCAAAAGTCAGATTTTTGCTGAAATTGTGACCTCGGGTCTTAGGGATTTTTCAAAAAAATCTTTTTCCGCCGGGTAGGTTGTTGAAGGCTGTTTTCTTGTAATGTGATAAAAAGCCTTCTGTTTCCATCGCCAAAGCTTTCAGGGGAGCATTTGCAAGTGTTTGGCACCATTTTTGAGTGAATTGCCAAAAGTCAGATTTTTTCTGAAATTGTGACCTGGGGCTTAGGGATTTTTCAAAAAAAATCTTTTTCCGCCGGTTAACTTTCTGAGGGCTGATTTCTTGTCCTGTGATAAAAAGCCTTCGGTTT
Source organism: Podarcis gaigeae (assembly GCF_964106915.1). Classification (NCBI taxonomy): domain Eukaryota; kingdom Metazoa; phylum Chordata; class Lepidosauria; order Squamata; family Lacertidae; genus Podarcis; species Podarcis gaigeae. Next base: position 43,213,165 of record NC_139689.1, read on the forward strand.
CGACAGCCAAACCTTTCAGGGGAGCATTTTCAACCTGTTGGCACCATTTTTGAGTGAATTGCCAAAAGTCAGATTTTTGCTGAAATTGTGACCCCGGGTCTTAGGGATTTTTCAAAAAAATCTTTTTCCGCCGGGTAGGTTGTTGATGGCTGATTTCTTGTCCTGTGATAAAAAGCCTTCTGTTTCGACCACCAAAAATTTCAGGGAGGCATTTGCAAGCGTTTGGCAGCATTCTTGAGTGAATTGCCAAAAGTCAAATTTTTTTCTGAAATTGTGACCCCGGGGCTTAGGGATTTTTCAAAAAAAACTTTTTCCGCTGGTTAACTTGTTGAGGGCTGTTTTCTTGTAATGTGATAAAAAAAACCTTCTGTTTTCATCGCCAAAGCTTTCAGGGGATCATTTGCAAGCGTTTGACACCATTTTTGAGTGAATTGCCAAAAGTCAGATTTTTGCTGAAATTGTGACCCCGGGGCTTAGGGATTTTTCAAAAAAATCTTTTTCCGCCGGGTAGGTTGTTGATGGCTGATTTCTTGTCCTGTGATAAAAAGCCTTCTGTTTCGACCGCCAAAAATTTCAGGGAGGCATTTGCAAGCGTCTGGCACCATTTTTTAGTGAATTGCCAAAAGTCAGATTTTTGCTGAAATTGTGACCCCGGGTCTTAGGGATTTTTCAAAAAAATCTTTTTCCGCCGGTTAACTTGTTGAGGGCTGTTTTCTTGTAATGTGATAAAAAGCCTTCTGTTTCCATCGCCAAAGCTTTCAGGGGAGCATTTTCAACCTGTTGGCACCATTTTTGAGTGAATTGCCAAAAGTCAGATTTTTGCTGAAATTGTGACCCCGGGGTTTAGGGATTTTTTCAAAAAAAACTTTTTCCGCTGGTTAACTTGTTGATGGCTGATTTCTTGTCCTGTGATAAAAAGCCTTCTGTTTCGACCGCCAAAAATTTCAGGGAGGCATTTGCAAGCGTCTGGCACCATTTTTGAGTGAATTGCCAAAAGTCAGATTTTTTCTGAAATTGTGACCCCGGGGCTTAGGGATTTTTCAAAAAAAACTTTTTCCGCTGGTTAACTTGTTGAGGGCTGTTTTCTTGTAATGTGATTAAAAAAACCTTCTGTTTTCATCGCCAAAGCTTTCAGGGGATCATTTGCAAGCGTTTGGCACCATTTTTGAGTGAATTGCCAAAAGTCAGATTTTTTCTGAAATTGTGACCCCGGGGCTTAGGGATTTTTCAAAAAAATCTTATTCTGCCGGTTAAGTTGCTGAGGGCTGATTTCTTGTCCTGTGATAAAAAGGCTTCTGTTTCGACAGCCAAACCTTTCAGGGGATCATTTGCAAGCGTTTGGCACCATTTTTGAGTGAATTGCCAAAAGTCAGATTTTTTCTGAAATTGTGACCGCGGGGCTTAGGGATTTTTCAAAAAAATCTTTTTCCGCCAGGTAGGTTGTTGATGGCTGATTTCTTGTCCTGTGATAAAAAGCCTTCTGTTTCGACCGCCAAAAATTTCAGGGAGGCATTTGCAAGCGTCTGGCACCATTTTTGAGTGAATTGCCAAAAGTCAGATTTTTGCTGAAATTGTGACCTCGGGTCTTAGGGATTTTTCAAAAAAATCTTTTTCCGCCGGGTAGGTTGTTGAAGGCTGTTTTCTTGTAATGTGATAAAAAGCCTTCTGTTTCCATCGCCAAAGCTTTCAGGGGAGCATTTGCAAGTGTTTGGCACCATTTTTGAGTGAATTGCCAAAAGTCAGATTTTTTCTGAAAATGTGACCTGGGGCTTAGGGATTTTTCAAAAAAAATCTTTTTCCGCCGGTTAACTTTCTGAGGGCTGATTTCTTGTCCTGTGATAAAAAGCCTTCGGTTTCGACAGCCAAACCTTTCAGGGGAGCATTTTCAACCTGTTGGCACCATTTTTGAGTGAATTGCCAAAAGTCAGATTTTTGCTGAAATTGTGACCCCGGGTCTTAGGGATTTTTCAAAAAAATCTTTTTCCGCCGGGTAGGTTGTTGATGGCTGATTTCTTGTCCTGTGATAAAAAGCCTTCTGTTTCGACCACCAAAAATTTCAGGGAGGCATTTGCAAGCGTTTGGCAGCATTCTTGAGTGAATTGCCAAAAGTCAAATTTTTTTCTGAAATTGTGACCCCGGGGCTTAGGGATTTTTCAAAAAAAACTTTTTCCGCTGGTTAACTTGTTGAGGGCTGTTTTCTTGTAATGTGATAAAAAAAACCTTCTGTTTTCATCGCCAAAGCTTTCAGGGGATCATTTGCAAGCGTTTGACACCATTTTTGAGTGAATTGCCAAAAGTCAGATTTTTGCTGAAATTGTGACCTCGGGGCTTAGGGATTTTTCAAAAAAATCTTTTTCCGCCGGGTAGGTTGTTGATGGCTGATTTCTTGTCCTGTGATAAAAAGCCTTCTGTTTCGACCGCCAAAAATTTCAGGGAGGCATTTGCAAGCGTCTGGCACCATTTTTTAGTGAATTGCCAAAAGTCAGATTTTTGCTGAAATTGTGACCCCGGGTCTTAGGGATTTTTCAAAAAAATCTTTTTCCGCCGGTTAACTTGTTGAGGGCTGTTTTCTTGTAATGTGATAAAAAGCCTTCTGTTTCCATCGCCAAAGCTTTCAGGGGAGCATTTTCAACCTGTTGGCACCATTTTTGAGTGAATTGCCAAAAGTCAGATTTTTGCTGAAATTGTGACCCCGGGGCTTAGGGATTTTTCAAAAAAATCTTTTTCCGCCGGGTAGGTTGTTGATGGCTGATTTCTTGTCCTGTGATAAAAAGCCTTCTGTTTCGACCGCCAAAAATTTCAGGGAGGCATTTGCAAGCGTCTGGCACCATTTTTGAGTGAATTGCCAAAAGTCAGATTTTTGCTGAAATTGTGACCCCGGGTCTTAGGGATTTTTCAAAAAAATCTTTTTCCGCCGGTTAACTTGTTGAGGGCTGTTTTCTTGTAATGTGATAAAAAGCCTTCTGTTTCCATCGCCAAAGCTTTCAGGGGAGCATTTTCAACCTGTTGGCACCATTTTTGAGTGAATTGCCAAAAGTCAGATTTTTGCTGAAATTGTGACCCCGGGGTTTAGGGATTTTTTCAAAAAAAACTTTTTCCGCTGGTTAACTTGTTGATGGCTGATTTCTTGTCCTGTGATAAAAAGCCTTCTGTTTCGACCGCCAAAAATTTCAGGGAGGCATTTGCAAGCGTCTGGCACCATTTTTGAGTGAATTGCCAAAAGTCAGATTTTTTCTGAAATTGTGACCCCGGGGCTTAGGGATTTTTCAAAAAAAACTTTTTCCGCTGGTTAACTTGTTGAGGGCTGTTTTCTTGTAATGTGATTAAAAAAACCTTCTGTTTTCATCGCCAAAGCTTTCAGGGGATCATTTGCAAGCGTTTGGCACCATTTTTGAGTGAATTGCCAAAAGTCAGATTTTTTCTGAAATTGTGACCGCGGGGCTTAGGGATTTTTCAAAAAAATCTTTTTCCGCCAGGTAGGTTGTTGATGGCTGATTTCTTGTCCTGTGATAAAAAGCCTTCTGTTTCGACCGCCAAAAATTTCAGGGAGGCATTTGCAAGCGTCTGGCACCATTTTTGAGTGAATTGCCAAAAGTCAGATTTTTGCTGAAATTGTGACCTCGGGTCTTAGGGATTTTTCAAAAAAATCTTTTTCCGCCGGGTAGGTTGTTGAAGGCTGTTTTCTTGTAATGTGATAAAAAGCCTTCTGTTTCCATCGCCAAAGCTTTCAGGGGAGCATTTGCAAGTGTTTGGCACCATTTTTGAGTGAATTGCCAAAAGTCAGATTTTTTCTGAAATTGTGACCTGGGGCTTAGGGATTTTTCAAAAAAAATCTTTTTCCGCCGGTTAACTTTCTGAGGGCTGATTTCTTGTCCTGTGATAAAAAGCCTTCGGTTTCGACAGCCAAACCTTTCAGGGGAGCATTTTCAACCTGTTGGCACCATTTTTGAGTGAATTGCCAAAAGTCAGATTTTTGCTGAAATTGTGACCCCGGGTCTTAGGGATTTTTCAAAAAAATCTTTTTCCGCCGGGTAGGTTGTTGATGGCTGATTTCTTGTCCTGTGATAAAAAGCCTTCTGTTTCGACCACCAAAAATTTCAGGGAGGCATTTGCAAGCGTTTGGCAGCATTCTTGAGTGAATTGCCAAAAGTCAAATTTTTTTCTGAAATTGTGACCCCGGGGCTTAGGGATTTTTCAAAAAAAACTTTTTCCGCTGGTTAACTTGTTGAGGGCTGTTTTCTTGTAATGTGATAAAAAAAACCTTCTGTTTTCATCGCCAAAGCTTTCAGGGGATCATTTGCAAGCGTTTGACACCATTTTTGAGTGAATTGCCAAAAGTCAGATTTTTGCTGAAATTGTGACCTTAGGGATTTTTCAAAAAAATCTTTTTCCGCCGGGTAGGTTGTTGATGGCTGATTTCTTGTCCTGTGATAAAAAGCCTTCTGTTTCGACCGCCAAAAATTTCAGGGAGGCATTTGCAAGCGTCTGGCACCATTTTTTAGTGAATTGCCAAAAGTCAGATTTTTGCTGAAATTGTGACCCCGGGTCTTAGGGATTTTTCAAAAAAATCTTTTTCCGCCGGTTAACTTGTTGAGGGCTGTTTTCTTGTAATGTGATAAAAAGCCTTCTGTTTCCATCGCCAAAGCTTTCAGGGGAGCATTTTCAACCTGTTGGCACCATTTTTGAGTGAATTGCCAAAAGTCAGATTTTTGCTGAAATTGTGACCCCGGGGCTTAGGGATTTTTCAAAAAAATCTTTTTCCGCCAGGTAGGTTGTTGATGGCTGATTTCTTGTCCTGTGATAAAAAGCCTTCTGTTTCGACCGCCAAAAATTTCAGGGAGGCATTTGCAAGCGTCTGGCACCATTTTTGAGTGAATTGCCAAAAGTCAGATTTTTGCTGAAATTGTGACCTCGGGTCTTAGGGATTTTTCAAAAAAATCTTTTTCCGCCGGGTAGGTTGTTGAAGGCTGTTTTCTTGTAATGTGATAAAAAGCCTTCTGTTTCCATCGCCAAAGCTTTCAGGGGAGCATTTGCAAGTGTTTGGCACCATTTTTGAGTGAATTGCCAAAAGTCAGATTTTTTCTGAAATTGTGACCTGGGGCTTAGGGATTTTTCAAAAAAAATCTTTTTCCGCCGGTTAACTTTCTGAGGGCTGATTTCTTGTCCTGTGATAAAAAGCCTTCGGTTTCGACAGCCAAACCTTTCAGGGGAGCATTTTCAACCTGTTGGCACCATTTTTGAGTGAATTGCCAAAAGTCAGATTTTTGCTGAAATTGTGACCCCGGGTCTTAGGGATTTTTCAAAAAAATCTTTTTCCGCCGGGTAGGTTGTTGATGGCTGATTTCTTGTCCTGTGATAAAAAGCCTTCTGTTTCGACCACCAAAAATTTCAGGGAGGCATTTGCAAGCGTTTGGCAGCATTCTTGAGTGAATTGCCAAAAGTCAAATTTTTTTCTGAAATTGTGACCCCGGGGCTTAGGGATTTTTCAAAAAAAACTTTTTCCGCTGGTTAACTTGTTGAGGGCTGTTTTCTTGTAATGTGATAAAAAAAACCTTCTGTTTTCATCGCCAAAGCTTTCAGGGGATCATTTGCAAGCGTTTGACACCATTTTTGAGTGAATTGCCAAAAGTCAGATTTTTGCTGAAATTGTGACCCCGGGGCTTAGGGATTTTTCAAAAAAATCTTTTTCCGCCGGGTAGGTTGTTGATGGCTGATTTCTTGTCCTGTGATAAAAAGCCTTCTGTTTCGACCGCCAAAAATTTCAGGGAGGCATTTGCAAGCGTCTGGCACCATTTTTTAGTGAATTGCCAAAAGTCAGATTTTTGCTGAAATTGTGACCCCGGGTCTTAGGGATTTTTCAAAAAAATCTTTTTCCGCCGGTTAACTTGTTGAGGGCTGTTTTCTTGTAATGTGATAAAAAGCCTTCTGTTTCCATCGCCAAAGCTTTCAGGGGAGCATTTTCAACCTGTTGGCACCATTTTTGAGTGAATTGCCAAAAGTCAGATTTTTGCTGAAATTGTGACCCCGGGGCTTAGGGATTTTTCAAAAAAATCTTTTTCCGCCGGGTAGGTTGTTGATGGCTGATTTCTTGTCCTGTGATAAAAAGCCTTCTGTTTCGACCGCCAAAAATTTCAGGGAGGCATTTGCAAGCGTCTGGCACCATTTTTGAGTTAATTGCCAAAAGTCAGATTTTTGCTGAAATTGTGACCCCGGGTCTTAGGGATTTTTCAAAAAAATCTTTTTCCGCCGGTTAACTTGTTGAGGGCTGTTTTCTTGTAATGTCATAAAAAGCCTTCTGTTTCCATCGCCAAAGCTTTCAGGGGAGCATTTTCAACCTGTTGGCACCATTTTTGAGTGAATTGCCAAAAGTCAGATTTTTGCTGAAATTGTGACCCCGGGGTTTAGGGATTTTTTCAAAAAAAACTTTTTCCGCTGGTTAACTTGTTGATGGCTGATTTCTTGTCCTGTGATAAAAAGCCTTCTGTTTCGACCGCCAAAAATTTCAGGGAGGCATTTGCAAGCGTCTGGCACCATTTTTGAGTGAATTGCCAAAAGTCAGATTTTTTCTGAAATTGTGACCCCGGGGCTTAGGGATTTTTCAAAAAAAAACTTTTTCCGCTGGTTAACTTGTTGAGGGCTGTTTTCTTGTAATGTGATTAAAAAAACCTTCTGTTTTCATCGCCAAAGCTTTCAGGGGATCATTTGCAAGCGTTTGGCACCATTTTTGAGTGAATTGCCAAAAGTCAGATTTTTTCTGAAATTGTGACCGCGGGGCTTAGGGATTTTTCAAAAAAATCTTTTTCCGCCAGGTAGGTTGTTGATGGCTGATTTCTTGTCCTGTGATAAAAAGCCTTCTGTTTCGACCGCCAAAAATTTCAGGGAGGCATTTGCAAGCGTCTGGCACCATTTTTGAGTGAATTGCCAAAAGTCAGATTTTTGCTGAAATTGTGACCTCGGGTCTTAGGGATTTTTCAAAAAAATCTTTTTCCGCCGGGTAGGTTGTTGAAGGCTGTTTTCTTGTAATGTGATAAAAAGCCTTCTGTTTCCATCGCCAAAGCTTTCAGGGGAGCATTTGCAAGTGTTTGGCACCATTTTTGAGTGAATTGCCAAAAGTCAGATTTTTTCTGAAATTGTGACCTGGGGCTTAGGGATTTTTCAAAAAAAATCTTTTTCCGCCGGTTAACTTTCTGAGGGCTGATTTCTTGTCCTGTGATAAAAAGCCTTCGGTTTCGACAGCCAAACCTTTCAGGGGAGCATTTTCAACCTGTTGGCACCATTTTTGAGTGAATTGCCAAAAGTCAGATTTTTGCTGAAATTGTGACCCCGGGTCTTAGGGATTTTTCAAAAAAATCTTTTTCCGCCGGGTAGGTTGTTGATGGCTGATTTCTTGTCCTGTGATAAAAAGCCTTCTGTTTCGACCACCAAAAATTTCAGGGAGGCATTTGCAAGCGTTTGGCAGCATTCTTGAGTGAATTGCCAAAAGTCAAATTTTTTTCTGAAATTGTGACCCCGGGGCTTAGGGATTTTTCAAAAAAAACTTTTTCCGCTGGTTAACTTGTTGAGGGCTGTTTTCTTGTAATGTGATAAAAAAAACCTTCTGTTTTCATCGCCAAAGCTTTCAGGGGATCATTTGCAAGCGTTTGACACCATTTTTGAGTGAATTGCCAAAAGTCAGATTTTTGCTGAAATTGTGACCTTAGGGATTTTTCAAAAAAATCTTTTTCCGCCGGGTAGGTTGTTGATGGCTGATTTCTTGTCCTGTGATAAAAAGCCTTCTGTTTCGACCGCCAAAAATTTCAGGGAGGCATTTGCAAGCGTCTGGCACCATTTTTTAGTGAATTGCCAAAAGTCAGATTTTTGCTGAAATTGTGACCCCGGGTCTTAGGGATTTTTCAAAAAAATCTTTTTCCGCCGGTTAACTTGTTGAGGGCTGTTTTCTTGTAATGTGATAAAAAGCCTTCTGTTTCCATCGCCAAAGCTTTCAGGGGAGCATTTTCAACCTGTTGGCACCATTTTTGAGTGAATTGCCAAAAGTCAGATTTTTGCTGAAATTGTGACCCCGGGGCTTAGGGATTTTTCAAAAAAATCTTTTTCCGCCGGGTAGGTTGTTGATGGCTGATTTCTTGTCCTGTGATAAAAAGCCTTCTGTTTCGACCGCCAAAAATTTCAGGGAGGCATTTGCAAGCGTCTGGCACCATTTTTGAGTGAATTGCCAAAAGTCAGATTTTTGCTGAAATTGTGACCCCGGGTCTTAGGGATTTTTCAAAAAAATCTTTTTCCGCCGGTTAACTTGTTGAGGGCTGTTTTCTTGTAATGTGATAAAAAGCCTTCTGTTTCCATCGCCAAAGCTTTCAGGGGAGCATTTTCAACCTGTTGGCACCATTTTTGAGTGAATTGCCAAAAGTCAGATTTTTGCTGAAATTGTGACCCCGGGGTTTAGGGATTTTTTCAAAAAAAACTTTTTCCGCTGGTTAACTTGTTGATGGCTGATTTCTTGTCCTGTGATAAAAAGCCTTCTGTTTCGACCGCCAAAAATTTCAGGGAGGCATTTGCAAGCGTCTGGCACCATTTTTGAGTGAATTGCCAAAAGTCAGATTTTTTCTGAAATTGTGACCCCGGGGCTTAGGGATTTTTCAAAAAAAACTTTTTCCGCTGGTTAACTTGTTGAGGGCTGTTTTCTTGTAATGTGATTAAAAAAACCTTCTGTTTTCATCGCCAAAGCTTTCAGGGGATCATTTGCAAGCGTTTGGCACCATTTTTGAGTGAATTGCCAAAAGTCAGATTTTTTCTGAAATTGTGACCGCGGGGCTTAGGGATTTTTCAAAAAAAACTTTTTCCGCTGGTTAACTTATTGAGGGCTGTTTTCTTGTAATGTGATAAAAAAAACCTTCTGTTTTCATCGCCAAAGCTTTCAGGGGATCATTTGCAAGCGTTTGACACCATTTTTGAGTGAATTGCCAAAAGTCAGATTTTTGCTGAAATTGTGACCCCGGGGCTTAGGGATTTTTCAAAAAAATCTTTTTCCGCCGGGTAGGTTGTTGAAGGCTGTTTTCTTGTAATGTGATAAAAAGCCTTCTGTTTCCATCACCAAAGCTTTCAGGGGAGCATTTGCAAGTGTTTGGCACCATTTTTGAGTGAATTGCCAAAAGTCAGATTTTTTCTGAAATTGTGACCTGGGGCTTAGGGATTTTTCAAAAAAATATTTTTCCGCCGGTTAACTTTCTGAGGGCTGATTTCTTGTCCTGTGATAAAAAGCCTTCGGTTTCGACAGCCCAACCTTTCAGGGGAGCATTTTCAACCTGTTGGCACCATTTTTGAGTGAATTGCCAAAAGTCAGATTTTTGCTGAAATTGTGACCCCGGGTCTTAGGGATTTTTCAAAAAAATCTTTTTCCGCCGGGTAGGTTGTTGATGGCTGATTTCTTGTCCTGTGATAAAAAGCCTTCTGTTTCGACCACCAAAAATTTCAGGGAGGCATTTGCAAGCGTTTGGCAGCATTCTTGAGTGAATTGCCAAAAGTCAATTTTTTTTCTGAAATTGTGACCCCGGGGCTTAGGGATTTTTCAAAAAAAACTTTTTCCGCTGGTTAACTTGTTGAGGGCTGTTTTCTTGTAATGTGATAAAAAAAACCTTCTGTTTTCATCGCCAAAGCTTTCAGGGGATCATTTGCAAGCGTTTGACACCATTTTTGAGTGAATTGCCAAAAGTCAGATTTTTGCTGAAATTGTGACCCCGGGGCTTAGGGATTTTTCAAAAAAATCTTTTTCCGCCGGGTAGGTTGTTGATGGCTGATTTCTTGTCCTGTGATAAAAAGCCTTCTGTTTCGACCGCCAAAAATTTCAGGGAGGCATTTGCAAGCGTCTGGCACCATTTTTGAGTGAATTGCCAAAAGTCAGATTTTTGCTGAAATTGTGACCCCGGGTCTTAGGGATTTTTCAAAAAAATCTTTTTCCGCCGGTTAACTTGTTGAGGGCTGTTTTCTTGTAATGTGATAAAAAGCCTTCGGTTTCCATCGCCAAAGCTTTCAGGGGAGCATTTTCAACCTGTTGGCACCATTTTTGAGTGAATTGCCAAAAGTCAGATTTTTGCTGAAATTGTGACCCCGGGGTTTAGGGATTTTTTCCAAAAAAACTTTTTCCGCTGGTTAACTTGTTGATGGCTGATTTCTTGTCCTGTGATAAAAAGCCTTCTGTTTCGACCGCCAAAAATTTCAGGGAGGCATTTGCAAGCGTCTGGCACCATTTTTGAGTGAATTGCCAAAAGTCAGATTTTTTCTGAAATTGTGACCCCGGGGCTTAGGGATTTTTCAAAAAAAACTTTTTCCGCTGGTTAACTTGTTGAGGGCTGTTTTCTTGTAATGTGATTAAAAAAACCTTCTGTTTTCATCGCCAAAGCTTTCAGGGGATCATTTGCAAGCGTTTGGCACCATTTTTGAGTGAATTGCCAAAAGTCAGATTTTTTCTGAAATTGTGACCCCGGGGCTTAGGGATTTTTCAAAAAAATCTTATTCTGCCGGTTAAGTTGCTGAGGGCTGATTTCTTGTCCTGTGATAAAAAGGCTTCTGTTTCGACAGCCAAACCTTTCAGGGGATCATTTGCAAGCGTTTGGCACCATTTTTGAGTGAATTGCCAAAAGTCAGATTTTTTCTGAAATTGTGACCGCGGGGCTTAGGGATTTTTCAAAAAAATCTTTTTCCGCCAGGTAGGTTGTTGATGGCTGATTTCTTGTCCTGTGATAAAAAGCCTTCTGTTTCGACCGCCAAAAATTTCAGGGAGGCATTTGCAAGCGTCTGGCACCATTTTTGAGTGAATTGCCAAAAGTCAGATTTTTGCTGAAATTGTGACCTCGGGTCTTAGGGATTTTTCAAAAAAATCTTTTTCCGCCGGGTAGGTTGTTGAAGGCTGTTTTCTTGTAATGTGATAAAAAGCCTTCTGTTTCCATCGCCAAAGCTTTCAGGGGAGCATTTGCAAGTGTTTGGCACCATTTTTGAGTGAATTGCCAAAAGTCAGATTTTTTCTGAAATTGTGACCTGGGGCTTAGGGATTTTTCAAAAAAAATCTTTTTCCGCCGGTTAACTTTCTGAGGGCTGATTTCTTGTCCTGTGATAAAAAGCCTTCGGTTTCGACAGCCAAACCTTTCAGGGGAGCATTTTCAACCTGTTGGCACCATTTTTGAGTGAATTGCCAAAAGTCAGATTTTTGCTGAAATTGTGACCCCGGGTCTTAGGGATTTTTCAAAAAAATCTTTTTCCGCCGGGTAGGTTGTTGATGGCTGATTTCTTGTCCTGTGATAAAAAGCCTTCTGTTTCGACCACCAAAAATTTCAGGGAGGCATTTGCAAGCGTTTGGCAGCATTCTTGAGTGAATTGCCAAAAGTCAAATTTTTTTCTGAAATTGTGACCCCGGGGCTTAGGGATTTTTCAAAAAAAACTTTTTCCGCTGATTAACTTGTTGAGGGCTGTTTTCTTGTAATGTGATAAAAAAAACCTTCTGTTTTCATCGCCAAAGCTTTCAGGGGATCATTTGCAAGCGTTTGACACCATTTTTGAGTGAATTGCCAAAAGTCAGATTTTTGCTGAAATTGTGACCTTAGGGATTTTTCAAAAAAATCTTTTTCCGCCGGGTAGGTTGTTGATGGCTGATTTCTTGTCCTGTGATAAAAAGCCTTCTGTTTCGACCGCCAAAAATTTCAGGGAGGCATTTGCAAGCGTCTGGCACCATTTTTTAGTGAATTGCCAAAAGTCAGATTTTTGCTGAAATTGTGACCCCGGGTCTTAGGGATTTTTCAAAAAAATCTTTTTCCGCCGGTTAACTTGTTGAGGGCTGTTTTCTTGTAATGTGATAAAAAGCCTTCTGTTTCCATCGCCAAAGCTTTCAGGGGAGCATTTTCAACCTGTTGGCACCATTTTTGAGTGAATTGCCAAAAGTCAGATTTTTGCTGAAATTGTGACCCCGGGGCTTAGGGATTTTTCAAAAAAATCTTTTTCCGCCGGGTAGGTTGTTGATGGCTGATTTCTTGTCCTGTGATAAAAAGCCTTCTGTTTCGACCGCCAAAAATTTCAGGGAGGCATTTGCAAGCGTCTGGCACCATTTTTGAGTGAATTGCCAAAAGTCAGATTTTTGCTGAAATTGTGACCCCGGGTCTTAGGGATTTTTCAAAAAAATCTTTTTCCGCCGGTTAACTTGTTGAGGGCTGTTTTCTTGTAATGTGATAAAAAGGCTTCTGTTTCCATCGCCAAAGCTTTCAGGGGAGCATTTTCAACCTGTTGGCACCATTTTTGAGTGAATTGCCAAAAGTCAGATTTTTGCTGAAATTGTGACCCCGGGGTTTAGGGATTTTTTCAAAAAAAACTTTTTCCGCTGGTTAACTTGTTGATGGCTGATTTCTTGTCCTGTGATAAAAAGCCTTCTGTTTCGACCGCCAAAAATTTCAGGGAGGCATTTGCAAGCGTCTGGCACCATTTTTGAGTGAATTGCCAAAAGTCAGATTTTTTCTGAAATTGTGACCCCGGGGCTTAGGGATTTTTCAAAAAAAACTTTTTCCGCTGGTTAACTTGTTGAGGGCTGTTTTCTTGTAATGTGATTAAAAAAACCTTCTGTTTTCATCGCCAAAGCTTTCAGGGGATCATTTGCAAGCGTTTGGCACCATTTTTGAGTGAATTGCCAAAAGTCAGATTTTTTCTGAAATTGTGACCGCGGGGCTTAGGGATTTTTCAAAAAAAACTTTTTCCGCTGGTTAACTTATTGAGGGCTGTTTTCTTGTAATGTGATAAAAAAAACCTTCTGTTTTCATCGCCAAAGCTTTCAGGGGATCATTTGCAAGCGTTTGACACCATTTTTGAGTGAATTGCCAAAAGTCAGATTTTTGCTGAAATTGTGACCCCGGGGCTTAGGGATTTTTCAAAAAAATCTTTTTCCGCCGGGTAGGTTGTTGAAGGCTGTTTTCTTGTAATGTGATAAAAAGCCTTCTGTTTCCATCACCAAAGCTTTCAGGGGAGCATTTGCAAGTGTTTGGCACCATTTTTGAGTGAATTGCCAAAAGTCAGATTTTTTCTGAAATTGTGACCTGGGGCTTAGGGATTTTTCAAAAAAATATTTTTCCGCCGGTTAACTTTCTGAGGGCTGATTTCTTGTCCTGTGATAAAAAGCCTTCGGTTTCGACAGCCCAACCTTTCAGGGGAGCATTTTCAACCTGTTGGCACCATTTTTGAGTGAATTGCCAAAAGTCAGATTTTTGCTGAAATTGTGACCCCGGGTCTTAGGGATTTTTCAAAAAAATCTTTTTCCGCCGGGTAGGTTGTTGATGGCTGATTTCTTGTCCTGTGATAAAAAGCCTTCTGTTTCGACCACCAAAAATTTCAGGGAGGCATTTGCAAGCGTTTGGCAGCATTCTTGAGTGAATTGCCAAAAGTCAATTTTTTTTCTGAAATTGTGACCCCGGGGCTTAGGGATTTTTCAAAAAAAACTTTTTCCGCTGGTTAACTTGTTGAGGGCTGTTTTCTTGTAATGTGATAAAAAAAACCTTCTGTTTTCATCGCCAAAGCTTTCAGGGGATCATTTGCAAGCGTTTGACACCATTTTTGAGTGAATTGCCAAAAGTCAGATTTTTGCTGAAATTGTGACCCCGGGGCTTAGGGATTTTTCAAAAAAATCTTTTTCCGCCGGGTAGGTTGTTGATGGCTGATTTCTTGTCCTGTGATAAAAAGCCTTCTGTTTCGACCGCCAAAAATTTCAGGGAGGCATTTGCAAGCGTCTGGCACCATTTTTGAGTGAATTGCCAAAAGTCAGATTTTTGCTGAAATTGTGACCCCGGGTCTTAGGGATTTTTCAAAAAAATCTTTTTCCGCCGGTTAACTTGTTGAGGGCTGTTTTCTTGTAATGTGATAAAAAGCCTTCGGTTTCCATCGCCAAAGCTTTCAGGGGAGCATTTTCAACCTGTTGGCACCATTTTTGAGTGAATTGCCAAAAGTCAGATTTTTGCTGAAATTGTGACCCCGGGGTTTAGGGATTTTTTCCAAAAAAACTTTTTCCGCTGGTTAACTTGTTGATGGCTGATTTCTTGTCCTGTGATAAAAAGCCTTCTGTTTCGACCGCCAAAAATTTCAGGGAGGCATTTGCAAGCGTCTGGCACCATTTTTGAGTGAATTGCCAAAAGTCAGATTTTTTCTGAAATTGTGACCCCGGGGCTTAGGGATTTTTCAAAAAAAACTTTTTCCGCTGGTTAACTTGTTGAGGGCTGTTTTCTTGTAATGTGATTAAAAAAACCTTCTGTTTTCATCGCCAAAGCTTTCAGGGGATCATTTGCAAGCGTTTGGCACCATTTTTGAGTGAATTGCCAAAAGTCAGATTTTTTCTGAAATTGTGACCCCGGGGCTTAGGGATTTTTCAAAAAAATCTTATTCTGCCGGTTAAGTTGCTGAGGGCTGATTTCTTGTCCTGTGATAAAAAGGCTTCTGTTTCGACAGCCAAACCTTTCAGGGGATCATTTGCAAGCGTTTGGCACCATTTTTGAGTGAATTGCCAAAAGTCAGATTTTTTCTGAAATTGTGACCGCGGGGCTTAGGGATTTTTCAAAAAAATCTTTTTCCGCCGGGTAGGTTGTTGAAGGCTGTTTTCTTGTAATGTGATAAAAAGCCTTCTGTTTCCATCGCCAAAGCTTTCAGGGGAGCATTTGCAAGTGTTTGGCACCATTTTTGAGTGAATTGCCAAAAGTCAGATTTTTTCTGAAATTGTGACCTGGGGCTTAGGGATTTTTCAAAAAAAATCTTTTTCCGCCGGTTAACTTTCTGAGGGCTGATTTCTTGTCCTGTGATAAAAAGCCTTCGGTTTCGACAGCCAAACCTTTCAGGGGAGCATTTTCAACCTGTTTGGCACCATTTTTGAGTGAATTGCCAAAAGTCAGATTTTTGCTGAAATTGTGACCCCGGGTCTTAGGGATTTTTCAAAAAAATCTTTTTCCGCCGGGTAGGTTGTTGATGGCTGATTTCTTGTCCTGTGATAAAAAGCCTTCTGTTTCGACCGCCAAAAATTTCAGGGAGGCATTTGCAAGCGTCTGGCACCATTTTTGAGTGAATTGCCAAAAGTCAGATTTTTGCTGAAATTGTGACCTCGGGTCTTAGGGATTTTTCAAAAAAATCTTTTTCCGCCGGGTAGGTTGTTGAAGGCTGTTTTCTTGTAATGTGATAAAAAGCCTTCTGTTTCCATCGCCAAAGCTTTCAGGGGAGCATTTGCAAGTGTTTGGCACCATTTTTGAGTGAATTGCCAAAAGTCAGATTTTTTCTGAAATTGTGACCTGGGGCTTAGGGATTTTTCAAAAAAAATCTTTTTCCGCCGGTTAACTTTCTGAGGGCTGATTTCTTGTCCTGTGATAAAAAGCCTTCGGTTTCGACAGCCAAACCTTTCAGGGGAGCATTTTCAACCTGTTGGCACCATTTTTGAGTGAATTGCCAAAAGTCAGATTTTTGCTGAAATTGTGACCCCGGGTCTTAGGGATTTTTCAAAAAAATCTTTTTCCGCCGGGTAGGTTGTTGATGGCTGATTTCTTGTCCTGTGATAAAAAGCCTTCTGTTTCGACCACCAAAAATTTCAGGGAGGCATTTGCAAGCGTTTGGCAGCATTCTTGAGTGAATTGCCAAAAGTCAAATTTTTTTCTGAAATTGTGACCCCGGGGCTTAGGGATTTTTCAAAAAAAACTTTTTCCGCTGATTAACTTGTTGAGGGCTGTTTTCTTGTAATGTGATAAAAAAAACCTTCTGTTTTCATCGCCAAAGCTTTCAGGGGATCATTTGCAAGCGTTTGACACCATTTTTGAGTGAATTGCCAAAAGTCAGATTTTTGCTGAAATTGTGACCTTAGGGATTTTTCAAAAAAATCTTTTTCCGCCGGGTAGGTTGTTGATGGCTGATTTCTTGTCCTGTGATAAAAAGCCTTCTGTTTCGACCGCCAAAAATTTCAGGGAGGCATTTGCAAGCGTCTGGCACCATTTTTTAGTGAATTGCCAAAAGTCAGATTTTTGCTGAAATTGTGACCCCGGGTCTTAGGGATTTTTCAAAAAAATCTTTTTCCGCCGGTTAACTTGTTGAGGGCTGTTTTCTTGTAATGTGATAAAAAGCCTTCTGTTTCCATCGCCAAAGCTTTCAGGGGAGCATTTTCAACCTGTTGGCACCATTTTTGAGTGAATTGCCAAAAGTCAGATTTTTGCTGAAATTGTGACCCCGGGGCTTAGGGATTTTTCAAAAAAATCTTTTTCCGCCGGGTAGGTTGTTGATGGCTGATTTCTTGTCCTGTGATAAAAAGCCTTCTGTTTCGACCGCCAAAAATTTCAGGGAGGCATTTGCAAGCGTCTGGCACCATTTTTGAGTGAATTGCCAAAAGTCAGATTTTTGCTGAAATTGTGACCCCGGGTCTTAGGGATTTTTCAAAAAAATCTTTTTCCGCCGGTTAACTTGTTGAGGGCTGTTTTCTTGTAATGTGATAAAAAGGCTTCTGTTTCCATCGCCAAAGCTTTCAGGGGAGCATTTTCAACCTGTTGGCACCATTTTTGAGTGAATTGCCAAAAGTCAGATTTTTGCTGAAATTGTGACCCCGGGGTTTAGGGATTTTTTCAAAAAAAACTTTTTCCGCTGGTTAACTTGTTGATGGCTGATTTCTTGTCCTGTGATAAAAAGCCTTCTGTTTCGACCGCCAAAAATTTCAGGGAGGCATTTGCAAGCGTCTGGCACCATTTTTGAGTGAATTGCCAAAAGTCAGATTTTTTCTGAAATTGTGACCCCGGGGCTTAGGGATTTTTCAAAAAAAACTTTTTCCGCTGGTTAACTTGTTGAGGGCTGTTTTCTTGTAATGTGATTAAAAAAACCTTCTGTTTTCATCGCCAAAGCTTTCAGGGGATCATTTGCAAGCGTTTGGCACCATTTTTGAGTGAATTGCCAAAAGTCAGATTTTTTCTGAAATTGTGACCCCGGGGCTTAGGGATTTTTCAAAAAAATCTTATTCTGCCGGTTAAGTTGCTGAGGGCTGATTTCTTGTCCTGTGATAAAAAGGCTTCTGTTTCGACAGCCAAACCTTTCAGGGGATCATTTGCAAGCGTTTGGCACCATTTTTGAGTGAATTGCCAAAAGTCAGATTTTTTCTGAAATTGTGACCGCGGGGCTTAGGGATTTTTCAAAAAAATCTTTTTCCGCCAGGTAGGTTGTTGATGGCTGATTTCTTGTCCTGTGATAAAAAGCCTTCTGTTTCGACCGCCAAAAATTTCAGGGAGGCATTTGCAAGCGTCTGGCACCATTTTTGAGTGAATTGCCAAAAGTCAGATTTTTGCTGAAATTGTGACCTCGGGTCTTAGGGATTTTTCAAAAAAATCTTTTTCCGCCGGGTAGGTTGTTGAAGGCTGTTTTCTTGTAATGTGATAAAAAGCCTTCTGTTTCCATCGCCAAAGCTTTCAGGGGAGCATTTGCAAGTGTTTGGCACCATTTTTGAGTGAATTGCCAAAAGTCAGATTTTTTCTGAAATTGTGACCTGGGGCTTAGGGATTTTTCAAAAAAAATCTTTTTCCGCCGGTTAACTTTCTGAGGGCTGATTTCTTGTCCTGTGATAAAAAGCCTTCGGTTTCGACAGCCAAACCTTTCAGGGGAGCATTTTCAACCTGTTGGCACCATTTTTGAGTGAATTGCCAAAAGTCAGATTTTTGCTGAAATTGTGACCCCGGGTCTTAGGGATTTTTCAAAAAAATCTTTTTCCGCCGGGTAGGTTGTTGATGGCTGATTTCTTGTCCTGTGATAAAAAGCCTTCTGTTTCGACCACCAAAAATTTCAGGGAGGCATTTGCAAGCGTTTGGCAGCATTCTTGAGTGAATTGCCAAAAGTCAAATTTTTTTCTGAAATTGTGACCCCGGGGCTTAGGGATTTTTCAAAAAAAACTTTTTCCGCTGGTTAACTTGTTGAGGGCTGTTTTCTTGTAATGTGATAAAAAAAACCTTCTGTTTTCATCGCCAAAGCTTTCAGGGGATCATTTGCAAGCGTTTGACACCATTTTTGAGTGAATTGCCAAAAGTCAGATTTTTGCTGAAATTGTGACCCCGGGGCTTAGGGATTTTTCAAAAAAATCTTTTTCCGCCGGGTAGGTTGTTGATGGCTGATTTCTTGTCCTGTGATAAAAAGCCTTCTGTTTCGACCGCCAAAAATTTCAGGGAGGCATTTGCAAGCGTCTGGCACCATTTTTGAGTGAATTGCCAAAAGTCAGATTTTTGCTGAAATTGTGACCCCGGGTCTTAGGGATTTTTCAAAAAAATCTTTTTCCGCCGGTTAACTTGTTGAGGGCTGTTTTCTTGTAATGTGATAAAAAGCCTTCGGTTTCCATCGCCAAAGCTTTCAGGGGAGCATTTTCAACCTGTTGGCACCATTTTTGAGTGAATTGCCAAAAGTCAGATTTTTGCTGAAATTGTGACCCCGGGGTTTAGGGATTTTTTCAAAAAAAACTTTTTCCGCTGGTTAACTTGTTGATGGCTGATTTCTTGTCCTGTGATAAAAAGCCTTCTGTTTCGACCGCCAAAAATTTCAGGGAGGCATTTGCAAGCGTCTGGCACCATTTTTGAGTGAATTGCCAAAAGTCAGATTTTTTCTGAAATTGTGACCCCGGGGCTTAGGGATTTTTCAAAAAAAACTTTTTCCGCTGGTTAACTTGTTGAGGGCTGTTTTCTTGTAATGTGATTAAAAAAACCTTCTGTTTTCATCGCCAAAGCTTTCAGGGGATCATTTGCAAGCGTTTGGCACCATTTTTGAGTGAATTGCCAAAAGTCAGATTTTTTCTGAAATTGTGACCCCGGGGCTTAGGGATTTTTCAAAAAAATCTTATTCTGCCGGTTAAGTTGCTGAGGGCTGATTTCTTGTCCTGTGATAAAAAGGCTTCTGTTTCGACAGCCAAACCTTTCAGGGGATCATTTGCAAGCGTTTGGCACCATTTTTGAGTGAATTGCCAAAAGTCAGATTTTTTCTGAAATTGTGACCGCGGGGCTTAGGGATTTTTCAAAAAAATCTTTTTCCGCCGGGTAGGTTGTTGAAGGCTGTTTTCTTGTAATGTGATAAAAAGCCTTCTGTTTCCATCGCCAAAGCTTTCAGGGGAGCATTTGCAAGTGTTTGGCACCATTTTTGAGTGAATTGCCAAAAGTCAGATTTTTTCTGAAATTGTGACCTGGGGCTTAGGGATTTTTCAAAAAAAATCTTTTTCCGCCGGTTAACTTTCTGAGGGCTGATTTCTTGTCCTGTGATAAAAAGCCTTCGGTTTCGACAGCCAAACCTTTCAGGGGAGCATTTTCAACCTGTTTGGCACCATTTTTGAGTGAATTGCCAAAAGTCAGATTTTTGCTGAAATTGTGACCCCGGGTCTTAGGGATTTTTCAAAAAAATCTTTTTCCGCCGGGTAGGTTGTTGATGGCTGATTTCTTGTCCTGTGATAAAAAGCCTTCTGTTTCGACCACCAAAAATTTCAGGGAGGCATTTGCAAGCGTTTCGCAGCATTCTTGAGTGAATTGCCAAAAGTCAAATTTTTTTCTGAAATTGTGACCCCGGGGCTTAGGGATTTTTCAAAAAAAACTTTTTCCGCTGGTTAACTTGTTGAGGGCTGTTTTCTTGTAATGTGATAAAAAAAACCTTCTGTTTTCATCGCCAAAGCTTTCAGGGGATCATTTGCAAGCGTTTGACACCATTTTTGAGTGAATTGCCAAAAGTCAGATTTTTGCTGAAATTGTGACCCCGGGGCTTAGGGATTTTTCAAAAAAATCTTTTTCCGCCGGGTAGGTTGTTGATGGCTGATTTCTTGTCCTGTGATAAAAAGCCTTCTGTTTCGACCGCCAAAAATTTCAGGGAGGCATTTGCAAGCGTCTGGCACCATTTTTTAGTGAATTGCCAAAAGTCAGATTTTTGCTGAAATTGTGACCCCGGGTCTTAGGGATTTTTCAAAAAAATCTTTTTCCGCCGGTTAACTTGTTGAGGGCTGTTTTCTTGTAATGTGATAAAAAGCCTTCTGTTTCCATCGCCAAAGCTTTCAGGGGAGCATTTTCAACCTGTTGGCACCATTTTTGAGTGAATTGCCAAAAGTCAGATTTTTGCTGAAATTGTGACCCCGGGGTTTAGGGATTTTTTCAAAAAAAACTTTTTCCGCTGGTTAACTTGTTGAGGGCTGTTTTCTTGTAATGTGATTAAAAAAAACCTTTTGTTTTCATCGCCAAAGCTTTCAGGGGATCATTTGCAAGTGTTTGGCACCATTTTTGAGTGAATTGCCAAAAGTCAGATTTTTTCTGAAATTGTGACCTGGGGTTTAGGGATTTTTCAAAAAAAAACTTTTTCCGCTGGTTAACTTGTTGAGGGCTGATTTCTTGTCCTGTGATAAAAAGGCTTCTGTTTCGACAGCCAAACCTTTCAGGGGATCATTTGCAAGCGTTTGGCACCATTTTTGAATGAATTGCCAAAAGTCAGATTTTTGCTGAAATTGTGACCCCGGGTCTTAGGGATTTTTCAAAAAAATCTTTTTCCGCCGGGTAGGTTGTTGATGGCTGATTTCTTGTAATGTGATAAAAAGCCTTCCGTTTTGACAGCCAAACATTTCAGGGGAGCATTTGCAAGCGTTTGGCACCATTTCTGAGTGAATTGGGAAACGTCAGATTTTTGCTGAAATTGTGACTCCGGGGCTTAGGGATTTTTTCAAAAAAATCTTTTTCCGCCGGGTAGGTTGTTGAAGGCTGTTTTCTTGTAATGTGATAAAAAGCCTTCTGTTTCCATCACCAAAGCTTTCAGGGGAGCATTTGCAAGTGTTTGGCACCATTTTTGAGTGAATTGCCAAAAGTCAGATTTTTTCTGAAATTGTGACCTGGGGCTTAGGGATTTTTCAAAAAAATCTTTTTCCGCCGGTTAACTTTCTGAGGGCTGATTTCTTGTCCTGTGATAAAAAGCCTTCGTTTTCGACAGCCAAACCTTTCAGGGGAGCATTTTCAACCTGTTGGCACCATTTTTGAGTGAATTGCCAAAAGTCAGATTTTTGCTGAAATTGTGACCCCGGGTCTTAGGGATTTTTCAAAAAAATCTTTTTCCGCCGGGTAGGTTGTTGATGGCTGATTTCTTGTCCTGTGATAAAAAGCCTTCTGTTTCGACCGCCAAAAATTTCAGGGAGGCATTTGCAAGCGTTTGGCAGCATTCTTGAGTGAATTGCCAAAAGTCAAATTTTTTCTGAAATTGTGACCCCGGGGCTTAGGGATTTTTCAAAAAAAACTTTTTCCGCTGGTTAACTTGTTGAGGGCTGTTTTCTTGTAATGTGATAAAAAAAACCTTCTGTTTTCATCGCCAAAGCTTTCAGGGGATCATTTGCAAGCGTTTGACACCATTTTTGAGTGAATTGCCAAAAGTCAGATTTTTGCTGAAATTGTGACCCCGGGGCTTAGGGATTTTTCAAAAAAATCTTTTTCCGCCGGGTAGGTTGTTGATGGCTGATTTCTTGTCCTGTGATAAAAAGCCTTCTGTTTCGACCGCCAAAAAATTCAGGGAGGCATTTGCAAGCGTCTGGCACCATTTTTGAGTGAATTGCCAAAAGTCAGATTTTTGCTGAAATTGTGACCCCGGGTCTTAGGGATTTTTCAAAAAAATCTTTTTCCGCCGGTTAACTTGTTGAGGGCTGTTTTCTTGTAATGTTATAAAAAGCCTTCTGTTTCCATCGCCGAAGCTTTCAGGGGAGCATTTTCAACCTGTTGGCACCATTTTTGAGTGAATTGCCAAAAGTCAGATTTTTGCTGAAATTGTGACCCCGGGGCTTAGGGATTTTTCAAAAAAATCTTTTTCCGCCGGGTAGGTTGTTGAAGGCTGTTTTCTTGTAATGTGATAAAAAGCCTTCTGTTTCCATCACCAAAGCTTTCAGGGGAGCATTTTCAACCTGTTGGCACCATTTTTGAGTGAATTGCCAAAAGTCAGATTTTTGTTGAAATTGTGACCCCGGGGTTTAGGGATTTTTTCAAAAAAATCTTTTTCCGCCGGTTAACTTTCTGAGGGCTGATTTCTTGTCCTGTGATAAAAAGCCTTCGGTTTCGACAGCCAAACCTTTCAGGGGAGCATTTTCAACCTGTTGGCACCATTTTTGAGTGAATTGACAAAAGTCAGATTTTTTCTGAAATTGTGACCGCGGGGCTTAGGGATTTTTCAAAAAAATCTTTTTCCACCGGGTAGGTTGTTGATGGCTGATTTCTTGTCCTGTGATAAAAAGCCTTCTGTTTCGACCGCCAAAAATTTCAGGGAGGCATTTGCAAGCGTTTGGCAGCATTCTTGAGTGAATTGCCAAAAGTCAGATTTTTTCTGAAATTGTGACCGCGGGGCTTAGGGATTTTTCAAAAAAAACTTTTTCCGCTGGTTAACTTGTTGAGGGCTGTTTTCTTGTAATGTGATAAAAAAAAACTTCTGTTTTCATCGCCAAAGCTTTCAGGGGATCATTTGCAAGCGTTTGACACCATTTTTGAGTGAATTGCCAAAAGTCAGATTTTTGCTGAAATTGTGACCTGGGGCTTATGGATTTTTCAAAAAAATCTTTTTCCGCCGGTTAACTTGTTGAGGGCTGTTTTCTTGTAATGTGATAAAAAGCCTTCTGTTTCCATCGCCAAAGCTTTCAGGGGAGCATTTGCAAGTGTTTGGCACCATTTTTGAGTGAATTGCCAAAAGTCAGATTTTTTCTGAAATTGTGACCCCGGGGCTTAGGGATTTTTCAAAAAAAACTTTTTCCGCTGGTTAACTTATTGAGGGCTGTTTTCTTGTAATGTGATAAAAAAAACCTTCTGTTTTCATCGCCAAAGCTTTCAGGGGATCATTTGCAAGCGTTTGACACCATTTTTGAGTGAATTGCCAAAAGTCAGATTTTTGCTGAAATTGTGACCCCGGGGCTTAGGGATTTTTCAAAAAAATCTTTTTCCGCCGGGTAGGTTGTTGAAGGCTGTTTTCTTGTAATGTGATAAAAAGCCTTCTGTTTCCATCACCAAAGCTTTCAGGGGAGCATTTGCAAGTGTTTGGCACCATTTTTGAGTGAATTGCCAAAAGTCAGATTTTTTCTGAAATTGTGACCTGGGGCTTAGGGATTTTTCAAAAAAATATTTTTCCGCCGGTTAACTTTCTGAGGGCTGATTTCTTGTCCTGTGATAAAAAGCCTTCGGTTTCGACAGCCCAACCTTTCAGGGGAGCATTTTCAACCTGTTGGCACCATTTTTGAGTGAATTGACAAAAGTCAGATTTTTGCTGAAATTGTGACCCCGGGTCTTAGGGATTTTTCAAAAAAATCTTTTTCCGCCGGTTAACTTGTTGAGGGCTGTTTTCTTGTAATGTGATTAAAAAAAACCTTTTGTTTTCATCGCCAAAGCTTTCAGGGGATCATTTGCAAGCGTTTGGCACCATTTTTGAGTGAATTGCCAAAAGTCAGATTTTTGCTGAAATTGTGACCCCGGGGCTTAGGGATTTTTCAAAAAAATCTTTTTCCACCGGTTAACTTTCTGAGGGCTGATTTCTTGTAATGTGATAAAAAGCCTTCCGTTTCGACAGCCAAACATTTCAGGGGAGCATTTGCAAGCGTTTGGCACCATTTCTGAGTAAATTGGCAAACGTCAGATTTTTGCTGAAATTGTGACCCCGGGGCTTAGGGATTTTTCAAAAAAATCTTTTTCCGCCGGTTAACTTTCTGAGGGCTGATTTCTTGTCCTGTGATAAAACGGCTTCTGTTTCGACAGCCAAACCTTTCAGGGGATCATTTGCAAGCGTTTGGCACCATTTTTGAGTGAATTGCCAAAAGTCAGATTTTTGCTGAAATTGTGACCTCGGGTCTTAGGGATTTTTCAAAAAAATCTTTTTCCGCCGGTCAACTTGTTGAGGGCTGTTTTCTTGTAATGTGATAAAAAGCCTTCTGTTTCCATCGCCAAAGCTTTCAGGGGAGCATTTTCAACCTGTTGGCACCATTTTTGAGTGAATTGCCAAAAGTCAGATTTTTGCTGAAATTGTGACCCCGGGGCTTAGGGATTTTTCAAAAAAAATCTTTTTCTGCCGGTTAAGTTGCTGAGGGCTGATTTCTTGTCCTGTGATAAAAAGCCTTCCGTTTCGACAGCCAAAGCTTTCAGGGGATCATTTGCCAGCGTTTGGCACCATTTTTGAGTGAATTGCCAAAAGTCAGATTTTTGCTGAAATTGTGACCGCGGGGCTTAGGGATTTTTCAAAAAAATCTTTTTCCACCGGGTAGGTTGTTGATGGCTGATTTCTTGTCCTGTGATAAAAAGCCTTCTGTTTCGACTGCCAAAAATTTCAGGGAGGCATTTGCAAGCGTTTGGCAGCATTCTTGAGTGAATTGCCAAAAGTCAGATTTTTGCTGAAATTGTGACCCCGGGGCTTAGGGATTTTTCAAAAAAAACTTTTTCCGCTGGTTAACTTGTTGAGGGCTGTTTTCTTGTAATGTGATAAAAAAAACCTTCTGTTTTCATCGCCAAAGCTTTCAGGGGATCATTTGCAAGCGTTTAACACCATTTTTGAGTGAATTGCCAAAAGTCAGATTTTTGCTGAAATTGTGACCCCGGGGCTTAGGGATTTTTCAAAAAAATCTTTTTCCGCCGGGTAGGTTGTTGATGGCTGATTTCTTGTCCTGTGATAAAAAGCCTTCTGTTTCAAGAGCCAAACCTTTCAGGGGATCATTTGCAAGCGTTTGGCACCATTTTTGAGTGAATTGCCAAAAGTCAGATATTTGCTGAAATTGTGACCCCGGTTCTTAGGGATTTTTCAAATAAATCTTTTACCGCCGGTTAACTTTTTGAGGGCTGTTTTCTTGTAATGTGATAAAAAAAACCTTCTGTTTTCATCGCTAAAGCTTTCAGGGCATCATTTGCAAGCGTTTGGCACCATTTTTGAGTGAATTGCCAAAAGTCAGATTTTTTCTGAAATTGTGACCCCGGGGCTTAGGGATTTTTCAAAAAAATATTTTTTTCCACCGGTTAACTTTCTGAGGGCTGATTTCTTGTCCTGTGATAAAAAGCCTTCTGTTTCGACAGCCAAACCTTTCAGGGGATCATTTGCAAGCATTTGGCACCATTTTTGAGTGAATTGCCAAAAGTCAGATTTTTGCTGAAATTGTGACCTCGGGTCTTAGGGATTTTTCAAAAAAATCTTTTTCTGCCGTTTAGTTGCTGAGGGTTGATTTATTGTCTTGTGATAAAAAGACTTCTGTTTCGACCGCCAAACATTTCAGGGGAGCATTTGCAAGCGTTTGGCACCATTTTTGAGTGAATTGCCAAAAGTCAGATTTTTGCTGAAATTGTGACCGCGGGGCTTAGGGATTTTTCAAAAAAATCTTTTTCCACCGGGTAGGTTGTTGATGGCTGATTTCTTGTCCTGTGATAAAAAGCCTTCTGTTTCGACTGCCAAAAATTTCAGGGAGGCATTTGCAAGCGTTTGGCAGCATTCTTGAGTGAATTGCCAAAAGTCAGATTTTTGCTGAAATTGTGACCCCGGGGCTTAGGGATTTTTCAAAAAAAACTTTTTCCGCTGGTTAACTTGTTGAGGGCTGTTTTCTTGTAATGTGATAAAAAAAACCTTCTGTTTTCATCGCCAAAGCTTTCAGGGGATCATTTGCAAGCGTTTGACACCATTTTTGAGTGAATTGCCAAAAGTCAGATTTTTGCTGAAATTGTGACCCCGGGGCTTAGGGATTTTTCAAAAAAATCTTTTTCCGCCGGGTAGGTTGTTGATGGCTGATTTCTTGTCCTGTGATAAAAAGCCTTCTGTTTCAAGAGCCAAACCTTTCAGGGGATCATTTGCAAGCGTTTGGCACCATTTTTGAGTGAATTGCCAAAAGTCAGATATTTGCTGAAATTGTGACCCCGGTTCTTAGGGATTTTTCAAATAAATCTTTTACCGCCGGTTAACTTTTTGAGGGCTGTTTTCTTGTAATGTGATAAAAAAAACCTTCTGTTTTCATCGCTAAAGCTTTCAGGGCATCATTTGCAAGCGTTTGGCACCATTTTTGAGTGAATTGCCAAAAGTCAGATTTTTTCTGAAATTGTGACCCCGGGGCTTAGGGATTTTTCAAAAAAATATTTTTTTCCACCGGTTAGCTTTCTGAGGGCTGATTTCTTGTCCTGTGATAAAAAGCCTTCTGTTTCGACAGCCAAACCTTTCAGGGGATCATTTGCAAGCATTTGGCACCATTTTTGAGTGAATTGCCAAAAGTCAGATTTTTGCTGAAATTGTGACCTCGGGTCTTAGGGATTTTTCAAAAAAATCTTTTTCCGCCGGTCAACTTGTTGAGGGCTGTTTTCTTGTAATGTGATAAAAAGCCTTCTGTTTCCATCGCCAAAGCTTTCAGGGGAGCATTTTGAACCTGTTAGCACCATTTTTGAGTGAATTGCCAAAAGTCAGATTTTTTCTGAAATTGTGACCCCGGGGCTTAGGGATTTTTTCAAAAAAATCTTTTTCTGCCGTTTAGTTGCTGAGGGTTGATTTCTTGTCTTGTGATAAAAAGACTTCTGTTTCGACCGCCAAACATTTCAGGGGAGCATTTGCAAGCGTTTGGCACCATTTTTGAGTGAATTGCCAAAAGTCAGATTTTTTCTGAAATTGTGACCCCGGGGCTTATGGATTTTTCAAAAAAAATCTTTTTCCGCCGGTCAACTTGTTGAGGGCTGTTTTCTTGTAATGTGATAAAAAGCCTTCTGTTTCCATCGCCAAAGCTTTCAGGGAAGCATTTTCAACCTGTTGGCACCATTTTTGAGTGAATTGCCAAAAGTCAGATTTTTGTTGAAATTGTGACCCCGGGGTTTAGGGATTTTTTCAAAAAAATCTTTTTCTGCCGGTTAAGTTGCTGAGGGCTGATTTCTTGTCCTGTGATAAAAAGCCTTCCGTTTCGACAGCCAAAGCTTTCAGGGGATCATTTGCCAGTGTTTGGCACCATTTTTAAGTGAATTGCCAAAAGTCAGATTTTTTCTGAAATTGTGACCGCGGGGCTTAGGGATTTTTCAAAAAAATCTTTTTCCGCCGGGTAGGTTGTTGATGGCTGATTTCTTGTCCTGTGATAAAAAGCCTTCTGTTTCGACCGCCAAAAATTTCAGGGAGGCATTTGCAAGCGTTTGGCAGCATTCTTGAGTGAATTGCCAAAAGTCAGATTTTTTCTGAAATTGTGACCCCGGGGCTTAGGGATTTTTCAAAAGAAACTTTTTCCGCTGGTTAACTTGTTGAGGGCTGTTTTCTTGTAATGTGATAAAAAAAGCCTTCTGTTTCCATCACCAAAGCTTTCAGGGGAGCATTTGCAAGCGTTTGGCACCATTTTTGAGTGAATTGCCAAAAGTCAGATTTTTTCTGAAATTGTGACCTGGGGCTTAGGGATTTTTCAAAAAAATATTTTTCCGCCGGTTAACTTTCTGAGGGCTGATTTCTTGTCCTGTGATAAAAAGCCTTCGGTTTCGACAGCCCAACCTTTCAGGGGAGCATTTTCAACCTGTTGGCACCATTTTTGAGTGAATTGACAAAAGTCAGATTTTTGCTGAAATTGTGACCCCGGGTCTTAGGGATTTTTCAAAAAAATCTTTTTCCGCCGGTTAACTTGTTGAGGGCTGTTTTCTTGTAATGTGATTAAAAAAAACCTTTTGTTTTCATCGCCAAAGCTTTCAGGGGATCATTTGCAAGCGTTTGGCACCATTTTTGAGTGAATTGCCAAAAGTCAGATTTTTGCTGAAATTGTGACCCCGGGGCTTAGGGATTTTTCAAAAAAATCTTTTTCCACCGGTTAACTTTCTGAGGGCTGATTTCTTGTAATGTGATAAAAAGCCTTCCGTTTCGACAGCCAAACATTTCAGGGGAGCATTTGCAAGCGTTTGGCACCATTTCTGAGTGAATTGGCAAACGTCAGATTTTTGCTGAAATTGTGACCCCGGGGCTTAGGGATTTTTCAAAAAAATCTTTTTCCGCCGGTTAACTTTCTGAGGGCTGATTTCTTGTCCTGTGATAAAAAGGCTTCTGTTTCGACAGCCAAACCTTTCAGGGGATCATTTGCAAGCGTTTGGCACCATTTTTGAGTGAATTGCCAAAAGTCAGATTTTTGCTGAAATTGTGACCTCGGGTCTTAGGGATTTTTCAAAAAAATCTTTTTCCGCCGGTCAACTTGTTGAGGGCTGTTTTCTTGTAATGTGATAAAAAGCCTTCTGTTTCCATCGCCAAAGCTTTCAGGGGAGCATTTTCAACCTGTTGGCACCATTTTTGAGTGAATTGCCAAAAGTCAGATTTTTGCTGAAATTGTGACCCCGGGGCTTAGGGATTTTTCAAAAAAAATCTTTTTCTGCCGGTTAAGTTGCTGAGGGCTGATTTCTTGTCCTGTGATAAAAAGCCTTCCGTTTCGACAGCCAAAGCTTTCAGGGGATCATTTGCCAGCGTTTGGCACCATTTTTGAGTGAATTGCCAAAAGTCAGATTTTTGCTGAAATTGTGACCGCGGGGCTTAGGGATTTTTCAAAAAAATCTTTTTCCACCGGGTAGGTTGTTGATGGCTGATTTCTTGTCCTGTGATAAAAAGCCTTCTGTTTCGACCGCCAAAAATTTCAGGGAGGCATTTGCAAGCGTCTGGCACCATTTTTGAGTGAATTGCCAAAAGTCAGATTTTTGCTGAAATTGTGACCTCGGGTCTTAGGGATTTTTCAAAAAAATCTTTTTCCGCCGGGTAGGTTGTTGTAGGCTGTTTTCTTGTAATGTGATAAAAAGCCTTCTGTTTCCATCGCCAAAGCTTTCAGGGGAGCATTTGCAAGTGTTTGGCACCATTTTTGAGTGAATTGCCAAAAGTCAGATTTTTTCTGAAATTGTGACCTGGGGCTTAGGGATTTTTCAAAAAAAATCTTTTTCCGCCGGTTAACTTTCTGAGGGCTGATTTCTTGTCCTGTGATAAAAAGCCTTCGGTTTCGACAGCCAAACCTTTCAGGGGAGCATTTTCAACCTGTTGGCACCATTTTTGAGTGAATTGCCAAAAGTCAGATTTTTGCTGAAATTGTGACCCCGGGTCTTAGGGATTTTTCAAAAAAATCTTTTTCCGCCGGGTAGGTTGTTGATGGCTGATTTCTTGTCCTGTGATAAAAAGCCTTCTGTTTCGACCACCAAAAATTTCAGGGAGGCATTTGCAAGCGTTTGGCAGCATTCTTGAGTGAATTGCCAAAAGTCAAATTTTTTTCTGAAATTGTGACCCCGGGGCTTAGGGATTTTTCAAAAAAAACTTTTTCCGCTGGTTAACTTGTTGAGGGCTGTTTTCTTGTAATGTGATAAAAAAAACCTTCTGTTTTCATCGCCAAAGCTTTCAGGGGATCATTTGCAAGCGTTTGACACCATTTTTGAGTGAATTGCCAAAAGTCAGATTTTTGCTGAAATTGTGACCCCGGGGCTTAGGGATTTTTCAAAAAAATCTTTTTCCGCCGGGTAGGTTGTTGATGGCTGATTTCTTGTCCTGTGATAAAAAGCCTTCTGTTTCGACCGCCAAAAATTTCAGGGAGGCATTTGCAAGCGTCTGGCACCATTTTTGAGTGAATTGCCAAAACTCAGATTTTTGCTGAAATTGTGACCTTGGGTCTTAGGGATTTTTCAAAAAAATCTTTTTCCGCCGGGTAGGTTGTTGAAGGCTGTTTTCTTGTAATGTGATAAAAAGCCTTCTGTTTCCATCACCAAAGCTTTCAGGGGAGCATTTGCAAGTGTTTGGCACCATTTTTGAGTGAATTGACAAAAGTCAGATTTTTGCTGAAATTGTGACCCCGGGTCTTAGGGATTTTTCAAAAAAATCTTTTTCCGCCGGTTAACTTGTTGAGGGCTGTTTTCTTGTAATGTGATTAAAAAAAACCTTTTGTTTTCATCGCCAAAGCTTTCAGGGGATCATTTGCAAGCGTTTGGCACCATTTTTGAGTGAATTGCCAAAAGTCAGATTTTTGCTGAAATTGTGACCCCGGGGCTTAGGGATTTTTCAAAAAAATCTTTTTCCACCGGTTAACTTTCTGAGGGCTGATTTCTTGTAATGTGATAAAAAGCCTTCCGTTTCGACAGCCAAACATTTCAGGGGAGCATTTGCAAGCGTTTGGCACCATTTCTGAGTGAATTGGCAAACGTCAGATTTTTGCTGAAATTGTGACCCCGGGGCTTAGGGATTTTTCAAAAAAATCTTTTTCCGCCGGTTAACTTTCTGAGGGCTGATTTCTTGTCCTGTGATAAAAAGGCTTCTGTTTCGACAGCCAAACCTTTCAGGGGATCATTTGCAAGCGTTTGGCACCATTTTTGAGTGAATTGCCAAAAGTCAGATTTTTGCTGAAATTGTGACCTCGGGTCTTAGGGATTTTTCAAAAAAATCTTTTTCCGCCGGTCAACTTGTTGAGGGCTGTTTTCTTGTAATGTGATAAAAAGCCTTCTGTTTCCATCGCCAAACCTTTCAGGGGAGCATTTTCAACCTGTTGGCACCATTTTTGAGTGAATTGCCAAAAGTCAGATTTTTGCTGAAATTGTGACCCCGGGGCTTAGGGATTTTTCAAAAAAAATCTTTTTCTGCCGGTTAAGTTGCTGAGGGCTGATTTCTTGTCCTGTGATAAAAAGCCTTCCGTTTCGACAGCCAAAGCTTTCAGGGGATCATTTGCCAGCGTTTGGCACCATTTTTGAGTGAATTGCCAAAAGTCAGATTTTTGCTGAAATTGTGACCGCGGGGCTTAGGGATTTTTCAAAAAAATCTTTTTCCACCGGGTAGGTTGTTGATGGCTGATTTCTTGTCCTGTGATAAAAAGCCTTCTGTTTCGACCGCCAAAAATTTCAGGGAGGCATTTGCAAGCGTCTGGCACCATTTTTGAGTGAATTGCCAAAAGTCAGATTTTTGCTGAAATTGTGACCTCGGGTCTTAGGGATTTTTCAAAAAAATCTTTTTCCGCCGGGTAGGTTGTTGAAGGCTGTTTTCTTGTAATGTGATAAAAAGCCTTCTGTTTCCATCGCCAAAGCTTTCAGGGGAGCATTTGCAAGTGTTTGGCACCATTTTTGAGTGAATTGCCAAAAGTCAGATTTTTTCTGAAATTGTGACCTGGGGCTTAGGGATTTTTCAAAAAAAATCTTTTTCCGCCGGTTAACTTTCTGAGGGCTGATTTCTTGTCCTGTGATAAAAAGCCTTCGGTTTCGACAGCCAAACCTTTCAGGGGAGCATTTTCAACCTGTTGGCACCATTTTTGAGTGAATTGCCAAAAGTCAGATTTTTGCTGAAATTGTGACCCCGGGTCTTAGGGATTTTTCAAAAAAATCTTTTTCCGCCGGGTAGGTTGTTGATGGCTGATTTCTTGTCCTGTGATAAAAAGCCTTCTGTTTCGACCACCAAAAATTTCAGGGAGGCATTTGCAAGCGTTTGGCAGCATTCTTGAGTGAATTGCCAAAAGTCAAATTTTTTTCTAAAATTGTGACCCCGGGGCTTAGGGATTTTTCAAAAAAAACTTTTTCCGCTGGTTAACTTGTTGAGGGCTGTTTTCTTGTAATGTGATAAAAAAAACCTTCTGTTTTCATCGCCAAAGCTTTCAGGGGATCATTTGCAAGCGTTTGACACCATTTTTGAGTGAATTGCCAAAAGTCAGATTTTTGCTGAAATTGTGACCCCGGGGCTTAGGGATTTTTCAAAAAAATCTTTTTCCGCCGGGTAGGTTGTTGATGGCTGATTTCTTGTCCTGTGATAAAAAGCCTTCTGTTTCGACCGCCAAAAATTTCAGGGAGGCATTTGCAAGCGTCTGGCACCATTTTTGAGTGAATTGCCAAAACTCAGATTTTTGCTGAAATTGTGACCTTGGGTCTTAGGGATTTTTCAAAAAAATCTTTTTCCGCCGGGTAGGTTGTTGAAGGCTGTTTTCTTGTAATGTGATAAAAAGCCTTCTGTTTCCATCACCAAAGCTTTCAGGGGAGCATTTGCAAGTGTTTGGCACCATTTTTGAGTGAATTGCCAAAAGTCAGATTTTTTCTGAAATTGTGACCTGGGGCTTAGGGATTTTTCAAAAAAATCTTTTTCCGCCGGGTAGGTTGTTGATGGCTGATTTCTTGTCCTGTGATAAAAAGCCTTCGGTTTCGACAGCCAAACCTTTCAGGGGAGCATTTGCAAGCGTTTGGCACCATTTCTGAGTGAATTGGCAAACGTCAGATTTTTGCTGAAATTGTGACTCCGGGGCTTAGGGATTTTTTCAAAAAAATCTTTTTCCGCCGGTTAACTTTCTGAGGGCTGATTTCTTGTCCTGTGATAAAAAGCCTTCTGTTTCGACAGCCAAACCTTTCAGGGGATCATTTGCAAGCGTTTGGCACCATTTTTGAGTGAATTGCCAAAAGTCAGATATTTGCTGAAATTGTGACCCCGGGGTTTAGGGATTTTTTCAAAAAAAACTTTTTCCGCTGGTTAACTTGTTGAGGGCTGTTTTCTTGTAATGTGATAAAAAAACCTTCTGTTTTCATCGCCAAAGCTTTCAGAGGATCATTTGCAAGCGTTTGGCACCATTTTTGAGTGAATTGCCAAAAGTCAGATTTTTTCTGAAATTGTGACCCCGGGGCTTAGGGATTTTGCAAAAAAATATTTTTTTCCGCCGGTTAACTTTCTGAGGGCTGATTTCTTGTCCTGTGATAAAAAGCCTTCTGTTTCGACAGCCAAACCTTTCAGGGGATCATTTGCAAGCATTTGGCACCATTTTTGAGTGAATTGCCAAAAGTCAGATTTTTGCTGAAATTGTGACCTCGGGTCTTAGGGATTTTTCAAAAAAATCTTTTTCCGCCGGTCAACTTGTTGAGGGCTGTTTTCTTGTAATGTGATAAAAAGCCTTCTGTTTCCATCGCCAAAGCTTTCAGGGGAGCATTTTGAACCTGTTGGCACCATTTTTGAGTGAATTGCCAAAAGTC
The DNA here is from genome assembly GCF_964106915.1 of Podarcis gaigeae. Classification (NCBI taxonomy): domain Eukaryota; kingdom Metazoa; phylum Chordata; class Lepidosauria; order Squamata; family Lacertidae; genus Podarcis; species Podarcis gaigeae. The sequence goes on from NC_139689.1 coordinate 43,246,062, forward strand.
AGATTTTTGCTGAAATTGTGACCCCGGGGCTTAGGGATTTTTTCAAAAAAATCTTTTTCTGCCGTTTAGTTGCTGAGGGTTGATTTCTTGTCTTGTGATAAAAAGACTTCTGTTTCGACCGCCAAACATTTCAGGGGAGCATTTGCAAGCGTTTGGCACCATTTTTGAGTGAATTGCCAAAAGTCAGATTTTTTCTGAAATTGTGACCCCGGGGCTTATGGATTTTTCAAAAAAAATCTTTTTCCGCCGGTCAACTTGTTGAGGGCTGTTTTCTTGTAATGTGATAAAAAGCCTTCTGTTTCCATCGCCAAAGCTTTCAGGGAAGCATTTTCAACCTGTTGGCACCATTTTTGAGTGAATTGCCAAAAGTCAGATTTTTGTTGAAATTGTGACCCCGGGGTTTAGGGATTTTTCAAAAAAATCTTTTTCCGCCGGGTAGGTTGTTGATGGCTGATTTCTTGTCCTGTGATAAAAAGCCTTCTGTTTCGACCGCCAAAAATTTCAGGGAGGCATTTGCAAGCGTTTGGCAGCATTCTTGAGTGAATTGCCAAAAGTCAGATTTTTTCTGAAATTGTGACCCCGGGGCTTAGGGATTTTTCAAAAAAAACTTTTTCCGCTGGTTAACTTGTTGAGGGCTGTTTTCTTGTAATGTGATAAAAAAAACCTTCTGTTTTCATCGCCAAAGCTTTCAGGGGATCATTTGCAAGCGTTTGACACCATTTTTGAGTGAATTGCCAAAAGTCAGATTTTTTCTGAAATTGTGACCCCGGGACTTAGGGATTTTTCAAAAAAATCTTTTTCCGCCGGGTAGGTTGTTGAAGGCTGTTTTCTTGTAATGTGATAAAAAGCCTTCTGTTTCCATCACCAAAGCTTTCAGGGGAGCATTTGCAAGTGTTTGGCACCATTTTTGAGTGAATTGCCAAAAGTCAGATTTTTTCTGAAATTGTGACCTGGGGCTTAGGGATTTTTCAAAAAAATCTTTTTCCGCCGGTTAACTTTCTGAGGGCTGATTTCTTGTCCTGTGATAAAAAGCCTTCGGTTTCGACAGCCCAACCTTTCAGGGGATCATTTGCATGCGTTTGGCACCATTTTTGAGTGAATTGCCAAAAGTCAGATTTTTGCTGAAATTGTGACCCCGGGTCTTAGGGATTTTTCAAATAAATCTTTTACCACCGGTTAACATGTTGAGGGCTGTTTTCTTGTAATGTGATAAAAAAAAAACCTTCTGTTTTCATCGCCAAAGCTTTCAGGGGATCATTTGCAAGCGTTTGGCACCATTTTTGAGTGAATTGCCAAAAGTCAGATTTTTTCTGAAATTGTGACCCCGGGGCTTAGGGATTTTTCAAAAAAATCTTTTTCCGCCGGTTAACTTTCTGAGGGCTGATTTCTTGTCCTGTGATAAAAAGCCTTCTGTTTCGACAGCCAAACCTTTCAGGGGATCATTTGCAAGCGTTTGGCACCATTTTTGAGTGAATTGCCAAAAGTCAGATATTTGCTGAAATTGTGACCCCGGTTCTTTGGGATTTTTCAAATAAATCTTCTACCGCCGGTTAACTTGTTGAGGGCTGTTTTCTTGTAATGTGATAAAAAAACCTTCTGTTTTCATCGCCAAAGCTTTCAGGGGATCATTTGCAAGCGTTTGGCACCATTTTTGAGTGAATTGCCAAAAGTCAGATTTTTTCTGAAATTGTGACCCCGGGGCTTAGGGATTTTTCAAAAAAATATTTTTTTCCGCCGGTTAACTTTCTGAGGGCTGATTTCTTGTCCTGTGATAAAAAGCCTTCTGTTTCGACAGCCAAACCTTTCAGGGGATCATTTGCAAGCGTTTGGCACCATTTTTGAGTGAATTGCCAAAAGTCAGATTTTTTCTGAAATTGTGACCCCGGGGCTTATGGATTTTTCAAAAAAAATCTTTTTCCGCCGGTCAACTTGTTGAGGGCTGTTTTCTTGTAATGTGATAAAAAGCCTTCTGTTTCCATCGCCAAAGCTTTCAGGGAAGCATTTTCAACCTGTTGGAACCATTTTTGAGTGAATTGCCAAAAGTCAGATTTTTTCTGAAATTGTGACCCCGGGGCTTAGGGATTTTTCAAAAAAATCTTTTTCTGCCGGTTAAGTTGCTGAGGGCTGATTTCTTGTCCTGTGATAAAAAGCCTTCCGTTTCGACAGCCAAAGCTTTCAGGGGATCATTTGCCAGTGTTTGGCACCATTTTTAAGTGAATTGCCAAAAGTCAGATTTTTTCTGAAATTGTGACCGCGGGGCTTAGGGATTTTTCAAAAAAATCTTTTTCCGCCGGGTAGGTTGTTGATGGCTGATTTCTTGTCCTGTGATAAAAAGCCTTCTGTTTCGACCGCCAAAAATTTCAGGGAGGCATTTGCAAGCGTTTGGCAGCATTCCTGAGTGAATTGTCAAAAGTCAGATTTTTTCTCAAATTGTGACCCCGGGGCTTAGGGATTTTTCAAAAAAAACTTTTTCCGCTGGTTAACTTGTTGAGGGCTGTTTTCTTGTAACGTGATAAAAAAAACCTTCTGTTTTCATCGCCAAAGCTTTCAGGGGATCATTTGCAAGCGTTTGACACCATTTTTGAGTGAATTGCCAAAAGTCAGATTTTTGCTGAAATTGTGACCCCGGGGCTTAGGGATTTTTCAAAAAAATCTTTTTCCGCCGGGTAGGTTGTTGAAGGCTGTTTTCTTGTAATGTGATAAAAAGCCTTCTGTTTCCATCACCAAAGCTTTCAGGGGAGCATTTGCAAGTGTTTGGCACCATTTTTGATTGAATTGCCAAAAGTCAGATTTTTTCTGAAATTGTGACCTGGGGCTTAGGGATTTTTCAAAAAAATCTTTTTCCGCCGGTTAACTTTCTGAGGGCTGATTTCTTGTCCTGTGATAAAAAGCCTTCGGTTTCGACAGCCAAACCTTTCAGGGGAGCATTTTCAACCTGTTGGCACCATTTTTGAGTGAATTGACAAAAGTCAGATTTTTGCTGAAATTGTGACCCCGGGTCTTAGGGATTTTTCAAAAAAATCTTTTTCCGCCGGTTAACTTGTTGAGGGCTGTTTTCTTGTAATGTGATAAAAAGCCTTCTGTTTCCATCGCCAAAGCTTTCAGGGGAGCATTTTCAACCTGTTGGCACCATTTTTGAGTGAATTGCCAAAAGTCAGATTTTTGCTGAAATTGTGACCCCGGGGTTTAGGGATTTTTTCAAAAAAAACTTTTTCCGCTGGTTAACTTGTTGAGGGCTGTTTTCTTGTAATGTGATTAAAAAAAACCTTTTGTTTTCATCGCCAAAGCTTTCAGGGGATCATTTGCAAGCGTTTGGCACCATTTTTGAGTGAATTGCCAAAAGTCAGATTTTTTCTGAAATTGTGACCCCGGGGCTTAGGGATTTTTCAAAAAAATCTTTTTCCACCGGTTAACTTTCTGAGGGCTGATTTCTTGTAATGTGATAAAAAGCCTTCCGTTTCGACAGCCAAACATTTCAGGGGAGCATTTGCAAGCGTTTGGCACCATTTCTGAGTGAATTGGCAAACGTCAGATTTTTGCTGAAATTGTGACCTTAGGGATTTTTCAAAAAAATCTTTTTCCGCCGGGTAGGTTGTTGATGGCTGATTTCTTGTCCTGTGATAAAAAGCCTTCTGTTTCGACCGCCAAAAATTTCAGGGAGGCATTTGCAAGCGTTTGGCAGCATTCTTGAGTGAATTGTCAAAAGTCAGATTTTTTCTGAAATTGTGACCCCGGGGCTTAGGGATTTTTCAAAAAAAACTTTTTCCGCCGGTTAACTTTCTGAGGGCTGTTTTCTTGTAACGTGATAAAAAAAACCTTCTGTTTTCATCGCCAAAGCTTTCAGGGGATCATTTGCAAGCGTTTGACACCATTTTTGAGTGAATTGCCAAAAGTCAGATTTTTGCTGAAATTGTGACCCCGGGGCTTAGGGATTTTTCAAAAAAATCTTTTTCCGCCGGGTAGGTTGTTGAAGGCTGTTTTCTTGTAATGTGATAAAAAGCCTTCTGTTTCCATCACCAAAGCTTTCAGGGGAGCATTTGCAAGTGTTTGGCACCATTTTTGAGTGAATTGCCAAAAGTCAGATTTTTTCTGAAATTGTGACCTGGGGCTTAGGGATTTTTCAAAAAAATCTTTTTCCGCCGGTTAACTTTCTGAGGGCTGATTTCTTGTCCTGTGATAAAAAGCCTTCGGTTTCGACAGCCAAACCTTTCAGGGGAGCATTTTCAACCTGTTGGCACCATTTTTGAGTGAATTGACAAAAGTCAGATTTTTGCTGAAATTGTGACCCCGGGGCTTAGGGATTTTTCAAAAAAATCTTTTTCCGACGGTTAACTTGTTGAGGGCTGTTTTCTTGTAATGTGATAAAAAGCCTTCTGTTTCCATCGCCAAAGCTTTCAGGGGAGCATTTTCAACCTGTTGGCACCATTTTTGAGTGAATTGCCAAAAGTCAGATTTTTGCTGAAATTGTGACCCCGGGGTTTAGGGATTTTTTCAAAAAAAACTTTTTCCGCTGGTTAACTTGTTGAGGGCTGTTTTCTTGTAATGTGATTAAAAAAAACCTTTTGTTTTCATCGCCAAAGCTTTCAGGGGATCATTTGCAAGCATTTGGCACCATTTTTGAGTGAATTGCCAAAAGTCAGATTTTTTCTGAAATTGTGACCCCGGGGCTTAGGGATTTTTCAAAAAAATCTTTTTCCACCGGTTAACTTTCTGAGGGCTGATTTCTTGTAATGTGATAAAAAGCCTTCCGTTTCGACAGCCAAACATTTCAGGGGAGCATTTGCAAGCGTTTGGCACCATTTCTGTGTGAATTGGCAAACGTCAGATTTTTGCTGAAATTGTGACTCCGGGGCTTAGGGATTTTTTCAAAAAACTCTTTTTCCGCCGGTTAACTTTCTGAGGGCTGATTTCTTGTCCTGTGATAAAAAGCCTTCTGTTTCGACAGCCAAACCTTTCAGGGGATCATTTGCATGCGTTTGGCACCATTTTTGAGTGAATTGCCAAAAGTCAGATTTTTGCTGAAATTGTGACCCCGGTTCTTAGGGATTTTTCAAATAAATCTTTTACCGCCGGTTAACTTGTTGAGGGCTGTTTTCTTGTAATGTGATAAAAAAAAACCTTCTGTTTTCATCGCCAAAGGTTTCAGGGGATCATTTGCAAGCGTTTGGCACCATTTTTGAGTGAATTGCCAAAAGTCAGATTTTTGCTGAAATTGTGACCCCGGGGCTTAGGCATTTTTCAGAAAAATCTTTTTCCGCCGGTTAAGTTGCTGAGGACTGATTTCTTGTCCTGTGATAAAAAGCCTTCTGTTTCCATCGCCAAAGCTTTCAGGGGAGCATTTGCAAGCGTTTGGCACCATTTTTGAGTGAATTGCCAAAAGTCAGATTTTTTCTGAAATTGTGACCTCGGGTCTTAGGGATTTTTCAAAAAAATCTTTTTCCGCCGGGTAGGTTGTTGATGGCTGATTTCTTGTAATGTGATAAAAAGCCTTCCGTTTCGACAGCCAAACATTTCAGGGGAGCATTTGCAAGCGTTTGGCACCATTTCTGAGTGAATTGGCAAACGTCAGATTTTTGCTGAAATTGTGACTCCGGGGCTTAGGGATTTTTTCAAAAAAATCTTTTTCAGCCGGTTAACTTTCTGAGGGCTGATTTCTTGTCCTGTGATAAAAAGCCTTCTGTTTCGACAGCCAAACATTTCAGGGGATCATTTGCAAGCGTTTGGCACCATTTTTGAGTGAATTGCCAAAAGTCAGATTTTTGCTGAAATTGTGCCCCCGGTTCTTAGGGATTTTTCAAATAAATCTTTTACCGCCGGTTAACTTGTTGAGGGCTGTTTTCTTGTAATGTGATAAAAAGACCTTCTGTTTTCATCGCCAAAGGTTTCAGGGGATCATTTGCAAGCGTTTGGCACCATTTTTGAGTGAATTGCCAAAAGTCAGATTTTTGCTGAAATTGTGACCCCGGGGCTTAGGGATTTTTCAAAAAAATCTTTTTCCGCCGGGTAGGTTGTTGAAGGCTGTTTTCTTGTAATGTGATAAAAAGCCTTCTGTTTCCATCACCAAAGCTTTCAGGGGAGCATTTGCAAGTGTTTGGCACCATTTTTGAGTGAATTGCCAAAAGTCAGATTTTTTCTGAAATTGTGACCTGGGGCTTAGGGATTTTTCAAAAAAATCTTTTTCCGCCGGTTAACTTTCTGAGGGCTGATTTCTTGTCCTGTGATAAAAAGCCTTCGGTTTCGACAGCCAAACCTTTCAGGGGAGCATTTTCAACCTGTTGGCACCATTTTTGAGTGAATTGCCAAAAGTCAGATTTTTGCTGAAATTGTGACCCCGGGGCTTAGGGATTTTTCAAAAAAATCTTTTTCCGACGGTTAACTTGTTGAGGGCTGTTTTCTTGTAATGTGATAAAAAGCCTTCTGTTTCCATCGCCAAAGCTTTCAGGGGAGCATTTTCAACCTGTTGGCACCATTTTTGAGTGAATTGCCAAAAGTCAGATTTTTGCTGAAATTGTGACCCCGGGGTTTAGGGATTTTTTCAAAAAAAACTTTTTCCGCTGGTTAACTTGTTGAGGGCTGTTTTCTTGTAATGTGATTAAAAAAAACCTTTTGTTTTCATCGCCAAAGCTTTCAGGGGATCATTTGCAAGCATTTGGCACCATTTTTGAGTGAATTGCCAAAAGTCAGATTTTTTCTGAAATTGTGACCCCGGGGCTTAGGGATTTTTCAAAAAAATCTTTTTCCACCGGTTAACTTTCTGAGGGCTGATTTCTTGTAATGTGATAAAAAGCCTTCCGTTTCGACAGCCAAACATTTCAGGGGAGCATTTGCAAGCGTTTGGCACCATTTCTGTGTGAATTGGCAAACGTCAGATTTTTGCTGAAATTGTGACTCCGGGGTTTAGGGATTTTTTCAAAAAACTCTTTTTCCGCCGGTTAACTTTCTGAGGGCTGATTTCTTGTCCTGTGATAAAAAGCCTTCTGTTTCGACAGCCAAACCTTTCAGGGGATCATTTGCATGCGTTTGGCACCATTTTTGAGTGAATTGCCAAAAGTCAGATTTTTGCTGAAATTGTGACCCCGGTTCTTAGGGATTTTTCAAATAAATCTTTTACCGCCGGTTAACTTGTTGAGGGCTGTTTTCTTGTAATGTGATAAAAAAAAACCTTCTGTTTTCATCGCCAAAGGTTTCAGGGGATCATTTGCAAGCGTTTGGCACCATTTTTGAGTGAATTGCCAAAAGTCAGATTTTTGCTGAAATTGTGACCCCGGGGCTTAGGCATTTTTCAGAAAAATCTTTTTCCGCCGGTTAAGTTGCTGAGGACTGATTTCTTGTCCTGTGATAAAAAGCCTTCTGTTTCCATCGCCAAAGCTTTCAGGGGAGCATTTGCAAGCGTTTGGCACCATTTTTGAGTGAATTGCCAAAAGTCAGATTTTTTCTGAAATTGTGACCTCGGGTCTTAGGGATTTTTCAAAAAAATCTTTTTCCGCCGGGTAGGTTGTTGATGGCTGATTTCTTGTAATGTGATAAAAAGCCTTCCGTTTCGACAGCCAAACATTTCAGGGGAGCATTTGCAAGCGTTTGGCACCATTTCTGAGTGAATTGGCAAACGTCAGATTTTTGCTGAAATTGTGACACCGGGGCTTAGGGATTTTTTCAAAAAAATCTTTTTCAGCCGGTTAACTTTCTGAGGGCTGATTTCTTGTCCTGTGATAAAAAGCCTTCTGTTTCGACAGCCAAACATTTCAGGGGATCATTTGCAAGCGTTTGGCACCATTTTTGAGTGAATTGCCAAAAGTCAGATTTTTGCTGAAATTGTGCCCCCGGTTCTTAGGGATTTTTCAAATAAATCTTTTACCGCCGGTTAACTTGTTGAGGGCTGTTTTCTTGTAATGTGATAAAAAGACCTTCTGTTTTCATCGCCAAAGGTTTCAGGGGATCATTTGCAAGCGTTTGGCACCATTTTTGAGTGAATTGCCAAAAGTCAGATTTTCTCTGAAATTGTGACCCCGGGGCTTAGGGATTTTTCAAAAAAATCTTTTTCCGCCGGGTAGGTTGTTGAAGGCTGTTTTCTTGTAATGTGATAAAAAGCCTTCTGTTTCCATCACCAAAGCTTTCAGGGGAGCATTTGCAAGTGTTTGGCACCATTTTTGAGTGAATTGCCAAAAGTCAGATTTTTTCTGAAATTGTGACCTGGGTCTTAGGGATTTTTCAAAAAAATCTTTTTCCGCCGGTTAACTTTCTGAGGGCTGATTTCTTGTCCTGTGATAAAAAGCCTTCGGTTTCGACAGCCAAACCTTTCAGGGGAGCATTTTCAACCTGTTGGCACCATTTTTGAGTGAATTGACAAAAGTCAGATTTTTGCTGAAATTGTGACCCCGGGGCTTAGGGATTTTTCAAAAAAATCTTTTTCCGACTGTTAACTTGTTGAGGGCTGTTTTCTTGTAATGTGATAAAAAGCCTTCTGTTTCCATCGCCAAAGCTTTCAGGGGAGCATTTTCAACCTGTTGGCACCATTTTTGAGTGAATTGCCAAAAGTCAGATTTTTGCTGAAATTGTGACCCCGGGGTTTAGGGATTTTTTCAAAAAAAACTTTTTCCGCTGGTTAACTTATTGAGGGCTGTTTTCTTGTAAAGTGATTAAAAAAAACCTTTTGTTTTCATCGCCAAAGCTTTCAGGGGATCATTTGCAAGCGTTTGGCACCATTTTTGAGTGAATTGCCAAAAGTCAGATTTTTTCTGAAATTGTGACCCCGGGGCTTAGGGATTTTTCAAAAAAATCTTTTTCCACCGGTTAACTTTCTGAGGGCTGATTTCTTGTAATGTGATAAAAAGCCTTCCGTTTCGACAGCCAAACATTTCAGGGGAGCATTTGCAAGCGTTTGGCACCATTTCTGTGTGAATTGGCAAACGTCAGATTTTTGCTGAAATTGTGACTCCGGGGCTTAGGGATTTTTTCAAAAAACTCTTTTTCCGCCGGTTAACTTTCTGAGGGCTGATTTCTTGTCCTGTGATAAAAAGCCTTTTGTTTCGACAGCCAAACCTTTCAGGGGATCATTTGCATGCGTTTGGCACCATTTTTGAGTGAATTGCCAAAAGTCAGATTTTTGCTGAAATTGTGACCCCGGTTCTTAGGGATTTTTCAAATAAATCTTTTACCGCCGGTTAACTTGTTGAGGGCTGTTTTCTTGTAATGTGATAAAAAAAACCTTCTGTTTTCATCGCCAAAGCTTTCAGGGGATCATTTGCAAGCGTTTGGCACCATTTTTGAGTGAATTGCCAAAAGTCAGATTTTTGCTGAAATTGTGACCCCGGGGCTTAGGGATTTTTCAGAAAAATCTTTTTCCGCCGGTTAAGTTGCTGAGGACTGATTTCTTGTCCTGTGATAAAAAGCCTTCTGTTTCCATCGCCAAAGCTTTCAGGGGAGCATTTGCAAGCGTTTGGCACCATTTTTGAGTGAATTGCCAAAAGTCAGATTTTTTCTGAAATTGTGACCCCGGGGCTTAGGGATTTTTCAAAAAAATCTTTTTCAGCCGGTTAACTTTCTGAGGGCTGATTTCTTGTCCTGTGATAAAAAGCCTTCTGTTTCGACAGCCAAACCTTTCAGGGGATCATTTGCAAGCGTTTGGCACCATTTTTGAGTGAATTGCCAAAAGTCAGATTTTTTCTGAAATTGTGACCTCGGGTCTTAGGGATTTTTCAAAAAAATCTTTTTCCGCCGGGTAGGTTGTTGATGGCTGATTTCTTGTAATGTGATAAAAAGCCTTCCGTTTCGACAGCCAAACATTTCAGGGGAGCATTTGCAAGCGTTTGGCACCATTTCTGAGTGAATTGGCAAACGTCAGATTTTTGCTGAAATTGTGACTCCGGGGCTTAGGGATTTTTTCAAAAAAATCTTTTTCCGCCGGTTAACTTTCTGAGGGCTGATTTCTTGTCCTGTGATAAAAAGCCTTCTGTTTCGACAGCCAAACATTTCAGGGGATCATTTGCAAGCGTTTGGCACCATTTTTGAGTGAATTGCCAAAAGTCAGATTTTTGCTGAAATTGTGCCCCCGGTTCTTAGGGATTTTTCAAATAAATCTTTTACCGCCGGTTAACTTGTTGAGGGCTGTTTTCTTGTAATGTGATAAAAAGACCTTCTGTTTTCATCGCCAAAGGTTTCAGGGGATCATTTGCAAGCGTTTGGCACCATTTTTGAGTGAATTGCCAAAAGTCAGATTTTTGCTGAAATTGTGACCCCGGGGCTTAGGGATTTTTCAAAAAAATATTTTTTTCCGCCGGTTAAGTTGCTGAGGACTGATTTCTTGTAATGTGATAAAAAGCCTTCCGTTTCGACAGCCAAACCTTTCAGGGGAGCATTTGCAAGCGTTTGGCACCATTTTTGAGTGAATTGCCAAAAGTCAGATTTTTGCTGAAATTGTGACCTCGGGTCTTAGGGATTTTTCAAAAAAATCTTTTTCCGCCGGTCAACTTGTTGAGGGCTGTTTTCTTGTAATGTGATAAAAAGCCTTCTGTTTCCATCGCCAAAGCTTTCAGGGGAGCATTTTCAACCTGTTGGCACCCTTTTTGAGTGAATTGCCAAAAGTCAGATTTTTGCTGAAATTGTGACCCCGGGGCTTAGGGATTTTTTCAAAAAAATCTTTTTCTGCCGTTTAGTTGCTGAGGGTTGATTTCTTGTCTTGTGATAAAAAGACTTCTGTTTCGACCGCCAAACATTTCAGGGGAGCATTTGCAAGCGTTTGGCACCATTTTTGAGTGAATTGCCAAAAGTCAGATTTTTTCTGAAATTGTGACCCCGGGGCTTATGGATTTTTCAAAAAAAATCTTTTTCCGCCGGTCAACTTGTTGAGGGCTGTTTTCTTGTAATGTGATAAAAAGCCTTCTGTTTCCATCGCCAAAGCTTTCAGGGAAGCATTTTCAACCTGTTGGCACCATTTTTGAGTGAATTGCCAAAAGTCAGATTTTTGTTGAAATTGTGACCCCGGGGCTTAGGGATTTTTCAAAAAAATCTTTTTCTGCCGGTTAAGTTGCTGAGGGCTGATTTCTTGTCCTGTAATAAAAAGCCTTCCGTTTCGACAGCCAAAGCTTTCAGGGGATCATTTGCCAGTGTTTGGCACCATTTTTAAGTGAATTGCCAAAAGTCAGATTTTTTCTGAAATTGTGACCCCGGGGCTTAGGGATTTTTCAAAAAAATCTTTTTCCGCCGGGTAGGTTGTTGATGGCTGATTTCTTGTCATGTGATAAAAAGCCTTCTGTTTCGACCGCCAAAAATTTCAGGGAGGCATTTGCAAGCGTTTGGCAGCATTCTTGAGTGAATTGTCAAAAGTCAGATTTTTTCTGAAATTGTGACCCCGGGGCTTAGGGATTTTTCAAAAAAAACTTTTTCCGCTGGTTAACTTGTTGAGGGCTGTTTTCTTGTAACGTGATAAAAAAAACCTTCTGTTTTCATCGCCAAAGCTTTCAGGGGATCATTTGCAAGCGTTTGACACCATTTTTGAGTGAATTGCCAAAAGTCAGATTTTTGCTGAAATTGTGACCCCGGGGCTTAGGGATTTTTCAAAAAAATCTTTTTCCGCCGGGTAGGTTGTTGAAGGCTGTTTTCTTGTAATGTGATAAAAAGCCTTCTGTTTCCATCACCAAAGCTTTCAGGGGAGCATTTGCAAGTGTTTGGCACCATTTTTGAGTGAATTGCCAAAAGTCAGATTTTTTCTGAAATTGTGACCTGGGGCTTAGGGATTTTTCAAAAAAATCTTTTTCCGCCGGTTAACTTTCTGAGGGCTGATTTCTTGTCCTGTGATAAAAAGCCTTCGGTTTCGACAGCCAAACCTTTCAGGGGAGCATTTTCAACCTGTTGGCACCATTTTTGAGTGAATTGACAAAAGTCAGATTTTTGCTGAAATTGTGACCCCGGGGCTTAGGGATTTTTCAAAAAAATCTTTTTCCGACTGTTAACTTGTTGAGGGCTGTTTTCTTGTAATGTGATAAAAAGCCTTCTGTTTCCATCGCCAAAGCTTTCAGGGGAGCATTTTCAACCTGTTGGCACCATTTTTGAGTGAATTGCCAAAAGTCAGATTTTTGCTGAAATTGTGACCCCGGGGTTTAGGGATTTTTTCAAAAAAAACTTTTTCCGCTGGTTAACTTATTGAGGGCTGTTTTCTTGTAAAGTGATTAAAAAAAACCTTTTGTTTTCATCGCCAAAGCTTTCAGGGGATCATTTGCAAGCGTTTGGCACCATTTTTGAGTGAATTGCCAAAAGTCAGATTTTTTCTGAAATTGTGACCCCGGGGCTTAGGGATTTTTCAAAAAAATCTTTTTCCACCGGTTAACTTTCTGAGGGCTGATTTCTTGTAATGTGATAAAAAGCCTTCCGTTTCGACAGCCAAACATTTCAGGGGAGCATTTGCAAGCGTTTGGCACCATTTCTGTGTGAATTGGCAAACGTCAGATTTTTGCTGAAATTGTGACTCCGGGGCTTAGGGATTTTTTCAAAAAACTCTTTTTCCGCCGGTTAATTTTCTGAGGGCTGATTTCTTGTCCTGTGATAAAAAGCCTTCTGTTTCGACAGCCAAACCTTTCAGGGGATCATTTGCATGTGTTTGGCACCATTTTTGAGTGAATTGCCAAAAGTCAGATTTTTGCTGAAATTGTGACCCCGGTTCTTAGGGATTTTTCAAATAAATCTTTTACCGCCGGTTAACTTGTTGAGGGCTGTTTTCTTGTAATGTGATAAAAAAAACCTTCTGTTTTCATCGCCAAAGCTTTCAGGGGATCATTTGCAAGCGTTTGGCACCATTTTTGAGTGAATTGCCAAAAGTCAGATTTTTGCTGAAATTGTGACCCCGGGGCTTAGGGATTTTTCAGAAAAATCTTTTTCCGCCGGTTAAGTTGCTGAGGACTGATTTCTTGTCCTGTGATAAAAAGCCTTCTGTTTCCATCGCCAAAGCTTTCAGGGGAGCATTTGCAAGCGTTTGGCACCATTTTTGAGTGAATTGCCAAAAGTCAGATTTTTTCTGAAATTGTGACCCCGGGGCTTAGGGATTTTTCAAAAAAATCTTTTTCAGCCGGTTAACTTTCTGAGGGCTGATTTCTTGTCCTGTGATAAAAAGCCTTCTGTTTCGACAGCCAAACCTTTCAGGGGATCATTTGCAAGCGTTTGGCACCATTTTTGAGTGAATTGCCAAAAGTCAGATTTTTTCTGAAATTGTGACCTCGGGTCTTAGGGATTTTTCAAAAAAATCTTTTTCCGCCGGGTAGGTTGTTGATGGCTGATTTCTTGTAATGTGATAAAAAGCCTTCCGTTTCGACAGCCAAACATTTCAGGGGAGCATTTGCAAGCGTTTGGCACCATTTCTGAGTGAATTGGCAAACGTCAGATTTTTGCTGAAATTGTGACTCCGGGGCTTAGGGATTTTTTCAAAAAAATCTTTTTCCGCCGGTTAACTTTCTGAGGGCTGATTTCTTGTCCTGTGATAAAAAGCCTTCTGTTTCGACAGCCAAACATTTCAGGGGATCATTTGCAAGCGTTTGGCACCATTTTTGAGTGAATTGCCAAAAGTCAGATTTTTGCTGAAATTGTGCCCCCGGTTCTTAGGGATTTTTCAAATAAATCTTTTACCGCCGGTTAACTTGTTGAGGGCTGTTTTCTTGTAATGTGATAAAAAGACCTTCTGTTTTCATCGCCAAAGGTTTCAGGGGATCATTTGCAAGCGTTTGGCACCATTTTTGAGTGAATTGCCAAAAGTCAGATTTTTGCTGAAATTGTGACCCCGGGGCTTAGGGATTTTTCAAAAAAATATTTTTTTCCGCCGGTTAAGTTGCTGAGGACTGATTTCTTGTAATGTGATAAAAAGCCTTCCGTTTCGACAGCCAAACCTTTCAGGGGAGCATTTGCAAGCGTTTGGCACCATTTTTGAGTGAATTGCCAAAAGTCAGATTTTTGCTGAAATTGTGACCTCGGGTCTTAGGGATTTTTCAAAAAAATCTTTTTCCGCCGGTCAACTTGTTGAGGGCTGTTTTCTTGTAATGTGATAAAAAGCCTTCTGTTTCCATCGCCAAAGCTTTCAGGGGAGCATTTTCAACCTGTTGGCACCCTTTTTGAGTGAATTGCCAAAAGTCAGATTTTTGCTGAAATTGTGACCCCGGGGCTTAGGGATTTTTTCAAAAAAATCTTTTTCTGCCGTTTAGTTGCTGAGGGTTGATTTCTTGTCTTGTGATAAAAAGACTTCTGTTTCGACCGCCAAACATTTCAGGGGAGCATTTGCAAGCGTTTGGCACCATTTTTGAGTGAATTGCCAAAAGTCAGATTTTTTCTGAAATTGTGACCCCGGGGCTTATGGATTTTTCAAAAAAAATCTTTTTCCGCCGGTCAACTTGTTGAGGGCTGTTTTCTTGTAATGTGATAAAAAGCCTTCTGTTTCCATCGCCAAAGCTTTCAGGGAAGCATTTTCAACCTGTTGGCACCATTTTTGAGTGAATTGCCAAAAGTCAGATTTTTGTTGAAATTGTGACCCCTGGCTTAGGGATTTTTCAAAAAAATCTTTTTCTGCCGGTTAAGTTGCTGAGGGCTGATTTCTTGTCCTGTAATAAAAAGCCTTCCGTTTCGACAGCCAAAGCTTTCAGGGGATCATTTGCCAGTGTTTGGCACCATTTTTAAGTGAATTGCCAAAAGTCAGATTTTTTCTGAAATTGTGACCCCGGGGCTTAGGGATTTTTCAAAAAAATCTTTTTCCGCCGGGTAGGTTGTTGATGGCTGATTTCTTGTCATGTGATAAAAAGCCTTCTGTTTCGACCGCCAAAAATTTCAGGGAGGCATTTGCAAGCGTTTGGCAGCATTCTTGAGTGAATTGTCAAAAGTCAGATTTTTTCTGAAATTGTGACCCCGGGGCTTAGGGATTTTTCAAAAAAAACTTTTTCCGCTGGTTAACTTGTTGAGGGCTGTTTTCTTGTAACGTGATAAAAAAAACCTTCTGTTTTCATCGCCAAAGCTTTCAGGGGATCATTTGCAAGCGTTTGACACCATTTTTGAGTGAATTGCCAAAAGTCAGATTTTTGCTGAAATTGTGACCCCGGGGCTTAGGGATTTTTCAAAAAAATCTTTTTCCGCCGGGTAGGTTGTTGAAGGCTGTTTTCTTGTAATGTGATAAAAAGCCTTCTGTTTCCATCACCAAAGCTTTCAGGGGAGCATTTGCAAGTGTTTGGCACCATTTTTGAGTGAATTGCCAAAAGTCAGATTTTTTCTGAAATTGTGACCTGGGGCTTAGGGATTTTTCAAAAAAATCTTTTTCCGCCGGTTAACTTTCTGAGGGCTGATTTCTTGTCCTGTGATAAAAAGCCTTCGGTTTCGACAGCCAAACCTTTCAGGGGAGCATTTTCAACCTGTTGGCACCATTTTTGAGTGAATTGACAAAAGTCAGATTTTTGCTGAAATTGTGACCCCGGGGCTTAGGGATTTTTCAAAAAAATCTTTTTCCGACGGTTAACTTGTTGAGGGCTGTTTTCTTGTAATGTGATAAAAAGCCTTCTGTTTCCATCGCCAAAGCTTTCAGGGGAGCATTTTGAACCTGTTGGCACCCTTTTTGAGTGAATTGCCAAAAGTCAGATTTTTGCTGAAATTGTGACCCCGGGGCTTAGGGATTTTTTCAAAAAAATCTTTTTCTGCCGTTTAGTTGCTGAGGGTTGATTTCTTGTCTTGTGATAAAAAGACTTCTGTTTCGACCGCCAAACATTTCAGGGGAGCATTTGCAAGCGTTTGGCACCATTTTTGAGTGAATTGCCAAAAGTCAGATTTTTTCTGAAATTGTGACCCCGGGGCTTATGGATTTTTCAAAAAAAATCTTTTTCCGCCGGTCAACTTGTTGAGGGCTGTTTTCTTGTAATGTGATAAAAAGCCTTCTGTTTCCATCGCCAAAGCTTTCAGGGAAGCATTTTCAACCTGTTGGCACCATTTTTGAGTGAATTGCCAAAAGTCAGATTTTTGTTGAAATTGTGACCCCGGGGCTTAGGGATTTTTCAAAAAAATCTTTTTCTGCCGGTTAAGTTGCTGAGGGCTGATTTCTTGTCCTGTAATAAAAAGCCTTCCGTTTCGACAGCCAAAGCTTTCAGGGGATCATTTGCCAGTGTTTGGCACCATTTTTAAGTGAATTGCCAAAAGTCAGATTTTTTCTGAAATTGTGACCCCGGGGCTTAGGGATTTTTCAAAAAAATCTTTTTCCGCTGGTTAACTTGTTGAGGGCTGTTTTCTTGTAATGTGATTAAAAAAAACCTTTTGTTTTCATCGCCAAAGCTTTCAGGGGATCATTTGCAAGCGTTTGGCACCATTTTTGAGTGAATTGCCAAAAGTCAGATTTTTTCTGAAATTGTGACCCCGGGGCTTAGGGATTTTTCAAAAAAATCTTTTTCCGCCGGTTAACTTTCTGAGGGCTGATTTCTTGTAATGTGATAAAAAGCCTTCCGTTTCGACAGCCAAACATTTCAGGGGAGCATTTGCAAGCGTTTGGCACCATTTCTGTGTGAATTGGCAAACGTCAGATTTTTGCTGAAATTGTGACTCCGGGGCTTAGGGATTTTTTCAAAAAACTCTTTTTCCGCCGGTTAACTTTCTGAGGGCTGATTTCTTGTCCTGTGATAAAAAGCCTTCTGTTTCGACAGCCAAACCTTTCAGGGGATCATTTGCATGCGTTTGGCACCATTTTTGAGTGAATTGCCAAAAGTCAGATTTTTGCTGAAATTGT
This sequence comes from Podarcis gaigeae, assembly GCF_964106915.1. Lineage (NCBI taxonomy): Eukaryota > Metazoa > Chordata > Lepidosauria > Squamata > Lacertidae > Podarcis > Podarcis gaigeae. The sequence continues at coordinate 43,262,788 of NC_139689.1, forward strand.
GACCCCGGTTCTTAGGGATTTTTCAAATAAATCTTTTACCGCCGGTTAACTTGTTGAGGGCTGTTTTCTTGTAATGTGATAAAAAAAAACCTTCTGTTTTCATCGCCAAAGGTTTCAGGGGATCATTTGCAAGCGTTTGGCACCATTTTTGAGTGAATTGCCAAAAGTCAGATTTTTTCTGAAATTGTGACCCCGGGGCTTAGGCATTTTTCAGAAAAATCTTTTTCCGCCGGTTAAGTTGCTGAGGACTGATTTCTTGTCCTGTGATAAAAAGCCTTCTGTTTCCATCGCCAAAGCTTTCAGGGGAGCATTTGCAAGCGTTTGGCACCATTTTTGAGTGAATTGCCAAAAGTCAGATTTTTTCTGAAATTGTGACCCCGGGGCTTAGGGATTTTTCAAAAAAATCTTTTTCAGCCGGTTAACTTTCCGAGGGCTGATTTCTTGTCCTGTGATAAAAAGCCTTCTGTTTCGACAGCCAAACCTTTCAGGGGATCATTTGCAAGCGTTTGGCACCATTTTTGAGTGAATTGCCAAAAGTCAGATTTTTTCTGAAATTGTGACCTCGGGTCTTAGGGATTTTTCAAAAAAATCTTTTTCCGCCGGGTAGGTTGTTGATGGCTGATTTCTTGTAATGTGATAAAAAGCCTTCCGTTTCGACAGCCAAACATTTCAGGGGAGCATTTGCAAGCGTTTGGCACCATTTCTGAGTGAATTGGCAAACGTCAGATTTTTGCTGAAATTGTGACTCCGGGGCTTAGGGATTTTTTCAAAAAAATCTTTTTCAGCCGGTTAACTTTCTGAGGGCTGATTTCTTGTCCTGTGATAAAAAGCCTTCTGTTTCGACAGCCAAACATTTCAGGGGATCATTTGCAAGCGTTTGGCACCATTTTTGAGTGAATTGCCAAAAGTCAGATTTTTGCTGAAATTGTGCCCCCGGTTCTTAGGGATTTTTCAAATAAATCTTTTACCGCCGGTTAACTTGTTGAGGGCTGTTTTCTTGTAATGTGATAAAAAAAAACCTTCTGTTTTCATCGCCAAAGGTTTCAGGGGATCATTTGCAAGCGTTTGGCACCATTTTTGAGTGAATTGCCAAAAGTCAGATTTTTGCTGAAATTGTGACCCCGGGGCTTAGGCATTTTTCAGAAAAATCTTTTTCCGCCGGTTAAGTTGCTGAGGACTGATTTCTTGTCCTGTGATAAAAAGCCTTCTGTTTCCATCGCCAAAGCTTTCAGGGGAGCATTTGCAAGCGTTTGGCACCATTTTTGAGTGAATTGCCAAAAGTCAGATTTTTTCTGAAATTGTGACCCCGGGGCTTAGGGATTTTTCAAAAAAATCTTTTTCAGCCGGTTAACTTTCTGAGGGCTGATTTCTTGTCCTGTGATAAAAAGCCTTCTGTTTCGACAGCCAAACCTTTCAGGGGATCATTTGCAAGCGTTTGGCACCATTTTTGAGTGAATTGCCAAAAGTCAGATTTTTTCTGAAATTGTGACCTCGGGTCTTAGGGATTTTTCAAAAAAATCTTTTTCCGCCGGGTAGGTTGTTGATGGCTGATTTTTTGTAATGTGATAAAAAGCCTTCCGTTTCGACAGCCTAACATTTCAGGGGAGCATTTGCAAGCGTTTGGCACCATTTCTGAGTGAATTGGCAAACGTCAGATTTTTGCTGAAATTGTGACTCCGGGGCTTAGGGATTTTTTCAAAAAAATCTTTTTCAGCCGGTTAACTTTCTGAGGGCTGATTTCTTGTCCTGTGATAAAAAGCCTTCTGTTTCGACAGCCAAACCTTTCAGGGGATCATTTGCAAGCGTTTGGCACCATTTTTGAGTGAATTGCCAAAAGTCAGATTTTTGCTGAAATTGTGACCTCGGGTCTTAGGGATTTTTCAAAAAAATCTTTTTCCGCCTGTCAACTTGTTGAGGGCTGTTTTCTTGCAATGTGATAAAAAGCCTTCTGTTTCCATCGCCAAAGCTTTCAGGGGAGCATTTTCAACTTGTTGGCACCATTTTTGAGTCAATTGCCAAAAGTCAGATTTTTTCTGAAATTGTGACCCCGGGGCTTAGGGATTTTTCAAAAAAAACTTTTTCCGCTGGTTAACTTGTTGAGGGCTGTTTTCTTGTAATGTGATAAAAAAAACCTTCTGTTTTCATCGCCAAAGCTTTCAGGGGATCATTTGCAAGCGTTTGGCACCATTTTTGAGTGAATTGCCAAAAGTCAGATTTTTTCTGAAATTGTGACCCCGGGGCTTAGGGATTTTTCAAAAAAATCTTTTTCCGCCGGGTAACTTTCTGAGGGCTGATTTCTTGTCCTGTGATAAAAAGCCTTCTGTTTCGACAGCCCAACCTTTCAGGGGATCATTTGCAAGCGTTTGGCACCATTTTTGAGTGAATTGCCAAAAGTCAGATTTTTGCTGAAATTGTGACCCCGGTTCTTAGGGATTTTTCAAATAAATCTTTTACCGCCGGTTAACTTGTTGAGGGCTGTTTTCTTGTAATGTGATAAAAAAAACCTTCTGTTTTCATCGCCAAAGCTTTCAGGGGATCATTTGCAAGCGTTTGGCACCATTTTTGAGTGAATTGCCAAAAGTCAGATTTTTTCTGAAATTGTGACCCCGGGGCTTAGGGATTTTTCAAAAAAATCTTTTTCCGCCGGGTAACTTTCTGAGGGCTGATTTCTTGTCCTGTGATAAAAAGCCTTCGGTTTCGACAGCCAAACCTTTCAGGGGAGCATTTTCAACCTGTTGGCACCATTTTTGAGTGAATTGCCAAAAGTCAGATTTTTTCTGAAATTGTGACCTGGGGCTTAGGGATTTTTCAAAAAAATCTTTTTCCGCCGGTTAACTTTCTGAGGGCTGATTTCTTGTCCTGTGATAAAAAGCCTTCGGTTTCGACAGCCAAACCTTTCAGGGGAGCATTTTCAACCTGTTGGCACCATTTTTGAGTGAATTGACAAAAGTCAGATTTTTGCTGAAATTGTGACCCCGGGGCTTAGGGATTTTTCAAAAAAATCTTTTTCCGACGGTTAACTTGTTGAGGGCTGTTTTCTTGTAATGTGATAAAAAGCCTTCTGTTTCCATCGCCAAAGCTTTCAGGGGAGCATTTTGAACCTGTTGGCACCCTTTTTGAGTGAATTGCCAAAAGTCAGATTTTTGCTGAAATTGTGACCCCGGGGCTTAGGGATTTTTTCAAAAAAATCTTTTTCTGCCGTTTAGTTGCTGAGGGTTGATTTCTTGTCTTGTGATAAAAAGACTTCTGTTTCGACCGCCAAACATTTCAGGGGAGCATTTGCAAGCGTTTGGCACCATTTTTGAGTGAATTGCCAAAAGTCAGATTTTTTCTGAAATTGTGACCCCGGGGCTTATGGATTTTTCAAAAAAAATCTTTTTCCGCCGGTCAACTTGTTGAGGGCTGTTTTCTTGTAATGTGATAAAAAGCCTTCTGTTTCCATCGCCAAAGCTTTCAGGGAAGCATTTTCAACCTGTTGGCACCATTTTTGAGTGAATTGCCAAAAGTCAGATTTTTGTTGAAATTGTGACCCCGGGGCTTAGGGATTTTTCAAAAAAATCTTTTTCTGCCGGTTAAGTTGCTGAGGGCTGATTTCTTGTCCTGTAATAAAAAGCCTTCCGTTTCGACAGCCAAAGCTTTCAGGGGATCATTTGCCAGTGTTTGGCACCATTTTTAAGTGAATTGCCAAAAGTCAGATTTTTTCTGAAATTGTGACCCCGGGGCTTAGGGATTTTTCAAAAAAATCTTTTTCCGCCGGGTAGGTTGTTGATGGCTGATTTCTTGTCATGTGATAAAAAGCCTTCTGTTTCGACCGCCAAAAATTTCAGGGAGGCATTTGCAAGCGTTTGGCAGCATTCTTGAGTGAATTGTCAAAAGTCAGATTTTTTCTGAAATTGTGACCCCGGGGCTTAGGGATTTTTCAAAAAAAACTTTTTCCGCTGGTTAACTTGTTGAGGGCTGTTTTCTTGTAACGTGATAAAAAAAACCTTCTGTTTTCATCGCCAAAGCTTTCAGGGGATCATTTGCAAGCGTTTGACACCATTTTTGAGTGAATTGCCAAAAGTCAGATTTTTGCTGAAATTGTGACCCCGGGGCTTAGGGATTTTTGAAAAAAAATCTTTTTCCGCCGGGTAGGTTGTTGAAGGCTGTTTTCTTGTAATGTGATAAAAAGCCTTCTGTTTCCATCACCAAAGCTTTCAGGGGAGCATTTGCAAGTGTTTGGCACCATTTTTGAGTGAATTGCCAAAAGTCAGATTTTTTCTGAAATTGTGACCCCGGGGCTTAGGGATTTTTCAAAAAAATCTTTTTCCGCCGGTTAACTTTCTGAGGGCTGATTTCTTGTCCTGTGATAAAAAGGCTTCTGTTTCAACAGCCAAACCTTTCAGGGGATCATTTGCAAGCGTTTCGCACCATTTTTGAGTGAATTGCCAAAAGTCAGATTTTTGCTGAAATTGTGACCTCGGGTCTTAGGGATTTTTCAAAAAAATCTTTTTCCGCCGGATAGGTTGTTGATGGCTGATTTCTTGTCCTGTGATAAAAAGCCTTATGTTTCCATCGCCAAAGCTTTCAGGGGAGCATTTTCAACCTGTTGGCACCATTTTTGAGTGAATTGCCAAAAGTCAAATTTTTTCTGAAATTGTGACCCCGGGGCTTAGGGGTTTTTCAAAAAAATCTTTTTCCGCCGGGTAAGTTGTTGATGGCTGATTTCTTGTCCTGTGATAAAAAGCCTTCTGTTTCGACCGCCAAAAATTTCAGGGAGGCATTTTCAAGCGTTTGGCAGCATTCTTGATTGAATTGCCAAAAGTCAGATTTTTTCTGAAATTGTGACCCCGGGGCTTAGGGATTTTTCAAAAAAAACTTTTTCCGCTGGTTAACTTGTTGAGGGCTGTTTTCTTGTCCTGTGATAAAAAGCCTTCTGTTTCGACCGCCAAAAATTTCAGTGAGGCATTTGCAAGCGTCTGGCACCATTTTTTAGTGAATTGCCAAAAGTCAGATTTTTTCTGAAATTGTGACCCCGGGGCTTAGGGATTTTTCAAAAAAATCTTTTTCCGCCGGTTAAGTTGCTGAGGGCTGATTTCTTGTCCTGTGATAAAAAGCCTTCTGTTTCGACCGCCAAAAATTTCAGGGAGGCTTTTGCAAGAGTTTGGCACCATTTTTGAGTGAATTGCCAAAAGTCAGATTTTTGCTGAAATTGTGACCCCGGGGCTTAGGGATTTTTCAAAAAAATCTTTTTCCGCCGGATAGGTTGTTGATGGCTGATTTCTTGTCCTGTGATAAAAAGCCTTATGTTTCCATCGCCAAAGCTTTCAGGGGAGCATTTTCAACCTGTTGGCACCATTTTTGAGTGAATTGCCCAAAGTCAGATTTTTTCTGAAATTGTGACCCCGGGGCTTAGGGATTTTTTCAAAAAAATCTTTTTCTGCCGGTTTAGTTGCTGAGGGTTGATTTCTTGTCTTGTGATAAAAAGCCTTCTGTTTCGACCGCCAGACATTTCAGGGGAGCATTTGCAAGCGTTTGGCACCATTTTTGAGTGAATTGCCAAAAGTCAGATTTTTTCTGAAATTGTGACCCCGGGGCTTAGGGATTTTTCAAAAAAATCTTTTTCCGCCGGTCAACTTGTTGAGGGCTGTTTTCTTGTAATGTGATAAAAAGCCTTCTGTTTCCATCGCCAAAGCTTTCAGGGGAGCATTTTCAACCTGTTGGCACCATTTTTGAGTGAATTGCCAAAAGTCATATTTTTTCTGAAATTGTGACCCCCGGGGCTTAGGGATTTTTCAAAAAAATCTCTTTCCGCCGGTTAACTTTCTGAGGGCTGATTTCTTGTCCTGTGATAAAAAGCCTTCTGTTTCGTCCGCCAAAAATTTCAGGGAGGCATTTGCAAGCGTTTGGCACCATTTTTGAGTCAATTGCCAAAAGTCAGATTTTTTCTGAAATTGTGACCCCGGGGCTTAGGGATTTTTCAAAAAAATCTTTTTCCGCCGGGTAGGTTGTTGATGGCTGATTTCTTGTCCTGTGATAAAAAAACCTTCTGTTTTCATCACCAAAGTTTTCAAGGGATCATTTGCAAGCGTTTGGCACCATTTTTGAGTGAATTGCCAAAAGTCAGATTTTTTCTGAAATTGTGACCCCGGGGCTTAGGGATTTTTCAAAAAAATCTTTTTCCGCCGGATAGGTTGTTGATGGCTGATTTCTTGTCCTGTGATAAAAAGCCTTATGTTTCCATCGCCAAAGCTTTCAGGGGAGCATTTTCAACCTGTTGGCACCATTTTTGAGTGAATTGCCAAAAGTCAGATTTTTTCTGAAATTGTGACCCCGGGGCTTAGGGATTTTTTCAAAAAAATCTTTTTCTGCCGGTTTAGTTGCTGAGGGTTGATTTCTTGTCTTTTGATAAAAAGCCTTCTGTTTCGACCGCCAAACATTTCAGGGGAGCATTTGCAAGCGTTTGGCACCATTTTTGAGTGAATTGCCAAAAGTCAGATTTTTTCTGAAATTGTGACCCCGGGGCTTAGGGATTTTTCAAAAAAATCTTTTTCCGCTGGTTAACTTGTTGAGGGCTGTTTTCTTGTAATGTGATAAAAAAACCTTCTGTTTTCATCACCAAAGTTTTCAGGGGATCATTTGCAAGCGTTTGGCACCATTTTTGAGTGAATTGCCAGAAGTCAGATTTTTTTCTGAAATTGTGACCCCGGGGCTTAGGGATTTTTCAAAAAAATCTCTTTCCGCCGGTTAACTTTCTGAGGGCTGATTTCTTGTCCTGTGATAAAAAGCCTTCTGTTTCGTCCGCCAAAAATTTCAGGGAGGCATTTGCAAGCGTTTGGCACCATTTTTGAGTGAATTGCCAAAAGTCAGATTTTTTCTGAAATTGTGACCCCGGGGCTTAGGGATTTTTCAAAAAAATCTTTTTCTGCCGGTGAAGTTGCTGAGGGTTGATTTCTTGTCCAGTTATAAAAAAAGCCTTCCGTTTCGACATCCAAACATTTCAGGGGAGCATTTGCAAGCGTTTGGCACCAATTCTGAGTGAATTGGCAAACGTCAGATTTTTTCTGAAATTGTGACTCCGGGGCTTAGGGATTTATTCAAAAATATCTTTTTCCGCCGGTTAACTTTCTGAGGGCTGTTTTCTTGTCCTGTGATAAAAAGCCTTCTGTTTCGACCGCCAAAAATTTCAGTGAGGCATTTGCAAGCGTCTGGCACCATTTTTGAGTGAATTGCCAAAAGTCAGATTTTTTCTGAAATTGTGACCCCGGGGCTTAGGGATTTTTCAAAAAAATCTTTTTCCGCCGGGTAGGTTGTTGATGGCTGATTTCTTGTCCTGTGATAAAAAGCCTTCTGTTTCGACCGCCAAAAATTTCAGTGAGGCATTTGCAAGCGTCTGGCACCATTTTTTAGTGAATTGCGAAAAGTCAGATTTTTGCTGAAATTGTGACCCCGGGGCTTAGGGATTTTTCAAAAAAATCTTTTTCCGCCGGGTAGGTTGTTGATGGCTGATTTCTTGTCCTGTGATAAAAAGCCTTATGTTTCCATCGCCAAAGCTTTCAGGGGAGCATTTTCAACCTGTTGGCACCATTTTTGAGTGAATTGCCAAAAGTCAGATTTTTTCTGAAATTGTGACCCCGGGGCTTAGGGATTTTTTCAAAAAAATCTTTTTCTGCCGGTTTAGTTGCTGAGGGTTGATTTCTTGTCTTGTGATAAAAAGCCTTCTGTTTCGACCGCCAAACATTTCAGGGGAGCATTTGCAAGCGTTTGGCACCATTTTTGAGTGAATTGCCAAAAGTCAGATTTTTTCTGAAATTGTGACCCCGGGGCTTAGGGATTTTTCAAAAAAATCTTTTTCCGCCGGTCAACTTGTTGAGGGCTGTTTTCTTGTAATGTGATAAAAAGCCTTCGGTTTCCATCGCCAAAGCTTTCAGGGGAGCATTTTCAACCTGTTGGCACCATTTTTGAGTGAATTGCCAAAAGTCATATTTTTTCTGAAATTGTGACCCCCGGGGCTTAGGGATTTTTCAAAAAAATCTCTTTCCGCCGGTTAACTTTCTGAGGGCTGATTTCTTGTCCTGTGATAAAAAGCCTTCTGTTTCGTCCGCCAAAAATTTCAGGGAGGCATTTGCAAGCGTTTGGCACCATTTTTGAGTCAATTGCCAAAAGTCAGATTTTTTCTGAAATTGTGACCCCGGGGCTTAGGGATTTTTCAAAAAAATCTTTTTCTGCCGGTTAAGTTGCTGAGGGCTGATTTCTTGTCCAGTGATAAAAAGCCTTCCGTTTCGACATCCAAACATTTCAGGGGAGCATTTGCAAGCGTTTGGCACCAATTCTGAGTGAATTGGCAAACGTCAGATTTTTGCTGAAATTGTGACCCCGGGGCTTAGGGATTCTTTCAAAAATATCTTTTTCCGCCGGTTAACTTTCTGAGGGCTGATTTCTTGTCCTGTGATAAAAAGCCTTCGGTTTCCATCGCCAAAGCTTTCAGGGGAGCATTTTCAACCTGTTGGCACCATTTTTGAGTGAATTGCCAAAAGTCAGATTTTTGCTGAAATTGTGACCCCGGGGCTTAGGGATTTTTCAAAAAAATCTTTTTCCGCCGGTTAAGTTGCTGAGGGCTGATTTCTTGTCCTGTGATAAAAAGCCTTCCGTTTCGAAAGCCAAAGCTTTCAGGGGATCATTTGCAAGCTTTTGGCACCATTTTTGAGTGAATTGCCAAAAGTCAGATTTTTTCTGAAATTGTGACCCCGGGGCTTAGGGATTTTTCAAAAAAATCTTTTTCCGCCGGGTAGGTTGTTGATGGCTGATTTCTTGTCCTGTGATAAAAAGCCTTATGTTTCCATCGCCAAAGCTTTCAGGGGAGCATTTTCAACCTGTTGGCACCATTTTTGAGTGAATTGCCCAAAGTCAGATTTTTTCTGAAATTGTGACCCCGGGGCTTAGGGATTTTTTCAAAAAAATCTTTTTCTGCCGGTTTAGTTGCTGAGGGTTGATTTCTTGTCTTGTGATAAAAAGCCTTCTGTTTCGACCGCCAAACATTTCAGGGGAGCATTTGCAAGCGTTTGGCACCATTTTTGAGTGAATTGCCAAAAGTCAGATTTTTTCTGAAATTGTGACCCCGGGGCTTAGGGATTTTTCAAAAAAATCTTTTTCCGCCGGTCAACTTGTTGAGGGCTGTTTTCTTGTAATGTGATAAAAAGCCTTCTGTTTCCATCGCCAAAGCTTTCAGGGGAGCATTTTCAACCTGTTGGCACCATTTTTGAGTGAATTGCCAAAAGTCATATTTTTTCTGAAATTGTGACCCCCGGGGCTTAGGGATTTTTCAAAAAAATCTCTTTCCGCCGGTTAACTTTCTGAGGGCTGATTTCTTGTCCTGTGATAAAAAGCCTTCTGTTTCGTCCGCCAAAAATTTCAGGGAGGCATTTGCAAGCGTTTGACACCATTTTTGAGTCAATTGCCAAAAGTCAGATTTTTTCTGAAATTGTGACCCCGGGGCTTAGGGATTTTTCAAAAAAATCTTTTTCTGCCGGTTAAGTTGCTGAGGGCTGATTTCTTGTCCAGTGATAAAAAGCCTTCCGTTTCGACATCCAAACATTTCAGGGGAGCATTTGCAAGCGTTTGGCACCAATTCTGAGTGAATTGGCAAACGTCAGATTTTTGCTGAAATTGTGACTCCGGGGCTTAGGGATTCTTTCAAAAATATCTTTTTCCGCCGGTTAACTTTCTGAGGGCTGATTTCTTGTCCTGTGATAAAAAGCCTTCTGTTTCGACCGCCAAAAATTTCAGGGAGGCATTTGCAAGAGTTTGGCACCATTTTTGAGTGAATTGCCAAAAGTCAGATTTTTTCTGAAATTGTGACCCCGGGGCTTAGGGATTTTTCAAAAAAATCTTTTTCCGCCGGGTAGGTTGTTGATGGCTGATTTCTTGTCCTGTGATAAAAAGCCTTATGTTTCCATCGCCAAAGCTTTCAGGGGAGCATTTTCAACCTGTTGGCACCATTTTTGAGTGAATTGCCCAAAGTCAGATTTTTTCTGAAATTGTGACCCCGGGGCTTAGGGATTTTTTCAAAAAAATCTTTTTCTGCCGGTTTAGTTGCTGAGGGTTGATTTCTTGTCTTGTGATAAAAAGCCTTCTGTTTCGACCGCCAGACATTTCAGGGGAGCATTTGCAAGCGTTTGGCACCATTTTTGAGTGAATTGCCAAAAGTCAGATTTTTTCTGAAATTGTGACCCCGGGACTTAGGGATTTTTCAAAAAAATCTTTTTCCGCCGGTCAACTTGTTGAGGGCTGTTTTCTTGTAATGTGATAAAAAGCCTTCTGTTTCCATCGCCAAAGCTTTCAGGGGAGCATTTTCAACCTGTTGGCACCATTTTTGAGTGAATTGCCAAAAGTCATATTTTTTCTGAAATTGTGACCCCCGGGGCTTAAGGATTTTTCAAAAAAATCTCTTTCCGCCGGTTAACTTTCTGAGGGCTGATTTCTTGTCCTGTGATAAAAAGCCTTCTGTTTCGTCCGCCAAAAATTTCAGGGAGGCATTTGCAAGCGTTTGGCACCATTTTTGAGTCAATAGCCAAAAGTCAGATTTTTTCTGAAATTGTGACCCCGGGGCTTAGGGATTTTTCAAAAAAATCTTTTTCCGCCGGGTAGGTTGTTGATGGCTGATTTCTTGTCCTGTGATAAAAAAACCTTCTGTTTTCATCACCAAAGTTTTCAAGGGATCATTTGCAAGCGTTTGGCACCATTTTTGAGTGAATTGCCAGAAGTCAGATTTTTGCTGAAATTGTGACCCCGGGGCTTAGGGATTTTTCAAAAAAATCTTTTTCTGCCGGTTAAGTTGCTGAGGGTTGATTTCTTGTCCAGTTATAAAAAAGCCTTCCGTTTCGACATCCAAACATTTCAGGGGAGCATTTGCAAGCGTTTCTCACCAATTCTGAGTGAATTGGCAAACGTCAGATTTTTTCTGAAATTGTGACTCCGGGGCTTAGGGATTTATTCAAAAATATCTTTTTCCACCGGTTAACTTTCTGAGGGCTGTTTTCTTGTCCTGTGATAAAAAGCCTTCTGTTTCGACCGCCAAAAATTTCAGTGAGGCATTTGCAAGCGTCTGGCACCATTTTTGAGTGAATTGCCAAAAGTCAGATTTTTTCTGAAATTGTGACCCCGGGGCTTAGGGATTTTTCAAAAAAAATTTTTTCCGCCGGTTAAGTTGCTGAGGGCTGATTTCTTGTCCTGTGATAAAAAGCCTTCCGTTTCGACAGCCAAAGCTTTCAGGGGATCATTTGCAAGCTTTTGGCACCATTTTTGAGTGAATTGCCAAAAGTCAGATTTTTTCTGAAATTGTGACCCCGGGGCTTAGGGATTTTTCAAAAAAATCTTTTTCCGCCGGGTAGGTTGTTGATGGCTGATTTCTTGTCCTGTGATAAAAAGCCTTATGTTTCCATCGCCAAAGCTTTCAGGGGAGCATTTTCAACCTGTTGGCACCATTTTTGAGTGAATTGCCCAAAGTCAGATTTTTTCTGAAATTGTGACCCCGGGGCTTAGGGATTTTTTCAAAAAAATCTTTTTCTGCCGGTTTAGTTGCTGAGGGTTGATTTCTTGTCTTGTGATAAAAAGCCTTCTGTTTCGACCGCCAGACATTTCAGGGGAGCATTTGCAAGCGTTTGGCACCATTTTTGAGTGAATTGCCAAAAGTCAGATTTTTTCTGAAATTGTGACCCCGGGGCTTAGGGATTTTTCAAAAAAATCTTTTTCCGCCGGTCAACTTGTTGAGGGCTGTTTTCTTGTAATGTGATAAAAAGCCTTCTGTTTCCATCGCCAAAGCTTTCAGGGGAGCATTTTCAACCTGTTGGCACCATTTTTGAGTGAATTGCCAAAAGTCATATTTTTTCTGAAATTGTGACCCCCGGGGCTTAGGGATTTTTCAAAAAAATCTCTTTCCGCCGGTTAACTTTCTGAGGGCTGATTTCTTGTCCTGTGATAAAAAGCCTTCTGTTTCGTCCGCCAAAAATTTCAGGGAGGCATTTGCAAGCGTTTGGCACCATTTTTGAGTCAATTGCCAAAAGTCAGATTTTTTCTGAAATTGTGACCCCGGGGCTTAGGGATTTTTCAAAAAAATCTTTTTCCGCCGGGTAGGTTGTTGATGGCTGATTTCTTGTCCTGTGATAAAAAAACCTTCTGTTTTCATCACCAAAGTTTTCAAGGGATCATTTGCAAGCGTTTGGCACCATTTTTGAGTGAATTGCCAGAAGTCAGATTTTTGCTGAAATTGTGACCCCGGGGCTTAGGGATTTTTCAAAAAAATCTCTTTCCGCCGGTTAAGTTGCTGAGGGCTGATTTCTTGTCCAGTGATAAAAAGCCTTCCGTTTCGACATCCAAACATTTCAGGGGAGCATTTGCAAGCGTTTGGCACCAATTCTGAGTGAATTGGCAAACGTCAGATTTTTGCTGAAATTGTGACTCCGGGGCTTAGGGATTCTTTCAAAAATATCTTTTTCCGCCGGTTAACTTTCTGAGGGCTGATTTCTTGTCCTGTGATAAAAAGCCTTCTGTTTCGACCGCCAAAAATTTCAGGGAGGCATTTGCAAGAGTTTGGCACCATTTTTGAGTGAATTGCCAAAAGTCAGATTTTTGCTGAAATTGTGACCCCGGGACTTAGGGATTTTTCAAAAAAATCTTTTTCCGCCGGGTAGGTTGTTGATGGCTGATTTCTTGTCCTGTGATAAAAAGCCTTATGTTTCCATCGCCAAAGCTTTCAGGGGAGCATTTTCAACCTGTTGGCACCATTTTTGAGTGAATTGCCAAAAGTCAGATTTTTTCTGAAATTTTGACCCCGGGGCTTAGGGGTTTTTCAAAAAAATCTTTTTCCGCCGGGTAGGTTGTTGATGGCTGATTTCTTGTCCTGTGATAAAAAGCCTTCTGTTTCGACCGCCAAAAATTTCAGGGAGGCATTTTCAAGCGTTTGGCAGCATTCTTGAGTGAATTGCCAAAAGTCAGATTTTTTTCTGAAATTGTGACCCCGGGGCTTAGGGATTTTTCAAAAAAAACTTTTTCCGCTGGTTAACTTGTTGAGGGCTGTTTTCTTGTCCTGTGATAAAAAGCCTTCTGTTTCGACCGCCAAAAATTTCAGTGAGGCATTTGCAAGCGTCTGGCACCATTTTTTAGTGAATTGCCAAAAGTCAGATTTTTTCTGAAATTGTGACCCCGGGGCTTAGGGATTTTTCAAAAAAATCTTTTTCCACCGGTTAAGTTGCTGAGGGCTGATTTCTTGTCCTGTGATAAAAAGCCTTCTGTTTCGACCGCCAAAAATTTCAGGGAGGCTTTTGCAAGAGTTTTGCACCATTTTTGAGTGAATTGCCAAAAGTCAGATTTTTGCTGAAATTGTGACCCCGGGGCTTAGGGATTTTTCAAAAAAATCTTTTTCCGCCGGATAGGTTGTTGATGGCTGATTTCTTGTCCTGTGATAAAAAGCCTTATGTTTCCATCGCCAAAGCTTTCAGGGGAGCATTTTCAACCTGTTGACACCATTTTTGAGTGAATTGCCAAAAGTCAGATTTTTTCTGAAATTGTGACCCCGGGGCTTAGGGTTTTTTCAAAAAAATCTTTTTCTGCCGGTTTAGTTGCTGAGGGTTGATTTCTTGTCTTTTGATAAAAAGCCTTCCGGTTGGACCGCCGAACATTTCAGGGGAGCATTTGCAAGCGTTTGGCACCATTTTTGAGTGAATTGCCAAAAGTCAGATTTTTTCTGAAATTGTGACCCCGGGGCTTAGGGATTTTTCAAAAAAATCTTTTTCCGCTGGTTAACTTGTTGAGGGCTGTTTTATTGTAATGTGATAAAAAAACCTTCTGTTTTCATCACCAAAGTTTTCAGGGGATCATTTGCAAGCGTTTGGCACCAATTCTGAGTGAATTGGCAAACGTCAGATTTTTTTCTGAAATTGTGACCCCGGGGCTTAGGGATTTTTCAAAAAAATCTCTTCCCGCCGGTTAACTTTCTGAGGGCTGATTTCTTGTCCTGTGATAAAAAGCCTTCTGTTTCGTCCGCCAAAAATTTCAGGGAGGCATTTGCAAGCGTTTGGCACCATTTTTGAGTGAATTGCCAAAAGTCAGATTTTTTTCTGAAATTGTGACCCCGGGGCTTAGGGATTTTTCAAAAAAATCTTTTTCTGCCGGTTAAGTTGCTGAGGGTTGATTTCTTGTCCAGTTATAAAAAAGCCTTCCGTTTCGACATCCAAACATTTCAGGGGAGCATTTGCAAGCGTTTGGCACCAATTCTGAGTGAATTGGCAAACGTCAGATTTTTTCTGAAATTGTGACTCCGGGGCTTAGGGATTTATTCAAAAATATCTTTTTCCGCCGGTTAACTTGTTGAGGGCTGTTTTCTTGTCCTGTGATAAAAAGCCTTCTGTTTCGACCGCCAAAAATTTCAGTGAGGCATTTGCAAGCGTCTGGCACCATTTTTGAGTGAATTGCCAAAAGTCAGATTTTTTCTGAAATTGTGACCCCGGGGCTTAGGGATTTTTCAAAAAAATCTTTTTCCGCCGGGTAGGTTGTTGATGGCTGATTTCTTGTCCTGTGATAAAAAGCCTTCTGTTTCGACCGCCAAAAATTTCAGTGAGGCATTTGCAAGCGTCTGGCACCATTTTTTAGTGAATTGCGAAAAGTCAGATTTTTGCTGAAATTGTGACCCCGGGGCTTAGGGATTTTTCAAAAAAATCTTTTTCCGCCGGTTAAGTTGCTGAGGGCTGATTTCTTGTCCTGTGATAAAAAGCCTTCCTTTTCGACAGCCAAAGCTTTCAGGGGATCATTTGCAAGCTTTTGGCACCATTTTTGAGTGAATTGCCAAAAGTCAGATTTTTTCTGAAATTGTGACCCCGGGGCTTAGGGATTTTTCAAAAAAATCTTTTTCCGCCGGGTAGGTTGTTGATGGCTGATTTCTTGTCCTGTGATAAAAAAACCTTCTGTTTTCATCACCAAAGTTTTCAAGGGATCATTTGCAAGCGTTTGGCACCATTTTTGAGTGAATTGCCAGAAGTCAGATTTTTGCTGAAATTGTGACCCCGGGGCTTAGGGATTTTTCAAAAAAATCTCTTTCCGCCGGTTAAGTTCCTGAGGGCTGATTTCTTGTCCAGTGATAAAAAGCCTTCCGTTTCGACATCCAAACATTTCAGGGGAGCATTTGCAAGCGTTTGGCACCAATTCTGAGTGAATTGGCAAACGTCAGATTTTTGCTGAAATTGTGACTCCGGGGCTTAGGGATTTTTTCAAAAATATCTTTTTCCGCCGGTTAACTTTCTGAGGGCTGATTTCTTGTCCTGTGATAAAAAGCCTTCTGTTTCGACCGCCAAAAATTTCAGGGAGGCATTTGCAAGAGTTTGGCACCATTTTTGAGTGAATTGCCAAAAGTCAGATTTTTGCTGAAATTGTGACCCCGGGGCTTAGGGATTTTTTCAAAAAAATCTTTTTCCGCCGGGTAGGTTGTTGATGGCTGATTTCTTGTCCTGTGATAAAAAGCCTTCTGTTTCGACCGCCAAAAATTTCAGGGAGGCATTTGCAAGCGTTTGGCACCATTTTTGAATGAATTGGCAAAAGTCAGATTTTTTCTGAAATTGTGACCCCGGGGCTTAGGGATTTTTCAAAAAAATCTTTTTCCGCCGGGTAGGTTGTTGATGGCTGATTTCTTGTCCTGTGATAAAAAGCCTTCTGTTTCGACCGCCAAAAATTTCAGGGAGGCATTTGCAAGAGTTTGGGAGCATTCTTGAGTGAATTGCCAAAAGTCAGATTTTTTCTGAAATTGTGACCCCGGGGCTTAGGGATTTTTCAAAAAAATCTTTTTCCGCCGGTTAAGTTGCTGAGGGCTGATTTCTTGTCCTGTGATAAAAAGCCTTATGTTTCCATCGCCAAAGCTTTCAGGGGAGCATTTTCAACCTGTTCGCACCATTTTTGAGTGAATTGCCAAAAGTCAGATTTTTTCTGAAATTGTGACCCCGGGGCTTAGGGATTTTTTCAAAAAAATCTTTTTCCGCCGAGTAGGTTGTTGATGGCTGATTTCTTGTCCTGTGATAAAAAGCCTTCTGTTTCGACCGCCAAAAATTTCAGGGAGGCATTTGCAAGCGTTTGGCAGCATTTTTTAGTGAATTGCCAAAAGTCAGATTTTTTCTGAAATTGTGACCCCGGGGCTTAGGGATTTTTCAAAAAAATCTTTTTCCGCTGGTTAACTTGTTGAGGGCTGTTTTCTTGTAATGTGATAAAAAAACCTTCTGTTTTCATCACCAAAAATTTCAGGGAGGCATTTGCAAGAGTTTGGCACCATTTTTGAGTGAATTGCCAAAAGTCAGATTTTTTCTGAAATTGTGACCCCGGGGCTTAGGGATTTTTCAAAAAAATCTTTTTCCGCCGGGTAGGTTGTTGATGGCTGATTTCTTGTCCTGTGATAAAAAGCCTTCTGTTTCGACCGCCAAAAATTTCAGGGAGGCATTTACAAGCGTTTGGCAGCATTCTTGAGTGAATTGCCAAAAGTCAGATTTTTTCTGAAATTGTGACCCCGGGGCTTAGGGATTTTTTAAAAAAAACTTTTTCCGCTGGTTAACTTGTTGAGGGCTGTTTTCTTGTCCTGTGATAAAAAGCCTTCTGTTTCGACCGCCAAAAATTTCAGTGAGGCATTTGCAAGCGTCTGGCACCATTTTTGAGTGAATTGCCAAAAGTCAGATTTTTTCTGAAATTGTGACCCTGGGGCTTAGGGATTTTTCAAAAAAATCTTTTTCCGCCGGTTAAGTTGCTGAGGGCTGATTTCTTGTCCTGTGATAAAAAGCCTTCCGTTTCGACAGCCAAAGCTTTCAGGGGATCATTTGCAAGCTTTTGGCACCATTTTTGAGTGAATTGGCAAACGTCAGATTTTTGCTGAAATTGTGACTCCGGGGCTTAGGGATTTTTTCAAAAATATCTTTTTCCGCCGGTTAACTTTCTGAGGGCTGATTTCTTGTCCTGTGATAAAAAGCCTTCGGTTTCGACCGCCAAAAATTTCAGGGAGGCATTTGCAAGCGTTTGGCAGCATTCTTGAGGGAATTGCCAAAAGTCAGATTTTTTCTGAAATTGTGACCCCGGGGCTTAGGGAATTTTCAAAAAAAACTTTTTCCGCTGGTTAACTTGTTGAGGGCTGTTTTCTTGTCCTGTGATAAAAAGCCTTCTGTTTCGACCGCCAAAAATTTCAGTGAGGCATTTGCAAGCGTCTGGCACCATTTTTTAGTGAATTGCCAAAAGTCAGATTTTTTCTGAAATTGTGACCCCGGGGCTTAGGGATTTTTCAAAAAAATCTTTTTCTGCCGGTTTAGTGGCTGAGGGTTGATTTCTTGTCTTGTGATAAAAAGCCTTCTGTTTCGACCGCCAAACATTTCAGGGGAGCATTTGCAAGCGTTTGGCACCATTCTTGAGTGAATTGCCAAAAGTCAGATTTTTTCTGAAATTGTGACCCCGGGGCTTAGGGATTTTTCAAAAAAAAACTTTTTCCGCTGGTTAACTTGTTGAGGGCTGTTTTCTTGTCCTGTGATAAAAAGCCTTCTGTTTCGACCGCCAAAAATTTCAGTGAGGCATTTGCAAGCGTCTGGCACCATTTTTGAGTGAATTGCCAAAAGTCAGATTTTTTCTGAAATTGTGACCCCGGGGCTTAGGGATTTTTCAAAAAAATCTTTTTCCGCCGGTTAAGTTGCTGAGGGCTGATTTCTTGTCCTGTGATAAAAAGCCTTCCGTTTCGACAGCCAAAGCTTTCAGGGGATCATTTGCAAGCTTTTGGCACCATTTTTGAGTGAATTGGCAAACGTCAGATTTTTGCTGAAATTGTGACTCCGGGGCTTAGGGATTTTTTCAAAAATATCTTTTTCCGCCGGTTAACTTTCTGAGGGCTGATTTCTTGTCCTGTGATAAAAAGCCTTCGGTTTCGACCGCCAAAAATTTCAGGGAGGCATTTGCAAGCGTTTGGCAGCATTCTTGAGTGAATTGCCAAAAGTCAGATTTTTTCTGAAATTGTGACCCCGGGGCTTAGGGATTTTTCAAAAAAAACTTTTTCCGCTGGTTAACTTGTTGAGGGCTGTTTTCTTGTCCTGTGATAAAAAGCCTTCTGTTTCGACCGCCAAAAATTTCAGTGAGGCATTTGCAAGCGTCTGGCACCATTTTTTAGTGAATTGCCAAAAGTCAGATTTTTTCTGAAATTGTGACCCCGGGGCTTAGGGATTTTTCAAAAAAATCTTTTTCTGCCGGTTTAGTGGCTGAGGGTTGATTTCTTGTCTTGTGATAAAAAGCCTTCTGTTTCGACCGCCAAACATTTCAGGGGAGCATTTGCAAGCGTTTGGCACCATTTTTGAGTGAATTGCCAAAAGTCAGATTTTTTCTGAAATTGTGACCCCGGGGCTTAGGGATTTTTCAAAAAAATATTTTTCCGCTGGTTAACTTGTTGAGGGCTGTTTTCTTGTAATGTGATAAAAAAACCTTCTGTTTTCATCACCAAAGTTTTCAGGGGATCATTTGCAAGCGTTTGGCACCATTTTTGAGTGAATTGCCAGAAGTCAGATTTTTTCTGAAATTGTGACCCCGGGGCTTAGGGATTTTTTCAAAAAAATCTTTTTCTGCTGGTTTAGTTGCTGAGGGTTGATTTCTTGTCTTGTGATAAAAAGCCTTCTGTTTTGACCGCCAAACATTTCAGGGGAGCATTTGCAAGCGTTTGGCACCATTTTTGAGTGAATTGCCAAAAGTCAGATTTTTTCTGAAATTGTGACCCCGGGGCTTAGGGATTTTTCAAAAAAATATTTTTCCGCTGGTTAACTTGTTGAGGGCTGTTTTCTTGTAATGTGATAAAAAAACCTTCTGTTTTCATCAACAAAGTTTTCAGGGGATCATTTGCAAGCGTTTGGCACCATTTTTGAGTGAATTGCCAGAAGTCAGATTTTTGCTGAAATTGTGACCCCGGGGCTTAGGGATTTTTCAAAAAAATCTTTTTCCGCCGGGTAGGTTGTTGATGGCTGATTTCTTGTCCTGTGATAAAAAGCCTTATGTTTCCATCGCCAAAGCTTTCATGGAAGCATTTTCAACCTGTTGGCACCATTTTTGAGTGAATTGCCAAAAGTCAGATTTTTTCTGAAATTGTGACCCCGGGGCTTAGGGATTTTTCAAAAAAATCTTTTTCCGCCGGGTAGGTTGTTGATGGCTGATTTCTTGTCCTGTGATAAAAAGCCTTCTGTTTCGTCCGCCAAAAATTTCAGGGAGGCATTTGCAAGCGTTTGGCAGCATTTTTTAGTGAATTGCCAAAAGTCAGATTTTTTCTGAAATTGTGACCCCGGGGCTTAGGGATTTTTCAAAAAAATCTTTTTCCGCTGGTTAACTTGTTGAGGGCTGTTTTCTTGTAATGTGATAAAAAAACCTTCTGTTTTCATCACCAAAAATTTCAGGGAGGCATTTGCAAGAGTTTGGCACCATTTTTGAGTGAATTGCCAAAAGTCAGATTTTTTCTGAAATTGTGACCCCGGGGCTTAGGGATTTTTCAAAAAAATCTTTTTCCGCCGGGTAGGTTGTTGATGGCTGATTTCTTGTCCTGTGATAAAAAGCCTTCTGTTTCGACCGCCAAAAATTTCAGGGAGGCATTTACAAGCGTTTGGCAGCATTCTTGAGTGAATTGCCAAAAGTCAGATTTTTTCTGAAATTGTGACCCCGGGGCTTAGGGATTTTTCAAAAAAAACTTTTTCCGCTGGTTAACTTGTTGAGGGCTGTTTTCTTGTCCTGTGATAAAAAGCCTTCTGTTTCGACCGCCAAAAATTTCAGTGAGGCATTTGCAAGCGTCTGGCACCATTTTTGAGTGAATTGCCAAAAGTCAGATTTTTTCTGAAATTGTGACCCCGGGGCTTAGGGATTTTTCAAAAAAATCTTTTTCCGCCGGTTAAGTTGCTGAGGGCTGATTTCTTGTCCTGTGATAAAAAGCCTTCCGTTTCGACAGCCAAAGCTTTCAGGGGATCATTTGCAAGCTTTTGGCACCATTTTTGAGTGAATTGGCAAACGTCAGATTTTTGCTGAAATTGTGACTCCGGGGCTTAGGGATTTTTTCAAAAATATCTTTTTCCGCCGGTTAACTTTCTGAGGGCTGATTTCTTGTCCTGTGATAAAAAGCCTTCGGTTTCGACCGCCAAAAATTTCAGGGAGGCATTTGCAAGCGTTTGGCAGCATTCTTGAGGGAATTGCCAAAAGTCAGATTTTTTCTGAAATTGTGACCCCGGGGCTTAGGGAATTTTCAAAAAAAACTTTTTCCGCTGGTTAACTTGTTGAGGGCTGTTTTCTTGTCCTGTGATAAAAAGCCTTCTGTTTCGACCGCCAAAAATTTCAGTGAGGCATTTGCAAGCGTCTGGCACCATTTTTTAGTGAATTGCCAAAAGTCAGATTTTTTCTGAAATTGTGACCCCGGGGCTTAGGGATTTTTCAAAAAAATCTTTTTCTGCCGGTTTAGTGGCTGAGGGTTGATTTCTTGTCTTGTGATAAAAAGTCTTCTGTTTCGACCGCCAAACATTTCAGGGGAGCATTTGCAAGCGTTTGGCACCATTCTTGAGTGAATTGCCAAAAGTCAGATTTTTTCTGAAATTGTGACCCCGGGGCTTAGGGATTTTTCAAAAAAAACTTTTTCCGCTGGTTAACTTGTTGAGGGCTGTTTTCTTGTCCTGTGATAAAAAGCCTTCTGTTTCGACCGCCAAAAATTTCAGTGAGGCATTTGCAAGCGTCTGGCACCATTTTTGAGTGAATTGCCAAAAGTCAGATTTTTTCTGAAATTGTGACCCCGGGGCTTAGGGATTTTTCAAAAAAATCTTTTTCCGCCGGTTAAGTTGCTGAGGGCTGATTTCTTGTCCTGTGATAAAAAGCCTTCCGTTTCGACAGCCAAAGCTTTCAGGGGATCATTTGCAAGCTTTTGGCACCATTTTTGAGTGAATTGGCAAACGTCAGATTTTTGCTGAAATTGTGACTCCGGGGCTTAGGGATTTTTTCAAAAATATCTTTTTCCGCCGGTTAACTTTCTGAGGGCTGATTTCTTGTCCTGTGATAAAAAGCCTTCGGTTTCGACCGCCAAAAATTTCAGGGAGGCATTTGCAAGCGTTTGGCAGCATTCTTGAGTGAATTGCCAAAAGTCAGATTTTTTCTGAAATTGTGACCCCGGGGCTTAGGGATTTTTCAAAAAAAACTTTTTCCGCTGGTTAACTTGTTGAGGGCTGTTTTCTTGTCCTGTGATAAAAAGCCTTCTGTTTCGACCGCCAAAAATTTCAGTGAGGCATTTGCAAGCGTCTGGCACCATTTTTTAGTGAATTGCCAAAAGTCAGATTTTTTCTGAAATTGTGACCCCGGGGCTTAGGGATTTTTCAAAAAAATCTTTTTCTGCCGGTTTAGTGGCTGAGGGTTGATTTCTTGTCTTGTGATAAAAAGCCTTCTGTTTCGACCGCCAAACATTTCAGGGGAGCATTTGCAAGCGTTTGGCACCATTTTTGAGTGAATTGCCAAAAGTCAGATTTTTTCTGAAATTGTGACCCCGGGGCTTAGGGATTTTTCAAAAAAATATTTTTCCGCTGGTTAACTTGTTGAGGGCTGTTTTCTTGTAATGTGATAAAAAAACCTTCTGTTTTCATCACCAAAGTTTTCAGGGGATCATTTGCAAGCGTTTGGCACCATTTTTGAGTGAATTGCCAGAAGTCAGATTTTTTCTGAAATTGTGACCCCGGGGCTTAGGGATTTTTTCAAAAAAATCTTTTTCTGCTGGTTTAGTTGCTGAGGGTTGATTTCTTGTCTTGTGATAAAAAGCCTTCTGTTTTGACCGCCAAACATTTCAGGGGAGCATTTGCAAGCGTTTGGCACCATTTTTGAGTGAATTGCCAAAAGTCAGATTTTTTCTGAAATTGTGACCCCGGGGCTTAGGGATTTTTCAAAAAAATCTTTTTCCGCTGGTTAACTTGTTGAGGGCTGTTTTCTTGTAATGTGATAAAAAAACCTTCTGTTTTCATCAACAAAGTTTTCAGGGGATCATTTGCAAGCGTTTGGCACCATTTTTGAGTGAATTGCCAGAAGTCAGATTTTTGCTGAAATTGTGACCCCGGGGCTTAGGGATTTTTCAAAAAAATCTTTTTCCGCCGGGTAGGTTGTTGATGGCTGATTTCTTGTCCTGTGATAAAAAGCCTTATGTTTCCATCGCCAAAGCTTTCATGGAAGCATTTTCAACCTGTTGGCACCATTTTTGAGTGAATTGCCAAAAGTCAGATTTTTTCTGAAATTGTGACCCCGGGGCTTAGGGATTTTTCAAAAAAATCTTTTTCCGCCGGGTAGGTTGTTGATGGCTGATTTCTTGTCCTGTGATAAAAAGCCTTCTGTTTCGTCCGCCAAAAATTTCAGGGAGGCATTTGCAAGCGTTTGGCACCATTTTTGAGTGAATTGCCAAAAGTCAGATTTTTTCTGAAATTGTGACCCCGGGGCTTAGGGATTTTTCAAAAAAATCTTTTTCTGCCGGTTAAGTTGCTGAGGGCTGATTTCTTGTCCAGTGATAAAAAGCCTTCCGTTTCGACATCCAAACATTTCAGGGGAGCATTTGCAAACGTTTGGCACCAATTCTGAGTGAATTGGGAAACGTCAGATTTTTGCTGAAATTGTGACCCCGGGGCTTAGGGATTTTTTCAAAAATATCTTTTTCCGCCGGTTAACTTTCTGAGGGCTGATTTCTTGTCCTGTGATAAAAAGCCTTCGGTTTCGACCGCCAAAAATTTCAGGGAGGCATTTGCAAGCGTTTGGCAGCATTCTTGAGTGAATTGCCAAAAGTCAGATTTTTTCTGAAATTGTGACCCCGGGGCTTAGGGAATTTTCAAAAAAAACTTTTTCCGCTGGTTAACTTGTTGAGGGCTGTTTTCTTGTCCTGTGATAAAAAGCCTTCTGTTTCGACCGCCAAAAATTTCAGTGAGGCATTTGCAAGCGTCTGGCACCATTTTTTAGTGAATTGCCAAAAGTCAGATTTTTTCTGAAATTGTGACCCCGGGGCTTAGGGATTTTTCAAAAAAATCTTTTTCTGCCGGTTTAGTGGCTGAGGGTTGATTTCTTGTCTTGTGATAAAAAGCCTTCTGTTTCGACCGCCAAACATTTCAGGGGAGCATTTGAAAGCGTTTGGCACCATTTTTGAGTGAATTGCCAAAAGTCAGATTTTTTCTGAAATTGTGACCCCGGGGCTTAGGGATTTTTCAAAAAAATATTTTTCCGCTGGTTAACTTGTTGAGGGCTGTTTTCTTGTAATGTGATAAAAAAACCTTCTGTTTTCATCACCAAAGTTTTCAGGGGATCATTTGAAAGCGTTTGGCACCATTTTTGAGTGAATTGCCAGAAGTCAGATTTTTTCTGAAATTGTGACCCCGGGGCTTAGGGATTTTTTCAAAAAAATCTTTTTCTGCTGGTTTAGTTGCTGAGGGTTGATTTCTTGTCTTGTGATAAAAAGCCTTCTGTTTTGACCGCCAAACATTTCAGGGGAGCATTTGCAAGCGTTTGGCACCATTTTTGAGTGAATTGCCAAAAGTCAGATTTTTTCTGAAATTGTGACCCCGGGGCTTAGGGATTTTTCAAAAAAATCTTTTTCCGCTGGTTAACTTGTTGAGGGCTGTTTTCTTGTAATGTGATAAAAAAACCTTCTGTTTTCATCAACAAAGTTTTCAGGGGATCATTTGCAAGCGTTTGGCACCATTTTTGAGTGAATTGCCAGAAGTCAGATTTTTGCTGAAATTGTGACCCCGGGGCTTAGGGATTTTTCAAAAAAATCTTTTTCCGCCGGGTAGGTTGTTGATGGCTGATTTCTTGTCCTGTGATAAAAAGCCTTATGTTTCCATCGCCAAAGCTTTCATGGAAGCATTTTCAACCTGTTGGCACCATTTTTGAGTGAATTGCCAAAAGTCAGATTTTTTCTGAAATTGTGACCCCGGGGCTTAGGGATTTTTCAAAAAAATCTTTTTCTGCCGGTTAAGTTGCTGAGGGTTGATTTCTTGTCTTGTGATAAAAAGCCTTCTGTTTCGACCGCCAAACATTTCAGGGGAGCATTTGAAAGCGTTTGGCACCATTTTTGAGTGAATTGCCAAAAGTCAGATTTTTTCTGAAATTGTGACCCCGGGGCTTAGGGATTTTTCAAAAAAATATTTTTCCGCTGGTTAACTTGTTGAGGGCTGTTTTCTTGTAATGTGATAAAAAAACCTTCTGTTTTCATCACCAAAGTTTTCAGGGGATCATTTGAAAGCGTTTGGCACCATTTTTGAGTGAATTGCCAGAAGTCAGATTTTTTCTGAAATTGTGACCCCGGGGCTTAGGGATTTTTTCAAAAAAATCTTTTTCTGCTGGTTTAGTTGCTGAGGGTTGATTTCTTGTCTTGTGATAAAAAGCCTTCTGTTTTGACCGCCAAACATTTCAGGGGAGCATTTGCAAGCGTTTGGCACCATTTTTGAGTGAATTGCCAAAAGTCAGATTTTTTCTGAAATTGTGACCCCGGGGCTTAGGGATTTTTCAAAAAAATCTTTTTCCGCTGGTTAACTTGTTGAGGGCTGTTTTCTTGTAATGTGATAAAAAAACCTTCTGTTTTCATCAACAAAGTTTTCAGGGGATCATTTGCAAGCGTTTGGCACCATTTTTGAGTGAATTGCCAGAAGTCAGATTTTTGCTGAAATTGTGACCCCGGGGCTTAGGGATTTTTCAAAAAAATCTTTTTCCGCCGGGTAGGTTGTTGATGGCTGATTTCTTGTCCTGTGATAAAAAGCCTTATGTTTCCATCGCCAAAGCTTTCATGGAAGCATTTTCAACCTGTTGGCACCATTTTTGAGTGAATTGCCAAAAGTCAGATTTTTTCTGAAATTGTGACCCCGGGGCTTAGGGATTTTTCAAAAAAATCTTTTTCTGCCGGTTAAGTTGCTGAGGGTTGATTTCTTGTCCAGTTATAAAAAAGCCTTCCGTTTCGACATCCAAACATTTCAGGGGAGCATTTGCAAGCGTTTGGCACCAATTCTGAGTGAATTGGCAAACGTCAGATTTTTTCTGAAATTGTGACTCCGGGGCTTAGGGATTTATTCAAAAATATCTTTTTCCGCCGGTTAACTTGTTGAGGGCTGTTTTCTTGTCCTGTGATAAAAAGCCTTCTGTTTCGACCGCCAAAAATTTCAGTGAGGCATTTGCAAGCGTCTGGCACCATTTTTGAGTGAATTGCCAAAAGTCAGATTTTTTCTGAAATTGTGACCCCGGGGCTTAGGGATTTTTCAAAAAAATCTTTTTCCGCCGGGTAGGTTGTTGATGGCTGATTTCTTGTCCTGTGATAAAAAGCCTTCTGTTTCGACCGCCAAAAATTTCAGTGAGGCATTTGCAAGCGTCTGGCACCATTTTTTAGTGAATTGCGAAAAGTCAGATTTTTGCTGAAATTGTGACCCCGGGGCTTAGGGATTTTTCAAAAAAATCTTTTTCCGCCGGTTAAGTTGCTGAGGGCTGATTTCTTGTGCTGTGATAAAAAGCCTTCCTTTTCGACAGCCAAAGCTTTCAGGGGATCATTTGCAAGCTTTTGGCACCATTTTTGAGTGAATTGCCAAAAGTCAGATTTTTTCTGAAATTGTGACCCCGGGGCTTAGGGATTTTTCAAAAAAATCTTTTTCCGCCGGGTAGGTTGTTGATGGCTGATTTCTTGTCCTGTGATAAAAAAACCTTCTGTTTTCATCACCAAAGTTTTCAAGGGATCATTTGCAAGCGTTTGGCACCATTTTTGAGTGAATTGCCAGAAGTCAGATTTTTGCTGAAATTGTGACCCCGGGGCTTAGGGATTTTTCAAAAAAATCTCTTTCCGCCGGTTAAGTTGCTGAGGGCTGATTTCTTGTCCAGTGATAAAAAGCCTTCCGTTTCGACATCCAAACATTTCAGGGGAGCATTTGCAAGCGTTTGGCACCAATTCTGAGTGAATTGGCAAACGTCAGATTTTTGCTGAAATTGTGACACCGGGGCTTAGGGATTTTTTCAAAAATATCTTTTTCCGCCGGTTAACTTTCTGAGGGCTGATTTCTTGTCCTGTGATAAAAAGCCTTCTGTTTCGACCGCCAAAAATTTCAGGGAGGCATTTGCAAGAGTTTGGCACCATTTTTGAGTGAATTGCCAAAAGTCAGATTTTTTCTGAAATTGTGACCCCGGGGCTTAGGGATTTTTTCAAAAAAATCTTTTTCCGCCGGGTAGGTTGTTGATGGCTGATTTCTTGTCCTGTGATAAAAAGCCTTCTGTTTCGACCGCCAAAAATTTCAGGGAGGCATTTGCAAGCGTTTGGCACCATTTTTGAATGAATTGGCAAAAGTCAGATTTTTTCTGAAATTGTGACCCCGGGGCTTAGGGATTTTTCAAAAAAATCTTTTTCCGCCGGGTAGGTTGTTGATGGCTGATTTCTTGTCCTGTGATAAAAAGCCTTCTGTTTCGACCGCCAAAAATTTCAGGGAGGCATTTGCAAGCGTTTGGGAGCATTCTTGAGTGAATTGCCAAAAGTCAGATTTTTTCTGAAATTGTGACCCCGGGGCTTAGGGATTTTTCAAAAAAATCTTTTTCCGCCGGTTAAGTTGCTGAGGGCTGATTTCTTGTCCTGTGATAAAAAGCCTTATGTTTCCATCGCCAAAGCTTTCAGGGGAGCATTTTCAACCTGTTCGCACCATTTTTGAGTGAATTGCCAAAAGTCAGATTTTTTCTGAAATTGTGACCCCGGGGCTTAGGGATTTTTTCAAAAAAATCTTTTTCCGCCGAGTAGGTTGTTGATGGCTGATTTCTTGTCCTGTGATAAAAAGCCTTCTGTTTCGACCGCCAAAAATTTCAGGGAGGCATTTGCAAGCGTTTGGCAGCATTTTTTAGTGAATTGCCAAAAGTCAGATTTTTTCTGAAATTGTGACCCCGGGGCTTAGGGATTTTTCAAAAAAATCTTTTTCCGCTGGTTAACTTGTTGAGGGCTGTTTTCTTGTAATGTGATAAAAAAACCTTCTGTTTTCATCACCAAAAATTTCAGGGAGGCATTTGCAAGAGTTTGGCACCATTTTTGAGTGAATTGCCAAAAGTCAGATTTTTTCTGAAATTGTGACCCCGGGGCTTAGGGATTTTTCAAAAAAATCTTTTTCCGCCGGGTAGGTTGTTGATGGCTGATTTCTTGTCCTGTGATAAAAAGCCTTCTGTTTCGACCGCCAAAAATTTCAGGGGATCATTTACAAGCGTTTGGCAGCATTCTTGAGTGAATTGCCAAAAGTCAGATTTTTTCTGAAATTGTGACCCCGGGGCTTAGGGATTTTTCAAAAAAAACTTTTTCCGCTGGTTAACTTGTTGAGGGCTGTTTTCTTGTCCTGTGATAAAAAGCCTTCTGTTTCGACCGCCAAAAATTTCAGTGAGGCATTTGCAAGCGTCTGGCACCATTTTTGAGTGAATTGCCAAAAGTCAGATTTTTTCTGAAATTGTGACCCCGGGGCTTAGGGATTTTTCAAAAAAATCTTTTTCCGCCGGTTAAGTTGCTGAGGGCTGATTTCTTGTCCTGTGATAAAAAGCCTTCCGTTTCGACAGCCAAAGCTTTCAGGGGATCATTTGCAAGCTTTTGGCACCATTTTTGAGTGAATTGGCAAACGTCAGATTTTTGCTGAAATTGTGACTCCGGGGCTTAGGGATTTTTTCAAAAATATCTTTTTCCGCCGGTTAACTTTCTGAGGGCTGATTTCTTGTCCTGTGATAAAAAGCCTTCTGTTTCGACCGCCAAAAATTTCAGTGAGGCATTTGCAAGCGTCTGGCACCATTTTTTAGTGAATTGCGAAAAGTCAGATTTTTGCTGAAATTGTGACCCCGGGGCTTAGGGATTTTTCAAAAAAATCTTTTTCCGCCGGTTAAGTTGCTGAGGGCTGATTTCTTGTCCTGTGATAAAAAGCCTTCCTTTTCGACAGCCAAAGCTTTCAGGGGATCATTTGCAAGCTTTTGGCACCATTTTTGAGTGAATTGCCAAAAGTCAGATTTTTTCTGAAATTGTGACCCCGGGGCTTAGGGATTTTTCAAAAAAATCTTTTTCCGCCGGGTAGGTTGTTGATGGCTGATTTCTTGTCCTGTGATAAAAAAACCTTCTGTTTTCATCACCAAAGTTTTCAAGGGATCATTTGCAAGCGTTTGGCACCATTTTTGAGTGAATTGCCAGAAGTCAGATTTTTGCTGAAATTGTGACCCCGGGGCTTAGGGATTTTTCAAAAAAATCTCTTTCCGCCGGTTAAGTTGCTGAGGGCTGATTTCTTGTCCAGTGATAAAAAGCCTTCCGTTTCGACATCCAAACATTTCAGGGGAGCATTTGCAAGCGTTTGGCACCAATTCTGAGTGAATTGGCAAACGTCAGATTTTTGCTGAAATTGTGACTCCGGGGCTTAGGGATTTTTTCAAAAATATCTTTTTCCGCCGGTTAACTTTCTGAGGGCTGATTTCTTGTCCTGTGATAAAAAGCCTTCTGTTTCGACCGCCAAAAATTTCAGGGAGGCATTTGCAAGAGTTTGGCACCATTTTTGAGTGAATTGCCAAAAGTCAGATTTTTTCTGAAATTGTGACCCCGGGGCTTAGGGATTTTTTCAAAAAAATCTTTTTCCGCCGGGTAGGTTGTTGATGGCTGATTTCTTGTCCTGTGATAAAAAGCCTTCTGTTTCGACCGCCAAAAATTTCAGGGAGGCATTTGCAAGCGTTTGGCACCATTTTTGAATGAATTGGCAAAAGTCAGATTTTTTCTGAAATTGTGACCCCGGGGCTTAGGGATTTTTCAAAAAAATCTTTTTCCGCCGGGTAGGTTGTTGATGGCTGATTTCTTGTCCTGTGATAAAAAGCCTTCTGTTTCGACCGCCAAAAATTTCAGGGAGGCATTTGCAAGCGTTTGGGAGCATTCTTGAGTGAATTGCCAAAAGTCAGATTTTTTCTGAAATTGTGACCCCGGGGCTTAGGGATTTTTCAAAAAAATCTTTTTCCGCCGGTTAAGTTGCTGAGGGCTGATTTCTTGTCCTGTGATAAAAAGCCTTATGTTTCCATCGCCAAAGCTTTCAGGGGAGCATTTTCAACCTGTTCGCACCATTTTTGAGTGAATTGCCAAAAGTCAGATTTTTTCTGAAATTGTGACCCCGGGGCTTAGGGATTTTTTCAAAAAAATCTTTTTCCGCCGAGTAGGTTGTTGATGGCTGATTTCTTGTCCTGTGATAAAAAGCCTTCTGTTTCGACCGCCAAAAATTTCAGGGAGGCATTTGCAAGCGTTTGGCAGCATTTTTTAGTGAATTGCCAAAAGTCAGATTTTTTCTGAAATTGTGACCCCGGGGCTTAGGGATTTTTCAAAAAAATCTTTTTCCGCTGGTTAACTTGTTGAGGGCTGTTTTCTTGTAATGTGATAAAAAAACCTTCTGTTTTCATCACCAAAAATTTCAGGGAGGCATTTGCAAGAGTTTGGCACCATTTTTGAGTGAATTGCCAAAAGTCAGATTTTTTCTGAAATTGTGACCCCGGGGCTTAGGGATTTTTCAAAAAAATCTTTTTCCGCCGGGTAGGTTGTTGATGGCTGATTTCTTGTCCTGTGATAAAAAGCCTTCTGTTTCGACCGCCAAAAATTTCAGGGAGGCATTTACAAGCGTTTGGCAGCATTCTTGAGTGAATTGCCAAAAGTCAGATTTTTTCTGAAATTGTGACCCCGGGGCTTAGGGATTTTTCAAAAAAAACTTTTTCCGCTGGTTAACTTGTTGAGGGCTGTTTTCTTGTCCTGTGATAAAAAGCCTTCTGTTTCGACCGCCAAAAATTTCAGTGAGGCATTTGCAAGCGTCTGGCACCATTTTTGAGTGAATTGCCAAAAGTCAGATTTTTTCTGAAATTGTGACCCCGGGGCTTAGGGATTTTTCAAAAAAATCTTTTTCCGCCGGTTAAGTTGCTGAGGGCTGATTTCTTGTCCTGTGATAAAAAGCCTTCCGTTTCGACAGCCAAAGCTTTCAGGGGATCATTTGCAAGCTTTTGGCACCATTTTTGAGTGAATTGGCAAACGTCAGATTTTTGCTGAAATTGTGACTCCGGGGCTTAGGGATTTTTTCAAAAATATCTTTTTCCGCCGGTTAACTTTCTGAGGGCTGATTTCTTGTCCTGTGATAAAAAGCCTTCGGTTTCGACCGCCAAAAATTTCAGGGAGGCATTTGCAAGCGTTTGGCAGCATTCTTGAGGGAATTGCCAAAAGTCAGATTTTTTCTGAAATTGTGACCCCGGGGCTTAGGGAATTTTCAAAAAAAACTTTTTCCGCTGGTTAACTTGTTGAGGGCTGTTTTCTTGTCCTGTGATAAAAAGCCTTCTGTTTCGACCGCCAAAAATTTCAGTGAGGCATTTGCAAGCGTCTGGCACCATTTTTTAGTGAATTGCCAAAAGTCAGATTTTTTCTGAAATTGTGACCCCGGGGCTTAGGGATTTTTCAAAAAAATCTTTTTCTGCCGGTTTAGTGGCTGAGGGTTGATTTCTTGTCTTGTGATAAAAAGCCTTCTGTTTCGACCGCCAAACATTTCAGGGGAGCATTTGCAAGCGTTTGGCACCATTCTTGAGTGAATTGCCAAAAGTCAGATTTTTTCTGAAATTGTGACCCCGGGGCTTAGGGATTTTTCAAAAAAAACTTTTTCCGCTGGTTAACTTGTTGAGGGCTGTTTTCTTGTCCTGTGATAAAAAGCCTTCTGTTTCGACCGCCAAAAATTTCAGTGAGGCATTTGCAAGCGTCTGGCACCATTTTTGAGTGAATTGCCAAAAGTCAGATTTTTTCTGAAATTGTGACCCCGGGGCTTAGGGATTTTTCAAAAAAATCTTTTTCCGCCGGTTAAGTTGCTGAGGGCTGATTTCTTGTCCTGTGATAAAAAGCCTTCCGTTTCGACAGCCAAAGCTTTCAGGGGATCATTTGCAAGCTTTTGGCACCATTTTTGAGTGAATTGGCAAACGTCAGATTTTTGCTGAAATTGTGACTCCGGGGCTTAGGGATTTTTTCAAAAATATCTTTTTCCGCCGGTTAACTTTCTGAGGGCTGATTTCTTGTCCTGTGATAAAAAGCCTTCGGTTTCGACCGCCAAAAATTTCAGGGAGGCATTTGCAAGCGTTTGGCAGCATTCTTGAGTGAATTGCCAAAAGTCAGATTTTTTCTGAAATTGTGACCCCGGGGCTTAGGGAATTTTCAAAAAAAACTTTTTCCGCTGGTTAACTTGTTGAGGGCTGTTTTCTTGTCCTGTGATAAAAAGCCTTCTGTTTCGACCGCCAAAAATTTCAGTGAGGCATTTGCAAGCGTCTGGCACCATTTTTTAGTGAATTGCCAAAAGTCAGATTTTTTCTGAAATTGTGACCCCGGGGCTTAGGGATTTTTCAAAAAAATCTTTTTCTGCCGGTTTAGTGGCTGAGGGTTGATTTCTTGTCTTGTGATAAAAAGCCTTCTGTTTCGACCGCCAAACATTTCAGGGGAGCATTTGCAAGCGTTTGGCAGCATTCTTGAGTGAATTGCCAAAAGTCAGATTTTTTCTGAAATTGTGACCCCGGGGCTTAGGGAATTTTCAAAAAAAACTTTTTCCGCTGGTTAACTTGTTGAGGGCTGTTTTCTTGTCCTGTGATAAAAAGCCTTCTGTTTCGACCGCCAAAAATTTCAGTGAGGCATTTGCAAGCGTCTGGCACCATTTTTTAGTGAATTGCCAAAAGTCAGATTTTTTCTGAAATTGTGACCCCGGGGCTTAGGGATTTTTCAAAAAAATCTTTTTCTGCCGGTTTAGTGGCTGAGGGTTGATTTCTTGTCTTGTGATAAAAAGCCTTCTGTTTCGACCGCCAAACATTTCAGGGGAGCATTTGCAAGCGTTTGGCACCATTTTTGAGTGAATTGCCAAAAGTCAGATTTTTTCTGAAATTGTGACCCCGGGGCTTAGGGATTTTTCAAAAAAATATTTTTCCGCTGGTTAACTTGTTGAGGGCTGTTTTCTTGTAATGTGATAAAAAAACCTTCTGTTTTCATCACCAAAGTTTTCAGGGGATCATTTGCAAGCGTTTGGCACCATTTTTGAGTGAATTGCCAGAAGTCAGATTTTTTCTGAAATTGTGACCCCGGGGCTTAGGGATTTTTTCAAAAAAATCTTTTTCTGCTGGTTTAGTTGCTGAGGGTTGATTTCTTGTCTTGTGATAAAAAGCCTTCTGTTTTGACCGCCAAACATTTCAGGGGAGCATTTGCAAGCGTTTGGCACCATTTTTGAGTGAATTGCCAAAAGTCAGATTTTTTCTGAAATTGTGACCCCGGGGCTTAGGGATTTTTCAAAAAAATCTTTTTCCGCTGGTTAACTTGTTGAGGGCTGTTTTCTTGTAATGTGATAAAAAAACCTTCTGTTTTCATCAACAAAGTTTTCAGGGGATCATTTGCAAGCGTTTGGCACCATTTTTGAGTGAATTGCCAGAAGTCAGATTTTTGCTGAAATTGTGACCCCGGGGCTTAGGGATTTTTCAAAAAAATCTTTTTCCGCCGGGTAGGTTGTTGATGGCTGATTTCTTGTCCTGTGATAAAAAGCCTTATGTTTCCATCGCCAAAGCTTTCATGGAAGCATTTTCAACCTGTTGGCACCATTTTTGAGTGAATTGCCAAAAGTCAGATTTTTTCTGAAATTGTGACCCCGGGGCTTAGGGATTTTTCAAAAAAATCTTTTTCCGCCGGGTAGGTTGTTGATGGCTGATTTCTTGTCCTGTGATAAAAAGCCTTCTGTTTCGTCCGCCAAAAATTTCAGGGAGGCATTTGCAAGCGTTTGGCACCATTTTTGAGTGAATTGCCAAAAGTCAGATTTTTTCTGAAATTGTGACCCCGGGGCTTAGGGATTTTTCAAAAAAATCTTTTTCTGCCGGTTAAGTTGCTGAGGGCTGATTTCTTGTCCAGTGATAAAAAGCCTTCCGTTTCGACATCCAAACATTTCAGGGGAGCATTTGCAAGCGTTTGGCACCAATTCTGAGTGAATTGGGAAACGTCAGATTTTTGCTGAAATTGTGACTCCGGGGCTTAGGGATTTTTTCAAAAATATCTTTTTCCGCCGGTTAACTTTCTGAGGGCTGATTTCTTGTCCTGTGATAAAAAGCCTTCGGTTTCGACCGCCAAAAATTTCAGGGAGGCATTTGCAAGCGTTTGGCAGCATTCTTGAGTGAATTGCCAAAAGTCAGATTTTTTCTGAAATTGTGACCCCGGGGCTTAGGGAATTTTCAAAAAAAACTTTTTCCGCTGGTTAACTTGTTGAGGGCTGTTTTCTTGTCCTGTGATAAAAAGCCTTCTGTTTCGACCGCCAAAAATTTCAGTGAGGCATTTGCAAGCGTCTGGCACCATTTTTTAGTGAATTGCCAAAAGTCAGATTTTTTCTGAAATTGTGACCCCGGGGCTTAGGGATTTTTCAAAAAAATCTTTTTCTGCCGGTTTAGTGGCTGAGGGTTGATTTCTTGTCTTGTGATAAAAAGCCTTCTGTTTCGACCGCCAAACATTTCAGGGGAGCATTTGCAAGCGTTTGGCACCATTTTTGAGTGAATTGCCAAAAGTCAGATTTTTTCTGAAATTGTGACCCCGGGGCTTAGGGATTTTTCAAAAAAATATTTTTCCGCTGGTTAACTTGTTGAGGGCTGTTTTCTTGTAATGTGATAAAAAAACCTTCTGTTTTCATCACCAAAGTTTTCAGGGGATCATTTGCAAGCGTTTGGCACCATTTTTGAGTGAATTGCCAGAAGTCAGATTTTTTCTGAAATTGTGACCCCGGGGCTTAGGGATTTTTTCAAAAAAATCTTTTTCTGCTGGTTTAGTTGCTGAGGGTTGATTTCTTGTCTTGTGATAAAAAGCCTTCTGTTTTGACCGCCAAACATTTCAGGGGAGCATTTGCAAGCGTTTGGCACCATTTTTGAG
The DNA here is from genome assembly GCF_964106915.1 of Podarcis gaigeae. Classification (NCBI taxonomy): domain Eukaryota; kingdom Metazoa; phylum Chordata; class Lepidosauria; order Squamata; family Lacertidae; genus Podarcis; species Podarcis gaigeae. The sequence goes on from NC_139689.1 coordinate 43,296,698, forward strand.
TGAATTGCCAAAAGTCAGATTTTTTCTGAAATTGTGACCCCGGGGCTTAGGGATTTTTCAAAAAAATCTTTTTCCGCTGGTTAACTTGTTGAGGGCTGTTTTCTTGTAATGTGATAAAAAAACCTTCTGTTTTCATCAACAAAGTTTTCAGGGGATCATTTGCAAGCGTTTGGCACCATTTTTGAGTGAATTGCCAGAAGTCAGATTTTTGCTGAAATTGTGACCCCGGGGCTTAGGGATTTTTCAAAAAAATCTTTTTCCGCCGGGTAGGTTGTTGATGGCTGATTTCTTGTCCTGTGATAAAAAGCCTTATGTTTCCATCGCCAAAGCTTTCATGGAAGCATTTTCAACCTGTTGGCACCATTTTTGAGTGAATTGCCAAAAGTCAGATTTTTTCTGAAATTGTGACCCCGGGGCTTAGGGATTTTTCAAAAAAATCTTTTTCCGCCGGGTAGGTTGTTGATGGCTGATTTCTTGTCCTGTGATAAAAAGCCTTCTGTTTCGTCCGCCAAAAATTTCAGGGAGGCATTTGCAAGCGTTTGGCACCATTTTTGAGTGAATTGCCAAAAGTCAGATTTTTTCTGAAATTGTGACCCCGGGGCTTAGGGATTTTTCAAAAAAATCTTTTTCTGCCGGTTAAGTTGCTGAGGGCTGATTTCTTGTCCAGTGATAAAAAGCCTTCCGTTTCGACATCCAAACATTTCAGGGGAGCATTTGCAAGCGTTTGGCACCAATTCTGAGTGAATTGGGAAACGTCAGATTTTTGCTGAAATTGTGACCCCGGGGCTTAGGGATTTTTTCAAAAATATCTTTTTCCGCCGGTTAACTTTCTGAGGCTGATTTCTTGTCCTGTGATAAAAAGCCTTCTGTTTCGACCGCCAAAAATTTCAGGGGGGCATTTGCAAGAGTTTGGCACCATTTTTGAGTGAATTGGCAAAAGTCAGATTTTTGCTGAAATTGTGACCCTGGGGCTTAGGGATTTTTCAAAAAAATCTTTTTCCGCCGGGTAGGTTGTTGATGGCTGATTTCTTGTCCTGTGATAAAAAGCCTTCTGTTTCGACCGCCAAAAATTTCAGGGAGGCATTTGCAAGCGTTTGGCACCATTTTTGAGTGAATTGCCAAAAGTCAGATTTTTTCTGAAATTGTGACCCCGGGGCTTAGGGATTTTTCAAAAAAAACTTTTTCCGCTGGTTAACTTGTTGAGGGCTGTTTTCTTGTCCTGTGATAAAAAGCCTTCTGTTTCGACCGCCAAAAATTTCAGTGAGGCATTTGCAAGCGTCTGGCACCATTTTTTAGTGAATTGCCAAAAGTCAGATTTTTTCTGAAATTGTGACCCCGGGGCTTAGGGATTTTTCAAAAAAATCTTTTTCTGCCGGTTTAGTTGCTGAGGGTTGATTTCTTGTCGTGTGATAAAAAGCCTTCTGTTTTGACCGCCAAACATTTCAGGGGAGCATTTGCAAGCGTTTGGCACCATTTTTGAGTGAATTGCCAAAAGTCAGATTTTTTCTGAAATTGTGACCCCGGGGCTTAGGGATTTTTCAAAAAAATCTTTTTCCGCTGGTTAACTTGTTGAGGGCTGTTTTCTTGTAATGTGATAAAAAAACCTTCTGTTTTCATCAACAAAGTTTTCAGGGGATCATTTGCAAGCGTTTGGCACCATTTTTGAGTGAATTGCCAGAAGTCAGATTTTTGCTGAAATTGTGACCCCTGGGCTTAGGGATTTTTCAAAAAAATCTTTTTCCGCCGGGTAGGTTGTTGATGGCTGATTTCTTGTCCTGTGATAAAAAGCCTTATGTTTCCATCGCCAAAGCTTTCAGGGGAGCATTTTCAACCTGTTGGCACCATTTTTGAGTGAATTGCCAAAAGTCAGATTTTTTCTGAAATTGTGACCCCGGGGCTTAGGGATTTTTCAAAAAAATCTTTTTCTGGCGGTTAAGTTGCTGAGGGCTGATTTCTTGTCCAGTGATAAAAAGCCTTCCTTTCGACATCCAAACATTTCAGGGGAGCATTTGCAAGCGTTTGGCACCAATTCTGAGTGAATTGGCAAACGTCAGATTTTTGCTGAAATTGTGACCCCGGGGCTTAGGGATTTTTTCAAAAATATCTTTTTCCGCCGGTTAACTTTCTGAGGGCTGATTTCTTGTCCTGTGATAAAAAGCCTTCTGTTTCGACCGCCAAACATTTCAGGGGAGCATTTGCAAGCGTTTGGCACCATTTTTGAGTGAATTGCCAAAAGTCAGATTTTTTCTGAAATTGTGACCCCGGGGCTTAGGGATTTTTCAAAAAAATATTTTTCCGCTGGTTAACTTGTTGAGGGCTGTTTTCTTGTAATGTGATAAAAAAACCTTCTGTTTTCATCACCAAAGTTTTCAGGGGATCATTTGCAAGCGTTTGGCACCATTTTTGAGTGAATTGCCAGAAGTCAGATTTTTTCTGAAATTGTGACCCCGGGGCTTAGGGATTTTTTCAAAAAAATCTTTTTCTGCTGGTTTAGTTGCTGAGGGTTGATTTCTTGTCTTGTGATAAAAAGCCTTCTGTTTTGACCGCCAAACATTTCAGGGGAGCATTTGCAAGCGTTTGGCACCATTTTTGAGTGAATTGCCAAAAGTCAGATTTTTTCTGAAATTGTGACCCCGGGGCTTAGGGATTTTTCAAAAAAATCTTTTTCTGCCGGTTTAGTGGCTGAGGGTTGATTTCTTGTCTTGTGATAAAAAGCCTTCTGTTTCGACCGCCAAACATTTCAGGGGAGCATTTGCAAGCGTTTGGCACCATTTTTGAGTGAATTGCCAAAAGTCAGATTTTTTCTGAAATTGTGACCCCGGGGCTTAGGGATTTTTCAAAAAAATATTTTTCCGCTGGTTAACTTGTTGAGGGCTGTTTTCTTGTAATGTGATAAAAAAACCTTCTGTTTTCATCACCAAAGTTTTCAGGGGATCATTTGCAAGCGTTTGGCACCATTTTTGAGTGAATTGCCAGAAGTCAGATTTTTTCTGAAATTGTGACCCCGGGGCTTAGGGATTTTTTCAAAAAAATCTTTTTCTGCTGGTTTAGTTGCTGAGGGTTGATTTCTTGTCTTGTGATAAAAAGCCTTCTGTTTTGACCGCCAAACATTTCAGGGGAGCATTTGCAAGCGTTTGGCACCATTTTTGAGTGAATTGCCAAAAGTCAGATTTTTTCTGAAATTGTGACCCCGGGGCTTAGGGATTTTTCAAAAAAATCTTTTTCCGCTGGTTAACTTGTTGAGGGCTGTTTTCTTGTAATGTGATAAAAAAACCTTCTGTTTTCATCAACAAAGTTTTCAGGGGATCATTTGCAAGCGTTTGGCACCATTTTTGAGTGAATTGCCAGAAGTCAGATTTTTGCTGAAATTGTGACCCCGGGGCTTAGGGATTTTTCAAAAAAATCTTTTTCCGCCGGGTAGGTTGTTGATGGCTGATTTCTTGTCCTGTGATAAAAAGCCTTATGTTTCCATCGCCAAAGCTTTCATGGAAGCATTTTCAACCTGTTGGCACCATTTTTGAGTGAATTGCCAAAAGTCAGATTTTTTCTGAAATTGTGACCCCGGGGCTTAGGGATTTTTCAAAAAAATCTTTTTCCGCCGGGTAGGTTGTTGATGGCTGATTTCTTGTCCTGTGATAAAAAGCCTTCTGTTTCGTCCGCCAAAAATTTCAGGGAGGCATTTGCAAGCGTTTGGCACCATTTTTGAGTGAATTGCCAAAAGTCAGATTTTTTCTGAAATTGTGACCCCGGGGCTTAGGGATTTTTCAAAAAAATCTTTTTCTGCCGGTTAAGTTGCTGAGGGCTGATTTCTTGTCCAGTGATAAAAAGCCTTCCGTTTCGACATCCAAACATTTCAGGGGAGCATTTGCAAGCGTTTGGCACCAATTCTGAGTGAATTGGGAAACGTCAGATTTTTGCTGAAATTGTGACCCCGGGGCTTAGGGATTTTTTCAAAAATATCTTTTTCCGCCGGTTAACTTTCTGAGGGCTGATTTCTTGTCCTGTGATAAAAAGCCTTCTGTTTCGACCGCCAAAAATTTCAGGGGGGCATTTGCAAGAGTTTGGCACCATTTTTGAGTGAATTGGCAAAAGTCAGATTTTTGCTGAAATTGTGACCCTGGGGCTTAGGGATTTTTCAAAAAAATCTTTTTCCGCCGGGTAGGTTGTTGATGGCTGATTTCTTGTCCTGTGATAAAAAGCCTTCTGTTTCGACCGCCAAAAATTTCAGGGAGGCATTTGCAAGCGTTTGGCACCATTTTTGAGTGAATTGCCAAAAGTCAGATTTTTTCTGAAATTGTGACCCCGGGGCTTAGGGATTTTTCAAAAAAAACTTTTTCCGCTGGTTAACTTGTTGAGGGCTGTTTTCTTGTCCTGTGATAAAAAGCCTTCTGTTTCGACCGCCAAAAATTTCAGTGAGGCATTTGCAAGCGTCTGGCACCATTTTTTAGTGAATTGCCAAAAGTCAGATTTTTTCTGAAATTGTGACCCCGGGGCTTAGGGATTTTTCAAAAAAATCTTTTTCTGCCGGTTTAGTTGCTGAGGGTTGATTTCTTGTCGTGTGATAAAAAGCCTTCTGTTTTGACCGCCAAACATTTCAGGGGAGCATTTGCAAGCGTTTGGCACCATTTTTGAGTGAATTGCCAAAAGTCAGATTTTTTCTGAAATTGTGACCCCGGGGCTTAGGGATTTTTCAAAAAAATCTTTTTCCGCTGGTTAACTTGTTGAGGGCTGTTTTCTTGTAATGTGATAAAAAAACCTTCTGTTTTCATCAACAAAGTTTTCAGGGGATCATTTGCAAGCGTTTGGCACCATTTTTGAGTGAATTGCCAGAAGTCAGATTTTTGCTGAAATTGTGAACCCGGGGCTTAGGGATTTTTCAAAAAAATCTTTTTCCGCCGGGTAGGTTGTTGATGGCTGATTTCTTGTCCTGTGATAAAAAGCCTTATGTTTCCATCGCCAAAGCTTTCAGGGGAGCATTTTCAACCTGTTGGCACCATTTTTGAGTGAATTGCCAAAAGTCAGATTTTTTCTGAAATTGTGACCCCGGGGCTTAGGGATTTTTCAAAAAAATCTTTTTCTGGCGGTTAAGTTGCTGAGGGCTGATTTCTTGTCCAGTGATAAAAAGCCTTCCTTTCGACATCCAAACATTTCAGGGGAGCATTTGCAAGCGTTTGGCACCAATTCTGAGTGAATTGGCAAACGTCAGATTTTTGCTGAAATTGTGACCCCGGGGCTTAGGGATTTTTTCAAAAATATCTTTTTCCGCCGGTTAACTTTCTGAGGGCTGATTTCTTGTCCTGTGATAAAAAGCCTTCTGTTTCGACCGCCAAACATTTCAGGGGAGCATTTGCAAGCGTTTGGCACCATTTTTGAGTGAATTGCCAAAAGTCAGATTTTTTCTGAAATTGTGACCCCGGGACTTAGGGATTTTTCAAAAAAATATTTTTCCGCTGGTTAACTTGTTGAGGGCTGTTTTCTTGTAATGTGATAAAAAAACCTTCTGTTTTCATCACCAAAGTTTTCAGGGGATCATTTGCAAGCGTTTGGCACCATTTTTGAGTGAATTGCCAGAAGTCAGATTTTTTCTGAAATTGTGACCCCGGGGCTTAGGGATTTTTTCAAAAAAATCTTTTTCTGCTGGTTTAGTTGCTGAGGGTTGATTTCTTGTCTTGTGATAAAAAGCCTTCTGTTTTGACCGCCAAACATTTCAGGGGAGCATTTGCAAGCGTTTGGCACCATTTTTGAGTGAATTGCCAAAAGTCAGATTTTTTCTGAAATTGTGACCCCGGGGCTTAGGGATTTTTCAAAAAAATCTTTTTCCGCTGGTTAACTTGTTGAGGGCTGTTTTCTTGTAATGTGATAAAAAAACCTTCTGTTTTCATCAACAAAGTTTTCAGGGGATCATTTGCAAGCGTTTGGCACCATTTTTGAGTGAATTGCCAGAAGTCAGATTTTTGCTGAAATTGTGACCCCGGGGCTTAGGGATTTTTCAAAAAAATCTTTTTCCGCCGGGTAGGTTGTTGATGGCTGATTTCTTGTCCTGTGATAAAAAGCCTTATGTTTCCATCGCCAAAGCTTTCATGGAAGCATTTTCAACCTGTTGGCACCATTTTTGAGTGAATTGCCAAAAGTCAGATTTTTTCTGAAATTGTGACCCCGGGGCTTAGGGATTTTTCAAAAAAATCTTTTTCCGCCGGGTAGGTTGTTGATGGCTGATTTCTTGTCCTGTGATAAAAAGCCTTCTGTTTCGTCCGCCAAAAATTTCAGGGAGGCATTTGCAAGCGTTTGGCACCATTTTTGAGTGAATTGCCAAAAGTCAGATTTTTTCTGAAATTGTGACCCCGGGGCTTAGGGATTTTTCAAAAAAATCTTTTTCTGCCGGTTAAGTTGCTGAGGGCTGATTTCTTGTCCAGTGATAAAAAGCCTTCCGTTTCGACATCCAAACATTTCAGGGGAGCATTTGCAAGCGTTTGGCACCAATTCTGAGTGAATTGGGAAACGTCAGATTTTTGCTGAAATTGTGACCCCGGGGCTTAGGGATTTTTTCAAAAATATCTTTTTCCGCCGGTTAACTTTCTGAGGGCTGATTTCTTGTCCTGTGATAAAAAGCCTTCTGTTTCGACCGCCAAAAATTTCAGGGGGGCATTTGCAAGAGTTTGGCACCATTTTTGAGTGAATTGGCAAAAGTCAGATTTTTGCTGAAATTGTGACCCTGGGGCTTAGGGATTTTTCAAAAAAATCTTTTTCCGCCGGGTAGGTTGTTGATGGCTGATTTCTTGTCCTGTGATAAAAAGCCTTCTGTTTCGACCGCCAAAAATTTCAGGGAGGCATTTGCAAGCGTTTGGCACCATTTTTGAGTGAATTGCCAAAAGTCAGATTTTTTCTGAAATTGTGACCCCGGGGCTTAGGGATTTTTCAAAAAAATCTTTTTCCGCCGGGTAGGTTGTTGATGGCTGATTTCTTGTCCTGTGATAAAAAGCCTTCTGTTTCGACCGCCAAAAATTTCAGGGAGGCATTTGCAAGCGTTTGGCAGCATTCTTGAGTGAATTGCCAAAAGTCAGATTTTTTCTGAAATTGTGACCCCGGGGCTTAGGGATTTTTCAAAAAAAACTTTTTCCGCTGGTTAACTTGTTGAGGGCTGTTTTCTTGTCCTGTGATAAAAAGCCTTCTGTTTCGACCGCCAAAAATTTCAGTGAGGCATTTGCAAGCGTCTGGCACCATTTTTTAGTGAATTGCCAAAAGTCAGATTTTTTCTGAAATTGTGACCCCGGGGCTTAGGGATTTTTCAAAAAAATCTTTTTCTGCCGGTTTAGTTGCTGAGGGTTGATTTCTTGTCGTGTGATAAAAAGCCTTCTGTTTTGACCGCCAAACATTTCAGGGGAGCATTTGCAAGCGTTTGGCACCATTTTTGAGTGAATTGCCAAAAGTCAGATTTTTTCTGAAATTGTGACCCCGGGGCTTAGGGATTTTTCAAAAAAATCTTTTTCCGCTGGTTAACTTGTTGAGGGCTGTTTTCTTGTAATGTGATAAAAAAACCTTCTGTTTTCATCAACAAAGTTTTCAGGGGATCATTTGCAAGCGTTTGGCACCATTTTTGAGTGAATTGCCAGAAGTCAGATTTTTGCTGAAATTGTGACCCCTGGGCTTAGGGATTTTTCAAAAAAATCTTTTTCCGCCGGGTAGGTTGTTGATGGCTGATTTCTTGTCCTGTGATAAAAAGCCTTATGTTTCCATCGCCAAAGCTTTCAGGGGAGCATTTTCAACCTGTTGGCACCATTTTTGAGTGAATTGCCAAAAGTCAGATTTTTTCTGAAATTGTGACCCCGGGGCTTAGGGATTTTTCAAAAAAATCTTTTTCTGGCGGTTAAGTTGCTGAGGGCTGATTTCTTGTCCAGTGATAAAAAGCCTTCCTTTCGACATCCAAACATTTCAGGGGAGCATTTGCAAGCGTTTGGCACCAATTCTGAGTGAATTGGCAAACGTCAGATTTTTGCTGAAATTGTGACCCCGGGGCTTAGGGATTTTTTCAAAAATATCTTTTTCCGCCGGTTAACTTTCTGAGGGCTGATTTCTTGTCCTGTGATAAAAAGCCTTCTGTTTCGACCGCCAAAAATTTCAGGGGGGCATTTGCAAGAGTTTGGCACCATTTTTGAGTGAATTGCCAAAAGTCAGATTTTTGCTGAAATTGTGACCCCGGGGCTTAGGGATTTTTCAAAAAAATCTTTTTCCGCCGGGTAGGTTGTTGATGGCTGATTTCTTGTCCTGTGATAAAAAGCCTTCTGTTTCGACCGCCAAAAATTTCAGGGAGGCATTTGCAAGCGTTTGGCAGCATTCTTGAGTGAATTGCCAAAAGTCAGATTTTTTCTGAAATTGTGACCCCGGGGCTTAGGGATTTTTCAAAAAAATCTTTTTCCGCCGGTTAAGTTGCTGAGGGCTGATTTTTTGTCCTGTGATAAAAAGCCTTCTGTTTCCATCGCCAAAGCTTTCAGGGGAGCATTTTCAACCTGTTGGCACCATTTTTGAGTGAATTGCCAAAAGTCAGATTTTTGCTGAAATTGTGACCCCGGGGCTTAGGCATTTTTCAAAAAAATCTTTTTCCGCCGGTTAAGTTGCTGAGGGCTGATTTCTTGTCGTGTGATAAAAAGCCTTCTGTTTTGACCGCCAAACATTTCAGGGGAGCATTTTCAACCTGTTGGCACCATTTTTGAGTGAATTGCCAAAAGTCAGATTTTTTCTGAAATTGTGACCCCGGGGCTTAGGGATTTTTCAAAAAAATCTTTTCCGCTGGTTAACTTGTTGAGGGCTGTTTTCTTGTAATGTGATAAAAAAACCTTCTGTTTTCATCAACAAAGTTTTCAGGGGATCATTTGCAAGCGTTTGGCACCATTTTTGAGTGAATTGCCAGAAGTCAGATTTTTGCTGAAATTGTGACCCCTGGGCTTAGGGATTTTTCAAAAAAATCTTTTTCCGCCGGGTAGGTTGTTGATGGCTGATTTCTTGTCCTGTGATAAAAAGCCTTATGTTTCCATCGCCAAATCTTTCAGGGGAGCATTTTCAACCTGTTGGCACCATTTTTGAGTGAATTGCCAAAAGTCAGATTTTTTCTGAAATTGTGACCCCGGGGCTTAGGGATTTTTCAAAAAAATCTTTTTCTGCCGGTTAAGTTGCTGAGGGCTGATTTCTTGTCCAGTGATAAAAAGCCTTCCGTTTCGACATCCAAACATTTCAGGGGAGCATTTGCAAGCGTTTGGCATCAATTCTGAGTGAATTGGCAAACGTCAGATTTTTGCTGAAATTGTGACCCCGGGGCTTTGGGATTTTTTCAAAAATATCTTTTTCCGCCGGTTAACTTTCTGAGGGCTGATTTCTTGTCCTGTGATAAAAAGCCTTCTGTTTCGACCGCCAAAAATTTCAGGGGGGCATTTGCAAGAGTTTGGCACCATTTTTGAGTGAATTGCCAAAAGTCAGAATTTTGCTGAAATTGTGACCCCGGGGCTTAGGGATTTTTCAAAAAAATCTTTTTTCGCCGGGTAGGTTGTTGATGGCTGATTTCTTCTCCTGTGATAAAAAGCCTTCTGTTTCGACCGCCAAAAATTTCAGGGAGGCATTTGCAAGCGTTTGGCACCATTTTTGAGTGAATTGCCAAAAGTCAGATTTTTTCTGAAATTGTGACCACGGGGCTTAGGGATTTTTCAAAAAAATCTTTTTCCGCTGGTTAACTTGTTGAGGGCTGTTTTCTTGTCCTGTGATAAAAAGCCTTCTGTTTCGACCGCCAAAAATTTCAGGGAGGCATTTGCAAGCGTCTGGCACCATTTTTTAGTGAATTGCGAAAAGTCAGATTTTTTCTGAAATTGTGACCCCGGGGCTTAGGGATTTTTCAAAAAAATCTTTTTCCGCCGGTTAAGTTGCTGAGGGCTGATTTCTTGTCCTGTGATAAAAAGCCTTCTGTTTCCATCGCCAAAGCTTTCAGGGGAGCATTTTCAACCTGTTGGCACCATTTTTGAGTGAATTGCCAAAAGTCAGATTTTTTCTGAAATTGTGACCCCGGGGCTTAGGGATTTTTCAAAAAACTCTTTTTCCGCCGGGTAGGTTGTTGATGGCTGATTTCTTGTCCTGTGATAAAAAGCCTTATGTTTCCATCGCCAAAGCTTTCAGGGGAGCATTTTCAACCTGTTCGCACCATTTTTGAGTGAATTGCCAAAAGTCAGATTTTTTCTGAAATTGTGACCCCGGGGCTTAGGGATTTTTTCAAAAAAATCTTTTTCTGCTGGTTTAGTTGCTGAGGGTTGATTTCTTGTCTTGTGATAAAAAGCCTTCTGTTTTGACCGCCAAACATTTCAGGGGAGCATTTGCAAGCGTTTGGCACCATTTTTGAGTGAATTGCCAAAAGTCAGATTTTTTCTGAAATTGTGACCCCGGGGCTTAGGGATTTTTCAAAAAAATCTTTTTCCGCTGGTTAACTTGTTGAGGGCTGTTTTCTTGTAATGTGATAAAAAAACCTTCTGTTTTCATCAACAAAGTTTTCAGGGGATCATTTGCAAGCGTTTGGCACCATTTTTGAGTGAATTGCCAGATTTTTGCTGAAATTGTGACCCCGGGGCATAGGGATTTTTCAAAAAAATCTTTTTCCGCCGGGTAGGTTGTTGATGGCTGATTTCTTGTCCTGTGATAAAAAGCCTTATGTTTCCATCGCCAAAGCTTTCAGGGGAGCATTTTCAACCTGTTCGCACCATTTTTGAGTGAATTGCCAAAAGTCAGATTTTTTCTGAAATTGTGACCCCGGGGCTTAGGGATTTTTTCAAAAAAATCTTTTTCCGCCGGGTAGGTTGTTGATGGCTGATTTCTTGTCCTGTGATAAAAAGCCTTCTGTTTCGACCGCCAAAAATTTCAGGGAGGCATTTGCAAGCGTTTGGCAGCATTTTTTAGTGAATTGCCAAAAGTCAGATTTTTTCTGAAATTGTGACCCCGGGGCTTAGGGATTTTTCAAAAAAATCTTTTTCCGCTGGTTAACTTGTTGAGGGCTGTTTTCTTGTAATGTGATAAAAAAACCTTCTGTTTTCATCACCAAAAATTTCAGGGAGGCATTTGCAAGAGTTTGGCACCATTTTTGAGTGAATTGCCAAAAGTCAGATTTTTTCTGAAATTGTGACCCCGGGGCTTAGGGATTTTTCAAAAAAATCTTTTTCCGCCGGTTAAGTTGCTGAGGGCTGATTTCTTGTCCTGTGATAAAAAGCCTTCCGTTTCGACAGCCAAAGCTTTCAGGGGATCATTTGCAAGCTTTTGGCACCATTTTTGAGTGAATTGGCAAACGTCAGATTTTTGCTGAAATTGTGACTCCGGGGCTTAGGGATTTTTTCAAAAATATCTTTTTCCGCCGGTTAACTTTCTGAGGGCTGATTTCTTGTCCTGTGATAAAAAGCCTTCGGTTTCGACCGCCAAAAATTTCAGTGAGGCATTTGCAAGCGTCTGGCACCATTTTTTAGTGAATTGCCAAAAGTCAGATTTTTTCTGAAATTGTGACCCCGGGGCTTAGGGATTTTTCAAAAAAATCTTTTTCTGCCGGTTTAGTTGCTGAGGGTTGATTTCTTGTCTTGTGATAAAAAGCCTTCTGTTTCGACCGCCAAACATTTCAGGGGAGCATTTGCAAGCGTTTGGCACCATTTTTGAGTGAATTGCCAAAAGTCAGATTTTTTCTGAAATTGTGACCCCGGGGCTTAGGGATTTTTCAAAAAAATATTTTTCCGCTGGTTAACTTGTTGAGGGCTGTTTTCTTGTAATGTGATAAAAAAACCTTCTGTTTTCATCACCAAAGTTTTCAGGGGATCATTTGCAAGCGTTTGGCACCATTTTTGAGTGAATTGCCAGAAGTCAGATTTTTTCTGAAATTGTGACCCCGGGGCTTAGGGATTTTTTCAAAAAAATCTTTTTCTGCTGGTTTAGTTGCTGAGGGTTGATTTCTTGTCTTGTGATAAAAAGCCTTCTGTTTTGACCGCCAAACATTTCAGGGGAGCATTTGCAAGCGTTTGGCACCATTTTTGAGTGAATTGCCAAAAGTCAGATTTTTTCTGAAATTGTGACCCCGGGGCTTAGGGATTTCTCAAAAAAATCTTTTTCCGCTGGTTAACTTGTTGAGGGCTGTTTTCTTGTAATGTGATAAAAAAACCTTCTGTTTTCATCAACAAAGTTTTCAGGGGATCATTTGCAAGCGTTTGGCACCATTTTTGAGTGAATTGCCAGAAGTCAGATTTTTGCTGAAATTGTGACCCCGGGGCTTAGGGATTTTTCAAAAAAATCTTTTTCCGCCGGGTAGGTTGTTGATGGCTGATTTCTTGTCCTGTGATAAAAAGCCTTATGTTTCCATCGCCAAAGCTTTCAGGGAAGCATTTTCAACCTGTTGGCACCATTTTTGAGTGAATTGCCAAAAGTCAGATTTTTTCTGAAATTGTGACCCCGGGGCTTAGGGATTTTTCAAAAAAATCTTTTTCTGGCGGTTAAGTTGCTGAGGGCTGATTTCTTGTCCAGTGATAAAAAGCCTTCCTTTCGACATCCAAACATTTCAGGGGAGCATTTGCAAGCGTTTGGCACCAATTCTGAGTGAATTGGCAAACGTCAGATTTTTGCTGAAATTGTGACCCCGGGGCTTAGGGATTTTTTCAAAAATATCTTTTTCCGCCGGTTAACTTTCTGAGGGCTGATTTCTTGTCCTGTGATAAAAAGCCTTCTGTTTCGACCGCCAAAAATTTCAGGGGGGCATTTGCAAGAGTTTGGCACCATTTTTGAGTGAATTGCCAAAAGTCAGATTTTTGCTGAAATTGTGACCCCGGGGCTTAGGGATTTTTCAAAAAAATCTTTTTCCGCCGGGTAGGTTGTTGATGGCTGATTTCTTGTCCTGTGATAAAAAGCCTTCTGTTTCGACCGCCAAAAATTTCAGGGAGGCATTTGCAAGCGTTTGGCACCATTTTTGAGTGAATTGCCAAAAGTCAGATTTTTTCTGAAATTGTGACCCCGGGGCTTAGGGATTTTTCAAAAAAATCTTTTTCCGCCGGGTAGGTTGTTGATGGCTGATTTCTTGTCCTGTGATAAAAAGCCTTCTGTTTCGACCGCCAAAAATTTCAGGGAGGCATTTGCAAGCGTTTGGCAGCATTCTTGAGTGAATTGCCAAAAGTCAGATTTTTTCTGAAATTGTGACCCCGGGGCTTAGGGATTTTTCAAAAAAATCTTTTTCCGCCGGTTAAGTTGCTGAGGGCTGATTTTTTGTCCTGTGATAAAAAGCCTTCTGTTTCCATCGCCAAAGCTTTCAGGGGAGCATTTTCAACCAGTTGGCACCATTTTTGAGTGAATTGCCAAAAGTCAGATTTTTGCTGAAATTGTGACCCCGGGGCTTAGGCATTTTTCAAAAAAATCTTTTTCCGCCGGTTAAGTTGCTGAGGGCTGATTTCTTGTCGTGTGATAAAAAGCCTTCTGTTTTGACCGCCAAACATTTCAGGGGAGCATTTTCAACCTGTTGGCACCATTTTTGAGTGAATTGCCAAAAGTCAGATTTTTTCTGAAATTGTGACCCCGGGGCTTAGGGATTTTTCAAAAAAATCTTTTCCGCTGGTTAACTTGTTGAGGGCTGTTTTCTTGTAATGTGATAAAAAAACCTTCTGTTTTCATCAACAAAGTTTTCAGGGGATCATTTGCAAGCGTTTGGCACCATTTTTGAGTGAATTGCCAGAAGTCAGATTTTTGCTGAAATTGTGACCCCTGGGCTTAGGGATTTTTCAAAAAAATCTTTTTCCGCCGGGTAGGTTGTTGATGGCTGATTTCTTGTCCTGTGATAAAAAGCCTTATGTTTCCATCGCCAAATCTTTCAGGGGAGCATTTTCAACCTGTTGGCACCATTTTTGAGTGAATTGCCAAAAGTCAGATTTTTTCTGAAATTGTGACCCCGGGGCTTAGGGATTTTTCAAAAAAATCTTTTTCTGCCGGTTAAGTTGCTGAGGGCTGATTTCTTGTCCAGTGATAAAAAGCCTTCCGTTTCGACATCCAAACATTTCAGGGGAGCATTTGCAAGCGTTTGGCATCAATTCTGAGTGAATTGGCAAACGTCAGATTTTTGCTGAAATTGTGACCCCGGGGCTTAGGGATTTTTTCAAAAATATCTTTTTCCGCCGGTTAACTTTCTGAGGGCTGATTTCTTTTTTTTTTAATAAAATTTTTATTAGGGGTTTTTACAAAATAAAGTACAAAGATAAACAACCTTTCTTTTATCTCAACAGAGTTTCATAACTTCTTTGGACTTCCTCACATCTCCCGCTGCCATTTTCATCATCATAGATTTTTCCATGCAATTTATCATCTAATTTGCAAATTTTATAACCACTTATTTAAATATAATCCTCTGTAAATTAATTTCTCTTAATCTCACTTTACATCCCATTCCGATCCGATTTTGTGGTGGCCAATTATTTATGATCAAACATCCTACTTAACTTTCCACCAAATCACAATATTTTTGTAAATAAGTCTTAAATTTCCTCCAATCTTCTTCAACCCTCTCTTCTCCCAGGTCTCGAATTCTGCCAGTCATCTCAGCCAGTTGCATATAGTCCATCAGCTGCATCTGCCATTCTTCCAGAGTGGGTAGATCTTGAGTTTTCCACTTCTTGGCGATAAGTATCCTTGCTGCTGCTGTTGCGTACAAAAAGAATGTTCGGTCCTTCTTTGGCACCATCTGGCCGACAATGCCCAGGAGGAAGGCCTCTGGTTTCTTAAGGAAGGTATACTTAAATACCTTTTTCAGCTCATTATATATCATTTCCCAGAAGACCTTCACCCTGGGACAAGTCCACCAGAGGTGAAAGAATGTTCCTTCATTTTCCTTACATTTCCAACATTTATTGTCTGGCACATGGCATATTTTGGCAAGTTTAACTGGGGTCATGTACCACCTATATATCATTTTCATTACATTTTCCTTCAGAGCATTACATGCCGTGAAGTTCATCCCCGTGGTCCACAACCTTTCCCAATCCTCAAACATAATATTATGCCCAATATCCTGTGCCCACTTTATCATGGCCGACTTAACCATTTCATCTTGTGTATTCCATTTCAACAGCAAGTTATACATTCTTGAGAGTACTTTAGTCTTAGGTTCTAACAATTCTGTTTCCAACTTCGATTTCTCCACCTGGAATCCTAACTTTTTATCCTTTTTAAAAATTTCTTGAATCTGAGCGTAATGTAACCAGTCTCGCACTTTGTCTTTCATTTTTTCCAAACTCTGCAATTTCCAATTATTGCCCTCTTTCTCTATTATTTCCCAATATTTCGGCCATTTGGCCTCCATATTGGGTCTTTTTCGGGCCTTAGCCTCCAGAGGTGATAGCCATCTTGGAGTTTTATTTTCCAATAGGTCTTTGTATTTTGTCCAGACATTAAACACTGCTTTCCTGACAATATGGTTCTTAAAGGCCTTATTGATCTTAACTTTGTCATACCATAAGTATGCATGCCAACCAAATGCATTGTTAAAACCTTCTAAATCTAACACATCAGTGTCCTCTAGGAGTAGCCAGTCTTTTAGCCAGCAGAAAGCTGCGGCTTCATAGTACAACCTTAAGTCTGGCAGGGCAAAGCCCCCTCTTTCTTTCGCATCAGTTAATATCTTAAACTTAATTCTGGGCTTTTTGCCCTGCCAGACAAATTTAGAAATATCTCTCTGCCACTTCCTGAAGCACTCCGTCTTATCCACAATTTGCAATGTTTGAAACAAAAACAACATCTTAGGCAATACATTCATCTTAATAGCAGCAATTCGGCCTAACAAAGAAAGCTTCAATTTTGACCAACTGTCCAAGTCTCTCTTAATTTCAGACCAACATTTTTCATAATTGTCCTTAAATAGACTCAGATTTTTTGCTGTTATGTTTACCCCTAGGTACTTTACTTTTTTAACCACAGTTAGTTCTGTTTCTCTCTGAAACCGTTCTGACTCTGCATCTGTCAAGTTTTTTCCCAACACCTTAGTTTTCTGTTTGTTTAGTTTAAAGCCCGCTACCCGACCAAAGTCCTGAATCAATTGTAACACTCTTTTTGTGCTAGATTCTGGCTCTTGCAATGTCAAAACAAGGTCATCTGCAAAAGCTTTAAGTTTATATTGTTTCGCTCCGATCTGAATCCCTTGCACCAACCGGTCCCCTCTAATCAAGTTCAAGAGCACCTCCAGGACAGAGATAAACAGCAAGGGGGAAATCGGGCAGCCTTGTCGTGTCCCTTTTTCAATCTTAAACTCTTCTGTAACCACATTGTTGACTATCAGTTTTGCCTTTTGTTCTGAGTAAATCGCGTCAATCCCATTTTCAAAACCCCGCCCCACTCCCATTTCTTTTAAATTCCCCTTCATAAATTTCCAAGAAATGTTATCAAAGGCCTTCTCCGCGTCTATAAAAATTAGAACTGCTTTAGTGTTAATATTTGTTTGCAAAAGTTCCAAAATGTCAATAATGTTCCTTGTATTAGCAAACAAATATCTTCCTGGGAGAAAGCCTGCCTGGTCTTTATGAATTGTCTCATTTAAAACCCTTTTGAGTCTTCCTGCCAAAACGTCAGCAAATATTTTGTAATCCACATTTAAAAGGGAAATGGGACGGTAGTTCTTAAGTTGTGTCTTTTCAGTTTCTGATTTTGGTATCAATGTGATGAAAGCTTCCTTCCACGATTCAGGCGCCTTCTTTCCCTCCATAATTTCATTGCTGACCTCCATCAGTGGTTGAATCAAATAGTCACTTAATATCTTATAGTACTTGGAGGTCAAGCCATCTGGCCCTGGAGACTTGCCCAACTTCATATTCTGAATGGCCTGTTCTATCTCTAATCGTGTTATTTTACTATTCAGGAGTGATCTATTTTCTTGTGATAGTTTTTTAAGTCCATTTTTCTCCAAAAATTTTGCAATCTCTTCCTCATTTTGTGGCCCTTGAGTGTATAATTTCTTAAAATATTTCTGGAAACATTTTCTAATTTCCACCGGGTTCTGAATATTCCTTCCTTCTATTTCCAAATTTGTTACTATGTTCAGCTTTTGTCTCTTCTTCAACTGCCAAGCCAGCAGTTTCCCACATTTATTAGCCGATTCAAATGTTTTTTGTTTCATTGATTTAATCTTCCATTCTATTTCCTGATTTATCAGTTTGGAATATTGTGCCTGATGAAGTTTAATTTCTCTCAAGATCGGCTGTGACTTCGGGTTTACTCTTAGTTTCTTCTCTAACTCTTTAATTTTCCCCAAAATCTTATCCTTTTTCTCATTTTGTAGTCTTTTCTTTATGGCGTTCTGTTGTATCAAGAACCCTCTCATCACAGCTTTGCTTGCGTCCCAGATTGTTCTTTTTTCCACAGCAGTGTTCAAATTTATCTCAAAATAGTCCTTTATTGTTTTTTTGGCCTTCTTAATAATCTCCTGATCTCTAAACAAGTTGTCATTCATCTTCCATCTAAAGGAGCCGGTTGGTAATAATGTCATGTCCATTTTCAACGCGTTATGATCGGAGCAGGTCTTTGGGCAGATTTCCACTTTCTTCACCTTAGGAGCCAGACCTCTAGAAATCCATATTTGGTCAATTCTTGTCCAAGTCAGTTGGGCTTCAGAGAAAAATGTTCCTTCTTTCCCCAAGGGGTTCTTTGTCCTCCATATATCAATCCAGTCCATGTTGTCTGTCATTTCAAAAAAGGTCTTTGGTAGTCTGCCATCTTTAGTAACCTTTTGGCTTTGTGACCTATCCATGTTCGTTGAAACGATCCCATTCATATCTCCCATCATGATGATGTTATCATAGTCCAGATAATCCAGCATAATCTCATGCAACTTCTTGTAGAATTCTGATTTCCCTTCATTTGGAGCGTAAATTCCTAATATCAAAATTTTCTCTCCTTGATGCTGTATTTCAATTGCCAAAATTCTTCCATGTTCATCTTTAAATAGAAATTTTGGTGAGAGGCTCTCCTTTGCATATATCACCACTCCTCTCTTCTTAACTGAGTCCGAAGATATAAATTCTTGGCCTAACCTTTTATTTACCAATATTTTTCTGTGGAGCCTAGTCACATGTGTTTCTTGTAAGCAAGTAATGTCTAGTTGCTCCTTTTTTAATATGTGAAAGATTTTCTTCCTTTTTTCCGGGCTGTTGCAGCCATTTATATTCCAGCTTAAAAGTTGCAGAGACATCCTGGATGGATCTGTTTAGTTTCCTTGGGATGGTATTTTGTTCTGTGAGTCTTCAGGGTTCTGAGGTACAGGCACCTGTGGTGGTTCAGGCCCTGAGGGTAGTTCAAGTCCTTTATGAAGGTCCTCTCCGTAGGCAGTCAAAAACTTATCCCTATCTTCCAAAGTTCTAATTTTAATCTTCTTCCCTCTAAAGGTAAAAGATAATCCTTGGGGAAAGTCCCACCTAAAGATGATTGAGTTGCTTCTCAGCAGTTTTACTAAGTCCAAATATTCAGATCTAAGATCCAACAGCTGTTTAGGAATGTCCTTAAAAATCTCAATTCTTTTGTCCGAAATGTTCAGGGAGCTTCCGTAGTGCAGGCCCAAAATCTTGTCCCTTTCCTCCTTTGATCTCAACGTAATCAAACAGTCTCTGGGCTTTTCTCTCTTTGTGAGTCTTCCAAGTCTGAAGGCTGACACAATTTTAAAGTCTTCCTCCTCTAGACCCCAGAACTTGGAGAATTCTTTGGTCAGAAACTCAGCTAGATTACCTTCTTCCACTTCTGGTATCGATCTTATCCTTAAATTAATCTCCCTGTTCCGAAGTTCCAACATGGAGAGGTAGGTCTGGTGTTCCCCAACCTGCTTACTGAGCGGCCTTACTTCTTTTTCCAACTCTCCCACTCTTTGGCTGGTCTCTTCGGCCAGTTTCTGATTTTCACCTGCAGCCTCCTTCAGTTGTCCGATTGCTTGTGCATTCTGTGCAACTTGCCCAGATAATTTGTTTAAAGTTTCTGTATTAAGGTCAATTTTCGCAGTTTGTTGGTCAACTTTCCTGTCCAAAGACTCCAATTTCTCAAGAATTCTCTCTAATACAGAACCAGATCCTCCTGAGGCCATCTCTTCTAGTTGTAAATCCTCAGTTTCTTCCTCCCCTGTCTGTGACAGGGAGGTAGCTTTTTCCTCCGAGGGCAAAGTAGGCACAGATGATCTGCGTGCTTGTGAGGCTGCAGTTACGGTTGTCAGAGTTGTTTGTCTGGTTCTTAATCCCTTTCTTTTTGCGCCACTCATTCCAAAGTTATCTAGCAGTCAAGGTCAAGCTGAGTTGTTCCCATGGGAAAGCTACGGCCCAGGTGGTAGCAATCAAACAGAGGGCCGGGAAATAGAAAGTAAAACAATGTTTTTGTTATAAATCCTCAATCCTCTAGGGGGAGCATAAAATGTCCTAGGAAGAAGAGTCCATTCCACATACGAAATCTGAACCAATACTTAGAGATCTTCACAAAAGTAGTTTTAGCAGAGTTGGTTTTAGGTTTGCCACAATATTTCAAGTTGTGCTTACTGGAGTTCCATAATGCAAGAACGTAACCATTCTGAACTCCCTCAGACTGTCTCAAAGTTTAAATAGAATGTATCCAAATTTGCAGTCTGACAGTTCTACTGCTCAGGCAGTTCTGACACCAGGGCTTCTTAAATAGAATTGTAATCCACAAAGAAGAGAGTATATAAGTCCTAATAAAAGTCCAAAAATCAATTGCTTACAGTCTTTAAAGGGATTAAAAGTAATTTCTGCGGGTGCTCAATCTGAGCTGTCAAAAGTTCTCTCTATGCCTCCACTCCTCCTGCTCTTTGCTTTAAAAGTCAATGGCTGCGGAAGACGGACTTCCTTTTCCTCGTCTCTCCGCTTTCAGCTTATTTTCAATATTTTTAGTCCCGAAATTTAGTAAAGTCCTCAATTACTCACGGGTTGTTGCGTTTTAGAATCTTGTGTTGAAGGAAGAAAGGTCGGCGCTCACCGGCAACGGCAGCGCGGCTCCGCTCCGCTGAATGCGCATAGACCCACAGCGCCGCTGCCCCCTCTGCGATCCGGAGCCCCTTACGGGGTTCCCTCAACGTTTCGGGGGTAGCTCCTGGCGCCCGCCGGGTCCCGAGACCGCAGGCTTCCGCTGCCTGCGGTTTTCCAGAATGGGTCTCCGCTTCGCCGTAGCGGACGACCCTTTTCCAGCGGAGCTTCCCTCTCCCGGTTAGGAAAGGGCAGCCATTACCGTTCGCGCCGCCTCCGGAAGTCCTGAGGGCTGATTTCTTGTCCTGTGATAAAAAGCCTTCTGTTTCGACCGCCAAAAATTTCAGGGGGGCATTTGCAAGAGTTTGGCACCATTTTTGAGTGAATTGCCAAAAGTCAGATTTTTGCTGAAATTGTGACCCCGGGGCTTAGGGATTTTTCAAAAAAAATCTTTTTCCGCCGGGTAGGTTGTTGATGGCTGATTTCTTGTCCTGTGATAAAAAGCCTTCTGTTTCGACCGCCAAAAATTTCAGGGAGGCATTTGCAAGCGTTTGGCACCATTTTTGAGTGAATTGCCAAAAGTCAGATTTTTTCTGAAATTGTGACCCCGGGGCTTAGGGATTTTTCAAAAAAATCTTTTTCCGCCGGGTAGGTTGTTGATGGCTGATTTCTTGTCCTGTGATAAAAAGCCTTCTGTTTCGACCGCCAAAAATTTCAGGGAGGCATTTGCAAGCGTTTGGCAGCATTCTTGAGTGAATTGCCAAAAGTCAGATTTTTTCTGAAATTGTGACCCCGGGGCTTAGGGATTTTTCAAAAAAATCTTTTTCCGCCGGTTAAGTTGCTGAGGGCTGATTTTTTGTCCTGTGATAAAAAGCCTTCTGTTTCCATCGCCAAAGCTTTCAGGGGAGCATTTTCAACCTGTTGGCACCATTTTTGAGTGAATTGCCAAAAGTCAGATTTTTGCTGAAATTGTGACCCCGGGGCTTAGGCATTTTTCAAAAAAATCTTTTTCCGCCGGTTAAGTTGCTGAGGGCTGATTTCTTGTCGTGTGATAAAAAGCCTTCTGTTTTGACCGCCAAACATTTCAGGGGAGCATTTTCAACCTGTTGGCACCATTTTTGAGTGAATTGCCAAAAGTCAGATTTTTTCTGAAATTGTGACCCCGGGGCTTAGGGATTTTTCAAAAAAATCTTTTCCGCTGGTTAACTTGTTGAGGGCTGTTTTCTTGTAATGTGATAAAAAAACCTTCTGTTTTCATCAACAAAGTTTTCAGGGGATCATTTGCAAGCGTTTGGCACCATTTTTGAGTGAATTGCCAGAAGTCAGATTTTTGCTGAAATTGTGACCCCTGGGCTTAGGGATTTTTCAAAAAAATCTTTTTCCGCCGGGTAGGTTGTTGATGGCTGATTTCTTGTCCTGTGATAAAAAGCCTTATGTTTCCATCGCCAAATCTTTCAGGGGAGCATTTTCAACCTGTTGGCACCATTTTTGAGTGAATTGCCAAAAGTCAGATTTTTTCTGAAATTGTGACCCCGGGGCTTAGGGATTTTTCAAAAAAATCTTTTTCTGCCGGTTAAGTTGCTGAGGGCTGATTTCTTGTCCAGTGATAAAAAGCCTTCCGTTTCGACATCCAAACATTTCAGGGGAGCATTTGCAAGCGTTTGGCATCAATTCTGAGTGAATTGGCAAACGTCAGATTTTTGCTGAAATTGTGACCCCGGGGCTTAGGGATTTTTTCAAAAATATCTTTTTCCGCCGGTTAACTTTCTGAGGGCTGATTTCTTGTCCTGTGATAAAAAGCCTTCTGTTTCGACCGCCAAAAATTTCAGGGGGGCATTTGCAAGAGTTTGGCACCATTTTTGAGTGAATTGCCAAGAGTCAGAATTTTGCTGAAATTGTGACCCCGGGGCTTAGGGATTTTTCAAAAAAATCTTTTTTCGCCGGGTAGGTTGTTGATGGCTGATTTCTTCTCCTGTGATAAAAAGCCTTCTGTTTCGACCGCCAAAAATTTCAGGGAGGCATTTGCAAGCGTTTGGCACCATTTTTGAGTGAATTGCCAAAAGTCAGATTTTTTCTGAAATTGTGACCACGGGGCTTAGGGATTTTTCAAAAAAAACTTTTTCCGCTGGTTAACTTGTTGAGGGCTGTTTTCTTGTCCTGTGATAAAAAGCCTTCTGTTTCGACCGCCAAAAATTTCAGGGAGGCATTTGCAAGCGTCTGGCACCATTTTTTAGTGAATTGCGAAAAGTCAGATTTTTTCTGAAATTGTGACCCCGGGGCTTAGGGATTTTTCAAAAAAATCTTTTTCCGCCGGTTAAGTTGCTGAGGGCTGATTTCTTGTCCTGTGATAAAAAGCCTTCTGTTTCCATCGCCAAAGCTTTCAGGGGAGCATTTTCAACCTGTTGGCACCATTTTTGAGTGAATTGCCAAAAGTCAGATTTTTTCTGAAATTGTGACCCCGGGGCTTAGGGATTTTTCAAAAAACTCTTTTTCCGCCGGGTAGGTTGTTGATGGCTGATTTCTTGTCCTGTGATAAAAAGCCTTATGTTTCCATCGCCAAAGCTTTCAGGGGAGCATTTTCAACCTGTTCGCACCATTTTTGAGTGAATTGCCAAAAGTCAGATTTTTTCTGAAATTGTGACCCCGGGGCTTAGGGATTTTTTCAAAAAAATCTTTTTCTGCTGGTTTAGTTGCTGAGGGTTGATTTCTTGTCTTGTGATAAAAAGCCTTCTGTTTTGACCGCCAAACATTTCAGGGGAGCATTTGCAAGCGTTTGGCACCATTTTTGAGTGAATTGCCAAAAGTCAGATTTTTTCTGAAATTGTGACCCCGGGGCTTAGGGATTTTTCAAAAAAATCTTTTTCCGCTGGTTAACTTGTTGAGGGCTGTTTTCTTGTAATGTGATAAAAAAACCTTCTGTTTTCATCAACAAAGTTTTCAGGGGATCATTTGCAAGCGTTTGGCACCATTTTTGAGTGAATTGCCAGAAGTCAGATTTTTGCTGAAATTGTGACCCCGGGGCATAGGGATTTTTCAAAAAAATCTTTTTCCGCCGGGTAGGTTGTTGATGGCTGATTTCTTGTCCTGTGATAAAAAGCCTTATGTTTCCATCGCCAAAGCTTTCAGGGGAGCATTTTCAACCTGTTCGCACCATTTTTGAGTGAATTGCCAAAAGTCAGATTTTTTCTGAAATTGTGACCCCGGGGCTTAGGGATTTTTTCAAAAAAATCTTTTTCCGCCGGGTAGGTTGTTGATGGCTGATTTCTTGTCCTGTGATAAAAAGCCTTCTGTTTCGACCGCCAAAAATTTCAGGGAGGCATTTGCAAGCGTTTGGCAGCATTTTTTAGTGAATTGCCAAAAGTCAGATTTTTTCTGAAATTGTGACCCCGGGGCTTAGGGATTTTTCAAAAAAATCTTTTTCCGCTGGTTAACTTGTTGAGGGCTGTTTTCTTGTAATGTGATAAAAAAACCTTCTGTTTTCATCACCAAAAATTTCAGGGAGGCATTTGCAAGAGTTTGGCACCATTTTTGAGTGAATTGCCAAAAGTCAGATTTTTTCTGAAATTGTGACCCCGGGGCTTAGGGATTTTTCAAAAAAATCTTTTTCCGCCGGGTAGGTTGTTGATGGCTGATTTCTTGTCCTGTGATAAAAAGCCTTCTGTTTCGACCGCCAAAAATTTCAGGGAGGCATTTACAAGCGTTTGGCAGCATTCTTGAGTGAATTGCCAAAAGTCAGATTTTTTCTGAAATTGTGACCCCGGGGCTTAGGGATTTTTCAAAAAAAACTTTTTCCGCTGGTTAACTTGTTGAGGGCTGTTTTCTTGTCCTGTGATAAAAAGCCTTCTGTTTCGACCGCCAAAAATTTCAGTGAGGCATTTGCAAGCGTCTGGCACCATTTTTTAGTGAATTGCCAAAAGTCAGATTTTTTCTGAAATTGTGACCCCGGGGCTTAGGGATTTTTCAAAAAAATCTTTTTCCGCCGGTTAAGTTGCTGAGGGCTGATTTCTTGTCCTGTGATAAAAAGCCTTCCGTTTCGACAGCCAAAGCTTTCAGGGGATCATTTGCAAGCTTTTGGCACCATTTTTGAGTGAATTGGCAAACGTCAGATTTTTGCTGAAATTGTGACCCCGGGGCTTAGGGATTTTTCAAAAAAATCTTTTTCCGCCGGTTAAGTTGCTGAGGGCTGATTTCTTGTCCTGTGATAAAAAGCCTTCTGTTTCCATCGCCAAAGCTTTCAGGGGAGCATTTTCAACCTCTTGGCACCATTTTTGAGTGAATTGCCAAAAGTCAGATTTTTTCTGAAATTGTGACCCCGGGGCTTAGGGATTTTTCAAAAAACTCTTTTTCCGCCGGGTAGGTTGTTGATGGCTGATTTCTTGTCCTGTGATAAAAAGCCTTATGTTTCCATCGCCAAAGCTTTCAGGGGAGCATTTTCAACCTGTTCGCACCATTTTTGAGTGAATTGCCAAAAGTCAGATTTTTTCTGAAATTGTGACCCCGGGGCTTAGGGATTTTTTCAAAAAAATCTTTTTCTGCTGGTTTAGTTGCTGAGGGTTGATTTCTTGTCTTGTGATAAAAAGCCTTCTGTTTTGACCGCCAAACATTTCAGGGGAGCATTTGCAAGCGTTTGGCACCATTTTTGAGTGAATTGCCAAAAGTCAGATTTTTTCTGAAATTGTGACCCCGGGGCTTAGGGATTTTTCAAAAAAATCTTTTTCCGCTGGTTAACTTGTTGAGGGCTGTTTTCTTGTAATGTAATAAAAAAACCTTCTGTTTTCATCAACAAAGTTTTCAGGGGATCATTTGCAAGCGTTTGGCACCATTTTTGAGTGAATTGCCAGAAGTCAGATTTTTGCTGAAATTGTGACCCCGGGGCATAGGGATTTTTCAAAAAAATCTTTTTCCGCCGGGTAGGTTGTTGATGGCTGATTTCTTGTCCTGTGATAAAAAGCCTTATGTTTCCATCGCCAAAGCTTTCAGGGGAGCATTTTCAACCTGTTCGCACCATTTTTGAGTGAATTGCCAAAAGTCAGATTTTTTCTGAAATTGTGACCCCGGGGCTTAGGGATTTTTTCAAAAAAATCTTTTTCCGCCGGGTAGGTTGTTGATGGCTGATTTCTTGTCCTGTGATAAAAAGCCTTCTGTTTCGACCGCCAAAAATTTCAGGGAGGCATTTGCAAGCGTTTGGCACCATTTTTGAGTGAATTGCCAAAAGTCAGATTTTTTCTGAAATTGTGACCCCGGGGCTTAGGGATTTTTCAAAAAAATCTTTTTCCGCCGGGTAGGTTGTTGATGGCTGATTTCTTGTCCTGTGATAAAAAGCCTTCTGTTTCGACCGCCAAAAATTTCAGGGAGGCATTTACAAGCGTTTGGCAGCATTCTTGAGTGAATTGCCAAAAGTCAGATTTTTTCTGAAATTGTGACCCCGGGGCTTAGGGATTTTTCAAAAAAAACTTTTTCCGCTGGTTAACTTGTTGAGGGCTGTTTTCTTGTCCTGTGATAAAAAGCCTTCTGTTTCGACCGCCAAAAATTTCAGTGAGGCATTTGCAAGCGTCTGGCACCATTTTTGAGTGAATTGCCAAAAGTCAGATTTTTTCTGAAATTGTGACCCCGGGGCTTAGGGATTTTTCAAAAAAATCTTTTTCCGCCGGTTAAGTTGCTGAGGGCTGATTTCTTGTCCTGTGATAAAAAGCCTTCCGTTTCGACAGCCAAAGCTTTCAGGGGATCATTTGCAAGCTTTTGGCACCATTTTTGAGTGAATTGGCAAACGTCAGATTTTTGCTGAAATTGTGACTCCGGGGCTTAGGGATTTTTTCAAAAATATCTTTTTCCGCCGGTTAACTTTCTGAGGGCTGATTTCTTGTCCTGTGATAAAAAGCCTTCGGTTTCGACCGCCAAAAATTTCAGTGAGGCATTTGCAAGCGTCTGGCACCATTTTTTAGTGAATTGCCAAAAGTCAGATTTTTTCTGAAATTGTGACCCCGGGGCTTAGGGATTTTTCAAAAAAATCTTTTTCTGCCGGTTTAGTTGCTGAGGGTTGATTTCTTGTCTTGTGATAAAAAGCCTTCTGTTTCGACCGCCAAACATTTCAGGGGAGCATTTGCAAGCGTTTGGCACCATTTTTGAGTGAATTGCCAAAAGTCAGATTTTTTCTGAAATTGTGACCCCGGGGCTTAGGGATTTTTCAAAAAAATATTTTTCCGCTGGTTAACTTGTTGAGGGCTGTTTTCTTGTAATGTGATAAAAAAACCTTCTGTTTTCATCACCAAAGTTTTCAGGGGATCATTTGCAAGCGTTTGGCACCATTTTTGAGTGAATTGCCAGAAGTCAGATTTTTTCTGAAATTGTGACCCCGGGGCTTAGGGATTTTTTCAAAAAAATCTTTTTCTGCTGGTTTAGTTGCTGAGGGTTGATTTCTTGTCTTGTGATAAAAAGCCTTCTGTTTTGACCGCCAAACATTTCAGGGGAGCATTTGCAAGCGTTTGGCACCATTTTTGAGTGAATTGCCAAAAGTCAGATTTTTTCTGAAATTGTGACCCCGGGGCTTAGGGATTTCTCAAAAAAATCTTTTTCCGCTGGTTAACTTGTTGAGGGCTGTTTTCTTGTAATGTGATAAAAAAACCTTCTGTTTTCATCAACAAAGTTTTCAGGGGATCATTTGCAAGCGTTTGGCACCATTTTTGAGTGAATTGCCAGAAGTCAGATTTTTGCTGAAATTGTGACCCCGGGGCTTAGGGATTTTTCAAAAAAATCTTTTTCCGCCGGGTAGGTTGTTGATGGCTGATTTCTTGTCCTGTGATAAAAAGCCTTATGTTTCCATCGCCAAAGCTTTCAGGGAAGCATTTTCAACCTGTTGGCACCATTTTTGAGTGAATTGCCAAAAGTCAGATTTTTTCTGAAATTGTGACCCCGGGGCTTAGGGATTTTTCAAAAAAATCTTTTTCTGCCGGTTTAGTTGCTGAGGGTTGATTTCTTGTCTTGTGATAAAAAGCCTTCTGTTTCGACCGCCAAACATTTCAGGGGAGCATTTGCAAGCGTTTGGCACCATTTTTGAGTGAATTGCCAAAAGTCAGATTTTTTCTGAAATTGTGACCCCGGGGCTTAGGGATTTTTCAAAAAAATATTTTTCCGCTGGTTAACTTGTTGAGGGCTGTTTTCTTGTAATGTGATAAAAAAACCTTCTGTTTTCATCACCAAAGTTTTCAGGGGATCATTTGCAAGCGTTTGGCACCATTTTTGAGTGAATTGCCAGAAGTCAGATTTTTTCTGAAATTGTGACCCCGGGGCTTAGGGATTTTTTCAAAAAAATCTTTTTCTGCTGGTTTAGTTGCTGAGGGTTGATTTCTTGTCTTGTGATAAAAAGCCTTCTGTTTTGACCGCCAAACATTTCAGGGGAGCATTTGCAAGCGTTTGGCACCATTTTTGAGTGAATTGCCAAAAGTCAGATTTTTTCTGAAATTGTGACCCCGGGGCTTAGGGATTTCTCAAAAAAATCTTTTTCCGCTGGTTAACTTGTTGAGGGCTGTTTTCTTGTAATGTGATAAAAAAACCTTCTGTTTTCATCAACAAAGTTTTCAGGGGATCATTTGCAAGCGTTTGGCACCATTTTTGAGTGAATTGCCAGAAGTCAGATTTTTGCTGAAATTGTGACCCCGGGGCTTAGGGATTTTTCAAAAAAATCTTTTTCCGCCGGGTAGGTTGTTGATGGCTGATTTCTTGTCCTGTGATAAAAAGCCTTATGTTTCCATCGCCAAAGCTTTCAGGGAAGCATTTTCAACCTGTTGGCACCATTTTTGAGTGAATTGCCAAAAGTCAGATTTTTTCTGAAATTGTGACCCCGGGGCTTAGGGATTTTTCAAAAAAATCTTTTTCCGCCGGGTAGGTTGTTGATGGCTGATTTCTTGTCCTGTGATAAAAAGCCTTCTGTTTCGTCCGCCAAAAATTTCAGGGAGGCATTTGCAAGCGTTTGGCACCATTTTTGAGTGAATTGCCAAAAGTCAGATTTTTTCTGAAATTGTGACCCCGGGGCTTAGGGATTTTTCAAAAAAATCTTTTTCTGCCGGTTAAGTTGCTGAGGGCTGATTTCTTGTCCAGTGATAAAAAGCCTTCCGTTTCGACATCCAAACATTTCAGGGGAGCATTTGCAAGCGTTTGGCACCAATTCTGAGTGAATTGGCAAACGTCAGATTTTTGCTGAAATTGTGACCCCGGGGCTTAGGGATTTTTTCAAAAATATCTTTTTCCGCCGGTTAACTTTCTGAGGGCTGATTTCTTGTCCTGTGATAAAAAGCCTTCTGTTTCGACCGCCAAAAATTTCAGGGGGGCATTTGCAAGAGTTTGGCACCATTTTTGAGTGAATTGCCAAAAGTCAGATTTTTTCTGAAATTGTGACCCCGGGGCTTAGGGATTTTTCAAAAAAATCTTTTTCCGCCGGGTAGGTTGTTGATGGCTGATTTCTTGTCCTGTGATAAAAAGCCTTCTGTTTCGACCGCCAAAAATTTCAGGGAGGCATTTGCAAGCGTTTGGCACCATTTTTGAGTGAATTGCCAAAAGTCAGATTCTTTCTGAAATTGTGACCCCGGGGCTTAGGGATTTTTCAAAAAAATCTTTTTCCTCCGGGTAGGTTGTTGATGGCTGATTTCTTGTCCTGTGATAAAAAGCCTTCTGTTTCGACCGCCAAAAATTTCAGGGAGGCATTTGCAAGCGTTTGGCAGCATTCTTGAGTGAATTGCCAAAAGTCAGATTTTTTCTGAAATTGTGACCCCGGGGCTTAGGGATTTTTCAAAAAAATCTTTTTCCGCTGGTTAACTTGTTGAGGGCTGTTTTCTTGTCCTGTGATAAAAAGCCTTCTGTTTCGACCGCCAAAAATTTCAGTGAGGCATTTGCAAGCGTCTGGCACCATTTTTTAGTGAATTGCCAAAAGTCAGATTTTTTCTGAAATTGTGACCCCGGGGCTTAGGGATTTTTCAAAAAAATCTTTTTCTGCCCGTTTAGTTGCTGAGGGTTGATTTCTTGTCTTGTGATAAAAAGCCTTCTGTTTTGACCGCCAAACATTTCAGGGGAGCATTTGCAAGCGTTTGGCACCATTTTTGAGTGAATTGCCAAAAGTCAGATTTTTTCTGAAATTGTGACCCCGGGGCTTAGGGATTTTTCAAAAAAATCTTTTTCCGCTGGTTAACTTGTTGAGGGCTGTTTTCTTGTAATGTGATAAAAAAACCTTCTGTTTTCATCAACAAAGTTTTCAGGGGATCATTTGCAAGCGTTTGGCACCATTTTTGAGTGAATTGCCAGAAGTCAGATTTTTGCTGAAATTGTGACCCCTGGGCTTAGGGATTTTTCAAAAAAATCTTTTTCCGCCGGGTAGGTTGTTGATGGCTGATTTCTTGTCCTGTGATAAAAAGCCTTATGTTTCCATCGCCAAAGCTTTCAGGGGAGCATTTTCAACCTGTTGGCACCATTTTTGAGTGAATTGCCAAAAGTCAGATTTTTTCTGAAATTGTGACCCCGGGGCTTAGGGATTTTTCAAAAAAATCTTTTTCTGGCGGTTAAGTTGCTGAGGGCTGATTTCTTGTCCAGTGATAAAAAGCCTTCCGTTTCGACATCCAAACATTTCAGGGGAGCATTTGCAAGCGTTTGGCACCATTTTTGACTGAATTGCCAAAAGTCAGATTTTTGCTGAAATTGTGACTCCGGGGCTTAGGGATTTTTTCAAAAATATCTTTTTCCGCCAGTTAACTTTCTGAGGGCTGATTTCTTGTCCTGTGATAAAAAGCCTTCTGTTTCGACCGCCAAAAATTTCAGGGGGGCATTTGCAAGAGTTTGGCACCATTTTTGAGTGAATTGCCAAAAGTCAGATTTTTGCTGAAATTGTGACCCCGGGGCTTAGGGATTTTTCAAAAAAATCTTTTTTCGCCGGGTAGGTTGTTGATGGCTGATTTCTTGTCCTGTGATAAAAAGCCTTATGTTTCCATCATCAAAGCTTTCAGGGGAGCATTTTCAACCTGTTGGCACCATTTTTGAGTGAATTGCCAAAAGTCAGATTTTTTCTGAAATTGTGACCCCGGGGCTTAGGGATTTTTTCAAAAAAATCTTTGTCTGCCGATTTAGTTGCTGAGGGTTGATTTCTTGTCTTGTGATAAAAAGCCTTCTGTTTCGACCGCCAAACATTTCAGGGGAGCATTTGCAAGCGTTTGGCACCATTTTTGAGTGAATTGCCAAAAGTCAGATTTTTTCTGAAATTGTGACCCCGGGGCTTAGGGATTTTTCAAAAAAATCTTTTTCCGCTGGTTAACTTGTTGAGGGCTGTTTTCTTGTCCTGTGATAAAAAGCCTTCTGTTTCGACCGCCAAAAATTTCAGGGAGGCATTTGCAAGCGTCTGGCACCATTTTTTAGTGAATTGCGAAAAGTCAGATTTTTTCTGAAATTGTGACCCCGGGGCTTAGGGATTTTTCAAAAAAATCTTTTTCCGCCGGTTAAGTTGCTGAGGGCTGATTTCTTGTCCTGTGATAAAAAGCCTTCTGTTTCCATCGCCAAAGCTTTCAGGGGAGCATTTACACCTGTTGGCACCATTTTTGAGTGAATTGCCAAAAGTCAGATTTTTTCTGAAATTGTGACCCCGGGGCTTAGGGATTTTTCAAAAAAATCTTTTTCCGCCGGGTAGGTTGTTGATGGCTGATTTCTTGTCCTGTGATAAAAAGCCTTATGTTTCCATCGCCAAAGCTTTCAGGGGAGCATTTTCAACCTGTTCGCACCATTTTTGAGTGAATTGCCAAAAGTCAGATTTTTTCTGAAATTGTGACCCCGGGGCTTAGGGATTTTTTCAAAAAAATCTTTTTCCGCCGGGTAGGTTGTTGATGGCTGATTTCTTGTCCTGTGATAAAAAGCCTTCTGTTTCGACCGCCAAAAATTTCAGGGAGGCATTTGCAAGCGTTTGGCAGCATTTTTTAGTGAATTGCCAAAAGTCAGATTTTTTCTGAAATTGTGACCCCGGGGCTTAGGGATTTTTCAAAAAAATCTTTTTCCGCTGGTTAACTTGTTGAGGGCTGTTTTCTTGTAATGTGATAAAAAAACCTTCTGTTTTCATCACCAAAAATTTCAGGGAGGCATTTGCAAGAGTTTGGCACCATTTTTGAGTGAATTGCCAAAAGTCAGATTTTTTCTGAAATTGTGACCCCGGGGCTTAGGGATTTTTCAAAAAAATCTTTTTCCGCCGGGTAGGTTGTTGATGGCTGTTTTCTTGTCCTGTGATAAAAAGCCTTCTGTTTCGACCGCCAAAAATTTCAGTGAGGCATTTGCAAGCGTCTGGCACCATTTTTGAGTGAATTGCCAAAAGTCAGATTTTTTCTGAAATTGTGACCCCGGGGCTTAGGGATTTTTCAAAAAAATCTTTTTCCGCCGGTTAAGTTGCTGAGGGCTGATTTCTTGTCCTGTGATAAAAAGCCTTCCGTTTCGACAGCCAAAGCTTTCAGGGGATCATTTGCAAGCTTTTGGCACCATTTTTGAGTGAATTGGCAAACGTCAGATTTTTGCTGAAATTGTGACTCCGGGGCTTAGGGATTTTTTCAAAAATATCTTTTTCCGCCGGTTAACTTTCTGAGGGCTGGTTTCTTGTCCTGTGATAAAAAGCCTTCGGTTTCGACCGCCAAAAATTTCAGGGAGGCATTTGCAAGCGTTTGGCAGCATTCTTGAGTGAATTGCCAAAAGTCAGATTTTTTCTGAAATTGTGACCCCGGGGCTTAGGGATTTTTCAAAAAAATCTTTTTCCGCCGGTTAAGTTGCTGAGGGCTGATTTCTTGTCCTGTGATAAAAAGCCTTCCGTTTCGACAGCCAAAGCTTTCAGGGGATCATTTGCAAGCGTTTGGCACCATTTTTGAGTGAATTGCCAAAAGTCAGATTTTTTCTGAAATTGTGACCCCGGGGCTTAGGGATTTTTCAAAAAAATCTTTTTCTGCCGGTTTAGTTGCTGAGGGTTGATTTCTTGTCCTGTGATAAAAAGCCTTCTGTTTCGACCGCCAAACATTTCAGGGGAGCATTTGCAAGCGTTTGGCACCATTTTTGAGTGAATTGCCAAAAGTCAGATTTTTTCTGAAATTGTGACCCCGGGGCTTAGGGATTTTTCAAAAAAATATTTTTCCGCTGGTTAACTTGTTGAGGGCTGTTTTCTTGTAATGTGATAAAAAAACCTTCTGTTTTCATCACCAAAGTTTTCAGGGGATCATTTGCAAGCGTTTGGCACCATTTTTGAGTGAATTGCCAGAAGTCAGATTTTTTCTGAAATTGTGACCCCGGGGCTTAGGGATTTTTCAAAAAAATCTTTTTCCGCCGGTTAAGTTGCTGAGGGCTGATTTCTTGTCCTGTGATAAAAAGCCTTCCGTTTCGACAGCCAAAGCTTTCAGGGGATCATTTGCAAGCGTTTGGCACCATTTTTGAGTGAATTGCCAAAAGTCAGATTTTTTCTGAAATTGTGACCCCGGGGCTTAGGGATTTTTCAAAAAAATCTTTTTCTGCCGGTTTAGTTGCTGAGGGTTGATTTCTTGTCCTGTGATAAAAAGCCTTCTGTTTCGACCGCCAAACATTTCAGGGGAGCATTTGCAAGCGTTTGGCACCATTTTTGAGTGAATTGCCAAAAGTCAGATTTTTTCTGAAATTGTGACCCCGGGGCTTAGGGATTTTTCAAAAAAATATTTTTCCGCTGGTTAACTTGTTGAGGGCTGTTTTCTTGTAATGTGATAAAAAAACCTTCTGTTTTCATCACCAAAGTTTTCAGGGGATCATTTGCAAGCGTTTGGCACCATTTTTGAGTGAATTGCCAGAAGTCAGATTTTTTCTGAAATTGTGACCCCGGGGCTTAGGGATTTTTCAAAAAAATCTTTTTCCGCTGGTTAACTTGTTGAGGGCTGTTTTCTTGTAATGTGATAAAAAAACCTTCTGTTTTCATCAACAAAGTTTTCAGGGGATCATTTGCAAGCGTTTGGCACCATTTTTGAGTGAATTGCCAGAAGTCAGATTTTTGCTGAAATTGTGACCCCGGGGCTTAGGGATTTTTCAAAAAAATCTTTTTCCGCTGGGTAGGTTGTTGATGGCTGATTTCTTGTCCTGTGATAAAAAGCCTTATGTTTCCATCGCCAAAGCTTTCAGGGAAGCATTTTCAACCTGTTGGCACCATTTTTGAGTGAATTGCCAAAAGTCAGATTTTTTCTGAAATTGTGACCCCGGGGCTTAGGGATTTTTCAAAAAAATCTTTTTCCGCCGGGTCGGTTGTTGATGGCTGATTTCTTGTCCTGTGATAAAAAGCCTTCTGTTTCGTCCGCCAAAAATTTCAGGGAGGCATGTGCAAGCGTTTGGCACCATTTTTGAGTGAATTGCCAAAAGTCAGATTTTTTCTGAAATTGTGACCCCGGGGCTTAGGGATTTTTTCAAAAAAATCTTTTTCCGCCGGGTAGGTTGTTGATGGCTGATTTCTTGTCCTGTGATAAAAAGCCTTCTGTTTCGACCGCCAAAAATTTCAGGGAGGCATTTGCAAGCGTTTGGCAGCATTTTTTAGTGAATTGCCAAAAGTCAGATTTTTTCTGAAATTGTGACCCCGGGGCTTAGGGATTTTTCAAAAAAATCTTTTTCCGCTGGTTAACTTGTTGAGGGCTGTTTTCTTGTAATGTGATAAAAAAACCTTCTGTTTTCATCACCAAAAATTTCAGGGAGGCATTTGCAAGAGTTTGGCACCATTTTTGAGTGAATTGCCAAAAGTCAGATTTTTTCTGAAATTGTGACCCCGGGGCTTAGGGATTTTTCAAAAAAATCTTTTTCCGCCGGGTAGGTTGTTGATGGCTGATTTCTTGTCCTGTGATAAAAAGCCTTCTGTTTCGACCGCCAAAAATTTCAGGGAGGCATTTACAAGCGTTTGGCAGCATTCTTGAGTGAATTGCCAAAAGTCAGATTTTTTCTGAAATTGTGACCCCGGGGCTTAGGGATTTTTCAAAAAAAACTTTTTCCGCTGGTTAACTTGTTGAGGGCTGTTTTCTTGTCCTGTGATAAAAAGCCTTCTGTTTCGACCGCCAAAAATTTCAGTGAGGCATTTGCAAGCGTCTGGCACCATTTTTGAGTGAATTGCCAAAAGTCAGATTTTTTCTGAAATTGTGACCCCGGGGCTTAGGGATTTTTCAAAAAAATCTTTTTCCGCCGGTTAAGTTGCTGAGGGCTGATTTCTTGTCCTGTGATAAAAAGCCTTCCGTTTCGACAGCCAAAGCTTTCAGGGGATCATTTGCAAGCTTTTGGCACCATTTTTGAGTGAATTGGCAAACGTCAGATTTTTGCTGAAATTGTGACTCTGGGGCTTAGGGATTTTTTCAAAAATATCTTTTTCCGCCGGTTAACTTTCTGAGGGCTGATTTCTTGTCCTGTGATAAAAAGCCTTCGGTTTCGACCGCCAAAAATTTCAGGGAGGCATTTGCAAGCGTTTGGCAGCATTCTTGAGTGAATTGCCAAAAGTCAGATTTTTTCTGAAATTGTGACCCCGGGGCTTAGGGATTTTTCAAAAAAAACTTTTTCCGCTGGTTAACTTGTTGAGGGCTGTTTTCTTGTCCTGTGATAAAAAGCCTTCTGTTTCGACCGCCAAAAATTTCAGGGGGGCATTTGCAAGAGTTTGGCACCATTTTTGAGTGAATTGCCAAAAGTCAGATTTTTGCTGAAATTGTGACCCCGGGGCTTAGGGATTTTTCAAAAAAATCTTTTTCCGCCGGGTAGGTTGTTGATGGCTGATTTCTTGTCCTGTGATAAAAAGCCTTCTGTTTCGACCGCCAAAAATTTCAGGGAGGCATTTGCAAGCGTTTGGCACCATTTTTGAGTGAATTGCCAAAAGTCAGATTTTTTCTGAAATTGTGACCCCGGGGCTTAGGGATTTTTCAAAAAAATCTTTTTCCGCCGGGTAGGTTGTTGATGGCTGATTTCTTGTCCTGTGATAAAAAGCCTTCTGTTTCGACCGCCAAAAATTTCAGGGAGGCATTTGCAAGCGTTTGGCAGCATTCTTGAGTGAATTGCCAAAAGTCAGATTTTTTCTGAAATTGTGACCCCGGGGCTTAGGGATTTTTCAAAAAAAACTTTTTCCGCTGGTTAACTTGTTGAGGGCTGTTTTCTTGTAATGTGATAAAAAGCCTTCTGTTTCGACCGCCAAAAATTTCAGTGAGGCATTTGCAAGCGTCTTGCACCATTTTTTAGTGAATTGCCAAAAGTCAGATTTTTTCTGAAATTGTGACCCCGGGGCTTAGGGATTTTTCAAAAAAATCTTTTTCTGCCGGTTTAGTTGCTGAGGGTTGATTTCTTGTCTTGTGATAAAAAGCCTTCTGTTTTGACCGCCAAACATTTCAGGGGATCATTTGCAAGCGTTTGGCACCATTTTTGAGTGAATTGCCAGAAGTCAGATTTTTGCTGAAATTGTGACCCCTGGGCTTAGGGATTTTTCAAAAAAATCTTTTTCCGCCGGGTAGGTTGTTGATGGCTGATTTCTTGTCCTGTGATAAGAAGCCTTATGTTTCCATCGCCAAAGCTTTCAGGGGAGCATTTTCAACCTGTTGGCACCATTTTTGAGTGAATTGCCAAAAGTCAGATTTTTTCTGAAATTGTGACCCCGGGGCTTAGGGATTTTTCAAAAAAATCTTTTTCTGGCGGTTAAGTTGCTGAGGGCTGATTTCTTGTCCAGTGATAAAAAGCCTTCCGTTTCGACATCCAAACATTTCAGGGGAGCATTTGCAAGCGTTTGGCACCAATTCTGAGTGAATTGGCAAACGTCAGATTTTTGCTGAAATTGTGACCCCGGGGCTTAGGGATTTTTTCAAAAATATCTTTTTCCGCCGGTTAACTTTCTGAGGGCTGATTTCTTGTCCTGTGATAAAAAGCCTTCTGTTTCGACCGCCAAAAATTTCAGGGGGGCATTTGCAAGAGTTTGGCACCATTTTTGAGTGAATTGCCAAAAGTCAGATTTTTGCTGAAATTGTGACCCCGGGGCTTAGGGATTTTTCAAAAAAATCTTTTTTCGCCGGGTAGGTTGTTGATGGCTGATTTCTTGTCCTGTGATAAAAAGCCTTCTGTTTCGACCGCCAAAAATTTCAGGGAGGCATTTGCAAGCGTTTGGCACCATTTTTGAGTGAATTGCCAAAAGTCAGATTTTTTCTGAAATTGTGACCCCGGGGCTTAGGGATTTTTCAAAAAAATCTTTTTCCGCTGGTTAACTTGTTGAGGGCTGTTTTCTTGTCCTGTGATAAAAAGCCTTCTGTTTCGACCGCCAAAAATTTCAGGGAGGCATTTGCAAGCGTCTGGCACCATTTTTTAGTGAATTGCGAAAAGTCAGATTTTTTCTGAAATTGTGACCCCGGGGCTTAGGGATTTTTCAAAAAAATCTTTTTCCGCCGGTTAAGTTGCTGAGGGCTGATTTTTTGTCCTGTGATAAAAAGCCTTCTATTTCCATCGCCAAAGCTTTCAGGGGAGCATTTTCAACCTGTTGGCACCATTTTTGAGTGAATTGCCAAAAGTCAGATTTTTGCTGAAATTGTGACCCCGGGGCTTAGGCATTTTACAAAAAAAATCTTTTTCCGCCGGTTAAGTTGCTGAGGGCTGATTTTTTGTCCTGTGATAAAAAGCCTTCTGTTTCCATCGCCAAAGCTTTCAGGGGAGCATTTTCAACCTGTTGGCACCATTTTTGAGTGAATTGCCAAAAGTCAGATTTTTTCTGAAATTGTGACCCCGGGGCTTAGGGATTTTTCAAAAAAATCTTTTTCCGCTGGTTAACTTGTTGAGGGCTGTTTTCTTGTAATGTGATAAAAAAACCTTCTGTTTTCATCAACAAAGTTTTCAGGGGATCATTTGCAAGCGTTTGGCACCATTTTTGAGTGAATTGCCAGAAGTCAGATTTTTGCTGAAATTGTGACCCCTGGGCTTAGGGATTTTTCAAAAAAATCTTTTTCCGCCAG
Source organism: Podarcis gaigeae (assembly GCF_964106915.1). NCBI lineage: Eukaryota > Metazoa > Chordata > Lepidosauria > Squamata > Lacertidae > Podarcis > Podarcis gaigeae. The sequence continues at coordinate 43,333,629 of NC_139689.1, forward strand.
GTAGGTTGTTGATGGCTGATTTCTTGTCCTGTGATAAAAAGCCTTATGTTTCCATCGCCAAAGCTTTCAGGGGAGCATTTTCAACCTGTTGGCACCATTTTTGAGTGAATTGCCAAAAGTCAGATTTTTGCTGAAATTGTGACCCCGGGGCTTAGGGATTTTTCAAAAAAATCTTTTTCTGCCGGTTAAGTTGCTGAGGGCTGATTTCTTGTCCAGTGATAAAAAGCCTTCCGTTTCGACATCCAAACATTTCAGGGGAGCATTTGCAAGCGTTTGGCACCAATTCTGAGTGAATTGGCAAACGTCAGATTTTTGCTGAAATTGTGACTCTGGGGCTTAGGGATTTTTTCAAAAATATCTTTTTCCGCCGGTTAACTTTCTGAGGGCTGATTTCTTGTCCTGTGATAAAAAGCCTTCGGTTTCGACCGCCAAAAATTTCAGGGAGGCATTTGCAAGCGTTTGGCAGCATTCTTGAGTGAATTGCCAAAAGTCAGATTTTTTCTGAAATTGTGACCCCGGGGCTTAGGGATTTTTCAAAAAAAACTTTTTCCGCTGGTTAACTTGTTGAGGGCTGTTTTCTTGTCCTGTGATAAAAAGCCTTCTGTTTCGACCGCCAAAAATTTCAGGGGGGCATTTGCAAGAGTTTGGCACCATTTTTGAGTGAATTGCCAAAAGTCAGATTTTTGCTGAAATTGTGACCCCGGGGCTTAGGGATTTTTCAAAAAAATCTTTTTCCGCCGGGTAGGTTGTTGATGGCTGATTTCTTGTCCTGTGATAAAAAGCCTTCTGTTTCGACCGCCAAAAATTTCAGGGAGGCATTTGCAAGCGTTTGGCACCATTTTTGAGTGAATTGCCAAAAGTCAGATTTTTTCTGAAATTGTGACCCCGGGGCTTAGGGATTTTTCAAAAAAATCTTTTTCCGCCGGGTAGGTTGTTGATGGCTGATTTCTTGTCCTGTGATAAAAAGCCTTCTGTTTCGACCGCCAAAAATTTCAGGGAGGCATTTGCAAGCGTTTGGCAGCATTCTTGAGTGAATTGCCAAAAGTCAGATTTTTTCTGAAATTGTGACCCCGGGGCTTAGGGATTTTTCAAAAAAAACTTTTTCCGCTGGTTAACTTGTTGAGGGCTGTTTTCTTGTAATGTGATAAAAAGCCTTCTGTTTCGACCGCCAAAAATTTCAGTGAGGCATTTGCAAGCGTCTGGCACCATTTTTTAGTGAATTGCCAAAAGTCAGATTTTTTCTGAAATTGTGACCCCGGGGCTTAGGGATTTTTCAAAAAAATCTTTTTCTGCCGGTTTAGTTGCTGAGGGTTGATTTCTTGTCTTGTGATAAAAAGCCTTCTGTTTTGACCGCCAAACATTTCAGGGGATCATTTGCAAGCGTTTGGCACCATTTTTGAGTGAATTGCCAGAAGTCAGATTTTTGCTGAAATTGTGACCCCGGGGCTTAGGGATTTTTCAAAAAAATCTTTTTCCGCCGGGTAGGTTGTTGATGGCTGATTTCTTGTCCTGTGATAAGAAGCCTTATGTTTCCATCGCCAAAGCTTTCAGGGGAGCATTTTCAACCTGTTGGCACCATTTTTGAGTGAATTGCCAAAAGTCAGATTTTTTCTGAAATTGTGACCCCGGGGCTTAGGGATTTTTCAAAAAAATCTTTTTCTGGCGGTTAAGTTGCTGAGGGCTGATTTCTTGTCCAGTGATAAAAAGCCTTCCGTTTCGACATCCAAACATTTCAGGGGAGCATTTGCAAGCGTTTGGCACCAATTCTGAGTGAATTGGCAAACGTCAGATTTTTGCTGAAATTGTGACCCCGGGGCTTAGGGATTTTTTCAAAAATATCTTTTTCCGCCGGTTAACTTTCTGAGGGCTGATTTCTTGTCCTGTGATAAAAAGCCTTCTGTTTCGACCGCCAAAAATTTCAGGGGGGCATTTGCAAGAGTTTGGCACCATTTTTGAGTGAATTGCCAAAAGTCAGATTTTTGCTGAAATTGTGACCCCGGGGCTTAGGGATTTTTCAAAAAAATCTTTTTTCGCCGGGTAGGTTGTTGATGGCTGATTTCTTGTCCTGTGATAAAAAGCCTTCTGTTTCGACCGCCAAAAATTTCAGGGAGGCATTTGCAAGCGTTTGGCACCATTTTTGAGTGAATTGCCAAAAGTCAGATTTTTTCTGAAATTGTGACCCCGGGGCTTAGGGATTTTTCAAAAAAATCTTTTTCCGCTGGTTAACTTGTTGAGGGCTGTTTTCTTGTCCTGTGATAAAAAGCCTTCTGTTTCGACCGCCAAAAATTTCAGGGAGGCATTTGCAAGCGTCTGGCACCATTTTTTAGTGAATTGCGAAAAGTCAGATTTTTTCTGAAATTGTGACCCCGGGGCTTAGGGATTTTTCAAAAAAATCTTTTTCCGCCGGTTAAGTTGCTGAGGGCTGATTTTTTGTCCTGTGATAAAAAGCCTTCTATTTCCATCGCCAAAGCTTTCAGGGGAGCATTTTCAACCTGTTGGCACCATTTTTGAGTGAATTGCCAAAAGTCAGATTTTTGCTGAAATTGTGACCCCGGGGCTTAGGCATTTTACAAAAAAAATCTTTTTCCGCCGGTTAAGTTGCTGAGGGCTGATTTTTTGTCCTGTGATAAAAAGCCTTCTGTTTCCATCGCCAAAGCTTTCAGGGGAGCATTTTCAACCTGTTGGCACCATTTTTGAGTGAATTGCCAAAAGTCAGATTTTTTCTGAAATTGTGACCCCGGGGCTTAGGGATTTTTCAAAAAAATCTTTTTCCGCTGGTTAACTTGTTGAGGGCTGTTTTCTTGTAATGTGATAAAAAAACCTTCTGTTTTCATCAACAAAGTTTTCAGGGGATCATTTGCAAGCGTTTGGCACCATTTTTGAGTGAATTGCCAGAAGTCAGATTTTTGCTGAAATTGTGACCCCTGGGCTTAGGGATTTTTCAAAAAAATCTTTTTCCGCCGGGTAGGTTGTTGATGGCTGATTTCTTGTCCTGTGATAAAAAGCCTTATGTTTCCATCGCCAAAGCTTTCAGGGGAGCATTTTCAACCTGTTGGCACCATTTTTGAGTGAATTGCCAAAAGTCAGATTTTTTCTGAAATTGTGACCCCGGGGCTTAGGGATTTTTCAAAAAAATCTTTTTCTGCCGGTTAAGTTGCTGAGGGCTGATTTCTTGTCCAGTGATAAAAAGCCTTCCGTTTCGACATCCAAACATTTCAGGGGAGCATTTGCAAGCGTTTGGCACCAATTCTGAGTGAATTGGCAAACGTCAGATTTTTGCTGAAATTGTGACCCCGGGGCTTAGGGATTTTTCAAAAAAATCTTTTTCCGCCGGTTAAGTTGCTGAGGGCTGATTTCTTGTCCTGTGATAAAAAGCCTTCTGTTTCCATCGCCAAAGCTTTCAGGGGAGCATTTTCAACCTGTTGGCACCATTTTTGAGTGAATTGCCAAAAGTCAGATTTTTGCTGAAATTGTGACCCCGGGGCTTAGGGATTTTTCAAAAAAATCTTTTTCCGCCGGTTAAGTTGCTGAGGGCTGATTTCTTGTCCTGTGATAAAAAGCCTTCTGTTTCGACAGCCAAACCTTTCAGGGGAGCATTTGCAAGCGTTTGGCACCATTTTTGAGTGAATTGCCAAAAGTCAGATTTTTTCTGAAATTGTGACCCCGGGGCTTAGGGATTTTTCAAAAAAATCTTTTTCCGCCGGTTAAGTTGCTGAGGGCTGATTTCTTGTCCTGTGATAAAAAGCCTTCCGTTTCGACCGCCAAAGCTTTCAGGGGATCATTTGCAAGCTTTTGGCACCATTTTTGAGTGAATTGCCAAAAGTCAGATTTTTTCTGAAATTGTGACCCCGGGGCTTAGGGATTTTTTCAAAAAAATCGTTTTCTGCCGGTTTAGTTGCTGAGGGTTGATTTCTTGTCTTGTGATAAAAAGCCTTCTGTTTTGACCGCCAAACATTTCAGGGGAGCATTTGCAAGCGTTTGTCACCATTTTTGAGTGAATTGCCAAAAGTCAGATTTTTTCTGAAATTGTGACCCCGGGGCTTAGGGATTTTTCAAAAAAATCTTTTTCCGCTGGTTAACTTGTTGAGGGCTGTTTTCTTGTAATGTGATAAAAAAACCTTCTGTTTTCATCAACAAAGTTTTCAGGGGATCATTTGCAAGCGTTTGGCACCATTTTTGAGTGAATTGCCAAAAGTCAGATTTTTTCTGAAATTGTGACCCCGGGGCTTAGGGATTTTTCAAAAAAATCTTTTTCCGCCGGGTAGGTTGTTGATGGCTGATTTCTTGTCCTGTGATAAAAAGCCTTCTGTTTCGACCGCCAAAAATTTCAGGGAGGCATTTGCAAGCGTTTGGCACCATTTTTGAGTGAATTGCCAAAAGTCAGATTTTTTCTGAAATTGTGACCCCGGGGCTTAGGGATTTTTCAAAAAAATCTTTTTCCGTCGGGTAGGTTGTTGATGGCTGATTTCTTGTCCTGTGATAAAAAGCCTTATGTTTCCATCGCCAAAGCTTTCAGGGGAGCATTTTCAACCTGTTGGCACCATTTTTGAGTGAATTGCCAAAAGTCAGATTTTTTCTGAAATTGTGACCCCGGGGCTTAGGGATTTTTCAAAAAAATCTTTTTCTGCCGGTTAAGTTGCTGAGGGCTGATTTCTTGTCCTGTGATAAAAAGCCTTCCGTTTCGACATCCAAACATTTCAGGGGAGCATTTGCAAGCGTTTGGCACCAATTCTGAGTGAATTGGCAAACGTCAGATTTTTGCTGAAATTGTGACCCCGGGGCTTAGGGATTTTTTCAAAAATATCTTTTTCCACCGGTTAACTTTCTGAGGGCTGATTTCTTGTCCTGTGATAAAAAGCCTTCTGTTTCGACCGCCAAAAATTTCAGTGAGGCATTTGCAAGAGTTTGGCACCATTTTTGAGTGAATTGCCAAAAGTCAGATTTTTGCTGAAATTGTGACCCCGGGGCTTAGGGATTTTTCAAAAAAATCTTTTTCCGCCGGGTAGGTTGTTGATGGCTGATTTCTTGTCCTGTGATAAAAAGCCTTCTGTTTCGACCGCCAAAAATTTCAGGGAGGCATTTGCAAGCGTTTGGCACCATTTTTGAGTGAATTGCCAAAAGTCAGATTTTTTTCTGAAATTGTGACCCCGGGGCTTAGGGATTTTTCAAAAAAATCTTTTTCCGCTGGTTAACTTGTTGAGGGCTGTTTTCTTGTCCTGTGATAAAAAGCCTTCTGTTTCGACCGCCAAAAATTTCAGGGAGGCATTTGCAAGCGTCTGGCACCATTTTTGAGTGAATTGCCAAAAGTCAGATTTTTTCTGAAATTGTGACCCCGGGGCTTAGGGATTTTTCAAAAAAATCTTTTTCCGCCGGTTAAGTTGCTGAGGGCTGATTTCTTGTCCTGTGATAAAAAGCCTTCTGTTTCCATCGCCAAAGCTTTCAGGGGAGCATTTTCAACCTGTTGGCACCATTTTTGAGTGAATTGCCAAAAGTCAGATTTTTGCTGAAATTGTGACCCCGGGGCTTAGGGATTTTTCAAAAAAATCTTTTTCCGCCGGTTAAGTTGCTGAGGGCTGATTTCTTGTCCTGTGATAAAAAGCCTTCTGTTTCGACAGCCAAACCTTTCAGGGGAGCATTTGCAAGCGTTTGGCACCATTTTTGAGTGAATTGCCAAAAGTCAGATTTTTTCTGAAATTGTGACCCCGGGGCTTAGGGATTTTTCAAAAAAATCTTTTTCCGCCGGTTAAGTTGCTGAGGGCTGATTTCTTGTCCTGTGATAAAAAGCCTTCCGTTTCGACCGCCAAAGCTTTCAGGGGATCATTTGCAAGCTTTTGGCACCATTTTTGAGTGAATTGCCAAAAGTCAGATTTTTTCTGAAATTGTGACCCCGGGGTTTGGGATTTTTTCAAAAAAATCGTTTTCTGCCGGTTTAGTTGCTGAGGGTTGATTTCTTGTCTTGTGATAAAAAGCCTTCTGTTTTGACCGCCAAACATTTCAGGGGAGCATTTGCAAGCGTTTGGCACCATTTTTGAGTGAATTGCCAAAAGTCAGATTTTTTCTGAAATTGTGACCCCGGGGCTTAGGGATTTTTCAAAAAAATCTTTTTCCGCTGGTTAACTTGTTGAGGGCTGTTTTCTTGTAATGTGATAAAAAAACCTTCTGTTTTCATCAACAAAGTTTTCAGGGGATCATTTGCAAGCGTTTGGCACCATTTTTGAGTGAATTGCCAAAAGTCAGATTTTTTCTGAAATTGTGACCCCGGGGCTTAGGGATTTTTCAAAAAAATCTTTTTCCGCCGGGTAGGTTGTTGATGGCTGATTTCTTGTCCTGTGATAAAAAGCCTTCTGTTTCGACCGCCAAAAATTTCAGGGAGGCATTTGCAAGCGTTTGGCACCATTTTTGAGTGAATTGCCAAAAGTCAGATTTTTTCTGAAATTGTGACCCCGGGGCTTAGGGATTTTTCAAAAAAATCTTTTTCTGCCGGTTAAGTTGCTGAGGGCTGATTTCTTGTCCAGTGATAAAAAGTCTTCCGTTTCGACATCCAAACATTTCAGGGGGGCATTTGCAAGCGTTTGGCACCATTTTTGAGTGAATTGCCAAAAGTCAGATTTTTTTCTGAAATTGTGACCCCGGGGCTTAGGGATTTTTCAAAAAAATCTTTTTCCGCTGGTTAACTTGTTGAGGGCTGTTTTCTTGTCCTGTGATAAAAAGCCTTCTGTTTCGACCGCCAAAAATTTCAGGGAGGCATTTGCAAGCGTCTGGCACCATTTTTGAGTGAATTGCCAAAAGTCAGATTTTTTCTGAAATTGTGACCCCGGGGCTTAGGGATTTTTCAAAAAAATCTTTTTCCGCCGGTTAAGTTGCTGAGGGCTGATTTCTTGTCCTGTGATAAAAAGCCTTCTGTTTCCATCGCCAAAGCTTTCAGGGGAGCATTTTCAACCTGTTGGCACCATTTTTGAGTGAATTGCCAAAAGTCAGATTTTTGCTGAAATTGTGACCCCGGGGGTTAGGCATTTTTCAAAAAAATCTTTTTCCGCCGGTTAAGTTGCTGAGGGCTGATTTCTTGTCCTGTGATAAAAAGCCTTCTGTTTCGACAGCCAAACCTTTCAGGGGAGCATTTGCAAGCGTTTGGCACCATTTTTGAGTGAATTGCCAAAAGTCAGATTTTTTCTGAAATTGTGACCCCGGGGCTTAGGGATTTTTCAAAAAAATCTTTTTCCGCCGGTTAAGTTGCTGAGGGCTGATTTCTTGTCCTGTGATAAAAAGCCTTCCGTTTCGACCGCCAAAGCTTTCAGGGGATCATTTGCAAGCTTTTGGCACCATTTTTGAGTGAATTGCCAAAAGTCAGATTTTTTCTGAAATTGTGACCCCGGGGCTTAGGGATTTTTTCAAAAAAATCGTTTTCTGCCGGTTTAGTTGCTGAGGGTTGATTTCTTGTCTTGTGATAAAAAGCCTTCTGTTTTGACCGCCAAACATTTCAGGGGAGCATTTGCAAGCGTTTGGCACCATTTTTGAGTGAATTGCCAAAAGTCAGATTTTTTCTGAAATTGTGACCCCGGGGCTTAGGGATTTTTCAAAAAAATCTTTTTCCGCTGGTTAACTTGTTGAGGGCTGTTTTCTTGTAATGTGATAAAAAAACCTTCTGTTTTCATCACCAAAGTTTTCAGGGGATCATTTGAAAGCGTTTGGCACCATTTTTGAGTGAATTGCCAGAAGTCAGATTTTTTCTGAAATTGTGACCCCGGGGCTTAGGGATTTTTTCAAAAAAATCTTTTTCTGCCGGTTTAGTTGCTGAGGGTTGATTTCTTGTCTTGTGATAAAAAGCCTTCTGTTTTGACCGCCAAACATTTCAGGGGAGCATTTGCAAGCGTTTGGCACCATTTTTGAGTGAATTGCCAAAAGTCAGATTTTTTCTGAAATTGTGACCCCGGGGCTTAGGGATTTTTCAAAAAAATCTTTTTCCGCTGGTTAACTTGTTGAGGGCTGTTTTCTTGTAATGTGATAAAAAAACCTTCTGTTTTCATCAACAAAGTTTTCAGGGGATCATTTGCAAGCGTTTGGCACCATTTTTGAGTGAATTGCCAGAAGTCAGATTTTTTCTGAAATTGTGACCCCGGGGCTTAGGGATTTTTCAAAAAAATCTTTTTCCGCCGGGTAGGTTGTTGATGGCTGATTTCTTGTCCTGTGATAAAAAGCCTTCCGTTTCGACCGCCAAAGCTTTCAGGGGATCATTTGCAAGCTTTTGGCACCATTTTTGAGTGAATTGCCAAAAGTCAGATTTTTTCTGAAATTGTGACCCCGGGGCTTAGGGATTTTTCAAAAAAATCTTTTTCTGCCGGTTTAGTGGCTGAGGGTTGATTTCTTGTCTTGTGATAAAAAGCCTTCTGTTTCGAACGCCAAACATTTCAGGGGAGCATTTGCAAGCGTTTGGCACCATTTTTGAGTGAATTGCCAAAAGTCAGATTTTTTCTGAAATTGTGACCCCGGGGCTTAGGGATTTTTCAAAAAAATCTTTTTCCGCCGGTTAAGTTGCTGAGGGCTGATTTCTTGTCCTGTGATAAAAAGCCTTCTGTTTCGACAGCCAAACCTTTCAGGGGAGCATTTGCAAGCGTTTGGCACCATTTTTGAGTGAATTGCCAAAAGTCAGATTTTTTCTGAAATTGTGACCCCGGGGCTTAGGGATTTTTCAAAAAAATCTTTTTCCGCCGGTTAAGTTGCTGAGGGCTGATTTCTTGTCCTGTGATAAAAAGCCTTCCGTTTCGACCGCCAAAGCTTTCAGGGGATCATTTGCAAGCTTTTGGCACCATTTTTGAGTGAATTGCCAAAAGTCAGATTTTTTCTGAAATTGTGACCCCGGGGCTTAGGGATTTTTTCAAAAAAATCGTTTTCTGCCGGTTTAGTTGCTGAGGGTTGATTTCTTGTCTTGTGATAAAAAGCCTTCTGTTTTGACCGCCAAACATTTCAGGGGAGCATTTGCAAGCGTTTGGCACCATTTTTGAGTGAATTGCCAAAAGTCAGATTTTTTCTGAAATTGTGACCCCGGGGCTTAGGGATTTTTCAAAAAAATCTTTTTCCGCCGGGTAGGTTGTTGATGGCTGATTTCTTGTCCTGTGATAAAAAGCCTTCTGTTTCGACCGCCAAAAATTTCAGGGAGGCATTTGCAAGCGTTTGGCACCATTTTTGAGTGAATTGCCAGAAGTCAGATTTTTTCTGAAATTGTGACCCCGGGGCTTAGGGATTTTTCAAAAAAATCTTTTTCCGCTGGTTAACTTGTTGAGGGCTGTTTTCTTGTAATGTGATAAAAAAACCTTCTGTTTTCATCAACAAAGTTTTCAGGGGATCATTTGCAAGCGTTTGGCACCATTTTTGAGTGAATTGCCAAAAGTCAGATTTTTTCTGAAATTGTGACCCCGGGGCTTAGGGATTTTTCAAAAAAATCTTTTTCCGCCGGGTAGGTTGTTGATGGCTGATTTCTTGTCCTGTGATAAAAAGCCTTCTGTTTCGACCGCCAAAAATTTCAGGGAGGCATTTGCAAGCGTTTGGCACCATTTTTGAGTGAATTGCCAAAAGTCAGATTTTTTCTGAAATTGTGACCCCGTGGCTTTGGGATTTTTCAAAAAAATCTTTTTCCGCTGGTTAACTTGTTGAGGGCTGTTTTCTTGTAATGTGATAAAAAAACCTTCTGTTTTCATCAACAAAGTTTTCAGGGGATCATTTGCAAGCGTTTGGCACCATTTTTGAGTGAATTGCCAGAAGTCAGATTTTTTCTGAAATTGTGACCCCGGGGCTTAGGGATTTTTCAAAAAAATCTTTTTCCGCCGGGTAGGTTGTTGATGGCTGATTTCTTGTCCTGTGATAAAAAGCCTTCCGTTTCGACCGCCAAAGCTTTCAGGGGATCATTTGCAAGCTTTTGGCACCATTTTTGAGTGAATTGCCAAAAGTCAGATTTTTTCTGAAATTGTGACCCCGGGGCTTAGGGATTTTTTCAAAAAAATCGTTTTCTGCCGGTTTAGTTGCTGAGGGTTGATTTCTTGTCTTGTGATAAAAAGCCTTCTGTTTTGACCGCCAAACATTTCAGGGGAGCATTTGCAAGCGTTTGGCACCATTTTTGAGTGAATTGCCAAAAGTCAGATTTTTTCTGAAATTGTGACCCCGGGGCTTAGGGATTTTTCAAAAAAATCTTTTTCCGCCGGTTAAGTTGCTGAGGGCTGATTTCTTGTCCTGTGATAAAAAGCCTTCTGTTTCGACAGCCAAACCTTTCAGGGGAGCATTTGCAAGCGTTTGGCACCATTTTTGAGTGAATTGCCAAAAGTCAGATTTTTTCTGAAATTGTGACCCCGGGGCTTAGGGATTTTTCAAAAAAATCTTTTTCCGCCGGTTAAGTTGCTGAGGGCTGATTTCTTGTCCTGTGATAAAAAGCCTTCCGTTTCGACCGCCAAAGCTTTCAGGGGATCATTTGCAAGCTTTTGGCACCATTTTTGAGTGAATTGCCAAAAGTCAGATTTTTTCTGAAATTGTGACCCCGGGGCTTAGGGATTTTTTCAAAAAAATCGTTTTCTGCCGGTTTAGTTGCTGAGGGTTGATTTCTTGTCTTGTGATAAAAAGCCTTCTGTTTTGACCGCCAAACATTTCAGGGGAGCATTTGCAAGCGTTTGGCACCATTTTTGAGTGAATTGCCAAAAGTCAGATTTTTTCTGAAATTGTGACCCCGGGGCTTAGGGATTTTTCAAAAAAATCTTTTTCCGCCGGGTAGGTTGTTGATGGCTGATTTCTTGTCCTGTGATAAAAAGCCTTCTGTTTCGACCGCCAAAAATTTCAGGGAGGCATTTGCAAGCGTTTGGCACCATTTTTGAGTGAATTGCCAGAAGTCAGATTTTTTCTGAAATTGTGACCCCGGGGCTTAGGGATTTTTCAAAAAAATCTTTTTCCGCTGGTTAACTTGTTGAGGGCTGTTTTCTTGTAATGTGATAAAAAAACCTTCTGTTTTCATCAACAAAGTTTTCAGGGGATCATTTGCAAGCGTTTGGCACCATTTTTGAGTGAATTGCCAAAAGTCAGATTTTTTCTGAAATTGTGACCCCGGGGCTTAGGGATTTTTCAAAAAAATCTTTTTCCGCCGGGTAGGTTGTTGATGGCTGATTTCTTGTCCTGTGATAAAAAGCCTTCTGTTTCGACCGCCAAAAATTTCAGGGAGGCATTTGCAAGCGTTTGGCACCATTTTTGAGTGAATTGCCAAAAGTCAGATTTTTTCTGAAATTGTGACCCCGTGGCTTTGGGATTTTTCAAAAAAATCTTTTTCCGCTGGTTAACTTGTTGAGGGCTGTTTTCTTGTAATGTGATAAAAAAACCTTCTGTTTTCATCAACAAAGTTTTCAGGGGATCATTTGCAAGCGTTTGGCACCATTTTTGAGTGAATTGCCAGAAGTCAGATTTTTTCTGAAATTGTGACCCCGGGGCTTAGGGATTTTTCAAAAAAATCTTTTTCCGCCGGGTAGGTTGTTGATGGCTGATTTCTTGTCCTGTGATAAAAAGCCTTCCGTTTCGACCGCCAAAGCTTTCAGGGGATCATTTGCAAGCTTTTGGCACCATTTTTGAGTGAATTGCCAAAAGTCAGATTTTTTCTGAAATTGTGACCCCGGGGCTTAGGGATTTTTTCAAAAAAATCGTTTTCTGCCGGTTTAGTTGCTGAGGGTTGATTTCTTGTCTTGTGATAAAAAGCCTTCTGTTTTGACCGCCAAACATTTCAGGGGAGCATTTGCAAGCGTTTGGCACCATTTTTGAGTGAATTGCCAAAAGTCAGATTTTTTCTGAAATTGTGACCCCGGGGCTTAGGGATTTTTCAAAAAAATCTTTTTCCGCCGGTTAAGTTGCTGAGGGCTGATTTCTTGTCCTGTGATAAAAAGCCTTCTGTTTCGACAGCCAAACCTTTCAGGGGAGCATTTGCAAGCGTTTGGCACCATTTTTGAGTGAATTGCCAAAAGTCAGATTTTTTCTGAAATTGTGACCCCGGGGCTTAGGGATTTTTCAAAAAAATCTTTTTCCGCCGGTTAAGTTGCTGAGGGCTGATTTCTTGTCCTGTGATAAAAAGCCTTCCGTTTCGACCGCCAAAGCTTTCAGGGGATCATTTGCAAGCTTTTGGCACCATTTTTGAGTGAATTGCCAAAAGTCAGATTTTTTCTGAAATTGTGACCCCGGGGCTTAGGGATTTTTTCAAAAAAATCGTTTTCTGCCGGTTTAGTTGCTGAGGGTTGATTTCTTGTCTTGTGATAAAAAGCCTTCTGTTTTGACCGCCAAACATTTCAGGGGAGCATTTGCAAGCGTTTGGCACCATTTTTGAGTGAATTGCCAAAAGTCAGATTTTTTCTGAAATTGTGACCCCGGGGCTTAGGGATTTTTCAAAAAAATCTTTTTCCGCTGGTTAACTTGTTGAGGGCTGTTTTCTTGTAATGTGATAAAAAAACCTTCTGTTTTCATCACCAAAGTTTTCAGGGGATCATTTGCAAGCGTTTGGCACCATTTTTGAGTGAATTGCCAGAAGTCAGATTTTTTCTGAAATTGTGACCCCGGGGCTTAGGGATTTTTCAAAAAAATCTTTTTCCGCTGGTTAACTTGTTGAGGGCTGTTTTCTTGTAATGTGATAAAAAAACCTTCTGTTTTCATCAACAAAGTTTTCAGGGGATCATTTGCAAGCGTTTGGCACCATTTTTGAGTGAATTGCCAAAAGTCAGATTTTTTCTGAAATTGTGACCCCGGGGCTTAGGGATTTTTCAAAAAAATCTTTTTCCGCCGGGTAGGTTGTTGATGGCTGATTTCTTGTCCTGTGATAAAAAGCCTTCTGTTTCGACCGCCAAAAATTTCAGGGAGGCATTTGCAAGCGTTTGGCACCATTTTTGAGTGAATTGCCAAAAGTCAGATTTTTTCTGAAATTGTGACCCCGTGGCTTTGGGATTTTTCAAAAAAATCTTTTTCCGCTGGTTAACTTGTTGAGGGCTGTTTTCTTGTAATGTGATAAAAAAACCTTCTGTTTTCATCAACAAAGTTTTCAGGGGATCATTTGCAAGCGTTTGGCACCATTTTTGAGTGAATTGCCAGAAGTCAGATTTTTTCTGAAATTGTGACCCCGGGGCTTAGGGATTTTTCAAAAAAATCTTTTTCCGCCGGGTAGGTTGTTGATGGCTGATTTCTTGTCCTGTGATAAAAAGCCTTCCGTTTCGACCGCCAAAGCTTTCAGGGGATCATTTGCAAGCTTTTGGCACCATTTTTGAGTGAATTGCCAAAAGTCAGATTTTTTCTGAAATTGTGACCCCGGGGCTTAGGGATTTTTTCAAAAAAATCGTTTTCTGCCGGTTTAGTTGCTGAGGGTTGATTTCTTGTCTTGTGATAAAAAGCCTTCTGTTTTGACCGCCAAACATTTCAGGGGAGCATTTGCAAGCGTTTGGCACCATTTTTGAGTGAATTGCCAAAAGTCAGATTTTTTCTGAAATTGTGACCCCGGGGCTTAGGGATTTTTCAAAAAAATCTTTTTCCGCCGGTTAAGTTGCTGAGGGCTGATTTCTTGTCCTGTGATAAAAAGCCTTCTGTTTCGACAGCCAAACCTTTCAGGGGAGCATTTGCAAGCGTTTGGCACCATTTTTGAGTGAATTGCCAAAAGTCAGATTTTTTCTGAAATTGTGACCCCGGGGCTTAGGGATTTTTCAAAAAAATCTTTTTCCGCCGGTTAAGTTGCTGAGGGCTGATTTCTTGTCCTGTGATAAAAAGCCTTCCGTTTCGACCGCCAAAGCTTTCAGGGGATCATTTGCAAGCTTTTGGCACCATTTTTGAGTGAATTGCCAAAAGTCAGATTTTTTCTGAAATTGTGACCCCGGGGCTTAGGGATTTTTTCAAAAAAATCGTTTTCTGCCGGTTTAGTTGCTGAGGGTTGATTTCTTGTCTTGTGATAAAAAGCCTTCTGTTTTGACCGCCAAACATTTCAGGGGAGCATTTGCAAGCGTTTGGCACCATTTTTGAGTGAATTGCCAAAAGTCAGATTTTTTCTGAAATTGTGACCCCGGGGCTTAGGGATTTTTCAAAAAAATCTTTTTCCGCTGGTTAACTTGTTGAGGGCTGTTTTCTTGTAATGTGATAAAAAAACCTTCTGTTTTCATCACCAAAGTTTTCAGGGGATCATTTGCAAGCGTTTGGCACCATTTTTGAGTGAATTGCCAGAAGTCAGATTTTTTCTGAAATTGTGACCCCGGGGCTTAGGGATTTTTCAAAAAAATCTTTTTCCGCTGGTTAACTTGTTGAGGGCTGTTTTCTTGTAATGTGATAAAAAAACCTTCTGTTTTCATCAACAAAGTTTTCAGGGGATCATTTGCAAGCGTTTGGCACCATTTTTGAGTGAATTGCCAAAAGTCAGATTTTTTCTGAAATTGTGACCCCGGGGCTTAGGCATTTTTCAAAAAAATCTTTTTCCGCCGGGTAGGTTGTTGATGGCTGATTTCTTGTCCTGTGATAAAAAGCCTTCTGTTTCGACCGCCAAAAATTTCAGGGAGGCATTTGCAAGCGTTTGGCACCATTTTTGAGTGAATTGCCAAAAGTCAGATTTTTTCTGAAATTGTGACCCCGGGACTTAGGGATTTTTCAAAAAAATCTTTTTCTGCCGGTTAAGTTGCTGAGGGCTGATTTCTTGTCCAGTGATAAAAAGTCTTCCGTTTCGACATCCAAACATTTCAGGGGGGCATTTGCAAGCGTTTGGCACCATTTTTGAGTGAATTGCCAAAAGTCAGATTTTTTTCTGAAATTGTGACCCCGGGGCTTAGGGATTTTTCAAGAAAATCTTTTTCCGCTGGTTAACTTGTTGAGGGCTGTTTTCTTGTCCTGTGATAAAAAGCCTTCTGTTTCGAACGCCAAAAATTTCAGGGAGGCATTTGCAAGGGTCTGGCACCATTTTTGAATGAATTGCCAAAAGTCAGATTTTTTCTGAAATTGTGACCCCGGGGCTTAGGGATTTTTCAAAAAAATCTTTTTCCGCCGGTTAAGTTGCTGAGGGCTGATTTCTTGTCCTGTGATAAAAAGCCTTCTGTTTCCATCGCCAAAGCTTTCAGGGGAGCATTTTCAACCTGTTGGCACCATTTTTGAGTGAATTGCCAAAAGTCAGATTTTTGCTGAAATTGTGACCCCGGGGCTTAGGCATTTTTCAAAAAAAGCTTTTTCCGCCGGTTAAGTTGCTGAGGGCTGATTTCTTGTCCTGTGATAAAAAGCCTTCTGTTTCGACAGCCAAAGCTTTCAGGGGAGCATTTTCAACCTGTTGGCACCATTTTTGAGTGAATTGCCAAAAGTCAGATTTTTGCTGAAATTGTGACCCCGGGGCTTAGGGATTTTTCAAAAAAATCTTTTTCCGCCGGTTAAGTTGCTGAGGGCTGATTTCTTGTCCTGTGATAAAAAGCCTTCCGTTTCGACCGCCAAAGCTTTCATGGGATCATTTGCAAGCTTTTGGCACCATTTTTGAGTGAATTGCCAAAAGTCAGATTTTTTCTGAAATTGTGACCCCGGGGCTTAGGGATTTTTTCAAAAAAATCTTTTTCTGCCGGTTTAGTTGCTGAGGGTTGATTTCTTGTCTTGTGATAAAAAGCCTTCTGTTTTGACCGCCAAACATTTCAGGGGAGCATTTGCAAGCGTTTGGCACCATTTTTGAGTGAATTGCCAAAAGTCAGATTTTTTCTGAAATTGTGACCCCGGGGCTTAGGGATTTTTCAAAAAAATCTTTTTCCGCTGGTTAACTTGTTGAGGGCTGTTTTCTTGTAATGTGATAAAAAAACCTTCTGTTTTCATCACCAAAGTTTTCAGGGGATCATTTGCAAGCGTTTGGCACCATTTTTGAGTGAATTGCCAGAAGTCAGATTTTTTCTGAAATTGTGACCCCGGGGCTTAGGGATTTTTTCAAAAAAATCTTTTTCTGCCGGTTTAGTTGCTGAGGGTTGATTTCTTGTCTTGTGATAAAAAGCCTTCTGTTTTGACCGCCAAACATTTCAGGGGAGCATTTGCAAGCGTTTGGCACCATTTTTGAGTGAATTGCCAAAAGTCAGATTTTTTCTGAAATTGTGACCCCGGGGCTTAGGGATTTTTCAAAAAAATCTTTTTCCGCTGGTTAACTTGTTGAGGGCTGTTTTCTTGTAATGTGATAAAAAAACCTTCTGTTTTCATCAACAAAGTTTTCAGGGGATCATTTGCAAGCGTTTGGCACCATTTTTGAGTGAATTGCCAAAAGTCAGATTTTTTCTGAAATTGTGACCCCGGGGCTTAGGGATTTTTCAAAAAAATCTTTTTCCGCCGGGTAGGTTGTTGATGGCTGATTTCTTGTCCTGTGATAAAAAGCCTTCTGTTTCGACCGCCAAAAATTTCAGGGAGGCATTTGCAAGCGTTTGGCACCATTTTTGAGTGAATTGCCAAAAGTCAGATTTTTTCTGAAATTGTGACCCCGGGGCTTAGGGATTTTTCAAAAAAATCTTTTTCCGCCGGGTAGGTTGTTGATGGCTGATTTCTTGTCCTGTGATAAAAAGCCTTATGTTTCCATCGCCAAAGCTTTCAGGGGAGCATTTTCAACCTGTTGGCACCATTTTTGAGTGAATTGCCAAAAGTCAGATTTTTTCTGAAATTGTGACCCCGGGGCTTAGGGATTTTTCAAAAAAATCTTTTTCTGCCGGTTAAGTTGCTGAGGGCTGATTTCTTGTCCAGTGATAAAAAGCCTTCCGTTTCGACATCCAAACATTTCAGGGGAGCATTTGCAAGCGTTTGGCACCAATTCTGAGTGAATTGGCAAACGTCAGATTTTTGCTGAAATTGTGACCCCGGGGCTTAGGGATTTTTTCAAAAATATCTTTTTCCGCCGGTTAACTTTCTGAGGGCTGATTTCTTGTCCTGTGATAAAAAGCCTTCTGTTTCGACCGCCAAAAATTTCAGGGGGGCATTTGCAAGAGTTTGGCACCATTTTTGAGTGAATTGCCAAAAGTCAGATTTTTTCTGAAATTGTGACCCCGGGGCTTAGGGATTTTTCAAAAAAATCTTTTTCCGCCGGGTAGGTTGTTGATGGCTGATTTCTTGTCCTGTGATAAAAAGCCTTCTGTTTCGACCGCCAAAAATTTCAGGGAGGCATTTGCAAGCGTTTGGCACCATTTTTGAGTGAATTGCCAAAAGTCAGATTTTTTCTGAAATTGTGACCCCGGGGCTTAGGGATTTTTCAAAAAAATCTTTTTCCGCTGGTTAACTTGTTGAGGGCTGTTTTCTTATCCTGTGATAAAAAGCCTTCTGTTTCGACCGCCAAAAATTTCAGGGAGGCATTTGCAAGCGTCTGGCACCATTTTTTAGTGAATTGCCAAAAGTCAGATTTTTTCTGAAATTGTGACCCCGGGGCTTAGGGATTTTTCAAAAAAATCTTTTTCCGCCGGTTAAGTTGCTGAGGGCTGATTTCTTGTCCTGTGATAAAAAGCCTTCCGTTTCGACCGCCAAAGCTTTCAGGGGATCATTTGCAAGCTTTTGGCACCATTTTTGAGTGAATTGCCAAAAGTCAGATTTTTTCTGAAATTGTGACCCCGGGGCTTAGGGATTTTTTCAAAAAAATCTTTTTCTGCCGGTTTAGTTGCTGAGGGTTGATTTCTTGTCTTGTGATAAAAAGCCTTCTGTTTTGACCGCCAAACATTTCAGGGGATCATTTGCAAGCTTTTGGCACCATTTTTGAGTGAATTGCCAAAAGTCAGATTTTTTCTGAAATTGTGACCCCGGGGCTTAGGGATTTTTTCAAAAAAATCTTTTTCTGCCGGTTTAGTTGCTGAGGGTTGATTTCTTGTCTTGTGATAAAAAGCCTTCTGTTTTGACCGCCAAACATTTCAGGGGAGCATTTGCAAGCGTTTGGCACCATTTTTGAGTGAATTACCAAAAGTCAGATTTTTTCTGAAATTGTGACCCCGGGGCTTAGGCATTTTTCAAAAAAATCTTTTTCCGCCGGGTAGGTTGTTGATGGCTGATTTCTTGTCCTGTGATAAAAAGCCTTCTGTTTCGACCGCCAAAAATTTCAGGGAGGCATTTGCAAGCGTTTGGCACCATTTTTGAGTGAATTGCCAAAAGTTAGATTTTTTCTGAAATTGTGACCCCGGGGCTTAGGGATTTTTTCAAAAAAATCTTTTTCTGCCGGTTTAGTTGCTGAGGGTTGATTTCTTGTCTTGTGATAAAAAGCCTTCTGTTTTGACCGCCAAACATTTCAGGGGAGCATTTGCAAGCGTTTGGCACCATTTTTGAGTGAATTGCCAAAAGTCAGATTTTTTCTGAAATTGTGACCCCGGGGCTTAGGGATTTTTCAAAAAAATATTTTTCCGCTGGTTAACTTGTTGAGGGCTGTTTTCTTGTAATGTGATAAAAAAACCTTCTGTTTTCATCACCAAAGTTTTCAGGGGATCATTTGCAAGCGTTTGGCACCATTTTTGAGTGAATTGCCAGAAGTCAGATTTTTTCTGAAATTGTGACCCCGGGGCTTAGGGATTTTTCAAAAAAATCTTTTTCCGCTGGTTAACTTGTTGAGGGCTGTTTTCTTGTAATGTGATAAAAAAAACCTTCTGTTTTCATCACCAAAGTTTTCAGGGGATCATTTGCAAGCGTTTGGCACCATTTTTGAGTGAATTGCCAAAAGTCAGATTTTTTCTGAAATTGTGACCCCAGGGCTTAGGGATTTTTCAAAAAAATCTTTTTCCGCCGGGTAGGTTGTTGATGGCTGATTTCTTGTCCTGTGATAAAAAGCCTTCTGTTTCGACCGCCAAAAATTTCAGGGAGGCATTTGCAAGCGTTTGGCACCATTTTTGAGTGAATTGCCAAAAGTCAGATTTTTTCTGAAATTGTGACCCCGGGGCTTAGGGATTTTTCAAAAAAATCTTTTTCTGCCGGTTAAGTTGCTGAGGGCTCATTTCTTGTCCAGTGATAAAAAGTCTTCCGTTTCGACATCCAAACATTTCAGGGGGGCATTTGCAAGCGTTTGGCACCATTTTTGAGTGAATTGCCAAAAGTCAGATTTTTTCTGAAATTGTGACCCCGGGGCTTAGGGATTTTTTCAAAAATATCTTTTTCCACCGGTTAACTTTCTGAGGGCTGATTTCTTGTCCTGTGATAAAAAGCCTTCTGTTTTGACCGCCAAAAATTTCAGGGGGGCATTTGCAAGAGTTTGGCACCATTTTTGAGTGAATTGCCAAAAGTCAGATTTTTGCTGAAATTGTGACCCCGGGGCTTAGGCATTTTTCAAAAAAATCTTTTTCCGCCGGTTAAGTTGCTGAGGGCTGATTTCTTGTCCTGTGATAAAAAGCCTTCTGTTTCGACCGCCAAAGCTTTCAGGGGATCATTTGCAAGAGTTTGGCACCATTTTTGAGTGAATTGCCAAAAGTCAGATTTTTTCTGAAATTGTGACCCTGGGGCTTAGGGATTTTTTCAAAAAAATCTTTTTCTGCCGGTTTAGTTGCTGAGGGTTGATTTCTTGTCTTGTGATAAAAAGCCTTCTGTTTTGACCGCCAAACATTTCAGGGGAGCATTTGCAAGCGTTTGGCACCATTTTTGAGTGAATTGCCAAAAGTCAGATTTTTTCTGAAATTGTGACCCCGGGGCTTAGGGATTTTTCAAAAAAATCTTTTTCCGCTGGTTAACTTGTTGAGGGCTGTTTTCTTGTAATGTGATAAAAAAACCTTCTGTTTTCATCACCAAAGTTTTCAGGGGATCATTTGCAAGCGTTTGGCACCATTTTTGAGTGAATTGCCAGAAGTCAGATTTTTTCTGAAATTGTGACCCCGGGGCTTAGGGATTTTTTCAAAAAAATCTTTTTCTGCCGGTTTAGTTGCTGAGGGTTGATTTCTTGTCTTGTGATAAAAAGCCTTCTGTTTTGACCGCCAAACATTTCAGGGGAGCATTTGCAAGCGTTTGGCACCATTTTTGAGTGAATTGCCAAAAGTCAGATTTTTTCTGAAATTGTGACCCCGGGGCTTAGGGATTTTTCAAAAAAATCTTTTTCCGCTGGTTAACTTGTTGAGGGCTGTTTTCTTGTAATGTGATAAAAAAACCTTCTGTTTTCATCAACAAAGTTTTCAGGGGATCATTTGCAAGCGTTTGGCACCATTTTTGAGTGAATTGCCAAAAGTCAGATTTTTTCTGAAATTGTGACCCCGGGGCTTAGGGATTTTTCAAAAAAATCTTTTTCCGCCGGGTAGGTTGTTGATGGCTGATTTCTTGTCCTGTGATAAAAAGCCTTCTGTTTCGACCGCCAAAAATTTCAGGGAGGCATTTGCAAGCGTTTGGCACCATTTTTGAGTGAATTGCCAAAAGTCAGATTTTTTCTGAAATTGTGACCCCGGGGCTTAGGGATTTTTCAAAAAAATCTTTTTCCGCCGGGTAGGTTGTTGAGGGCTGATTTCTTGTCCTGTGATAAAAAGCCTTCTGTTTCCATCGCCAAAGCTTTCAGGGAAGCATTTTCAACCTGTTGGCACCATTTTTGAGTGAATTGCCAAAAGTCAGATTTTTGCTGAAATTGTGACCCCGGGGCTTAGGCATTTTTCAAAAAAATCTTTTTCCGCCGGTTAAGTTGCTGAGGGCTGATTTCTTGTCCTGTGATAAAAAGCCTTCTGTTTCGACAGCCAAACCTTTCAGGGGAGCATTTGCAAGCGTTTGGCACCATTTTTGAGTGAATTGCCAAAAGTCAGATTTTTTCTGAAATTGTGACCCCGGGGCTTAGGGATTTTTTCAAAAAAATCTTTTTCTGCCGGTTTAGTTGCTGAGGGTTGATTTCTTGTCTTGTGATAAAAAGCCTTCTGTTTTGACCGCCAAACATTTCAGGGGAGCATTTGCAAGCGTTTGGCACCATTTTTGAGTGAATTGCCAAAAGTCAGATTTTTTCTGAAATTGTGACCCCGGGGCTTAGGGATTTTTCAAAAAAATCTTTTTCCGCTGGTTAACTTGTTGAGGGCTGTTTTCTTGTAATGTGATAAAAAAAACCTTCTGTTTTCATCACCAAATTTTTCAGGGGATCATTTGCAAGCGTTTGGCACCATTTTTGAGTGAATTGCCAGAAGTCAGATTTTTTCTGAAATTGTGACCCCGGGGCTTAGGGATTTTTTCAAAAAAATCTTTTTCTGCCGGTTTAGTTGCTGAGGGTTGATTTCTTGTCTTGTGATAAAAAGCCTTCTGTTTTGACCGCCAAACATTTCAGGGGAGCATTTGCAAGCGTTTGGCACCATTTTTGAGTGAATTGCCAAAAGTCAGATTTTTTCTGAAATTGTGACCCCGGGGCTTAGGGATTTTTCAAAAAAATCTTTTTCCGCTGGTTAACTTGTTGAGGGCTGTTTTCTTGTAATGTGATAAAAAAACCTTCTGTTTTCATCAACAAAGTTTTCAGGGGATCATTTGCAAGCGTTTGGCACCATTTTTGAGTGAATTGCCAAAAGTCAGATTTTTTCTGAAATTGTGACCCCGGGGCTTAGGGATTTTTCAAAAAAATCTTTTTCCGCCGGGTAGGTTGTTGATGGCTGATTTCTTGTCCTGTGATAAAAAGCCTTCTGTTTCGACCGCCAAAAATTTCAGGGAGGCATTTGCAAGCGTTTGGCACCATTTTTGAGTGAATTGCCAAAAGTCAGATTTTTTCTGAAATTGTGACCCCGGGGCTTAGGGATTTTTCAAAAAAATCTTTTTCCGCCGGGTAGGTTGTTGATGGCTGATTTCTTGTCCTGTGATAAAAAGCCTTATGTTTCCATCGCCAAAGCTTTCAGGGGAGCATTTTCACCCTGTTGGCACCATTTTTGAGTGAATTGCCAAAAGTCAGATTTTTTCTGAAATTGTGACCCCGGGGCTTAGGGATTTTTCAAAAAAATCTTTTTCCGCCGGGTAGGTTGTTGATGGCTGATTTCTTGTCCTGTGATAAAAAGCCTTCTGTTTCGACCGCCAAAAATTTCAGGGAGGCATTTGCAAGCGTTTGGCACCATTTTTGAGTGAATTGCCAAAAGTCAGATTTTTTCTGAAATTGTGACCCCGGGGCTTAGGGATTTTTCAAAAAAATCTTTTTCCGCCGGGTAGGTTGTTGAGGGCTGATTTCTTGTCCTGTGATAAAAAGCCTTCTGTTTCCATCGCCAAAGCTTTCAGGGAAGCATTTTCAACCTGTTGGCACCATTTTTGAGTGAATTGCCAAAAGTCAGATTTTTGCTGAAATTGTGACCCCGGGGCTTAGGCATTTTTCAAAAAAATCTTTTTCCGCCGGTTAAGTTGCTGAGGGCTGATTTCTTGTCCTGTGATAAAAAGCCTTCTGTTTCGACAGCCAAACCTTTCAGGGGAGCATTTGCAAGCGTTTGGCACCATTTTTGAGTGAATTGCCAAAAGTCAGATTTTTTCTGAAATTGTGACCCCGGGGCTTAGGGATTTTTTCAAAAAAATCTTTTTCTGCCGGTTTAGTTGCTGAGGGTTGATTTCTTGTCTTGTGATAAAAAGCCTTCTGTTTTGACCGCCAAACATTTCAGGGGAGCATTTGCAAGCGTTTGGCACCATTTTTGAGTGAATTGCCAAAAGTCAGATTTTTTCTGAAATTGTGACCCCGGGGCTTAGGGATTTTTCAAAAAAATCTTTTTCCGCTGGTTAACTTGTTGAGGGCTGTTTTCTTGTAATGTGATAAAAAAAACCTTCTGTTTTCATCACCAAATTTTTCAGGGGATCATTTGCAAGCGTTTGGCACCATTTTTGAGTGAATTGCCAGAAGTCAGATTTTTTCTGAAATTGTGACCCCGGGGCTTAGGGATTTTTTCAAAAAAATCTTTTTCTGCCGGTTTAGTTGCTGAGGGTTGATTTCTTGTCTTGTGATAAAAAGCCTTCTGTTTTGACCGCCAAACATTTCAGGGGAGCATTTGCAAGCGTTTGGCACCATTTTTGAGTGAATTGCCAAAAGTCAGATTTTTTCTGAAATTGTGACCCCGGGGCTTAGGGATTTTTCAAAAAAATCTTTTTCCGCTGGTTAACTTGTTGAGGGCTGTTTTCTTGTAATGTGATAAAAAAACCTTCTGTTTTCATCAACAAAGTTTTCAGGGGATCATTTGCAAGCGTTTGGCACCATTTTTGAGTGAATTGCCAAAAGTCAGATTTTTTCTGAAATTGTGACCCCGGGGCTTAGGGATTTTTCAAAAAAATCTTTTTCCGCCGGGTAGGTTGTTGATGGCTGATTTCTTGTCCTGTGATAAAAAGCCTTCTGTTTCGACCGCCAAAAATTTCAGGGAGGCATTTGCAAGCGTTTGGCACCATTTTTGAGTGAATTGCCAAAAGTCAGATTTTTTCTGAAATTGTGACCCCGGGGCTTAGGGATTTTTCAAAAAAATCTTTTTCCGCCGGGTAGGTTGTTGATGGCTGATTTCTTGTCCTGTGATAAAAAGCCTTATGTTTCCATCGCCAAAGCTTTCAGGGGAGCATTTTCACCCTGTTGGCACCATTTTTGAGTGAATTGCCAAAAGTCAGATTTTTTCTGAAATTGTGACCCCGGGGCTTAGGGATTTTTTCAAAAAAATCTTTTTCTGCCGGTTTAGTTGCTGAGGGTTGATTTCTTGTCTTGTGATAAAAAGCCTTCTGTTTTGACCGCCAAACATTTCAGGGGAGCATTTGCAAGCGTTTGGCACCATTTTTGAGTGAATTGCCAAAAGTCAGATTTTTTCTGAAATTGTGACCCCGGGGCTTAGGGATTTTTCAAAAAAATCTTTTTCCGCTGGTTAACTTGTTGAGGGCTGTTTTCTTGTAATGTGATAAAAAAACCTTCTGTTTTCATCAACAAAGTTTTCAGGGGATCATTTGCAAGCGTTTGGCACCATTTTTGAGTGAATTGCCAAAAGTCAGATTTTTTCTGAAATTGTGACCCCGGGGCTTAGGGATTTTTCAAAAAAATCTTTTTCCGCCGGGTAGGTTGTTGATGGCTGATTTCTTGTCCTGTGATAAAAAGCCTTCCGTTTCGACCGCCAAAGCTTTCAGGGGATCATTTGCAAGCTTTTGGCACCATTTTTGAGTGAATTGCCAAAAGTCAGATTTTTTCTGAAATTGTGACCCCGGGGCTTAGGGATTTTTTCAAAAAAATCGTTTTCTGCCGGTTTAGTTGCTGAGGGTTGATTTCTTGTCTTGTGATAAAAAGCCTTCTGTTTTGACCGCCAAACATTTCAGGGGAGCATTTGCAAGCGTTTGGCACCATTTTTGAGTGAATTGCCAAAAGTCAGATTTTTTCTGAAATTGTGACCCCGGGGCTTAGGGATTTTTCAAAAAAATCTTTTTCCGCTGGTTAACTTGTTGAGGGCTGTTTTCTTGTAATGTGATAAAAAAACCTTCTGTTTTCATCACCAAAGTTTTCAGGGGATCATTTGCAAGCGTTTGGCACCATTTTTGAGTGAATTGCCAGAAGTCAGATTTTTTCTGAAATTGTGACCCCGGGGCTTAGGGATTTTTTCAAAAAAATCTTTTTCTGCCGGTTTAGTTGCTGAGGGTTGATTTCTTGTCTTGTGATAAAAAGCCTTCTGTTTTGACCGCCAAACATTTCAGGGGAGCATTTGCAAGCGTTTGGCACCATTTTTGAGTGAATTGCCAAAAGTCAGATTTTTTCTGAAATTGTGACCCCGGGGCTTAGGGATTTTTCAAAAAAATCTTTTTCCGCTGGTTAACTTGTTGAGGGCTGTTTTCTTGTAATGTGATAAAAAAACCTTCTGTTTTCATCAACAAAGTTTTCAGGGGATCATTTGCAAGCGTTTGGCACCATTTTTGAGTGAATTGCCAAAAGTCAGATTTTTTCTGAAATTGTGACCCCGGGGCTTAGGGATTTTTCAAAAAAATCTTTTTCCGCCGGGTAGGTTGTTGATGGCTCATTTCTTGTCCTGTAATAAAAAGCCTTCTGTTTCGACCGCCAAAAATTTCAGGGAGGCATTTGCAAGCGTTTGGCACCATTTTTGAGTGAATTGCCAAAAGTCAGATTTTTTCTGAAATTGTGACCCCGGGGCTTAGGGATTTTTCAAAAAAATCTTTTTCCGCCGGGTAGGTTGTTGAGGGCTGATTTCTTGTCCTGTGATAAAAAGCCTTCTGTTTCCATCGCCAAAGCTTTCAGGGGAGCATTTTCAACCTGTTGGCACCATTTTTGAGTGAATTGCCAAAAGTCAGATTTTTGCTGAAATTGTGACCCCGGGGCTTAGGCATTTTTCAAAAAAATCTTTTTCCGCCGGCTAAGTTGCTGAGGGCTGATTTCTTGTCCTGTGATAAAAAGCCTTCTGTTTCGACAGCCAAACCTTTCAGGGGAGCATTTGGAAGCGTTTGGCACCATTTTTGAGTGAATTGCCAAAAGTCAGATTTTTTCTGAAATTGTGACCCCGGGGCTTAGGGATTTTTCAAAAAAATCTTTTTCCGCCGGTTAAGTTGCTGAGGGCTGATTTCTTGTCCTGTGATAAAAAGCCTTCCGTTTCGACCGCCAAAGCTTTCAGGGGATCATTTGCAAGCTTTTGGCACCATTTTTGAGTGAATTGCCAAAAGTCAGATTTTTTCTGAAATTGTGACCCCGGGGCTTAGGGATTTTTTCAAAAAAATCTTTTTCTGCCGGTTTAGTTGCTGAGGGTTGATTTCTTGTCTTGTGATAAAAAGCCTTCTGTTTTGACCGCCAAACATTTCAGGGGAGCATTTGCAAGTGTTTGGCACCATTTTTGAGTGAATTGCCAAAAGTCAGATTTTTTTCTGAAATTGTGACCCCGGGGCTTAGGGATTTTTCAAAAAAATCTTTTTCCGCTGGTTAACTTGTTGAGGGCTGTTTTCTTGTAATGTGATAAAAAAACCTTCTGTTTTCATCACCAAAGTTTTCAGGGGATCATTTGCAAGCATTTGGCACCATTTTTGAGTGAATTGCCAGAAGTCAGATTTTTTCTGAAATTGTGACCCCGGGGCTTAGGGATTTTTTCAAAAAAATCTTTTTCTGCCGGTTTAGTTGCTGAGGGTTGATTTCTTTTCTTGTGATAAAAAGCCTTCTGTTTTGACCGCCAAACATTTCAGGGGAGCATTTGCAAGCGTTTGGCACCATTTTTGAGTGAATTGCCAAAAGTCAGATTTTTTCTGAAATTGTGACCCCGGGGCTTAGGGATTTTTCAAAAAAATCTTTTTCCGCTGGTTAACTTGTTGAGGGCTGTTTTCTTGTAATGTGATAAAAAAACCTTCTGTTTTCATCAACAAAGTTTTCAGGGGATCATTTGCAAGCGTCTGGCACCATTTTTAAGTGAATTGCCAAAAGTCAGATTTTTTCTGAAATTGTGACCCCGGGGCTTAGGGATTTTTCAAAAAAATCTTTTTCCGCCGGTTAAGTTGCTGAGGGCTGATTTCTTGTCCTGTGATAAAAAGCCTTCTGTTTCCATCGCCAAAGCTTTCAGGGGAGCATTTTCAACCTGTTGGCACCATTTTTGAGTGAATTGCCAAAAGTCAGATTTTTGCTGAAATTGTGACCCCGGGGCTTAGGCATTTTTCAAAAAAATCTTTTTCCGCCGGTTAAGTTGCTGAGGGCTGATTTCTTGTCCTGTGATAAAAAGCCTTCTGTTTCGACAGCCAAACCTTTCAGGGGAGCATTTGCAAGCGTTTGGCACCATTTTTGAGTGAATTGCCAAAAGTCAGATTTTTTCTGAAATTGTGACCCCGGGGCTTAGGGATTTTTCAAAAAAATCTTTTTCCACTGGTTAAGTTGCTGAGGGCTGATTTCTTGTCCTGTGATAAAAAGCCTTCTGTTTCGACAGCCAAAGCTTTCAGGGGAGCATTTGCAAGCTTTTGGCACCATTTTTGAGTGAATTGCCAGAAGTCAGATTTTTTCTGAAATTGTGACCCCGGGGCTTAGGGATTTTTCAAAAAAATCTTTTTCCGCTGGTTAACTTGTTGAGGGCTGTTTTCTTGTAATGTGATAAAAAAACCTTCTGTTTTCATCACCAAAGTTTTCAGGGGATCAATTGCAAGCGTTTGGCACCATTTTTGAGTGAATTGCCAGAAGTCAGATTTTTTCTGAAATTGTGACCCCGGGGCTTAGGGATTTTTCAAAAAAATCTTTTTCCGCCGGTTAAGTTGCTGAGGGCTGATTTCTTGTCCTGTGATAAAAAGCCTTCTGTTTCCATCGCCAAAGCTTTCAGGGGAGCATTTTCAACCTGTTGGCACCATTTTTGAGTGAATTGCCAAAAGTCAGATTTTTGCTGAAATTGTGACCCCGGGGCTTAGGCATTTTTCAAAAAAATCTTTTTCCGCCGGTTAAGTTGCTGAGGGCTGATTTCTTGTCCTGTGATAAAAAGCCTTCTGTTTCGACAGCCAAACCTTTCAGGGGAGCATTTGCAAGCGTTTGGCACCATTTTTGAGTGAATTGCCAAAAGTCAGATTTTTTCTGAAATTGTGACCCCGGGGCTTAGGGATTTTTCAAAAAAATCTTTTTCCACTGGTTAAGTTGCTGAGGGCTGATTTCTTGTCCTGTGATAAAAAGCCTTCTGTTTCGACAGCCAAAGCTTTCAGGGGAGCATTTGCAAGCTTTTGGCACCATTTTTGAGTGAATTGCCAGAAGTCAGATTTTTTCTGAAATTGTGACCCCGGGGCTTAGGGATTTTTCAAAAAAATCTTTTTCCGCTGGTTAACTTGTTGAGGGCTGTTTTCTTGTAATGTGATAAAAAAACCTTCTGTTTTCATCACCAAAGTTTTCAGGGGATCATTTGCAAGCGTTTGGCACCATTTTTGAGTGAATTGCCAGAAGTCAGATTTTTTCTGAAATTGTGACCCCGGGGCTTAGGGATTTTTCAAAAAAATCTTTTTCCGCCGGGTAGGTTGTTGAGGGCTGATTTCTTGTCCTGTGATAAAAAGCCTTCTGTTTCGACCGCCAAAAATTTCAGGGAGGCATTTGCAAGCGTTTGGCACCATTTTTGAGTGAATTGCCAAAAGTCAGATTTTTTCTGAAATTGTGACCCCGGGGCTTAGGGATTTTTCAAAAAAATCTTTTTCCACTGGTTAAGTTGCTGAGGGCTGATTTCTTGTCCTGTGATAAAAAGCCTTCCGTTTCGACAGCCAAAGCTTTCAGGGGAGCATTTGCAAGCTTTTGGCACCATTTTTGAGTGAATTGCCAAAAGTCAGATTTTTTCTGAAATTGTGACCCCGGGGCTTAGGGATTTTTTCAAAAAAATCTTTTTCTGCCGGTTTAGTTGCTGAGGGTTGATTTCTTGTCTTGTGATAAAAAGCCTTCTGTTTTGACCGCCAAACATTTCAGGGGAGCATTTGCAAGCGTTTGGCACCATTTTTGAGTGAATTGCCAAAAGTCAGATTTTTTCTGAAATTGTGACCCCGGGGCTTAGGGATTTTTCAAAAAAATCTTTTTCCGCTGGTTAACTTGTTGAGGGCTGTTTTCTTGTAATGTGATAAAAAAACCTTCTGTTTTCATCAACAAAGTTTTCAGGGGATCATTTGCAAGCGTTTGGCACCATTTTTGAGTGAATTGCCAAAAGTCAGATTTTTTCTGAAATTGTGACCCCGGGGCTTAGGGATTTTTCAAAAAAATCTTTTTCCGCCGGGTAGGTTGTTGATGGCTGATTTCTTGTCCTGTGATAAAAAGCCTTCTGTTTCGACCGCCAAAAATTTCAGGGAGGCATTTGCAAGCGTTTGGCACCATTTTTGAGTGAATTGCCAAAAGTCAGATTTTTTCTGAAATTGTGACCCCGGGGCTTAGGGATTTTTCAAAAAAATCTTTTTCCGCCGGGTAGGTTGTTGATGGCTGATTTCTTGTCCTGTGATAAAAAGCCTTATGTTTCCATCGCCAAAGCTTTCAGGGGAGCATTTTCAACCTGTTGGCACCATTTTTGAGTGAATTGCCAAAAGTCAGATTTTTTCTGAAATTGTGACCCCGGGGCTTAGGGATTTTTCAAAAAAATCTTTTTCTGCCGGTTTAGTTGCTGAGGGCTGATTTCTTGTCCAGTGATAAAAAGCCTTCCGTTTCGACATCCAAACATTTCAGGGGAGCATTTGCAAGCGTTTGGCACCAATTCTGAGTGAATTGGCAAACGTCAGATTTTTGCTGAAATTGTGACCCCGGGGCTTAGGGATTTTTTCAAAAATATCTTTTTCCACCGGTTAACTTTCTGAGGGCTGATTTCTTGTCCTGTGATAAAAAGCCTTCTGTTTCGACCGCCAAAAATTTCAGGGGGGCATTTGCAAGAGTTTGGCACCAATTTTGAGTGAATTGCCAAAAGTCAGATTTTTGCTGAAATTGTGACCCCGGGGCTTAGGGATTTTTCAAAAAAATCTTTTTCCGCCGGGTAGGTTGTTGATGGCTGATTTCTTGTCCTGTGATAAAAAGCCTTCTGTTTCGACCGCCAAAAATTTCAGGGAGGCATTTGCAAGCGTTTGGCACCATTTTTGAGTGAATTGCCAAAAGTCAGATTTTTGCTGAAATTGTGACCCCGGGGCTTAGGGATTTTTCAAAAAAATCTTTTTCCGCCGGTTAAGTTGCTGAGGGCTGATTTCTTGTCCTGTGATAAAAAGCCTTCCGTTTCGACCGCCAAAGCTTTCAGGGGATCATTTGCAAGCTTTTGGCACCATTTTTGAGTGAATTGCCAAAAGTCAGATTTTTTCTGAAATTGTGACCCCGGGGCTTAGGGATTTTTTCAAAAAAATCTTTTTCTGCCGGTTTAGTTGCTGAGGGTTGATTTCTTGTCTTGTGATAAAAAGCCTTCTGTTTTGACCGCCAAACATTTCAGGGGAGCATTTGCAAGCGTTTGGCACCATTTTTGAGTGAATTGCCAAAAGTCAGATTTTTTCTGAAATTGTGACCCCGGGGCTTAGGGATTTTTCAAAAAAATCTTTTTCCGCTGGTTAACTTGTTGAGGGCTGTTTTCTTGTAATGTGATAAAAAAACCTTCTGTTTTCATCAACAAAGTTTTCAGGGGATCATTTGCAAGCGTCTGGCACCATTTTTGAGTGAATTGCCAAAAGTCAGATTTTTTCTGAAATTGTGACCCCGGGGCTTAGGGATTTTTCAAAAAAATCTTTTTCCGCCGGTTAAGTTGCTGAGGGCTGATTTCTTGTCCTGTGATAAAAAGCCTTCTGTTTCCATCGCCAAAGCTTTCAGGGGAGCATTTTCAACCTGTTGGCACCATTTTTGAGTGAATTGCCAAAAGTCAGATTTTTGCTGAAATTGTGACCCCGGGGCTTAGGCATTTTTCAAAAAAATCTTTTTCCGCCGGTTAAGTTGCTGAGGGCTGATTTCTTGTCCTGTGATAAAAAGCCTTCTGTTTCGACAGCCAAACCTTTCAGGGGAGCATTTGCAAGCGTTTGGCACCATTTTTGAGTGAATTGCCAAAAGTCAGATTTTTTCTGAAATTGTGACCCCGGGGCTTAGGGATTTTTCAAAAAAATCTTTTTCCACTGGTTAAGTTGCTGAGGGCTGATTTCTTGTCCTGTGATAAAAAGCCTTCTGTTTCGACAGCCAAAGCTTTCAGGGGAGCATTTGCAAGCTTTTGGCACCATTTTTGAGTGAATTGCCAGAAGTCAGATTTTTTCTGAAATTGTGACCCCGGGGCTTAGGGATTTTTCAAAAAAATCTTTTTCCGCTGGTTAACTTGTTGAGGGCTGTTTTCTTGTAATGTGATAAAAAAACCTTCTGTTTTCATCACCAAAGTTTTCAGGGGATCATTTGCAAGCGTTTGGCACCATTTTTGAGTGAATTGCCAGAAGTCAGATTTTTTCTGAAATTGTGACCCCGGGGCTTAGGGATTTTTCAAAAAAATCTTTTTCCGCCGGGTAGGTTGTTGATGGCTGATTTCTTGTCCTGTGATAAAAAGCCTTCTGTTTCGACCGCCAAAAATTTCAGGGAGGCATTTGCAAGCGTTTGGCACCATTTTTGAGTGAATTGCCAAAAGTCAGATTTTTTCTGAAATTGTGACCCCGGGGCTTAGGGATTTTTCAAAAAAATCTTTTTCCACTGGTTAAGTTGCTGAGGGCTGATTTCTTGTCCTGTGATAAAAAGCCTTCCGTTTCGACAGCCAAAGCTTTCAGGGGAGCATTTGCAAGCTTTTGGCACCATTTTTGAGTGAATTGCCAAAAGTCAGATTTTTTCTGAAATTGTGACCCCGGGGCTTAGGGATTTTTCAAAAAAATCTTTTTCTGCCGGTTTAGTTGCTGAGGGCTGATTTCTTGTCCAGTGATAAAAAGCCTTCCGTTTCGACATCCAAACATTTCAGGGGAGCATTTGCAAGCGTTTGGCACCAATTCTGAGTGAATTGGCAAACGTCAGATTTTTGCTGAAATTGTGACCCCGGGGCTTAGGGATTTTTTCAAAAATATCTTTTTCCACCGGTTAACTTTCTGAGGGCTGATTTCTTGTCCTGTGATAAAAAGCCTTCTGTTTCGACCGCCAAAAATTTCAGGGGGGCATTTGCAAGAGTTTGGCACCATTTTTGAGTGAATTGCCAAAAGTCAGATTTTTGCTGAAATTGTGACCCCAGGGCTTAGGGATTTTTTCAAAAAAATCTTTTTCTGCCGGTTTAGTTGCTGAGGGTTGATTTCTTGTCTTGTGATAAAAAGCCTTCTGTTTTGACCGCCAAACATTTCAGGGGAGCATTTGCAAGCGTTTGGCACCATTTTTGAGTGAATTGCCAAAAGTCAGATTTTTTCTGAAATTGTGACCCCGGGGCTTAGGGATTTTTCAAAAAAATCTTTTTCCGCTGGTTAACTTGTTGAGGGCTGTTTTCTTGTAATGTGATAAAAAAACCTTCTGTTTTCATCAACAAAGTTTTCAGGGGATCATTTGCAAGCGTTTGGCACCATTTTTGAGTGAATTGCCAAAAGTCAGATTTTTTCTGAAATTGTGACCCCGGGGCTTAGGGATTTTTCAAAAAAATCTTTTTCCGCCGGGTAGGTTGTTGATGGCTGATTTCTTGTCCTGTGATAAAAAGCCTTCTGTTTCGACCGCCAAAAATTTCAGGGAGGCATTTGCAAGCGTTTGGCACCATTTTTGAGTGAATTGCCAAAAGTCAGATTTTTTCTGAAATTGTGACCCCGGGGCTTAGGGATTTTTCAAAAAAATCTTTTTCCGCCGGGTAGGTTGTTGATGGCTGATTTCTTGTCCTGTGATAAAAAGCCTTATGTTTCCATCGCCAAAGCTTTCAGGGGAGCATTTTCAACCTGTTGGCACCATTTTTGAGTGAATTGCCAAAAGTCAGATTTTTTCTGAAATTGTGACCCCGGGGCTTAGGGATTTTTCAAAAAAATCTTTTTCTGCCGGTTTAGTTGCTGAGGGCTGATTTCTTGTCCAGTGATAAAAAGCCTTCCGTTTCGACATCCAAACATTTCAGGGGAGCATTTGCAAGCGTTTGGCACCAATTCTGAGTGAATTGGCAAACGTCAGATTTTTGCTGAAATTGTGACCCCGGGGCTTAGGGATTTTTTCAAAAATATCTTTTTCCACCGGTTAACTTTCTGAGGGCTGATTTCTTGTCCTGTGATAAAAAGCCTTCTGTTTCGACCGCCAAAAATTTCAGGGGGGCATTTGCAAGAGTTTGGCACCAATTTTGAGTGAATTGCCAAAAGTCAGATTTTTGCTGAAATTGTGACCCCGGGGCTTAGGGATTTTTCAAAAAAATCTTTTTCCGCCGGGTAGGTTGTTGATGGCTGATTTCTTGTCCTGTGATAAAAAGCCTTCTGTTTCGACCGCCAAAAATTTCAGGGAGGCATTTGCAAGCGTTTGGCACCATTTTTGAGTGAATTGCCAAAAGTCAGATTTTTTCTGAAATTGTGACCCCGGGGCTTAGGCATTTTTCAAAAAAATCTTTTTCCGCCGGTTAAGTTGCTGAGGGCTGATTTCTTGTCCTGTGATAAAAAGCCTTCTGTTTCGACAGCCAAACCTTTCAGGGGAGCATTTGCAAGCGTTTGGCACCATTTTTGAGTGAATTGCCAAAAGTCAGATTTTTTCTGAAATTGTGACCCCGGGGCTTAGGGATTTTTCAAAAAAATCTTTTTCCGCCGGTTAAGTTGCTGAGGGCTGATTTCTTGTCCTGTGATAAAAAGCCTTCCGTTTCGACCGCCAAAGCTTTCAGGGGATCATTTGCAAGCTTTTGGCACCATTTTTGAGTGAATTGCCAAAAGTCAGATTTTTTCTGAAATTGTGACCCCGGGGCTTAGGGATTTTTTCAAAAAAATCTTTTTCTGCCGGTTTAGTTGCTGAGGGTTGATTTCTTGTCTTGTGATAAAAAGCCTTCTGTTTTGACCGCCAAACATTTCAGGGGAGCATTTGCAAGCGTTTGGCACCATTTTTGAGTGAATTGCCAAAAGTCAGATTTTTTCTGAAATTGTGACCCCGGGGCTTAGGGATTTTTCAAAAAAATCTTTTTCCGCTGGTTAACTTGTTGAGGGCTGTTTTCTTGTAATGTGATAAAAAAACCTTCTGTTTTCATCACCAAAGTTTTCAGGGGATCATTTGCAAGCGTTTGGCACCATTTTTGAGTGAATTGCCAGAAGTCAGATTTTTTCTGAAATTGTGACCCCGGGGCTTAGGGATTTTTTCAAAAAAATCTTTCTCTGCCGGTTTAGTTGCTGAGGGTTGATTTCTTGTCTTGTGATAAAAAGCCTTCTGTTTTGACCGCCAAACATTTCAGGGGAGCATTTGCAAGCGTTTGGCACCATTTTTGAGTGAATTGCCAAAAGTCAGATTTTTTCTGAAATTGTGACCCCGGGGCTTAGGGATTTTTCAAAAAAATCTTTTTCCGCTGGTTAACTTGTTGAGGGCTGTTTTCTTGTAATGTGATAAAAAAACCTTCTGTTTTCATCAACAAAGTTTTCAGGGGATCATTTGCAAGCGTTTGGCACCATTTTTGAGTGAATTGCCAAAAGTCAGATTTTTTCTGAAATTGTGACCCCGGGGCTTAGGGATTTTTCAAAAAAATCTTTTTCCGCCGGGTAGGTTGTTGATGGCTGATTTCTTGTCCTGTGATAAAAAGCCTTCTGTTTCGACCGCCAAAAATTTCAGGGAGGCATTTGCAAGCGTTTGGCACCATTTTTGAGTGAATTGCCAAAAGTCAGATTTTTTCTGAAATTGTGACCCCGGGGCTTAGGGATTTTTCAAAAAAATCTTTTTCCGCCGGGTAGGTTGTTGAGGGCTGATTTCTTGTCCTGTGATAAAAAGCCTTCTGTTTCCATCGCCAAAGCTTTCAGGGGAGCATTTTCAACCTGTTGGCACCATTTTTGAGTGAATTGCCAAAAGTCAGATTTTTGCTGAAATTGTGACCCCGGGGCTTAGGCATTTTTCAAAAAAATCTTTTTCCGCCGGTTAAGTTGCTGAGGGCTGATTTCTTGTCCTGTGATAAAAAGCCTTCTGTTTCGACAGCCAAACCTTTCAGGGGAGCATTTGCAAGCATTTGGCACCATTTTTGAGTGAATTGCCAAAAGTCAGATTTTTTCTGAAATTGTGACCCCGGGGCTTAGGGATTTTTCAAAAAAATCTTTTTCCGCCGGTTAAGTTGCTGAGGGCTGATTTCTTGTCCTGTGATAAAAAGCCTTCCGTTTCGACCGCCAAAGCTTTCAGGGGATCATTTGCAAGCTTTTGGCACCATTTTTGAGTGAATTGCCAAAAGTCAGATTTTTTCTGAAATTGTGACCCCGGGGCTTAGGGATTTTTTCAAAAAAATCTTTTTCTGCCGGTTTAGTTGCTGAGGGTTGATTTCTTGTCTTGTGATAAAAAGCCTTCTGTTTTGACCGCCAAACATTTCAGGGGAGCATTTGCAAGCGTTTGGCACCATTTTTGAGTGAATTGCCAAAAGTCAGATTTTTTCTGAAATTGTGACCCCGGGGCTTAGGGATTTTTCAAAAAAATCTTTTTCCGCTGGTTAACTTGTTGAGGGCTGTTTTCTTGTAATGTGATAAAAAAACCTTCTGTTTTCATCACCAAAGTTTTCAGGGGATCATTTGCAAGCGTTTGGCACCATTTTTGAGTGAATTGCCAGAAGTCAGATTTTTTCTGAAATTGTGACCCCGGGGCTTAGGGATTTTTTCAAAAAAATCTTTTTCTGCCGGTTTAGTTGCTGAGGGTTGATTTCTTGTCTTGTGAT
The DNA here is from genome assembly GCF_964106915.1 of Podarcis gaigeae. NCBI lineage: Eukaryota > Metazoa > Chordata > Lepidosauria > Squamata > Lacertidae > Podarcis > Podarcis gaigeae. Next base: position 43,368,716 of record NC_139689.1, read on the forward strand.
AAAAAGCCTTCTGTTTTGACCGCCAAACATTTCAGGGGAGCATTTGCAAGCGTTTGGCACCATTTTTGAGTGAATTGCCAAAAGTCAGATTTTTTCTGAAATTGTGACCCCGGGGCTTAGGGATTTTTCAAAAAAATCTTTTTCCGCTGGTTAACTTGTTGAGGGCTGTTTTCTTGTAATGTGATAAAAAAACCTTCTGTTTTCATCAACAAAGTTTTCAGGGGATCATTTGCAAGCGTTTGGCACCATTTTTGAGTGAATTGCCAAAAGTCAGATTTTTTCTGAAATTGTGACCCCGGGGCTTAGGGATTTTTCAAAAAAATCTTTTTCCGCCGGGTAGGTTGTTGATGGCTGATTTCTTGTCCTGTGATAAAAAGCCTTCTGTTTCGACCGCCAAAAATTTCAGGGAGGCATTTGCAAGAGTTTGGCACCATTTTTGAGTGAATTGCCAAAAGTCAGATTTTTCTGAAACTGTGACCCCGGGGCTTAGGGATTTTTCAAAAAAATCTTTTTCCGCCGGGTAGGTTGTTGATGGCTGATTTCTTGTCCTGTGATAAAAAGCCTTCTGTTTCGACCGCCAAAAATTTCAGGGAGGCATTTGCAAGCGTTTGGCACCATTTTTGAGTGAATTGCCAAAAGTCAGATTTTTTTCTGAAATTGTGACCCCGGGGCTTAGGGATTTTTCAAAAAAATCTTTTTCCGCTGGTTAACTTGTTGAGGGCTGTTTTCTTGTCCTGTGATAAAAAGCCTTCTGTTTCGACCGCCAAAAATTTCAGGGAGGCATTTGCAAGCGTTTGGCAGCATTCTTGAGTGAATTGCCAAAAGTCAGATTTTTTCTGAAATTGTGACCCCGGGGCTTAGGGATTTTTCAAAAAAAACTTTTTCCGCTGGTTAACTTGTTGAGGGCTGTTTTCTTGTCCTGTGATAAAAAGCCTTCTGTTTCGACCGCCAAAAATTTCAGGGGGGCATTGGCAAGAGTTTGGCACCATTTTTGAGTGAATTGCCAAAAGTCAGATTTTTGCTGAAATTGTGACCCCGGGGCTTAGGGATTTTTCAAAAAAATCTTTTTCCGCCGGGTAGGTTGTTGATGGCTGATTTCTTGTCCTGTGATAAAAAGCCTTCTGTTTCGACCGCCAAAAATTTCAGGGAGGCATTTGCAAGCGTTTGGCACCATTTTTGAGTGAATTGCCAAAAGTCAGATTTTTTCTGAAATTGTGACCCCGGGGCTTAGGGATTTTTCAAAAAAATCTTTTTCCGCTGGTTAAGTTGCTGAGGGCTGATTTCTTGTCCTGTGATAAAAAGCCTTCTGTTTCGACCGCCAAAGCTTTCAGGGGATCATTTGCAAGCTTTTGGCACCATTTTTGAGTGAATTGCCAAAAGTCAGATTTTTTCTGAAATTGTGACCCCGGGGCTTAGGGATTTTTTCAAAAAAATCGTTTTCTGCCGGTTTAGTTGCTGAGGGTTGATTTCTTGTCTTGTGATAAAAAGCCTTCTGTTTTGACCGCCAAACATTTCAGGGGAGCATTTGCAAGCGTTTGGCACCATTTTTGAGTGAATTGCCAAAAGTCAGATTTTTTCTGAAATTGTGACCCCGGGGCTTAGGGATTTTTCAAAAAAATCTTTTTCCGCTGGTTAACTTGTTGAGGGCTGTTTTCTTGTAATGTGATAAAAAAACCTTCTGTTTTCATCACCAAAGTTTTCAGGGGATCATTTGCAAGCGTTTGGCACCATTTTTGAGTGAATTGCCAGAAGTCAGATTTTTTCTGAAATTGTGACCCCGGGGCTTAGGGATTTTTTCAAAAAAATCTTTTTCTGCCGGTTTAGTTGCTGAGGGTTGATTTCTTGTCTTGTGATAAAAAGCCTTCTGTTTTGACCGCCAAACATTTCAGGGGATCATTTGCAAGCGTTTGGCACCATTTTTGAGTGAATTGCCAAAAGTCAGATTTTTTCTGAAATTGTGACCCCGGGGCTTAGGGATTTTTCAAAAAAATCTTTTTCCGCTGGTTAACTTGTTGAGGGCTGTTTTCTTGTAATGTGATAAAAAAACCTTCTGTTTTCATCAACAAAGTTTTCAGGGGATCATTTGCAAGCGTTTGGCACCATTTTTGAGTGAATTGCCAAAAGTCAGATTTTTTCTGAAATTGTGACCCCGGGGCTTAGGGATTTTTCAAAAAAATCTTTTTCCGCCGGGTAGGTTGTTGATGGCTGATTTCTTGTCCTGTGATAAAAAGCCTTCTGTTTCGACCGCCAAAAATTTCAGGGAGGCATTTGCAAGAGTTTGGCACCATTTTTGAGTGAATTGCCAAAAGTCAGATTTTTTCTGAAATTGTGACCCCGGGGCTTAGGGATTTTTCAAAAAAATCTTTTTCCGCCGGGTAGGTTGTTGATGGCTGATTTCTTGTCCTGTGATAAAAAGCCTTCTGTTTCGACCGCCAAAAATTTCAGGGAGGGATTTGCAAGCGTTTGGCACCATTTTTGAGTGAATTGCCAAAAGTCAGATTTTTTCTGAAATTGTGACCCCGGGGCTTAGGGATTTTTCAAAAAAATCTTTTTCCGCCGGGTAGGTTGTTGATGGCTGATTTCTTGTCCTGTGATAAAAAGCCTTATGTTTCCATCGCCAAAGCTTTCAGGGGAGCATTTTCAACCTGTTGGCACCATTTTTGAGTGAATTGCCAAAAGTCAGATTTTTTCTGAAATTGTGACCCCGGGGCTTAGGGATTTTTCAAAAAAATCTTTTTCTGCCGGTTTAGTTGCTGAGGGCTGATTTCTTGTCCAGTGATAAAAAGCCTTCCGTTTCGACATCCAAACATTTCAGGGGAGCATTTGCAAGCGTTTGGCACCAATTCTGAGTGAATTTGCAAACGTCAGATTTTTGCTGAAATTGTGACCCCGGGGCTTAGGGATTTTTTCAAAAATATCTTTTTCCACCGGTTAACTTTCTGAGGGCTGATTTCTTGTCCTGTGATAAAAAGCCTTCTGTTTCGACCGCCAAAAATTTCAGGGGGGCATTTGCAAGAGTTTGGCACCATTTTTGAGTGAATTGCCAAAAGTCAGATTTTTGCTGAAATTGTGACCCCAGGGCTTAGGGATTTTTCAAAAAAATCTTTTTCCGCCGGGTAGGTTGTTGATGGCTGATTTCTTGTCCTGTGATAAAAAGCCTTCTGTTTCGACCGCCAAAAATTTCAGGGAGGCATTTGCAAGCGTTTGGCACCATTTTTGAGTGAATTGCCAAAAGTCAGATTTTTTTCTGAAATTGTGACCCCGGGGCTTAGGGATTTTTCAAAAAAATCTTTTTCCGCTGGTTAACTTGTTGAGGGCTGTTTTCTTGTCCTGTGATAAAAAGCCTTCTGTTTCGACCGCCAAAAATTTCAGGGAGGCATTTGCAAGCGTCTGGCACCATTTTTGAGTGAATTGCCAAAAGTCAGATTTTTTCTGAAATTGTGACCCCGGGGCTTAGGGATTTTTCAAAAAAATCTTTTTCCGCCGGTTAAGTTGTTGAGGGCTGATTTCTTGTCCTGTGATAAAAAGCCTTCTGTTTCCATCGCCAAAGCTTTCAGGGGAGCATTTTCAACCTGTTGGCACCATTTTTGAGTGAATTGCCAAAAGTCAGATTTTTGCTGAAATTGTGACCCCGGGGCTTAGGGATTTTTTCAAAAAAATCTTTTTCCGCCGAGTAGGTTGTTGATGGCTGATTTCTTGTCCTGTGATAAAAAGCCTTCTGTTTCGACCGCCAAAAATTTCAGGGAGGCATTTGCAAGCGTTTGGCACCATTTTTGAGTGAATTGCCAAAAGTCAGATTTTTTCTGAAATTGTGACCCCGGGGCTTAGGGATTTTTCAAAAAAATCTTTTTCCGCTGGTTAACTTGTTGAGGGCTGTTTTCTTGTAATGTGATAAAAAAACCTTCTGTTTTCATCACCAAAAATTTCAGGGAGGCATTTGCAAGAGTTTGGCACCATTTTTGAGTGAATTGCCAAAAGTCAGATTTTTTCTGAAATTGTGACCCCGGGGCTTAGGGATTTTTCAAAAAAATCTTTTTCCGCCGGGTAGGTTGTTGATGGCTGATTTCTTGTCCTGTGATAAAAAGCCTTCTGTTTCGACCGCCAAAAATTTCAGGGAGGCATTTGCAAGCGTTTGGCACCATTTTTGAGTGAATTGCCAAAAGTCAGATTTTTTCTGAAATTGTGACCCCGGGGCTTAGGGATTTTTCAAAAAAATCTTTTTCCGCTGGTTAAGTTGCTGAGGGCTGATTTCTTGTCCTGTGATAAAAAGCCTTCTGTTTCGACCGCCAAAGCTTTCAGGGGATCATTTGCAAGCTTTTGGCACCATTTTTGAGTGAATTGCCAAAAGTCAGATTTTTTCTGAAATTGTGACCCCGGGGCTTAGGGATTTTTTCAAAAAAATCGTTTTCTGCCGGTTTAGTTGCTGAGGGTTGATTTCTTGTCTTGTGATAAAAAGCCTTCTGTTTTGACCGCCAAACATTTCAGGGGAGCATTTGCAAGCGTTTGGCACCATTTTTGAGTGAATTGCCAAAAGTCAGATTTTTTCTGAAATTGTGACCCCGGGGCTTAGGGATTTTTCAAAAAAATCTTTTTCCGCTGGTTAACTTGTTGAGGGCTGTTTTCTTGTAATGTGATAAAAAAACCTTCTGTTTTCATCACCAAAGTTTTCAGGGGATCATTTGCAAGCGTTTGGCACCATTTTTGAGTGAATTGCCAGAAGTCAGATTTTTTCTGAAATTGTGACCCCGGGGCTTAGGGATTTTTTCAAAAAAATCTTTTTCTGCCGGTTTAGTTGCTGAGGGTTGATTTCTTGTCTTGTGATAAAAAGCCTTCTGTTTTGACCGCCAAACATTTCAGGGGATCATTTGCAAGCGTTTGGCACCATTTTTGAGTGAATTGCCAAAAGTCAGATTTTTTCTGAAATTGTGACCCCGGGGCTTAGGGATTTTTCAAAAAAATCTTTTTCCGCTGGTTAACTTGTTGAGGGCTGTTTTCTTGTAATGTGATAAAAAAACCTTCTGTTTTCATCAACAAAGTTTTCAGGGGATCATTTGCAAGCGTTTGGCACCATTTTTGAGTGAATTGCCAAAAGTCAGATTTTTTCTGAAATTGTGACCCCGGGGCTTAGGGATTTTTCAAAAAAATCTTTTTCCGCCGGGTAGGTTGTTGATGGCTGATTTCTTGTCCTGTGATAAAAAGCCTTCTGTTTCGACCGCCAAAAATTTCAGGGAGGCATTTGCAAGAGTTTGGCACCATTTTTGAGTGAATTGCCAAAAGTCAGATTTTTTCTGAAATTGTGACCCCGGGGCTTAGGGATTTTTCAAAAAAATCTTTTTCCGCCGGGTAGGTTGTTGATGGCTGATTTCTTGTCCTGTGATAAAAAGCCTTCTGTTTCGACCGCCAAAAATTTCAGGGAGGCATTTGCAAGCGTTTGGCACCATTTTTGAGTGAATTGCCAAAAGTCAGATTTTTTCTGAAATTGTGACCCCGGGGCTTAGGGATTTTTCAAAAAAATCTTTTTCCGCCGGGTAGGTTGTTGATGGCTGATTTCTTGTCCTGTGATAAAAAGCCTTATGTTTCCATCGCCAAAGCTTTCAGGGGAGCATTTTCAACCTGTTGGCACCATTTTTGAGTGAATTGCCAAAAGTCAGATTTTTTCTGAAATTGTGACCCCGGGGCTTAGGGATTTTTCAAAAAAATCTTTTTCTGCCGGTTTAGTTGCTGAGGGCTGATTTCTTGTCCAGTGATAAAAAGCCTTCCGTTTCGACATCCAAACATTTCAGGGGAGCATTTGCAAGCGTTTGGCACCAATTCTGAGTGAATTTGCAAACGTCAGATTTTTGCTGAAATTGTGACCCCGGGGCTTAGGGATTTTTTCAAAAATATCTTTTTCCACCGGTTAACTTTCTGAGGGCTGATTTCTTGTCCTGTGATAAAAAGCCTTCTGTTTCGACCGCCAAAAATTTCAGGGGGGCATTTGCAAGAGTTTGGCACCATTTTTGAGTGAATTGCCAAAAGTCAGATTTTTGCTGAAATTGTGACCCCAGGGCTTAGGGATTTTTCAAAAAAATCTTTTTCCGCCGGGTAGGTTGTTGATGGCTGATTTCTTGTCCTGTGATAAAAAGCCTTCTGTTTCGACCGCCAAAAATTTCAGGGAGGCATTTGCAAGCGTTTGGCACCATTTTTGAGTGAATTGCCAAAAGTCAGATTTTTTTCTGAAATTGTGACCCCGGGGCTTAGGGATTTTTCAAAAAAATCTTTTTCCGCTGGTTAACTTGTTGAGGGCTGTTTTCTTGTCCTGTGATAAAAAGCCTTCTGTTTCGACCGCCAAAAATTTCAGGGAGGCATTTGCAAGCGTTTGGCAGCATTCTTGAGTGAATTGCCAAAAGTCAGATTTTTTCTGAAATTGTGACCCCGGGGCTTAGGGATTTTTCAAAAAAAACTTTTTCCGCTGGTTAACTTGTTGAGGGCTGTTTTCTTGTCCTGTGATAAAAAGCCTTCTGTTTCGACCGCCAAAAATTTCAGGGGGGCATTTGCAAGAGTTTGGCACCATTTTTGAGTGAATTGCCAAAAGTCAGATTTTTGCTGAAATTGTGACCCCGGGGCTTAGGGATTTTTCAAAAAAATCTTTTTCCGCCGGGTAGGTTGTTGATGGCTGATTTCTTGTCCTGTGATAAAAAGCCTTCTGTTTCGACCGCCAAAAATTTCAGGGAGGCATTTGCAAGCGTTTGGCACCATTTTTGAGTGAATTGCCAAAAGTCAGATTTTTTCTGAAATTGTGACCCCGGGGCTTAGGGATTTTTCAAAAAAATCTTTTTCCGCTGGTTAAGTTGCTGAGGGCTGATTTCTTGTCCTGTGATAAAAAGCCTTCTGTTTCGACCGCCAAAGCTTTCAGGGGATCATTTGCAAGCTTTTGGCACCATTTTTGAGTGAATTGCCAAAAGTCAGATTTTTTCTGAAATTGTGACCCCGGGGCTTAGGGATTTTTTCAAAAAAATCGTTTTCTGCCGGTTTAGTTGCTGAGGGTTGATTTCTTGTCTTGTGATAAAAAGCCTTCTGTTTTGACCGCCAAACATTTCAGGGGAGCATTTGCAAGCGTTTGGCACCATTTTTGAGTGAATTGCCAAAAGTCAGATTTTTTCTGAAATTGTGACCCCGGGGCTTAGGGATTTTTCAAAAAAATCTTTTTCCGCTGGTTAACTTGTTGAGGGCTGTTTTCTTGTAATGTGATAAAAAAACCTTCTGTTTTCATCACCAAAGTTTTCAGGGGATCATTTGCAAGCGTTTGGCACCATTTTTGAGTGAATTGCCAGAAGTCAGATTTTTTCTGAAATTGTGACCCCGGGGCTTAGGGATTTTTTCAAAAAAATCTTTTTCTGCCGGTTTAGTTGCTGAGGGTTGATTTCTTGTCTTGTGATAAAAAGCCTTCTGTTTTGACCGCCAAACATTTCAGGGGATCATTTGCAAGCGTTTGGCACCATTTTTGAGTGAATTGCCAAAAGTCAGATTTTTTCTGAAATTGTGACCCCGGGGCTTAGGGATTTTTCAAAAAAATCTTTTTCCGCTGGTTAACTTGTTGAGGGCTGTTTTCTTGTAATGTGATAAAAAAACCTTCTGTTTTCATCAACAAAGTTTTCAGGGGATCATTTGCAAGCGTTTGGCACCATTTTTGAGTGAATTGCCAAAAGTCAGATTTTTTCTGAAATTGTGACCCCGGGGCTTAGGGATTTTTCAAAAAAATCTTTTTCCGCCGGGTAGGTTGTTGATGGCTGATTTCTTGTCCTGTGATAAAAAGCCTTCTGTTTCGACCGCCAAAAATTTCAGGGAGGCATTTGCAAGCGTTTGGCACCATTTTTGAGTGAATTGCCAAAAGTCAGATTTTTTCTGAAATTGTGACCCCGGGGCTTAGGGATTTTTCAAAAAAATCTTTTTCCGCCGGGTAGGTTGTTGATGGCTGATTTCTTGTCCTGTGATAAAAAGCCTTCTGTTTCGACCGCCAAAAATTTCAGGGAGGCATTTGCAAGCGTTTGGCACCATTTTTGAGTGAATTGCCAAAAGTCAGATTTTTTCTGAAATTGTGACCCCGGGGCTTAGGGATTTTTCAAAAAAATCTTTTTCCGCTGGTTAACTTGTTGAGGGCTGTTTTCTTGTAATGTGATAAAAAAACCTTCTGTTTTCATCACCAAAGTTTTCAGGGGATCATTTGCAAGCGTTTGGCACCATTTTTGAGTGAATTGCCAGAAGTCAGATTTTTTCTGAAATTGTGACCCCGGGGCTTAGGGATTTTTTCAAAAAAATCTTTTTCTGCCGGTTTAGTTGCTGAGGGTTGATTTCTTGTCTTGTGATAAAAAGCCTTCTGTTTTGACCGCCAAACATTTCAGGGGATCATTTGCAAGCGTTTGGCACCATTTTTGAGTGAATTGCCAAAAGTCAGATTTTTTCTGAAATTGTGACCCCGGGGCTTAGGGATTTTTCAAAAAAATCTTTTTCCGCTGGTTAACTTGTTGAGGGCTGTTTTCTTGTAATGTGATAAAAAAAACCTTCTGTTTTCATCAACAAAGTTTTCAGGGGATCATTTGCAAGCGTTTGGCACCATTTTTGAGTGAATTGCCAAAAGTCAGATTTTTTCTGAAATTGTGACCCCGGGGCTTAGGGATTTTTCAAAAAAATCTTTTTCCGCCGGGTAGGTTGTTGATGGCTGATTTCTTGTCCTGTGATAAAAAGCCTTATGTTTCGACCGCCAAAAATTTCAGGGAGGCATTTGCAAGCGTTTGGCACCATTTTTGAGTGAATTGCCAAAAGTCAGATTTTTTCTGAAATTGTGACCCCGGGGCTTAGGGATTTTTCAAAAAAATCTTTTTCCGCCGGGTAGGTTGTTGATGGCTGATTTCTTGTCCTGTGATAAAAAGCCTTATGTTTCCATTGCCAAAGCTTTCAGGGGAGCATTTTCAACCTGTTGGCACCATTTTTGAGTGAATTGCCAAAAGTCAGATTTTTTCTGAAATTGTGACCCCGGGGCTTAGGGATTTTTCAAAAAAATCTTTTTCTGCCGGTTTAGTTGCTGAGGGCTGATTTCTTGTCCAGTGATAAAAAGCCTTCCGTTTCGACATCCAAACATTTCAGGGGAGCATTTGCAAGCGTTTGGCACCAATTCTGAGTGAATTTGCAAACGTCAGATTTTTGCTGAAATTGTGACCCCGGGGCTTAGGGATTTTTTCAAAAATATCTTTTTCCACCGGTTAACTTTCTGAGGGCTGATTTCTTGTCCTGTGATAAAAAGCCTTCTGTTTCGACCGCCAAAAATTTCAGGGGGGCATTTGCAAGAGTTTGGCACCATTTTTGAGTGAATTGCCAAAAGTCAGATTTTTGCTGAAATTGTGACCCCAGGGCTTAGGGATTTTTCAAAAAAATCTTTTTCCGCCGGGTAGGTTGTTGATGGCTGATTTCTTGTCCTGTGATAAAAAGCCTTCTGTTTCGACCGCCAAAAATTTCAGGGAGGCATTTGCAAGCGTTTGGCACCATTTTTGAGTGAATTGCCAAAAGTCAGATTTTTTTCTGAAATTGTGACCCCGGGGCTTAGGGATTTTTCAAAAAAATCTTTTTCCGCTGGTTAACTTGTTGAGGGCTGTTTTCTTGTCCTGTGATAAAAAGCCTTCTGTTTCGACCGCCAAAAATTTCAGGGAGGCATTTGCAAGCGTCTGGCACCATTTTTGAGTGAATTGCCAAAAGTCAGATTTTTTCTGAAATTGTGACCCCGGGGCTTAGGGATTTTTCAAAAAAATCTTTTTCCGCCGGTTAAGTTGCTGAGGGCTGATTTCTTGTCCTGTGATAAAAAGCCTTCTGTTTCCATCGCCAAAGCTTTCAGGGGAGCATTTTCAACCTGTTGGCACCATTTTTGAGTGAATTGCCAAAAGTCAGATTTTTGCTGAAATTGTGACCCCGGGGCTTAGGCATTTTTCAAAAAAATCTTTTTCCGCCGGTTAAGTTGCTGAAGGCTGATTTCTTGTCCTGTGATAAAAAGCCTTCTGTTTCGACAGCCAAACCTTTCAGGGGAGCATTTGCAAGCGTTTGGCACCATTTTTGAGTGAATTGCCAAAAGTCAGATTTTTTCTGAAATTGTGACCCCGGGGCTTAGGGATTTTTCAAAAAAATCTTTTTCCGCTGGTTAAGTTGCTGAGGGCTGATTTCTTGTCCTGTGATAAAAAGCCTTCCGTTTCGACCGCCAAAGCTTTCAGGGGATCATTTGCAAGCTTTTGGCACCATTTTTGAGTGAATTGCCAAAAGTCAGATTTTTTCTGAAATTGTGACCCCGGGGCTTAGGGATTTTTTCAAAAAAATCTTTTTCTGCCGGTTTAGTTGCTGAGGGTTGATTTCTTGTCTTGTGATAAAAAGCCTTCTGTTTCGACCGCCAAACATTTCAGGGGAGCATTTGCAAGCGTTTGGCACCATTTTTGAGTGAATTGCCAAAAGTCAGATTTTTTCTGAAATTGTGACCCCGGGGCTTAGGGATTTTTCAAAAAAATCTTTTTCCGCTGGTTAACTTGTTGAGGGCTGTTTTCTTGTAATGTGATAAAAAAACCTTCTGTTTTCATCACCAAAGTATTCAGGGGATCATTTGCAAGCGTTTGGCACCATTTTTGAGTGAATTGCCAGAAGTCAGATTTTTTCTGAAATTGTGACCCCGGGGCTTAGGGATTTTTTCAAAAAAATCTTTTTCTGCCGGTTTAGTTGCTGAGGGTTGATTTCTTGTCTTGTGATAAAAAGCCTTCTGTTTTGACCGCCAAACATTTCAGGGGAGCATTTGCAAGCGTTTGGCACCATTTTTGAGTGAATTGCCAAAAGTCAGATTTTTTCTGAAATTGTGACCCCGGGGCTTAGGGATTTTTCAAAAAAATCTTTTTCCGCTGGTTAACTTGTTGAGGGCTGTTTTCTTGTAATGTGATAAAAAAACCTTCTGTTTTCATCACCAAAGTATTCAGGGGATCATTTGCAAGCGTTTGGCACCATTTTTGAGTGAATTGCCAGAAGTCAGATTTTTTCTGAAATTGTGACCCCGGGGCTTAGGGATTTTTTCAAAAAAATCTTTTTCTGCCGGTTTAGTTGCTGAGGGTTGATTTCTTGTCTTGTGATAAAAAGCCTTCTGTTTTGACCGCCAAACATTTCAGGGGAGCATTTGCAAGCGTTTGGCACCATTTTTGAGTGAATTGCCAAAAGTCAGATTTTTTCTGAAATTGTGACCCCGGGGCTTAGGGATTTTTTCAAAAATATCTTTTTCCACCGGTTAACTTTCTGAGGGCTGATTTCTTGTCCTGTGATAAAAAGCCTTCTGTTTCGACCGCCAAAAATTTCAGGGGGGCATTTGCAAGAGTTTGGCACCATTTTTGAGTGAATTGCCAAAAGTCAGATTTTTGCTGAAATTGTGACCCCAGGGCTTAGGGATTTTTCAAAAAAATCTTTTTCCGCCGGGTAGGTTGTTGATGGCTGATTTCTTGTCCTGTGATAAAAAGCCTTCTGTTTCGACCGCCAAAAATTTCAGGGAGGCATTTGCAAGCGTTTGGCACCATTTTTGAGTGAATTGCCAAAAGTCAGATTTTTTTCTGAAATTGTGACCCCGGGGCTTAGGGATTTTTCAAAAAAATCTTTTTCCGCTGGTTAACTTGTTGAGGGCTGCTTTCTTGTCCTGTGATAAAAAGCCTTCTGTTTCGACCGCCAAAAATTTCAGGGAGGCATTTGCAAGCGTTTGGAAGCATTCTTGAGTGAATTGCCAAAAGTCAGATTTTTTCTGAAATTGTGACCCCGGGGCTTAGGGATTTTTCAAAAAAAACTTTTTCCGCTGGTTAACTTGTTGAGGGCTGTTTTCTTGTCCTGTGATAAAAAGCCTTCTGTTTCGACCGCCAAAAATTTCAGGGGGGCATTTGCAAGAGTTTGGCACCATTTTTGAGTGAATTGCCAAAAGTCAGATTTTTGCTGAAATTGTGACCCCGGGGCTTAGGGATTTTTCAAAAAAATCTTTTTCCGCCGGGTAGGTTGTTGATGGCTGATTTCTTGTCCTGTGATAAAAAGCCTTCTGTTTCGACCGCCAAAAATTTCAGGGAGGCATTTGCAAGCGTTTGGCACCATTTTTGAGTGAATTGCCAAAAGTCAGATTTTTTCTGAAATTGTGACCCCGGGGCTTAGGGATTTTTCAAAAAAATCTTTTTCCGCTGGTTAAGTTGCTGAGGGCTGATTTCTTGTCCTGTGATAAAAAGCCTTCTGTTTCGACCGCCAAAGCTTTCAGGGGATCATTTGCAAGCTTTTGGCACCATTTTTGAGTGAATTGCCAAAAGTCAGATTTTTTCTGAAATTGTGACCCCGGGGCTTAGGGATTTTTTCAAAAAAATCGTTTTCTGCCGGTTTAGTTGCTGAGGGTTGATTTCTTGTCTTGTGATAAAAAGCCTTCTGTTTTGACCGCCAAACATTTCAGGGGAGCATTTGCAAGCGTTTGGCACCATTTTTGAGTGAATTGCCAAAAGTCAGATTTTTTCTGAAATTGTGACCCCGGGGCTTAGGGATTTTTCAAAAAAATCTTTTTCCGCTGGTTAACTTGTTGAGGGCTGTTTTCTTGTAATGTGATAAAAAAACCTTCTGTTTTCATCACCAAAGTTTTCAGGGGATCATTTGCAAGCGTTTGGCACCATTTTTGAGTGAATTGCCAGAAGTCAGATTTTTTCTGAAATTGTGACCCCGGGGCTTAGGGATTTTTTCAAAAAAATCTTTTTCTGCCGGTTTAGTTGCTGAGGGTTGATTTCTTGTCTTGTGATAAAAAGCCTTCTGTTTTGACCGCCAAACATTTCAGGGGATCATTTGCAAGCGTTTGGCACCATTTTTGAGTGAATTGCCAAAAGTCAGATTTTTTCTGAAATTGTGACCCCGGGGCTTAGGGATTTTTCAAAAAAATCTTTTTCCGCTGGTTAACTTGTTGAGGGCTGTTTTCTTGTAATGTGATAAAAAAACATTCTGTTTTCATCAACAAAGTTTTCAGGGGATCATTTGCAAGCGTTTGGCACCATTTTTGAGTGAATTGCCAAAAGTCAGATTTTTTCTGAAATTGTGACCCCGGGGCTTAGGGATTTTTCAAAAAAATCTTTTTCCGCCGGGTAGGTTGTTGATGGCTGATTTCTTGTCCTGTGATAAAAAGCCTTCTGTTTCGACCGCCAAAAATTTCAGGGAGGCATTTGCAAGAGTTTGGCACCATTTTTGAGTGAATTGCCAAAAGTCAGATTTTTTCTGAAATTGTGACCCCGGGGCTTAGGGATTTTTCAAAAAAATCTTTTTCTGCTGGTTAACTTGTTGAGGGCTGTTTTCTTGTAATGTGATAAAAAAAACCTTCTGTTTTCATCAACAAAGTTTTCAGGGGATCATTTGCAAGCGTTTGGCACCATTTTTGAGTGAATTGCCAAAAGTCAGATTTTTTCTGAAATTGTGACCCCGGGGCTTAGGGATTTTTCAAAAAAATCTTTTTCCGCCGGGTAGGTTGTTGATGGCTGATTTCTTGTCCTGTGATAAAAAGCCTTCTGTTTCGACCGCCAAAAATTTCAGGGAGGCATTTGCAAGAGTTTGGCACCATTTTTGAGTGAATTGCCAAAAGTCAGATTTTTTCTGAAATTGTGACCCCGGGGCTTAGGGATTTTTCAAAAAAATCTTTTTCCGCCGGGTAGGTTGTTGATGGCTGATTTCTTGTCCTGTGATAAAAAGCCTTCTGTTTCGACCGCCAAAAATTTCAGGGAGGCATTTGCAAGCGTTTGGCACCATTTTTGAGTGAATTGCCAAAAGTCAGATTTTTTCTGAAATTGTGACCCCGGGGCTTAGGGATTTTTCAAAAAAATCTTTTTCCGCCGGGTAGGTTGTTGATGGCTGATTTCTTGTCCTGTGATAAAAAGCCTTATGTTTCCATCGCCAAAGCTTTCAGGGGAGCATTTTCAACCTGTTGGCACCATTTTTGAGTGAATTGCCAAAAGTCAGATTTTTTCTGAAATTGTGACCCCGGGGCTTAGGGATTTTTCAAAAAAATCTTTTTCTGCCGGTTTAGTTGCTGAGGGCTGATTTCTTGTCCAGTGATAAAAAGCCTTCCGTTTCGACATCCAAACATTTCAGGGGAGCATTTGCAAGCGTTTGGCACCAATTCTGAGTGAATTTGCAAACGTCAGATTTTTGCTGAAATTGTGACCCCGGGGCTTAGGGATTTTTTCAAAAATATCTTTTTCCACCGGTTAACTTTCTGAGGGCTGATTTCTTGTCCTGTGATAAAAAGCCTTCTGTTTCGACCGCCAAAAATTTCAGGGGGGCATTTGCAAGAGTTTGGCACCATTTTTGAGTGAATTGCCAAAAGTCAGATTTTTGCTGAAATTGTGACCCCAGGGCTTAGGGATTTTTCAAAAAAATCTTTTTCCGCCGGGTAGGTTGTTGATGGCTGATTTCTTGTCCTGTGATAAAAAGCCTTCTGTTTCGACCGCCAAAAATTTCAGGGAGGCATTTGCAAGCGTTTGGCACCATTTTTGAGTGAATTGCCAAAAGTCAGATTTTTTTCTGAAATTGTGACCCCGGGGCTTAGGGATTTTTCAAAAAAATCTTTTTCCGCTGGTTAACTTGTTGAGGGCTGTTTTCTTGTCCTGTGATAAAAAGCCTTCTGTTTCGACCGCCAAAAATTTCAGGGAGGCATTTGCAAGCGTCTGGCACCATTTTTGAGTGAATTGCCAAAAGTCAGATTTTTTCTGAAATTGTGACCCCGGGGCTTAGGGATTTTTCAAAAAAATCTTTTTCCGCCGGTTAAGTTGCTGAGGGCTGATTTCTTGTCCTGTGATAAAAAGCCTTCTGTTTCCATCGCCAAAGCTTTCAGGGGAGCATTTTCAACCTGTTGGCACCATTTTTGAGTGAATTGCCAAAAGTCAGATTTTTGCTGAAATTGTGACCCCGGGGCTTAGGCATTTTTCAAAAAAATCTTTTTCCGCCGGTTAAGTTGCTGAAGGCTGATTTCTTGTCCTGTGATAAAAAGCCTTCTGTTTCGACAGCCAAACCTTTCAGGGGAGCATTTGCAAGCGTTTGGCACCATTTTTGAGTGAATTGCCAAAAGTCAGATTTTTTCTGAAATTGTGACCCCGGGGCTTAGGGATTTTTCAAAAAAATCTTTTTCCGCTGGTTAAGTTGCTGAGGGCTGATTTCTTGTCCTGTGATAAAAAGCCTTCCGTTTCGACCGCCAAAGCTTTCAGGGGATCATTTGCAAGCTTTTGGCACCATTTTTGAGTGAATTGCCAAAAGTCAGATTTTTTCTGAAATTGTGACCCCGGGGCTTAGGGATTTTTTCAAAAAAATCTTTTTCTGCCGGTTTAGTTGCTGAGGGTTGATTTCTTGTCTTGTGATAAAAAGCCTTCTGTTTCGACCGCCAAACATTTCAGGGGAGCATTTGCAAGCGTTTGGCACCATTTTTGAGTGAATTGCCAAAAGTCAGATTTTTTCTGAAATTGTGACCCCGGGGCTTAGGGATTTTTCAAAAAAATCTTTTTCCGCTGGTTAACTTGTTGAGGGCTGTTTTCTTGTAATGTGATAAAAAAACCTTCTGTTTTCATCACCAAAGTATTCAGGGGATCATTTGCAAGCGTTTGGCACCATTTTTGAGTGAATTGCCAGAAGTCAGATTTTTTCTGAAATTGTGACCCCGGGGCTTAGGGATTTTTTCAAAAAAATCTTTTTCTGCCGGTTTAGTTGCTGAGGGTTGATTTCTTGTCTTGTGATAAAAAGCCTTCTGTTTTGACCGCCAAACATTTCAGGGGAGCATTTGCAAGCGTTTGGCACCATTTTTGAGTGAATTGCCAAAAGTCAGATTTTTTCTGAAATTGTGACCCCGGGGCTTAGGGATTTTTCAAAAAAATCTTTTTCCGCTGGTTAACTTGTTGAGGGCTGTTTTCTTGTAATGTGATAAAAAAAACCTTCTGTTTTCATCACCAAAGTATTCAGGGGATCATTTGCAAGCGTTTGGCACCATTTTTGAGTGAATTGCCAGAAGTCAGATTTTTTCTGAAATTGTGACCCCGGGGCTTAGGGATTTTTTCAAAAAAATCTTTTTCTGCCGGTTTAGTTGCTGAGGGTTGATTTCTTGTCTTGTGATAAAAAGCCTTCTGTTTTGACCGCCAAACATTTCAGGGGAGCATTTGCAAGCGTTTGGCACCATTTTTGAGTGAATTGCCAAAAGTCAGATTTTTTCTGAAATTGTGACCCCGGGGCTTAGGGATTTTTTCAAAAATATCTTTTTCCACCGGTTAACTTTCTGAGGGCTGATTTCTTGTCCTGTGATAAAAAGCCTTCTGTTTCGACCGCCAAAAATTTCAGGGGGGCATTTGCAAGAGTTTGGCACCATTTTTGAGTGAATTGCCAAAAGTCAGATTTTTGCTGAAATTGTGACCCCAGGGCTTAGGGATTTTTCAAAAAAATCTTTTTCCGCCGGGTAGGTTGTTGATGGCTGATTTCTTGTCCTGTGATAAAAAGCCTTCTGTTTCGACCACCAAAAATTTCAGGGAGGCATTTGCAAGCGTTTGGCACCATTTTTGAGTGAATTGCCAAAAGTCAGATTTTTTTCTGAAATTGTGACCCCGGGGCTTAGGGATTTTTCAAAAAAATCTTTTTCCGCTGGTTAACTTGTTGAGGGCTGCTTTCTTGTCCTGTGATAAAAAGCCTTCTGTTTCGACCGCCAAAAATTTCAGGGAGGCATTTGCAAGCGTTTGGAAGCATTCTTGAGTGAATTGCCAAAAGTCAGATTTTTTCTGAAATTGTGACCCCGGGGCTTAGGGATTTTTCAAAAAAAACTTTTTCCGCTGGTTAACTTGTTGAGGGCTGTTTTCTTGTCCTGTGATAAAAAGCCTTCTGTTTCGACCGCCAAAAATTTCAGGGGGGCATTTGCAAGAGTTTGGCACCATTTTTGAGTGAATTGCCAAAAGTCAGATTTTTGCTGAAATTGTGACCCCGGGGCTTAGGGATTTTTCAAAAAAATCTTTTTCCGCCGGGTAGGTTGTTGATGGCTGATTTCTTGTCCTGTGATAAAAAGCCTTCTGTTTCGACCGCCAAAAATTTCAGGGAGGCATTTGCAAGCGTTTGGCACCATTTTTGAGTGAATTGCCAAAAGTCAGATTTTTTCTGAAATTGTGACCCCGGGGCTTAGGGATTTTTCAAAAAAATCTTTTTCCGCTGGTTAAGTTGCTGAGGGCTGATTTCTTGTCCTGTGATAAAAAGCCTTCTGTTTCGACCGCCAAAGCTTTCAGGGGATCATTTGCAAGCTTTTGGCACCATTTTTGAGTGAATTGCCAAAAGTCAGATTTTTTCTGAAATTGTGACCCCGGGGCTTAGGGATTTTTTCAAAAAAATCGTTTTCTGCCGGTTTAGTTGCTGAGGGTTGATTTCTTGTCTTGTGATAAAAAGCCTTCTGTTTTGACCGCCAAACATTTCAGGGGAGCATTTGCAAGCGTTTGGCACCATTTTTGAGTGAATTGCCAAAAGTCAGATTTTTTCTGAAATTGTGACCCCGGGGCTTAGGGATTTTTCAAAAAAATCTTTTTCCGCTGGTTAACTTGTTGAGGGCTGTTTTCTTGTAATGTGATAAAAAAACCTTCTGTTTTCATCACCAAAGTTTTCAGGGGATCATTTGCAAGCGTTTGGCACCATTTTTGAGTGAATTGCCAGAAGTCAGATTTTTTCTGAAATTGTGACCCCGGGGCTTAGGGATTTTTTCAAAAAAATCTTTTTCTGCCGGTTTAGTTGCTGAGGGTTGATTTCTTGTCTTGTGATAAAAAGCCTTCTGTTTTGACCGCCAAACATTTCAGGGGATCATTTGCAAGCGTTTGGCACCATTTTTGAGTGAATTGCCAAAAGTCAGATTTTTTCTGAAATTGTGACCCCGGGGCTTAGGGATTTTTCAAAAAAATCTTTTTCCGCTGGTTAACTTGTTGAGGGCTGTTTTCTTGTAATGTGATAAAAAAACCTTCTGTTTTCATCAACAAAGTTTTCAGGGGATCATTTGCAAGCGTTTGGCACCATTTTTGAGTGAATTGCCAAAAGTCAGATATTTTCTGAAATTGTGACCCCGGGGCTTAGGGATTTTTCAAAAAAATCTTTTTCCGCCGGGTAGGTTGTTGATGGCTGATTTCTTGTCCTGTGATAAAAAGCCTTCTGTTTCGACCGCCAAAAATTTCAGGGAGGCATTTGCAAGAGTTTGGCACCATTTTTGAGTGAATTGCCAAAAGTCAGATTTTTTCTGAAATTGTGACCCCGGGGCTTAGGGATTTTTCAAAAAAATCTTTTTCCGCCGGGTAGGTTGTTGATGGCTGATTTCTTGTCCTGTGATAAAAAGCCTTCTGTTTCGACCGCCAAAAATTTCAGGGAGGCATTTGCAAGCGTTTGGCACCATTTTTGAGTGAATTGCCAAAAGTCAGATTTTTTCTGAAATTGTGACCCCGGGGCTTAGGGATTTTTCAAAAAAATCTTTTTCCGCCGGGTAGGTTGTTGATGGCTGATTTCTTGTCCTGTGATAAAAAGCCTTATGTTTCCATCGCCAAAGCTTTCAGGGGAGCATTTTCAACCTGTTGGCACCATTTTTGAGTGAATTGCCAAAAGTCAGATTTTTTCTGAAATTGTGACCCCGGGGCTTAGGGATTTTTCAAAAAAATCTTTTTCTGCCGGTTTAGTTGCTGAGGGCTGATTTCTTGTCCAGTGATAAAAAGCCTTCCGTTTCGACATCCAAACATTTCAGGGGAGCATTTGCAAGCGTTTGGCACCAATTCTGAGTGAATTTGCAAACGTCAGATTTTTGCTGAAATTGTGACCCCGGGGCTTAGGGATTTTTTCAAAAATATCTTTTTCCACCGGTTAACTTTCTGAGGGCTGATTTCTTGTCCTGTGATAAAAAGCCTTCTGTTTCGACCGCCAAAAATTTCAGGGGGGCATTTGCAAGAGTTTGGCACCATTTTTGAGTGAATTGCCAAAAGTCAGATTTTTGCTGAAATTGTGACCCCAGGGCTTAGGGATTTTTCAAAAAAATCTTTTTCCGCCGGGTAGGTTGTTGATGGCTGATTTCTTGTCCTGTGATAAAAAGCCTTCTGTTTCGACCGCCAAAAATTTCAGGGAGGCATTTGCAAGCGTTTGGCACCATTTTTGAGTGAATTGCCAAAAGTCAGATTTTTTTCTGAAATTGTGACCCCGGGGCTTAGGGATTTTTCAAAAAAATCTTTTTCCGCTGGTTAACTTGTTGAGGGCTGTTTTCTTGTCCTGTGATAAAAAGCCTTCTGTTTCGACCGCCAAAAATTTCAGGGAGGCATTTGCAAGCGTCTGGCACCATTTTTGAGTGAATTGCCAAAAGTCAGATTTTTTCTGAAATTGTGACCCCGGGGCTTAGGGATTTTTCAAAAAAATCTTTTTCCGCCGGTTAAGTTGCTGAGGGCTGATTTCTTGTCCTGTGATAAAAAGCCTTCTGTTTCCATCGCCAAAGCTTTCAGGGGAGCATTTTCAACCTGTTGGCACCATTTTTGAGTGAATTGCCAAAAGTCAGATTTTTGCTGAAATTGTGACCCCGGGGCTTAGGCATTTTTCAAAAAAATCTTTTTCCGCCGGTTAAGTTGCTGAAGGCTGATTTCTTGTCCTGTGATAAAAAGCCTTCTGTTTCGACAGCCAAACCTTTCAGGGGAGCATTTGCAAGCGTTTGGCACCATTTTTGAGTGAATTGCCAAAAGTCAGATTTTTTCTGAAATTGTGACCCCGGGGCTTAGGGATTTTTCAAAAAAATCTTTTTCCGCTGGTTAAGTTGCTGAGGGCTGATTTCTTGTCCTGTGATAAAAAGCCTTCCGTTTCGACCGCCAAAGCTTTCAGGGGATCATTTGCAAGCTTTTGGCACCATTTTTGAGTGAATTGCCAAAAGTCAGATTTTTTCTGAAATTGTGACCCCGGGGCTTAGGGATTTTTTCAAAAAAATCTTTTTCTGCCGGTTTAGTTGCTGAGGGTTGATTTCTTGTCTTGTGATAAAAAGCCTTCTGTTTCGACCGCCAAACATTTCAGGGGAGCATTTGCAAGCGTTTGGCACCATTTTTGAGTGAATTGCCAAAAGTCAGATTTTTTCTGAAATTGTGACCCCGGGGCTTAGGGATTTTTCAAAAAAATCTTTTTCCGCTGGTTAACTTGTTGAGGGCTGTTTTCTTGTAATGTGATAAAAAAACCTTCTGTTTTCATCACCAAAGTATTCAGGGGATCATTTGCAAGCGTTTGGCACCATTTTTGAGTGAATTGCCAGAAGTCAGATTTTTTCTGAAATTGTGACCCCGGGGCTTAGGGATTTTTTCAAAAAAATCTTTTTCTGCCGGTTTAGTTGCTGAGGGTTGATTTCTTGTCTTGTGATAAAAAGCCTTCTGTTTTGACCGCCAAACATTTCAGGGGAGCATTTGCAAGCGTTTGGCACCATTTTTGAGTGAATTGCCAAAAGTCAGATTTTTTCTGAAATTGTGACCCCGGGGCTTAGGGATTTTTCAAAAAAATCTTTTTCCGCTGGTTAACTTGTTGAGGGCTGTTTTCTTGTAATGTGATAAAAAAACCTTCTGTTTTCATCAACAAAGTTTTCAGGGGATCATTTGCAAGCGTTTGGCACCATTTTTGAGTGAATTGCCAAAAGTCAGATTTTTGCTGAAATTGTGACCCCGGGGCTTAGGGATTTTTCAAAAAAATCTTTTTCCGCCGGGTAGGTTGTTGATGGCTGATTTCTTGTCCTGTGATAAAAAGCCTTCTGTTTCGACCGCCAAAAATTTCAGGGAGGCATTTGCAAGCGTTTGGCACCATTTTTGAGTGAATTGCCAAAAGTCAGATTTTTGCTGAAATTGTGACCACGGGGCTTAGGGATTTTTCAAAAAAATCTTTTTCCGCCGGTTAACTTGTTGAGGGCTGTTTTCTTGTAATGTGATAAAAAGCCTTCTGTTTCGACCGTCAAACATTTCAGGGGAGCATTTGCAAGAGTTTGGCACCATTTTTGAGTGAATTGCCAAAAGTCAGATTTTTTCTGAAATTGTGACCCCGGGGCTTAGGGATTTTTCAAAAAAAACTTTTTCCGCTGGTTAACTTGTTGAGGGCTGTTTTCTTGTCCTGTGATAAAAAGCCTTCTGTTTCGACCACCAAAAATTTCAGTGAGGCATTTGCAAGCGTCTGGCACCATTTTTGAGTGAATTGCCAAAAGTCAGATTTTTTCTGAAATTGTGACCCCGGGGCTTAGGGATTTTTCAAAAAAATCTTTTTCCGCTGGTTAACTTGTTGAGGGCTGTTTTCTTGTAATGTGATAAAAAAACCTTCTGTTTTCATCAACAAAGTTTTCAGGGGATCATTTGCAAGCGTTTGGCACCATTTTTGAGTGAATTGCCAAAAGTCAGATTTTTTCTGAAATTGTGACCCCGGGGCTTAGGGATTTTTTCAAAAAAATCTTTTTCTGCTGGTTTAGTTGCTGAGGGTTGATTTCTTGTCTTGTGATAAAAAGCCTTCTGTTTTGACCGCCAAACATTTCAGGGGAGCATTTGCAAGCGTTTGGCACCAATTCTGAGTGAATTGGCAAACGTCAGATTTTTGCTGAAATTGTGACTCCGGGGCTTAGGGATTTTTTCAAAAATATCTTTTTCCGCCGGTTAACTTTCTGAGGGCTGATTTCTTGTCCTGTGATAAAAAGCCTTCTGTTTCGACCGCCAAAAATTTCAGGGAGGCTTTTGCAAGAGTTTGGCACCATTTTTGAGTGAATTGCCAAAAGTCAGATTTTTTCTGAAATTGTGACCCCGGGGCTTAGGGATTTTTCAAAAAAATCTTTTTCCGCCGGGTAGGTTGTTGATGGCTGATTTCTTGTCCTGTGATAAAAAGCCTTCTGTTTCGACCGCCAAACATTTCAGGGAGGCCTTTGCAAGCGTTTGGCAGCATTCTTGAGTGAATTGCCAAAAGTCAGATTTTTTCTGAAATTGTGACCCCGGGGCTTAGGGATTTTTCAAAAAAATCTTTTTCCGCCGGTTAACTTTCTGAGGGCTGATTTCTTCTCCTGTGATAAAAAGCCTTCTGTTTCGACCGCCAAACATTTCAGGGGAGCATTTGCAAGCGTTTGGCACCATTTTTGAGTGAATTGCCAAAAGTCAGATTTTTTCTGAAATTGTGACCCCGGGACTTAGGGATTTTTCAAAAAAATCTATTTCCGCTGGTTAACTTGTTGAGGGCTGTTTTCTTGTAATGTGATAAAAAGCCTTCTGTTTCGACCGCCAAAAATTTCAGTGAGGCATTTGCAAGCGTCTGGAACCATTTTTTAGTGAATTGCGAAATGTCAGATTTTTTCTGAAATTGTGACCCCGGGGCTTAGGGATTTTTCAAAAAAATCTTTTTCCGCCGGTTAAGTTGCTGAGGGTTGATTTCTTGTCTTGTGATAAAAAGCCTTCTGTTTTGACCGCCAAACATTTCAGGGGAGCATTTTCAACCTGTTGGCACCATTTTTGAGTGAATTGCCAAAAGTCAGATTTTTTCTGAAATTGTGACCCCGGGGCTTAGGGATTTTTCAAAAAAACCTTTTTCCTCCGGTTAACTTTCGGAGGCCTGATTTCTTGTCCTGTGATAAGAAGTCTTCTGTTTCCATCGCCAAAGCTTTCAGGGGAGCATTTGCAAGCGTTTGGCACCATTTTTGATTGAATTGCCAAAAGTCAGATTTTTTCTGAAATTGTGACCCCGGGGCTTAGGGATTTTTCAAAAAAATCTTTTTCCGCTGTTTAACTTGTTGAGGGCTGTTTTCTTGTAATGTGATAAAAAAAACCTTCTGTTTTCATCGCCAAAGTTTTCAGGGGATCATTTGCAAGCGTTTGGCACCATTTTTGAGTGAATTGCCAAAAGTCAGATTTTTTCTGAAATTGTGACCCCGGGGCTTAGGGATCTTTCAAAAAAATCTTTTTCTGCCGGTTAAGTTGCTGAGGGCTGATTTCTTGTCCAGTGATAAAAAGCCTTCCATTTCGACAGCCAAACATTTCAGGGGAGCGTTTGCAACGTTTGGCACCATTTCTGAGTGAATTGGCAAACGTCAGATTTTTGCTGAAATTGTGACCCCGGGGCTTAGGGATTTTTTCAAAAAAATCTTTTTCTGCCGGTTTAGTTGCTGAGGGTTGATTTCTTGTCTTGTGATAAAAAGCCTTCTGTTTTGACCGCCAAACATTTCAGGGGAGCATTTGCAAGCGTTTGGCACCATTTTTGAGTGAATTGCCAAAAGTCAGATTTTTTCTGAAATTGTGACCCCGGGGCTTAGGGATTTTTCAAAAAAATCTTTTTCCGCCGGTTAACTTGTTGAGGGCTGTTTTCTTGTAATGTGATAAAAAGGCTTCTGTTTCCATCGCCAAAGCTTTCAGGGGAGCATTTTCAACCAGTTGGCACCATTTTTGAGTGAATTGCCAAAAGTCAGATTTTTGCTGAAATTGTGACCCCGGGCTTAGGGATTTTTCAAATAAATCTTTTTCCGCCGGTTAACTTGTTGAGGGCTGTTTTCTTGTAATGTGATAAAAAGCCTTCTGTTTCCATCGCCAAAGCTTTCAGGGGAGCATTTTCAACCGGTTGGCACCATTTTTGAGTGAATTGCCAAAAGTCAGATTTTTGCTGAAATTGTGACCCCGGGGCTTAGGGATTTTTCAAAAAAATCTTTTTCCGCCGGTTAACTTGTTGAGGGCTGTTTTCTTGTAATGTGATAAAAAGGCTTCTGTTTCCATCGCCAAAGCTTTCAGGGGAGCATTTTCAACCAGTTGGCACCATTTTTGAGTGAATTGCCAAAAGTCAGATTTTTGCTGAAATTGTGACCCCGGGCTTAGGGATTTTTCAAAAAAATCGTTTTCCGCCGGTTAAGTTGCTGAGGGTTGATTTCTTGTCTTGTGATAAAAAGCCTTCTGTTTCGACCGCCAAACATTTCAGCGGAGCATTTGCATGCGTTTGGCACCATTTTTGAGTGAATTGCCAAAAGTCAGATTTTTTCTGAAATTGTGACCCCGGGGCTTAGGGATTTTTCAAAAATATCTTTTTCCGCCGGTTAACTTTCTGAGGGCTGATTTCTTGTCCTGTGATAAAAAGCCATCTGTTTCGACAGCCAAACCTTTCAGGGGATCATTTGCAAGCGTTTGGCACCATTTTTGAGTGAATTGCCAAAAGTCAGATTTTTGCTGAAATTGTGACCCCGGTTCTTAGGGATTTTTCAAATAAATCTTTTTCCGCCGGTTAACTTGTTGAGGGCTGTGTTCTTGTCCTGTGATAAAAAGCCTTCTGTTTCCATCGCCAAAGCTTTCAGGGGAGCTTTTTCAACCGGTTGGCACCATTTTTGACTGAATTGCCAAAAGTCAGATTTTTGCTGAAATTGTGACTCCGGGGCTTAGGGATTTTTTCAAAAATATCTTTTTCCGCCGGTTAACTTTCTGAGGGCTGATTTCTTGTCGTGTGATAAAAAGCCTTCTGTTTCGACCGCCAAAAATTTCAGGGAGGCATTTGCAAGAGTATGGCACCATTTTTGAGTGAATTGCCAAAAGTCAGATTTTTGCTGAAATTGTGACCCCGGGGCTTAGGGATTTTTCAAAAAAATATTTTTCCGCTGGGTAGGTTGTTGATGGCTGATTTCTTGTCCTGTGATAAAAAGCTACTGTTTCGACCGCCAAAAATTTCAGGGAGGCATTTGCAAGCGTTTTGCACCATTTTTGAGTGAATTGCCAAAAGTCAGATTTTTTCTGAAATTGTGACCCCGGGGCTTAGGGATTTTTCAAAAAAATCTTTTTCCGCCGGGTAGGTTGTTGATGGATGATTTCTTGTCCTGTGATAAAAAGCCTTATGTTTCGACCGCCAAAAATTTCAGTGAGGCATTTGCAAGCGTCTGGCACCATTTTTGAGTGAATTGCCAAAAGTCAGATTTTTTCTGAAATTGTGACCCCGGGGCTTAGGGATTTTTCAAAAAAATCTTTTTCCGCCGGTTAAGTTGCTGAGGGCTGATTTCTTGTCCTGTGATAAAAAGCCTTCCGTTTCGACAGCCAAAGCTTTCAGGGGAGCATTTGCAAGCGTTTGGCACCATTTTTGAGTGAATTGCCAAAAGTCAGATTTTTTCTGAAATTGTGACCCCGGGGCTTAGGGATTTTTCAAAAAAATCTTTTTCCGCTGGTTAACTTGTTGAGGGCTGTTTTCTTGTAATGTGATAAAAAAACCTTCTGTTTTCATCACCAAAGTTTTCAGGGGATCATTTGCAAGCGTTTGGCACCATTTTTGAGTGAATTGCCAGAAGTCAGATTTTTTCTGAAATTGTGACCCCGGGGCTTAGGGATTTTTTCAAAAAAATCTTTTTCTGCCGGTTTAGTTGCTGAGGGTTGATTTCTTGTCTTGTGATAAAAAGCCTTCTGTTTTGACCGCCAAACATTTCAGGGGAGCATTTGCAAGCGTTTGGCACCATTTTTGAGTGAATTGCCAAAAGTCAGATTTTTTCTGAAATTGTGACCCCGGGGCTTAGGGATTTTTTCAAAAAAATCTTTTTCTGCCGGTTTAGTTGCTGAGGGTTGATTTCTTGTCTTGTGATAAAAAGCCTTCTGTTTCGACCGCCAAACATTTCAGGGGAGCATTTGCAAGCGTTTCGCACCATTTTTGAGTGAATTGCCAAAAGTCAGATTTTTTCTGAAATTGTGACCCCGGGGCTTAGGGATTTTTCAAAAAAATCTATTTCCGCTGGTTAACTTGTTGAGGGCTGTTTTCTTGTCCTGTGATAAAAAGCCTTCTGTTTCGACCGCCAAAAATTTCAGTGAGGCATTTGCAAGCGTCTGGCACCATTTTTTAGTGAATTGCGAAAAGTCAGATTTTTTCTGAAATTGTGACCCCGGGGCTTAGGGATTTTTCAAAAAAATCTTTTTCCGCCGGTTAAGTTGCTGAGGGCTGATTTCTTGTCCTGTGATAAAAAGCCTTCTGTTTCCATCGCCAAAGCTTTCAGGGGAGCATTTTCAACCTGTTGGCACCATTTTTGAGTGAATTGCGAAAAGTCAGATTTTTTCTGAAATTGTGACCCCGGGGCTTAGGGATTTTTCAAAAAAATCTTTTTCCGCCGGGTAGGTTGTTGATGGCTGTTTTCTTGTAATGTGATAAAAAAACACCTTCTGTTTTCATCGCCAAAGTTTTCAGGGGATCATTTGCAAGCGTTTGGCACCATTTTTGAGTGAATTGCCAAAAGTCAGATTTTTTCTGAAATTGTGACCCCGGGGCTTAGGGATCTTTCAAAAAAATCTTTTTCTGCCGGTTAAGTTGCTGAGGGCTGATTTCTTGTCCAGTGATAAAAAGCCTTCCATTTCGACAGCCAAACATTTCAGGGGAGCGTTTGCAACGTTTGGCACCATTTCTGAGTGAATTGGCAAACGTCAGATTTTTGCTGAAATTGTGACTCCGGGGCTTAGGGATTTGTTCAAAAAAATCTTTTTCCGCCGGTTAACTTTCTGAGGCCTATTTCTTGTCTTGTGATAAAAAGCCTTCTGTTTCGTCCACCAAAAATTTCAGGGAGGCATTAGCAAGCGTTTGGCAACATTTTTGAGTGAATTGCCAAAAGTCAGATTTTTGCTGAAATTGTGACCCCGGGGCTTAGGGATTTTTCAAAAAAATCTTTTTCCGCCAGTTAACTTGTTGAGGGCTGTTTTCTTGTAATGTGATAAAAAGGCTTCTGTTTCCATCGCCAAAGCTTTCAGGGGAGCATTTTCAACCAGTTGGCACCATTTTTGAGTGAATTGCCAAAAGTCAGATTTTTGCTGAAATTGTGACCCCGCGGCTTAGGGATTTTTCAAAAAAATCGTTTTCCGCCGGTTATGTTGCTGAGGGCTGATTTCTTGTCCTGTGATAAAAAGCCTTCCGTTTCGACAGCCAAACGTTTCAGGGGATCATTTGCAAGCTTTTGGCACCATTTTTGAGTGAATTGCCAAAAGTCAGATTTTTTCTGAAATTGTGACCCCGGGGCTTAGGGATTTTTCAGAAAAATCTTTTTCCGCCGGGTAGGTTGTTGATGGCTGATTTCTTGTCCTGTGATAAAAAGCCTTATGTTTCCATCGCCAAAGCTTTCAGGGGAGCATTTTCAACCTGTTGGCACCATTTTTGAGTGAATTGCCAAAAGTCAGATTTTTTCTGAAATTGTGACCCCGGGGCTTAGGGATTTTTTCAAAAAAATCTTTTTCTGCCGGTTTAGTTGCTGAGGGTTGATTTCTTGTCTTGTGATAAAAAGCCTTCTGTTTCGACCGCCAAACATTTCAGGGGAGCATTTGCAAGCGTTTGGCACCATTTTTGAGTGAATTGCCAAAAGTCAGATTTTTTCTGAAATTGTGACCCCGGGGCTTAGGGATTTTTTCAAAAAAATCTTTTTCTGCCGGTTTAGTTGCTGAGGGTTGATTTCTTGTCTTGTGATAAAAAGCCTTCTGTTTCGACCGCCAAACATTTCAGGGGAGCATTTGCAAGCGTTTCGCACCATTTTTGAGTGAATTGCCAAAAGTCAGATTTTTTCTGAAATTGTGACCCCGGGGCTTAGGGATTTTTCAAAAAAATCTATTTCCGCTGGTTAACTTGTTGAGGGCTGTTTTCTTGTCCTGTGATAAAAAGCCTTCTGTTTCGACCGCCAAAAATTTCAGTGAGGCATTTGCAAGCGTCTGGCACCATTTTTTAGTGAATTGCGAAAAGTCAGATTTTTTCTGAAATTGTGACCCCGGGGCTTAGGGATTTTTCAAAAAAATCTTTTTCCGCCGGTTAAGTTGCTGAGGGCTGATTTCTTGTCCTGTGATAAAAAGCCTTCTGTTTCCATCGCCAAAGCTTTCAGGGGAGCATTTTCAACCTGATGGCACCATTTTTGAGTGAATTGCGAAAAGTCAGATTTTTTCTGAAATTGTGACCCCGGGGCTTAGGGATTTTTCAAAAAAATCTTTTTCCGCCGGGTAGGTTGTTGATGGCTGTTTTCTTGTAATGTGATAAAAAAACACCTTCTGTTTTCATCGCCAAAGTTTTCAGGGGATCATTTGCAAGCGTTTGGCACCATTTTTGAGTGAATTGCCAAAAGTCAGATTTTTTCTGAAATTGTGACCCCGGGGCTTAGGGATCTTTCAAAAAAATCTTTTTCTGCCGGTTAAGTTGCTGAGGGCTGATTTCTTGTCCAGTGATAAAAAGCCTTCCATTTCGACAGCCAAACATTTCAGGGGAGCGTTTGCAACGTTTGGCACCATTTCTGAGTGAATTGGCAAACGTCAGATTTTTGCTGAAATTGTGACTCCGGGGCTTAGGGATTTGTTCAAAAAAATCTTTTTCCGCCGGTTAACTTTCTGAGGCCTATTTCTTGTCTTGTGATAAAAAGCCTTCTGTTTCGTCCACCAAAAATTTCAGGGAGGCATTAGCAAGCGTTTGGCAACATTTTTGAGTGAATTGCCAAAAGTCAGATTTTTGCTGAAATTGTGACCCCGGGGCTTAGGGATTTTTCAAAAAAATCTTTTTCCGCCAGTTAACTTGTTGAGGGCTGTTTTCTTGTAATGTGATAAAAAGGCTTCTGTTTCCATCGCCAAAGCTTTCAGGGGAGCATTTTCAACCAGTTGGCACCATTTTTGAGTGAATTGCCAAAAGTCAGATTTTTGCTGAAATTGTGACCCCGCGGCTTAGGGATTTTTCAAAAAAATCGTTTTCCGCCGGTTATGTTGCTGAGGGCTGATTTCTTGTCCTGTGATAAAAAGCCTTCCGTTTCGACAGCCAAACCTTTCAGGGGATCATTTGCAAGCTTTTGGCACCATTTTTGAGTGAATTGCCAAAAGTCAGATTTTTTCTGAAATTGTGACCCCGGGGCTTAGGGATTTTTCAGAAAAATCTTTTTCCGCCGGGTAGGTTGTTGATGGCTGATTTCTTGTCCTGTGATAAAAAGCCTTATGTTTCCATCGCCAAAGCTTTCAGGGGAGCATTTTCAACCTGTTGGCACCATTTTTGAGTGAATTGCCAAAAGTCAGATTTTTTCTGAAATTGTGACCCCGGGGCTTAGGGATTTTTTCAAAAAAATCTTTTTCTGCCGGTTTAGTTGCTGAGGGTTGATTTCTTGTCTTGTGATAAAAAGCCTTCTGTTTCGACCGCCAAACATTTCAGGGGAGCATTTGCAAGCGTTTGGCACCATTTTTGAGTGAATTGCCAAAAGTCAGATTTTTTCTGAAATTGTGACCCCGGGGCTTAGGGATTTTTTCAAAAAAATCTTTTTCTGCCGGTTTAGTTGCTGAGGGTTGATTTCTTGTCTTGTGATAAAAAGCCTTCTGTTTCGACCGCCAAACATTTCAGGGGAGCATTTGCAAGCGTTTGGCACCATTTTTGAGTGAATTGCCAAAAGTCAGATTTTTTCTGAAATTGTGACCCCGGGGCTTAGGGATTTTTCAAAAAAATCTATTTCCGCTGGTTAACTTGTTGAGGGCTGTTTTCTTGTCCTGTGATAAAAAGCCTTCTGTTTCGACCGCCAAAAATTTCAGTGAGGCATTTGCAAGCGTCTGGCACCATTTTTTAGTGAATTGCGAAAAGTCAGATTTTTTCTGAAATTGTGACCCCGGGGCTTAGGGATTTTTCAAAAAAATCTTTTTCCGCCGGTTAAGTTGCTGAGGGTTGATTTCTTGTCTTGTGATAAAAAGCCTTCTGTTTTGACCGCCAAACATTTCAGGGGAGCATTTTCAACCTGTTGGCACCATTTTTGAGTGAATTGCCAAAAGTCAAATTTTTTCTGAAATTGTGACCCCGGGGCTTAGGGATTTTTCAAAAAAACCATTTTCCTCCGGTTAACTTTCGGAGGCCTGATTTCTTGTCCTGTGATAAGAAGTCTTCTGTTTCCATCGCCAAAGCTTTCAGGGGAGCATTTGCAAGCGTTTGGCACCATTTTTGATTGAATTGCCAAAAGTCAGATTTTTTCTGAAATTGTGACCCCGGGGCTTAGGGATTTTTCAAAAAAATCTTTTTCCGCTGTTTAACTTGTTGAGGGCTGTTTTCTTGTAATGTGATAAAAAAAACCTTCTGTTTTCATCGCCAAAGTTTTCAGGGGATCATTTGCAAGCGTTTGGCACCATTTTTGAGTGAATTGCCAAAAGTCAGATTTTTTCTGAAATTGTGACCCCGGGGCTTAGGGATTTTTTCAAAAAAATCTTTTTCTGCCGGTTTAGTTGCTGAGGGTTGATTTCTTGTCTTGTGATAAAAAGCCTTCTGTTTTGACCGCCAAACATTTCAGGGGAGCATTTGCAAGCGTTTGGCACCATTTTTGATTGAATTGCCAAAAGTCAGATTTTTTCTGAAATTGTGACCCCGGGGCTTAGGGATTTTTCAAAAAAATCTTTTTCCGCTGTTTAACTTGTTGAGGGCTGTTTTCTTGTAATGTGATAAAAAAAACCTTCTGTTTTCATCGCCAAAGTTTTCAGGGGATCATTTGCAAGCGTTTGGCACCATTTTTGAGTGAATTGCCAAAAGTCAGATTTTTTCTGAAATTGTGACCCCGGGGCTTAGGGATCTTTCAAAAAAATCTTTTTCTGCCGGTTAAGTTGCTGAGGGCTGATTTCTTGTCCAGTGATAAAAAGCCTTCCATTTCGACAGACAAACATTTCAGGGGAGCGTTTGCAACGTTTGGCACCATTTCTGAGTGAATTGGCAAACGTCAGATTTTTGCTGAAATTGTGACTCCGGGGCTTAGGGATTTGTTCAAAAAAATCTTTTTCCGCCGGTTAACTTTCTGAGGCCTATTTCTTGTCTTGTGATAAAAAGCCTTCTGTTTCGTCCACCAAAAATTTCAGGGAGGCATTAGCAAGCGTTTGGCAACATTTTTGAGTGAATTGCCAAAAGTCAGATTTTTGCTGAAATTGTGACCCCGGGGCTTAGGGATTTTTCAAAAAAATCTTTTTCCGCCGGTTAACTTGTTGAGGGCTGTTTTCTTGTAATGTGATAAAAAGGCTTCTGTTTCCATCGCCAAAGCTTTCAGGGGAGCATTTTCAACCAGTTGGCACCATTTTTGAGTGAATTGCCAAAAGTCAGATTTTTGCTGAAATTGTGACCCCGGGCTTAGGGATTTTTCAAAAAAATCGTTTTCCGCCGGTTAAGTTGCTGAGGGTTGATTTCTTGTCTTGTGATAAAAAGCCTTCTGTTTCGACCGCCAAACATTTCAGCGGAGCATTTGCATGCGTTTGGCACCATTTTTGAGTGAATTGCCAAAAGTCAGATTTTTTCTGAAATTGTGACCCCGGGGCTTAGGGATTTTTCAAAAATATCTTTTTCCGCCGGTTAACTTTCTGAGGGCTGATTTCTTGTCCTGTGATAAAAAGCCATCTGTTTCGACAGCCAAACCTTTCAGGGGATCATTTGCAAGCGTTTGGCACCATTTTTGAGTGAATTGCCAAAAGTCAGATTTTTGCTGAAATTGTGACCCCGGTTCTTAGGGATTTTTCAAATAAATCTTTTTCCGCCGGTTAACTTGTTGAGGGCTGTGTTCTTGTCCTGTGATAAAAAGCCTTCTGTTTCCATCGCCAAAGCTTTCAGGGGAGCTTTTTCAACCGGTTGGCACCATTTTTGACTGAATTGCCAAAAGTCAGATTTTTGCTGAAATTGTGACTCCGGGGCTTAGGGATTTTTTCAAAAATATCTTTTTCCGCCGGTTAACTTTCTGAGGGCTGATTTCTTGTCCTGTGATAAAAAGCCTTCTGTTTCGACCGCCAAAAATTTCAGGGAGGCATTTGCAAGAGTATGGCACCATTTTTGAGTGAATTGCCAAAAGTCAGATTTTTGCTGAAATTGTGACCCCGGGGCTTAGGGATTTTTCAAAAAAATCTTTTTCCGCTGGGTAGGTTGTTGATGGCTGATTTCTTGTCCTGTGATAAAAAGCCTTCTGTTTCGACCGCCAAAAATTTCAGGGAGGCATTTGCAAGCGGTTTGCACCATTTTTGAGTGAATTGCCAAAAGTCAGATTTTTTCTGAAATTGTGACCCCGGGGCTTAGGGATTTTTCAAAAAAATCTTTTTCCGCCGGGTAGGTTGTTGATGGATGATTTCTTGTCCTGTGATAAAAAGCCTTCTGTTTCGACCGCCAAAAATTTCAGTGAGGCATTTGCAAGCGTCTGGCACCATTTTTGAGTGAATTGCCAAAAGTCAGATTTTTTCTGAAATTGTGACCCCGGGGCTTAGGGATTTTTCAAAAAAATCTTTTTCCGCTGGTTAACTTGTTGAGGGCTGTTTTCTTGTAATGTGATAAAAAAACCTTCTGTTTTCATCACCAAAGTTTTCAGGGGATCATTTGCAAGCGTTTGGCACCATTTTTGAGTGAATTGCCAGAAGTCAGATTTTTGCTGAAATTGTGACCCCGGGGCTTAGGGATTTTTCAAAAAAATCTTTTTCTGCCGGGTAGGTTGTTGATGGCTGATTTCTTGTCCTGTGATAAAAAGCCTTCTGTTTCGACCGCCAAAAATTTCAGGGAGGCATTTGCAAGCGTTTGGCACCATTTTTGAGTGAATTGCCAAAAGTCAGATTTTTTCTGAAATTGTGACCCCGGGGCTTAGGGATTTTTTCAAAAAAATCTTTGTCTGCCGATTTAGTTGCTGAGGGTTGATTTCTTGTCTTGTGATAAAAAGCCTTCTGTTTCGACCGCCAAACATTTCAGCGGAGCATTTGCATGCGTTTGGCACCATTTTTGAGTGAATTGCCAAAAGTCAGATTTTTTCTGAAATTGTGACCCCGGGGCTTAGGGATTTTTCAAAAATATCTTTTTCCGCCGGTTAACTTTCTGAGGGCTGATTTCTTGTCCTGTGATAAAAAGCCATCTGTTTCGACAGCCAAACCTTTCAGGGGATCATTTGCAAGCGTTTGGCACCATTTTTGAGTGAATTGCCAAAAGTCAGATTTTTGCTGAAATTGTGACCCCGGTTCTTAGGGATTTTTCAAATAAATCTTTTTCCGCCGGTTAACTTGTTGAGGGCTGTGTTCTTGTCCTGTGATAAAAAGCCTTCTGTTTCCATCGCCAAAGCTTTCAGGGGAGCTTTTTCAACCGGTTGGCACCATTTTTGACTGAATTGCCAAAAGTCAGATTTTTGCTGAAATTGTGACTCCGGGGCTTAGGGATTTTTTCAAAAATATCTTTTTCCGCCGGTTAACTTTCTGAGGGCTGATTTCTTGTCCTGTGATAAAAAGCCTTCTGTTTCGACCGCCAAAAATTTCAGGGAGGCATTTGCAAGAGTATGGCACCATTTTTGAGTGAATTGCCAAAAGTCAGATTTTTGCTGAAATTGTGACCCCGGGGCTTAGGGATTTTTCAAAAAAATCTTTTTCCGCTGGGTAGGTTGTTGATGGCTGATTTCTTGTCCTGTGATAAAAAGCCTTCTGTTTCGACCGCCAAAAATTTCAGGGAGGCATTTGCAAGCGTTTTGCACCATTTTTGAGTGAATTGCCAAAAGTCAGATTTTTTCTGAAATTGTGACCCCGGGGCTTAGGGATTTTTCAAAAAAATCTTTTTCTGCCGGTTAAGTTGCTGAGGGCTGATTTCTTGTCCAGTGATAAAAAGCCTTCCGTTTCGACATCCAAACATTTCAGGGGAGCATTTGCAAGCGTTTGGCACCAATTCTGAGTGAATTGGCAAACGTCAGATTTTTGCTGACATTGTGACTCCGGGGCTTAGGGATTTTTTCAAAAATATCTTTTTCCGCCGGTTAACTTTCTGAGGGCTGATTTCTTGTCCTGTGATAAAAAGCCTTCCGTTTCGACAGCCAAAGCTTTCAGGGGATCATTTGCAAGCTTTTGGCACCATTTTTGAGTGAATTGCCAAAAGTCAGATTTTTTCTGAAATTGTGACCCCGGGGCTTAGGGATTTTTCAAAAAAATCTTTTTCCGCCGGGTAGGTTGTTGATGGCTGATTTCTTGTCCTGTCATAAAAAGCCTTATGTTTCCATCGTCAAAGCTTTCAGGGGAGCATTTTCAACCTGTTGGCACCATTTTTGAGTGAATTGCCAAAAGTCAGATTTTTTCTGAAATTGTGACCCCGGGGCTTAGGGATTTTTTCAAAAAAATCTTTGTCTGCCGATTTAGTTGCTGAGGGTTGATTTCTTGTCTTGTGATAAAAAGCCTTCTGTTTCGACCGCCAAACATTTCAGGGGAGCATTTGCAAGCGTTTGGCACCATTTTTGAGTGAATTGCCAAAAGTCAGATTTTTTCTGAAATTGTGACCCCGGGGCTTAGGGATTTTTCAAAAAAATCTTTTTCCGCTGGTTAACTTGTTGAGGGCTGTTTTCTTGTAATGTGATAAAAAAACCTTCTGTTTTCATCACCAAAGTTTTCAGGGGATCATTTGCAAGCGTTTGGCACCATTTTTGAGTGAATTGCCAGAAGTCAGATTTTTTCTGAAATTGTGACCCCGGGGCTTAGGGATTTTTCAAAAAAATCTTTTTCTGCCGGTTAAGTTGCTGAGGGCTGATTTCTTGTCCAGTGATAAAAAGCCTTCTGTTTCGACCGCCAAAAATTTCAGGGAGGCATTTGCAAGAGTTTGACACCATTTTTGAGTGAATTGCCAAAAGTCAGATTTTTGCTGAAATTGTGACCCCGGGGCTTAGGGATTTTTCAAAAAAATCTTTTTCCGCCGGGTAGGTTGTTGATGGCTGATTTCTTGTCCTGTGATAAAAAGCCTTCTGTTTCGACCGCCAAAAATTTCAGGGAGGCATTTGCAAGCGTTTGGCACCATTTTTGAGTGAATTGCCAAAAGTCAGATTTTTTCTGAAATTGTGACCCCGGGGCTTAGGGATTTTTCAAAAAAATCTTTTTCCGCCGGGTAGGTTGTTGATGGCTGATTTCTTGTCCTGTGATAAAAAGCCTTCTGTTTCGACCGCCAAAAATTTCAGGGAGGCATTTGCAAGCGTTTGGCAGCATTCTTGAGTGAATTGCCAAAAGTCAGATTTTTTCTGAAATTGTGACCCTGGGGCTTAGGGATTTTTCAAAAAAAACTTTTTCCGCTGGTTAACTTGTTGAGGGCTGTTTTCTTGTCCTGTGATAAAAAGCCTTCTGTTGCGACAGCCAAAGCTTTCAGGGGAGCATTTGCAAGCGTTTGGCACCATTTTTGAGTGAATTGCCAAAAGTCAGATTTTTTCTGAAATTGTGACCCCGGGGCTTAGGGATTTTTCAAAAAAATCTTTTTCCGCCGGTTAAGTTGCTGAGGGCAGATTTCTTGTCCTGTGATAAAAAGCCTTCCGTTTCGACAGCCAAAGCTTTCAGGGGATCATTTGCAAGCTTTTGGCACCATTTTTGAGTGAATTGCCAAAAGTCAGATTTTTTCTGAAATTGTGACCCCGGGGCTTAGTGATTTTTTCAAAAAAATCTTTTTCTGCCGGTTTAGTTGCTGAGGGTTGATTTCTTGTCTTGTGATAAAAAGCCTTCTGTTTCGACCGCCAAACATTTCAGGGGAGCATTTGCAAGAGTTTGGCACCATTTTTGAGTGAATTGCCAGAAGTCAGATTTTTTCTGAAATTGTGACCCCGGGGCTTAGGGATTTTTTCAAAAAAATCTTTTTCTGCCGGTTTAGTTGCTGAGGGTTGATTTCTTGTCTTGTGATAAAAAGCCTTCTGTTTCGACCGCCAAACATTTCAGGGGAGCATTTGCAAGCGTTTGGCACCATTTTTGAGTGAATTGCCAAAAGTCAGATTTTTTCTGAAATTGTGACCCCGGGGCTTAGGGATTTTTCAAAAAAATCTTTTTCCGCTGGTTAACTTGTTGAGGGCTGTTTTCTTGTAATGTGATAAAAAAACCTTCTGTTTTCATCACCAAAGTTTTCAGGGGATCATTTGCAAGCGTTTGGCACCATTTTTGAGTGAATTGCCAGAAGTCAGATTTTTTCTGAAATTGTGACCCCGGGGCTTAGGGATTTTTTCAAAAAAATCTTTTTCTGCCGGTTTAGTTGCTGAGGGTTGATTTCTTGTCTTGTGATAAAAAGCCTTCTGTTTTGACCGCCAAACATTTCAGGGGAGCATTTGCAAGCGTTTGGCACCATTTTTGAGTGAATTGCCAAAAGTCAGATTTTTTCTGAAATTGTGACCCCGGGGCTTAGGGATTTTTTCAAAAAAATCTTTTTCTGCCGGTTTAGTTGCTGAGGGTTGATTTCTTGTCTTGTGATAAAAAGCCTTCTGTTTCGACCGCCAAACATTTCAGGGGAGCATTTGCAAGCGTTTCGCACCATTTTTGAGTGAATTGCCAAAAGTCAGATTTTTTCTGAAATTGTGACCCCGGGGCTTAGGGATTTTTCAAAAAAATCTATTTCCGCTGGTTAACTTGTTGAGGGCTGTTTTCTTGTCCTGTGATAAAAAGCCTTCTGTTTCGACCGCCAAAAATTTCAGTGAGGCATTTGCAAGCGTCTGGCACCATTTTTTAGTGAATTGCGAAAAGTCAGATTTTTTCTGAAATTGTGACCCCGGGGCTTAGGGATTTTTCAAAAAAATCTTTTTCCACCGGTTAAGTTGCTGAGGGTTGATTTCTTGTCTTGTGATAAAAAGCCTTCTGTTTTGACCGCCAAACATTTCAGGGGAGCATTTTCAACCTGTTGGCACCATTTTTGAGTGAATTGCCAAAAGTCAGATTTTTTCTGAAATTGTGACCCCGGGGCTTAGGGATTTTTCAAAAAAACCTTTTTCCTCCGGTTAACTTTCGGAGGCCTGATTTCTTGTCCTGTGATAAGAAGTCTTCTGTTTCCATCGCCAAAGCTTTCAGGGGAGCATTTGCAAGCGTTTGGCACCATTTTTGATTGAATTGCCAAAAGTCAGATTTTTTCTGAAATTGTGACCCCGGGGCTTAGGGATTTTTCAAAAAAATCTTTTTCCGCTGTTTAACTTGTTGAGGGCTGTTTTCTTGTAATGTGATAAAAAAAACCTTCTGTTTTCATCGCCAAAGTTTTCAGGGGATCATTTGCAAGCGTTTGGCACCATTTTTGAGTGAATTGCCAAAAGTCAGATTTTTTCTGAAATTGTGACCCCGGGGCTTAGGGATCTTTCAAAAAAATCTTTTTCTGCCGGTTAAGTTGCTGAGGGCTGATTTCTTGTCCAGTGATAAAAAGCCTTCCATTTCGACAGCCAAACATTTCAGGGGAGCGTTTGCAACGTTTGGCACCATTTCTGAGTGAATTGGCAAACGTCAGATTTTTGCTGAAATTGTGACCCCGGGGCTTAGGGATTTTTTCAAAAAAATCTTTGTCTGCCGATTTAGTTGCTGAGGGTTGATTTCTTGTCTTGTGATAAAAAGCCTTCTGTTTCGACCGCCAAACATTTCAGGGGAGCATTTGCAAGCGTTTGGCACCATTTTTGAGTGAATTGCCAAAAGTCAGATTTTTTCTGAAATTGTGACCCCGGGGCTTAGGGATTTTTCAAAAAAATCTTTTTCCGCTGGTTAACTTGTTGAGGGCTGTTTTCTTGTAATGTGATAAAAAAACCTTCTGTTTTCATCACCAAAGTTTTCAGGGGATCATTTGCAAGCGTTTGGCACCATTTTTGAGTGAATTGCCAGAAGTCAGATTTTTTCTGAAATTGTGACCCCGGGGCTTAGGGATTTTTCAAAAAAATCTTTTTCTGCCGGTTAAGTTGCTGAGGGCTGATTTCTTGTCCAGTGATAAAAAGCCTTCTGTTTCGACCGCCAAAAATTTCAGGGAGGCATTTGCAAGAGTTTGACACCATTTTTGAGTGAATTGCCAAAAGTCAGATTTTTGCTGAAATTGTGACCCCGGGGCTTAGGGATTTTTCAAAAAAATCTTTTTCCGCCGGGTAGGTTGTTGATGGCTGATTTCTTGTCCTGTGATAAAAAGCCTTCTGTTTCGACCGCCAAAAATTTCAGGGAGGCATTTGCAAGCGTTTGGCACCATTTTTGAGTGAATTGCCAAAAGTCAGATTTTTTCTGAAATTGTGACCCCGGGGCTTAGGGATTTTTCAAAAAAATCTTTTTCCGCCGGGTAGGTTGTTGATGGCTGATTTCTTGTCCTGTGATAAAAAGCCTTCTGTTTCGACCGCCAAAAATTTCAGGGAGGCATTTGCAAGCGTTTGGCAGCATTCTTGAGTGAATTGCCAAAAGTCAGATTTTTTCTGAAATTGTGACCCCGGGGCTTAGGGATTTTTCAAAAAAAACTTTTTCCGCTGGTTAACTTGTTGAGGGCTGTTTTCTTGTCCTGTGATAAAAAGCCTTCTGTTGCGACCGCCAAAAATTTCAGTGAGGCATTTGCAAGCGTCTGGCACCATTTTTGAGTGAATTGCCAAAAGTCAGATTTTTTCTGAAATTGTGACCCCGGGGCTTAGGGATTTTTCAAAAAAATCTTTTTCCGCCGGTTAAGTTGCTGAGGGCAGATTTCTTGTCCTGTGATAAAAAGCCTTCCGTTTCGACATCCAAAGCTTTCAGGGGATCATTTGCAAGCTTTTGGCACCATTTTTGAGTGAATTGCCAGAGGTCAGATTTTTTCTGAAATTGTGACCCCGGGGCTTAGGGATTTTTCAAAAAAATCTTTTTCCGCTGGTTAACTTGTTGAGGGCTGTTTTCTTGTAATGTGATAAAAAAACCTTCTGTTTTCATCACCAAAGTTTTCAGGGTTTCATTTGCAAGCGTTTGGCACCATTTTTGAGTGAATTGCCAGAGGTCAGATTTTTTCTGAAATTGTGACCCCGGGGCTTAGTGATTTTTTCAAAAAAATCTTTTTCTGCCGGTTTAGTTGCTGAGGGTTGATTTCTTGTCTTGTGATAAAAAGCCTTCTGTTTCGACCGCCAAACATTTCAGGGGAGCATTTGCAAGAGTTTGGCACCATTTTTGAGTGAATTGCCAGAAGTCAGATTTTTTCTGAAATTGTGACCCCGGGGCTTAGGGATTTTTTCAAAAAAATCTTTTTCTGCCGGTTTAGTTGCTGAGGGTTGATTTCTTGTCTTGTGATAAAAAGCCTTCTGTTTCGACCGCCAAACATTTCAGGGGAGCATTTGCAAGCGTTTGGCACCATTTTTGAGTGAATTGCCAAAAGTCAGATTTTTTCTGAAATTGTGACCCCGGGGCTTAGGGATTTTTCAAAAAAATCTATTTCCGCTGGTTAACTTGTTGAGGGCTGTTTTCTTGTAATGTGATAAAAAAACCTTCTGTTTTCATCACCAAAGTTTTCAGGGGATCATTTGCAAGCGTTTGGCACCATTTTTGAGTGAATTGCCAGAAGTCAGATTTTTTCTGAAATTGTGACCCCGGGGCTTAGGGATTTTTTCAAAAAAATCTTTTTCTGCCGGTTTAGTTGCTGAGGGTTGATTTCTTGTCTTGTGATAAAAAGCCTTCTGTTTTGACCGCCAAACATTTCAGGGGAGCATTTGCAAGCGTTTGGCACCATTTTTGAGTGAATTGCCAAAAGTCAGATTTTTTCTGAAATTGTGACCCCGGGGCTTAGGGATTTTTTCAAAAAAATCTTTTTCTGCCGGTTTAGTTGCTGAGGGTTGATTTCTTGTCTTGTGATAAAAAGCCTTCTGTTTCGACCGCCAAACATTTCAGGGGAGCATTTGCAAGCGTTTCGCACCATTTTTGAGTGAATTGCCAAAAGTCAGATTTTTTCTGAAATTGTGACCCCGGGGCTTAGGGATTTTTCAAAAAAATCTATTTCCGCTGGTTAACTTGTTGAGGGCTGTTTTCTTGTCCTGTGATAAAAAGCCTTCTGTTTCGACCGCCAAAAATTTCAGTGAGGCATTTGCAAGCGTCTGGCACCATTTTTTAGTGAATTGCGAAAAGTCAGATTTTTTCTGAAATTGTGACCCCGGGGCTTAGGGATTTTTCAAAAAAATCTTTTTCCGCCGGGTAGGTTGTTGATGGCTGATTTCTTGTCCTGTGATAAAAAGCCTTCTGTTTCGACCGCCAAAAATTTCAGGGAGGCATTTGCAAGCGTTTGGCACCATTTTTGAGTGAATTGCCAAAAGTCAGATATTTTCTGAAATTGTGACCCCGGGGCTTAGGGATTTTTCAAAAAAATCTTTTTCCGCCGGGTAGGTTGTTGATGGCTGATTTCTTGTCCTGTGATAAAAAGCCTTCTGTTTCGACCGCCAAAAATTTCAGGGAGGCATTTGCAAGCGTTTGGCAGCATTCTTGAGTGAATTGCCAAAAGTCAGATTTTTTCTGAAATTGTGACCCCGGGGCTTAGGGATTTTTCAAAAAAAACTTTTTCCGCTGGTTAACTTGTTGAGGGCTGTTTTCTTGTCCTGTGATAAAAAGCCTTCTGTTGCGACCGCCAAAAATTTCAGTGAGGCATTTGCAAGCGTCTGGCACCATTTTTGAGTGAATTGCCAAAAGTCAGATTTTTTCTGAAATTGTGACCCCGGGGCTTAGGGATTTTTCAAAAAAATCTTTTTCCGCCGGTTAAGTTGCTGAGGGCAGATTTCTTGTCCTGTGATAAAAAGCCTTCCGTTTCGACAGCCAAAGCTTTCAGGGGATCATTTGCAAGCTTTTGGCACCATTTTTGAGTGAATTGCCAGAGGTCAGATTTTTTCTGAAATTGTGACCCCGGGGCTTAGGGATTTTTCAAAAAAATCTTTTTCCGCTGGTTAACTTGTTGAGGGCTGTTTTCTTGTAATGTGATAAAAAAACCTTCTGTTTTCATCACCAAAGTTTTCAGGGTTTCATTTGCAAGCGTTTGGCACCATTTTTGAGTGAATTGCCAGAGGTCAGATTTTTTCTGAAATTGTGACCCCGGGGCTTAGGGATTTTTTCAAAAAAATCTTTTTCTGCCGGTTTAGTTGCTGAGGGTTGATTTCTTGTCTTGTGATAAAAAGCCTTCTGTTTCGACCGCCAAACATTTCAGGGGAGCATTTGCAAGCGTTTGGCACCATTTTTGAGTGAATTGCCAAAAGTCAGATTTTTTCTGAAATTGTGACCCCGGGGCTTAGGGATTTTTCAAAAAAATCTATTTCCGCTGGTTAACTTGTTGAGGGCTGTTTTCTTGTAATGTGATAAAAAAACCTTCTGTTTTCATCACCAAAGTTTTCAGGGGATCATTTGCAAGCGTTTGGCACCATTTTTGAGTGAATTGCCAGAAGTCAGATTTTTTCTGAAATTGTGACCCCGGGGCTTAGGGATTTTTTCAAAAAAATCTTTTTCTGCCGGTTTAGTTGCTGAGGGTTGATTTCTTGTCTTGTGATAAAAAGCCTTCTGTTTTGACCGCCAAACATTTCAGGGGAGCATTTGCAAGCGTTTGGCACCATTTTTGAGTGAATTGCCAAAAGTCAGATTTTTTCTGAAATTGTGACCCCGGGGCTTAGGGATTTTTTCAAAAAAATCTTTTTCTGCCGGTTTAGTTGCTGAGGGTTGATTTCTTGTCTTGTGATAAAAAGCCTTCTGTTTCGACCGCCAAACATTTCAGGGGAGCATTTGCAAGCGTTTCGCACCATTTTTGAGTGAATTGCCAAAAGTCAGATTTTTTCTGAAATTGTGACCCCGGGGCTTAGGGATTTTTCAAAAAAATCTATTTCCGCTGGTTAACTTGTTGAGGGCTGTTTTCTTGTCCTGTGATAAAAAGCCTTCTGTTTCGACCGCCAAAAATTTCAGTGAGGCATTTGCAAGCGTCTGGCACCATTTTTTAGTGAATTGCGAAAAGTCAGATTTTTTCTGAAATTGTGACCCCGGGGCTTAGGGATTTTTCAAAAAAATCTTTTTCCGCCGGTTAAGTTGCTGAGGGTTGATTTCTTGTCTTGTGATAAAAAGCCTTCTGTTTTGACCGCCAAACATTTCAGGGGAGCATTTTCAACCTGTTGGCACCATTTTTGAGTGAATTGCCAAAAGTCAGATTTTTTCTGAAATTGTGACCCCGGGGCTTAGGGATTTTTCAAAAAAACCTTTTTCCTCCGGTTAACTTTCGGAGGCCTGATTTCTTGTCCTGTGGTAAGAAGTCTTCTGTTTCCATCGCCAAAGCTTTCAGGGGAGCATTTGCAAGCGTTTGGCACCATTTTTGATTGAATTGCCAAAAGTCAGATTTTTTCTGAAATTGTGACCCCGGGGCTTAGGGATTTTTCAAAAAAATCTTTTTCCGCTGTTTAACTTGTTGAGGGCTGTTTTCTTGTAATGTGATAAAAAAAACCTTCTGTTTTCATCGCCAAAGTTTTCAGGGGATCATTTGCAAGCGTTTGGCACCATTTTTGAGTGAATTGCCAAAAGTCAGATTTTTTC
The DNA here is from genome assembly GCF_964106915.1 of Podarcis gaigeae. NCBI lineage: Eukaryota > Metazoa > Chordata > Lepidosauria > Squamata > Lacertidae > Podarcis > Podarcis gaigeae. The sequence continues at coordinate 43,410,910 of NC_139689.1, forward strand.
TGAAATTGTGACCCCGGGGCTTAGGGATCTTTCAAAAAAATCTTTTTCTGCCGGTTAAGTTGCTGAGGGCTGATTTCTTGTCCAGTGATAAAAAGCCTTCCATTTCGACAGCCAAACATTTCAGGGGAGCGTTTGCAACGTTTGGCACCATTTCTGAGTGAATTGGCAAACGTCAGATTTTTGCTGAAATTGTGACCCCGGGGCTTAGGGATTTTTTCAAAAAAATCTTTTTCTGCCGGTTTAGTTGCTGAGGGTTGATTTCTTGTCTTGTGATAAAAAGCCTTCTGTTTTGACCGCCAAACATTTCAGGGGAGCATTTGCAAGCGTTTGGCACCATTTTTGAGTGAATTGCCAAAAGTCAGATTTTTTCTGAAATTGTGACCCCGGGGCTTAGGGATTTTTCAAAAAAATCTTTTTCCGCCGGTTAACTTGTTGAGGGCTGTTTTCTTGTAATGTGATAAAAAGGCTTCTGTTTCCATCGCCAAAGCTTTCAGGGGAGCATTTTCAACCAGTTGGCACCATTTTTGAGTGAATTGCCAAAAGTCAGATTTTTGCTGAAATTGTGACCCCGGGATTAGGGATTTTTCAAATAAATCTTTTTCCGCCGGTTAACTTGTTGAGGGCTGTTTTCTTGTAATGTGATAAAAAGCCTTCTGTTTCCATCGCCAAAGCTTTCAGGGGAGCATTTTCAACCGGTTGGCACCATTTTTGAGTGAATTGCCAAAAGTCAGATTTTTTCTGAAATTGTGACCCCGGGGCTTAGGGATCTTTCAAAAAAATCTTTTTCTGCCGGTTAAGTTGCTGAGGGCTGATTTCTTGTCCAGTGATAAAAAGCCTTCCATTTCGACAGCCAAACATTTCAGGGGAGCGTTTGCAACGTTTGGCACCATTTCTGAGTGAATTGGCAAACGTCAGATTTTTGCTGAAATTGTGACCCCGGGGCTTAGGGATTTTTTCAAAAAAATCTTTGTCTGCCGATTTAGTTGCTGAGGGTTGATTTCTTGTCTTGTGATAAAAAGCCTTCTGTTTCGACCGCCAAACATTTCAGGGGAGCATTTGCAAGCGTTTGGCACCATTTTTGAGTGAATTGCCAAAAGTCAGATTTTTTCTGAAATTGTGACCCCGGGGCTTAGGGATTTTTCAAAAAAATCTTTTTCCGCTGGTTAACTTGTTGAGGGCTGTTTTCTTGTAATGTGATAAAAAAACCTTCTGTTTTCATCACCAAAGTTTTCAGGGGATCATTTGCAAGCGTTTGGCACCATTTTTGAGTGAATTGCCAGAAGTCAGATTTTTTCTGAAATTGTGACCCCGGGGCTTAGGGATTTTTCAAAAAAATCTTTTTCTGCCGGTTAAGTTGCTGAGGGCTGATTTCTTGTCCAGTGATAAAAAGCCTTCTGTTTCGACCGCCAAAAATTTCAGGGAGGCATTTGCAAGAGTTTGACACCATTTTTGAGTGAATTGCCAAAAGTCAGATTTTTGCTGAAATTGTGACCCCGGGGCTTAGGGATTTTTCAAAAAAATCTTTTTCCGCCGGGTAGGTTGTTGATGGCTGATTTCTTGTCCTGTGATAAAAAGCCTTCTGTTTCGACCGCCAAAAATTTCAGGGAGGCATTTGCAAGCGTTTGGCACCATTTTTGAGTGAATTGCCAAAAGTCAGATTTTTTCTGAAATTGTGACCCCGGGGCTTAGGGATTTTTCAAAAAAATCTTTTTCCGCCGGGTAGGTTGTTGATGGCTGATTTCTTGTCCTGTGATAAAAAGCCTTCTGTTTCGACCGCCAAAAATTTCAGGGAGGCATTTGCAAGCGTTTGGCAGCATTCTTGAGTGAATTGCCAAAAGTCAGATTTTTTCTGAAATTGTGACCCCGGGGCTTAGGGATTTTTCAAAAAAAACTTTTTCCGCTGGTTAACTTGTTGAGGGCTGTTTTCTTGTCCTGTGATAAAAAGCCTTCTGTTGCGACCGCCAAAAATTTCAGTGAGGCATTTGCAAGCGTCTGGCACCATTTTTGAGTGAATTGCCAAAAGTCAGATTTTTTCTGAAATTGTGACCCCGGGGCTTAGGGATTTTTCAAAAAAATCTTTTTCCGCCGGTTAAGTTGCTGAGGGCAGATTTCTTGTCCTGTGATAAAAAGCCTTCCGTTTCGACAGCCAAAGCTTTCAGGGGATCATTTGCAAGCTTTTGGCACCATTTTTGAGTGAATTGCCAGAGGTCAGATTTTTTCTGAAATTGTGACCCCGGGGCTTAGGGATTTTTCAAAAAAATCTTTTTCCGCTGGTTAACTTGTTGAGGGCTGTTTTCTTGTAATGTGATAAAAAAACCTTCTGTTTTCATCACCAAAGTTTTCAGGGTTTCATTTGCAAGCGTTTGGCACCATTTTTGAGTGAATTGCCAGAGGTCAGATTTTTTCTGAAATTGTGACCCCGGGGCTTAGTGATTTTTTCAAAAAAATCTTTTTCTGCCGGTTTAGTTGCTGAGGGTTGATTTCTTGTCTTGTGATAAAAAGCCTTCTGTTTCGACCGCCAAACATTTCAGGGGAGCATTTGCAAGAGTTTGGCACCATTTTTGAGTGAATTGCCAGAAGTCAGATTTTTTCTGAAATTGTGACCCCGGGGCTTAGGGATTTTTTCAAAAAAATCTTTTTCTGCCGGTTTAGTTGCTGAGGGTTGATTTCTTGTCTTGTGATAAAAAGCCTTCTGTTTCGACCGCCAAACATTTCAGGGGAGCATTTGCAAGCGTTTGGCACCATTTTTGAGTGAATTGCCAAAAGTCAGATTTTTTCTGAAATTGTGACCCCGGGGCTTAGGGATTTTTCAAAAAAATCTATTTCCGCTGGTTAACTTGTTGAGGGCTGTTTTCTTGTAATGTGATAAAAAAACCTTCTGTTTTCATCACCAAAGTTTTCAGGGGATCATTTGCAAGCGTTTGGCACCATTTTTGAGTGAATTGCCAGAAGTCAGATTTTTTCTGAAATTGTGACCCCGGGGCTTAGGGATTTTTTCAAAAAAATCTTTTTCTGCCGGTTTAGTTGCTGAGGGTTGATTTCTTGTCTTGTGATAAAAAGCCTTCTGTTTTGACCGCCAAACATTTCAGGGGAGCATTTGCAAGCGTTTGGCACCATTTTTGAGTGAATTGCCAAAAGTCAGATTTTTTCTGAAATTGTGACCCCGGGGCTTAGGGATTTTTTCAAAAAAATCTTTTTCTGCCGGTTTAGTTGCTGAGGGTTGATTTCTTGTCTTGTGATAAAAAGCCTTCTGTTTCGACCGCCAAACATTTCAGGGGAGCATTTGCAAGCGTTTCGCACCATTTTTGAGTGAATTGCCAAAAGTCAGATTTTTTCTGAAATTGTGACCCCGGGGCTTAGGGATTTTTCAAAAAAATCTATTTCCGCTGGTTAACTTGTTGAGGGCTGTTTTCTTGTCCTGTGATAAAAAGCCTTCTGTTTCGACCGCCAAAAATTTCAGTGAGGCATTTGCAAGCGTCTGGCACCATTTTTTAGTGAATTGCGAAAAGTCAGATTTTTTCTGAAATTGTGACCCCGGGGCTTAGGGATTTTTCAAAAAAATCTTTTTCCGCCGGGTAGGTTGTTGATGGCTGATTTCTTGTCCTGTGATAAAAAGCCTTCTGTTTCGACCGCCAAAAATTTCAGGGAGGCATTTGCAAGCGTTTGGCACCATTTTTGAGTGAATTGCCAAAAGTCAGATATTTTCTGAAATTGTGACCCCGGGGCTTAGGGATTTTTCAAAAAAATCTTTTTCCGCCGGGTAGGTTGTTGATGGCTGATTTCTTGTCCTGTGATAAAAAGCCTTCTGTTTCGACCGCCAAAAATTTCAGGGAGGCATTTGCAAGCGTTTGGCAGCATTCTTGAGTGAATTGCCAAAAGTCAGATTTTTTCTGAAATTGTGACCCCGGGGCTTAGGGATTTTTCAAAAAAAACTTTTTCCGCTGGTTAACTTGTTGAGGGCTGTTTTCTTGTCCTGTGATAAAAAGCCTTCTGTTGCGACCGCCAAAAATTTCAGTGAGGCATTTGCAAGCGTCTGGCACCATTTTTGAGTGAATTGCCAAAAGTCAGATTTTTTCTGAAATTGTGACCCCGGGGCTTAGGGATTTTTCAAAAAAATCTTTTTCCGCCGGTTAAGTTGCTGAGGGCAGATTTCTTGTCCTGTGATAAAAAGCCTTCCGTTTCGACAGCCAAAGCTTTCAGGGGATCATTTGCAAGCTTTTGGCACCATTTTTGAGTGAATTGCCAGAGGTCAGATTTTTTCTGAAATTGTGACCCCGGGGCTTAGGGATTTTTCAAAAAAATCTTTTTCCGCTGGTTAACTTGTTGAGGGCTGTTTTCTTGTAATGTGATAAAAAAACCTTCTGTTTTCATCACCAAAGTTTTCAGGGTTTCATTTGCAAGCGTTTGGCACCATTTTTGAGTGAATTGCCAGAGGTCAGATTTTTTCTGAAATTGTGACCCCGGGGCTTAGGGATTTTTTCAAAAAAATCTTTTTCTGCCGGTTTAGTTGCTGAGGGTTGATTTCTTGTCTTGTGATAAAAAGCCTTCTGTTTCGACCGCCAAACATTTCAGGGGAGCATTTGCAAGCGTTTGGCACCATTTTTGAGTGAATTGCCAAAAGTCAGATTTTTTCTGAAATTGTGACCCCGGGGCTTAGGGATTTTTCAAAAAAATCTATTTCCGCTGGTTAACTTGTTGAGGGCTGTTTTCTTGTAATGTGATAAAAAAACCTTCTGTTTTCATCACCAAAGTTTTCAGGGGATCATTTGCAAGCGTTTGGCACCATTTTTGAGTGAATTGCCAGAAGTCAGATTTTTTCTGAAATTGTGACCCCGGGGCTTAGGGATTTTTTCAAAAAAATCTTTTTCTGCCGGTTTAGTTGCTGAGGGTTGATTTCTTGTCTTGTGATAAAAAGCCTTCTGTTTTGACCGCCAAACATTTCAGGGGAGCATTTGCAAGCGTTTGGCACCATTTTTGAGTGAATTGCCAAAAGTCAGATTTTTTCTGAAATTGTGACCCCGGGGCTTAGGGATTTTTTCAAAAAAATCTTTTTCTGCCGGTTTAGTTGCTGAGGGTTGATTTCTTGTCTTGTGATAAAAAGCCTTCTGTTTCGACCGCCAAACATTTCAGGGGAGCATTTGCAAGCGTTTCGCACCATTTTTGAGTGAATTGCCAAAAGTCAGATTTTTTCTGAAATTGTGACCCCGGGGCTTAGGGATTTTTCAAAAAAATCTATTTCCGCTGGTTAACTTGTTGAGGGCTGTTTTCTTGTCCTGTGATAAAAAGCCTTCTGTTTCGACCGCCAAAAATTTCAGTGAGGCATTTGCAAGCGTCTGGCACCATTTTTTAGTGAATTGCGAAAAGTCAGATTTTTTCTGAAATTGTGACCCCGGGGCTTAGGGATTTTTCAAAAAAATCTTTTTCCGCCGGTTAAGTTGCTGAGGGTTGATTTCTTGTCTTGTGATAAAAAGCCTTCTGTTTTGACCGCCAAACATTTCAGGGGAGCATTTTCAACCTGTTGGCACCATTTTTGAGTGAATTGCCAAAAGTCAGATTTTTTCTGAAATTGTGACCCCGGGGCTTAGGGATTTTTCAAAAAAACCTTTTTCCTCCGGTTAACTTTCGGAGGCCTGATTTCTTGTCCTGTGGTAAGAAGTCTTCTGTTTCCATCGCCAAAGCTTTCAGGGGAGCATTTGCAAGCGTTTGGCACCATTTTTGATTGAATTGCCAAAAGTCAGATTTTTTCTGAAATTGTGACCCCGGGGCTTAGGGATTTTTCAAAAAAATCTTTTTCCGCTGTTTAACTTGTTGAGGGCTGTTTTCTTGTAATGTGATAAAAAAAACCTTCTGTTTTCATCGCCAAAGTTTTCAGGGGATCATTTGCAAGCGTTTGGCACCATTTTTGAGTGAATTGCCAAAAGTCAGATTTTTTCTGAAATTGTGACCCCGGGGCTTAGGGATCTTTCAAAAAAATCTTTTTCTGCCGGTTAAGTTGCTGAGGGCTGATTTCTTGTCCAGTGATAAAAAGCCTTCCATTTCGACAGCCAAACATTTCAGGGGAGCGTTTGCAACGTTTGGCACCATTTCTGAGTGAATTGGCAAACGTCAGATTTTTGCTGAAATTGTGACCCCGGGGCTTAGGGATTTTTTCAAAAAAATCTTTTTCTGCCGGTTTAGTTGCTGAGGGTTGATTTCTTGTCTTGTGATAAAAAGCCTTCTGTTTTGACCGCCAAACATTTCAGGGGAGCATTTGCAAGCGTTTGGCACCATTTTTGAGTGAATTGCCAAAAGTCAGATTTTTTCTGAAATTGTGACCCCGGGGCTTAGGGATTTTTCAAAAAAATCTTTTTCCGCCGGTTAACTTGTTGAGGGCTGTTTTCTTGTAATGTGATAAAAAGGCTTCTGTTTCCATCGCCAAAGCTTTCAGGGGAGCATTTTCAACCAGTTGGCACCATTTTTGAGTGAATTGCCAAAAGTCAGATTTTTGCTGAAATTGTGACCCCGGGATTAGGGATTTTTCAAATAAATCTTTTTCCGCCGGTTAACTTGTTGAGGGCTGTTTTCTTGTAATGTGATAAAAAGCCTTCTGTTTCCATCGCCAAAGCTTTCAGGGGAGCATTTTCAACCGGTTGGCACCATTTTTGAGTGAATTGCCAAAAGTCAGATTTTTGCTGAAATTGTGACCCCGGGGCTTAGGGATTTTTCAAAAAAATCTTTTTCCGCCGGTTAACTTGTTGAGGGCTGTTTTCTTGTAATGTGATAAAAAGGCTTCTGTTTCCATCGCCAAAGCTTTCAGGGGAGCATTTTCAACCAGTTGGCACCATTTTTGAGTGAATTGCCAAAAGTCAGATTTTTGCTGAAATTGTGACCCCGGGCTTAGGGATTTTTCAAAAAAATCGTTTTCCGCCGGTTAAGTTGCTGAGGGTTGATTTCTTGTCTTGTGATAAAAAGCCTTCTGTTTCGACCGCCAAACATTTCAGCGGAGCATTTGCATGCGTTTGGCACCATTTTTGAGTGAATTGCCAAAAGTCAGATTTTTTCTGAAATTGTGACCCCGGGGCTTAGGGATTTTTCAAAAATATCTTTTTCCGCCGGTTAACTTTCTGAGGGCTGATTTCTTGTCCTGTGATAAAAAGCCATCTGTTTCGACAGCCAAACCTTTCAGGGGATCATTTGCAAGCGTTTGGCACCATTTTTGAGTGAATTGCCAAAAGTCAGATTTTTGCTGAAATTGTGACCCCGGTTCTTAGGGATTTTTCAAATAAATCTTTTTCCGCCGGTTAACTTGTTGAGGGCTGTGTTCTTGTCCTGTGATAAAAAGCCTTCTGTTTCCATCGCCAAAGCTTTCAGGGGAGCTTTTTCAACCGGTTGGCACCATTTTTGACTGAATTGCCAAAAGTCAGATTTTTGCTGAAATTGTGACTCCGGGGCTTAGGGATTTTTTCAAAAATATCTTTTTCCGCCGGTTAACTTTCTGAGGGCTGATTTCTTGTCGTGTGATAAAAAGCCTTCTGTTTCGACCGCCAAAAATTTCAGGGAGGCATTTGCAAGAGTATGGCACCATTTTTGAGTGAATTGCCAAAAGTCAGATTTTTGCTGAAATTGTGACCCCGGGGCTTAGGGATTTTTCAAAAAAATATTTTTCCGCTGGGTAGGTTGTTGATGGCTGATTTCTTGTCCTGTGATAAAAAGCTACTGTTTCGACCGCCAAAAATTTCAGGGAGGCATTTGCAAGCGTTTTGCACCATTTTTGAGTGAATTGCCAAAAGTCAGATTTTTTCTGAAATTGTGACCCCGGGGCTTAGGGATTTTTCAAAAAAATCTTTTTCCGCCGGGTAGGTTGTTGATGGATGATTTCTTGTCCTGTGATAAAAAGCCTTATGTTTCGAACGCCAAAAATTTCAGTGAGGCATTTGCAAGCGTCTGGCACCATTTTTGAGTGAATTGCCAAAAGTCAGATTTTTTCTGAAATTGTGACCCCGGGGCTTAGGGATTTTTCAAAAAAATCTTTTTCCGCCGGTTAAGTTGCTGAGGGCTGATTTCTTGTCCTGTGATAAAAAGCCTTCCGTTTCGACAGCCAAAGCTTTCAGGGGAGCATTTGCAAGCGTTTGGCACCATTTTTGAGTGAATTGCCAAAAGTCAGATTTTTTCTGAAATTGTGACCCCGGGGCTTAGGGATTTTTCAAAAAAATCTTTTTCCGCTGGTTAACTTGTTGAGGGCTGTTTTCTTGTAATGTGATAAAAAAACCTTCTGTTTTCATCACCAAAGTTTTCAGGGGATCATTTGCAAGCGTTTGGCACCATTTTTGAGTGAATTGCCAGAAGTCAGATTTTTTCTGAAATTGTGACCCCGGGGCTTAGGGATTTTTTCAAAAAAATCTTTTTCTGCCGGTTTAGTTGCTGAGGGTTGATTTCTTGTCTTGTGATAAAAAGCCTTCTGTTTTGACCGCCAAACATTTCAGGGGAGCATTTGCAAGCGTTTGGCACCATTTTTGAGTGAATTGCCAAAAGTCAGATTTTTTCTGAAATTGTGACCCCGGGGCTTAGGGATTTTTTCAAAAAAATCTTTTTCTGCCGGTTTAGTTGCTGAGGGTTGATTTCTTGTCTTGTGATAAAAAGCCTTCTGTTTCGACCGCCAAACATTTCAGGGGAGCATTTGCAAGCGTTTGGCACCATTTTTGAGTGAATTGCCAAAAGTCAGATTTTTTCTGAAATTGTGACCCCGGGGCTTAGGGATTTTTCAAAAAAATCTATTTCCGCTGGTTAACTTGTTGAGGGCTGTTTTCTTGTCCTGTGATAAAAAGCCTTCTGTTTCGACCGCCAAAAATTTCAGTGAGGCATTTGCAAGCGTCTGGCACCATTTTTTAGTGAATTGCGAAAAGTCAGATTTTTTCTGAAATTGTGACCCCGGGGCTTAGGGATTTTTCAAAAAAATCTTTTTCCGCCGGTTAAGTTGCTGAGGGCTGATTTCTTGTCCTGTGATAAAAAGCCTTCTGTTTCCATCGCCAAAGCTTTCAGGGGAGCATTTTCAACCTGTTGGCACCATTTTTGAGTGAATTGCGAAAAGTCAGATTTTTTCTGAAATTGTGACCCCGGGGCTTAGGGATTTTTCAAAAAAATCTATTTCCGCTGGTTAACTTGTTGAGGGCTGTTTTCTTGTAATGTGATAAAAAAACCTTCTGTTTTCATCACCAAAGTTTTCAGGGGATCATTTGCAAGCGTTTGGCACCATTTTTGAGTGAATTGCCAGAAGTCAGATTTTTTCTGAAATTGTGACCCCGGGGCTTAGGGATTTTTTCAAAAAAATCTTTTTCTGCCGGTTTAGTTGCTGAGGGTTGATTTCTTGTCTTGTGATAAAAAGCCTTCTGTTTTGACCGCCAAACATTTCAGGGGAGCATTTGCAAGCGTTTGGCACCATTTTTGAGTGAATTGCCAAAAGTCAGATTTTTTCTGAAATTGTGACCCCGGGGCTTAGGGATTTTTTCAAAAAAATCTTTTTCTGCCGGTTTAGTTGCTGAGGGTTGATTTCTTGTCTTGTGATAAAAAGCCTTCTGTTTCGACCGCCAAACATTTCAGGGGAGCATTTGCAAGCGTTTGGCACCATTTTTGAGTGAATTGCCAAAAGTCAGATTTTTTCTGAAATTGTGACCCCGGGGCTTAGGGATTTTTCAAAAAAATCTATTTCCGCTGGTTAACTTGTTGAGGGCTGTTTTCTTGTCCTGTGATAAAAAGCCTTCTGTTTCGACCGCCAAAAATTTCAGTGAGGCATTTGCAAGCGTCTGGCACCATTTTTTAGTGAATTGCGAAAAGTCAGATTTTTTCTGAAATTGTGACCCCGGGGCTTAGGGATTTTTCAAAAAAATCTTTTTCCGCCGGTTAAGTTGCTGAGGGCTGATTTCTTGTCCTGTGATAAAAAGCCTTCTGTTTCCATCGCCAAAGCTTTCAGGGGAGCATTTTCAACCTGTTGGCACCATTTTTGAGTGAATTGCGAAAAGTCAGATTTTTTCTGAAATTGTGACCCCGGGGCTTAGGGATTTTTCAAAAAAATCTATTTCCGCTGGTTAACTTGTTGAGGGCTGTTTTCTTGTAATGTGATAAAAAAACCTTCTGTTTTCATCACCAAAGTTTTCAGGGGATCATTTGCAAGCGTTTGGCACCATTTTTGAGTGAATTGCCAGAAGTCAGATTTTTTCTGAAATTGTGACCCCGGGGCTTAGGGATTTTTTCAAAAAAATCTTTTTCTGCCGGTTTAGTTGCTGAGGGTTGATTTCTTGTCTTGTGATAAAAAGCCTTCTGTTTTGACCGCCAAACATTTCAGGGGAGCATTTGCAAGCGTTTGGCACCATTTTTGAGTGAATTGCCAAAAGTCAGATTTTTGCTGAAATTGTGACCCCGGTTCTTAGGGATTTTTCAAATAAATCTTTTTCCGCCGGTTAACTTGTTGAGGGCTGTGTTCTTGTCCTGTGATAAAAAGCCTTCTGTTTCCATCGCCAAAGCTTTCAGGGGAACTTTTTCAACCGGTTGGCACCATTTTTGACTGAATTGCCAAAAGTCAGATTTTTGCTGAAATTGTGACTCCGGGGCTTAGGGATTTTTTCAAAAATATCTTTTTCCGCCGGTTAACTTTCTGAGGGCTGATTTCTTGTCGTGTGATAAAAAGCCTTCTGTTTCGACCGCCAAAAATTTCAGGGAGGCATTTGCAAGAGTATGGCACCATTTTTGAGTGAATTGCCAAAAGTCAGATTTTTGCTGAAATTGTGACCCCGGGGCTTAGGGATTTTTCAAAAAAATATTTTTCCGCTGGGTAGGTTGTTGATGGCTGATTTCTTGTCCTGTGATAAAAAGCTACTGTTTCGACCGCCAAAAATTTCAGGGAGGCATTTGCAAGCGTTTTGCACCATTTTTGAGTGAATTGCCAAAAGTCAGATTTTTTCTGAAATTGTGACCCCGGGGCTTAGGGATTTTTCAAAAAAATCTTTTTCCGCCGGGTAGGTTGTTGATGGATGATTTCTTGTCCTGTGATAAAAAGCCTTATGTTTCGAACGCCAAAAATTTCAGTGAGGCATTTGCAAGCGTCTGGCACCATTTTTGAGTGAATTGCCAAAAGTCAGATTTTTTCTGAAATTGTGACCCCGGGGCTTAGGGATTTTTCAAAAAAATCTTTTTCCGCCGGTTAAGTTGCTGAGGGCTGATTTCTTGTCCTGTGATAAAAAGCCTTCCGTTTCGACAGCCAAAGCTTTCAGGGGAGCATTTGCAAGCGTTTGGCACCATTTTTGAGTGAATTGCCAAAAGTCAGATTTTTTCTGAAATTGTGACCCCGGGGCTTAGGGATTTTTCAAAAAAATCTTTTTCCGCTGGTTAACTTGTTGAGGGCTGTTTTCTTGTAATGTGATAAAAAAACCTTCTGTTTTCATCACCAAAGTTTTCAGGGGATCATTTGCAAGCGTTTGGCACCATTTTTGAGTGAATTGCCAGAAGTCAGATTTTTTCTGAAATTGTGACCCCGGGGCTTAGGGATTTTTTCAAAAAAATCTTTTTCTGCCGGTTTAGTTGCTGAGGGTTGATTTCTTGTCTTGTGATAAAAAGCCTTCTGTTTTGACCGCCAAACATTTCAGGGGAGCATTTGCAAGCGTTTGGCACCATTTTTGAGTGAATTGCCAAAAGTCAGATTTTTTCTGAAATTGTGACCCCGGGGCTTAGGGATTTTTTCAAAAAAATCTTTTTCTGCCGGTTTAGTTGCTGAGGGTTGATTTCTTGTCTTGTGATAAAAAGCCTTCTGTTTCGACCGCCAAACATTTCAGGGGAGCATTTGCAAGCGTTTGGCACCATTTTTGAGTGAATTGCCAAAAGTCAGATTTTTTCTGAAATTGTGACCCCGGGGCTTAGGGATTTTTCAAAAAAATCTATTTCCGCTGGTTAACTTGTTGAGGGCTGTTTTCTTGTCCTGTGATAAAAAGCCTTCTGTTTCGACCGCCAAAAATTTCAGTGAGGCATTTGCAAGCGTCTGGCACCATTTTTTAGTGAATTGCGAAAAGTCAGATTTTTTCTGAAATTGTGACCCCGGGGCTTAGGGATTTTTCAAAAAAATCTTTTTCCGCCGGTTAAGTTGCTGAGGGCTGATTTCTTGTCCTGTGATAAAAAGCCTTCTGTTTCCATCGCCAAAGCTTTCAGGGGAGCATTTTCAACCTGTTGGCACCATTTTTGAGTGAATTGCGAAAAGTCAGATTTTTTCTGAAATTGTGACCCCGGGGCTTAGGGATTTTTCAAAAAAATCTTTTTCCGCTGGTTAACTTGTTGAGGGCTGTTTTCTTGTAATGTGATAAAAAAACCTTCTGTTTTCATCACCAAAGTTTTCAGGGGATCATTTGCAAGCGTTTGGCACCATTTTTGAGTGAATTGCCAGAAGTCAGATTTTTTCTGAAATTGTGACCCCGGGGCTTAGGGATTTTTTCAAAAAAATCTTTTTCTGCCGGTTTAGTTGCTGAGGGTTGATTTCTTGTCTTGTGATAAAAAGCCTTCTGTTTTGACCGCCAAACATTTCAGGGGAGCATTTGCAAGCGTTTGGCACCATTTTTGAGTGAATTGCCAAAAGTCAGATTTTTTCTGAAATTGTGCCCCCGGGGCTTAGGGATTTTTTCAAAAAAATCTTTTTCTGCCGGTTTAGTTGCTGAGGGTTGATTTCTTGTCTTGTGATAAAAAGCCTTCTGTTTCGACCGCCAAACATTTCAGGGGAGCATTTGCAAGCGTTTGGCACCATTTTTGAGTGAATTGCCAAAAGTCAGATTTTTTCTGAAATTGTGACCCCGGGGCTTAGGGATTTTTCAAAAAAATCTATTTCCGCTGGTTAACTTGTTGAGGGCTGTTTTCTTGTCCTGTGATAAAAAGCCTTCTGTTTCGACCGCCAAAAATTTCAGTGAGGCATTTGCAAGCGTCTGGCACCATTTTTTAGTGAATTGCGAAAAGTCAGAATTTTTCTGAAATTGTGACCCCGGGGCTTAGGGATTTTTCAAAAAAATCTTTTTCCGCCGGTTAAGTTGCTGAGGGCTGATTTCTTGTCCTGTGATAAAAAGCCTTCTGTTTCCATCGCCAAAGCTTTCAGGGGAGCATTTTCAACCTGTTGGCACCATTTTTGAGTGAATTGCGAAAAGTCAGATTTTTTCTGAAATTGTGACCCCGGGGCTTAGGGATTTTTCAAAAAAATCTATTTCCGCTGGTTAACTTGTTGAGGGCTGTTTTCTTGTAATGTGATAAAAAAACCTTCTGTTTTCATCACCAAAGTTTTCAGGGGATCATTTGCAAGCGTTTGGCACCATTTTTGAGTGAATTGCCAGAAGTCAGATTTTTTCTGAAATTGTGACCCCGGGGCTTAGGGATTTTTTCAAAAAAATCTTTTTCTGCCGGTTTAGTTGCTGAGGGTTGATTTCTTGTCTTGTGATAAAAAGCCTTCTGTTTTGACCGCCAAACATTTCAGGGGAGCATTTGCAAGCGTTTGGCACCATTTTTGAGTGAATTGCCAAAAGTCAGATTTTTTCTGAAATTGTGCCCCCGGGGCTTAGGGATTTTTTCAAAAAAATCTTTATCTGCCGGTTTAGTTGCTGAGGGTTGATTTCTTGTCTTGTGATAAAAAGCCTTCTGTTTCGACCGCCAAACATTTCAGGGGAGCATTTGCAAGCGTTTGGCACCATTTTTGAGTGAATTGCCAAAAGTCAGATTTTTTCTGAAATTGTGACCCCGGGGCTTAGGGATTTTTCAAAAAAATCTATTTCCGCTGGTTAACTTGTTGAGGGCTGTTTTCTTGTCCTGTGATAAAAAGCCTTCTGTTTCGACCGCCAAAAATTTCAGTGAGGCATTTGCAAGCGTCTGGCACCATTTTTTAGTGAATTGCGAAAAGTCAGATTTTTTCTGAAATTGTGACCCCGGGGCTTAGGGATTTTTCAAAAAAATCTTTTTCCGCCGGTTAAGTTGCTGAGGGCTGATTTCTTGTCCTGTGATAAAAAGCCTTCTGTTTCCATCGCCAAAGCTTTCAGGGGAGCATTTTCAACCTGTTGGCACCATTTTTGAGTGAATTGCGAAAAGTCAGATTTTTTCTGAAATTGTGACCCCGGGGCTTAGGGATTTTTCAAAAAAATCTATTTCCGCTGGTTAACTTGTTGAGGGCTGTTTTCTTGTAATGTGATAAAAAAACCTTCTGTTTTCATCACCAAAGTTTTCAGGGGATCATTTGCAAGCGTTTGGCACCATTTTTGAGTGAATTGCCAGAAGTCAGATTTTTTCTGAAATTGTGACCCCGGGGCTTAGGGATTTTTTCAAAAAAATCTTTTTCTGCCGGTTTAGTTGCTGAGGGTTGATTTCTTGTCTTGTGATAAAAAGCCTTCTGTTTCGACCGCCAAACATTTCAGGGGAGCATTTGCAAGCGTTTCGCACCATTTTTGAGTGAATTGCCAAAAGTCAGATTTTTTCTGAAATTGTGACCCCGGGGCTTAGGGATTTTTCAAAAAAATCTATTTCCGCTGGTTAACTTGTTGAGGGCTGTTTTCTTGTCCTGTGATAAAAAGCCTTCTGTTTCGACCGCCAAAAATTTCAGTGAGGCATTTGCAAGCGTCTGGCACCATTTTTTAGTGAATTGCGAAAAGTCAGATTTTTTCTGAAATTGTGACCCCGGGGCTTAGGGATTTTTCAAAAAAATCTTTTTCCGCCGGTTAAGTTGCTGAGGGTTGATTTCTTGTCTTGTGATAAAAAGCCTTCTGTTTTGACCGCCAAACATTTCAGGGGAGCATTTTCAACCTGTTGGCACCATTTTTGAGTGAATTGCCAAAAGTCAGATTTTTTCTGAAATTGTGACCCCGGGGCTTAGGGATTTTTCAAAAAAACCTTTTTCCTCCGGTTAACTTTCGGAGGCCTGATTTCTTGTCCTGTGATAAGAAGTCTTCTGTTTCCATCGCCAAAGCTTTCAGGGGAGCATTTGCAAGCGTTTGGCACCATTTTTGATTGAATTGCCAAAAGTCAGATTTTTTCTGAAATTGTGACCCCGGGGCTTAGGGATTTTTCAAAAAAATCTTTTTCCGCTGTTTAACTTGTTGAGGGCTGTTTTCTTGTAATGTGATAAAAAAAACCTTCTGTTTTCATCGCCAAAGTTTTCAGGGGATCATTTGCAAGCGTTTGGCACCATTTTTGAGTGAATTGCCAAAAGTCAGATTTTTTCTGAAATTGTGACCCCGGGGCTTAGGGATCTTTCAAAAAAATCTTTTTCTGCCGGTTAAGTTGCTGAGGGCTGATTTCTTGTCCAGTGATAAAAAGCCTTCCATTTCGACAGCCAAACATTTCAGGGGAGCGTTTGCAACGTTTGGCACCATTTCTGAGTGAATTGGCAAACGTCAGATTTTTGCTGAAATTGTGACCCCGGGGCTTAGGGATTTTTTCAAAAAAATCTTTTTCTGCCGGTTTAGTTGCTGAGGGTTGATTTCTTGTCTTGTGATAAAAAGCCTTCTGTTTTGACCGCCAAACATTTCAGGGGAGCATTTGCAAGCGTTTGGCACCATTTTTGAGTGAATTGCCAAAAGTCAGATTTTTTCTGAAATTGTGACCCCGGGGCTTAGGGATTTTTCAAAAAAATCTTTTTCCGCCGGTTAACTTGTTGAGGGCTGTTTTCTTGTAATGTGATAAAAAGGCTTCTGTTTCCATCGCCAAAGCTTTCAGGGGAGCATTTTCAACCAGTTGGCACCATTTTTGAGTGAATTGCCAAAAGTCAGATTTTTGCTGAAATTGTGACCCCGGGCTTAGGGATTTTTCAAATAAATCTTTTTCCGCCGGTTAACTTGTTGAGGGCTGTTTTCTTGTAATGTGATAAAAAGCCTTCTGTTTCCATCGCCAAAGCTTTCAGGGGAGCATTTTCAACCGGTTGGCACCATTTTTGAGTGAATTGCCAAAAGTCAGATTTTTGCTGAAATTGTGACCCCGGGGCTTAGGGATTTTTCAAAAAAATCTTTTTCCGCCGGTTAACTTGTTGAGGGCTGTTTTCTTGTAATGTGATAAAAAGGCTTCTGTTTCCATCGCCAAAGCTTTCAGGGGAGCATTTTCAACCAGTTGGCACCATTTTTGAGTGAATTGCCAAAAGTCAGATTTTTGCTGAAATTGTGACCCCGGGCTTAGGGATTTTTCAAAAAAATCGTTTTCCGCCGGTTAAGTTGCTGAGGGTTGATTTCTTGTCTTGTGATAAAAAGCCTTCTGTTTCGACCGCCAAACATTTCAGCGGAGCATTTGCATGCGTTTGGCACCATTTTTGAGTGAATTGCCAAAAGTCAGATTTTTTCTGAAATTGTGACCCCGGGGCTTAGGGATTTTTCAAAAATATCTTTTTCCGCCGGTTAACTTTCTGAGGGCTGATTTCTTGTCCTGTGATAAAAAGCCATCTGTTTCGACAGCCAAACCTTTCAGGGGATCATTTGCAAGCGTTTGGCACCATTTTTGAGTGAATTGCCAAAAGTCAGATTTTTGCTGAAATTGTGACCCCGGTTCTTAGGGATTTTTCAAATAAATCTTTTTCCGCCGGTTAACTTGTTGAGGGCTGTGTTCTTGTCCTGTGATAAAAAGCCTTCTGTTTCCATCGCCAAAGCTTTCAGGGGAGCTTTTTCAACCGGTTGGCACCATTTTTGACTGAATTGCCAAAAGTCAGATTTTTGCTGAAATTGTGACTCCGGGGCTTAGGGATTTTTTCAAAAATATCTTTTTCCGCCGGTTAACTTTCTGAGGGCTGATTTCTTGTCGTGTGATAAAAAGCCTTCTGTTTCGACCGCCAAAAATTTCAGGGAGGCATTTGCAAGAGTATGGCACCATTTTTGAGTGAATTGCCAAAAGTCAGATTTTTGCTGAAATTGTGACCCCGGGGCTTAGGGATTTTTCAAAAAAATATTTTTCCGCTGGGTAGGTTGTTGATGGCTGATTTCTTGTCCTGTGATAAAAAGCTACTGTTTCGACCGCCAAAAATTTCAGGGAGGCATTTGCAAGCGTTTTGCACCATTTTTGAGTGAATTGCCAAAAGTCAGATTTTTTCTGAAATTGTGACCCCGGGGCTTAGGGATTTTTCAAAAAAATCTTTTTCCGCCGGGTAGGTTGTTGATGGATGATTTCTTGTCCTGTGATAAAAAGCCTTATGTTTCGAACGCCAAAAATTTCAGTGAGGCATTTGCAAGCGTCTGGCACCATTTTTGAGTGAATTGCCAAAAGTCAGATTTTTTCTGAAATTGTGACCCCGGGCCTTAGGGATTTTTCAAAAAAATCTTTTTCCGCCGGTTAAGTTGCTGAGGGCTGATTTCTTGTCCTGTGATAAAAAGCCTTCCGTTTCGACAGCCAAAGCTTTCAGGGGAGCATTTGCAAGCGTTTGGCACCATTTTTGAGTGAATTGCCAAAAGTCAGATTTTTTCTGAAATTGTGACCCCGGGGCTTAGGGATTTTTCAAAAAAATCTTTTTCCGCTGGTTAACTTGTTGAGGGCTGTTTTCTTGTAATGTGATAAAAAAACCTTCTGTTTTCATCACCAAAGTTTTCAGGGGATCATTTGCAAGCGTTTGGCACCATTTTTGAGTGAATTGCCAAAAGTCAGATTTTTTCTGAAATTGTGACCCCGGGGCTTAGGGATTTTTCAAAAAAATCTATTTCCGCTGGTTAACTTGTTGAGGGCTGTTTTCTTGTCCTGTGATAAAAAGCCTTCTGTTTCGACCGCCAAAAATTTCAGTGAGGCATTTGCAAGCGTCTGGCACCATTTTTTAGTGAATTGCGAAAAGTCAGATTTTTTCTGAAATTGTGACCCCGGGGCTTAGGGATTTTTCAAAAAAATCTTTTTCCGCCGGTTAAGTTGCTGAGGGTTGATTTCTTGTCCTGTGATAAAAAGCCTTCTGTTTCCATCGCCAAAGCTTTCAGGGGAGCATTTTCAACCTGTTGGCACCATTTTTGAGTGAATTGCGAAAAGTCAGATTTTTTCTGAAATTGTGACCCCGGGGCTTAGGGATTTTTCAAAAAAATCTTTTTCCGCCGGGTAGGTTGTTGATGGCTGTTTTCTTGTAATGTGATAAAAAAAACCTTCTGTTTTCATCGCCAAAGTTTTCAGGGGATCATTTGCAAGCGTTTGGCACCATTTTTGAGTGAATTGCCAAAAGTCAGATTTTTTCTGAAATTGTGACCCCGGGGCTTAGGGATCTTTCAAAAAAATCTTTTTCTGCCGGTTAAGTTGCTGAGGGCTGATTTCTTGTCCAGTGATAAAAAGCCTTCCATTTCGACAGCCAAACATTTCAGGGGAGCGTTTGCAACGTTTGGCACCATTTCTGAGTGAATTGGCAAACGTCAGATTTTTGCTGAAATTGTGACTCCGGGGCTTAGGGATTTGTTCAAAAAAATCTTTTTCCGCCGGTTAACTTTCTGAGGCCTATTTCTTGTCTTGTGATAAAAAGCCTTCTGTTTCGTCCACCAAAAATTTCAGGGAGGCATTAGCAAGCGTTTGGCAACATTTTTGAGTGAATTGCCAAAAGTCAGATTTTTGCTGAAATTGTGACCCCGGGGCTTAGGGATTTTTCAAAAAAATCTTTTTCCGCCGGTTAACTTGTTGAGGGCTGTTTTCTTGTAATGTGATAAAAAGGCTTCTGTTTCCATCGCCAAAGCTTTCAGGGGAGCATTTTCAACCAGTTGGCACCATTTTTGAGTGAATTGCCAAAAGTCAGATTTTTGCTGAAATTGTGACCCCGCGGCTTAGGGATTTTTCAAAAAAATCGTTTTCCGCCGGTTATGTTGCTGAGGGCTGATTTCTTGTCCTGTGATAAAAAGCCTTCCGTTTCGACAGCCAAACCTTTCAGGGGATCATTTGCAAGCTTTTGGCACCATTTTTGAGTGAATTGCCAAAAGTCAGATATTTTCTGAAATTGTGACCCCGGGGCTTAGGGATTTTTCAGAAAAATCTTTTTCCGCCGGGTAGGTTGTTGATGGCTGATTTCTTGTCCTGTGATAAAAAGCCTTATGTTTCCATCGCCAAAGCTTTCAGGGGAGCATTTTCAACCTGTTGGCACCATTTTTGAGTGAATTGCCAAAAGTCAGATTTTTTCTGAAATTGTGACCCCGGGGCTTAGGGATTTTTTCAAAAAAATCTTTTTCTGCCGGTTTAGTTGCTGAGGGTTGATTTCTTGTCTTGTGATAAAAAGCCTTCTGTTTCGACTGCCAAACATTTCAGGGGAGCATTTGCAAGCGTTTGGCACCATTTTTGAGTGAATTGCCAAAAGTCAGATTTTTTCTGAAATTGTGACCCCGGGGCTTAGGGATTTTTCAAAAAAATCTATTTCCGCTGGTTAACTTGTTGAGGGCTGTTTTCTTGTCCTGTGATAAAAAGCCTTCTGTTTCGACCGCCAAAAATTTCAGTGAGGCATTTGCAAGCGTCTGGCACCATTTTTTAGTGAATTGCGAAAAGTCAGATTTTTTCTGAAATTGTGACCCCGGGGCTTAGGGATTTTTCAAAAAAATCTTTTTCCGCCGGTTAAGTTGCTGAGGGTTGATTTCTTGTCTTGTGATAAAAAGCCTTCTGTTTTGACCGCCAAACATTTCAGGGGAGCATTTTCAACCTGTTGGCACCATTTTTGAGTGAATTGCCAAAAGTCAAATTTTTTCTGAAATTGTGACCCCGGGGCTTAGGGATTTTTCAAAAAAACCATTTTCCTCCGGTTAACTTTCGGAGGCCTGATTTCTTGTCCTGTGATAAGAAGTCTTCTGTTTCCATCGCCAAAGCTTTCAGGGGAGCATTTGCAAGCGTTTGGCACCATTTTTGATTGAATTGCCAAAAGTCAGATTTTTTCTGAAATTGTGACCCCGGGGCTTAGGGATTTTTCAAAAAAATCTTTTTCCGCTGTTTAACTTGTTGAGGGCTGTTTTCTTGTAATGTGATAAAAAAAACCTTCTGTTTTCATCGCCAAAGTTTTCAGGGGATCATTTGCAAGCGTTTGGCACCATTTTTGAGTGAATTGCCAAAAGTCAGATTTTTTCTGAAATTGTGACCCCGGGGCTTAGGGATCTTTCAAAAAAATCTTTTTCTGCCGGTTAAGTTGCTGAGGGCTGATTTCTTGTCCAGTGATAAAAAGCCTTCCATTTCGACAGCCAAACATTTCAGGGGAGCGTTTGCAACGTTTGGCACCATTTCTGAGTGAATTGGCAAACGTCAGATTTTTGCTGAAATTGTGACTCCGGGGCTTAGGGATTTGTTCAAAAAAATCTTTTTCCGCCGGTTAACTTTCTGAGGCCTATTTCTTGTCTTGTGATAAAAAGCCTTCTGTTTCGTCCACCAAAAATTTCAGGGAGGCATTAGCAAGCGTTTGGCAACATTTTTGAGTGAATTGCCAAAAGTCAGATTTTTGCTGAAATTGTGACCCCGGGGCTTAGGGATTTTTCAAAAAAATCTTTTTCCGCCGGTTAACTTGTTGAGGGCTGTTTTCTTGTAATGTGATAAAAAGGCTTCTGTTTCCATCGCCAAAGCTTTCAGGGGAGCATTTTCAACCAGTTGGCACCATTTTTGAGTGAATTGCCAAAAGTCAGATTTTTGCTGAAATTGTGACCCCGGGCTTAGGGATTTTTCAAAAAAATCGTTTTCCGCCGGTTAAGTTGCTGAGGGTTGATTTCTTGTCTTGTGATAAAAAGCCTTCTGTTTCGACCGCCAAACATTTCAGCGGAGCATTTGCATGCGTTTGGCACCATTTTTGAGTGAATTGCCAAAAGTCAGATTTTTTCTGAAATTGTGACCCCGGGGCTTAGGGATTTTTCAAAAATATCTTTTTCCGCCGGTTAACTTTCTGAGGGCTGATTTCTTGTCCTGTGATAAAAAGCCATCTGTTTCGACAGCCAAACCTTTCAGGGGATCATTTGCAAGCGTTTGGCACCATTTTTGAGTGAATTGCCAAAAGTCAGATTTTTGCTGAAATTGTGACCCCGGTTCTTAGGGATTTTTCAAATAAATCTTTTTCCGCCGGTTAACTTGTTGAGGGCTGTGTTCTTGTCCTGTGATAAAAAGCCTTCTGTTTCCATCGCCAAAGCTTTCAGGGGAGCTTTTTCAACCGGTTGGCACCATTTTTGACTGAATTGCCAAAAGTCAGATTTTTGCTGAAATTGTGACTCCGGGGCTTAGGGATTTTTTCAAAAATATCTTTTTCCGCCGGTTAACTTTCTGAGGGCTGATTTCTTGTCCTGTGATAAAAAGCCTTCTGTTTCGACCGCCAAAAATTTCAGGGAGGCATTTGCAAGAGTATGGCACCATTTTTGAGTGAATTGCCAAAAGTCAGATTTTTGCTGAAATTGTGACCCCGGGGCTTAGGGATTTTTCAAAAAAATCTTTTTCCGCTGGGTAGGTTGTTGATGGCTGATTTCTTGTCCTGTGATAAAAAGCCTTCTGTTTCGACCGCCAAAAATTTCAGGGAGGCATTTGCAAGCGTTTTGCACCATTTTTGAGTGAATTGCCAAAAGTCAGATTTTTTCTGAAATTGTGACCCCGGGGCTTAGGGATTTTTCAAAAAAATCTTTTTCCGCCGGGTAGGTTGTTGATGGATGATTTCTTGTCCTGTGATAAAAAGCCTTCTGTTTCGACCGCCAAAAATTTCAGTGAGGCATTTGCAAGCGTCTGGCACCATTTTTGAGTGAATTGCCAAAAGTCAGATTTTTTCTGAAATTGTGACCCCGGGGCTTAGGGATTTTTCAAAAAAATCTTTTTCCGCCGGTTAAGTTGCTGAGGGCTGATTTCTTGTCCTGTGATAAAAAGCCTTCCGTTTCGACAGCCAAAGCTTTCAGGGGAGCATTTGCAAGCGTTTGGCACCATTTTTGAGTGAATTGCCAAAAGTCAGATTTTTTCTGAAATTGTGACCCCGGGGCTTAGGGATTTTTCAAAAAAATCTTTTTCCGCTGGTTAACTTGTTGAGGGCTGTTTTCTTGTAATGTGATAAAAAAACCTTCTGTTTTCATCACCAAAGTTTTCAGGGGATCATTTGCAAGCATTTGGCACCATTTTTGAGTGAATTGCCAGAAGTCAGATTTTTTCTGAAATTGTGACCCCGGGGCTTAGGGATTTTTTCAAAAAAATCTTTTTCTGCCGGTTTAGTTGCTGAGGGTTGATTTCTTGTCTTGTGATAAAAAGCCTTCTGTTTTGACCGCCAAACATTTCAGGGGAGCATTTGCAAGCGTTTGGCACCATTTTTGAGTGAATTGCCAAAAGTCAGATTTTTTCTGAAATTGTGACCCCGGGGCTTAGGGATTTTTTCAAAAAACTCTTTTTCTGCCGGTTTAGTTGCTGAGGGTTGATTTCTTGTCTTGTGATAAAAAGCCTTCTGTTTCGACCGCCAAACATTTCAGGGGAGCATTTGCAAGCGTTTGGCACCATTTTTGAGTGAATTGCCAAAAGTCAGATTTTTTCTGAAATTGTGACCCCGGGGCTTAGGGATTTTTCAAAAAAATCTATTTCCGCTGGTTAACTTGTTGAGGGCTGTTTTCTTGTCCTGTGATAAAAAGCCTTCTGTTTCGACCGCCAAAAATTTCAGTGAGGCATTTGCAAGCGTCTGGCACCATTTTTTAGTGAATTGCGAAAAGTCAGATTTTTTCTGAAATTGTGACCCCGGGGCTTAGGGATTTTTCAAAAAAATCTTTTTCCGCCGGTTAAGTTGCTGAGGGCTGATTTCTTGTCCTGTGATAAAAAGCCTTCTGTTTCCATCGCCAAAGCTTTCAGGTGAGCATTTTCAACCTGTTGGCACCATTTTTGAGTGAATTGCGAAAAGTCAGATTTTTTCTGAAATTGTGACCCCGGGGCTTAGGGATTTTTCAAAAAAATCTTTTTCCGCCGGGTAGGTTGTTGATGGATGTTTTCTTGTAATGTGATAAAAAAAACCTTCTGTTTTCATCGCCAAAGTTTTCAGGGGATCATTTGCAAGCGTTTGGCACCATTTTTGAGTGAATTGCCAAAAGTCAGATTTTTTCTGAAATTGTGACCCCGGGGCTTAGGGATCTTTCAAAAAAATCTTTTTCTGCCGGTTAAGTTGCTGAGGGCTGATTTCTTGTCCAGTGATAAAAAGCCTTCCATTTCGACAGCCAAACATTTCAGGGGAGCGTTTGCAACGTTTGGCACCATTTCTGAGTGAATTGGCAAACGTCAGATTTTTGCTGAAATTGTGACTCCGGGGCTTAGGGATTTGTTCAAAAAAATCTTTTTCCGCCGGTTAACTTTCTGAGG
Source organism: Podarcis gaigeae (assembly GCF_964106915.1). Lineage (NCBI taxonomy): Eukaryota > Metazoa > Chordata > Lepidosauria > Squamata > Lacertidae > Podarcis > Podarcis gaigeae. The sequence goes on from NC_139689.1 coordinate 43,434,142, forward strand.
CCTATTTCTTGTCTTGTGATAAAAAGCCTTCTGTTTCGTCCACCAAAAATTTCAGGGAGGCATTAGCAAGCGTTTGGCAACATTTTTGAGTGAATTGCCAAAAGTCAGATTTTTGCTGAAATTGTGACCCCGGGGCTTAGGGATTTTTCAAAAAAATCTTTTTCCGCCGGTTAACTTGTTGAGGGCTGTTTTCTTGTAATGTGATAAAAAGGCTTCTGTTTCCATCGCCAAAGCTTTCAGGGGAGCATTTTCAACCAGTTGGCACCATTTTTTAGTGAATTGCGAAAAGTCAGATTTTTGCTGAAATTGTGACCCCGGGGCTTAGGGATTTTTCAAAAAAATCGTTTTCCGCCGGTTATGTTGCTGAGGGCTGATTTCTTGTCCTGTGATAAAAAGCCTTCCGTTTCGACAGCCAAACCTTTCAGGGGATCATTTGCAAGCTTTTCGCACCATTTTTGAGTGAATTGACAAAAGTCAGATTTTTTCTGAAATTGTGACCCCGGGGCTTAGGGATTTTTCAAAAAAATCTTTTTCCGCCGGGTAGGTTGTTGATGGCTGATTTCTTGTCCTGTGATAAAAAGCCTTATGTTTCCATCGCCAAAGCTTTCAGGGGAGCATTTTCAACCTGTTGGCACCATTTTTGAGTGAATTGCCAAAAGTCAGATTTTTTCTGAAATTGTGACCCCGGGGCTTAGGGATTTTTCAAAAAAATCTTTTTCTGCCGGTTTAGTTGCTGAGGGTTGATTTCTTGTCTTGTGATAAAAAGCCTTCTGTTTCGACCGCCAAACATTTCAGGGGAGCATTTGCAAGCGTTTGGCACCATTTTTGAGTGAATTGCCAAAAGTCAGATTTTTTCTGAAATTGTGACCCCGGGGCTTAGGGATTTTTCAAAAAAATCTATTTCCGCTGGTTAACTTGTTGAGGGCTGTTTTCTTGTCCTGTGATAAAAAGCCTTCTGTTTCGACCGCCAAAAATTTCAGTGAGGCATTTGCAAGCGTCTGGCACCATTTTTTAGTGAATTGCGAAAAGTCAGATTTTTTCTGAAATTGTGACCCCGGGGCTTAGGGATTTTTCAAAAAAATCTTTTTCCGCCGGTTAAGTTGCTGAGGGCTGATTTCTTGTCCTGTGATAAAAAGCCTTCTGTTTCCATCGCCAAAGCTTTCAGGGGAGCATTTTCAACCTGTTGGCACCATTTTTGAGTGAATTGCGAAAAGTCAGATTTTTTCTGAAATTGTGACCCCGGGGCTTAGGGATTTTTCAAAAAAATCTTTTTCCGCCGGGTAGGTTGTTGATGGCTGTTTTCTTGTAATGTGATAAAAAAAACCTTCTGTTTTCATCGCCAAAGTTTTCAGGGGATCATTTGCAAGCGTTTGGCACCATTTTTGAGTGAATTGCCAAAAGTCAGATTTTTTCTGAAATTGTGACCCCGGGGCTTAGGGATCTTTCAAAAAAATCTTTTTCTGCCGGTTAAGTTGCTGAGGGCTGATTTCTTGTCCAGTGATAAAAAGCCTTCCATTTCGACAGCCAAACATTTCAGGGGAGCGTTTGCAACGTTTGGCACCATTTCTGAGTGAATTGGCAAACGTCAGATTTTTGCTGAAATTGTGACCCCGGGGCTTAGGGATTTGTTCAAAAAAATCTTTTTCCGCCGGTTAACTTTCTGAGGCCTATTTCTTGTCTTGTGATAAAAAGCCTTCTGTTTCGTCCACCAAAAATTTCAGGGAGGCATTAGCAAGCGTTTGGCAACATTTTTGAGTGAATTGCCAAAAGTCAGATTTTTGCTGAAATTGTGACCCCGGGGCTTAGGGATTTTTCAAAAAAATCTTTTTCGGCCGGTTAAGTTGCTGAGGGCTGATTTCTTGTCCTGTGATAAAAAGCCTTCCGTTTCGACAGCCAAAGCTTTCAGGGGATCATTTGCAAGCTTTTGGCACCATTTTTGAGTGAATTGCCAAAAGTCAGATTTTTTCTGAAATTGTGACCCCGGGGCTTAGGGATTTTTCAAAAAAATCTTTTTCCGCTGGTTAACTTGTTGAGGGCTGTTTTCTTGTAATGTGATAAAAAAACCTTCTGTTTTCATCACCAAAGTTTTCAGGGGATCATTTGCAAGCGTTTGGCACCATTTTTGAGTGAATTGCCAGAAGTCAGATTTTTTCTGAAATTGTGACCCCGGGGCTTAGGGATTTTTCAAAAAAATCTTTTTCTGCCGGTTAAGTTGCTGAGGGCTGATTTCTTGTCCAGTGATAAAAAGCCTTCTGTTTCGACCGCCAAAAATTTCAGGGAGGCATTTGCAAGAGTTTGACACCATTTTTGAGTGAATTGCCAAAAGTCAGATTTTTGCTGAAATTGTGACCCCGGGGCTTAGGGATTTTTCAAAAAAATCTTTTTCCGCCGGGTAGGTTGTTGATGGCTGATTTCTTGTCCTGTGATAAAAAGCCTTCTGTTTCGACCGCCAAAAATTTCAGGGAGGCATTTGCAAGCGTTTGGCACCATTTTTGAGTGAATTGCCAAAAGTCAGATTTTTTCTGAAATTGTGACCCCGGGGCTTAGGGATTTTTCAAAAAAATCTTTTTCCGCCGGGTAGGTTGTTGATGGCTGATTTCTTGTCCTGTGATAAAAAGCCTTCTGTTTCGACCGCCAAAAATTTCAGGGAGGCATTTGCAAGCGTTTGGCAGCATTCTTGAGTGAATTGCCAAAAGTCAGATTTTTTCTGAAATTGTGACCCCGGGGCTTAGGGATTTTTCAAAAAAAACTTTTTCCGCTGGTTAACTTGTTGAGGGCTGTTTTCTTGTCCTGTGATAAAAAGCCTTCTGTTTCGACCGCCAAACATTTCAGGGGAGCATTTGCAAGCGTTTTACACCATTTTTGAGTGAATTGCCAAAAGTCAGATTTTTTCTGAAATTGTGACCCCGGGGCTTAGGGATTTTTCAAAAAAATCTTTTTCCGCCGGGTAGGTTGTTGATGGATGATTTCTTGTCCTGTGATAAAAAGCCTTCTGTTTCGACCGCCAAAAATTTCAGTGAGGCATTTGCAAGCGTCTGGCACCATTTTTGAGTGAATTGCCAAAAGTCAGATTTTTTCTGAAATTGTGACCCCGGGGCTTAGGGATTTTTCAAAAAAATCTTTTTCCGCCGGTTAAGTTGCTGAGGGCTGATTTCTTGTCCTGTGATAAAAAGCCTTCCGTTTCGACAGCCAAAGCTTTCAGGGGAGCATTTGCAAGCGTTTGGCACCATTTTTGAGTGAATTGCCAAAAGTCAGATTTTTTCTGAAATTGTGACCCCGGGGCTTAGGGATTTTTCAAAAAAATCTTTTTCCGCTGGTTAACTTGTTGAGGGCTGTTTTCTTGTAATGTGATAAAAAAACCTTCTGTTTTCATCACCAAAGTTTTCAGGGGAGCATTTGCAAGCGTTTGGCACCATTTTTGAGTGAATTGCCAAAAGTCAGATTTTTTCTGAAATTGTGACCCCGGGGCTTAGGGATTTTTCAAAAAAATCTTTTTCCGCTGGTTAACTTGTTGAGGGCTTTTTTCTTGTAATGTGATAAAAAAACCTTCTGTTTTCATCACCAAAGTTTTCAGGGGATCATTTGCAAGCGTTTGGCACCATTTTTGAGTGAATTGCCAAAAGTCAGATTTTTGCTGAAATTGTGACCCCGGTTCTTAGGGATTTTTCAAATAAATCTTTTTCCACCGGTTAACTTGTTGAGGGCTGTGTTCTTGTCCTGTGATAAAAAGCCTTCTGTTTCCATCGCCAAAGCTTTCAGGGGAGCATTTTCAACCGGTTGGCACCATTTTTGAGTGAATTGCGAAAAGTCAGATTTTTTCTGAAATTGTGACCCCGGGGCTTAGGGATTTTTCAAAAAAATCTTTTTCCGCCGGGTAGGTTGTTGATGGCTGTTTTCTTGTAATGTGATAAAAAAAACCTTCTGTTTTCATCGCCAAAGTTTTCAGGGGATCATTTGCAAGCGTTTGGCACCATTTTTGAGTGAATTGCCAAAAGTCAGATTTTTTCTGAAATTGTGACCCCGGGGCTTAGGGATCTTTCAAAAAAATCTTTTTCTGCCGGTTAAGTTGCTGAGGGCTGATTTCTTGTCCAGTGATAAAAAGCCTTCCATTTCGACAGCCAAACATTTCAGGGGAGCGTTTGCAACGTTTGGCACCATTTCTGAGTGAATTGGCAAACGTCAGATTTTTGCTGAAATTGTGACCCCGGGGCTTAGGGATTTGTTCAAAAAAATCTTTTTCCGCCGGTTAACTTTCTGAGGCCTATTTCTTGTCTTGTGATAAAAAGCCTTCTGTTTCGTCCACCAAAAATTTCAGGGAGGCATTAGCAAGCGTTTGGCAACATTTTTGAGTGAATTGCCAAAAGTCAGATTTTTGCTGAAATTGTGACCCCGGGGCTTAGGGATTTTTCAAAAAAATCTTTTTCCGCCGGTTAAGTTGCTGAGGGCTGATTTCTTGTCCTGTGATAAAAAGCCTTCCGTTTCGACAGCCAAAGCTTTCAGGGGATCATTTGCAAGCTTTTGGCACCATTTTTGAGTGAATTGCCAAAAGTCAGATTTTTTCTGAAATTGTGACCCCGGGGCTTAGGGATTTTTCAAAAAAATCTTTTTCCGCTGGTTAACTTGTTGAGGGCTGTTTTCTTGTAATGTGATAAAAAAACCTTCTGTTTTCATCACCAAAGTTTTCAGGGGATCATTTGCAAGCGTTTGGCACCATTTTTGAGTGAATTGCCAGAAGTCAGATTTTTTCTGAAATTGTGACCCCGGGGCTTAGGGATTTTTCAAAAAAATCTTTTTCTGCCGGTTAAGTTGCTGAGGGCTGATTTCTTGTCCAGTGATAAAAAGCCTTCTGTTTCGACCGCCAAAAATTTCAGGGAGGCATTTGCAAGAGTTTGACACCATTTTTGAGTGAATTGCCAAAAGTCAGATTTTTGCTGAAATTGTGACCCCGGGGCTTAGGGATTTTTCAAAAAAATCTTTTTCCGCCGGGTAGGTTGTTGATGGCTGATTTCTTGTCCTGTGATAAAAAGCCTTCTGTTTCGACCGCCAAAAATTTCAGGGAGGCATTTGCAAGCGTTTGGCACCATTTTTGAGTGAATTGCCAAAAGTCAGATTTTTTCTGAAATTGTGACCCCGGGGCTTAGGGATTTTTCAAAAAAATCTTTTTCCGCCGGGTAGGTTGTTGATGGCTGATTTCTTGTCCTGTGATAAAAAGCCTTCTGTTTCGACCGCCAAAAATTTCAGGGAGGCATTTGCAAGCGTTTGGCAGCATTCTTGAGTGAATTGCCAAAAGTCAGATTTTTTCTGAAATTGTGACCCCGGGGCTTAGGGATTTTTCAAAAAAAACTTTTTCCGCTGGTTAACTTGTTGAGGGCTGTTTTCTTGTCCTGTGATAAAAAGCCTTCTGTTTCGACCGCCAAACATTTCAGGGGAGCATTTGCAAGCGTTTTACACCATTTTTGAGTGAATTGCCAAAAGTCAGATTTTTTCTGAAATTGTGACCCCGGGGCTTAGGGATTTTTCAAAAAAATCTTTTTCCGCCGGGTAGGTTGTTGATGGATGATTTCTTGTCCTGTGATAAAAAGCCTTCTGTTTCGACCGCCAAAAATTTCAGTGAGGCATTTGCAAGCGTCTGGCACCATTTTTGAGTGAATTGCCAAAAGTCAGATTTTTTCTGAAATTGTGACCCCGGGGCTTAGGGATTTTTCAAAAAAATCTTTTTCCGCCGGTTAAGTTGCTGAGGGCTGATTTCTTGTCCTGTGATAAAAAGCCTTCCGTTTCGACAGCCAAAGCTTTCAGGGGAGCATTTGCAAGCGTTTGGCACCATTTTTGAGTGAATTGCCAAAAGTCAGATTTTTTCTGAAATTGTGACCCCGGGGCTTAGGGATTTTTCAAAAAAATCTTTTTCCGCCGGTTAAGTTGCTGAGGGCTGATTTCTTGTCCTGTGATAAAAAGCCTTCCGTTTCGACAGCCAAAGCTTTCAGGGGAGCATTTGCAAGCGTTTGGCACCATTTTTGAGTGAATTGCCAAAAGTCAGATTTTTTCTGAAATTATGACCCCGGGGCTTAGGGATTTTTCAAAAAAATCTTTTTCCGCTGGTTAACTTGTTGAGGGCTGTTTTCTTGTAATGTGATAAAAAAACCTTCTGTTTTCATCACCAAAGTTTTCAGGGGATCATTTGCAAGCGTTTGGCACCATTTTTGAGTGAATTGCCAAAAGTCAGATTTTTGCTGAAATTGTGACCCCGGTTCTTAGGGATTTTTCAAATAAATCTTTTTCCACCGGTTAACTTGTTGAGGGCTGTGTTCTTGTCCTGTGATAAAAAGCCTTCTGTTTCCATCGCCAAAGCTTTCAGGGGAGCATTTTCAACCGGTTGGCACCATTTTTGAGTGAATTGCGAAAAGTCAGATTTTTTCTGAAATTGTGACCCCGGGGCTTAGGGATTTTTCAAAAAAATCTTTTTCCGCCGGGTAGGTTGTTGATGGCTGTTTTCTTGTAATGTGATAAAAAAAACCTTCTGTTTTCATCGCCAAAGTTTTCAGGGGATCATTTGCAAGCGTTTGGCACCATTTTTGAGTGAATTGCCAAAAGTCAGATTTTTTCTGAAATTGTGACCCCGGGGCTTAGGGATCTTTCAAAAAAATCTTTTTCTGCCGGTTAAGTTGCTGAGGGCTGATTTCTTGTCCAGTGATAAAAAGCCTTCCATTTCGACAGCCAAACATTTCAGGGGAGCGTTTGCAACGTTTGGCACCATTTCTGAGTGAATTGGCAAACGTCAGATTTTTGCTGAAATTGTGACCCCGGGGCTTAGGGATTTGTTCAAAAAAATCTTTTTCCGCCGGTTAACTTTCTGAGGCCTATTTCTTGTCTTGTGATAAAAAGCATTCTGTTTCGTCCACCAAAAATTTCAGGGAGGCATTAGCAAGCGTTTGGCAACATTTTTGAGTGAATTGCCAAAAGTCAGATTTTTGCTGAAATTGTGACCCCGGGGCTTAGGGATTTTTCAAAAAAATCTTTTTCCGCCGGTTAAGTTGCTGAGGGCTGATTTCTTGTCCTGTGATAAAAAGCCTTCCGTTTCGACAGCCAAAGCTTTCAGGGGATCATTTGCAAGCTTTTGGCACCATTTTTGAGTGAATTGCCAAAAGTCAGATTTTTTCTGAAATTGTGACCCCGGGGCTTAGGGATTTTTCAAAAAAATCTTTTTCCGCTGGTTAACTTGTTGAGGGCTGTTTTCTTGTAATGTGATAAAAAAACCTTCTGTTTTCATCACCAAAGTTTTCAGGGGATCATTTGCAAGCGTTTGGCACCATTTTTGAGTGAATTGCCAGAAGTCAGATTTTTTCTGAAATTGTGACCCCGGGGCTTAGGGATTTTTCAAAAAAATCTTTTTCTGCCGGTTAAGTTGCTGAGGGCTGATTTCTTGTCCAGTGATAAAAAGCCTTCTGTTTCGACCGCCAAAAATTTCAGGGAGGCATTTGCAAGAGTTTGACACCATTTTTGAGTGAATTGCCAAAAGTCAGATTTTTGCTGAAATTGTGACCCCGGGGCTTAGGGATTTTTCAAAAAAATCTTTTTCCGCCGGGTAGGTTGTTGATGGCTGATTTCTTGTCCTGTGATAAAAAGCCTTCTGTTTCGACCGCCAAAAATTTCAGGGAGGCATTTGCAAGCGTTTGGCACCATTTTTGAGTGAATTGCCAAAAGTCAGATTTTTTCTGAAATTGTGACCCCGGGGCTTAGGGATTTTTCAAAAAAATCTTTTTCCGCCGGGTAGGTTGTTGATGGCTGATTTCTTGTCCTGTGATAAAAAGCCTTCTGTTTCGACCGCCAAAAATTTCAGGGAGGCATTTGCAAGCGTTTGGCAGCATTCTTGAGTGAATTGCCAAAAGTCAGATTTTTTCTGAAATTGTGACCCCGGGGCTTAGGGATTTTTCAAAAAAAACTTTTTCCGCTGGTTAACTTGTTGAGGGCTGTTTTCTTGTCCTGTGATAAAAAGCCTTCTGTTTCGACCGCCAAACATTTCAGGGGAGCATTTGCAAGCGTTTTGCACCATTTTTGAGTGAATTGCCAAAAGTCAGATTTTTTCTGAAATTGTGACCCCGGGGCTTAGGGATTTTTCAAAAAAATCTTTTTCCGCCGGGTAGGTTGTTGATGGATGATTTCTTGTCCTGTGATAAAAAGCCTTCTGTTTCGACCGCCAAAAATTTCAGTGAGGCATTTGCAAGCGTCTGGCACCATTTTTGAGTGAATTGCCAAAAGTCAGATTTTTTCTGAAATTGTGACCCCGGGGCTTAGGGATTTTTCAAAAAAATCTTTTTCCGCCGGTTAAGTTGCTGAGGGCTGATTTCTTGTCCTGTGATAAAAAGCCTTCCGTTTCGACAGCCAAAGCTTTCAGGGGAGCATTTGCAAGCGTTTGGCACCATTTTTGAGTGAATTGCCAAAAGTCAGATTTTTTCTGAAATTGTGACCCCGGGGCTTAGGGATTTTTCAAAAAAATCTTTTTCCGCTGGTTAACTTGTTGAGGGCTGTTTTCTTGTAATGTGATAAAAAAACCTTCTGTTTTCATCACCAAAGTTTTCAGGGGAGCATTTGCAAGCGTTTGGCACCATTTTTGAGTGAATTGCCAAAAGTCAGATTTTTTCTGAAATTGTGACCCCGGGGCTTAGGGATTTTTCAAAAAAATCTTTTTCCGCTGGTTAACTTGTTGAGGGCTGTGTTCTTGTCCTGTGATAAAAAGCCTTCTGTTTCCATCGCCAAAGCTTTCAGGGGAGCATTTTCAACCGGTTGGCACCATTTTTCACTGAATTGCCAAAAGTCAGATTTTTGCTGAAATTGTGACTCCGGGGCTTAGGGATTTTTTCTAAAATATCTTTTTCCGCCGGTTATCTTTCTGAGGGCTGATTTCTTGTCCTGTGATAAAAAGCCTTCTGTTTCGACCGCCAAAAATTTCAGGGAGGCATTTGCAAGAGTTTGGCACCATTTTTGAGTGAATTGCCAAAAGTCAGATTTTTGCTGAAATTGTGACCCCGGGCTTAGGGATTTTTCAAAAAAATCGTTTTCCGCCGGTTAAGTTGCTGAGGGTTGATTTCTTGTCTTGTGCTAAAAAGCCTTCTGTTTCGACCGCCAAACATTTCAGCGGAGCATTTGCATGCGTTTGGCACCATTTTTGAGTGAATTGCCAAAAGTCAGATTTTTTCTGAAATTGTGACTCCGGGGCTTAGGGATTTTTCAAAAAAAATCTTTTGCCGCCGGGTAGGTTGTTGATGGCTGATTTCTTGTCCTGTGATAAAAAGCCTTCTGTTTCGACCGCCAAACATTTCAGGGGAGCATTTGCAAGAGTTTGGCACCATTTCTGAGTGAATTGGGAAACGTCAGATTTTTGCTGAAATTGTGACTCCGGGGCTTAGGGATTTTTTCAAAAAAATCTTTTTCCGCCGGTTAACTTTCTGAGGGCTGATTTCTTGTCCTGTGATAAAAAGCCTTCTGTTTCGACATCAAAACCTTTCTGGGGAGCATTTACAAGTATTTGGCACCATTTTTGAGTGAATTGCCAAAAGTCAGGTTTTTTTCTGAAATTGTGACCCCGGGGATTAGGGATTTTTCAAAAAAATCTTTTTCCGCCTGTTAACTTGTTGAGGGCTGTTTTCTTGTAATGTGATAAAAAGCCTTCTGTTTCCATCGCCAAAGCTTTCAGGGGAGCATTTGCACCCAGTTGGCACCATTTTTGAGTGAATTGCCTAAAGTCAGATTTTTGCTGAAATTGTGACCCCGGGGCTTAGGGATTTTTCAAAAAAATCTTTTTCCGCCGGTTAAGTTGCTGAGGGTTGATTTCTTGTCTTGTGATAAAAAGCCTTCTGTTTCGACTGCCAAACATATCAGGGGAGCATTTGCAAGCGTTTGGCACCATTTTTGAGTGAATTGCCAAAAGTCAGATTTTTTCTGAAATTGTGACCCCGGTTCTTAGGGATTTTTCAAAAAAATCTTTTTCTGCTGGTTAACTTGTTGAGGGGTGTTTTCTTGTAATGTGATAAAAAAACCTTCTGTTTTCATCGCCAAACCTTTCAGGGGATCATTTGCAAGCGTTTGGCACCATTTTCGAGTGAATTGCCAAACGTCAGATTTTTGCTGAAATTGTTACCCCGGGGCTTAGGGATTTTTCAGAAAAATCTTTTTCCGCCGGTTAACTTTCTGAGGTCTGATCTCTTGTCCAGTTAAAAAAAAGCCTTCCGTTTCGACAGCCAAACATTTCAGGGGAGCATTTGCAAGCGTTTGGCACCATTTCTGAGTGAATTGGCAAACGTCAGATTTTTGCTGAAATTGTGACTCCGGGGCTTAGGGATTTTTCAAAAAAATCTTTTTCTGCCGGTTAACTTGTTGAGGGCTGTTTTCTTGTAATGTGATAAAAAGCCGCCTGTTTCCATCGCCAAAGCTTTCAGGGGAGCATTTGCAAGCGTTTGGCACCATTTTTGAGTGAATTGCCAAAAGTCAGATTTTTTCTGAAATTGTGACCCCGGGGCTTAGGGATTTTTCAAAAAAATCTTTTTCTGCCGGTTTAATTCCTGAGGGCTGATTTATTGTCCTATGATAAAAAGCCTTCTGTTTCGACAGCCAAACCTTTCAGGGGATCATTTGCAAGCGTTTGCCACCGTTTTTGAGTGAATTGCCAAAAAGTCAGATTTTTTCTGAAATTGTGACCCCGGGGCTTAGGGATTTTTCAAAAAAATCTTTTTCAGCTGGTTAACTTGTTGAGCGCTGTTTTCTTGTAATGTGATAAAAAGCCTTATGTTTCCATCGCCAAAGATTTCAGGGGAGCATTTTCAACCTGTTGGCACCATTTTTGAGTGAATTGCCAAAAGTCAGATTTTTTCTGAAATTGTGACCCCGGGGCTTAGGGATTTTTTCAAAAAAATCTTTTTCTGCCGGTTTAGTTGCTGAGGGTTGATTTCTTGTCTTGTGATAAAAAGCCTTCTGTTTCGACCGCCAAACATTTCAGGGGAGCATTTGCAAGCGTTTGGCACCATTTTTGAGTGAATTGCCAAAAGTCAGATTTTTTCTGAAATTGTGACCCCGGGGCTTAGGGATTTTTCAAAAAAATCTTTTTCCGCTGGTTAACTTGTTGAGGGCTGTTTTCTTGTAATGTGATAAAAAGCCTTCTGTTTCCATCGCCAAAGCTTTCAGGGGAGCTTTTTCAACCGGTTGGCACCATTTTTGAGTGAATTGCCAAAAGTCAGATTTTTGCTGAAATTGTGACTCCGGGGCTTAGGGATTTTTTCAAAAAAATCTTTTTACCCCGGTTAACTTTCTGAGGGCTGATTTCTTGTCCTGTGATAAAAAGCCTTCTGTTTCGACCGCCAAAAATTTCAGGGAGGCATTTGCAAGCGTTTGGCACCATTTTTGAGTGAATTGCCAAAAGTCAGGTTTTTTTCTGAAATTGTGACCCCGGGGATTAGGGATTTTTCAAAAAAATCTTTTTCCGCCGGTTAACTTGTTGAGGGCTGTTTTCTTGTAATGTGATAAAAAGCCTTCTGTTTCCATCGCCAAAGCTTTCAGGGGAGCATTTGCAACCAGTTGGCACCATTTTTGAGTGAATTGCCTAAAGTCAGATTTTTGCTGAAATTGTGACCCCGGGGCTTAGGGATTTTTCAAAAAAATCTTTTTCCGCCGGTTAAGTTGCTGAGGGTTGATTTCTTGTCCTGTGATAAAAAGCCTTCTGTTTCGACTGCCAAACATATCAGGGGAGCATTTGCAAGCGTTTGGCACCATTTTTGAGTGAATTGCCAAAAGTCAGATTTTTTCTGAAATTGTGACCCCGGTTCTTAGGGATTTTTCAAAAAAATCTTTTTCTGCTGGTTAACTTGTTGAGGGGTGTTTTCTTGTAATGTGATAAAAAAACCTTCTGTTTTCATCGCCAAACCTTTCAGGGGATCATTTGCAAGCGTTTGGCACCATTTTCGGGTGAATTGCCAAAAGTCAGATTTTTGCTGAAATTGTTACCCCGGGGCTTAGGGATTTTTCAGAAAAATCTTTTTCCGCCAGTTAACTTTCTGAGGGCTGATCTCTTGTCCTGTGATAAAAAGCCTTCTGTTTCGACAGCCAAACCTTTCAGGGGATCATTTGCAAGTGTTTGGCACCATTTCTGAGTGAATTGGCAAACGTCAGATTTTTGCTGAAATTGTTACCCCGGGGCTTAGGGATTTTTCAGAAAAATCTTTTTCCGCCGGTTAACTTTCTGAGGTCTGATCTCTTGTCCAGTGATAAAAAGCCTTCCGTTTCGACAGCCAAACATTTCAGGGGAGCATTTGCAAGCGTTTGGCACCATTTCTGAGTGAATTGGCAAACGTCAGATTTTTGCTGAAATTGTGACTCCGGGGCTTAGGGATTTTTCCAAAAAAATCTTTTTCCGCCGGTTTACTTTCTGAGGGCTGATCTCTTGTCCTGTGATAAAAAGCCTTCTGTTTCGACAGCCAAACCTTTCAGGGGATCATTTGCAATCGGTTGGCACCATTTTTGAGTGAATTGCCAAAAGTCAGATTTTTGCTGAAATTGTGACCCCGGGGCTTAGGGATTTTTCAAAAAAATCTTTTTCCGCCGGTTAACTTGTTGAAGGCTGTTTTCTTGTAATGTGATAAAAAGCCGCTTGTTTTCATCGCCAAAGCTTTCAGGGGAGCATTTGCAAGCGTTTGGCACCATTTTTGAGTGAATTGCCAAAAGTCAGATTTTTTCTTAAATTGTGACCTGGGGCTTAGGGATTTTTCAAAAAAATCTTTTTCCGCCGGTTTACTTTCTGAGGGCTGATCTCTTGTCCTGTGATAAAAAGCCTTCTGTTTCGACAGCCAAACCTTTCAGGGGATCATTTGCAAGCGTTTGGCACCATTTTTGAGTGAATTGCCAAAAGTCAGATTTTTGCTGAAATTGTGACCCCGGTTCTTAGGGATTTTTCAAATAAATCTTTTTCCGCCGGTTAACTTGTTGAGGGCTGTTTTCTTGTAATGTGATAAAAAGCCTTCTGTTTCCATCGCCAAAGCTTTCAGGGGAGCATTTTCAACCGGTTGGCACCATTTTTGAGTGAATTGCCAAAAGTCAGATTTTTGCTGAAATTGTGACCCCGGGGCTTAGGGATTTTTCAAAAAAATCTTTTTCCGCCGGTTAACTTGTTGAGGGCTGTTTTCTTGTAATGGGTTAAAAGCCTTCTGTTTCCATCGCCAAAGCTTTCAGGCGATCATTTGCAAGCGTTTGGCACCATTTTGGAGTGAAATGCCAAAAGTCAGATTTTTGCTGAAATTGTGACCCCGGGGTTTAGGGATTTTTCAATAAAATCTTTTTCCGCCGGATAAGTTGCTGAGGGCTGATTTCTTGTCCTGTGATAAAAAGCCTTCTGTTTCCATCGCCAAAGCTTTCAGGGGAGCATTTGCAAGGGTTTGGCACCATTTTTGAGTGAATTGCCAAAAGTCAGATATTTACTGAACTTGTGACCCTGGGGTTTAGGGATTTTTTCAAAAAAATCTTTTTCCGCTGGTTAAGTTGCTGAGGGCTGATTTCTAGTCCTGTGATAAAAACCCTTCTGTTTTGACTGCTAAACCTTTCAGGGAGCATTTGCAAGGGTTTGGCACCATTTTTAAGAGAATTGCCAAAAGTCAGATTTTTGCTGAAATTGTGACCCCGAGGTTTAGGGATTTTTTCAAAAAAATCTTTTTTTGGGGGGGTGCTGTGCTCTCACACAGGTCATGTGACTCGCGCAGAAGCACATGCATGGGACATGTTGGAGGGTATGGTGGCACCATTCACACACACCAAAACGTACTTCTGAAAATGTTGATATCTCCATGGTATATCAACATTTTCAGAAGTACGGTTTCCATGGCTTCAGTGGCGTAGCGTGGGGGGTGCAGGGGGGGCCGGCCGCACTGGGCGCAAATTCTGGGGATTAGGGTTAGGGGGCACAAATCCACAGGTTAGGGGGCGCAAATCCACAGGTTAGGGGGCGCAAATTACTTGCCTTGCCCCGGATGCTGACAACCCACGCTACGCCACTGCATGGCTTGGCTTTTGAAACAGGGAGGTCCGCAGCACTTAGCTAATTGGGGACCAGTTAACTAAAGCATTAATGTATCTAGGCTTGGGAACAGAAAGTGGCCTTCCCAAGTTGTGTTTCTCTTTCACTTTTCTGCTTTGCCAGCAAGAAGGATGCTGCAGAAAAGGATCGAGGTTAAGCTTGCCATCTTGTCTTCTTTATGGGAAGAATAAAACATTCTCTACAACAAAAGCATCACTGTGACTATGACTCAGTAGAACTTACGGTAACTTTTCCAGTGGACCACCTCTTTGGCTCGCTTCCTCAATCACCTGCCCTCGCTCCCAATTTGCAGGTTAGGCTCTGGCCTTGCTATGGACTTTGGTTGGTCGCCTTGGTTGTCCGAGGGGCCTGGTAGGAATTTTTCCATTTGGCAGATTGGCACTGGCCACTTAGTTTTCGCCTACCTGGTAGCAATCGTCACAACTTTGATAGGGTTGCAATTAGGCATTGTTTGACCTTGTGTGGGGGAGGGGAGGTGTGGCCATCACTTTCCCCTCCATGCTTAAGGGTATTTCGCTAAAGGAACCTGGGAGTGTTGATCTAGTCTGAAACCCGGCTGGGGGCTAAGGCCTTGACACAACCCCGACGGGAACACCAGGGGGAGCTTGAGTTGGTACACATCGACAGGGCTCCCCCTACCAGTGGCTTACCCTTACTTCCTGCACAATGGGCAGGAGTCAGATATAGTCGGGTCCAATCAATGCCTAAGCCAATACCACTCACATTCTGTAATTCAATAAAGTTGTGGCCAAAATTTGCTCAATAACATAAACCTAATATTTGTGTCCTGGTGTGAGTTATTTCCCAACGAGGGGGTGGCTGCGGGGTCTCGACATGCAAGCTGCTGTTTCAATTATCATCACAAATCCAATAGGGGGTGTTCCTCTCTCAGCCTCAGCTCACTGTATGCCCAAGGTGGAATTGTTGCTGGCATCTGTTTCGAGAGAGAACAGAGTGCATTTCCGGGGGTGAAGCCAAACTGCTGTGTTAGCAGCTCTGAAGTGACATGCCTGGGCAGTGTGTCTGGAGATCCTGGGCTGATGCGGTCCAAAGGAAAGCAGAGGAATAGGTTTGACACCAGCTTGGCTGCTAAAATTGCCAGAAGGATGCAAGATGCCATCCAACCATCTTAGGGACTCCAGATTTGTGTTGGGTTTACTCCTTATCGACTTTTGATATCCCGCAAAGCAGCAGAGGTTTGGGACCATTTCCCCCCTCTTCCTAGACAGGCCACCTCCCCAGGTTGACCAGCCTTACCTGCCCCTCACTTCCCTCTGCAACACGAAACTGCCTGCTTGACCGCCAGACCCACGTTTGACCTCATTCACTCAATCTGCCAGAGCTCGTCTTTGCATACAGGGGAAGTCCCTAACTCACCAAGGGTTTAAGACCCATCAACTAACCTCACCAGGTTTAGCTGGCCAGCTGAAGCCCTTCCCAGGGTGTGGCTGCTGTCACATACTGACCGTTTCTAGGAGCCACAGGCGAGAGCTGCGTGCAGGGTGGTGTTCAAAGGTGGACAAACTACCCAGCTCTTAAAATACAGTGGACGCTCAGGTTGCAAAAGTGATCTGGGCGGGAGGCACGTTCACAAACCGCAGCACTGCGTCTGTGCACATGCAGGTTGCGATTCGGCACTTCGGTGCTGGTTTTGACCTTTAAAGCCCTTCACGACCTAGGATACTCCTACCTACGGGACCGCCTCTCCCGGTATGCCCCACGGAGGATCTTAAGGTCCATAAATAGCAACACCCTAGTGGTCCCGGGCCCTAAGGAAGTTAGATTAGCCTCAACCAGAGCCAGGGCCTTTTCAACACTGGCTCCAGCCTGGTGGAGCGCTCTGCCTCATGAGACCAGGGCCCTGCGGGATCTGATTTCTTTCCGCAGGGCCTGTAAGACAGAGTTGTTCCGCCTGGCCTTTGGCTTGGAGTCAATTTGATTCCCTCCCCCTCTTTCTTTTTTCCTTTCTCCTCCTGTGATGAGGCTGCATTTTAATGTTTTAATGTTGTATTTAACCTTCTTTTTAAGTAGTATTTCAATCAAGTTGTTTTTATTATTGGTTGTTAGCTGCCCTGAGCCCGGCCTTGGCTGGGGAGGGCGGGGTATAAATTAAATTTATTATTATTATTCTGCACATGCGGAAAGCGTGATTTAGCGCGTCTGCACATGCGCGACTGCCAAACCTGGAAGTAAGGTGTTCCGGTACTTCCAGGTTTCAGCGTGTCCGTAACCCAAAGAAACGCGACCTGAAGTGTCTGTAACCCGAGGTATGAATGTACAGCCTTTCCTCCCATCTCAGCAAGCAGAGTCAAGGAAGCTAAAGCTTCCCATTCTGGCATGTCGATATTGCAATAATCCCAGTGTCCTGCTGACTGGAGCTGGAAAAAAAATCTTAAGTACCTGTCACCAGTCAGCTAGTCAGGGGAGGCCAATGATGGGATCTCAGGAATCGCAATACGCCTGCTCCTCAGCTGCTGCCAGTACCAACCCTGAGATGTGCAGGACGGCTGCCAGGGACCGCATGTGGAATGCCAGTATGTGTTATACAACTTTCGTGAGATTGTTCTTACATGATGTAGGCAATCGGTACACTTTAGTCTGTATAAATAGTATTACTTCACGTGGTTCTCTCCCGCTACGAATTGTGTTGAGCAGCGGTTAATAACAAGTTAACATGGGAAACGCAGAAGTGGAAACTGTAAGAACACGGTTGTGGACGTGGATCGAAAGAACTGTGCAACTCATTCCAAGAGCCCAAGGGAGGTTTTGACTTGTGTTTCTTGAACAGCAGGCTCCCAGCCTCTGCAGTTTGTGGTATGTTTATGTCTGCCATTCAAAATGGAGAAAGCTAAAAACTCACCCCGTCATGCTCAAGTCCCTTAGGTACAGAGAAAACAGCAGGTTAGAGACTGCATGTGGTCTGAAATGCACTTCAGCACACTAGGATTTTAAGGTGCCTGGGTGGGTTTATGAAGCAAGTTCAACCACATTTAGCGTGCTGAGATTTTAAGGAGTGAATTTGGGGCGCCTCTTTCATACACTGAAACAAAACAAATTAAAAATACACCACATCAGCCCTAAATCACATGGGGGAGGGGATTCTGCTTGTACACAGTTCTTGTATGTTATAAATGAATATGTTTTAAAAAATAGAGAAGACCTAGAAGGTCTCAGAGGAGGATGTTCCTTGTTTTTATTGGTCAAGTACGCATTACATTTGAAATATAAAAAAGTGTTCCAAAAATGTTGCTAATACAGACTTCTATCACACCCCCACCCCACCCCAAATATTTTGTTCAACAAGCCTCATCCAGGAAACAAGACACGGGGCGTTGTTCTCCTATTAACAGTTTTGCTTTCAAGTCAATAAAATACAGATAGCTTTAATAAGAAACCACATCCTAAGAAATTAAGCTCAGCGGATTCTGACAATATAGTTTTGTTGTAATAAATACTGAGCATCGACTCCAAACTGAAGGATTATTTCACGTGAGCAGAAATAATCCTAGTTAGTTGTGGAGAGGCATTTTGCATACACTAAAGGGGAGTGGTGTTATATAAAATACTTGAATAGCTTTACTCCCCCCTCCTACGTAGTAAAGTGCTGAAAATTAGTTTCTCTTCCTCTCCTTTCCACCAGTGGCTGTTTGGTTAAGTTAGGCATTCATTTTGCTTCAACCAATTTCAGACATATCAGTAGGAATAGTACATGACAATGGGAAGGTTATTTTTATTTTATTTTAAGAGCACCAACAGAGGGCATGTACACAGATGAACTGGTATTTATTCACAAGCCTCTCAACATCTTTTAAGTTGCATTTAGAAGGCTGCAGGGTTCTTTGGGAAAAGAATTGTTCTTGCTGGCCTTACAGGTGAAGCAAGCATTTTAGAGCTCGAGTTTTGTAGCTGAGAAATTGAGCTGGTTTAGGTAATCTGAGATTTCCATTCATCCAAATCTTGAGTTAGAGCCACTACCTCTGTATGAGAGAGGGCTAATCTGAGTGCCAGTGTAACATTAAAACAGACTTTCAGTTCACTTTCTTCAAACTAGCAAAGGAAAGAGACAATGGACTGTTTGTATCCTAACATGCAATACTAAACATGATTAATAGATCAGTTTATAAATTTTAAAATACACATCACACATTCACAGACATATCAGTTATATGTAGGGTCTTCCGTTAAGATAATGGGCGTCACCAGTTGCCGCAGGCACTTCTAAAATCCCCTCTAGAGCTAAACAGCTTCTTTCTTAATTGGAACGCTGATGCTTTCATGCCATCCAGCTTTCTAGGTGAGGCAAGTAACTAAAGATGGCCACGTTATTAATCTTAGATTGGAATCTTGCAAATCAATACAACTGAGCAACGAAGCCATTTCATTTCAGAATAGATCGTTTTCTTGGCCTAGTAGCCCAAGGTCTTCTGAAGAATGCTTGTATTTGGGACACGCCCGATAGTGAAGTTCCATTAGCAGATGATGCTCATCCAGTCTTCAAAAGTTGCTAGCCTGCAAAACGTTTCACTAGCCTGCTAAGAGTACAGTAACCTGGGGTCTCGTCCACTCAATCTGCCCCGAGTCTGTATTTACATGCAGGGTGAATCGGAAGTCTCCAGCTCTCCTTCACCAGCTTGCTTGACTTCTACGCTGTGGTGAAGGAAGGGGATTTCCTTCCTCTGCGGCTACCAAAGAAACCAAGCAGACAGGTGGAGGGAGGAATAGAAAGAGCTGCCCCTTGTCCACCAGTCTCCTTACTCACCTGCATGGAATCCCTGGTTGCTTATGGCTACCCAGCAAGTTGCTGAATACATGGCTGCTCGCTTCACTGTATTTATTTAAAGAATTAATGAAACTCACTTGAAAATAGATTTTAGGGGCAGGGCGCATAAGAATTTAAAATCCACAATGCAATGTTAAGACATGAATTAAAGGAAAAAGCAACAAAATTGAGAGGAAAAGAACTATTCAGCCAGCTGAAAGCAAGCATTTTAAATGCCTGGGCAAATAGAATCGTTTGAACCAGAAAGAATACTGTGTTGGTGCTACCACTCCTTGCAGGAGAATTTCAAATTCAGGGTGCCACCACCAAGAAGGCCCTCTCTTTTGTGCATGCATAGCGTTGTCCTCCTATAGATGGAACACAGGGAAGGACCTCTCCTCTGACAATCTGAATACACAGGAAAGTTGATATGGAAAGAGACGCTTGTTCTGAAATCTGGGCTCTGAGTGGTTTAGGTAACCACCAGTACCTTGAATTGGGCTTGCTAGCACATAGGCAGCTTATATAGTTCCTTCCCAGCTGACGTGGCTTCTGCACAGTTTGCAGGGCCATTCCCACACATAATACATTATGCAGCAATCCAGCCTGTGTTATCAAAGCACGGACGACTGTGGCTAGGCTACACCTGTTCTAGAAAGGTTGCAGCTGACCACTTGGGCCTCGAGTGACAGCAATGAGATCAAGGAGCACACCCAATCTATGCACCTCCTCCTTCAGGGGGAGCTATCTGTAAAAGGACATATGGCAACAACAATGGATGACAAGAGAAAGCAATGGAGGACTTTGCTCAAACCCACCTTAGGGCATCCTTCACCAGGCTTTATAAACCCACCTTTGGAGGAGATCAGTTAGAGGAGATCTCTGCAGAGCTGCAAAATCACTTAAAAGAACAGCAAAGCTTATTGATGAAAGAAAAAAAAATAGCTTAGAAAGCGCCTACCAGTAGTTGAGATGAGAGATTTGTGTTTGTGTGTTGTGTTGCTCAGTGTTTGTAAAGGAGCA
This sequence comes from Podarcis gaigeae, assembly GCF_964106915.1. Classification (NCBI taxonomy): domain Eukaryota; kingdom Metazoa; phylum Chordata; class Lepidosauria; order Squamata; family Lacertidae; genus Podarcis; species Podarcis gaigeae. The sequence goes on from NC_139689.1 coordinate 43,453,992, forward strand.
GGGGAACTAATTCCTCATATTTCTGTTACAAAATTAAACAAAACAATACTGAATCGATGTCAAATTCTGTAGTATAAAACTGTGGGGCACCCCACAAATAATGCCCAATTTTATGCTGTATTTAAAATTACACAAGTAGAAAAAAAAGTTATGCTTATTAATAGTTTAATGTATGAAGGAAACATCCAGACTGCTGTATATGTAGATACATCTGTCACATTAAGTAGAGCCTGACATACTGAAAAAATTTACTTTCTGCGTAGCCATTTCTGTTATGTAAACAATTGTACATTTATTTGCCATTCTAAAACTTCGGGATCAAGTTTACATAATTTTGCTAAATTTCTGTGTATGCCCAGAAGCAGCTTACAGTACTAAAAACCAACCAGCCAAAGAACAGCTTCAACAGAAAGTTATGTCCCAAAAATTAATAATAATCAAAGGGGAAAGAAAAATGAAACTAAGAGAGGCTAAGTGGAACCATATGACGGCAGGGAATGGGCAGTCACAATGTTCACAGAAAAGGGTCAGTTAGTACGCTCCTCTGCAAAAAGCCTACATCAGTCCAACCTATCAGAAGAATGATCTGAGAGACGAGGAAAACGGTGCTGCCATGTGCATTCTCCTCCAAGCTGAAAGGAAATCTCCGGGCGATCCGAAGAGAACTCCCCCACTCAACCCAGCTGGTTCATATGCACACTGTTCATATGGGGTGTCCACGTTCCAGTCCATACCTGAAGAAGAGGAGGAGCGGTGGGGTTAAGCTATGCAGAACCAGCTGTTAGGGTTTTATACCGCCTGGCTCTGTATTTCAAGGACAAACTACTGTACGTATCTCAATTTACTTTTATTTTTAACCCTGTGTGAAATAATCTTAGCGTGTGTACAACTATACTTGTAAACTGCAAACTGCTCAGAACCCTATTTCGGCATTTAGTGGAATATAGAAGAAGAAGAAGAAGAAGAAGAAGAAGAAGAAGAAGAAGAAGAAGAAGAAGAAGAAGAAGAAGAATAGTAGTAGTAGTAGTAGTAGTATGGATTTGATATCCCGCTTTATCTTTTTTTATTATTTTTTTAAATATATATTTATTAAGATTTTTAAACATAAATGCAAATATAATGAACAATGTAGCATATGTCATAACATAATTTCTTAACTTCTTTGGACTCCCTCACGTCTCCCGCTCCCACTTGCATCATTGTCAATTCTTGCCCGCAATTTATCATCTTGTTTACATTCTTAGGTCCCATTCATTTAGACTATAATCTAATAATTCTCCCAAAGGTTTATAATTTTTCTTCAATCTCACTTATCATCCTAATTGCATCTAATTTAGTGGTGGTCAATTATTTATGATCTAGCCTCCCTCTTAACATTCAACCAAATTACAGTGCTTTTTTAAGTAAATCTTAAATTTCTTCCAATCTTCTTCAACCTTCTCTTCTCCCAGGTCTCGGATTCTGCCGGTCATCTCGGCTAGTTCCATATAGTCTATCAGTTGCATCTGCCACTCTCCCAGTGTGGGTAGATTGATATCCCGCTTTATCACTACCCTAAGGAGTCTCAAAGCGGCTAACATTCTCCTTTCCCTTCCTCCCTCACAACACTCTGTGAGGTGAGTGGGGCTGAGAGACTTCAGAGAAGTGTGACTGGCCCAATGTCACCCAGCAGCTGCATGTGGAGGAGCGGAGACAAGAAACCGGTTCCCCAGATTACGAGTCCACCGCTCTTAACCACTACACCACACTGGCAGTTTTGGAACTCACAAGAGCATATTTTAAAAGTCTAACAGCCTACATTTCCATGCTTTACTTTGCTGCGTATTTTGCCATTTAAAATCTCTGCTGGGGTTATTTCACCAAAGAATACTTGCCCCTAACTTGGATCTTGGCATTTAACATTCTCCTGTTATACCTAATCCCCCCCCCCCCCGCCCTTAGCCAATCAACACTTTTAACTTGGAAAAAGAGGTGGAATTTGTTGTTGTAATTTGAAAGTTATCAGCACATTGACTACGCAACCCGCAAGCTTACCGTCTGAGGGCCATTATTCTCTGTGGAATTTGAAACCATCTTTATAAGTGAGTTCCAAGATGGGTCAGCAGCATGAGGTCCATTGAATATAGGCCCCCCAGTACCATCTGCAATGGGTGCGACAGGAGGAATCATTGCGTTCCCATACACTGAGAAAGGCATGCCCTGTAAGGGGAAAAAGAGCTAGTTGTTCAACATGCTTTATATTTCTACAGTCACAATAAACATCATTTCATCTCTCAAATTTCGAAAAGTGTATGCGTTTTCATCCCAATTATAAATTCAACATACTTAATCTGCCAAAGAAATTTGTTTCACAACTTCTCTTGTGAAATGATTTTGAATTAATCGTTTTGAATTAATAGTTCTGCGTGTGTCAAGGTGGCCCAAATGTGGCTCCCAGGTCCATTTAAGGAAGTAACTAGGAACAGTCAGGCAAACTGATACTTGCGCACCCTCTGGCTATAAAGAGGTTTATAATACAAGGCCCACCAAAAACTACTAAAAAGGAATGACAAAGGCAATGCAAGCTCCGATACAAAAAGCAAAGTGTGATGTAGCTTTTAAACAGGGTATGCATATTATAAAGCTTCTATGTCTGAGTTTCTAGCAAAAAAACAGTAACATTTGGATCGTTACCCCAACTTTAGGAAATTCCATGTATCCAGCAGGGACATGCTGATGGAATGTACCGGAAGGAGTTACAATTCCTGTGCTGTCTCTCTCCATTGTTTGATGTTGCGAGAATACACCTGGATCAGACATTGGCCTGTGGATCATATGGTTCCCCATTCCACTGTGACACCAATCTACTTTATCTGGCAAGAAAGAAATGGGGATTACCCATTAGTAGCACGCTTTAACCTAAATTATTCCGTTGAGGTAGTAGCAGTTAACGTCCTGAACACTTGGCAGAACCATCTAAACACGAAGTACAGAGCCAGATTGGTCATCGGAAAGATAAGGTATACTTAGCGGCAGCTTCATGGTGAGACTAAAAATAAATTATGTTCTTAAAGCAGGATTAAATCATTTGTGAACTTTAAATTAGTCAATTCATGAACAATGATGCAATGCAGATTTGTCCAGGCTACCATTTGTAGTGGGAATGTTATTTCTGCATTTTAAGTTGTCCTAATCAATTGTCTTTTTAGGACAATTAGGACGCGGGTGGCACTGTGGTCTAAACCACAGAGCCTAGGGCTTGCCGATCGGAAGGTTGGCGGTTCGAATCCCCGCGACGGGGTGAGCTCCCGTTGCTCAGTCCCTGCTCCTGCCAACCTAGCAGTTCGAAAGCACGTCAAAGTGCAAGTAGATAAATAGGTACCACTCTGGTGGGAAGGTAAACGGTGTTTCCGTGCGCTGCTCTGGTTCGCCAGAAGTGGCTTAGTCATGCTGGCCATATGACCCGGAAGCTGTCTGCGGACAAACACCAGCTCCCTCAGCCTATAGAGCGAGATGAGCGCGCAACCCCAGAGTTGTCCGCGACTGGACCTAACGGTTAGGGGTACCCTTTACCTTAACCCAATCAATTGTCTTAGTTCTCCTCTAATAGAAAATCAGAAGATGATAAACAAGTATGTCTGTTCAGGGGCAATACATACCAGCTTGGTTTCCTCCTATCCCTTCAAAAGACCATATACCACTGTGCCCCACTGGAGTGGCCAAGTTGCTCCCTATAACAGAGGGTGTAGATGTTCCAGTTTGTCTGATACGTGCAGAACGCTCTGTTCCAATTGGGACAGGGACCTTTCTGTCCTGAGAGACATTGCTGGGTTTTTCTGACCCCAGGGAAACAGAGGAAGGGGTTGGAGATGGTGCTCGAACTCCAGCAGACACTGGCTGAGCAGGTGGTTCTGGAGGAAAACAAATATTTAAACGAGTTACAGACATCCATCCTAGTATTTAAAGGCAATATGACGGCATTCAAAAATACTCTCTCTACACCAGTCTCAGCAGAAGTAGCAATGCAAGCTCAGGAAATTTCATGACTTGTTAAAACAGCATTAGCTACAAAAAGCCTATGAGAGGTTTGCCACATTGAGCCAGTAGTTTAAACCTTTTCTAACAGGCTTTCTATAATCAACGTACAATGGAATGAATTTTTGTCAGCTGCAAAAAAATCACTGCCAGGGTTATCAGAACTCAATATATTAAAAAGTGATTACTTAGGATATAATGGTCCTTTTTGCAAGTCATATTAAGCCACAGTTAAAAATGAACTGTGGTTTAATGTGAATGCTCAGTGTGCTGTACATACTTGACGAAACGTTCTCTCTGCTCTACTCCTGCTGCTTGAAAACAAGGCAGGGTCTGGCTTGTTGTGATGTTTCTAGTTTGTTTCCTGCAAACAAATCAGGAGTAGTAAGCCGAGAACTTGAATACTGCTCAAGGTTTGTTTGGAGAGAAATTCATGAGCCAGGGTTTGCACATCAGATCTGCAATGTTTTTATTATTATTATTATTATTATTATTATTATTATTATTATTATTATTATCATCATTATTATTAACTGACCCAGACCCTGCAATGAGCATCTCAGGCCCTTCTTCACAAGAGGTCAGGAGGGTGGCAACATGAGAACAGGCCTTTTCTGTAGTGGCTCCCCGTTTGTGGACTGCTTTCCCCAAGGAGGCTTGTCTGGCACCTTCATTACATATATTTAGACACCAGGCAAAAACATTTCTGTACAATCAGGACTTTGGCTGATTAAAATTCTATGGCCTTTTAAATGTGTTTTTTTGGGGGGGTTATTAGTCTCTTTTTGCTTATTATGCATTTTGTGTTCTCATTTTGTATTTTTATTTTGTGAACCGCTCTGTAATTTTGGGATGAAGGGTGATTTAATAATAATAATTAATAATAATAATGGTTTTCTGCTGCAGCACCAGCTGAGCTACAGTGCATGAGACTTTGGTCTATAATTAGGCACATAGCATTAGCGCTTCATAGCAATGGATTAGAAAGAAGTACTTGGAACAAAGCAGAGCAGATCTCCCCGAAAAGGCAACCATCCCACTCTTCCCTGCATCATCCAATTCAGAAGTTGGAACACCCAGAGTTATATTACAGCAACAAAATAGTGTGGTTGTTGTTTTTTAACAGCTTACCATTTGATGCAGAGGAACATGGAGGCAATAGGTTCAGTGGAGAAAAATGCTGTCTGTTAAAATTAGCAGCTGCCGGCGCTCCCCCAAGGGCTGTTCCTGGTGCATATACTTGACTGCTTGAAAGGTTCGAGGCAAAGGTACCCAAGTGCGCAGAAGGTGGTGTTACAGAACCATATGGTGAATCCATACTGACAATACCTATAGAATGATGCGCAAAACGTCAGTACTTTCTGGGAAAATAGCAGCATTCAAAGGAGGGGGTGTAGGGAAGGGACTAAACTTTTGCATCCTGTACAGTTTGCCTCCAGTTTGGATTAAAATAGTTATTCTCTTCTATGGAGCCTGGAAAACTAATTTGTTCCAGACTGCTTTTCTGTAGCCTATGTTTTTATGGCACTGATTCCTGAGACTATGTGCTTCCTTATAATACTGTATTCTTATGGTTTGACCATTCAGATATATCTCAATGGATCAGTGATTCTATTTGAAATTAGACAAGATGCTCAGTAACCCACATTTAAAATCATCTCTTTGAAAATTACACCTCCAGCATACTTTCAAACAATCTGCCTTATCATCTCATGAAGCACAGCACCAATGGGTTATAATTTTGTTCTCATTTTTAATCCACATCCATTTCCATTTGTTTTCCCCCTTCATTCTACACTGAAGCCTCTTTTGCCAGTATCAAGTTGCTCTATAAAGTATAAAAAAACTGCCTATGTTTTGGAGAAAATATGTTATGCAAGCCAAAATCAAGGCATCTGTCAAAATGTCTTAATAATGTTTGCATGGCAGACATGGGGGGAAAGGGCAGTAGAGCAAGTGGTCTCCTGTTTCCAGCTGGGCTACAGGAGAGAGAACCACTCAGCAGCCAAGTTGTTGGACTGATGTGCCCTTGCTGTCCAGTCGGAAGAAGTGGAGATAAATTTTCTATGCCAAGCCTGCCAGCTATGTGCAGAGCAGCTGACTCTGAGAATTCCATCCCAGATTCCCTACAAAAATAAAAATGCATCTTTGACTTTGGAAGTGTGTAGAGAGGGAAGGGATGATTTTAAAGGGTTGGGAAAAAGTGGGGGTGCAGGGGAAACCAAAAGTCAGGAGAAGATGGGAACCTCAAGGGTCTCCAGGTGACCACGGCATCTCCCCCACCACCAAACTGGGCTACTCTGGTCTACAGAGCTCACCCCGTCTTTCAACCAAGAGAAGGGCCCATGCTGGAATGTGGCAACTGCATTCTGGCCATGGATGAGTATAGATAGGAGACTGCACAACCTGAATCTATTCTTGTAAGATGCAAAGAATGCTTGTACAATCTCCCAATTCACTCCTCCATCTATTTTCGCTGTAGATGATCCTCAGTGGGATGACCCATGTCCGGATCAAAATCTAGCATCTGAAGAACTGAATCAAAAAGAAGTGACAAGGCAAGTTCTAGGGGAAACTGAGAGATTGCAAACAAGTCACCTGCCCCAGTTGGCATCCAAAATTCTGTGTCGGTTAACCTAGCAACTGTTTTGTTTAAATTGGGGAAAATAAATCATTATTTAAAAAACCATAGATGCATGAAGCTTACAGAACAACAAGCCTTTCTGGGGAAGAATCACAGCATGCCTGGTATAAAGGGAGGTTCTACCGTGCCAAGCTTTTACTTTGAGAATGTTAACAAGCATATTAATAGATGTGATCCAGTCAACACTATATACCTGGATTTTCAATAAGCTTTTGACAAAATCCCTTACCAAGGGCCCCTAAATAAATTTGGAACATTGTGGTTTCCCTATGGATTAGTAACTGGTAATGGAAAGAGAAAAAGGAACCACGGAAATCTCCCAAGGATCTGAACTGGGACTGGTGCTATTTAACTTGTTCATAACTGGACTAGAGTCAGCAGCGGGGTGACCAAATTTACCAATGAAACCAAGACAATGAATGGACAGCAAAACAGCAGGCGAGGCTCAAGGGTTAAGTGTAAAGATATGCATGTTGGGGCAACCCCCATCCCCCCCACCCCGCCCAACTGCACACACACAGATGGAGCAATCAGACCCGAAGATCACTTTATCCTTGCGGAATATAAAGAAATATTCACCTGAGGGACTCGGAGCTGGTCTCTGAAGTGGGGGCCTAAAACCTGGGGCTTTGGAAGTATCTAACTGGTGCAATGGATCCGAGTTTGGCAGAAATGAAGACTTCCCAGACAGAATGGATTCCGGCGCTGCCTGAGACGACAAGACAGATCCACCCCAGAAGCCGTGAGCAGAGGCAGGGCCGTTCTCAAACAGTGTGCTGAAGGGCCCAAACGGCAAAGCAGCGCTGAAATTGGGAGCCATGGGCTTGTTTGCCGGATGGACAGAATTCTGAGAGACACTTTGCGTACTTAAGGTAGAAGGAAGTTGCACTGAAGAAGGAACACTGTGGGGTCTTTTGATGTGGCTGATATTGAGGACGGCAACCGAAGAACTCTGAACGGGAGCGGAATTCTTGTGCACGGGGTTCGCCCCATGGGATGGCAGCCTGATCGCGGGGCTTTCCATTTTAGCTGGCGGAGACGGCTGAGCAGATCCCGCTGATGCCTGAGGCAAGAGATAGTTTGCTGGCGTACTAGCAGGCGCAACTACCGGGGCAGCGGAACTCGCACTTGCTAAGTTTGGAGGCACGGCCATTCGGGGATCTTGTGACGGAACCTGAGGCTGCTGCAGAGGTGGCCTTGCTTCCTGGGAAACAGACCCGAGCGTCTGCGGCTGAGCAAGATGCTCCGATGGAATCCCAGCAGAGCCGCTATTCGCCTGCCTGTTGCTGGTCAGATTTGCTGCTTCCGCTGCTGGGGGGCTACTGACATCCTGGTCCGAGGAGGGCACCCCTTTGCTGGGAGAACTCGCGACACATTCTGAAGGACTGCTTCTGGAAACCCGGGCTGGCGGTGAAGGGGAGGAAGTGGACGACACAGGGTGGTGCTCTTTGGCAGTAGGAAAAGGGTAGGTGGCGTTGGTGGGCGTTGTGCTGTTGTTGCTGGCCGTGGTTGCAATGGTGGTGGTGCTGGATGTCTTGACCACGGTGACAAAGAGCTGCCTTCGGACGGAAGGGGAGCTGGGGCTGCCATTTGCAGGAGGAACAGGCACAGCAGACACGGCCGGACTTGTGGTGGCCGTTGGGCTGGGAGCCGACGAACCCGCCGAATTCACCTGAGAACCGCTGCTGTTCTGACTATTATGGCGAGGCACCGTGTGAGGCTTAGGTGAGTTAGTAGCTTTTGCAGGGCTCAGAGGCCGAACGGGGAAAGGACCCCAGGTGGACTGAGCCGGCGGGAAAGTCCCTCCAAAGTGGGTCATGGGTAACCTCGGCGGACGGATCTGCTGGAAAGTCTGAGCAGCCAGCAAGGCGTGTGCAAACTGGGGAGGAGGGTAGGCCAGCGGCAGAGAAACTGGAAACCCAGGCCGCACGTTATTCACTGGGTTCTTGACTGCTTTATGCGTCGGTGCCGAAGGGAGGACAGGCACGGAAAGCGCTGTGGCCATCTGAGACGAGGAGGAGATTGCGACGGTGGTCACCTTGCTGCCAGCGACGGAATTGTGGGTAGTCGTGGGGCTGGCGTGCGTCCCTGTTTTGGGATAGGCCGCAGAGCTTCTCAAACGGTTCTTTGGAATGAGTTCGTCGATTTCTTTGTCGGGATCCTTGATCAGAGCGTTGATGAGCTGTGTTGCTTGTCTTGTTGATTCCGTGCCTCCCCTGCAAGAGAATAATAGAATTGTAGAGTTGGAAGGGACCCCAAGGGGCATCTAGTCCACCCCAACCCCTGCAATCTCTTGGCCAACATGGGGGTCAAACCCTGAGATTAAGAGTCATGCTCTACTGACTTGAGCTATCCTTCAGGTCTAGACACATCCTTCGGGAATAAATGCATGAAGACCATTTCTTCATTCGTGGATAAGCTTAATAAGAAATATTTCCCCTTTTCCGGCCTAGGAACCTCGTACCTACCTGACCACCTCTCCCTGTATGCCCCACGGAGAGCCTCAAGGTCCATAAATAGCAACACCCTAGTGGTCCTGGGCCCTAAGGAAGTTAGATTAGCCTCAACCAGAGACAAGGCCTTCTCAACACTGGCCCCGGCCTGGTGGATCGCTCTGTCTCATGAGACCAGGGCCCTGCGGGATCTGATTTCTTTCCGCAGGGCCTGTAAGACAGAGTTGTTCCTCCTGGCCTTTGGCTTAGAATCAGTTTGATTCCCTCCCCCCTTTCTTCTTCCTTTCTCCTCCTGTGAAGAGGCTGAATCCTAATGTTTTAATGTTGTATCTTAATCTTTTAAATTGTATTTTAATCAACTTGTTTTTATTACTGGTTGTTAGCCGCTCTGAGCCCGGTCTTGGCTGGAGAGGGCGGGGTATAAATACAAATTTATTATTATTTATTATTATTATTTTTAGAAAAATGCATGTAAGTGTAAAAACCTTCGCATGAATGAAATTTAGTGGTTTTATGATGCAATGGTTGAATACACAACCGTTCCCTCGGACAGCAAGGTTAGGTGGTTTGGTGCAGGCCGGACTGATTCAATTTTTAAAATGTTAATGTTTCAGCTGCAACTCAGCCTCTGAGAAACAAAAGTGGGGTGTCAGCATATATCTGAGTAAAAATAAAAATAAAAATTGAAAAGCTTGAGGAGGATTGAGCATGCTCAGTGGCTTCCAGAAGCTACAAAACAGGTGGAATAGGAAAAAGCAGACTAAGTGGCTGGGGAGAATAAATGGGCCTGACAGACTTATAGAATCTTGGGAGAGAATATGAATGGCTGGCTGCATTTTAATTGTTTTAATGTTGTATTTTAATCTTGTTTTTAAGTTGTATTCATTCAACTCGTTTTTATTATTGGTTGTTAGCCGCCCTGAGCCCGGTCTTGGCTAGGGAGGGTGGGGTATAAATAATTTTTATTATTATTATTATTGTTATTGGAGTTCTGAACAGGACCAACCCTGCTGGAGGGTAAGGAATCACTGAGACATTCTGATTCATACAAGTCCCATGTATGTTTACAGCTCTGAAGTTGTTGGGGTGGTGTTGTTTTTTTAAAAAAGTAATCAAGCAGTATATAAATTGAAGTAGTACATAAATTGTATAAAATGAATAAAGAAATGTCCATTTAACAGAAATTAGTTTGAAATCTGTTTCCTATATAAACTGAATGGCAAATTAATATGGTGTCCTCCAAACCAATTCAGTAACTTAAGGTAAACAGTGCCTGGATAGGAACTTACCTTATTGTTATGATTCTGTCCCCCGTTTTGTCTTTCTGCTTATCAATGTCTATATGCGCGCCAGTAAACTCTCGGATAGCGTTGATGTTGCAACCCCCTCTTCCAATTACTCTGGAAATGACAGTTGATGGAACAGAAACCTTCTTTGATCTAAGAGACAGAGAAAATTACGGCAATCGGGTAGAACAGATTTAGTATAGTATACTTGTATCATACTTAAAAGTTTGGTAGCGCATGGTCGGAAGCAAGTATGTATGATGCAATGAGATGCGCCAGCGGCTTGTAAGCTTTGTAACACGTGTGCCATGCCTGAAATCAAAGAGGCCCAAAGGCTGGCTATGAATGCGATCCAACGTAGCACAGGCAGGTGTCTGCTTCCGCAACTGGGCTTCTTCTTTCTCTCCTCTCCCCTTTAGTTCCCTGCACCCCACCAAATCCGCTCTGGGGAGTGGGGATCGGGGTGAAAGAAACTGGAAGTCCCATTGCGCAAGCAAGACATCAATAGAATTCACCCTATATTTAGTGGTGAAGAAAGGCATTCTTACGAAACATTCTCCTGTCCCTCCACCTTTCAAATGTAAAAACAGAAAAGCTAATACAGTGGACCCTCGAGTTACATACCGCTCTGGATACGTAACTTTCGGGTTGCGAACACGGCAAACCCAGAAGTGTATACCTCCGGGTTTTGCTGTGCGCATGCACACAGAAGCACTCGATCATGCCATGCGTGTGCGCAGAAGCAGCACCTCCAGCTACAGACTTTTCAGGTTAAGTACGGACCCCTGAAACAAATTTAATTCGTATGCGGAGGGTCCCCTGTACATGGCCTTTGGAGACTGTGGTTAGAAAGCTTTGGTAGTGGTGCCCGCCCTGTGGAACACCCTCCCAGCAGATGTCAAGGCAATAAACAACTATTTTACTTTTAAAAGACATCTGAAGGCAGCCCTCTTTGGGGAAGTTTTTAATGTCTAATGCTGTATTGTTTTTAATATTCAGTTGGAAGCCGCCCAGAGTGGCTGGGGAAACCCAGCCGGATGGGCGGGGTATAAATAATAATAATAATTAATAATAATAATAATAATAATTAGCTGAAACAAAGCACTGAAGAACTCTGCTAACAGTTGTAGCTGTGAAAGTGTCCCAAGTCTACACAAAAAGCTGAAGAATGAGGAGAAAGAGAAAAAGAAAACAGGAAGACACTAGCATGGGGAATGTATTCCTATCCTGCTTCTCAGGTGCTGGCACCGAAAGCAGGCTCTAATGCTATCTCTTGGAAGTTACAGACTTTGACGACCAAGGAATGAAACTGCCATACCATGACTAATTTTGCCAGCAATGCAAAGCATGGTTTAAAGTAAAATATTCAAAGCAGGGACTAGGGGTGGGTGGATGGATGAAGTAGAGAATCACTGGCAATTACCACCATCACGGAATTGGACTTACCTTCTTACAACCTCCTTCCATCCTTCCTCCCTCTTCTGACCACGTTTAGGGCTAGCTAAGGTCAATTTTCCATTAGGAGAAGACAGCGGCGATGGAGAAGGTTTTGTGCAAGTAGATAAGGAATTGCCAGTTACTTCGCTAATAACTTCTGACAACCTTTCAGAGGAAAGGGGGAGGGGAGGGGAGGAAAAAGAGTGCTTGTTAACGTAACTCTCATGAGAAAAACGTAAAAGACAAATGCAGAGACTCTCGTTCAGCCCTTTAATAACATCTTTAGTATTAGAATATTAAATTTAACACCGTGCTAAAGAGTAAACTGATCAATCATAGACAAAGTACACTTGGCTTTTGTGTGCTTGGTTTTGTTTGTAAGCCTGTTTAGAATAAAAGACATTTGGATATAAATGAGGATGAATCTCAGTATCCCAAGATTCACAGTGGGGGGGAAATGAGGCAGACAAAGAACAGCGCCATAGCAATCTATACTAGCAAGACATAAGAAAGTTTTCCACTTGCATTTCATGCAAACCTTTGCTTGAAATGCACCTAGCAACTGATAATCAAAGTCCATTCATATGTAAAAACACAAGCGGTGGAATGCAACTGAGTGCTACCTTCATCACAATCTAACTCAAAATTGGGCCTTTCCCTCTTCATCAGCAGAAATGGGCCGTCTGAAGGCAGAAGTAAAATCTTAAAGGGGAAAAGGTGCATGCACTTGGATAGTCCAGGATGTGGAAACTGTCACAGGACTCTCTTGATTTCAATGTTTGAATGTAGCCCGATTTTCAGCAGTGATTCTGGGATTCTGCTGTGGGGATAGGATCTTGAAAAGCTCCCACCTATGATTTTGGTCTTCTGTTACTATGGTCTCCAATTAAGCAACTTAGAACTAAGCCAAATTAGTTTGGCCACTCAAAATACCTATTGATTATGCTATTTTATCTGCTGCTTCACACGGTCAGTTCTACTGGCATCGTATATTCTGGTTTGTTCTTAATAATTCTGATAAACCACTTTGAGTACCAAAGTTGGAAGAAAGGCAGCAGAGACTTTTCAACAAAATAAAAAGTACCGTATTTTTCACTCCATAAGACGCACCTGGCCATAAGACGCACCTAGTTTTTAGAGGGGGAATGCAAGAAAAAAAATATTCTTTAAAGGGAGCGCTGAGCAGAGCCTGTATGCATCCCAGGCTCTGCTCAGCACTCCCTTTCCCATCACTGATGGGCTGCCCTTCTCCCTCCTTGGGGAAAAGCCCCCAAGAGCTGCACACAAGCTCCACGGGCTCTTTAAAGGGAGCGAGGTTCTTGGGGGCTTTTCCGGGAGGTAGGGGAAGAGACTGAGGGGCTAAGCCAGAAGCTAGAACAGTGAGAGGGATCGCTGCACAACAATCCCCCTTGCTGTTCTGGCTTCTGGGGTAGCTGCGCAGCCTGCATTTGCTCCATAAGACGCACACACATTTCACCTTACTTTTTAGGAGGGAAAAAGTGTGTCTTATAGAGCGAAAAAGACGGTAAATACCGTATTTTTTGCTCTATAAGACTCACTTTTTCCCTCTTAAAAAGTAATGGGAAATGTTGTGTGCGTCTTATGGAGCAAACGCAGGCTGCGCAGCTACCCCAGAAGCCAGAACAGGAAGAGGGGTTGCTGCTTTTTGCTGCGCAGCAATCCCTCTTGCTGTTCTGGCTTGTGAGATTCAGTATATTTTTTTCCTTGTTTTCCTCCTCCAAAAACTAGGTGCGTCTTATGGTCTAGTGCGTCTTATAGAGCGAAAAATACAGTAATAATTTCACAGTTCTGGTCCATGAGGTAACACTTGGGGGAAGAAGATGGAAGCGTTGAGAACATCCCAAGAGATGAGATTACAACTTGTGTGTGTGTGCAAAAGCTAAAGTAGCTTACTTGACTGAAGATTTCCCAGAAACTGCTTTTCGCTCTTCTTTTGGGAAAGTGACCAGCACCGACGGCTGCTTCTTGTTGCTCTGAGCATGAGTGACTGCTGTGGAAGAAAGACTGTCACTCTTGTGGCTGCTGTTACTATTGCTGCTTTCATCACTACAGCTGGAAATCCTCATGTTGTCACTATCACCACTTTCACTGGTACTGCTGCTTTTGGATTCGCCATTTATTTTCTCTGGTTGAGAATAGGAGATGGGGAGCTGATCATCAAAGATGATCTGAACAGTATCCTGGCCAATTTTGTTTCTCCTGCTTTTCCTCTTAGAGCTGCTCGTAGTGACAGTATTGTTTCTTTTGCCATGGGTACCTGCCAAAGTTGTCCATGTTGCAGATATACCTATGGTGGTCGTTGTGGTAGCACTGGGTGGTTCTGTTAGGATCCCTGGCTCATCTAATTGAGAACGAGAAGAAGAATTGACTAAAGTCCACAGTAATCATCTTGCCTGAACAGGTTTTTACTATGCTACTGGCCCATGAAGATCAATGCAAGTCACTTATACAGTACAAACATCCTCTGATACTACTTCATATTTCAAACCTATTTACCTAGTGCATATGGCCTAACACAGGGGATGCAGGTGGCGCTGTGGGTTAAAGCCTCAGCGCCTAGGACTTGCCGATCGAAAGGTCGGCGGTTCGAATCCCTGCGGCGGGGTGCGCTCCCGCTGCTCGGTCCCAGCGCCTGCCAACCTAGCAGTTCGAAAGCACCTCCGGGTGCAAGTAGATAAATAGGGACCGCTTACCAGCAGGAAGGTAAACGGCGTTTCCGTGTGCGGCTCTGGCTCGCCAGATGCAGCTTTGTCACGCTGGCCACGTGACCCGGAAGTGTCTCCGGACAGCGCTGGCCCCTGGCCTCTTGAGTGAGATGGGCGCACAACCCCAGAGTCTGTCAAGACTGGCCCCTACGGGCAGGGGTACCTTTACCTTTACCTTTATGGCCTAACACACACACACACACACAAAATAAAATTCTAAAAGCAGTTTAAATTAATTTACAATTGTAATTTACACATATCCAGGGAACTGGAACACCTGGGTTTAGGGACTGATTGATAAGATAACTTTCCACGTGAAGAGGGTTTCGAAGGATTAAGCTCTTACAGCAACCTATGGAAAAGCGGACAGTCATATCTGAATGGCCTGGGATAAGGGGATTCCAAACACTCTCCATTAGAAACATGCTTACATGGGCACAAATGATTATTTGCATAGGGGGATAATGACATACTGGAATAAGCCACAATGTGTTCACATAAGCAATTTTAGTTAAGTGTTCACAATTGAGAAAGGCTGATTCCTACTTTGATATGCTCTAAGGCAGGCATAGGCAAACTTGGCCCTCCAGATGTTTTGGGACTACAACTCCCATCATCCCCAGCCAACAGGACCAGTGGTCAGGGATGATGGGAGTTGTAGTCCCAAAAATATCTGGAGGGCCAAGTTTGCCTATGCCTGCTCTAAGGGATACCTTCCAGAGGCATAGCCATGTTAGTTGCTTTCAGCAAACAGCAACAACTCAAAAAGTCTCATGGCACAAATTTATTATGGCAACTCACGACATTATTTTGTCCATCTGATAAATCTGTGACATAATAAATGTGTATTTATTATGCCATGAGTCTCTTGTTTTTATAATAAATGCTTATATACTAATATGCAAGTTGAGAACCAACTATAATTAGGACTGAACAGTGAAGAAATGCCTATCACGTTCTGCCTATTGGCCTTTGTATGCAACCTCTTCAAAACCACTCACAAAAAATCATGAAACAACTTCCACAAGTTCAAGGAGTCTCCACACTTATTTTACTTCAAGCAACAACTTTGAGTGCCTTGCGGCAAACTGCTGTTTAGAGAGAGGTTCGATCAGAATTAGACAGATGATTTGGAGGATCAGCTGCTCACAAGGTAGCCAAATGCCCCAATGGGAACTCAATTTATTTGTGTGGACCTAAGCAGCTAATTGGATCCCAACCCAGGTGGTTTATCCAAAAGCTCATGAAAGGCAATGTTTCCGCCACTGCACGTGTCAAGAATGGTAAAAGGTAAAGGTAAAAGTACCCCTGACTATTAGGTCCAGTCGTGGCCGACTCTGGGGTTGCGGTGCTCATCTCGCTTTATTGGCCGAGGGAGCTGGCGTACAGCTTCTGGGTCATGTGGCCAGCATGACTAAGCCGCTCCTGGCAAACCAGAGCAGCGCACGGAAACGCCGTTTACCTTCCCGCCGGTACCTATTTATCTACTTGCACTTTGACGTGCTTTCAAACTGCTAGGTTGGCAGGAGCAGTTGCAGGGATTCGAACCACCGACCTTCTGATCGGCAAGTCCTAGGCTCTGTGGTTTAACCCACAGCGCCACCTGCGTCCCTTGTCAAGAGTGGTAGTCCTTTGCAAAACCAACAAACAAAAAACCCTCCCCTAGTGAAATGCTTATTATGACGGTTGAAAGGAAAAATCCAGTTTCAGCAGATAAACTATGTAACTTGACTGCCATTTATCTTTATCCCATGATTTTAACACTGATCTATCCTATTTTCTTCAATAATTTGTAATTATTTCCAATTGAATATATTCAAGCTGACAGGATTTAATGATTTAACATTCGGTTGTGTTTCAGAGGAGAGATGCTGAAAATGGAAGAACAGCCATCTTTTGTGTTTTTTAGACAACTGCTGAAACCTGCTCTGAGCCCATGGGGGTACAAATCAAATACCTACCTTCAGCTTTTAGTTTTTCCTTTTCTTGAGCAGCTTGCAGTTCAAAATTCTCTTTGTTTTTTGCCTCTATTTCTTCCAGCTTCCTCCTTTGCTCTTCTTTTTTCTTCCTTCTCTTCTCCTTCCTTTTCTCTCTTTTAGCAGCTAATGCCAGCCTTCTGCTTTCTTCCCGTAGCTGTAAGTCAAATTCATTCAACAGTGATGAAAGGAAACTGCCAAAAGGAAACGGCACCTTGGGCAGATAAGGCTGTACAGCTTAGCATTGGGATTCGAGGACCCGATCCCCGCTTGGGGAATAAAGACACGTGGACACAGAATGTAAGGTTAATGGGTAAGGTAAAGGCCACAACTTTATTGATTACAGCATGTGAGAAGGTATTGGCTTAGGCATTGGACCACGGAACATTAGACTCCACCCACTCGTAGAGGGGTGAGTCTGAGGAGGGGTTAAGCACCAGTAGGGGAAGCCTGCTGATGCTAATCCAACTATAGGCTCTCTTCCTGATGTCACCGAGGGTCGTGCCATGGCCCCCCACCACACGGGGGGGGGGAATGGGGCTTTTGGAGGTGTTTTTTTACTGCCCCAGTGTTTTTAATACCCTGGTGCTTCCAATTTTTTAAAAAGGCAAATTGCGGGAGAAGATGCAGCAGTCAGTCACTCTCTCACTCTCTCCAAGGACCCATGCTAGCTAACACACATAGTCACAAAGCACACACACTAGCAACACAAAGTTGCTCTGCCCACACAATCAAGCGATCAGAGTGGCCAAACCTCGTGGCAAGTACTTCCCAGGCTTCTGCTGACCGCAACGAGGACAACCCTGTTGACTCGGAGAAAATGTGTGTGCAATGGTGGGGATGGCTGGCGGGGCTGCGTTTGAGCAGCAAGCCACGCCCCCGCCGAGCTTTCCTATTGGGTGCCCAACCGGGGAGGGGCGTGGCACGCCAGCCCTGGAGTTGAAGCAGGGGGCAGAGCGCCCCCTGCATGACGCAGGAATCGTCTCCCGATCACAACCCCTTCCCTTCCTGGGAGGAGGAAAGGCTTTAGGAAGAGACTGCATGCTGTGCAGCAGTCTCAGCTGGTTACTAATAAGAATACCTAGCCTTCCAAGAGTTCTAAACTAGTTCCCAACATTGTGGGAAGGCTGAGGTTGTGGGAAGAGAAACTTTAGAATCCTAGAATCATAGAGTTGGAAGAGACCACAAGGGCCATCGAGTCCAACCCCCTGCCAAGCAGGAAACACCATCAGAGCACTCCTGACATATGGTTGTCAAGCCTCTGCTTAAAGACCTCCAAAGAAGGAGACTCCACCACACTCCTTGGCAGCAAATTCCACTGTCAAACAGCTCTTACTGTCAGGAAGTTCTTCCTAATGTTTAGGTGGAATCTTCTTTCTTGTAGTTTGGATCCATTGCTCCATGTCCGCTTCTCTGGAGCAGCAGAAAACAACCTTTCTCCCTCCTCTATGTGACATCCTTTTATATATTTGAACATGGCTATCATATCACCCCTTAACCTCCTCTTCTCCAGGCTAAACATGCCCAGCTCCCTTAGCCGTTCCTCATAAGGCATCGTTTCCAGGCCTTTGACCATTTTGGTTGCCCTCCTCTGGACACATTTCAGTTTGTCAGTGTCCTTCTTGAACTGTGGTGCCCAGAACTGGACACAGTACTCCAGGTGAGGTCTGACCAGAGCAGAATACAGTGGCACTATTACTTCCCTTGATCTAGATGCTATACCCCAAGCCCACTGTCATAGGCCCAAGATGAAGTGGCTAATTTGATCATCCTGCATCCAGACCAAGTGGAAGCCAGCAGAGGGGAAATATTATGGCCTTGAATCAAGCTTTGTGGGAAAGCTGTCCATCAATGAGTCCACAGAAGCTGGGATTGCTCGACTGGTAAAGCACGAGATTTTTAATCAGAAGGTCACAGGTTCTCAAGACCCGCATTGGGCAAAAGATTCCTGCATTGCAGGGGGTTGGACTAGATGGCCCTCGTGGTCCCTTCCAACTCTACAGTTCTGTGATTCTATTGGAAGAGCCTCTCAAGTTTGAACATAAAGGCTTTCCACTCATGGAAGAGGTTGAACCTCTGGCCCCACGGTGTATTCAGGGTGATTATTTCAGCTGGGAATTAAACATTTTGGCAACTTTTCCTTTTCAGGGAGAGAGTAGGGTAAGGTTACCAGTTTTTTTTCAATGAATCCGGGACCTAAATACTACACGTTCGGGACATTGATGCTGAAGTGATGGCAGTGGCAGAGGGGCGGCCACCGCCTTGACCTCAACTGCCACGTTTCCCTTTCCTCCGAGGCTTCTATCTCCTTTCTCCATGAGCCTGGGCAGCCCCTGAGTTCTTTGGTGGTGGTGGGGCAGCGGCGGCACGATGGGTCAGGCATGGAAGATGGAGGAGGGCCGAGAGCAGCGGCAGCGGCTAGGCTCCCTTCCCATCAGAGCAGCCCCAATCCCATTCCTACTTGCGTGCAAGCAGGAGGGGGCAGGGATCCCTCAGCTGGGAAGGGGGGCTTCCCCTTGCCTAACTGAGAGATCCCTGCCCACTCCTGCTTGCACGCAAGCTCTGATAGGCAGCGTGAAGCCTCCCTTCACAGCTGAGAGACCCCCGCCCCGTCCTGTTTGCATGCAAGTAGGAATTAGGTGGCTGCTCCAATAGGCAGCATGAAACCTCCCTTCACAGCTTAACTGCTGGGGTCAGGGAAGGTGGGCAGCCCAGAAGCTGCATCTTAGAGCCCCTGCACCACCATCATATAGGGACTTCCAAGCAGCTCCTGAAGCCAGCCAGAGCCAACTGCTCTGGGCTGATGAGACTGCTGCGTTTCCCGGGGGCATTAAATGAAATCCAGGGACATTCCAGGGATGAAATTTGTCCGGGGACTTTTTCGCAAATCCGGGGACTGTCCCCGGGAAACGGGGATGTCTGGTAACCCTACATTAGGGGGATTCCTCAACTCCACAAGGAGTGTTTTTTGATGGCTAATTTTTTTCCTATTCTTGCATGCCCTGCCTTGAGCAACTACAGAAAACCAGCCTATAAAGTGTTTTAAAGTGGAAATCTGAACTTGCAGCGTTACTTACCTTCTCCAAATCCAACTCCTCTAAAAGAATGCTTGCATTCTTGTTTGCTTCAGCAGCCTGCCTGTCTTTGGCTTGAACAATTGATTCTATACAGAGGTGGCACTTCTTCAGCATTTCCTGCGAGGACAATGCAAAAAGAACATCATTTCTGAACTGGCACAAGTAGTTGAACAAATAATGGATGTACCAGCCTCAAACACTGCAATAAGGGAACTGACAGGGAGCGTGAGGGGCTCATTGTGGCCTACAAAGGAAGGGAGGCTGCTTAACGAACAGGCAAGAGTGCAAAAATGAAAGGAATGGATTGGAAGGCTCCTGTGGCATTAAAGGGGCTGAACTGTTAATGACTGTGGATATGCTGTGTCTCCTCATGTAAGAATGGGAGGATGGCTGGAGAGGAGACAAACAAGAGAGCACATTGTGAGAGGGATTTTATTCTGCCAGTAAAAGCTAAAGGGTTGTAATTGCTTTGGGAAGGTTGTGTGGAATGGCAAATGCCACAGGGACAGAATTCTCCAGAGTGGGAGTCAAGAGATTCCAAATGGCAAAACAGGATTCAGAACTGCTCTAGTATTGAAAAAAGTTTGGCTGGGGGGAAAGACTGTATATAGGCACTGGAACCAAGGAAAGGACTTCTTATGCCGAGACCAGATATGAATATATTAAGAAAAAGTGGGAAGGGAGAGGAGCTTTGCAACCTTTGGCTAATTAAATTATTGATGACCTTTTAAACTGTGTGAGAGTGTGGGGTGTCATTGTTTTGTATTTTTGTGTTTTTATATTGTAAACTTTCCTGGAATCCTTGGATGAAGGGTGGCACAGAAATTTAATAATGGTAACTTTGGTCTGCATTTTATTCCCCCCCCCCCTCCTGTGGTATTTTATTGTGTAACATACTTTGGGATTAGGAAGGTTAAATATTTAAACACACTAAAACAAAAAATAGTGTGCTCTTGAATGAAGCCATACAACTGAATTGGGAGTGTAAAGTCAGAGAAAAATACCGTATTTTTCGCTCTATAAGACGCACTAGACCACAAGATGCACCTAGTTTTTGGAAGAGGAAAACAAGAAAAAAAATATTCTGAATCTCAGAAGCCAGAACAGCAAGAGGGATCACTGCGCAGTGAAAGCAGCAATCCCTCTTGCTATTCTGGCTTCTGGGATACCTGCGCAGCCTGCATTCGCTCCATAAGACGCACACACATTTCCCCTTACTTTTTAGGAGGGAAAAAGTGAGTCTTATAAAGCAAAAAATGCGGTAGTCTGTCCAATGCTGTTCAGGGTCAAGATGTGCAGCACATTATTCTTACCTTGTCAGTAACTGTTGCTATGTATCTCATACATTCTGAATCTGATGGGAACTGGTTGACTTCTTTTACTAGGTAGCGTACAACTTTCACATGACCCTAAGAATGAAGGTTTCCAGCATTAGTCCCTTTCACATGAAGGCAGGCTGCACATTGAAATGCATTTAAGTGAAATAACTAAACTATAAAAGACAATTCAGTGAAAAGAGTAACTGCAGCAACCTCAATTCCCCAAAGCAGCAGAAGCTCAGAAGCATACAAAAATTGCCAACCTGTGAAGCTAGGGAAGGAAAAACTCCCATTTTCTTTAATAAAGCAAGGCATTTGAAAATACTCTGAGATACAGAAAAACAGAGAGGGCAGCTTATTCAATTGCAATATTGCACACACTGCCAATATGTTGTTTTTTGCAACGGTTATATAAGTCTCCCCCCTGAAAACTGCAAGCTATGGGAAGCATAACAAGTCCATTTCTTAAATTTCTGCCATGCACTGTGTGGGTGATGCAGTTATATTTCCAAATTCATGCTGCAACAAATTAGTTCTTTTTTATCAAGAGGGTTCAAAGCAAAAGCTTTCACTCTACCTTTCGAAAGGCTGCCATCAGCGGGGTTATCTTTCTGTTATCAGCAGCATCTACATCTGCTCCGGCTTGAACTAGCAACTGGACAACATCTAAATGACCACCGTTTGCAGCAAGCCATAATGGAGTATTTCCTTTTTTGTTCCGGACATCGATGTGAGCTCCCCTACAAAAAAAATCAAAAAGCCTGATGAAAATACTGAATGCATATTTTACCATTTAAAACACACCCAAAAAAAATTTGAACTGAAGGACTGGTTATTGCTACTGGCTTTAGAAAGGTGGTAAAAGTTGGAGGGAGAACTTCTAGAGAACATCACCTGCTCTTCATAAAACCATTTCTAAACAACTCTGAAATACCGTATTTTTCGCTCTATAGGGCGCACCGGACCATAGGGCACATTGGGGGGGGGAATACCCCCCCCCAGCCCCAAGAGCAAAGAAGCCAAGACCTGTCTTGGCTTCCTCTTTAGCCACGCACAACCTCTCCAGCTGGGAGAGGCTGCGCGCGGCTTTGGCAGAAGCCAAGACAGCTAGCAGGATGGATCCCGCTCGCTGTCATGGCTTCCTTTTTAGCCGCGGGGCTGGGCCGGGGGAAGCCCAAGCTGCCCAGCGCCCTAGGTCAGTGTTTTTCAACCACTGTTCCGTGGCACACTAGTGTGCCGCGAGATGTTGCCTGGTGTGCCGTGGGAAAAATTGAAAAATTCAAAAGATTTAAAAATAAAGTATTTTATAATTTTTCATATTTCTGTTTACTTACTATTTCATAATAAAGTAATTATAAAATACTTTCTTTGTGTTTATTTGATTCCTATTCAAGAGAATTACTTTATATATAGTCAATATAGGCACAGAGTTAATTTTTTTAACATTTTCTAATGGTGGTGTGCCTCATGATTTTTTTCATGAAACAAGTGTGCCTTTGCCCAAAAAAGGTTGAAAAACACTGCCCTAGGTACGCAGCGCTGTGCTCCCCGGGCTTCGGGTTGCAATCCGCAAGCCTTCGAAGTCCGGCGGGCACTCCTGCCGCGCTCCGAAGGCTTGCGGATAGCTTCCTGAAGCCTGCATTTGCTCCATAGGATGCACACACATTTCCCCTTCATTTTTGGAGGAGAAAAAGTGCGTCCTATAGAGTGAAAAATACGGTAGTTCATTTCTGAAACATGAACTCCTGGCATCTGCACACCTATCTTAACAGATGCCATTTTCTTCCTATATAATAAAAATGTAATGCTGCCATCATGCAGCTAACATAGGAGGACTTCTAGTGCCACATCAGAACTAGAATTTCCTGCTTTGCTCTATGGTAGTGCCTCTGGAATTTGAATTATGGAATTACCACTCAAGAATGGAACATTATGCCAGACCTTCAATGAAGATGCACAATTTAAAGCACACACAGTTGTTTCCTGAAAAATTCACCAATCGAAACTTTCTCATCAGACCAACTCTTCTACTCTTAACAAAAAAAATTCCTTCCAGTAGCACCTTAAAGACCAACTAAGTCAGTTCTTGGTATGAGCTTTCATGTGCATGCACACTTCTTCAGATACACGGCTACCTATCTTCTACTCTTATAAGTGCAACTTCTGTGTGGGATCAACGAAACTCATTAGTAAACACCCATAGATAGCGTATCAGGATCCTAGAGCCAGTGACATTCTTCGTAACCTAGGCCTCTTGATCCTCCACTTCTAATCATTTCAAATATGGTACCTGCTAATAAGCAGCTCACAGAACTTGTAATGCCCTTTGTCTGCTGCAATGGTCAGAGCTGTGTCTCTTGAAGAAGGGACTGGCGGAGCGTTTACATCTGCACCTTTGTCTAGAAGAACTCTGCCTACTTCCGCATATCCACCAGAGGCAGCTTCCATTAAGGGTGTCAGGCCGGTCTAGGTCAAGAATACATTAGAAACGTGTGAAAATCTATGGCTGCAAGAAGGCAACAATCATTTCTGGTTTATAGAGTATCAGTGACCACTGTTAACTCATAATCAATCATCATAATAATCATAATAATCGTAATAATAATACAATAATTTATTATTTATACCCCGCTCATCTGGCTGAGTTTCCGCAGCCACTCTGGGAGGCTTCCAACAAAATATTAAAATACAATAGCCTGTTAAACATTAAAAAGCTTCCCTAAACAGGGCTGCCTTCAGATGTCTTCTAAAAGTCTGGTAGTTGTTTTTCTCTTTGACATCTGATGGGAGGGCGTTCCACAGGGCGGGCGCCACTACCGAGAAGGCCCTCTGCCTGGTTCCCGGTAACTTGGCTTCTCGCAGCGAGGGAACCGCCAGAAGGCCCTCGGAGCTGGACCTCAGTGTCCGGGCAGAACAATGGGGGTGGAGACGCTCCTTCAGGTATACTTCTCCTTCAGGTATGTTTATTATCAGGCACACTCTACTGCACGGAATATTCAACTATTAACAGCTGAATGAAGAGAGAGCCAACAGATTCATCACTTTATACCCATTCCACTTCTCACCAAATAGAATGTGTTGGGAATAAAGAACTCCCTCCTTTTACTTAGTTTTTAAAACTCACTCCCTCATCCACATCAAACCTGTTTCATCTTTCATAGTGATGATTTAAAACAGAAGCAAAGGACTACAAACCACATGTGCTCCTCGAATGGATGAATAACAACTCCAGAAAGGGCCATCAACAGTCTGAGATAACTACTGGGGCAACCCCAACTTCCCTGGGGCTGCTTAAGGCAAGTCTGTGGGTCTTGAGGAAAGGCTTAAGAGAAGAAACACAGGCGAGGGAGCTAGAGCCAGCATCAACTCCTGAAATTTGCCTGAAAATATTCTGTCCCATTTTTCCATGTTAGGATTTTGCCTAGTACAGTGGTACCTCGGGTTACATACGCTTCAGGTTACACACTCCACTAACCCAGAAATAGTGCTTCAGGTTAAGAACTTTGCTTCAGGATAAGAACAGAAATCGGGCTCCGGCAGCGCGGCGGCAGCTAAAGTGGTGCTTCAGGTTAAGAACAGTTTCAGGTTAAGAACGGACCTCTGGAACGAATTAAGTACTTAACCCGAGGTACCACTGTAAACCTCTTTGGGTGCCTTGCCAGAAGGGCAGTATATAAATGTAATAAATAAATAAGCATGATGAATTTTTTTGCTGTATTTAATAAGCGTATATTCCACCTTTTGCAAAGTTACTCGCAAGGCAGTGAGGAACGATATAAAGTCAACACTCTGATGAAGCAAAAAAAATTTGTTGACCCTGATGGTGGACATGGAACGGCTGTGTACATTCAAGATTGAGCAGACAAGCACCTGGAGTGTGAAAAGTAATGGAAGTACTAACAAATTTAAGCTGAAGACATTTCAACCAAGATCTTCCTACCTTAGCTCTGTGCTCAACATTAGCTTTTCTATCGAGGAGAAGGCTAACCACTTCGGTTCTTCCTTGGAAACAGGCCAGTGTCAGGGCAGTATTCCTATTGGTCTCTATCTGTGCATTAATATCAGAACCCATGTCCAACAGCAGCTTAACAGCAGCAGTATGACCATTCATGGCTGCCAACATTAATGGAGAGATGCCCAGCTTGCTACCAGTTCTGGAAACAAATGAACACAGGTTACATTTTAACTTTATATGGCATGGTGATTTTAAAATTCACATTTACCTATTTCTGTAATATGAAAGTCCACGTACATATGAACCTATAGGTGCCTGTAGACCTCTAAATGGGAGCTGCAGAGGCCGTATACAGTGGACACTTGGATTACGTTACCTTCGGGTAACATAACTTTCGGGTTGCGAACGCGGCAAACCCAGAAGTGTATACCTCCGGGTTTCTGCGCATGTGCAGAAGCGCTCTATCACGCCGTGCACAGAAGCAGCGCATCTAGATGAGGACTTTTCGGGGTATGTACGGACCCCCAGAATGAATTAAGTTCATATCCGGAGGGTCCACTGTACCTGTAAGTGTAATTAGTTATGGTTAGCACCCATTAGTTTAAACACATTTTGTAAATTTACAAGCCAATAATCAGATTTACAAGCCAATATCATAATCATTTCAAGAGCTTTTAATTCAGTTCCTCTTTGGATTTGTTATACAGCAGATTGCTCTCTGTATGTTTATATTTAAGTTTCTAGTTTAGCTATGTCTTTGATCAGTAAGGGGCATGTTTCCTTCCTTCCTTCCTTCCTTCCTTCCTTCCTTTCTTTCTTTCTTTCTTTCTTTCTTTCTTTCTTTCTTTCTTTCTTTCTGTAACAGCATCCACTGATGAATTCTCCCCAGATGGCTGCTTTTAGAGTTTCCCAAAGCAAAGGCTCAGGAAACTGGATAGGATTGCTATGCACAAAAACCTCTCCTATCTATTGCTTCAGACTATCAACTATTTCTCTTCACTGGAGAAGGAGAGGATTCAATCTTCAAGTAGGATCCCTTCACAGTTCATCATTGAGCTGTAAAATGGTAAATAGTGGGTTGTCATATGAAATCAAGGTAAGACTCATAGAAGATGCTTTGACATGACTAGATATGGTGGAGGGAGCATAACAAGGAATCGATTCTGTTACAGGACACATAGCTGCTGGAGAGAAAAAGAGAAATCTATCTCAATAGGATTCAACAGGCACTAGAAGTCCACTAAATTATATTGCAGCAACAGGGCCACCAGGGCACCTGGTCTGGGCATAGATGCCAGCCGTAATTTGCTCTGTTTCTCTTTCTTTGGATCAAGAGCTCAGTCTAAAGCTTCTCTCGGTATGAGATGGGTCCTCCTGGAACCCTGTTGTGAACCTAGGGTAGAATGGAAGAACATAACAAGAAACAAGAGCACCATGAAATAAGATTAGAAAGAGAACTTGCCTTGAATTGATCTCTGCACCGGCATTCAACAGTATTTTGATGATGTTCACATAACCACCAGAAGCAGCTAAGCTTAAAGGGGTGTAGTCAGAAACATTTCTGTGCTCTTTATTTGCCCCTCTAGCTAACAGAAGCTCCACCACCTGAATTGTTGTAAAAATACGAATAGTTACCTTCGAGAAATGATTATCACTCCCTTCCTGAACACAGAACTGCAGTCAGAGGCCCCTCGGGCAGCAGCGTGGAAATGGAGGCTTATTGCAATCTCTGGGTTACCCCAGGTAGAACACACAATTCTGCTCACGTGGCTCAGAGAGAATGTATGGTTATGTGCCATGCTAGTGATATTAAGCCGTGGTATAAACACTTATAAGATCTGCTTTAACCATGCAAGATGATTATACATTGACTTGGGGCTGTAATGGCACTGCATATACAACTGGTGCCTAAATTAAAAAGGTAAAGGTAAAGGTACCCCTGCCCGTAGGGGCCAGTCTTGACAGACTCTGGGGTTGTGCGCCCATCTCACTCAAGAGGCCAGGGGCCAGCGCTGTCCGGAGACACTTCCGGGTCACGTGGCCAGCGTGACAAAGCTGCATCTGGCGAGCCAGAGCCGCACACGGAAACGCCGTTTACCTTCCCGCTGGTAAGTGGTCCCTATTTATCTACTTGCACCTGGAGGTGCTTTCGAACTGCTAGGTTGGCAGGCGCTGGGACCGAGCAGCGGGAGCGCACCCCGCCGCAGGGATTCGAACCGCCGACCTTTCGATCGGCAAGTCCTAGGTGCTGAGGCTTTAACCCACAGCGCCACCTGCGTCCCAGGTGCCTAAAGTAGATATCGTTTATTCATATGTCACAGCAGCTTTGCTACTTAACATAGAAACACAGAGGAAGCTTCCCAAATATATGTTCCATAAGGTAAATGGGGGCAGAGAACCCTGATTTGAAATCAGTAGTGTCACTTGTTGGATTAGATGACCCTTGTGGTCCCATCCAGCTCTGAAGTTGTATGATTTTATATACATGGAGCTAGTCATAAAATTCTTTGGATAACTACTACCATTTTACCTAGTAAACACCCTTGTTGTTTTCTGGCCCTTTGGGGTACCAAGGAAAATCTGAGTAAACAGAGAAGACTTGACAAACTCCTAACCCGGTTCTACCTTAGATATCTTAAGTCACAGTTACAGTATTAAAAAGATGCCAATAGCAGTAATAATAATGAAAAAGAAGACATCTACTAGAGGGTGGTCTTTAGGTAACTTAAAACAACCTACCAAGTTGCTGAAAACAAGAACCATTGTAATTTGCACAATCAAATAAACAACATAAAACAGTAGATTACACTGGTTATAAAATATGGCTAGCAAAAAATTACTACTGTTAATAAATATTACGTGTCCAGGGCTGAGCTGGCATTTTAATACTGCACCTCAGTTTGGAAGTAACAGTTTGGGAGACACATGTTTAACATTAGCCTTCACGAGCCTGGAGGTCATGTGCTCTCCCCTCCCCTCTGGTACAGCAGTGATGAGATGATCAGAAACACCTATTTTTAAATTGATTAGAATTCTGTAAATTCTAACTGGAAACAGCTGAACAAGCTTTCACGGAGTGTGTTCAGACTCAAGGATTAGAGTTATATGACAAGCATTAATCACAGTGAAAGGCTTTCAGTTAGTACGCAGCAATGGGTACTGTTTACTTCACCTCCTGTCTTCCTCCAGAACAAGCTAAAGATAATGGGGTGTCCTTGGTTCTCTCAGACTGAGCTTCAATATCTGCACCGTTATCCAACAAGATCTCAACAACACCGACATGACCAGCTGTAGCAGCCAAAATAAGGGGGGTAAATCCTGGAAGGGGAAAATAGGCACCGCTCAAGGATTTTTGACTTGCACCCATTTCTAAGATAACAACGAATTTTAACAGGAAACCAAAACAACAGGACACCTGGAATGAAATTAATTTTGCAGGTGGAAAATGTTATCTACAGCAGAAACACACATTAGCTGGAGGAGGATCTCCTTCCACAGGAATATAATAATAAATAATCATATTTTTTAATTTGTACCCCACCCTTCCCGGTTTAAAAACCAGGCTCAGGGCGGCTAACAGCAAATATAAAACATTGATTAAAATGTAACTTAAAAACAGCATAGAATACAACATAAAATGCAGCATCAATATCAATAAAATTCTAAAATTCAGGGGTCATTTTTTTGGGGGGGGGACCCCAGTTAAGTAGACACTGAATGATCACCAGGGCTAAGTGGCCAAGTTGGTCCTACTAGGGCCAGCAAGGAGGTGTGTTAACAAGAATTTTAATGTGGGGTCCCAGAAAGGGTTTCTTCATAGAAGAGGAAAGGGAAAAAATTCAAATTGAAGGCCAGGAGGAATAGCTCTGTTTTACAGGCCCTGCGGAAGGAGATCAAGTCCTGCAGGGCCCTAGTCTCGTGGGACAGAGCATTCCACCAAGTCGGAGCCGTCACTGAAAAAGCCCTGGCCCTGGTGGAGGATAGCCTGGCTTCCTTAGGGCCCGGGACCTTGAAGCTATTATTTTTCATGGATGGACCTTAGGGTCCTCTGCGGGACATACCAGGAGAGGCAGTCCTGTAAGTACGAGAGTCCTAGGCCACATGGGGCTTTAAAGGTCAAAAACAGCATATGTTAATCTGTCACCTACAGAAAACTCTGTTTATACCATTACTTTATCAGCAGGCATGTACCTTTTTTGTCCCTGTGTTCAATATTAGCTCCCCGCTCTAGGAGCGTTTGCACCAGCTCTTCATGTCCACCAGCACATGCAAGGGTCAACGCAGTGTCATGGTTACTTTCAGTCTGGAAGACAAAGGCCATTTCAACACGTTAATGGCTTTCCTTATACTTTGTGAAGGAAATGTACATCATTTAACTACTACAACAACAAGCATCATTAAATGTGAAATATTATTGCCTGTAGAGTCTTTGGACGAGACGCTCTGCTTCTAAAGCTGCTTTGTAATAAACACAGTGCAATTTAGGAAATCCATCTAATTCAGTCTCTGATAAAGACTCACCAATTCAGGGAAGTTTTTAATGTGTGACATTTTTGTGTATTTTTGGTCTTTGTTGGAAGCCCCCCCCCCCCCCAGAGTGGCTGGGGAAACCCAGCCAGATGAGCGGGATACAAATAATAAATACAAATACAACAGATAATAAATTAAGAAATAAATTATTATTATTATTATTATTATTATTATTATTATTATTATTAAAACCGCGAGTCATACTTCCCAAAAATGTTCCTAATGTCTCCATGTCAAAAACAAAACACAAAAGCACAAGTCAGAACTGAGTAAATGCACATGCGCATTCCAGTTCCTATATCACAAGCTGTGATCTGATGCAACAAGGACACCCTGTGCTAAACACTGGGCTCGTGTTCTCCCATCTTCATGTGTATTAAGAGTTTTATCGAACAAACCCGGATTATTTTCTCTAACCATGGTTAGGTTCAAATCATAGCTCATGACATTCAGATGTAATAGGCAACTGTGCTTCGCTCAAAAACACAAGAAGCAGCTTTAAACTTCTTAGAACTGGAGGAGGAGTGAGTATGCAAGTCTATGGCTTGTTGCTGGCTTACCTGCGCATCAATATCTATGGCAGGGTAGACTGGTAGCATGGCTGAGGGAGAAATGATAGGGCTTGGAGCTGGTGTCTGAGGCTGGGAGACAGACGTCGCGATGCTGTGGGTAGGGGTGTTGGACACCGCAGATGCTCTTCCGCTCACTGCTATTGGAGAGAGAACAATTGTGCTCATTAGAAGTATGATTAGCTAGAACTTCTGAAAGTTTCTCAAAATGGTCTAATTAAAAGCTGCATGTTAGGCAAGATGGGAAAAGCGGTATTCCTTAGGCTGAATCAATCTCCAAAACATGCCAAGCTCTTGCCTTTCTTTCATTGGGGTAAAAACGTAGCCCAGAAGAGTCAGCTGTATGGGGGCAGATGACAGCATTTGGCCCTAATGAGAGCAGTCCAAAATTTAGCCTGTACCAATTTAATTCTTGTTTGGAATGTACTGCTATGTCGGATAAGAGTTGCTGAGAAATGGAAGGTTTGATAGAACAGAGGTTTGACATTTAAAAAATGGCTATCTGGGACTGGATTGTTAGAACCCAACAGCCATCCTCCAATCCCTCTTAAAATATATCTGCTTCTACCCAACAGTCTGAAAAACAAAAACCACAAAGCTACAATTATGTATGGATCAGAGTATTTAGTGAGAAGAACTATAGGGATTCCTTAACTCAGGGAACTATGCTCAAAATATTTGACCTAGGATAAGAAGGCACTGGCCCAGTTTGCATGTCATACAAAGTCATGCTTTAGTGAGAGAACCATATGTAGGAATTCTTGTAAGTCTTGGGCTCCTGCACTTCCTGCATGGCCAGGAGGACTACAACTGCTTTACTTTCACCTTTCTTAACAGTTTGATTGTTGTGGCATCCAGACCAGAGCCTCTTGTTTAAACTCTCATCAGTTTCAGAACAATCTGACTTCAAATCATGCTTTCTGAAGCTAGTTTAAGCTAACTATACTGTACTTATGCGAATCTAATGCGCCATCGAATCTAATGCACACCTCAATTTTCACAACCTTGAAACCAAAAAAGTATTTGCTATGTCAGTGGTGTTTTTCAAGGTTGCAATCGAATCTAAAGCGCCATCGTATCTTATGCACATCCTAATTTTCGCGATGAAATTTCGCCAAAAAAGGTGCACATTACATTCAAGTAAATGCGATAATTTGTTACAAACCATGATTCCTGGGTACAAACGACGTAAAGGGATTCAGGGAAAGCAGGGGGGGGAACCTGCCCAAATCCTGCTCCCAGAGAAGCCAAGGTTTAGGGTGACATGGGAACCAGTCCTTGAATTAAGTCAATTGTATTAAATATCTTTAAGAAGCTTCTCTCACCCAAAAAAATATCCAGGGGGAAATCAAAACCTTAAGAATTTGATGTCGAACAAGAAATAGCAAATTCAGAGTCAGAGCTCACATTATCTTTATTTTAATTGTCTTAGAAAACATTGATACACACTGAAACAAATCTTAACTGCCAGCAGATAATGAATTTTTTGAGCAAGTAAATTACCATGTTGTGGTCTCTCATACCTTTTATCCTATAATTAAGGTTAACATCTTTATGTATCAGTACATGGCTATAACTATGAGAGCACGGGGCAATAACACCACTAACTGCTCAAACTCAGATTCAATATGACTGATATCAAGAAACAAGCTGTCTACACACCAGAAGATGAAAATTACCAATATTCTATTAGTATCACCACAGAGCTTCTGAAAGGGTGCTAAACAACTTCTTTGTGTAAATGAAATTCCAACTCGCCCCTATACTTTAAAAAACAACCACCAAAAAACAGATTTCTGGCCAAGTCACGGACCAGTTGGAATATTTAAGGGCAAATAACCTAAGAGCCAGATGTGTGTCATAACTCTTTGGGTGGATTTGCCAAATGACCCAAATGAAGGTCTTCTAGATACATGTAATAAAGCCAGCTAAGGCTGCTGAAATGAAATGAAGGGCCTGTGGCAGATGCTAGCTTGACTTGCACAGTAAACTCTCTGGACTGCAGAGTGAAGCTACAATACTTGTAAATCGGTAAAATTTACAAATGGTAGCACAGATCATCTTTTAAAAGCCAGGTTAGGGTGACAACCCTATTTTAACTACTGCTATCTTTCTGCTTCTCGCGTGTTCAAAGGGTTGACCAAAAGATGTCTAGCTGTGAATGGCCAGATGAATCTGAACTGGCAACACCTATTCTGCTAAACCAAAACAACCATGAACTTAGGTTAACAAAGGAATGCCAGTTTAAACCCAGAGTCAATTTGCACAAATGGAGGTCCATGCAGAAAAGGCCTTCCTTGTTTAGCTCTGTTTATGCAATGGGGATGGAAGGGAATGGAGAACTCTGTTGCAGCCATGGAGCTCTGGAAGGAGCGCATTAATATGTCTAGATTGATCTTGGCTATGATCTCTTCAGAACATTACAGTGGAAGTAAAAAAAGTAAAAAATTGAATTTCTTATCCTAGTCCTCCTTCCCAAAGTAATGTTCTTCTATAATTCAAAGTGTTAATTCAAGTCAATTCAAAGTATTTTTCATGTATTTCAGAAACATGAATGGGCTGTAATTCAAAAGAGAAATTAATTCATGGGAGCGGGTAAGGAACACAGCATCCTTTATCAAGGCAAAAACCTCTGACTTCCGGAGCTTGGGACTAAAAGGGACAACGTAACTCGCCAAAAGCAAACTTAAATGTGAATGTTGGTTTCACTTCTATTTCAGGTAATTCTAAAATAAGGGGCCAAAACAACCCAGGCTTTGTAAAGCTGAAAGAAAATAAAAATGTTGGCATGCCTCAACTGCTTTTTTTTTTTTTTTTTTAAGCATACGACATTGCACTTGTATGTAACAAGTTATACACACCTGCCATGATGTCGTCCAGCGTGTCATTGAGGGTCTGGGCAGGGCTGGCTACCATTAACCCCTGCTGTGCGTCTGTCAGAATTCCTTGCCCCAGCCCTGTAAGTTGTGCTTGGCCCAATACTGGCTGTCCAACTATGACACCTTGCAGTTCTGTAAGATTTGCAATAGACCCTGGAGGTAAGGAACCCGCAGAAAGAGGCAAAGCTTGAGCCATTGCAAGAGGCTGGATTGGAGCGAAGCCCATCTGGGCCGCCGTTTGCTGGGGATCGTCTTTGAGCAAGTACGGGTCCACCTGTTGCAACCGTGCATAGTCTCCCTCGGTCAGCTGCTCTCCTACGCCAACGGGAGTCAGAAGTCCTAAGTGCTGACACGACTGTTGTTGCTGCTGCTGCTGCTGAAGTTGAATTCTCTGCGCTTTCACCTCCAGGTATTGCTTTTTCAGTTGCTGCTGGGTTTTCAGCTGCAGTTCCCGCTCTACTTTCTGCAGCTCCTCCAAGATTTTTTGCTTCTTCTGAATTTGCTCCTCTCTCGTTTTGTTCAGCTCCTCAATCTTCTCCTTGGTCAGCTGGTCGGCATGTGCCAGTTCCAAAGACTGCAGCTGGGCGTTCTTCTCTATGGCCTCCTTTATCCTTTGCTCCAACTCTGTCAGCTTGCCCTGAGCTTCCTCAACAATACTCTCTGGAGACTGATTGGCGATGTAACCTTGTACATCTGGGCTGTTTGGTTGCAAATGGTTGCTGGACTTTTGTTTGGAAGTGGCTGTGTGAAAGAGAAACCCCCCTCAGAACCAAATGGAAGTGCATGTGAACAGCATTCTCATTACAGACTTACTGATCAAGAAAGCACAAACACATTGCGGAATCCACAAAAGGTGAACTGTCTCTATGGGGAAAAGAGACATACCTATTTTTCTTCTGAGCATTTTATTGAGGGATTAAGATTGTAAACCAAAAGAGCTTGGTTGCTTCAGGGTACAGATATTGTACAATAGCTGTGCACTTCATATAAAAAGGGTACAAAACTGCAGTCAAGTGCTTTGCAACCTACTTGCCAGTCAAAGAACACACATGCGTTTAAATTGTAGGGTGCAGTCCATATGACCCCATTCCCATGTCCACACTACACCCCCAACCTTCCCGCATTGATTGGGGAGGGATGAAGGAAGAGGCTATGGACATTTGACTGAAAGTGCTTAGAATCTTCCTCGCGATCTGGAAACCTGCAGGACCGAGGTTCTCGGCAGCAGTGAGATACTAAGCATGTTCAAACCAAATGTGTGAAGAATTCCCATTCAGATCACCATACTCAATGTGGGAAGGATAGAAGTCGAGCAGGAAGGGATGCTGGAAGTGGGGCTGGCGTGAACATCGTTTAATGCAAAAACACATTCTTTGAATGCCTCTATGAAGTTTAAACACTATATTGGTACCTTAGTAAAAATGTTAGCTTGTTAGCGCGGGTGGAGCTGTGGGTTAAACCACAGAGCCTAGGACTTGCCGATCAGAAGGTCGGCGGTTTGAATCCCCGCGACGGGGTGGGCTCCCGTTGCTCGGTCCCTGCTCCTGCTAACCCAGCAGTTCGAAAGCACGTCAAAGTGCAAGTAGATAAATAGGTACCGCTCCAGTGGGAAGGTAAACCGTGTTTCCGTGCGCTGCTCTGGTTCGCCAGAAGCGGCTTAGTCATGCTGGCCACATGACCCGGAAGCTGTACGCCGGCTCCCTCGGCCAATAAAGCGAGATGAGCGCCGCAACCCCAGAGTCGTCTGCGACTGGACCTAATGGTCAGGGGTCCCTTTACCTTTTAACATTTGAGGGCTTGTGCACAGTGCCCAATCTTCAAAAATGGAAATCATTAAAAAACCCTACAGTGAGTACACTTCCATGTTCTACCGAAGAAGTGGCTTTGCACATGCCACCAATCTGAGTTTCCTGAACTGAAAAGCAAATAATCCCATCACTGCAGAATAATAACTGCTAGATTACAAGTCTTTTCATGGGTTGTTGTTTTTTTTTAACCAATTTGAGCAACATTACAGTGATTTAGCTGCAGATGCATCGCTAGGGACAGAGTTACGCTTTTATTTTAACACGCAAACAAAAACACAGTGTGAGTAAGATAGAAGGCAACATCCCCTCATCTGAATGCAAGCACCCCAGTTTCTAAATAAGTTGTTGACTCCTTTCTCCCAAATATAGGAGAGTTATTAACAATCCTTTACAGATAAGTGTATCTTAAAAAGGATAAATGTGTTAAAAATTATTTATTTTAATGACAACATTCAAAGTGCACGCATATCAAAATTTATCGGTGTAGTGCTAGCCAGAAATTCTGCCAGAACAATTGTAACATCACAATTATCTCTCAGTTGCACCACCATGAAAAATGTCTCCTTATTAATGTGAAAACCCAAGCCAGCAATTTAGCTAACTTATACATAAAGACGGATTTCCTGGAAAACATCTCGTAATAATTTTGTTTTCCACAAATACCCACTAGAGAAACTAGAGAGATGTTGAAGAATTGAAAGCAATCCTAACATTACACCTACAAAACGTATTTTACTGATAATCTATAGAGCTACAACTGACCTTTATTTCTGATGGGAAGGGTTGTGGCGACGTTGGCAGGGGGTTTGTCAGG
The DNA here is from genome assembly GCF_964106915.1 of Podarcis gaigeae. NCBI lineage: Eukaryota > Metazoa > Chordata > Lepidosauria > Squamata > Lacertidae > Podarcis > Podarcis gaigeae. Next base: position 43,489,479 of record NC_139689.1, read on the forward strand.
CTCTTGGGGAGGGACGACCATGGGAAGTGCCTGCACTGGTACACGAGGAGCCTAGAACAGGGGACACTAAGGTTACATCCTTTGTTGTCCTACATGACCAAAACAAACTGTTCCAACGAAGTGGCATGTGTAAACATCTCTCAATTCATACAATAGACTCAGCACCAACAGTTACAGCTTCAGATGGCTTATGCTTTGATTTGTACTAACAGAAGTAGCTTTCCTAGTATAATGAAAATTGCTTTAAGACAAGTGTGAAGTCACAAAATTGTCCACATACTCATCTCAAGAGAATTAACTGGGTAAAAAGTACCACTGTGCCTACCTGAAAGGTAGATCTGCTTGTCCAATGTAGTATCACTGGGTCGGGTCTTATTGTGCCTCTAGCGGACGAAGGCAGGAGTAGCTTTTACAAAAAAATAGGCTGGCTCCTCTTCAGTTTTGCGTACTCAACAAGCATCAACAGTCCAGAACTGAAATTCGGAATATCATTAATCTATTTCTCACACCAAACCATTAACTGAAAGCTAAGTGCACAAAGAGAGTTGGGAAGAGGTGTTGCGGGCTATGCAAAAGCGTGGCCCCAGAGATGTTACACTAGACTAGCAGATCTACCCTTCAGGTAGGTACAATAGTACTATTTCGGTTGCTAGCGTAGCATCACTGGGTTGGGACGTACAAAAGATCACCCAGCTAGGGTGGGTTTCAATTGCAACAAGTTATTACGGTGGGAGAGCCTGTTATAAGACCCTCAACAAATGCCACTTCAGAGGAAGCAAAGGCATCCAACTTAAAAGTGCCTGGTGAACGTGCTTGGGGACGCTCAGGTCACTGCTCTGCATATTTCTAAGAAGGAGGCATTTGTAGAAAAAGCAGCAGAAGTTGCCGCTGCTCTCATGGAATGGGCGGTCGGTTGTTTGGGAACAGGCAGTTTCTGTGCTTTGTAGGACAGTGAAATGGATGCTTTTATCCATCTGGGAAGCATAGTTGGTGTCACCCTGTGCTCCAGGATGAAGTGGTGAAATGAGACAAAGAGGGAAGAAGTTTGTTGTATGTCCTTTGTATGGGCAATATATACCTTCAGTGTTGGGCAAACATTGAGGGAATGCCAAGCCTTCTCCAGGTTGCGTGACGGATTTGGGCAGAAGGTGGGCAAGATGACTTCTTATGGAAAATGAAACAGCCCCTTGGGAAGGAAGGTGGTACCCAACTGAATCACTCTGTCACTATAGAAGACACTGAGATGCCTTGCTACTGAAACGGCATTGATCTTGAAGACTCTGTGGGCTGTGGTGATGGAACCAGGAACAGGACATGAAAAGAGAGGATCTTCAATGGTACTTGTTTCAGTGGCTCAAAAGCTGGTCATTGGAGAGCTGAGAGCACTTTGTGAAGATTCCAGGAAGGAAAATGGTGAATAACTGGAGGGCTTTGGAGAACGGCTCCACAGAGCAAGTGTTTTACCAGTAAGTGGTCAGAGCGGGCATATATAGCCATGCCAGAATAGAATGATTTTAATATTTTGTTGGGAGCAGCCCAGGGTGGCTGGGGCGACCCAGTCAGATATTATTATTAATAATAATAATAATATTATAGAAGAAATGGCCACCACTTGTTGTTTAGGCGTATAAGTTTTGAGCCCTGGTTGAAGGCCTTCCTGTAGGAACACCAATAAGTCAGGGATGGAGGTGGTTTCCGCCGAAACTCACCTGTGCCTCAGCCATTTAAGAAAGGCCCTCCACATCATCTGGTAGATGTGGGTGAAGGGGTGTCGGGAGTGCACAATTGTGGAAATCAGTGAGAGCTCCTAGTTCTTCAGACATTGCCATTCAAATGCCAGGCAGTTAGGTATTGCTAGGCTGAGTCCAGATGCAGGACTGGTCCTTGTGAAATGAAGTCTGGTCTGGTTAGAAGTGTCCGTTGGGGGGTTTGTTCACTGCCAGGGTTAAGATCCCAATAGGAAGCCAACAGGATCAGCTGTGCCTCCCCCTGCCCCTGTAGTTTGCAAAGAACTCTGGGCAGAATCATTACTGGCAGGAAGGCATAGTGGAGACCCCAAGACCCAGGCTTCCACTCCTGGATCCTTGAACCTTGAGTAGCAGTAAGGAAGCTGGTAGTTCACCTTAGAGGCTAAGAGGTCTATATCTAATGGGCCTGGGACGTACTGAAAGTGCCGAAACAATGCATTGTGTAGCGTCCATTTCCCTGGGTTCAGTCTGGTGCGGTTCAACCAGTCAGTTTGTGTGTTGGACAGCCAGGACATGTGTTCCACTGAGAAGGAGTTCTCAAACCCAGAGCAGGAATAATGTTGTTTCCTGTTACCAATCCACTGCTTTGGTCCAGCCTTCCCTGTTGACATAGGAGCAAACACTTGGGTTGTCCGTTCTGATTAGAGACATGCTGTGGAAGAAGTGCTAAGTGGCCAGCCGTGCTAAAGTTCAAGCCAGTTGATGCTGTGTTGTGACTCAACAGGTGTCCAGTCCACCCGGACCAGTTGCTTCTCGCAATGTGCTCTCCAGCCCTGCAGGCTGGCAGTGTCTGATGTTATGGTTGTCTTTGGGGGAATCTCTAAATTGGGTTCCTTTTCAGAGGTTGCAATCCCTGCTCCAACAGCACATGGTCTCTCTTAGGCATGGAGGGACTGAGATGTAGCAGTGTTTGCTGTGAATGATCAACCACTGGAGTGGTCTCACTTGAAGCTTGGTCCACAGGGAGACTTGTGAGGCTGACATGCATAGGCCCAGGATACGAACCAATAACATGATGCCCATCCTTTTGGAAGATATAAGGAACGTGACTGCTGCCTTGATCTTGACGATCCTTTCAGAAGACAGGTGGCATTTATCAGTGCACAAAGATGTATGGGGAACTACATATGGAGGAAATGGCTCTTCCTGTCTGAGAGTTTGGAGGGTCCTCAAAATGCCATAAAGATGGCGGGCCACCTGGCTCATGGTTGGAGAATGGATGAGGAGGTTGTCTAAGTACTGGTAGTTGTGGTTGCCCTGTTGGTGGAGGTGAGCTACCAGGGCAACCATTATCTTCATGAAGACTCTTGAAAATGAGGCCAATCCAAACAGGAGTGCTATGAATTGGTAATGGTGCAGGTCAATGAAGAACTGGAGATACTTGTGGTACTTGGGATTACTAGGAAGATGCAGGTATGCATACTGTAAGTCTATGGATGTCATGAAGTTGTTGAGATGAAGGGACTGCTTGATGGGGGCTAGGGATTCCATTCAGAAAATTTTGATCACTCAGCAGTTGAGATCCTTCTGATCAAGTACTGCCTTCCAGGCTTTGTGGTCTTTTTTGGGAACTACAAAGAAGACTGAGTAGACACCTGATGAGTGTTCTTCTGAGGGTACTGGATCTATTGCTGACATATTGATCAGATGCTGTACACACACACACACACACACACACACACCCCAATCTGGTATGTAGAGGGTGAGGCAGGGTGAGTGATGAGATATCTGATGAATTCTTTGCAGCAACTGTAGATGATATTCAGAACCCACTGATCTGTCGTTGAGTGGTGCCAACTATGTATGAATACTTGAAAGCGACACACAAACACCCCTGAACTTTATCGCTGATGGAGCCTTTGGTGATTTTGAGGGTTCTTGGTGAAGGTTGGAGGTGCTGAACCTGTCCCCTGCTGTCCCTTCGAAGAAAAACATGTTGTTGTTTTGCCCTGTATTCCTTCATTCTGCCTTGCTGTCTGTAGCCTGCTTGTCCTCTTTTCCTGCCTGTCCACTGTTGTAGGCCCTTGAAAGTGCATGTTTTACATGAGGCCTTACCAAGCTGCGAGGCTCCATTATCATCCATTGGGGCTTTCTGTGGGGCCAAGACTGCCATCTCTCCATATAAGGGAGGATAAAAGCTCCAGTGGTGAAAGGAATGCCACACACAACTGCTATGGGGAAGCCATGGGCCCCCAAAGGCCCAATCTGGCCTGCTTGGGAGCGTTGGTGGGATGCTTTTGTGTCTTGGGAGTCTGGGCAAGGAACGGCCCATATCTTGACTAGTGCTGCCTGGACATGTCTCAAGGAATCCACCCCAGCTGAAGCTGCCTCCGTAAGGGCTGAAAATTAAAGCCTGTGGGGCGGTAGGTCTCAGTATATTGCCCCCACCCTACGGAGGACGATCCAATGCTCCTTGGGATGGGGAGACCATTCACTGCTTCGCCCAAACGAGAAAAAAATTGTAGACAGGCCGCTTGTCCCAGAAGCCAGGACGTGCAGAAGAGGGAAATGAAGGGTTCTATTTTTTTCTTATTTTTAGAAAATACAGAAAAAGAACCGTAAAAAGAGTGAATCACAGAAGAAGTAAATTGCCAAGCCAAGGTGAAGGATTAAGAGGAGCCAAAGGAGAATGTGACTGTTTTGTTGAAGGAGCAAAAGCTGAAGAGGGGCCAGCCTATTTCCTGTAAAAGATACTCCTGCCTTGGTCCACTAGAGGCGCAAGGAAGCCCAACCAAGTGATAAGCAAAATATTCTTTCCAAGCAAAGAGTCCTCTGTAATAGTTTTCTTGCAGATCTGGAAGGCAAGGAATAAACTACATCTAACAAAAGACGGCAGTATTTCCTTTGAATTTTAGCAGTTTCTCACTGAAGATTACCGGGACTTCTACAGTATCTGATGACTACAACACCTACTTTTCAGATGAGAGGCAATAAATTCATCACTAAGGAATTGACTCTAAAACATTTTTAAAGGGGGCAAGCATGCTGCCGCTTTAAATCTTACCCTATTTAAATCGTGAGATGGAGGAGTCAGCTGGGTGGACTCAGGCGGAGGAGCAGAAAGCAGATTGTTAGGGTAGTCCAACAGGTAACAAACCACACTGGTATGACCACCCTTAGCGGCTTCTATTAGCATGGTTGAACCATCCTGGAAAGAAATCATGGGTTAAAATAAGGAGCCACACTGAAAGACGTATTTTGGTTTTAAATTCTAAAAAAAAACCCCAAAAACGGTATGTTACATGATATCTAACATTTTACAAAACATTTAAATTGTTTTTAATTACTCCCAATGTTTAAAAGAGTAAATTTAACTAGTAGTTAATGAATTTATTTTGGCTCCCGCCCACACTTTAATCAGTTTTTGGCTTCCTTAAGCAAGATTCCCTGGCTGCCTGTAAATGGTGCAGTGGACAGAAAGTTTACTAGGAAGTTATATTCAGAGATGAATATAAAAATAGCATAACAACCAATTTTTTCCCTATGTTTCTTACAGATCCCCCCCAATATAAAAAAGTTAGAGGGAAACTTGATGCAAAACCCATTTGTGGATGAAAAATACCCAAACTGTATAATCAAGTCATTTTGATATATTCCCCACTGTTAAAGGTAAAGGGACCCCTGACAATTAGGTCCAGTCATGGCCGACTCTGGGGTTGTGGCACTCATCTCGCTTTACTGGCCAAGGGAACCGGCATACAGCTTCCAGGTCATGTGGCCAGCAGGACTAAGCCACTTCTGGCGAACCAGAGCAGTGCAAGGAAACACCGTTTACCTCCCCGCCGGAGTGGTACCTATTTATCTACTTGCACTTTGACGTGCTTTTGAACTGCTAGGTTGGCAGGAGCAGGGACCGAGCAACGGGAGCTCACCCTGTCACGGGGATTCGAACCGCCGAAGTTCTGATCAGCAAGTCCTAGGCTCTGGGGTTTAGACCACAGCACCACACACTGTTACACTGGTTTATTGCCCTAAAGCACAAACACACACTACAAAATATGGAAAGTAAAACACTGCATACCTTCAGTCTGTGCGTAGGATCAGCTCCATGAGCTAACAGCAACTCCACAACCGACAGGTGGCCTCCAGCACAGGCAAGTGACAATACTGTATGATCATTGTTAGCTGTGGTCCTATTCACATTTGCTCCTGACATAAAGAATAGAAAGAAGATGAAGAGCACTTTGTATTCTAAACTACACCTTTACTTCTAAGGTTAGAACCTTCCCATTGATCTCCTCCTATAAGGGGCTGGATTCCAATCTCATCCCTATCCCTGAAAAAACCCATATCGGTCTGTGGCGGCTCCTATACCATGACTATTTACTACCAAGGCTGCTTAAAAGTTGTACATTTCTTTGGAATTGCATGCTGTGTTGCAATATATTCACCACACTTGCACCCAAATCACATAACCAAGAAGCTTATCCCATTTTATTCTCACAACCACCCTATGAATAGTGATCTATCTACCCACTAAGCTTCAAGGCTAAGTGGAATTTGAACTCTTTTCCATTATTCAAGGCCACACTGGGTCATGTAAGTAACTGAAGGAGACGCAAGTCTGACATAGAAGAAAAAGCATGAGCATATACGACAATTTTTCTTCCTCAACTGAATTACAGGCAAGTGAAAGAAATTAATTTCACCCTTAATTTTTGGAAGACTCAAATCTATGAAATTATACTTTGCTCAATTGTGATTCTGTGAACTGCTGGGCTATTAAACAAACACCTGAAAATCCTTAAAAAGGTGAAACGTTATTCAAACTTACCCTTGCTAATTAAGAACTGAACAGTACAGACATGACCGGCTCTTGCAGCTTTCATTAAAGGAGTTCTTCCCCCTTCAGATTCATGTTCCTGGGGGAAAAGAGAAATAGAATCCAACTTGCAAATCAGAAATTCCTAGTTGTTGTTTTTTAAAAATGTTTTTCATGCAACCTCTATTTTTCAAAGTTGTTTTACCTAATAGTTATGCCCAAATTTCAAAGTGCAGTGTTTAATAATCCGTTCACTGCAACGGAAACTTTCTACGCTTTCAAAACTAAATTTGCTGGGTTAGATCAAGATTTGCCCCTTCACAAATGGAAGGGCTCCTTCTATTCATGGAAGCAACTGGGAACCAGTGGAGGCTCCCCACCAAAGGAAGGAAATAGAAGGAAATACCGTATTTTTCACTCTATAGGACGCACTTTTCTCCCTCTAAAAATGAAGGGGAAATGTGTGTGCGTCCTATGAAGCGAATGCAGGCTTTCACTGAAGCCTGGTGAGAGGCGTCAGTGCGCACCGACCCCTCTCGCTCTCTAGGCTTCAGGAAGCTATCCGCAAGCCTTCAGAGCGGGAGTGCCCGCCGCACTCCGAAGGCTTGCGGATAGCAGCCTGCATCCCGAAGCCCGGATAGCGCAGAGTTGGGCTCTCCGGGCTTTGGGCAACTATCCACAAGCCTTCTGAGCATGGCAGGAGTTCCCACTGGGCTCCAAATGCTTGCGGATAGCAGCCTGTTCTGGGGGCTGGGGTCGGGGGAAGCCCTATATTTGCGCCCTATGGGCCGGTGCACCCTATAGAGCAAAAAATACGGTAGATGGCAGTCTTCATTCATTCCTCCTCCCAGCCATCCAGAGCAGCTTTTCCTAGGGGAACAAGAGGCTCTAATTGGAAAGGAGGAATCAGTGACAGTCACACAGAAACATGCACTTCAATCAATACGAGCACAACTCTTTTGAGGGCAACTCTAGATTCATCACACTTACTCCATAAGAAAAATGTCTGAAAGACTGCATATAGTTCAATAAATGCAAAGAATAATTGGAACAACACACTATGGAAGGATATTAGGTTCTAAAAGTAACTCAGTACTTCCAATATACCTGCTGGAGCTGAACTTGAAAAGATTCAGGAAGGCAACCCAACAAATAAGTAGGTGGCCAACTACAAAGGCATCACCTTGGGGAAATGCAGATTGCAACAGAAACATAATTTCTAGATGGAATTACCAGATTTAAGAGCTTATTTAGCTGCTGCTTGGTCTAAGTACCCAGAGGGTCTCATCTATGCAGCCGCCACACCAGCAGGAAGAAGAGGGTTTCTTTTATTGCCTGCCAAAGCTAGTCAAAAGGAATGGGCTCCTATAAATCACTGCAGCTTTAGAACTGCTGGTGATGAAACCGACCAGAAAGGAAGTGTCAGGGTTTCAGAGACAGAGAGCGAGGGGGAAGGGTCCCAGGGTGATGAGGAGGAGGACGACAACGACACGAGGTTGTCTCAGAGTCCGTCAAGCGATTCGGAGGATTCCCAAAAGGGAGCCCCCCTGGCCAGGCCGAGGGGCGATAGAGGGGGAAGCAGTCAGAAGCAGGAGAGCGGAGGGGGAACCCCCAGTGGGAGTTGGAGATCGGGACCGGCTCCTCTGTCGGAACGGAGTGAAAGGGGTGGAGTTACCAGTGTGTCAGAAAGAGCAGAACAGGAAACAAAGGGGGGAAAGAGTTCGGAGCAAGACGTCCTGCCGGAAGGGGTGGAGAGTAGCACCGAGAGCAGCGTAACTGTCGAAAGGAAGGTCAGAGGCAACGTACGCGCGCCAAGTTCAAATGTGGAGGCGCGCGGAAGTGAGGAGAGTCCTGGGGAGGAGCCTGGTCCCAAAGCGCGAAGGAGGGGGGAGCAGGCGTCAGAGGACTCAGCCTCTGGGGAGTCCCGGAGGGGGGGAACACAGGGGGGCAGGAAGACCCTGCGGAAAAGGAAGGAGAGGAAAAGGTGGAGCAGTACAAGCCTCTTAAACTGGTGCAGAGGCGGGACGGATTCAGAGGGGACTTCTACGATCTAAGAGTAACAGATCCGGAGCCACGGAGCTTGGATGTAATGCCAACAATGTTCTTCAATAAAACCTTTTGTATATAACTTGGACTGGACTTTGGTCTCTTGTGAGCTGGGACCACGGGTGGCTCTGACAGGAGGCAACCCTAGACTTCACCCCAGAGTCATGAACAGGACTTTGGTATACTATAGTAGTGGTTTTATATAAAGATGCGATGAAATAAGCTTTGGCAGGAGCTTCTTCTTCTTCTTCTTCTTTAATTTTCAAATATCTTTATTGAAACTTAACATATATACATAATAACCAAAATTCCCAATGATTCCCTCACATAAAATATAATATCTAAATTACAACAGTTGCATAATTATACACTTAATTATAAAACCCATCACCCACCCTCTACTTCCACCCATCACCTACCCTCTACTTCCCTCCACAGCAATTTGAGTATATTTCTTTCTACCTTTTCCCCCTTGCATTCTATAATAAATTATTTTTGTTAAGTTCTGGTTTTTCTTTCTTTGTTTGTTTTGTTATTGCTTACATTTTTTATCCTAAGCCTATTAACATGTCATTTTTAGAACAGTATTTTGACATATAATCTTCAAAATACTTCCACTCCATTCTTAACTTTTGATTTGATTGATATCTTATAATTGAAGTTAATTTTGCCAATTCTATATACTCACTTAATTTACAAATCCACTCTTCCTTTGTTGGTATGTGGGCAGGAGCTTATTATATGTTCTCTCTACAGGACTGATCTAACAAGTTTCAGGATTGCCTAGGTATTTTGCTCCAAAAATTCAGGACGTGGTTCCCTGATCTGTGTCCTGTGATATTCACTCAGACACTGCACAATTCCCTGGAACCTTGGGAGCTTTCCCACAAATATATCTGAGCTGCGATTAGTGTTCAGACTCGGATGGAATATAACTGAAGGGGCAGTTGACACCAAGCATGCCAGTAATGTCTTTGCTTTCTGGGCAAGAATGACACTGTCAGGGCTACCATTATACATAGCGTGATGAAATCACACTTTAATAACCACGTATTCTCTGCAGAGCTGGTTCTGAAGTGTGGTCAGAAACTACAACTGGTTCAGAATGGAGCAGATCCTATGACACTTGTCCTGTAGAGGTCTTACGAGTTACCAGCTTTTTCTAGGCTCAATTTAAAGTGCCTTAAGATCTGCTGCGGAGGCTGGAAGAAAGTCTAGAGAAGAAGTGGGGAAAGGCCGAGTTGTTTATCCCCTTCTGCAGATCAAGCGGGGCTGTGATGTTACAACAGCACCGGTGGATTCATCTTTGCTTGCAAGGCTAGAAATAAAAGCCACACAGGCAAAAGCACAGCCCATGCACAGGGCTTTGCAAGCCCCTTTCATAGCGCTCTGCAAGTCCACCAGTCGGAGTCTTTTGGAGCACTGTGCCCAGGGTTTCAAAAGCCCCATAGGCCAGCTGATTGTCGAACTCCGTTACGTCAGGTACACAGGGCTTTGCAGTTGCCACCAATCAGCTGAGTGGCAGTTTCTGCATACCCACTTTCAGCTTAGCCATGTCCCTACCTGCCCCAAACCTGATATATCATGTCGGGTGTGGGGCGGGGTATGGAGTTTGGCAAAAATAGTCCAGCAGGCCTAATTAGCCCAACTGTGTTGAAGGCTCCCCACATCTGGTCTAGGGCTTTCTGAGCTGAAGCATCAACGTTTGAACTCTCTTCTCCAGGGAAGCATGTCTGCTTGATTAAGTCTTTAAAAATCTTATTAAGCATGCTTGCCTGTTGTTGTTGTTGTTGTTGTTGTTGTTGTTGTTGTTGAACCTTCCTTTTATGTCCCATTAGAAGCTGTAGCCCCCAGCATTGTATTTTTTAAAGTTTTTGTTAGTGGTGATCAGTTGTTCATTTTGTCTGATCGAATATGCAACTTTCCTCTAATCCGTTTACCGTAATTATACTTTGTTATTTGCCAGTACTTGGGAGAAGTGAGGGTTGGGATGGATCAATATAACCAAGTCCAATAGGGTCCTTACACAATGTAAAATAAGCTCAAAGCTTCTACTGGCAGCTTACCAGATCAGCGTCTGCTTGAAGCAACACATCTGCTACATCGGTATGGCCATTCTCACAGGCGTATGTCAGCGCTGTGTCTCCTGTTGCTGTTGTTGCATGCACGTTGGCTCCTGAAACAAGTACAATAAGCTTAGAAAATATACAAGTGCCTCATCCTCCAGCAAGACATTTCATCACATTTCAAAATAGCCAAGTATTAGGATGCTTGGTTACTATGTTCCAAAGCAACCACTTTACATATATTTGCATGGACTACCAAAACACACACAGCAGGGAAATACAGCCCCATGACAGTACTGCTTTAAAAATGGGTTTTCAATTATAAATATGAACAAATGTGTGCAAAGGGAACAATTCCATACCTGCAGCTAATAAGTATTTAACTAGCTCCAAGTGACCCTCCTGAGCAGCTTCCATCAAAGGCGTTGAGCAGCCAAGCTCTATATCAGCTCCCGCTTTGATAAGAAAATCAGCCACTTCCAGAAAGCCTCCACAGCACGCTAAAGTTAAGGCAGTTTCTTGGGTCTCTTCTGTCTGGGCATTGATGTTGGCTCCTTCCAGAAAGAAACATACCAATGGAAATTAAGCTTAGAAAACAGCACAGAAAGAGAGACAATATTTGTACACGGATATCAAGTCTTTTTCAAGATGAATTACTAAATCAATTAAGATAAATCTTCCTCAGGTTATTGAATGGTAGTTTTTCAAGATCTCATGATGGCCCCTTCTTTACAATTACAGTGGTACCTCGGGTTAAGTACTTAATTCGTTCCGGAGGTCCGTTCCTAACCTGAAACCGTTCTTAACCTGAGGTACCGCTTTAGTTAATGGGGCCTCCCACTGCGCGATTTCTGTTCTCATCCTGAGGTAAAGTTCTTAACCTGAGGTACTACTTCCAGGTGAACAGAGTCTGTAACCCGAAGTGTTTGTAACCTGAGGTGTTTGTAACCCAAGGTACCACTGGACTCCAGTATATGAGTCTGCCAAGTGCACCTATTAAGAGAATACAGACTTTCTAAGGTGACCTTCTAAGGAATGTATTTTCTGCTGTGATTGACATGTAAGGTATTAACAGAACTCATAGGAAGGTTGGCATTCTCTGGAGTCAACATGTTACATTTTAAAAAGGGAGCTTTTATATAATGTGCAGTATACGTTAAATAGGAAAAATGGGCAGAACAATTCGGTCTTGAAAAGATGCTTCCTAAAATATGCAGTTCAGGATATTCAGAAGTTTTCAGTGCCACTATTAGCGTATTTGTTACAGTCATACCTCATGTTACATTTGCTTCATGATACAGTGGTACCTCAGGTTAAGTATTTAATTCGTTCCGGAGGTCTGTTCTTAACCTGAAACTGTTCTTAACCTGAAGCACCACTTTAGCTAATGGGGCCTCCTGCTGCCGCCGCGCCGCCAGAACCCGATTTCTGTTCTTAACCTGAAGCAAAGTTCTTAACCTGAAGCACTATTTCTGGGTTAGCAGAGTGTGTAACCTGAAGCGTATATAACCTGAGATACCACTGTACATTTTTTCAAGTTGTGTCCCGCGGCGACCTGGAAGTACCAGAAAGGGTTACTTCCGGGTTTCACAGCTCGCGCATGTGCAGACGCGCAAAATGACGTCACACGCATAAGCAGTGAATCACGACCCGCGCATGCGCAGACGCGGGTTGCGTTCCTTTCAGGTTGTGAATGGGCCTCAAGGAACGGATCCCGTTCGCAACCAGAGGTACCACTGTATATTGTGACAGTTACCTTGACCTAGGAGTAATGCCACCATCTCCTCATGACCCTCTCGGGCTGCTTCCATCAATGGCGTGTAGCCTTCATCGTTCACCTCTTCCAGGTTGGCCCCTCGCTCTATTAATAAGGCAGCCAGCTCTACGTGTCCACCACAAGCTGCCAGAGTTAATGGAGACTCGAAGGAGTCAGCAGGCATGTTCACTTGGGCACCACTATCAAGGAGCAGCCTTGCAACTTCCACATGCCCATCCTAGAAAGCAAAAACAGACAAATAAAAGGTTAACTACGCAAGCTGTGGAGGAAGAACTTCTTCACTCCCACTAACTTATTTCACACCACTAAGTGAGGCATTTATACAAAGCTTTGGAAAGCACAGTTGGCAGACAGCGGCAAGTTCAGGTTTTCAGAAATTGTTGTTGGCATCCGTCTGTCTCAAGAAACAATGGAGAGCACCTCCGGGAGTGAAGTCAAATGGCCATGTTAGCCGCAGCAAAGTGACCTCTCTGGTGCGCAAGCCTGGGCAGTAGAGCCCTTGAGACTGACCCAGAAACTCCAGTGGGTGCAGAATGCCACAGCGAGACTCCTTACGGGGTCCTTGCCACGGGATCACATTCACCCGGTGCTATACCAGCTGCACTGGCTCCCGATGGAGTACTGGTTTTAACCTTTAAAACCCTATATGGCCTAGGACCCTCGTACCTACGGGACCACCTCTCCTGGTATGTCCCACAGAGGACCTTACAGTCTTCAGATAAAAACATCTTGGAGGTCCCGGGCCACAGGGAGGTTAGGCTGGCCTCAACCAGAGCCAGGGCTTTTTCGGCTGTGGCCCCGATCTGGTGGAACGCTCTGTCACAAGAGACTAGGGCCCTGTGGGACTTGACATCTTTCCGCAGGGCCTGCAAGACAGAGCTGTTCCACCAGGCCTTTGGCCAAGGCACAGTCTGACCCCCTCCTTTGGTAACCCTCACAGAACTCGAGCCCAAGGGTTGCCATTCATTTGATTTTGAATTGATTTTAGAATGAATTGATTTTAGAATGCTGTGTTACTTTTATTGTTGTTAGCGACTCTGAGCCCGGCTTTGGCTGGGGAGGGCGGGATATATATATATATATATATATATATATATATATATATATAAAATATCATTGAAAACCGGTTAGAAGCCCATATTGTGATATCAGTTTCATAATTTTTGACCTGGTAATATGGTGTCTGCATGCAAAAATCACAATATTGGAAAAACCGTGAAGCCAGCCAATGCATCTCTCAATTCCTGCAGCTCTTCTTAAAGGGGGAGGCGAATCACAAGAGCAGTTAAACAAAAAAGCAAGCAATTCTAAAAGCAGAAAGGGGGGGGGGGCTTCAGAGAGCAGTTTGCATAATTGCTTTCTAAAATGACCCCGACCCCCCCCCCCCCCCGTTAAACATTGCCGGACCAGTGTTTCAAAGACTGTGAGATGATCTTCAGAGAGCGGTTTGCCAAACCGTTCTCTGAAGCACTTCCCACCCTCCTTTAAAACGGGTTGGAGGTTTCTCTGAGCTGTGAAGGAATAGGGGAGGAGGGGGGAAAGTGTAAGGGGAAGGACGTGGCAAAAGGGTGGAGAGTTTGAGTTTTGAGTTTCACGCACAGTGAGAATTTAGCTCATGAATTTTAAAATTAGACCCCCCCCCCACTGTGGTTGTAGTTATATTTCATATTCATATTTCTTTCTGGGATTGTTTTTTCACGTGCTATGTGTTACGCATCCCGAGTCATGATCAGATGTACATTTATTGTAATATTGTCTTGTCTAACAAGTGCAAAAATTACTTGGGAACAGAACCTAGGCAGCACATCTCTACCCAGCCAGTAATAGTTTGAGTCCCACAAATGCGCTCTACGTGGGGCTACCTTTGAAGGTGACCCGGAAACTACAACTAATCCAGAATGCGGCAGCTAGACTGGTGACTGGGGGCAGCTGCCGAGACCACATAACACCGGTCTTGAAAGACCTACATTGGCTCCCAGTACGTTTCTGAGCACAATTCAAAGTGTTGGTGTTGACCTTTAAAGCCCTAAACGGCCTCGGCCCAGTATACCTGAAGGAGCGTCTCCACCCCCATCGTTCTGCCCAGACGCTGAAGTCCAGCACCAATGGCCTTCTGGCAGTTCCCTCATTGCGAGAAACAAACCTACAGGGAACCAGGCAGAGGGCCTTCTCGGTAGTAGCGCCTGCCCTGTGGAATGCCCTCCCACCAGATGTCAAAGAGATAAACAACTACCTGTCATTCAGAAGACATCTTAAGGCAGCCCTGTTCAGGGAAGTTTTAAATGTATGACATATTGGTGTATTTTTGGTCTTTGTGGAAGCCGCCCAGAGTGGCTGGGGAAACCCAGCCAGATGGGCGGGGTACAAATAATAAATTATTATTATTATATTATATTCCCCTCCTATCAATTTCGGGAGTAGCAGCTTTATACCAAAAATCAAAGCACAAAAGCAGGCTGATTTCTGGGCATCATATACTGTACTTCTTACCATGCATGCCTCCATTAATGCCGTGTGCATTTCATCTGTTTTATGCTCCTGGTCTGCACCTGCTTCCAGCAAAAATCTCACCATTTCTAAATGACCTGAAACACACACAAACACACATTTTAATAAAAGAAAACGCAGCAAAGATTTATTGGTATCCACTGATGATTTCAGAAAGAAATTATGTTCTCTTTAACGATGCAATCTGGGAGCACTTTTTTTGTGGGGGTAGGGGAGAGAAAGTGTTCGTATTGCTAAAAGCCAGGGGTGTCCAACAGGTTGATCGTGATGTTTTGGTTGATCACGGTCAATCTCTGACTCCCTTTCCTCTGTGTTGTTAAATCTGACTCCTGCCCTGCCCCCTCGTCCTGCCCTCCATTGTTATTAGAACTCAGGAAGGGAAGACGGAGATCCCTCTGTGTGGCTGTTTTAATCCATAGTGATGTTTTTGTGAGTGCCTTAACCCCAAACTCCCTTGCCTTCCTCCCCCCCCCCAAACGGAGCTCCCCTCCCCCCAAAAGCCTGCACCTTAACCCCCCAACCTTGAGCTGAAACCCTAAAAAAATTGGGGCAGATCACTGCCAGATTTTAATTCTGAAAGTAGATTGCAGTCTCTTGGGAGTTGGTCACCCCTGCTATAAGCCATGGAGAAACAGAAGAATACAAATCCAAATGAAATCTCTTGTTCTAAAATGTTAATTTCTATTTGCTCTTGAAACTACTAAAATCAAGGCAAGGTGGATGAACAATACCCAAAACAGTGGCTTTGTCCATATTGACACTCACTGAAATGCTGCAGTAAAAATAGCTTTCAAATCTCAAAAGTGAAACCAGGAACAAAACCTGGAAAAGTGAAAAAGATTGTATCCAACAATGTCGTCCTATCAGTGCTAGGGCTTCTGCCAGTGCAACAGGACTTCTTCTTCCTCTCCTAAAGAAAATCTGCCCTGAAGGGTTGGGCGATCCACCAGAACAGATTAGGCCAGGCATAGGCAAACTCCGGCCCTCCAGATGTTTGGGACTACAATTCCCATCATCCCTAGCTAACAGGACCAGTGGTCAGGGATGATGGGAATTGTAGTCCCTAAACATCTGGAGGGCTGGAGTTTGCCTATGCCTAGATTACGCTATGCACAGGGAGATGAGAGGGCATTCCATTGCACAGGTGTAAGTCCTTGCACTAACAGGATGACTTCACTGAAAAAAACTAAGAAAAGGACAAAGCATTCTTCCTTCGTGAGTCTTGCAGAAAGTGGGTTTTTTATAGCCTCAAATCTTTAGCTGTTTTCTTTCCATATTCTTTCCATATTTCACAGCTTAAAATTGAAATATTAATAATTTTAATATTAATAATCTGCTTTAGAAGTCCTCCACTGCTTCAACCTGTTTTCAGCCCTGGAAAGACCTGCACCTCACTCCTTAGCAGAAAAAAACAAAAGTATAGCATGACTACTGAACACTACACAATGTTCAATACAACAGCCCCTGTGATTTTGCAGCATGTTCCGGTACTGAACTTGTGTAATTTAAGTAGCTGGTTTTTTGGGGGGAGGGGGGCTGGGGAGTAATGAAAACTGCTGAACATCGAACAAAGCTAGGGCTGGATTAGGTCAAAAATTAAAACCATTTACAGTCTCTCTCACTTTATTAAAGGTAAAGGTAAAGGGACCCCTGACCATTAGGTCCAGTCCTGACCGACTCTGGGGTTGCGGCACTCATCTCGCTTTATTGGTCGAGGGAGCCAATACAGTACAGCTTCCGGGTCATGTGGCCAGCATGACTAAGCCGCTTCTGGCGAACCAGAGCCGCGCATGGAAACGCCGTTTACCTTCCTGCCAGAGCGGTACCTATTTATCTACTTGCACTTTGACGTGCTTTCGAACTGCCAGGTTGGCAGGAGCAGGGACCGAGCAACGGGAGCTCACCCCATCGTGGGGATTCGAACAGCCGACCTTCTGGCCAGCAAGTCCTAGGTTCTGTGGTTTAACCCACAGCGCCACCCGCGTCCCACTCTCACTTTATTAGTTTGAACCAAAAGTGCAGAAGCAAATGAGAATGGAGATCTCCAAATTCAATCCTAATAACGTAAGTTGACTGAGGGGCTTTGCAAGACCCGCAGAAGAGTGATGTCAGTTTTTTATCAATGAAAGGCTTTAGGTGAGATACTGTACCTTTATAGCAAGCCAGTGTTAGTGCGCTTTCCTTAAATTCATTGGAATGCGTATTGATTCCAGCTCCGTTTTCCAGCAGAACTCTGGCAACTTCCACATGCCCAGCGCTCCCAGCTTCCATGAGAGGAGTATGGCCATTTTCGTTATGGTCCTCAATACTAGCACCCGACTCCAACAGGGCCTTGACCACATCTACATAGCCTCCAGCGCAGGCATACGTGAGTGCCGTGTTCCCTAATTTCAGAAAAGAAAATACATTGAAGTCAGTTTGGATAATCCTCTCTTGTCCCCCAAATTCGCATTAGCCCTGGCCACTTGCTCCTATATTTCACGGAGCTTTCGTGAGAAAACAGGTGGTCTTGCAGCTAAGAAGCTGAGCTATGAGATTGAAAATCCTAAATTCCAATCTTTCCGCTCATTAGTGGTCCTGAGAAAGTCCACTCTCCCTCAGACCTCATGTGAGATAAGGAAATAATAATAATACTGCTGCCAAGAGAGGGGAGGTACGTGAAGGGCTTTGAACCCTTTAAACTGCAATATCAAAGATGAGCGTTTAATTGGCCTTTTTGAAAAAACACCGCCATACAACAAGAGTGTTATCCGGAGGTAACTTCTACGTGACCCAAGAATTCTGGATTGAAAAAAGCAACAATAGATCACTAATTCATCGGTGGCAGCACTGGCTTTCCTGAGAGTTTCAGGGTACTAATTATAAGCAAAGAAGCCCTTGCCACAGGGACAATCCTGCATTTCTGACATTCCCAACATGAATTGAGAATAGTCAAGGCGGCCCAGGGTTCAAATCTGACCCTGGCAGCCCAAAATCTTCTTGATAGTGGCACAGCCTTTTGTAAGATACTGCAAAATATCTGGCCTGGTGGAACGCTCTGCCTCATGAGACCAGGGCCCTGCAGGATTTGATTTCTTTCCGCAGGGCCTGTAAGACAGAGTTGTTCCGCCTGGCCTTTGGCTTGGAGCCAATTTGATTCCCTCCCTCCCTCTCTTTCTTTTTTCTTTTCCTTCTCCTCCTGCAATGAGGCTACATTTTAATATTTTAATGTTTCCATATTTTAATGTTGTATTTTAATTTTGTTTTTAAGTTGTAATCATTCAACTTGTTTTTATTATTGCTTGTAAGCCGCTCTGAGCCCAGCCTTGGCTGGGGAGGGCGGGGTATAAATAAAAATTATTATTATTATTATTAATATTATTAAAAAATTGTTGTTTTCAAGCAGGCCTTGGACACTGTATATTACTGTGAAGGTCTGACTGATGTATAAATGAGATGAAGTTTTATTGTTACTGTATTATAAGGGTTTTATTATTGATAATTCTATTTTAAGTCACTCTGAGCTTTCAGAGAAGTGAATAGTAAATGTATCCCAGTAATGTTAATAAACCGACTCTTGTTTTCATGATCATTTCTCTTAAACGTAAAGTGGTAGCAGGCATCCCCAAACTCGGCCCTCCAGATGTTTTGGGACTACAATTCCCATCATCCCTGACCACTGGTGCTGTTAGCTAGGGATGATGGGAGTTGTAGTCCCAAAACATTTGGAGGGCCGAGTTTGGGGGTGCCTGGTGGTAAAGTGTCCCAAATCTTGCCAAGCACATCTTGCCTCAGCCCCAGTTTTTTTATTCAACCCAAAGTTTTTGGAAGTGTTTGCTGGAAAAAGAACTAGTTATCAGAAATGAAAATTGATAGAGGACTAAGAAGAATTAGAGAACACCTTCCAGATAACTGGAGAAGGGTACACAGAAGGAAAATATGGCTTCTATCTTTGGGAAAATATGGAGTAAGTTGTACCAATGCAACCAAGTTTTCTTCTTTGAAAAAGAAAGCAAGTTGAAGGCCTTTAACCTAGTCCCACAAGACACCCTCTCAAGAAAGCTTGAGAAAAACAGACCAAAGGGAACCGTAACATGAAACGCTACTGGTTACAACAAATACAACGCAAAGGGTAACAACAAAGAGTCCAATAAGTGGTTTCAATTGTAAGTTAAGCTAGAAAAAAAGATAACTAGAGACATTTCACTATTTCTCATATGACAAAAAGACAACAGGAAGGAAACTACTGTATTTTTTGCTCTATAAGACTCACTTTTTCCCTCCAAAAAAGTAAGGGGAAATGTGTGTGCGTCTTATGGAGCGAATGCAGGCTGCACAGCTATCACAGAAGCCAGAACAGCGAGAGGGATTGCTACTTTCGCTGTGCAGCGATCCTTCTTATTGTTCTGGCTTCTGAGATTCAGAATATTTTTTTTTCTTGTTTTCCTCCTCCAAAAACTAGGTGCGTCTTATGGTCTCGTGCGCCTTATAGAGTGAAAAATACGGTAATCTGTGTGACATGAAGTGAATGCACATCTCACTTATTAAGAAAAATAATGTGAAGCACTGTAAATTTTCAGATAAAGCATGTGAATCTGGAGGTCACTGTTAACTCACTGTATGTAAACTATACGAAGCCGTTGAGCTGCTCAAAGTTTGGTTTTGGCTTCTTTTCAAGGTTAGTCTGCAAATGACGTACAGCCATGACTGTGTGGGATGAGTTCTAATGGGTAGGAGAGGAAATTCATTGCAATTTATCCCTCCATGCCCCCACATGTGTGGGTTAAACAGCGTTTCGAAATCCCATCCTTGGCAGCAAAATTAGAAGCACAGGAATTGGGCTGCAAAGCCTCCTTTCCAGCGAGTTAGTTCACCTAACGAAGAAAGCTGGCTTTCCCCTTCTTCGCCGCTTAACGAAGAATCAGACTACGACCGGTAAAGTAAATTTTAAAATAAGATTTACTTACTTTGTATTCGTGCAGCGGTTCACAGCCGCAGTAGCAGTGAAAGCTATGCAGGCAACATACTTATGTCTACAGTATAATCAGCTTCAGGCATGTGCCTGCAGCTGGAGCAAGCAGAGGCATGTCTGCATCTATCACCGGTCAGATGAAGAAAGAAGAACAGAAAGTACTCTCTGCTCCTCCTTCTCCAGGAGAGGAGGGGAAATGACACGACACTGAGCCCTCCCTAACAATTGTGTTTCCGTGGCCTGAGTATCTGCCTATCAGAAATACAGCCCCTCCTCATGCTAACTAGCAAGAATATGCATCTGAAAGGCTTGGCTGCTCATTTCCCACAGATTGGTTGGTTTCCTCCCTGGCATGGCAGCAGGAATGGGCAATGAGAAACTCAGGAACTTTTGAACAGTAGCCCCTAGCTTATGGTTACCAGATATCCCCGTTTCCCGGGGACAATCCCCAGATTTACAAATCTGTCCCCGGACAAAATCCGTCCCTGGAATGTCCCCGGATTTCATTTACTGTATTTTTCGCTCTATGAGACGCACCTTTTCCCTCCTAAAAAGTAAGGGGAAATGTGTGTGAGTCTTATGGAGCGAACGCAGGCTGCGCAGCTATCCCAGAAGCCAGAACAGCGAGAGGGATCAATGCACTCCCTCTCGCTGTTCTAACTTCTGGCTTAGTGGCGCTCTGTCCCTTCCCCCACCCAGCGGCATAGTGTGGGTTGTCAGCACCCGGGGCAAGGCAAGTAATTTGCGCCCCCTAACCCGGGGCAAGGCAAGTAATTTGCGCCCCCTAACCCCTAACCTGCCGCCGCTGCCAGCTTCTTCTTGCTGCTGCCTGGGCTGGTCGGGTGTGGTTCTCTCCCGCGCTCAGCGCTGTGCTGGGCGGCCGCTGCACTGTCCCTCCCCCAGATAGTCCCTCGCTCTCTGTCCGCACCACACGCCTGGCACCCACCCCCTCCACAGTGGGCCGCGACCCGGCGGCTCGGATCGGATTCGCACAGCCAGCACTGCAGTGAGAGTGAGTGAGCCAGGTAGGGGCAGAGAGCTGCGAGTGCGAGCGCCCCCCCCCGATGTTGCGCCCGGTGCGGCCGGCCCCCCCTGCACCCCCCACGCTACACCACTGCCCCCACCTCCTGGAAAAGCCCCCAAGAGCCGTGCTCACTTTAAAGTGCTGCGCGGGAGCTTTTCCCCAAGGAAGAAGAAGGCTGTCAGTGACGGGCTGCCCTTCTCCCTCCTTGGGGAAAAGCCTGCAAGCGCCGCACACACGCTCCACGTGAAAGGGAGCGCTGAGCAGAGCCTGTATGCATCCCATGGGATGCATACAGGCTCTGCTCAACGCTCCCTTTAAAGTATTTTCTTGCATCCCCCCTCTAAAAACTAGGTGTGTCTTATGGTCAGGTGCATCTTATGGAGCGAAAAATACGGTGACGTCCCTGGGTTTATATTTTAAGTGTTGTAGATTTATTAGTAGGGAATGAATGTTGTGTGATTAGTTCAATGGCACAAGACACATCATATGGGGACTTCTGGAGAGGCACAATGGTGGGCACCACAGCAGTGAGCAGCTCCTGAAGCCAGCCAGAGCCAGCCAGAGCTTCCGCCGCCACTGCCAAGGGGCAACTGGGGACACCCGGCGCAACAACTGGAGGAACCACTGACACACACACGACCCAAATTGAGCCGGGAGCGAGAGCACCCGCCCAGCAGCGCTCCCAGGCCAGGAAAACCCCAGAGCCGAGGCAGGGAGGAGGAGAGGAGAAGGAGAAGGAAGAGGAAGGACAAAAAAGAGGGGAGCCCCAACCTTGCTGCACTGCCACCACCGCTGAGGAGCAGAGGTAGGAGATCACCAGGAAGACAAGGACATGTGGCCGAGCCCAGGCCTGACCCAGTCTACTTCACAGCGGCTAGTGCTCCAAGAAAGAAGTGGGGGCTCAGAGGAAGGCCGCCCGACGGAGGAGACCAAAGAAGAGAAGATATTACTTCTTTTTTAAAAAAATAAATAAATACCTTTTTAAAAATACCCTTTTTTCGCTTTTCAAAAAAAAAAATTGTCCCCGGATTCCTTCTTTTTAAAATCTGGTAACCTTACCCTAGCTTGTATCTCATTCACACTGAGCCACAGATTAAACTAGTGCAAACGGGGCCAGTGTGTACCCTGATGTGATCACACAATGTCTGTTTTTTGTGTGTGCAGTTTTTGCAACAACAAAAAAGAGGAGGGCAAGGAATTGAAATTGAAAAGTTGCCAGCATCGGAACCAAAGTTGCCAGCTCTCCAGAGAAGCTGCTAGCATTCCTGCACATTCTTCACATCCCAACTTCACCTAGTTGTTTTGCACTGTTTTCTGCAAATCTTAAAAATAATGCCTTCTTGACCCAGATGAGGGAGAACAGTGCATTAAATTCCCTTCCCCTTTCTCTGCACTCACTTCTTTTTGAAACACCTCCTTGCTCCAGTGTGGCAACGTCTCTGTTGCCTGCACTCTAGTGCCAACCAATCGCTGCCAAAATTCTTCAGATTGGAGATAACTTAGCACTGAGGAAATTCCCCCAACTGGTATAATATTGAATAGCCAGCAAAATACTGAATTCCTTCATTTTAGAAATGCGGTACAGCTTCCAGGTTGCGACACGTTCCCTTTACATTTAATTGTAACACGTTCATTACCTGTTGAAGACTGTGCATTCACATCAGCGCCATGAGCTAGCAGCAGCTTGACCATTTTGACATGTCCTCCATTAGCAGCAGCCATTAAAGGTGTTACATCTCCTTTGATGCCTCTGTCTTCAACATTTGCATGCATTGCCAGGAGAACCTGTTGACAGAGAGAACAAAAAACTGGTGAGGTTGAAGAGACTGGTTCAGTTAGGTGCCGTTCTTGGGTGCTTACTGTGTCTTGTAAAATAATCTGTGCAAGAACCTTCAAAGCATAAAATGTACAGTAGGTATATATGGGTTCCATGATCACTGCAGATGGTGACTGCAGTTAGGAAATTAAAAGACGTCTGCTTCTTGTGAGAAAAGTGATGACAAACCTAGGCAGCATCTTAAAAAGCAGAAACCATGCTGACAAAGGTCCGTATAGTTAAAGCTATGGTTTTCCCAGTAGTGATGTATGGAAGTGAGAGCTGGACCATAAAGAAGGCTGATCGCCGAAGAATTGATGTTTTTGAATTATGGTGCTGGAGGAGACGCTTGAGAGTCCCATGGACTGCAAGAAGATCAAACCTCTCCATTCTGAAGGAAATCAGCCCTGAGTGCTCACTGGAAGGACAGATTGTGAAGCTGAGGCTCCAATACTTTGGCCACCTCATGAGAAGAGAAGACTCCCTGGAATAGACCCTGATGTTGGGAAAGATTGAGGGCACAAGGAGAAGGGGACGACAGAGGACGAGATGGTGGGACAGTGTTCTCGAAGCTACCAGCATGAGTCTGACCAAACTGTGGGAGGCAGTGGAAGACAGAAGTGCCTGGCGTGCTCTGGTCCATGGGGTCACAAAGAGTCGGACACAACTAAACGACAAGAAGGTATATTAGCATGTTTGTGCTTCAGTTATGCAGTGTTTTGGCTTCATTACGTTACACAAACTGTGTCCCAGGGAAGAAGGAGCAGCTGCTTGCAGTGTTTGCATCGCAGGAATGACAACATTATTAAAGTACAGTGGTGGTTTCCCCCACCCCCAGAAAGATCTAGACAAGCAATCCCACGGTTTCCTCTCCAATTTCCAACTTCTTTCCCATCCCATTCTATGGCTAATTCAGCGATGACTGGGTTACAGAAGATGAACTGGCTAGAGGGAAAGGTAACAGTATTTTAATATTCTTCTCCTTTATGGTGTGTGTGGGGGTAGGATCTAACAGCCTAAATGCTTTTGCAGTGAGCCCTCCATTCACTTGGTTGACATCTGTTGTGATCACCTCATTTGAGGGTTTCTGTACTGGAATTCCTGGGTTCAAATGTCATATTGATCCGTCAAGTGATTGAGTTCAATGGACTGTGACTGAACCTGGAATCCTAGGGGTAATGTTTGCCTGTGTGTGCGAAACTCCATTTCACACCCCAGGAGAAAGTCTTGACACAAGATCATTGTTCTAGTAGAGGTGAAGAAGAGACAGAGATAGGAAACAGTGACTCTACTCAAGCAAAGATGGTCAAAGCAATGTCCTTTAGAAGTTTCTTCACAGAATAAGAGTAGATCAGGAACCAACCTAAAGCAACTGGAGCCATCAGAATCTTAGAGAAATGATAATGTTAAAAATGAAGTCAACCTCCTTAAGATGGAAGAAGGAACTAAATGGAGGCAGAGGGTATTTTTTTCCCCAAAGAGGACTTTAAATAAATAAAGGAAAGAATTTTGAAAAATACAGCTAATTGTGAGAAAATGATTTCTTCAATCTACCACGTAGTGTGCTATCACACAAGTAACCTTGAGCACATTGTTATGTCTTTGCCAATACTGGCAATAAGCAGCCCTAGGAGACAAACAAGGTCTCTTCCCTCCCATGCTGCAGATTTGTGGGAAGCAATCGCAGTGGCCTCCACTTGTCCCTGAAGCTCAAGGACCGATTGCAAGGTTGCAGGGCAGGTGGCTGAAATGTCATTGAAGTCTGAAATTTCAAGAAAGACTAATTATTAAGGTGGAAGAGTTTGTATTCTGGGGTGCAGGGAAATCTACACTTTCCTCATGTTCTAATTAACTGAGGGCATCTCAGTTCATTCTCATCTCACTTAAATTCTAGCCCCCTTTAAGCTTAAAATCAGCTCAAATCAGTTTACAAAATGAAAGCAAAATGAACACAGTTAATCAAAAAAAGCCAGAAATCATAATATAACAAACATCCAGCCCACAAATCCAATAAAACTCCAAGTCTAACCTACTCTAAATGTAGGCGACGCTTTTGGAATATGCATTCTGTAACGGGCAGCTGAAGAACAGAGGGTGGTCAACTAGTCAACTGTAGTCTGGATTTGGTGCTCAAAGCAACTTTAATAATTTTATGGAGGCTCTCCGACATCTAATTTAGGGTGTGAGGAAAGAGAATTGATGCTTTTGAATTATGGTGCTAGAGGAGACTCCTGAGAGTCCCATGGACTGCAAGAAGATCAAACCTCTCCATTCTGAAGGAAATCAGCCCTGAGTGCTCACTGGAAGGACAGATTGTGAAGCTGAGGCTCCAATACTTTGGCCACCTCATGAGAAGAGAAGACTCCCTGGAAAAGACCCTGATGTTGGGAAAGATGGAGGGCACAAGGAGAAGGGGACAACAGAGGACGAGATGGTTGGACAGTGTTCTCGAAGCTGCCAGCATGAGTTTGACCAAACTGCGGGAGGCAGTGGAAGACAGGAGGGCCTGGCGTGCTCTGGTGCATGGGGTCACCAAGAGTCGGACACGACTAAACAACTAAACAACAACAAATATAGCAACAAACAGAACAATTCAGAAGTTTGCTATCCCTGCTCTTAAACACCAGTGAGCTTAACCATCTTAAGTGTAAAAATTAAAAATGCCCCCCTCCCTGTTCAAGATGGGTTATGAATCCAGAAAAGTCAAATGCCAGTGCTCTGTATTTTCTGCCAAAATAGAGCATAAGGTACAAACCTGAGCAAGTTCATAATATCCAGCTGAGCAAGCCAAACAAAGAAGACTTTCCCCTTCTTCAGTGTGCTCATTCACACTTCGCCCTTCAATTAGCAATTTTCGCACGGCATTTACATCACCTTCTGAACAAGCTTCTGCCAAGCTGCGGCTATAAAGAGAAAGAGGAAATTATAGTTATACACCAGTGCTTTGAAGTGGCATCAAATACAGTCCCCATCAAATACAGACCTGGCATGCCACCTGGATACACTGAAATGCAACAGGTAAGCCTTAAAAAGCAAAGGTGAGGATTACTATAGGAGGCATGGTGGTCATCACAATACTTGCCCCTGGTTCCTCCAAAATTAGCAATATAACTAGAGTGTAGGTTAACTTTACTCAATCTGCTGCCCTCCAGTAGCTTTCAATTAAAACTCCAATCATCTCTGACCTCTCATAATCTAATATAGTCATTTACACCAAGGTAAATCTGCTGGTGAACTAAGCAATCCACACAAACTTATTACCGTATTTTTCGCTCTATAGGACGCACTTTTCCCCCTTCAAAAATTAAGGGGAAATGTGTGTGCGTCCTATGGAGCGAATGCAGGCTCCTTGGCTTCAGCGATAGCAACGCGAAGCCTCCAAAGCGCAGAGGGAGTGCTTCCTTTGGAGGCTTCGTGTTGCTTTCGCTGAAGCCTGGAGAGCAGGTCGAAAGGAACCCGAAGCTTGCGGAGCCTAGCGGGAACTCCCGCCGCGCTCCAGAGGCTTCGGGTTGCCTTCACTGAAGCCTGGGGTAAGTGCGCACCGACCCCTCTCGCTCTCCAGGCTTCCAAGGTAGCCGCCTGAAGCCTCCAGAGCGCAGCGGGAACTCCCACTGCGCTCTGGAGGCTTTGGGTGAACGCACCTTGTTTCAGAGGGGGAGAACAAGAAAAAAAAAATCTCCCCCTCTCTGTGCAGCGCCCCTTCAGCGAAGCGGCAGGAGAAATGGAAGGGGATCCTAAGGTGCATCCTATAAAGCGAAAAACACAGTAATGGTGAAAATGGGGGGGGGGGGACATGAGGCTTAGAATATAAAAGCTACTTACTAAAAACACTATAATGCAAGTATTTTCGCCACCCTCTTCTATTTTAGGTAATTCGTATTCAAATATATGCCACATTAGGAAGGGCCATAGGAAGTTCTCTTACACTGAGACAGACCCTTGCTCCATCTAGCTCAGTATTGTCTCCAAGGCTTCAGGCAGGGGACATTCCAGGCTCTAGCTGAAGATGCCTGAGATTGAACCAAACCTGGAACCTTGCTTCACCACAGAGCTAGGGCCCTTCTAACTGTTAACTGTTTAAACCTAGCTCTTAGCTCAGACCCTTTCCTTAAAGGCTTCCTGCAGGAATTCTTTCAAAACACAATCTGAACTTTTAATATTTTTGTCCGAAGCAGATTTTGCAGGCACTGAAGAGGCAAATCATAAACTGTAAACGAGACAGGAAAATGAAGTCCAAGTAGTGTTTTTTATGCAGCACTCATCCACTGGATCTTTCAAGACAAGACAACACACTTTAGCAAAACAAAGTCTTGCATTATCTTTTCGGAGGAAAGGGTCTAGTACACAGGAAGACAAAGGAAAAGCTTGAATGAACATCTTGAAAAATATTCACAATAACTAGACCAATACTATTGGCTACAGTCTTGGAATCTTCAACAAAAGAAATTTTAAAATAGCAGAAATAGATCCTGCATGTGCAGCGATATACATATATATACACGTACACCGAGAGAGAGAGAGAGCGCGCGAGAGCACGCAATTCTATCATGTTAACAGTTTTAGGCCTGTGGATAGGGCTGGCAGTAGCAATCTTCACATACCGTATATACTTGAGTATAAGCCGACTTTTTCAGCACATTTTTTATGCTGAAAAAGCCCCCCTCGTCTTATACTTGAGGCGGGCGGCAGCGGCGGTGGAGGGATGAGCGGCCCGAAAGGAGTCCTTTCTCACCACTGGTCCTGCCACCGCCGCCCACCTCTCGCAAGGGCATGCACAGGAGCCGCTGTTGGGAGAGGTGCTGCGCTGCGCCTCTCCCAACCGTGGCTCCTATACCTGCTCTTGCGAGTGGCAGAGGCGGCAGAGGGATGAGTGGCCTGAAAGGAGCCCTTTTGGGCTGCTCCTTCCTCCTCCTCCACTGCCGCCACCACCAGGTTTGTGGTGTGGTGAACCGGCTTATACTCGAGTCAATAAGTTTTGCCAATTTTTTGTGCTAAAATTAGGTGCTTCGGCTTATACTCGAGTATATACCTCTGCCCCAAATGTACAAACATCTTCCTCCCTCAATTCTCAGCAATTTGCAGAGCACTTGGAGAGAGAGAGAGGTATTTCACTATGCCTGGTATGAAATATTAATCCTGCCTTTGCTGCCGAGTCCTGTGGCACATGCAGAGAACTTGGGGAAGAGAAAGGATTGTTCTCTCTCTTTATGCTGGGTTTTGCAGAATGCAGAAGCCATGAAAGCTATTTGCCAGAGGACATAAGAGTGGGCCTTGATGGTGACCCCAAACAATGCCTGACTATGAAGACATGCCAAAATTTGTGCACTCCTTCTTCTGGGGGTTGCAAGGTTATTCCAAAGTGCACTGCTTTCTCTTCCTTGAGATCCCTAGTGCAGTGTTTCCCAACCTTTTTTGGGCAAAGGCACACTTGTTTCATGAAAAAAATCTCGAGGCACACCACCATTAGAAAATGTTTAAAAAATTAACTCTGTGCCTATATTGACTATATATAAAGTAACTCTCTTTAATAGGAATCAAATAAACACAAATAAAGTATTTTATAATTACTTTATTATGAAATAGTAAGTAAACAGAAATATGAAAAATTATAAAATACTTTATTCAGTGAACCTGTGAGGGCCCGCCCTTTGCGGCAGCCGATTGGCTGCCGCCGTGGGCAGTGAATATTAATGATGTATCATTTTTGTGCTTCATGCTGTGGCCACAGACATGTGATCTGATGGTGAATTTGGGGTGACCCAATGCAAAAATCCTGAGAATCCCTGTGGATCCATGTTTTGTAACCACGTTTTTGCACCATTGCAGCCCCAGGCAACAGTGGGTGTGTGATTTTGGGGGGGCAGGCTGTAGCCATGGACATGCTATGTGATCTGATGGTGAATTTGGGGTGACCCAATGCAAAGATCCTGAGGATCCATGTGGATCCATGTTTTGTAACCACATTTTTGCACCACTGCAGCCCCAGGCAACAGTGGGTGCGTGATTTTTGGAGGGCAGGCTGTAGCCATGGACATGCTATGTGATCTGTTGGTGAATTTGGGGTGACCCAATGCAAAGATCCTGAGGATCCATGTGGATCCATGCTTTTAAACCACATTTTAAGTGGGGAGGGAAGGAAAAACACAGAACGGACAAGGAGCACGAGAGGGGTGTGCAGAGAAGCAGCTGGCTAAGAATGCAGGAGAGGGGTATAACGGGGAGGGAGGAAAGGAAGGCAAAAGTTTTCCCTCACCTACTCACCCAAGCCAGCCAGCTCGCACGCTCTCTCTCTCTCTCCCCCTCCTGCCTGCTTGCCTGGAGGGGAGGGGCTTTCCCTGCTCTTTGTTCCGTTTGAGCAAGCACAGCAAGGAAACAGAGGCGGGTGGGCAGTAAGACCCTGAGGCAAGTGCGGCTTGTGCTTGCTCAGCAGCTTCTTCACGGTGCTCCGCGGAACGGTGTTCTTCATCCCGCCGGCGGCGGCTCCCTCTCTTTCCTCTCAAGCAGAGCGGCCTTCCTGCTCCAGCCGCGCCTGCGCCTGAGGAGTTTCGAATCTACCGCCGCGCGCAGGGTGACGTCACGGCCGCCGCCGGGCCAATCCGCCTGCTCGGCCCCGCCTCCCTTCTTCTCGCCTCCCTCACGAGAGGAAGCGCCTCCCTCGCGCACGGCGGATGCAGCCTGAGCAGAGTCCCCTCTCGCTTAGAGCAGTGTTTCCCAAGCGGCACACGAGGCAACGTCTCGCGGCACACTAGTGTGCCGCGGAACACCGGTTGGGAAACACTGCCCTAGTGCCAAATGGATCAAGTAGGAAATAATATTTGTATTAATAATATGGGTAATTTAGCAGACACTTTCATTTCAACCATCGCAGAAACACAAGGAACAGCTGTCAAGACTGTTAGAACAGGCTCTGGAGAAGCAAACACTCACTTGTCCATCTGCCCTGAATTTGCTGTACTTTCAGCTCTCATTCGGGTGAGCGCAGCAGCAGCCTCATCTAACGCACAGCTGACCGAAGACGTCAATCTGCGAAGCACCTCGGGATCTGCAAAGGCCTTTCCATCAGCTGTGGATAATTTACCTATTCCTTTTGTTCCAGGATCAACAAGCCAGTGGATAAGCAGTTTTTGCACGGGAAAGAGAAGAAAAAAGACCATTTGAGCCCATACAAAATACTAGCAAAATACTAGTTTTATCATATCAGGAAAGGCCAACAAACTTTCAGCGGTGGAAATGTAGTGTGAAAATTCACCGGAGATCAATCTTTTGAGGATATTAAAAGTTACTAGTACATTCTTCCTGGCTTCAATGAGTTTATAGTTTCTTATTTCAGGTTACTACTGATCGCTACCAATCTTCGATTCTGACTTTTGAATCAGAAACCAGAATCTCCACACAACCAAATATGTATAGACCTAATGAGAAAGAAACTGACAGGTTGTGTTTATAGTGTTACTACAATCTCTCCTTTTATACACTGTTTCTAAATTTAAAATACATTTCCAAAGCAAATATCAAATCAATAAACTTAACATTTAAGATATAACAAAAAAGTCTGTCAACAGGCAGAAAATAAAACCAGCATTAGCAATTAAATGAATAGAACCTGCTCATAAAACAACATAAAACAGTTTATGCAAATGTTAAGCAGGTAAAAAACAAGTTTGTGCTTTGTTAAAAACCTAAAAACTCAAAAAGGCACTGGCAAATGTAAGGAAGTATCTAAATTAAGATCAATAGTGTTTGGCAGGCCTTTTCTGTTAGTGGTTCCCCATTTGTGGAATCCTCTCCCCAGGGAGGCTTGCCTGCAGCCTTCATTACATCTTTAGGCGCCAGGCAAAAACGTTTCTCTTCAACCAGGCATTCAGCTGATTAACATTCTATGGCTTTTTAAGTGTGTTTGTGGGAGGGGTTATTGGTTTGTTTTATTATGTATTTTGTGTTCTCATTTTGTATTTTTCTGTTGCGAATCACCTTGGGATCTACCAACAAATAGTGGTACATAAATAATAATATTAATAATGATAATAATGATAATGATGATGATGATGATGATGATAATAAACAACTATGGAATAGTTATTTGTTTGAACTTATTCAGTTGGACATTGTTGCAGTCATGTCACAGGAAACAACGTGGAAGGTCAAGTCCACCACGATAAGGAACAGATGGAACCCCTATCTTCAATGGATAAAAACTACTGGAACAAAAGAAATTCAGTGGAAACTAAAGACGCTATGCCCATGGCTAAGGATAATAGTTTGAACCCTTCCAATGGAAGGGGGGGAGGGAGGGAAAGGAAAAAATTGTACTGGAAATTTAAAATTGGAAGGAGATAATATAATGTATGTAAAAATCCCGAACTCGAATTAAACTAATAATAATAATAATAATAATAATAATAATAATAATAATATTTACCGGCAGCTTCCAGTAAGGCTTCTAACCTAGCTTGGGTTTCTGGATCTACTGTTCTTAGATCAGCACCATCAGCAGTACTCGACAGCAGCAATTTTGAAGCTGTCTCCAGCATTGGATTTTCCAGGTCATCCTGATCCAAAATAAAGGATTCCACCTAAAAGGAAGGAAAACGTTTTAACACATACTCTATTTGCAATGCTGTGACAAAAATCAAAAGACGCTGATGATGTCCTTCAGTATCTAATTGGCTATATTATAGTGTGAGAATAAATGGCAATACAAAGCATTCATACAGACAAGCTTCCAAAACACTGGCCTTATTTCACAGAGACCCTGAGAACCATCTGGTCCAACCCTCTGCAATGCAGGAATATGCAGTTGTCCCTTACAAGGATCAACCATACAAGCATGGCGTTATCGGAACCACGCTCCAACCAACTGGGCAATATTTATGAAAACAACAAAGTTAACCGCAATACTTATTATTTGTCTCTAAATTTATTGGTTTCTTTTGCACTCCTACCTAGAAACACCATGCACAGCTGCTTCTGAACACCCGGCTGACACGCCACTCCATCTCTAGCCTAACAAAAGTTTCCCATTAGTAAGGGACTTTAGTTATTGTGAGGAACGTGGGTGCCGCTGTGGGTTAAACCACAGAGCCTAGGAGTGGCCGATCAGAAGGTCGGCGGTTCGAATCCCCGCAACAGGGTGAGCTCCTGTTGCTCGGTCCCTGCTCCTGCCAACCTAGCAGTTCAAAAGCACCTCAAACTGCAAGTAGATAAATAGGTATCGCTCCAGCGGGAAGGTAAACGGTGTTTCCGTGTGCTGCTCTGGTTTGCCAGAAGCAGCTTAGTCATGCTGGCCACATGACCCGGAAGCTGTACGCCAGCTCCCTCAGCCAATAAAGCGAGATGAGCACCGCAACCCCAGAGTCGGCCTCGACTAGACCTAATGGTCAGGGGTCCCTTTACCTTTACCTTAGTCATTGTGAGCCATGATCTCATCAAAGTGTCTTAGATTAAGACTAATTGAATAATTGCAGGGCTCATCTCATCTTCTGCATCGTTTACTAGCTTATTTACACAATAAGGAGCAATGAAGTCCAAATGGGTTTACCATGTAGAGTAAGGGACACATACAGAAGTCAACACACACTAACAAACCCTAACTTCACATATCCATTGAAGGGGTCTGAACTGGCAGTTACTAAGCAGGAAAAAGATATGATGGTCATGGTGGATAGCCCATGTACAGCAGCCCATGTACAGTACATACTGTCCCATGTACAGCAGCCATGGGAAAGGGCAAATTTCATGCCAGGGATTGGGAATGAACACCCAACTGCTAATATTGTAAAGCTCTTGTACAAATTTCTGGCATAACCACAACTGTGTGCAGTTCTGGCTGCCCCCATCACAAAGAAGATGCTGTAGAGCTGGAAAGGGCATCTTGAAATGAGTTGGGAACATCTTTACAATAAGATAAAGCATTTCTGGCTTTTTGAAAGACAACTAATGCAAACTACAATGAAAGCTTGTAAATTATATATGGAGTGGAGGAAGCAGATAGAAACGTGTTTTCCCCCTTCTCTCATATTATACAATTCAAGCTCATTTTACAGATATCATTTCATCAGGAGGTCCCTTCTGCACAATGTAGGAACCAGGCCTTTAGTATGGTGGCACCTACAGTACTCCCTTCCAATACAGGAGCCATCTTTCCTACCCTTCCGGTGCCTCTTGCAGACTTTCCCTTACCAAAAAGCCTTTTAAGTGGAGACATTTATCGCACTCTGAATCTGCACTGGACCTGAATTGTTTTTATTTATGCTTTTCATTGTTAAAACATCCAAAAGTTATTTACGGGATGTGGTTCATAAATGAATAAAATCAGTAAAATAATCTCAGCCTGGGAATACTCTATTTAAAATATTCACTTCTGTATAAATTACCATTCAAGTAGAAATCACTTATTTTATAGGTCAATAAACATCGATTATGCTTCTTTCAGACACAGAGCTAAGTTCCATCAGCGCCAGTTCCATCTCATTCCACCAGCGCTAGGATTTTCCCTTGTGCAGCAGAACTCCCCCTGCACGCCCACTAAATCTGTCCTAGGGGTTTTCCGGAGCAGATTTTGGGAGGCTATAGGGTACATATAGGGGGGGGGGCAAAGTTCTTATTGTGGAAGCATAAATCCTTATCCTAAGTGAAGGAAGGCATCAGATATTACCCCTAGTATGCAACATCTCCATGAAACTGCTGGGAGAGATTATTCAAGGATTTGGAGTGAAGTGCAAATTAATAATAATAATAATAATAATAATAATAATAATAATAATAATAATAATAATAATAATAATAAATATATACACACACACACCGCCCATCTGGCTGGGTTTCCCCAGCCACTCTGGGCGGCTTCCAACAAAATATTAAAATACAGTAATCCATCAAATATTAAAAGCTTCCCCAAACACTCAGCTTTCTTTCAGGAGTCAGGTGAGGCAGTCAAAATGCTGAGTAACTACCTGGACTCAGTAATGGGCTGAATGAGGGCCAATAAACTGAAACTCAAAGTTGAGAAGATGGAGACTCTGTGGGTAGCTGATCTGCCCATCCAGGGAGATGTTGCTCAACCTGACCCAGATGAAACTGCACTCCCTATAAAAGGATCCAGATCACTGCCTGGCAGTACTCCGAGATCAAATTGCACCACCAGAGGACCAAGTAGTCACCTTGGCAAGGAATGCCTTTCAGCAGTTTATGGCCAGTGTGCCAGCCTCTCCTTCAAAGATACAATGGCCACGGCTGTAGGCTCTGGCAACATCTAGGATTTACTGCTGCAATGTGTGCTGTGGGGGGTGCAGCCTTTGAAGACTTCATAAGCTGCAGTTTGTTCAAAATACTGAGTCTGGTTGGCAGGAACATACCTAGTCAATTTTGAAAGGTTTCTAGACCATTTCCAAGCTCACCTCTGAAACCCTACGCTGCTTAGGACTCCTAAGGGCCGAAGCTGACAGCCAGTCAAGCCAAACACATCCTAGGGTTGAGATGAGCAGAAAGTGAACTGGGGAGAGGTTATCTGTCCCCCTCAGGTGAGCCCTGCTCCTTTGCATCTTCCCTCCTAGGGCGGCAATTGGGAGAAGACAACCCATTCATAGAACCCCTCCTCCACTGCAGGAAAAAGAGAGAGGTCCCAAGTCTAGGGTTTAAGTGCTCCTTCCACATCACCCTTACTGCTGATAGAAAGTAGTATTTGATGCAGGTAAATACTCCTGTACATGAAAGCTTATGTCATAATACATTCGCTAGTATTGAAGGTGCACTGGAATAGCAGGTAGCGTTTTGCAGTTTTGGGACATGAGGTGAGGGAAGAATCCTAGCAGGCTTGCTTCACAATCCACCAAAAGGTCCTGAAACAATTAGATACAGCAGACACTATTAACCAGACTATCAAATTTAACTTCCCTATTCCATCTACAAGTGGAATGTATTTCAGATGTGGCAAGTAATGGTGAGATAAGGTCTAACGTCCAGATCCTGTTAGAGACCTAGTTACCTAAGCTTAGAAAACATCACCTGGGAGATTTCAAGGTCTGTTCCAAGCTGAATGCTCAGTTACCACAGCAAGTACTGTCACTCTCATTGCCTTTGTGCGTTAGAACAGAATCTCATTGCCAAAGAAAGGCTTCCTGTGCAGGGAGGATGACAGCCTCAAAGATCAAGGTCATTTTCTTGGTAAGCTGTTTAAAGTAAAATAAAAAGGATCCCTGCTTTCATCTTCATAAAAGAAGGACCAGAAAGAAGACATGGCAGGGGTGCCTAAAGTGTTTTTTCTCTGTGCAGCTACAAAGGTAAAGGTAAAGGTACCCCTGCCCATACAGGCCAGTCTTGACAGACTGTGGGGTTGTGCGCCCATCTCACTTAAGAGGCCGGGGGCCAGCGCTGTCCGGAGACACTTCCGGGTCACGTGGCCAGCGTGACAAAGCTGCATCTGGCAAGCCAGCGCAGCACACGGAACGCCGTTTACCTTCCCGCTGGTAAGCGGTCCCTATTTATCTACTTGCACCCGGAGGTGCTTTCGAACTGCTAGGTTGGCAGGCGCTGGGACCGAGCAGCGGGAGCGCACCCCGCCGCGGGGATTCGAACCGCCAACCTTTCGATCGACAAGCCCTAGGCGCTGAGGCTTTAACCCACAGCGCCACCCACGTCCCCCATACAGCTACAAAACATGGACATAAATAAAAAACACGTTTCAACGACACTGTATGTACTAGCTTGGTTGGACCTGCTTCCTCACTCTTTGGAGAAATCACATAACAGGCCAAATCACTTGACACTGCACAACAGGAGATATAAGGTGCTTAACGGTAGCTTCCTCTTAACAGTGCAAATATAAAAAGTTGAAATACAAGGTAGATCAGGTTGCAAGCAACTGTGAATGGGGCAGCAGCACAGCACGTGCTCTGTGGACTCTCCTTTGGCAATCCCCATACAGTAGTGGTGCACTTAACCCAAAGCAGCAACCATGAGGTCTACCTGTTCTAAACTGGACAGGGCTTTAACCTCTCTTGTAGCCTGGCTGCTCCCTCTTAGGAAAAGGAAGAATGCGTACCTTCTCTCTCAGTAAAGGTAAAGGGACCCCTGACCGTTAGGTCCAGTCGCAAACAACTCTGGGGTTGCGGTGCTCATCTCGCTTTACTGGCTGAGGGAGCCGGCATACACCTTCCGGGTCATGTGGCCAGCATGACTAAGCCACTTCTGGCAAACCAGAGCAACACACGGAAACACCGTTTACCTTCCCGCCGGAGCGGTACCTATTTATCTACTTGCACTTTGACGTCCTTTCGAACTGCTAGGTTGGCAGGAGCAGGGACCGAGCAGCGGGAGCTCACCCCGTCGTGGGGATTCAAACCGCTGACCTTCTGATCAGCAAGCCCTAGGCTCTGTGGTTTAGACTCTCTTAACATGGGATCGGCTAGTGCTTCAAAAGCTGCAAGGAGGCTTGTTCTTCATTCTTTCCTGCCCCTGGAGGCAGCTATCCCTCTCCACAAGGCTTAAAGTTGGCGCTTAGTCTTATGATGCGACTGCTGTGCAAACAAATACAGCTTTAAATTAAGAACAGTGGGACGTGCGGCAGGGCAATATATAGCAGCTATCTTGTCTGCAGCTCCATGTGTCATTTCCTAAAAGTTTTCCCTTACCAACACCACCCTTTAGGGCAACGCCCAATTAAGACTAGAAAGGAAATAGCCTCTTGTACAGATTCTAGGAGGTAGTCCTGGTTGCTACGTGGGATGACCAAGACTGCTTTATCCACCCTTTCTGTGCTTCTAAGTGAGCACTCTGAACATATTGCATGGGATTGCTTCTGACCTTGTTGCTTTTAAAAAAAGGCAGTCACATGAAAGAGCCTTGTATTCGGCCCTCAGAGTGATCCCTGCTGAACAAAGCCTGCCTCTTAATACATAGTGCAGCATCAACTGTTTAGGACAGGAGTAGGGAACTGGATGCAGCCAGTGGACCAGATCCTGACCTCGCCAAACTTCCTGAGTCACACTGAGAGAGTGGCAGATCTCCATGACCTGACATCACCATGGCATCAGTTCAAGTGTTTTCTTTTACAGACCAGCCTGAATTGCAAACAAAATGTTCCTTTGCCCCCAGTTTGATTTCAAACCTTGCAGGCAAAGGAAGCAGCTGCCTACTATTGCAAAGCCCATTTTCTTTGCTGGGGTGGTGTGATTTCAAGTTGCATGCAAATGAACACCATTCCTTGGCAGGTAGGCTTTACCTTTTCATGTGCCCCACACGATAGGAGGTGTGAGACAACTGAGTGTGGTTTCAGGTAAATAGCTTTGCATGCAAAATTAGGTCCTTCTTGGGCACAATTTATTTTTCTGGGCCTTTGACAGGTAAAATGTATGTGATTTCTGTAGGACTACCTCCATTTGTTCATTCTTTGACTTGTTTTAAATTGTTTCGTTGAACTCCTTTGTCACTGGATTATACAGTTGTAACTAGGACCTTATGATGAAGTATGGGTAAGAAACAATTTTAATGAGCAAAGTATAGTGAAATCATCCCTCATCTATACAAGTTTATTTCCTTTAATACAGGATATTTTGTGACCTAAGTAAACACAAATCAAATTCTGCACCAAACACACCACATTTTGAACCCAAATATATGTTCATTAAGCAACATTCTGCAAATATCACGTTATGTATATAGGTCTTAAGATTTTACAATTTGGTACTAAACTTTTAAACAATTACTAACTAATGCAAAACAATTTATTTCTCAGAATGCATACAAATGTCATGCTTTATTCACTACTGCTGCTTTGTAAAATATGCACCTCACTTTTCTTTTGGCAATGATCAATGAAATGAATGTAAGTGAAAAAATGTGACTAGGGACGGGAGCACCTAGTCATACAAACTATCCCTAAGCAGAAAAGCTCCCATTCTTTTTTCAAAAGCCACCAACATTCTTACATGTATTTAAAGCTGAAAATATAATAGCTAGCTGGAATTCTCAGGAACCTTTGATTGTTGTCAGATTCTGACAGATTTTGCATAAACAGATTATTCAAGTAAATCTTAATGCAAAGAAGTGTGCACTGTCAACAACTGCTTTAGCACTAAAATCTGCATAGAAATTTGTGCCTCAACACTCAAATTTCTGCAACTGTGAGGGCAGCATATAAGTTTTATTGGGATTGTTAACGAAAACCCATAGGCTGCTATAAAAAGCCAGTGTAGGGTGGTTGAATGAAATATGCAACTTAGAAACCCCCTTAACTCCCCCAAATTATGCTACACAAATTTGATTCTCATGACAAAATCCAAAATGACAGTTGAGAAAACAAAGAGTTCTTTATATATTGTATATATAAATGTGGCTGGAATAATAGCTCTAACACAATAGTAAGCCCTGAACTGTATAATAGAGGGAAGTGTTTTGTCCAACTCAGATGGCACCACATTTCCTCACTAGAAGATGACAGAAGGGACTTAAGGAGGACCCCTTCTAATTAGCAAGGGTCTTCCTAACTGTCCCAACTCCCTGGTGGCACCTAATGCAAATTTTACAATTAAAAAGGTGTACAGACAAATATGTTCTAATTTTGTATCATGTACCCAGCATCCTTCTGGGGCCTAAAGGTAATTTGTTTCCATAGGTCTAAACCACTGGCCTTGTAAGGTGAGTCACACCAGGGCACAGTCATCAGAAAGTTACATCCTAAAAAGAAAAGGAGAAGGAGAAGAAGAGTGAAACCCATTTAAAAGACTGGGGTTGGAGGAAGGTCCCAGCCCTAAGACAACTTTAGATGATTGGCCTAGATCACAAGGATTTCTTTACCATTCTTAATGAGTGAGTTACTTGCATAGACTTCCAAAACACTGTTTTATAAATTAGAGGGGGGGTGCATTATAGAGGTATTGTTATAGTTAAATTAATGGTCTGATAAATGTGGTTTTTAAGAATAGAATTGGCATTAACAATACGAGGCAATACCAAGTGGACCAGCCATTTCTTGAGCAATGCCATTTAAGCCAAAGTTACATTCCAGTAAGGATTCCACAAATGCCGTGGTCGCAATCACAACAGAGACCATTCCTCCCTGCTCATGAGAGTGATCTTCCCTTCTTCTCTGACTTGAGTGAAATGAGGAGATAAGGATAAGGCACAGGCAGGCTTTAAAGTTTACTATTGTTTGTGCTGATTAGCTCACATTCACAAGGTGCATGAGAACATTTGTTCACTTATTTTATCTGTACTAATCAATTGGAAGAAACAGGGATTCCAGCTTAAAAATTAGTGCTGGGGGATGGAGTAGAATTCAGTTCTCTCTTTTGGTCTGCAAATCACTAAGAAAAACATCTTCAATTCTAATACTTCAGATTCCTGGTATCTGTGAGGTATTAAATACCAACAAATAAAAAATAAAATACAACCTCTATACTTCTCCCCCTACCTTGATGAGGCTCCTAGATTGGGTTAGTGATTTAAGATTTTTGAAGAAAATTCATTTGAAGTAATATAACTTATTTGCAAGATTGTTTAGCTTTCAAACATAAATGTATAGACTGTACTTCAGCTGGCTTAATAAAAGATATTGTTAACCAAATGTTCAACATATATTACAGATCCTATCCATGTTTACTCGGAAGTAAGCACTAGTGAGCTTAATAGTGCTTACTTCTGAATAAAATATGAACTGCAGTTTTAGAATGACATGGTGAAAAGTCCAAGCTTTTACTCAGATGGAATTTAAGAAGTGTTCTATGAATCAGGAGACCTGCCACAAATCCTTTTAAACAGTTTTTAAACAGTTAAAATCCTTTCAACTCACTGCTTTAAAATAACTTTTTTTAGGGCAATATTATCAACCAATAATTCATGTAAAACTTGCTCAACAGCTTACCAAATTATGGATTTTCTCAGCAGGCATTTAGAGTAAAGTGGCATGTGCTTGTGAAAGCATGACTGTACCATACATATCATGTGTCATGCAACCCGCCAAAGGAGAAATCCAATCATGAACTATCTTCACCATTATCAGCACGCTAAATGAATAATCCCATACGCTAAAAATAGTTTCATTATAAAATCCAGAGTACAGCTTTTCCAAACCACATGGCCAGAGAGTTTCAACAATCCATCTTGGAAAGAGTGCATATGATAAATAGACTCTCGTCTACGAAATCTCGTCCAACAAAAAATGTTAGTCATTCAGGGACTCTGCACTGAGAAACTGACAACTACAGTATGTCATTTTAGTAATAACATTGCTTGGTCAGGAAATTAAAACAGGCATCTAAATATCAAAACCCACACATGCACAGCTGTTTGGATTTTGAACCTAAAAACAAATTGTTTGAGAAACCTCTCAAAAGCTGTGAAATGAATCAAAGAATAAAAGTATATAGGCTTTTTCATGTGTTTATCACATTTATCAACTTAGATGAAGCCTGAGTTTACAAAATTCATCAGACTGAGTTATCTGCAGTATGCACATTTACCTGGAGAAAGTCCCACTGAACAGTGTTGGACTTTACTTCTGAACAAATATGCATAAGAT
This sequence comes from Podarcis gaigeae, assembly GCF_964106915.1. Lineage (NCBI taxonomy): Eukaryota > Metazoa > Chordata > Lepidosauria > Squamata > Lacertidae > Podarcis > Podarcis gaigeae. The sequence continues at coordinate 43,529,692 of NC_139689.1, forward strand.
TCACAGCATGCATTGCACAGCGTGGATTTAGCATCACAAAAAGAGCCTGGGGCAATGCCCACTAGGGTCTCAGTGTCCAAGAATGTACCCTCAGAATAAAGTACAGTCATTTCATTTCAAAAATCATTTAGATTCACCTAGACAAAGGATAGAATAATTTTATATTAGCCCACACTGATTGTATCCTAGTCCAGTAGTACAAAATGTGTATACTTAATATTAGGTAGACTGCCCCTAAAATGTTTCTCGTTTATTACAACAAAAACTGTTTTAACTAATTTGAAGAGTGTATCTGACATGTACAACTAACATTAAAACATGTCTTTTTCTGCTGATGCACCCACCCAAGGAAGCCATTTTTCATAACATATTATGGTTGTATCCAATCAGACTGAATTAATTCAATGGGTATACCCTGAGGAGGACTGGCTCTGGATACAACCCTTATCTCAAAACCACTTCTATAATATACAAAGATGTGACAATGAAGAACTGTATACTTAACATTTTAGCTCTAGAAATCAACCCACTAAGAACATTGTTCTCTCTAACCAACACAATGGTCTGTACATTAAGAAAAAAACATCCAGCTTATAATCGTCACTTACAGCAAGCAATAATTGGCTGTTTGTCTTAAAAGACACAATCAGTGTATCAAAAATAAAATAAAATTATGAGGCAATTTGTCTAGTAAAAAGGCAATGTAGGCCTACTAAATGTTGTAGCCACTTGCAAGGCTAGATTGGTGCTTTTGTTATTACATTTCATGAGAATTCAAATACAATTAATATGAATGAAAAATTAAGCATTCACATGCTCGTTTACTTGACTGTACTTCAGAAGCCAGCTGAAAAATCCAAAATTTGTTAAGAATCCCTCTACCAAACTCCATATTAAAGCGGATGCCCCCAAGATAATAATTTTTTATTAAGTGTTATGAATGCAACTTGCCTTATAGAAAGACAACTGTCTGCTTTGTTTGTGTATTAGGGCAAATTTCTGTGGGCATAAATAATCCCCAAATAAAATAACCAACTCCCTCATACTTCCTTCTTGCATTTCTAACATTAGGGCAGAACGGCTTGTTTTGACTACAAGGTTTAGTGTGTTCAGTTATGTGCTTCCCCTCTAGAAAGAACTTTCACATTCCAGCAAGGCAAAGCAGCAAGAAAGGTTTTGTCTTAATCAAAACAGACCTTCAGAAGCAACCTCCACTGCAAAACAAGGAGAGGTAGCTAGTGGTAGAAAATACATAAGCACTGCAACATGCCAGATCGGACCAGAAGTCCATCTAGAACAGTATCCTGTTTCATATACTTTGGCCAACCACATGCCTTTGCTAAGTCCACAAGTAGCCTCCTCCCACTGCTGCTCTCCAGCAACTGTCACTCCAGAGACATACTTCTTCTGAAACTGTAGGTTGCCTACAGCAGCCATAAAGGTAAAGGGTAAAGGGAACCCTGACCACTAGGTCCAGTCATAGCCGACTCTGGGGTTGCAGTGCTCATCTCGCTTTATTGGCCGAGGGAGCCAGTGTACAGCTTCCGGGTCATGTGGCCAGCATGACTAAGCCGCTTCTGGCAAACCAGAGCAGCGCACGGAAACACCGTTTACCTTCCCGCCAGAGCAGTATCTATTTATCTACTTGCACTTTGACGTGCTTTTGAACTGCTAGGTTGGCAGGAGCAGGGACCGAGCAGCGGGAGCTCACCCCGTCGCGGGGATTCAAACCGCCAACCTTCTGATCGGCAAGCCCTGGGTTCTGTGGTTTAACCCACAGCGCCACCTGCGTCCCTGCGACAGCAGCCATAGCTAGTAGCTATTGATCAACTTTGCCTTAAATCAGGGGTAGGCAAACTAAGGCCCGGGGGCTGGATCCGGCCCAATCGCCTTCTAAATCCAGCCCATGGAGGATCCGGGAATCACTGTGTTTTTACATGAGTAGAATGTTTCCTTTTATTTAAAATTCATCTCTGGGCTAGTTGTGGGGCACAGGAATTCATTCATTTTCCCCCTTCAAAATATAGTCTGGCCCCCCACAAGGTCTGAGGGACAGTGGACCAGCCCCCTGCTGAAAAAGTTTGCTGACCCCTGCCTTACATCCATAAACCATTCCCCTTTTACAGTCATCCTATCCAGCGGCTATCATTAACTGCTTTTGGCCAACTTTGAAGTCATGGAATCTGCATCTAGTCAAAGTCTTAAGATGGCATGCAGCAGGTCTGCCTTCAACCTTAGGCAAAGCATTGAGTGGATTACTCAAGTAGTAGTAGTAGTAGTAGTAGTAGTACTCTATTAGTAAAACTTGTACACTGCTTTTCATCCAAAGTTCTCAGGGCAGTTCACCCCATAAAAATACAAAAGTATCCAGGTTTTTTTCCTTTGAATTTTTTGAGGGCCCAAGAGAGTGGGGCCCTAAGCTATAGCTTGTTTAGCTTATATGTAAATCCAGCACTGAGCCCCACATATAACACATTGCAGTCATCTAACCTAGAGGTTACCAGAGCATAAGCAACACAAAATAGGCTACCCCTGTCCAGATAGGGGCACAGCTGGGCCACCAGTCAATGCTGATGAAAGACACTCCATGCCACTAAGACAAAAGCCTTCTCTGTCAACATTCTCCACACCATTTATAGTAGTTTTATTATCCGATTTATTCTAAGAAAAGTATAAACCACTCAACATTTTTAAAAATGCTGATGTACAAAAGAGAATGGCAAATAAAATAACCTAAAATCAATATAAAATGCAGTCTTTCCTCTATATCTAAAATAGCCAGCCCATGTTTCTAGCATGTGTTGAAACTTCTGTCATGCCCAACTTACCTTTCCCCCCACTAAACTAAGTCCCAAATGCTTTAACCTTAACTCATACTAAAGATGTTCCAACTCATTTCAGTTGTCCTTCTCAGCACTGACAATATCTTTTTTGTGGTGAGCAACCAGAATTGTACACAGTATTCTAAGTGTGGCTACACTACAGATTTCTATATGGGCATTACAATACAAGCAGTTTTATTTTCAACTTCTTTCACAATAATCCGCAGCATGAAATTTGCCTTTTTCCATGGCTGCTGCATGCTGGGTTACGGTTTTCAGTAAGCTCATGACCCCAAGATGCCCTTCCTGGCTCAACGCTACCAATTCATACCCCACCAGTGTATATGTGAAGTTTGGAATTTTTTTTGCCCCAATGTGCATTTCTTCACACTTACTGACACTGATCCTCCTTTGCCAGTTTTCATCCGATTTGGGGAGATCATTTTGGAGCTCTCTGCAGAGTGCTTGTGACATAATTTGGTGTCATCCTGGCTCACTGCTTGCCCATCATGCCAGATCATTTACAAACAAGTCAAAAGCATAGCTCCCCAGACAGATACATGGAGGATCCTACTTCTTACTCCCATCTATTGTGAAAACTCACAATCTACCACTATTTTCCACTTACTGTTACTTAACCAGTTACTAGGTTTAAAAGATGACCCCTTTCTACCTTTCAATTCAAAACTTCCAGGGGAGTTTTCAATAATAATGCTTTCCACCAATTTAACCATATTCAATGTTAAGCTGACCTGCAATTTCCTGGATCCTATAAAATGTTATAACAACTATTTTTAAAATTCTCTGACAGGGAATCCACTTTTTGTTAGAAGACCATCAATTTTAAACTCTAGTTCTTTCTGAACTCTCTGCTGAATGCCATCTAGTGAGCTGTTAACTTTTAGTTTGTTGATAAGCCCCAAAACCTCATCTCATCACCTCTGTTTGACTCAGTTCTTCAGCATTCCTGCCTTACATATTCCTCAGTGAAGAGATTCACAAATAATTCATTCAGCATTTCTGCAATCACCCTATTCTCTTTTAACATATCTTACACCTCTTTGTCTAATACTCTAACCTCCTCCCTGGCTGATTTCCTGCTTCTGATGTGCACCCAAAACCAGGAAGGACCAAAATTACATTCATCTAACTTACATTAACAGAGCAAAACAATTAATGGAAGTACCTCCTACTTGTTACACACAATTAAACCTATGGAACGTTACAAAAAAAACAAGCTTAAAAATGCAAGCTGACTAAAAATATAAATATAAATCTTCATAAATGCAAGTCAACCAACAGTTACTAAGCTAGGAGAGAACTGCAGGGGATGGGTTCTTGCTATAATTGCTCTGTCACCCATGCTTTTCCCACAAGGCATCTGACAGTCACTGATGTTTTTCACCTGTATACACTTCTCCCTCCCCATGGAGGGAGATTCAGACTGCCTTTACTGATTATCTGGTTATGGATTTTTCTGATTGTTTTATTTTACTGCTTGATTCTAATTCTCACACAGTTATTGTATTATATTGTTGTGGGTTAAAATACCAACATCTGCTTCAGGAGTCTTGCGGAATATTTTCAGAAAATAAAAATTATAATGCCAACCCAATATGTGGTGATAATCCAAGAGCAAGTACTTTGAAGCTGTCCTATATTTGTTACCTAAATCTTTAAATTAATTGTAAACTGGGAAGCAGTTTCATAACACAGTTGCTTCAATCTACCACAACAGTAGATGCACAGCTATGATGCTTACAAACATTTTAAAAACATGGAAACATCAACTGCTGTTTTGGAAACTGTAGACGGCATGTACAACTACAAGAGAAAAGCTAGCCATGCACAGGGCATTTAATTGTAATAGGGAAACTGCATACGAAAATGCTTTCCTACGTTCATTTTCCATGATTTCATCAAGTACATGCATTGCTAAAAAGTATTCCGTAGCAGCATGCTGAAGATGCACCTTTAGAAGTGAACTTCTAAAAAGTCTTGCTTGAGTCAGAAAGGCATTCAGCCATTGGTGTCTGACGACTGTGGGGTGGCGTGGACTATTTTACAGATTCAGATTGAGTAAAAAATTCAGATTAGTAAAAAAAAATAAAAATTACAGAAGCAGCTTTCATTCTCCAGATCACAGAGGCATAAAACTGCTGCTGCAGTGTCATCCCCAACCACAAAACACACTCTCGCTCAATTCCCATCTCTCTCTCTCACTCTCTCTCACACACAGACTCCAGAAAATGTTCATTGATCATGCAGCACTTTATAATGCGCAGTAGGCCTTTATCTCCTGCACTGCCTCCTCCCAGCTCAGCATTATTGTAACTGAGAATTCTATTAGTCGGCATGCTATAGACATATTAAAGGGGGGGGGAAACCCTGCCTGACCACCCGGCCAAGCTGTCATATTTAAGTAATAACTTGCAAGTCTGCAGTCACTGCACAGTGCATAGGCCATCACCTACTTAGTAAAGACACCGCTAAACAGCACCTCACCTTTAAAACGGCAGTCAAGATGTGGCCGTGTATTTTAATTGGTAATTAATTTTCAGTTGCAGTTGAATCGATGTCAAGACCAACGTTAAAAACAATTCTGCTCCCTCAAAACTGAAATACAATATATGTTTTCTTCCAAATAATTAAGTATGTCGGACTCAGAATCTAACATGATTATCTGCCGATTTGCAGCCCCACCTTCTAACGAGTTAATCTAAAGGTCACAAGCAGGCAGGCGTAATGTGAAATCCCGGACTCCTCTTTCTCCCTCCCTCCCCCCCCCTCTCCCCCCACTGCATATTCCACATCCACAATTTATAAACACTGAATGTTCCATTCTCGACTGATCTAGCTGCACTGCAAGTTAATCTTAGCACATCACACACGTAACAAGGACTCTGTGACTTGCCTTAAAGCACAGCGTCGCCCGAAAGGGACTTTTTAAAATTATCGGCTTTCAAATGCACCCTGCAATATGCAAAAAAAAGCAAGCCCTACCTCAAGGATGTCTTCTAAAACATACGCTTCCATTTCAGCCGCTGTCTCCACCATGTTTTATCAAACTGCCATGATTCTTACTGCACTATGATTAGATCACTGCCAGTAGGAACACTCCTCTGTGTCAGCAAGGGAACAGGAAATGGAATGTTCTATTATACCCCTCAAGCAGCTTTACTGCTGGCAAACCAGGGATCTACCAACAGAGCAGGGGGGACTCACTGGATATCTTTTTTTAAAGACACAGCTGCTCTTTTCTGGAAGCACACAAATCAAACACAAGTAGATTTATCTTATTTTGCAATATCCTTTTCTGGACGTGCGTTTGAATTGGAAATAAAAAGCCAACTCTTCTTCCTTTTTTTAAAAAAAAACCAAACCATCCTGGATTGCCATTTTTTAAAACTTAAATGCAATTCACCTGCACCCAAGAATCCTGCATGCTGTTCTGCTTAGCTCCGTCAGATATACCACAGAATGCCAGACACTGAACGAATCTGTGCTTAATAAATATCTGTGACAAATTTCCAATACTCTGCTCATCCATTACAGCAAACGATAGAAAATGCCTGAGTCTTCTAAAACATGAACATTCACGTGTTTACATGGGATAGTTCCCTTCCTAAGATTATTTCATACCTAACAGAAGCTGACCTACAGAATAATACAAACACCGCCTCTCTACAACAAACCTAACTAATCACAGAGCTTTATGTACTCTGCAGTGGAAAAGTTTAAAATTCTGTGCCCAGGCTATGCATTATTCCACAGTACGAAAAAGCAAGACTCAGTTGCATCATCTAGTAATAAGGGCTTATGAAGACAAAGTATATGCACTTCGCTAAGGGACTAAAAAAGCAAATATATTTCCTGAGAGATCTATTTAAGAGGCATCTGGTCAATCTACTGCCATTCCAGAATGCACATGAGATATTAGTACCACAGGTATCTTATATATGGCATACAGGTGAAAACTAGCTTCTTCTTTTCCTTACAATATTTCACTATTGTTTTATTGGGAAAGTTTGTTCAGTATTGAGGTATTTCTGACTGATGCCATGAAGTACGACATAATTTCTGAATCAGGAAAAATCCGTTTTCAGAAGTTCTGAAAAGAGGGGGGAAGACACAAGATAAGAGTCATTATTTATACAATGTCAGTCCCGATAGTGTTGAAGGACCCTTGATTTCCAACTCAGACTTAGCATAAATACGTACTTTACTTCATTGCCAGTAAGGTAAAGGGACCCCTGACCATTAGGTCCAGTCATGGCCGACTCTGGGGTTGCGGCGCTCATCTCGCTTTATTGGCCGAGGGAGCCGGCGTATAGCTTCCGGGTCATGTGGCCAGCATGACTAAGCCGCTTCTGGCAAACCAGAGCAGTGCACGGAAACGTCGTTTACCTTCCTGCCGGAGCGGTACCTATTTATCTACTTGCACTTTGACGTGCTTTCAAACTGCTAGGTTGGCAGGAGCAGGGACCGAACAACGGGAGCTCACCCCGTTGCTTGGATTCGAACCACCGACCTTCTGATCGGCAAGTCCTAGGCTCTGTGGTTTAACCCAGAGTGCCACCTGTGTCCCTTTATTGCCAGTACCATGCAAGAATATCCCAAAGTGAGCCTTCTCCATGCTGTCCTAACAGCTAACAGAACTTAAAGGTCAAGAGGCTGTTCCTGAAAAGAGGAACGAAACAGTCCCAAGGCTCACCTCCAGAATGCCAAAACAAGTGTCAAACAAGGCTACGTTCTGGAGGCTGTATGAAAAGTTCCTTCCTGCTGCCTAACCTTAGATCTACAGCCTCTAGCATTGCAACAGTTACAACACATTGACTTAGGAACACAGCCCTGCATTCTGAAAGCTATGAGGCAATTCTTCCTTCTAGACCTAGATTGCAATCCAATGCATGTTTATTTGGGTTATCCCAGGCTTAAAATCTGAAGCAGACAGAACCTGGGCATTTCCAGTCTCAGGTGCACCCATTCCGAAGGAAAGAGCAGAAAAGAAACTTGGAAAAGGATAGACTACTGAGAGGCAGGGAGCAGAGAGAAGAAGAGTTGAGATGAGCAACTGTAATATACAAGTCTCCATTAACAGCATTCTACAGAGTTAGGAAACAGAATAACCAAATTCATAAGGATTTCCATACTGTCTGAATGGCCATTTTCTGGATTTGAAGTAGGGTTGCATGCCTAGAAACACATTTAATTAACTTCTGCAACCTTTATCTTCTGGAAGCAATTTAAAGGGCACATATTTGTCAAGAATAATAATTGCATCAATGAGAGTTTAAAGCGTGGTTTGCTGCCAACACTTGCTAATTAGGATTGACATGATAGTTGCAACATCATTTTAAATACTCTTCTGTCCAATATTTACATGTATTGGAGGACGTGATCAATTTTTGTGGGAAAAGAAGGGGAAAATATTTGCTGCTATGAAAGAGATGCAGTTCTAACAAACATTTCACTGGATTCCACAGAGAATTATTGGGTTGTAGCCAATGTTAGTCCCTCTCAGAGTAGACCTATTGAAATTAACGATTTACTTGGGTCCATCACTTCTAATGGGCCTGCTCTGAGTAAAAGTTGAATATAATCCATCATTTCTATTTATAGGACATTTTGACCACTCAGTCCCTAAAGTAGCAAGGAGACTATGAGATATTGCATTGAGGAACAACACCGTGAGATAGGTACCTCATGTCAAGTCAAAGCATGAACCCTTCCCTCCCCAAATTCTGTCCATGGTCACTAACAAGTGATGTCTCAAATTTCCAGAGATAGGGTCCTAATTTATACCAGGTCTGAACACTTATCCATGTTTTGCCTTACGGTCAAGCCCTAGCTGGCAGAACCACCTGAGTCTCAGGTACAAAGCCTTCTCCATCACACTTCCCAAAGCAGAAATGCTGAGGATTACGAAAAACCTGGACCTTAGATGTTCATGGCACAGGTTCTATTTGTGAGTTGCTTGCAACTTGTTTTTACATGCCAACTTATCAGTAGCCTAATGCAGCCTTGCCATATGAAACTTGCCTGCACCCCTGGGGCAAGCAGCAATTGCATCAGGTGAACACCAAGTGGCAAACAAAACAGCTCTTCTCCTCTTGGCCTTGAAAAGAAATAAACCGGGAACAGTGAATAACTGGACGGTGATCTATATACCACCTTGTATTTAATACAGGGCAGCACTAAGGCTGCTGCGTATGCAAATTGAGACAGGAAAAAGTTCAAGAGAAGCGCCCCCTAGTCAATTTCACCATGGCAAGTGATCTCTTGAAGTGAGTGTGATGAGGAGTCACAGCCTTCTACTTTCGCTCAGGGCTAGGGAGGGAAAGTGCAACACCCCTGCAGTACTGAACCTAGGAGCACAGATCAGTTACAAAGAAAATCCTTGCCCTTGAGACTGGCAGCTCTGGTGGTGGGGGCACTCAGAATGCCCACCCATTCAGTGCCAATATTAAGGTCCAGGCATTTCCTCCAGCTCTGTAGACAAAGCTTGGGACTGCTCACTTTGACATCAAGCGCAGAGCACTGGAGAACTCAGATAGCCTACCCGCTTAACACAAAAATAAACTCTAACCTCTCTCTTTGGCTCTATGGAAAGAATCTGGGGGTACCTGACTGGATGCTAGACAGCCAGTGTTCCAACTTCCCCTGACTCCACACCGCAACAGCTTACTCAGGCTTAGACCTGAAGTAAAGGGATCATCCACACAGTTGAACAAACACGGAGATGGTCCACATTTCTTCCTTCTCCAGCTTCATACTTGTAGTGTGGGGAGGCAGTGTCCCTGACACTGTTCACGGGTGCAGTGTGAAGCCAAAGGGAAGGGGAAAGAAAGGTTCTGGCATCCACCAGTTTTGGCTGTACAACTAAGACCAGCCAAAATTTGTGGAGCCCTGTGTGACTATTTTAACTTGCCACTGCAATCATGCTTGTGCATAAACTTCAGTGTCCTTCTGCTTTAATGTTGACTAGCCCTTTTAAGGCAGCTGAAGGACAGAGAGATCTTCCCCTGTGTTCTGTCTCCTACTCTCTCTCTCTATATATATAAATATATGGACAATCAGCACAGGACTCTATCTGCTTTGTCACTTCCCAAGGATTGTGGGAAGTACCAGCAATGGACAGGAGAGCCTAGAGAAATAGCTCAGCAGTAGGACAACTGATTTGCAAGTTGAATATTACAGGTTCAATCCCAAACATCTCCAGGTATGGCTAGGAGAGACCCTAATCTGAAACTCTGGAAAGCTGCTATATACAACAAATGGTTCAATGGTATGACTCAGCATAAGGGAGATTCCTATGTTCCTCATTAAGTGCAAGACTGATATATTAAACAAGTTCACATGGTGTGAAACAGTCAAGAAAGGATTTTCTGACTTCACAAATAACAGCAAAACCATGGTTTAGTCATCAGGACCATGGCTCAGGCTTACATATTCTTTATTCCCTCCCTCACCTCTTGGTTTGAACAAACCATAGTTGGTCTCTAACACTGAACTAGAAAGCATAAAGCTATGGCTTCCAGTTCTGCATTGCAGGCCAACTGTGATTTGTGAAAACAAATGTAAATGGCAAACTGTAATTTACCTAACCAGTAAGGGAAAGGAGAGCATCTGAAGAGTGCAGATCTGAGGCACAGCCCTGAAACCATGGTTTTGCTATTTTAGGTGTACATTCTGCAGAGAAACCTGGGTTTACTGCTACTTATTGCACAAAATGGCCCTAAGAAGACGAGACCAAGTAGCACATATAAACCCAGCAAATCTTATATAAATTTATGCAAAAAGGATGCAACAGACACCATACCAGACTGGAATAGGCAGAACAAGATAGGGTGATGTAACCAGTGGGCCTCAGGCACCACCTTGCAAGACCAAACAAGCTAGCTGTTACAAGGCTGCATGGACATAAAGACACAGGGAGTCATTAAGTAATGAGCCCTACCTTCCCTTGCTATATTCTCACTGTACATCTAAGAGTGCAGAAGAGTGGAAAGCTCTCGTGCTAGAAGCAGCTCACATAGCACAGAACAAAGCAAGAGGAGAAGAAGAAAGCAGAATGGGCTGCCTGGCTTTTCCATCTCAGAACGAAATATTCTTATGTCTGTTCCTTGTGCAACTGAAGCATATACAGGACAAACAGGAAGACTTTACTGACTCTAGAGCCCAACCATAGGGGGCTGCTAAAAGACCAGAAACTTTTGCCTCTCCTCTCCTCGGGTGCGCCAACTCTATGGGGCTAAGGTGTGTTTGCCCACCAAGAAAATCTGTTGGAAGCGGGCAAAGGAGGCTGAGCACGGAGCCAAGAGTGATACAGCTTCAGTGACTGGCTCCACATAAACGTGAAAGAGGAGCCGCTGGCCACTGAAGCAGCACCACGCTGGGCTCTGCGCTCAGTCTCCTCCTGATTATATGATGCTGTGTGCTACATGCACATGACGTTACACACGCACATGATGAAGCATAATGTCACACACGTGTGATATGTGCCACCGCCCCCCAGTCTTGGACGCAAGTTAATGCCTCTGCCTCTCCTTGAAAATATTCCATTCCACATGCATGTTAGAAGGATGTTGGAATGAAGTTATGTGGTTTTAGCAGAAATGTTATAAAGGTTTAGGAAAAAACAGACTGTTAATTGGTGAAAGGAGGGAAAGTAAAGTTACATTATATTAAGATAAATTACAGGACAAAAATTGGAAAAGATGGAAAGGATTTGCTGAAATAGTTAACCGAACTAGAATACAAAAAAGGGAGGTGTGAGGAGGTCAATGAAACTAGCAAATGAAAGATAAGTTATGGGAAGATTCGCTGTGTTGTTTTTTTCTAATGGATTTTATTTTTCTGTGTTTTTTTTCCTCCTTTTTTTTTCCTTATTGTGATGTGATGTGTTGTTTTGTCTTTGTTTTTACTTTTTCTTTTTGTAACCTTTAAAACTTTAATAAATATTATTTTTTTAAAAAAAGAAAATATTCCATCCCATTCATTTTTTTTTTAGACTGCAAACCTGAGAGCAGAGGCTGTTATAGGTGACCTTTGAAAACTTCTCTTTGTTTTGGCTGAATTGTGGGATAACAATACTTTAAATAAAATAAATAAAATGATTATGATTAAGAATGAGTTGTAAGCTTTTTTAATATGTTCCTTCGGTCGCTGCTGCGAACAGTTTCAAAATTACTATAGACTGCAGGTTCTCCTGGAAATTGGGGGTGGGATGGGGGAGTTCAACACAACGTTGTTGGGTTTTTTTCCAGGTCATAACTGGAGCCAGGTAATTACATGTTTCCAACAAATGATACAGAGAACCCTGAGGTCTGTGAGATATTAAATCCAACATACTTCGTACAGTGGTACCTCAGGTTAAGTACTTAATTTGTTCCGGGGGTCCGTACTTAACCTGAAACTGTTCTTAACCTGAAGCACCACTTTAGCTAATGGGGCCTCCTGCTGCCACCGCACCGCCAGAGCACAATTTCTGTTCTCATCCTGAAGCAAAGTTCTTAACATGAAGCACTATTTCTGGGTTAGTGGAGTCTGTAACCTGAAGCATATGTAACCGGAGGTACCATTGTACATACAGTGGTACCTCTGGATGCGAACGGGATCCGTTCCAGAGCCCCATTCGCATCTTGAGTAGACTGCACGGGTCGCGTTTTGCCGCTTTTGTACATGCGCAGATCGTCATTTTGAGCGTCTTTGCATGCACGAGTGGCGAAACCCGGAAGTAACGCGTTCTGTTACTTCCAGGTCACCGCGGAGCATAACTTGAAAGCGCTCAACCTGAAGCATATTCAACCCGAGGTATGACTGTACTGTGTGCAAAAGAAAATGGTAACTAATTTAAAGCCAGTGTGGATGCCAAAACCAGCAACTACACACATTTCTCACCCCGTACCCAATCCTGCATCAATTATGTTTAAAGCAAAATGCATCATGGGACTTCATCCCTTAAGAATTCTGGATCAGGCAAATAGCCCAGTCCAGCGTTCTGTTCTCACAATGGCCATCCTGGTGGGAAACCTGCAAGCAGGACCTGAGTACCAGGGCCTTCTCCCCTCCTGCAGTTTCCAGCAACTATTTGCTACTCATCCAAGATGTCAGCTAACTTAGTCTTACAAATTGCTTGGCAATGAAAGTTGGTCCTCACCGCATTCTTCTCACTACAGCTACTATTACACTACCCTAGTCAAGCAGCTGTGCCATTGCCCCCACCCTTTGGCAGCACTATGGTGGCTACACATTATCTACTCAGATATTTTAAGGATCAGGGTCTCTTTCCTCTTTCCCTTTCCATATAAATCTCCACTAAAAGGAAGAACACATTGATTTATTAACTACAGGAGGAATTCAATAGGTACTAACTGCCTAGAATGGCAACGAAACCTTCACTGCGGGACAAGGAAAGACTTCCACCTTAGGACAGGGAGTTGAACTGAATGGACTAAGGCATTCACCCCAAATCTTAATGCGTAATTTTAAATAAAAAATAAAATAAAATGGGAGAACAGCATGGTAAAGGATTGGCAGAAACATGTCACTTCTGATGTCAGCTTCCCTCCACTATTTTAGTTAAATGCTTTATTTACATGTTTGTTTTGAGAATAAAACCTGAAGTTGTAACCATTCCGGAAGAGAAAGCAATTTTATCCATGATTTAAGTGTTTCTGTGAAAGACCAACAAAGCCGGGTGAACCATTATTTTTTTACTCAAGACATAAGTGTCATTTTTTACTTTACAGTGGAGCCTCCAGATACAAACTTAATTCAACCCGGGAGTCCGTAATCACCCCGCAAAGTCCGTATCCAGAGGTGCCACTTCTGTGCACAGGCAATAGAACGCTTCTGCGCATGCACGAAGAGCACTTCTGCACATGCGCATGGGGCGAACCCGGAAGAATACACTTCTGGGTTTGCCACATTCACAACCCAAAATTACATTACCCAAAGGTAACGGAACCCAAGGTACCACTGTATTTTTGTCAAGCTTGAGTATCATATGGGGTTCAACAGCACTTCTGAAATTATTAGTGCTGACCCGTACAACAGGCATAGGCAAACTCGCCCCTCCAGATGTTTGGGGACTACAACTCCCATCATCCCTAGCTAACAGGACCAGTGGTCAGGAATGATGGGAGTTGTAGTCTTAAAACATCTGGAGGGCTGAGTTTGCCTATGCCTGTGGTACAAGGTCAGCATGGAACCAAACTAAGAATCGTATTTGCTATTTTTATTTCTCTAGCTCCAAAGCAATGGAATATATTGACTTCATTCACTAAATAAATAGATGCTATTTATTACTCCAATCAAAGCAGTCTTGGCTCACTCTTATTGACTCTTTAAAGAAAGTACAGGGGTGGGGTCAGGGAGAAAAGCTGGGGGGGGGGAACTTCCTAAATATTTTCTCTATACAATGATGTCATTATCAGCATGTATACTAAAAGTGATTTTCAAATGCCTTTACTTATATGGCCATAATGCCAGCACCATGGTACTACAGCAAGTTTTCCGAATCTTGGGTCCACAGATGATGTTGGACTACAACTCCCATCAGCCCCAGCCAACATGATCAATGGTTGGAAATGATGGGTATTGTAGTCCAACAACATCTGGGGACCCAAGATTGAGAAAGGTTGTGTAACTGGAGGAATATATCAGCATGCTTTGGGAGGAGCGGTGGGAACAGAGGTTTGCCAAAGACAAATGTACGGGGGGGGGGGGGGGAGTGTTTAAAGAATAAATGTTCATGTTGAATGGGCACAGAATAGCCAAACGGAATAAACAGAACTATTTATTTACAACATTACTTACAACATCCTACCTCCAAGAAGCTCTGAGTGATACTCATAGGCTGTCCCCAACAACCGCCCCCATCCCTGCTTTTATCCTCCCATACCAGTGAAAGGTAAAAAGATAAAGCTAAAAGACCCCTGACAGCGAACGACTCTGGGGTTGCGGCGCTCATCTCGCTTTACTGGCCGAGGGAGCCGACGTTTGCCTGCAGACAGTTTTTCCGGGTCATGTGGCCAGCATGACTGAGCCGCTTCTGGTGAAACCAGAGCAGCGCACGGAAACGCTGTTTACCTTCCCGCCACAGTAGTACCTATTTATGTACTTGCACTTTGACATGCTTTCAAACTGCTAGGTTGGCAGGAGCTGGGACAGAGCAAAGGGAGCTCACCCCGTCGCGGGGATTCAAACCGCCGACCTTCTGACCGGCAAGTCCTAGGCTCTGTGGTTTACACCACTGCCCCACCCATGTCCAGTGAAAGGTAGGAAAGGCTTAAAGACAGCAGATGGCATTGAGCAACTAAAGGAGCTTCATGACTGATTATGAACTGGAATCCAGCCCAATAAGCTGAACCTCAATAGTTACAAATAGAGCTTTCTGTCCTCTTGACAGAAAGTGGGGCAAAAGGACAGAGCAACATAATTTTGTTGCCATCCAAGCTGTGCTGATGCAAAGGTGGTGGATCCAAGTTTCAAATGCAGAAACGTAAGTGATCATAGCACTGCTTCTGCATTTGAATAGATGCATCAGTTAGGGTTTGGTGTTCGAAAGGCAGTTTCATACATTGCAGAGAACAGAACATCTTCAGGTATTTAGCCAAGGAATGCAGTCTGGAATTCTGCCAAGGACATCCCTCCTGCAAAATGATGACAAAACCTCTGCACAACAGTGGCTCTGTACTCAGTGGCACAGCTGCAAATAAAACGTTTTAAATGTGTTGTAAGGTGCACAATACAAATGTGACAGTAGATGGCGACAGTGAGCTATGCAAAATTCAATGTATTTTTCACAGCGTTTTTTATGTATGTGTAGATTCCGCCTCTGACTCAGATTCCCACATCTTCTGCAGCATATGAAAGAAATAGTCTATGTTTGGAAAGACACCCAATGGGGGGGGGGGGAGGAGAGAAGCTGACATATGAAATGGTAGAAGCTTGTTTCAGTTTGGGCAAACCTTCAGACTTTAGAAGGTCGTGATAAACATGATGACAAATACAAAGAAAGAGAAACAGATAATGACAGTGTAAAAAAGGAGACTGATTAAATTTCATGTTGTGTTCATTGAAACTTATTTCTCCTCTTTTTCTCATCTCCTTTTATGTATGCTTGACACTGTAGAAAAGACATAATCATGTTCAGAATAAAAAATAAATGGTTTTACAATATTAGTGGTTTCTGTTTGTTTTTTAATTTTTTGCTTACTCCTTATTCACAGCCACAAGCAAATAGTTAAAGTTCAGCAGCCTGTAATTGTTATCTGAAATATTACATAGAAGAAAAAGGTGAGAAGAAACAGGATTTGCTGAACGCCTCCTTTACAGTCACAGTGCCAGAAACGCCACTGCCACGAAAAATGTAGGATCTTACATCTGCAGAACAATTCCTCAGCAAAGATATGCCAGCAGAAGAGTTTAAACAGTGCACTCATGGGCAACAGAGAAGTATAGTTACATCATTCCCTATGCCCCTTCAATCACACCATGTTCCTGTAAACAGTGCAACTTTACACCAGAACCTGGCACCAATAAGTTGCTGCCATCAACTTAAATGAAAGGGGAGAATTAAAACAGCCACTCGCATCAATAGTTGCCACAACAGAGCATAGGATGTAGTGCAATTCAGCACCCAATCAAAACACATCACCATCAATATATAAACCTCAAAAAGGAAGACCACAACTCAGATGATAAGAGTTTACGGAATGGGTTTTAATTCCCTGGCCTCATGTAGTTCACACTTCGAGTTTACAAGTGGGAACTCTGGCGATGTAAAACTATGAGGAAAGGGCGTTGTGCACAAAACAGAAGGTTTCCATAGCCCACATGGTTAATGTTCCTGAGCTGAGAACCCCACTGGATACACGCCTCAGGACCCCAGTCACAAACCCAACACCAAACTCCTTTCCCACAACTAAGAGTACCAGGAGAAGGCACCCAACACAGGTAAGCAAGGGAAGGGGAAAAGACACATTGCAAAATTTAACTGCTGGGACTGTCTTGTTTCCCCCACCTTGTTTGCTGTAACTGAACAATGGTGTGTTGTTTGAACTGACCCACTCCAAGACCAACAGCAAGGACCAGGATTCTCCTGGCTGTTTCTTTATGGGATTAGTAACCCATTAGTAATCCTTCAGGGCAGTTGCCTGTACCCTTGCAAGCTCCATGACAGGTCATGAAGCTGGTGCAATCAGGAAAACTACACCTACTATGTTGTTGTTGTTTAGTCGTGTCTGACTGTTCGTAACCCCATGGACCAGAGCATGCCAGGCACTCCTGTCTTCCACTGCCTCCCGCAGTTTGGTCAGACTCATGTTCGTAGCTTCAAGAACACTGTCCCACCATCTCATCCTCTGTCATCCCATTCTCCTTGTGCCCTCCATCTTTCCCAACATCAGGGTCTTTTCCAAGGAGTCTTCTCTTCTCAAGAGCTGGCCAAAGTATTGGAGCCTCAGCTTCAGGTTCTGTCCTTCCAGTGAACACTCAGGGCTAATTTCCTTAAGAATGGATAGGTTTCATCTTCTTGCAGTCCATGGGACTCTCAAGAGTCTCCTCCAGCACCAGAATTCAAAAGCATCCACCCTTCGGCGATCAGCCTTCTTTATGGTCCAGCTCTCACTTCCATACATCACTACTGGGAAAACCTACTCTGCTGCCAAACCACTGTCCCAAGCACAAAAGGGTTGCTGGGGTGGCCAGTCAGCAACCCTATGCACATTTCTTTGCCTTTCAGAATCTCTTCCATTCAGGATCCTGATCAATGAAGGCCATGGCATCATCATATATGTTATCTCTTTGTTGCTAGGGTATGGAAGATAACTAGGGTGATCTCACTTCAGCTGGCTTCAGAATGGGACGGTGGCGGGCGGGGGGGAGAGATGAGTGATATATCTCTCCCCTCCCCTGCGTAATATTAGTACAGAACTGCTCTGCAAGTTTCATACTTCTAAGTTTTAAATAAATGTTATGCCATTTCTATTGGTCCCAAATGAAGGTTTTTCGTAGTGTGATGCAAAAAAATAAAAGTGATTAACAGGGCAATGCTATACTTGTACCCAATGGGGTAAATGGGTCTTAGCCGGAAGTAAGTATGAATAAGATTGCTGCCTAAATTCTTCTATTAATAATTGTGTAACAAAGAACACAAAAGTTAATGCTATTAAGCAGTGTTTTTTTTAAAAAAAATATATACTGTGTTTTTCCATATATAACATGGAAAAATGGGGGAGAGATTGCCAAGAGTTGTTGAGCTTTTGGGGGGGGTTGCTGCTCACCCGCCTTATCGCAGCAACGAATCCCCCACCCAATTGCCACAGCAGCCAATCACCAGCAGTCACTAATCACCCATCAAATCACCGCTTACAATCTCCTATTCGCAGGTGCAACCAATGGCCAGTCCACCCTCTGCAATATCCATGTATAAGACAACCCACAATTTTTATTTTTATTTTTTTAAATAAAAAGGCATCATCTTATACATGGTAAGGTAAAGGTAAAGGTATCCCTGACCATTAGGGTCCAGTCACAGATGACTCTGGGGTTGTATGCTCATCTTGCTTTACTGGCCGTGGGAGCTGGCATTTGTCCGCAGACAGCTTCCAGGTCATGGGACCAGCATGACTAAGCTGCTTCTGGCGAACCAGAGCAGCACATGGAAATGCCATTTACCTTCCCGCCGGAGCAGTACCTATTTATCTACTTCCACTTTGATGTGCTTTCGAACTGCTAGGTGGGCAGGAGCTGGGACCGAGCAACGGGAGCTCACCCTGTAGCGGGGATTCGAACCGCGACCTTCTGATCGGCAAGCCCTAGGCTCAGTGGTTTAGACCACAGCGTCACCCGCGTCCCATCCTTATACACGGTGAAATGCAGTATATGGATGACAGACAATAAGAAATAACTGGTCATGCTAGATACAGATATTCAGTGTGATATTCCCCACATAATGGAATAAGGAGGATATTAAAGCAAAACAAACTAAGATCTCTAAAATAAAAAAGCAGCATCAATATCACTACTGAAATTATCTCAGGCTAAGGTCAAAGGCAATTTTGTTATACAATGTGAGTGTAAGAGGATGGGGAAAGTAGGTGGCAATGTCACCTCTAAGAAAGTGAGAAAATTATTAAGAAGTTCTGACAGGCAATACTTGAGGTATTTGGTCATGAAGACTTTGGAACATGCAAATAACTGTGCTTTTATGTTTCATTAATAGTTCATTTGCCCAGTGAATTACTAAAATAGTGTGCATTAGATCTAACAGAGAGATCCAAGAAAATTCTGTTCCCTTGGCTACAAAACATTGCAGGTGCCTTAAACTATAAATGTGATCCTACCCCTTGAAACTCTTTCAGACTGAATTTATTCCAGTTGGAGAGATAAAGCTACACATAGTGGCACAAGGCTTATAACTTATTAACCTAAATAAGAGGCACAGCATAGATTATACATAGGGTAGTTTGCTCCATTCTCCTTTTTCTTTGGAGGGGAACCACACTAGAACCCAGTTTGAATAACAATAGGAACCATGAAGAGCAATGCATTGGGTTGATTGACCAAACTCAACAAGTACTCACTAATGGGTCCTCATCATCCTGGAAAAAGGGGACAAATGGCGGGCTGCAGGGTTATGTCCTAGGCTCATTGTTGCTCAATGTCTTTGTAAATAACTTGGATGAAGAAACTGAGGAGATGCTCACTGAATCTGCAGGTGACACCAAAGTGGGAGGGGCAGCTATTGCTACCAGAAAGGGGGGGACAGGAATCGGGATTCAAGATGACCGTAACAGATTGGAGAACTTGACCAAAACTAACAAAATATTTTTCAATAGGGACAAATGTAATGTTCGATACTTAGGGAGAAAGAACCAGCAGCATCATGAGATAGGGAACATCCGGGTTGCCAGTGGTACATGTGAAAAGAGAACAAGCTTAAAATGAGTTAGTAGTGTGATGCTGCGGCAGCAAAAGAAGAAGAAGAAGAAGAAGAAGAAGAAGAAGAAGAAGAAGAAGAAGAAGAAGAAGAAGAAGCAGCAGCAGCAGCAGCAGCAGCAGCAGCAGCAGCAGCTAATGCTATTCTAGGTTGCATCAACAGAAGTATAGTGTCTTAATAGTCCCAATGTATTCTGCCTTTGTGAGATCACATCTGGAGTCCTGTGTCCACAATTTAAGAAGGATATTGACAAGCTGGAAAATGTGCAGAGGAGGGCGACCAAGATGATCAAGGATCTGGAAACCAAGCCTTATGACGAATGGTTGAGGGAGTTGGGTATGTTTAGCCTGAAAAAGAGGAGACTGAGAGGAGAAAGGATAACCATTTCAAGGGCTATCACATGGAAGATGGAGCAGGCTTGTTTTCTCCTGCTCTGGAGGTTAGGACCCAAACCAATGGTTTCAAGCTATAAGGAGATTTGAACTAAACATCAGGAAAAACATTCTGATGGCAAAATCTGATAGCAGAACAGACTCCCTTGGAAGGTGATGGACTCTCCTTCCTTGGAGATTTTTAAACAGAGGTAAGATAGCCATCTGTCATGGATGCTTCAGCTGAGATTTCTGCATTGCAGGGGGTTGGACTAGATCCCCTCTAACTCTACAATTCTATGGTTCTATCTTTGTATCAAGGCTAAACCAAAGGCAACAGTCTGCAGTGACCAGGAGGCGATAACCAGGGGTCACGGGATCAAGACAGCAGTCAGGACCTATAAGTTAGAACTAGAAAAAAGGCTAGAAGGATGAAATCAGGACTGACCAATAACTAGGAAAACACTAAAACTCAGGAAGACCTTGCTGCTCTGGCAAGACTCAACTGAAAAAGGAAGTCCTCTTATACTCTTTGACGCCCAGCAATAATCCAATGGTCAACATGGGTGGACAGTTAGTTTGAAACCTGAAGGTATATCATTGACAAGTTGCAACTTGTGGTTCAAAGGTCAGATTCAGCTGTTCCTGCAATATAATGGCAAGAAATAATAAAGTTCTGTGTTCCACAAGACAGAGGTGCTCCAGGGCAATAAAATTTAGAGCAGGGGGTAGGATTCAACCTGTGCTAGATAGCATAAAATTTCCATTGTATCGTGGGTATACTCTTGGACCCACAGGCGTGCCTAGAAGCACAGATGTCAATGATGGCCAGGGGTCGATTTGCACATCTTATGCTAATGCATGAACTATGCCCATTCCTTAAGGCTAAGCTGACAATCAACCTTAGTTACATCTTGACAGCGTTATAACAACATACTACGTGGAATTGCTCTTGAAAATCATTTGGAAACTTCAGCTGGTCCATAACACTACTGATCAACTGCTAATCCAAACCAGTTACTAGGACATATCTCATATGGGGGGGGGGACACTTTATTGATAGCTACACCCAGGCTCTGTGACACACTTCCTTCCAGTGTTCAAAATTCCACCGGCCGTGTTGCTACTGTCGCAGGTCCAAATGCAACTGACATCTCCGACGAGTCAGCTGACTTGTGCACAGCAAAAGTTGTCTCTTTAGCCTTGGATTGGGTCCAGCAGTCGTCCCACTTTTGTTTTTGAGGGCAGCAAGTGATGAAAATCCCATCTCGTACAAATATTTGAAAAAATAAAACATGTTTTCCCCATCATCATCAAAACCAGCACTGCATTATGAAAATCGTGGGGTCTAGGGCCTTGTTAGCCTTTTGGTAATTCAGTCCTCCATCATCATATCAAGGAAAGTAAGGCAGGGGCTGACTACAGATATATTTGACTGTGCAGCAGCCTTTCCACAAGCCACCCAAATGGAATTCACAGACCACAGTTTAAAAACCTCTGCCTTAGTCAAGAGTTAATACCATTTCCATTTCCATTTCCACTGTGTGTGTTTCTCCTTCTTGCATAATGGGACAAGTGAACTGTTGTAAAAACAAGCTAGTCAAGCAATGTAGTTGAGGTCATAGAATCATAGGATTGTAGAAATGTAGTATTGGAAGGGACCCTGAGGTTCATCTAGTCCCAACCCCCCTGGTGAATAGATATTCCATTGTGGTGACTGAAACCTAGGTTTAAGGTGCCATTCTGCATCTAGCTCATATATCTGAGTTTCTAATACTGCTTCCTTCCTTTAGAGCAGTGTTTCCAAACCTTGGGCCTCCAGCTGTTTTTGAACTACAATTCCCATCATACCTGACCACTGGTCTTGCTAGCTAGGGATGATGGGAGCTGTAGTCCAAAAACAGCTGGAGGCCCAAGGTTGGGAAACACTGCTTTAGAGGCCCATCTGACCCCTTCTTTGATGGAATTCCTTCAGCCTGTAAAGTCTCCTTTGTTCAAATAAGCTGTTCACCTAAGTTAATGTGCCTCCCAATGCTGAGTGATAGATTATATCTCTCAGGGTTTTTTAGCTGCTTTGTTGTTCAATTGCTTCTTTTATCAGCTTTGTTTTTGATACTATCTGTATAAAAAAGTATAGTGCATAGTGGACATGATGTAGAGTGGTACCTCCGGTTGCGAACAGGATCCATTCCAGAGGTCTGGCCGCATCCCGAGGAATTTGCAACTGGAGGACCACTTCTGTGCATGGTGCGTAGAACGCTTCTGTACACGCTCACGCAGTGAAACCCAGAAAAATACTTCCAGGTTTGAATCCCGAAGTTTACGTATCCAGAGGGATACATAAGTGGAGGTACAACTGTATAATTATTTCAATAGTATATAATAGAACAATTTTCATGGGGAGGGAAAATGTGGCTAATAATAGCCACATTGGCTTGAGGGAAGTTCACGCAAAGGTATTTTCCTTTATCTATAAAGAGATGTCTAGATATGATTGGTGCCAGAAAATCTAACAAGAAGCAGTTATGAAACCAAAAAAATGGCAGTGTATAACTACAGATTTATAAAAGATGCAGGTCCAGTACTCTGTCCAGCTTCCTGGTTGACTTGGATGTGCCACTTCCTAAGGGTCCTTGCAAAACCATGGTAAGCAAAGCTTATGCATGCAGCTGAACAGCAGATTCATTTTGGGATGGGGGATAAAGAGGGCTAATAAACAAGGCCCATCTTTGCTGCAATCTGAGCTGTGTTCTGGATGGGTGGTTTGCCCCCTAGAATATTCAAACTACCAAGCAGCAGAAAATAATTTTTCCATGGAAATACACCTGGAGGGAGGAGCAACACAGCTGGAGTAGCTGCTTTAGTAATCAAAGTCACTACATATATCTGCCCTGCATGTCTCTAAGACCTCCCCACCCACCCCCTTCTCCTAGCATCTTTGTTAACAGAAGTGCATTATATAGTCACAAAGGAAATAGCTTGCTCTGTGGTGCCCATCTCCAAACTGCCCTCCCTAAGGAGACACATCACGTGTTGACATATCACCTTTCTGACACCAGATTAATACTTTCTTACTTGTACTAGTGACTGCTAGGTTGTCTTTTGATTTGGTTTTTCCACAATCTTGCATTTCTGTTGTACATACAGTGATACCTCGGGTTAAGTACTTAATTTGTTCCGGAGGTCTGTTCTTAACCTGAAACTGTTCTTAACCTGAAGGACCACTTTAGCTAATGGGGCCTCCTGCTGCCGCCACACTGCCAGAGCATGATTTCTGTTCTCATCCTGAACCAAAGTTCTTAACCCAAGGTACTACTTCTGGGTTAGCGGAGTCTGTAACCTGAAGCGTATGAAACCCAAGGTACCACTATATTGTTTTAACACTTTTATATGCCACCCTGAAATCTTTCCAATGAAGAGTAATTAAGAAATTTTAGGTAAGCAATAAAATTACAGTTAAACAAATATGATGGATTTTCCCACTGTTTCCACCAGGCAACTGTCGCTTCTACCATGTGGTTGACCTTCCTCCAAAAAAAGTGTCAAAAGGAATTAGGTAGTCTAGTCTTCACACAGCAGAATGATCAATCTATATTTTGACATAGGTCTAGAGCAGATATTGCGACAAAAACTTGTCACTTCAGAACGTGTTGTTTGTGAAGGTGAGAAAGAGAGTAATATGCTAGCCTATGTCACATGCTCTCTCAAGAACGACAAGTCCCAAGACCCTTGCATCCTGATGGCATTTCCTGTGCACAGGCGGGAGCCAACAGAGTATGACAGCTAACTGGCAGCAGGAGGGAGAAACAGGCAGCATAATAATCAGGAACAATTAGATCACAGGAACAATAAGAGTCAGTGCTGCTGGTAAGGTTTACAGACCATAGAAAATGTGAGTAAACAAGATAGGCCTCTGGTCTCTAGGCTCCACAGAAAAAAAAATGATAGTAGATCCCAAGACGAACAGTGTCTAAAGCAATTTTGTAAGAATAATATATGCATGTCCCAAACTGCCACATTTGGCTATAAGTACAGTTCAGGCAGTGGAAAACGTAAGAGAGTCTAAGCAAAGAAAAGAAACTAAAAAGACAATTATCAAAACATCCTAGTGGTTCTTCCCTCAACCTGCAGTGAAGATTTCTTGGCATTTCAATTGCCACCCTCAAAAAATTCCAGAATTGCAGCAATGGTGGCCTCATGGAGCAACACATCAACTGCAACCAGTGACCAAAATATGGGCCGTCATGACCACAGGCATTATAATAGTGATTCCATAAACATCAATTTTTCCATTGCATTTGGATGCACCTTGTAAAAGAATGCAGGATGAATGCAGAAAAGTTGGAGGAGGAACCTGAATGACTTCTGTGAGACACTATTGTATATGAACACTAGAGAAATCATAGGTTTGTTGATGCAGTCGTCCAAGGCCACATCAGTAGTGCTGTGCATCTAATATAAGTCATCACACTAGGAAGGAAGCTCCTGCACACTTAAGATTCTCATAGATGAAAATCAGGAGCCTGACTGGGAGATGTATACCATCCATGGGAAATGAATACGACAGAAGATTTAGATCATTCTGTATAGACTGATACTCACAGTGTAACAAAATAGTTTTAACTGTGTTTTCATTTGGAACTACTGCTAGCAATAGCTTGATAGAAACGTAAACTGTTTCTCTTTGGTTTTGGAAGCTGCCGGAGATAAATTACTACCAGTTTTAATAATGTTTCAGAACATTTAATAGCACCTGGTTTTAAGTTTCAGTCCACAGAACTCCTATCTTTCCTGTAGAACCTATTCGCAAAATAGTTGAATAGTTGTTGTTGTTGTTTAGTCGTTTAGTCGTGTCCGACTCTTCGTGACCCCATGGACCAGAGCACACCAGGCACTTCTGTCTTCCGCTGCCTCCCGCAGTTTGGTCAGACTCATGTTTGTAGCTTCGAAGACACTATCCAACCGTCTCGTCCTCTGTCGTCCCCTTCTCCTTGTGCCCTCCATCTTTCCCAACATCAGGGTCTTTTCCAAGGAGTCTTCTCTTCTCATGAGGTGGCCAAAGTATTGGAGCCTCAGCTTCAGGATCTGTCCTTCCAGTGAGCACTCAGGGCTGATTTCCTTAAGAATGGATCATTTTGATCTTGCAGTCCATGGGACTCTCAAGAGTCTCCTCCAGCACCATAATTCAAAAACATCAATTCTTCAGCGATCAGCCTTCTTTATGGTCCAGCTCTCACTTCCATACATCACTACTGGGGAAACCATAGCTTTTACTATATGGATCTTTGTTGGCAAGGTGATGTCTCTACTTTTTAAGATGCTGTCTAGGTTTGTCATTGCTTTCCTCCCAAGAAGCAGGCACCTTCATGGATCACTGCCTTGCCGTGGCGAAGGGGCTTGAAGAACTCAGAGAAGCTATGAACTATGCCGAGCAGGGCACCCAAGATGAACAGGTCATAGGGGAGAGTTTTGACCAAACGTGATCCACCTGGAGGAGGAACCGGCAAGCCACTCCAGTATCCCTGCCAAGAAAACTCCATGGACAAAGACAACAGGCATATAAAAGTTGAATAGTACTCCTTCTGTATTCCGCAGCAGGTGTCCTGTGTTTAAAACAAACACCTACAGGGTAGGATATTTCTCCTCTCAAGTTTCTAAAAGGGAGTCAAGAGCAAAAGAAACCTAGCTAAAACAAACAGAGCTATTTTAAGGCCATACAGAATGTTTTTTCACTACAAATGCTACAGTTGCACAGATTTAAGAAAACCATGCATTAATGCCAAATGCTTCCTACCTTAAATTTCTAACAAAGCAATACAGCATAGATATATTGTGGCCTTCCCAGCAGCTGAATACTGAAGTATTCACCAAGTGCACATTTCAATGGGGTCGAGGACAAAAACATGCAGTTGACATCATGCCGTCACATTCATCACATAGGTAGACTGACTTGGGAATACATTATAGCTTCTCTGCCAATGGCATTGAGTTGACCATGAGCACTCTCTCAGTCGAACCTACTTCACAACATGTCAAGAGGCTGAAATGCTCGTCCAAGTTACATGGAGGAAAACTGAGATGCACATGTATGAAAAGAATTAATGTGGCTGCCCAAAAACTTCTTAAAAACTGCATTGGATGTAGAACAAAGCAGCCTACCTCCCATGATGTACTGTAGATCCACTTCATGGTGGATTATTGAACAAAATATCACTACCCACCTTGTAGCAGCCTCTCACATAGCCATTGGGGAGAATAAAAATTGCTTCCAGGGTGACCAAGCAGGGGAACTCTGCTAAGGCTGGTCTGTTTTTCTTTTAGGCCATGAATGCTTCCACAGATGTGCGTGGTTGGCCAACTATTGTTTATGTCAGACAGAAACAGGTCAGTACTGAATTATACAGTATATCCCTAAGAAGTGTGGGCTTTCCATATCATAGATACTGTCTTCTTCCCACAATTCCCATTGGGAATTAGCTTTCTTGACTGCATTCTTCGCACAAAAATTAAACGGTGTCCCACATTCCTCTGTCCTATCCACCAAAATCTACAATTCCATCAAATCCATGTCAGCAAGATTCTGATAGGTTAGGAAATTGATTTCCTTGGAAGCTGACAATACTGCCCCTGTAATCAATCTCAAATCTTAACCTATGTTCCCTTTCCTGCCTTTTAAAGTCTAATCTCAATATTTATTTCATAACCAGCATTGGGGGTGAGGTTCCAGGGATTGTGTGTAAAGTCAAAATTACATTTAGCCAGAACAATCCGAGAAGTGCCCCTGCACAACCATCCCTACCATTTTGGAGTTGATGCGCCAAGCTAGCATCACACACACACCCCCACGCTGGGCTCTGGGAACCTCACAGTGTCCACACAGAACCTTTCCAGAGCTTGGTAAGCAAGGCAGAGAGCTTAAAGGTGCTTTCAGTGCCGGCAAAGTGCTTTTAAGCTCTTGACGTTTAATTTGTGCAGTCACAACCAGCTGGCCGCCAAGCGTGTAAAGCTGTGATCACGCAAGTTATATGTGTGCAAGATGCGAGTCAGATGTACCTGTCTTGTCTGAATTAAGCCTCAGCTTCTTAGCCCACATCCATTAATATACACAGGAACTCTGGTTTCCTTGCTATTCTATGGAAAGGAGCCAAGTATCATCCACATATAGAATATGGCATATTCTTCTCACACACTGATTTAAGTCGGATATGCTTTAAAGGCTTTCTTCTTCAGGGAATGAGCTAGCCAGTGAGGGAAGAACTTCATTGTATTAACTGTTCATGAATCATATGAACAAATCTATGCTAAATTATACATGGCCTGTATTTCTATTATATAAATAGCCACACCTTGGTTTTAAAAAAAGCTAATGATGCTCAACACAATATATTCCCACCAGCATGCTGCTTGCATTTATTTAAATTATATGTATGTTTTTATGCACTTCTTTATATGGCTCAAGAGTCAATTGCACATATAAAAATCAAATTGGTGGGAGACTCACAACTTCAGAGACATCAAACTTTTAAATATATTAAGTAGTTATGGGTTTTGTAGCACACCAATCAAGCATGCATCAATTGGTCAAAACAGAGGAGATGCCTACAGATAAGAATTACCTCCATTGAGTTTTAAAATATGGAGGCATTGCAACCACACTTACCTGGAATTATCTGCAATCTGAACCAACTGGATTTATGATTAGAATCAGGTTAGAATCATGCTGTAAGGCTGGAACTATATGGATTCATACTATGAAATTAATCTCATAAAAAAGCAAACAGCCATGCCTAAGACAGAAGGCAACAGGGGCTGAACAACCAGCACCTAAAGCAGGGATAGGAACCGGTGGCTCTTCAGATGTTGTTGAGTTACAACTCGCATCAGCCCCAGGCACCACGGACAGCAGTCAGGGATGATGGGAGTTGTAGTTTACACGGAAGCGCATGCCACGCAAGTACAAAAGACAGCTCTTGAGAATAGTCTGAGATGCCTATGTCTTTGTTGGCACCCATCAGTCTCAAGAGACAATGGAGTGCACCACCAGGGGTGATGTTAAATGTTGCATTAGCAGCTCCCCGGGTGCAAGCCTGGGCAGTGTGTCCTGGGCTGGCCAGATGACCCCCTTCTCATTCTCAATGATGTGGTCCAAAGGAAAGCAGAGCAATACGTTTGGCACCAGCTTGGTTGCTGGAGTTGCTGGCAGGGAGCATACAAGGCACCATCCAACTGTCTTAGGGCTTCCACTCTGGATTTGTGTAGGGTTTACTTCTTAGCCTTTTCTTCTCCTGAAGATATTCCTCCAGGCAGCAGCGCTTTAGGATCAGAATTTTCCTTCTCCTAGATAAGTTGAAGAGCCCCATCTGCCCCTTGCTTCCCTCTACAGCACATGCAGAAACTGCCTTAGTTTAGGAGGCAGCAGATAAGAAACTAGCTTTCGAAATAAAAACTGATAGAGAAAGCATCTAACACACCTAGCAAGCAGGCCTCTCTCACATTGCCTCCAGGAGCCTTAGGCACGTTTCTAGCTCAAAGAGCCCTTTTCCTTTCCCCCAGCCCATAGCAGAGGCCACTCAATTTACTGACCCACTCCAGGAGAAAGCAAGAAACATGTGCAAGTGGCTGCAACCATTCTCATGGATCAAAAACCCAACAGATCCCAGCAGGGCCTTGTCCTGAAGAAGCACTTCCAAGATCATTGCAGCCTGTAAGACTCCCACCGGGGGTGATGACAGCTGTGGTTTGAAGCTTGCCACAGTGCAGCACAGCTTCTGCCGGGACATTTGTTTTGGGGAGAGTGGTGGCGGCAGCAACAGCTCCAAGCCCTGCTGCCAGCTTTGGGGTGCAAACCGGATTCAGGCCGCGTGGGCCCCATATCAACCCTCCCCAGTCCAGATCGACCCCGACTCATGCTCTCTGACTCCCCCCCCCCCCCCAGGCAACATGAACTTCCTGACTGTCAAGTAGACTGGTGGGTTTGGTCCCTACACGGAGCAAAAAGACTCCTGCATTGCAGGGGGTTGGGCTAGATGACCCTGGGGGGCCCCTTCCAACTTTACAATTCCACGATCCTCCTCAGGGAGGCGGGAAGCAGGGCTGAAGAAGCCCAACGGGGCAGATGCCTCCGCCTTGCTGCGCTCTCCTTCCACCCGGGCAAAAAAACAAGGTTATGAAACCAGATCAGAGGCGGGGGGGGGGGGGAGGTTGGTTTGGAGAGGCTCCCCTCTCCCCGCCCCGGAGACCCATTCAGGGAGGAGGGGGGGCAAGAGGCAGAGGTGACCCCCCCGGCTACCCCCCCCACCCAACACCCACCTCAGACACTTCCTCCTCCTCCTCTTCCTCGTCGTCGTCCTCGTCGTCTTCCTCTTCCTCCTCCTCATCTTCCTCCTCCTCCTCCTCCTCCTCCTCGTCGTCGTCGTCCTCTTCCTCGCTGCTCTCGCTGCTGCTGCTGTGGCCGCCGACGCCGCTTTCCCCGCCCGGCGGTTGCGGCTGCTGCTGAGGCGGCGGCTGCTGCCTCCGACGACGCCGGGTCCAGCTCCGCTTGGCCGGCGGCGGCTGAGGCGGCTGCTGCCCGTGAGGCGGCGGCGGCGGAGGCGCCTCGCCGCTGAGGAGAAGCAGGTCGCACACCCTCGCCAGCCCTTCGGGGTCCCCCTCGCACCCGCCGCCCTTCACCTCCGCCTGGGCGGCAGCCGCCAGAGGAGGCGGCGGAGGCTCCATGGTCGCCCGCGCCGTCTCGCAGCCGGTCACCTTCTGGAGCCGTCGCGGTGGAAGTGGCGGAGGTGGGAGCGGGGAGGGAGGCGGAGGAGCAGCTCTCGCGAGACCCGCAGGCCAGCGCCACGGCCCGACCCGGCTCGCTCCGGCGCCGCCCGCCCTCAGGCTTGCCGTCAGGACTGGGCCCGCCCCCGACGCGTCGCTTCCGCGCAAGCGCAGAGGCCCTCGGCCGCGGCCGGAACGAGCTCTGAACACCACAGGGAATGGGGGGGGGGGTTGTTGTGCTTTAGGTCACCTTCTGCGCTTGCGCCGAGGTTTGGGTTTCCGGGTGGCGGTTCGTGCGTCATCGCCCTGCGCCCTTTCCGCGCGGGTTGGTGTCTGCGTGCGAGAAGCGCAGCGCTGGGGAAGCTCTGAGTTGTCAGTCTGGGGTTGCCGCCTGTCTTGTATAATACAGGGTGGTCCTGTTTTTCCATGTAAAATATTTCGTCCTGTATTGATACAGTTTTGTCCTGTGTTTCAGGTCTTCTCTCTCTCTCCCTTTCTGCCTATATATATATATATATATATATTTGTGTGTGTGTATATATATATGTGTGTGTGTGTGTATATATATATGTATGTCTATATATATATGTATATATGTGTGTGTGTGTGTATGTATATATACACACA
This sequence comes from Podarcis gaigeae, assembly GCF_964106915.1. Classification (NCBI taxonomy): domain Eukaryota; kingdom Metazoa; phylum Chordata; class Lepidosauria; order Squamata; family Lacertidae; genus Podarcis; species Podarcis gaigeae. The sequence continues at coordinate 43,560,216 of NC_139689.1, forward strand.
TATAAATATGTATATATATGTGTGTGTGTGTGTATATATATATACACACATATATAAATATGTATATATGTGTGTGTTTATATATGTATATATATATGTGTGTGTGTGTGTATATATACACGTGTGTGTGTGTGTGTGTGTGTGTGTGTATGTATAAGTTTTTCCAGTAGCGTCTTAGCAACAATTTATATACGAAGTCTATATATATATATATATATGCAGGTTTTGGTGTCCTCGGGTGTCTTCCCGTGTAAAAGTTGGGGTGTCTAGGCGACGTTTCGACGAGGTCTCACTCGTCATCTTCAGGCTGGTGCTTTCGGCTTCTTGTTACTGGAACAGAGCGGGATCTCAATGTTTGAGTTCCTATAAATACTGTAGAGGGGGTGTGGTGTCTAGCCTCCAATGTTCTGGGCAGAGAGGAAGTTCCTAGGCTAGTGTGCCTTTTCTTCTTTTGTTCCTTAATTACTTGAGAGATACCTTGAGTGATTTCTTGAGTGATATCCTGAGTACCACTTAGGTGGGTCATTAGGTGTGGATTAGTTGCTAAAGTCTTTGTGTCTTGACCTCTTGAACTTTGTGAAGAGTTTTCCTGAGAAGATGGCTGTATTGCACTTAGTTGTGCTTTGGCTTGGCTTCGTGTATAGGGGCGAGCTGTGGTTTTGTGGCTTGTGTCAGCCAGATCTGTGTAGGGATTGCAGGGGGGTGCAGCATCCGGAGGTGCCACCATGGATTGGCTACTGGATGGTGTCAGTAATTCATCTGTGGAGAGGGTCTGGGTTTGGGTCTGGTGTGGTTGATTGGTGTTGGCGTTCTGTGTGCCTCTGGATCTGGTGTCAGTTTTTGTGGAGAGGGCTAATTTCCAGATGTCTGGCAAGCGGGATGTGTCGTCACGCTTGTTCATGTTGTGAGGGTGTTTCTCTATCTCGATGGCTTCCATGATTATTCTCTTGTGGTGATGTTCCGTGTTAAAGAGCAATTTGGAATCTGCAAAATTAATTTCGTGTCCTGTTTCTTTCATGTGTTGGAAAAGAGAGGAAGTTTTTTCTTCTTTTTTGACGGCATTCTTGTGTTCTGCGATACGTGCATTTATTCGTCTGTTTGTTTGTCCAATGTACGTGGCTGGGCAGACTTTGCAGGGTATTTCATAGATCCCTTGGTTTTCCAACTGGATTTTATCCTTGGGGTTTCTGAGGATATTGGCTATTTTTTGGTTGGTGCAAAAGACTCTCATCTCCAGAACCAAACGCCTGGCTGACAAAGACCACTTGACAACTGAGTTACAGAATCTCTCAAATGTGTTAATTGCCAATGGATACCAGCAAAACAGGATTACGAAGCTAATCCAAAAGGAAACACCCCCCAAAAACCAAGACACAGAAGAAAACAATGGCATGGCCCTCCTTCCTTATATCAAGGGCACTACAGATAAAATTAGCAAAATCCTCCATAAACACAATATCAAAACAGCCTTTTGCACCAACCAAAAAATAGCCAATATCCTCAGAAACCCCAAGGATAAAATCCAGTTGGAAAACCAAGGGATCTATGAAATACCCTGCAAAGTCTGCCCAGCCACGTACATTGGACAAACAAACAGACGAATAAATGCACGTATCGCAGAACACAAGAATGCCGTCAAAAAAGAAGAAAAAACTTCCTCTCTTTTCCAACACATGAAAGAAACAGGACACGAAATTAATTTTGCAGATTCCAAATTGCTCTTTAACACGGAACATCACCACAAGAGAATAATCATGGAAGCCATCGAGATAGAGAAACACCCTCACAACATGAACAAGCGTGACGACACATCCCGCTTGCCAGACATCTGGAAATTAGCCCTCTCCACAAAAACTGACACCAGATCCAGAGGCACACAGAACGCCAACACCAATCAACCACACCAGACCCAAACCCAGACCCTCTCCACAGATGAATTACTGACACCATCCAGTAGCCAATCCATGGTGGCACCTCCGGATGCTGCACCCCCCTGCAATCCCTACACAGATCTGGCTGACACAAGCCACAAAACCACAGCTCGCCCCTATACACGAAGCCAAGCCAAAGCACAACTAAGTGCAATACAGCCATCTTCTCAGGAAAACTCTTCACAAAGTTCAAGAGGTCAAGACACAAAGACTTTAGCAACTAATCCACACCTAATGACCCACCTAAGTGGTACTCAGGATATCACTCAAGAAATCACTCAAGGTATCTCTCAAGTAATTAAGGAACAAAAGAAGAAAAGGCACACTAGCCTAGGAACTTCCTCTCTGCCCAGAACATTGGAGGCTAGACACCACACCCCCTCTACAGTATTTATAGGAACTCAAACATTGAGATCCCGCTCTGTTCCAGTAACAAGAAGCCGAAAGCACCAGCCTGAAGATGACGAGTGAGACCTCGTCGAAACGTCGCCTAGACACCCCAACTTTTACACGGGAAGACACCCGAGGACACCAAAACCTGCATTCCTGTACCCGTGAAAATCTACGAAAGCAAATATATATATATATATATATATGCCCTGTGTCCAGGGCAGCTGTTTACCAGCTCCATCTGGTACGCAGGCTGAGTCCCTACCCGCCCGCGGACTGCCTCGCCAGAGTAGTGCATGCTCTGTTTATCTCCCGCTTGAACTACTGCAAGGCGCTCTACGTGGGGCTACCTTTGAAGGTCACCCGGAAACTACAACTAATCCAGAACGCGGCAACCAGACTGGTGACTGGGAGTGGCCGCCGAGACCACATAACACCAGTGCTGAAAGACCTACATTGGCTCCCAGTACGTTTCCGAGCACAATTCAAAGTGTTGGTGCTGACCTTTAAAGCCCTAAACGGCCTCAGTCCAGTATATCTGAAGGAGCGTTTCCACCCCCATCATTCTGCCCGGACACTGAGGTCCAGTGCAGAGGGCCTTCTGACAGTTCCCTGACTGCGAGAAGTGAGCTTACAGGGAACCAGGCAGAGGGCCTTCTGGGTAGTGGTGCCCACCCTTTGGAACACCCATCAGATGTTAAGGAAATAAAGAACTATCTGACTTTTAGAAGACATCTGAAGGCAACTATGTATCGGGAAATTTTTAATGTCTAATGTTTTTAATGTCTAACTATTTTTTATGTCCTGTAAGCCGCCCAGGGTGACTGAGGAAACCCAGCCAGATGGGTGGGGTATAAATAATAAAATTATTAGTATTAGTATTAGTATTAGTATTATTCAATCCCTGGATCCAGCATGTGCTACAATCTAGTTTTCTGTGAGGTGATAGCCTGGGTGATGAGCCATTAGGGGGGGATTAAGGAGCTTGGTATAAGATGGCAAACGGATGTGGGGCCCTCAACAGATAAAGCCAGAGTAGAAAGTGTGTCTATGATGTAAACTAGAAGTAAAGCAGCAAGCTGGAGACACAAGTCTGAGCAAGTTTGATGTGTGCTTGAATCCAATGCTGTGGCTATGGGAGAAAGAAGACTCTTTGGGGGGTTAATACAGTGGTACCTCTGGTTAAGTACTTAACTCATTCCGGAGGTCCGTTCTTAACCTGAAACTGTTCTTAACCTGATGCACCACTTTAGCTAATGAGGCTTGCCGCGCTGCCACTGCGCGATTTCTGTTCTCATCCTGAAGCAAAGTTCTTAACCCGAGGTACTATTTCTGGGTTAGCGGAGTCTGTAACCTGAAGCGTCTGTAACCTGAAGCGTATGTAACCCGAGGTACCACTGTACTGTGAACCCCTCCATCATAGGCTCAGGTTATATGTGTGTAAATAAACCATATATCCTAAAGCACATCATTTTCAAAAGGAAACACTAGCCCTGGGGTAAGCTCCTGGAACCTTTGTAATCTTCAAGGTACGTTGCCGTACGATTCTATAAAGGATCATATATAATCTTTAAATGATATATATTGACAAGTAAAAAGTTGAGGGTCAAAGGTGGTTTCTTCCAGCTGAGCTAGTTAATTACCTGTCCTTATGAGTTTAGGGACGCAGGTGGCGCTGTGGGTTAAAGCCTCAGCGCCTAGGACTTGCCGATCGAAAGGTCGGCGGTTCGAATCCCTGCGGCGGGGTGCGCTCCCGCTGCTCGGTCCCAGCGCCTGCCAACCTAGCAGTTCGAAAGCACCTCCGGGTGCAAGTAGATAAATAGGGACCGCTTACCAGCGGGAAGGTAAACGGCGTTTCCGTGTGCGGCTCTGGCTCGCCAGATGCAGCTTTGTCATGCTGGCCACGTGACCCGGAAGTGTCTCCGGACAGCGCTGGCCCCTGGCCTCTTGAGTGAGATGGGCACACAACCCCAGAGTCTGTCAAGACTGGCCCGTACGGGCAGGGGTACCTTTACCTTTACCTATGAGTTTTGGAGGAAGACAGTCTCTTTAAAAGAAGGGGAAGTTCTCAGCAAAACAGCAGGTGAGCCATCCAGTGTTTGCAATCTTCAAAGCAAATAAAATTCTTGCTGTGGCACATCCATGTAGTGGCTCAAAAAATGAATGTTGAGGACTACATCCCAGTCTTAACACACACACAAGAATATAGGAACGTACGAAGAGCCCTGCTGGATCAGGCCAAGGGCCCATCTACAGTGGCCAACCAGATGCCTGTGGGAAACTAGTAAGCAGAACATGAGCACAAGAGCATAAATATATGCCTAGCTGGGTACTTTGGGTTGTTACTTATTTATGTTTGTGTGTGTTTTTGCTTTGAAAGCACACAGCCGCTAGAGATCAGTGTTGTGATCCAGATGCTCAAAAGCAGGGAACTTAGCAGGAAAGCTCACTGGAAGTAGTATTTGGCAGTGGAATTGTTCATTAAATCTTCTTTTCATATAAAACTTGGGCTTTGTACACCCTCAGAGAGGTCTGGGCACAGTGGCTTAAGGCTTGCTGGGAACTGTAACTCTGTGAGAGGGAAAACTACAGTCCCCAGAATTCTTTGAGGGAAAGAATGGGCTTCAAATGGGCTTTAAAAGTGTACACATGAACACTCCATTCAGCTGGGTCTCTTTGTATTATTGAGAAAGCAGCCATGTTTACTGAAGTGTTTTGGATGCTCATTCCCTGAAGTGTTTTGGATGCTCATTCCCTGAAGTGTTTTGGATGCTCATTCATTTCTAGCCCACGAGATCTTTAGTTGTGCTGGCTTCCCGTAGAACATGTACGATGCTACCACTGGGCAAAGCGAGCGTGCTGTGGCAAGCCCCACCCTTACTATGCTGGATCTTTATAGAGGCTGCATGGATAGACGTACAAGCCAAGGAGCTCTGAAGCTGCCAATGCATGTTTGGGCATGGTTGGTATTCTGGCTCAGCGAGTTGTCTAAGCCGTTTTTATAATGGTTGTTGCTAAATATTTTTACTAGAAGAATAAAAATATTTTGGGTGCTAGGGACAGCATGGCCCAAAGAAATACTGAGGCACATTAATGACATATTCTTGTAAGTACGCAAGGGGAATCACAAACAAAACAATACACCGCAGAGCGAACAGGGCAGAGAAGTTAGCTTCACGCAGGTATAGTCTCTGATTGCTAGGGGAAACCTGGAGAGCAGGGTACTTAAGATGGCTGTAAGGAGGCTGGGATAGATGCGGGTGGCGCTGCAGGTTAAACCACAGAGCCTAGGACTTGCCGATCAGAAGGTCGGTGGTTCAAATCCCCGCAACGGGGTGAGCTCCCGTTGTTCGGTCCCTGCTCCTGCCAACCTAGCAGTTCAAAAGCACGTCAAAAAAGTGCAAGTAGATAAATAGGCACCGCTCCGGTGGGAAGGTAAACAGTGTTTCCGTGCACTGCTCTGGTTTGCCAGAAGCGGCTTAGTCCTGCTGGCCACATGACCCGGAAGCTGTACGCCGGCTCCCTCGGCCAATAAAGCGAGATGAGCGCCGCAACCCCAGAGTCAGCCACTAATGGACCCTTTACCTTTAAGGAGGCTGGGACTTTCAGTCTCAGCAACTGATCCATGGGGCAAGACCTACTGGACATGAGCTGCTGACCTCCTTAGGCCTGACATTCCGCCAATTCTGTACAAATCGTACTCTTCCTAATAAAGAGTTAACTCCAACTTGCACAGTGTGATTTACTGCCTGTTCTTTCCTGAAAGGAGGTAATGCCACCAGTGTTTGGAACACTGGGGCAGTTGCAGCACCTTTATCCCAGCAAAGATCAGCCTAGCCCCAGCTGCATGAGAATACCTGGATATAACTTGTCCTTTTCCCCCCACTTGTTAACCTGAAGGCAGGGCCTGTCTCTCATTTTTTTGCATTGATGTGAGCCGCTGTAGGAGACACTATTTGTCTGGAAAGGAGGATAAAATTACAGTTAATTAACTTAAATTAAACAGCCCTTGGTGTGCGGACGATACTGCTTGGAATCAAGTATGAAGCTTTGAGAAGCGTGACTCATGTGGGTAGCTGGCCTCTAGCTAATGATGAATCAAAATCCAAACATGTTGGGATAGATAATTGCAACACTTTCTTCACCCCGAATTTGCTGGCAAGCAATAATGCCCTCCCCTCTGTTTGTAGTCCTATTTGTAAAACATGGAAAGGGTAAATGGGGAGCTGGGGGCAAATTTACTGAATTGCTGAAATTTACCAGAGTGCTTAATGCTCTGTTTTGTTGGCAGTGGCAACAGAAGTGCAGACGCAACAGAATAGCAACAGAAGTTGTTTGGAAGCGCATGGGAGGGGACTGACTGCTGTAATAAAAGGAGCGCTGTTCCCCATCACCACTAAAATCGCTTCAGAATGGGGCTTTCTTCAAAATCTAAAATGGTGACTCACATAGCTGTCAACCGTCTCTTATTTGGCGGGAAACTCCCTTATCCCAGCGCCGTGTCCCGTTGCTGTCCCTTATTGATGATGTCCCTTAAATTTCCCAGGTTTCTAAGGAAGCAGCTCCTCTCCCTCCCTCCCTCCCTCCCTGCCGGCCAGGGAGGAGGGAGGCTCCAACTGTGTTGCTTGGCTGTGTTGCTCACCCAAGAAGGAGTCTAAGAACGACTGGGGGGGGGGGAGCTTGCATGCCTTGTGCCAATCAAATCGGCCGCATTGCCTGGGGACTCGCCTTTGCTCAGCGCTTCCCAGCGGAGAGGTGACGGTGGTTTTCCTTGCTGCATCCCCTTTGCTGGGTTGCTGCGCTGTGGGAACCACCGCTTGAGGCTTCGTTTGGCTACTGGCTGGGCTTTCTGCCTTTGGCTTGGAGGGGCTCAGAAGTTGAACATACCTGTGCTTGGAAAATCCCTTATTTTGGCTGCTGATCCTTTATTTTTGAGGCTCTTGGTCCCTTATTTTCAAATCTGTAAGTTGACAGCTATGGACTATCATAACAAGAAAACTTTGGGAACTCTGGTCAGCGCCCCTCTAAAATCTGCAAGGGGCCCTCCACCCTAAAAGTGAAACAAGAGAGAGAGCTTGCCCCTTCTTAGATCTTCTCCCCAAATACAGGATTTGAAAGAACAGCAAACACTGCACTTCATAAATTACGACATAGTTGTACACAGAGCCATCTTGCTTCCATTAGTGATATTGCTGAAGTTCATAGATGGAGGCCTTTGAACATGAACTTGGCTAGCACATAATGCTCTCAGGAACATTACAAAGCATGCACGGCATGTCCTGCGAGTTCTACTTTGGATTTCATAATGATATGAACCTCCCTCTCCTCCCCCAAGCTTCCTAAATACTCAGATGCCCTGGGAAAATTAAACTTCCAAGGATGCTTGGGCCTTGGGCCCTACCATTCCTGACATTCCACTACTCCAGCTGCTGGCAGATAAATGTGAAGAAAACATGCACGTGTTGGTGGGTTTTGTGGAGGCGGGTTGGGTTAGGCATTGACATGCTGTCGCAATCCTCATTATGTCATCAGGAGTGCAACAGATTTCAAAGCTGGAAATGTGAAATAGATATTCCACTTTTAATAGCTGTGTGGTTTGCTGAGTCCAATCCTGAATCAAATTGAGAATTCTCTCAGTACAGGTACCATTGGGGCTGCTCATTCTGCAAATGTCACAGCTTCATAGTCCTTAATTTAGCCAGCCTATCAAGTGCCACTTTGTTTCATTGAAAGATGTGTAGATCTGTATTTGAAATTATGAGGCATAGCTGTCAAGTGTCCCTTATTTGAAGGGGCAGTCCCTTATTCCAGCACCATGTCCCGCTGCTGTCCCTTATTGATGGATGTCCCTTAAATGATGTCCCTTAAATTTCAAAGGAAGCAGCTCCTCTCCCTCCCTCCCTGCCGGCCAGGGAGGAGGGAGGCTCCAACTCTGTTGCTTGGCTGTGTTGCTCACCCAATAAGAAGTCTAAGAACGACTGGGGGGTGGAGCTTGCATGCCTTGTGTGTGGCTAGTTAATGCAAGCTGAGGGTTTTTTTGAATGCTGGACGCCATTTTGTTGCACGTGCTGCTGCAAACTTTGCAGTGCAAAGCCAGGCCGGGGAGCCATCTTAAGTTGAGGCTGCATAGGCCTTGTGGTGCATGTGATTCAGATTCTATTCAGTTCAACCTCTGATTACAAAGTTGGTTGGACAGTGTTCTCGAAGCTACCAGCATGAGTTTGACCAGACTGCAGGAGGACAGGAAAACTGGAGTGCCTGGAACAGGTGAGGCTGCAGGTCCCTTATTTTGGCTGCTGGTCCCTTATTTTCAAGGCTGCTGGTCCCTTATTTTCAAATCTGTAAGATGACAGCTATGTTATGAGGTGTACTGTTGGATTTAATGCATGTTGTTGTTGTTGTTGTTCTCCTCAATTTCTTACCCATCCTTCACCATAAGATCCCAGGGCCCTTTCACCTGACCCATTCGATGTTGTCATCTGGAGCCCAGGCAGTGCCCAGTTTCAAATCACATTCCAGCTGTGAGCTAACTGGATAGTCTAAGTCGTCATTCTAGAACTGCACTAATTATATCAAGCCAAGCTTGATTCACTCAGGCATTGTGGCTTGTCAGGATCATGGCGGTTCCAAACCCTTAGCAACAAAATTGGTGAGTTGTGAAACCACTGCTAGGCCACCACATGTGGCTGGTAGAATGCTTTCAGCCTGGTGAGTCACATATCCTGTGCAGATGTGCACTGCTCTCTCAACAAGAACTCCCACAAGAAAAAAGACCAGCGTTGTCCAAAAATGCATCTGTGCAGGCATAACTTTTCCACAAGGTGGAGTCACAGACTGATTTATTACTAAGGTTTAGTCCTCACTGCAAGAGAAGGAACCACCTATAGGTCAGCTCTCCCTACCTGGCAGATTTTTCACTCTATTAGACGCACCGGACGATAGGACGCACTTAGTTTTTAGAGGGGGAATGCAAGGAAAAAAGTATTCTTTAAAGGGAGCCCAGCCAAGAGAGGCTGCGCGCTGCTAAGCCATAAGCCAAGACAGCCAACGGCATCGATCCCGCTCGCTGTCCTGGCTTCCTCTTTATCCCCTGCCTGGGAGAGGCTGCGTGCGGCTAAGGCTCCCCCAAGAGCTGCACTCCCTTTAAAGAGCGCGTGGAGTGTGTCTGTGGCTCTTGGGGGCTTTTCCCCGAGGAGGGAAAAGCCCCAAGTGAGCCGCACACACGCTCCACGCAGCTCTTTAAAGGGAGCGCTGAGCAGAGCCTCCCACCTGCATTCACTCCATAAGACGCACATGCATTTCCCCTTACTTTTTAGGAGGGGAAAAGTGCATCTTATAGAGCGAAAAATACGGTACAACTCCCCTCATCCCTGATCCTTGGCTGTGCTAATTGGGGCTGATGAAGACCAAAACATCTAGAGGGACCCAGTTTGCCGGAGGCTGTCCTAAATAAGCACTTGGGACTTCCAGCTGGTTTCAATGGTCCATAAGCATTCTCAATGGACCTGCAGGCAGAGTAAACTCACGATATAATTTAAGTCTTATATCTTTTGGTTGTCCCACCCACGCACCCAGCCTGGACTTATAGGCTTTAAACTTTTGTTTAGAAATTATGTTAAAATGGATGCTACTTTTATATAGTTGCTGCTTTTAGTGCCTTTTAATGCATTAGTAATCTTTATGGCATTTTATAATATTCTATTGGAAGCCAACGTAACAATGCATTTGAAGAACAGGGAATAAATAGATAAAATATTGAGAACAGGGGCATGGGAAGAGGGTGACCTGAAAGTGGGGGAATATTGACATCAGTCCCTTGTCATGGTCAGAGCGGTGGTGTTATGTACTGAGTTGAATAGGATCCAAAAGGCAGCAGTCTGATTGGTCCTAGAACAATAGGATCCAGAATGCATTAGTCTGATTGGTCCACAGGAGCCACCCAATCAAGCTGCAGGTGGAAGGGAATCCGCAACCTGATTGGCCTACAGGAGAATCCCAGAATTAGCCAATCACGTGGGGCCCATTGTGTAAATAATGAATATAAGGCAGACATTCTGGGGGAACTCCATTCCTCCTCATCACTATGAGCTGAGTAAAAAGCATGAAATCCACTCTCGACTCCGAGTATATCTTAGGTTCACTGTCTGCCTCTTCCATGTGGGAGAGATTGCATGCAGTGGAGATCCTTGGCATGAAATCCTTGGAGATCCTTTCTGCTTTGAACTAGTAGGATTTACATTCTAAAGATGCAGTGAAGTTGCTGCTAGGTCAGATGGCTTTAAAAAGAGGCAAGAGGCATGCAGACATGGTGGTGGGTTGCGGTGAGGTGGGCGGTCCTAGCAAGAGCTGTTAGATGGCATAACTGAAATAGAGCCCCCAACTTCAGGGGCAGTCTACCTCTGAATACCAGATGGGGACACCATTTTCTGGTTCACCTCAGGTGGCAGAATGTCTTGGGCCAGTCCTGCCTTGCACCAAACAAAAGGATAAGCTGCATAGCTTGGAAGAAAAACCCTTTCAAAAATTTTATTCCACTTTTTAAAGGTTCTTTGGCATTTAGTTAGCCCTTACATAGAGAGTAGTGCAAAACTTCACAGTCCAGGCAGCATCTCTCAAACAGCCTCTGTTATACAGGGCCTAAAACTTATGTGGTTGAAAAATATGTTTGATAGACTGAACCACATGAAAAATATTTTAGAGTGTCCCAGCTACAGTAATGAAATATTTTACAGACATGAGTGTCCCAGCTACAGTAATGAAACAGGGAACCCCCTCATATTCCATTCTGCTTAAGTCTTCTTTTAATACTGGATTGGCAAAGAAACAGGTAGTAACAATTCAGTCCCTCAGAAGGGAAACAGAAAGTAACAGATTCTTCAGAGATACTGGAACCCCAAATATTTAAGTGCAGGTCCTCCTATCTAATGCCTATAACAACACCTCTGTCCTCTTTTTCTTCAGAGAAGGGGCAAGTTTGAGTACCAAACGGTAGTACTACCATGCACCAGTTTGTCCCATAGTGTTCCAAACATATAATAACCCTCATGGTTCAGTTACATGCATTTGTGTATAAACTGTATACACAATTTCAGTGATTTTGCTGAGATTTAAGGTAAACATCCTTAAGATTGCAGCCATGCACTTCACCTTTTTTGTCCATCCGGATGAATTAAATATTTTGCTTTATGGATTTCCCAGATTCAGACTAGGTATAGCTTTGCATGTCACAGAATTACCCCAGAATCAGATCTATCTGGTGGTGTCTTTAAACTATATTTGTGGGGCCTAAATTCAATTAGCACAACCAAATTTTATAAGAACAGCAAATCAGAGAGTAAAATCAGAGAGTGGTATTAACTTCTGTTTTCCCCCTAATTCAATGCTTCTCTGCATCACAGTGACTCCTGTGTAGGTAACCAGTGCATTTGTAACTGGGGAAAAGACAGTATCAGAAAGAAAACGTTGAGGAGATAGGAAAGCTCCATGAAGGGTAAGTATAAGACAAACTTAACAGTTTGTTACATAAAGAGAGCAGACCATATCCTTAAAATGAGCATATAGTCTATCAATCAGTTGCTTCGAGGAGATTCCTTAGTTCTGCCACTTTTTCTTCCATTTGCTGAAGGTTACAGTGCCGCTGTCTTTTGCTGGATTGAAATTTGTTCACTTGACAATGCAAACGCTTTAGTATAGCTTCATATCTTTTATTCTGCACCTGTTACAATAAGAATAAACACAGCTGAGAAATGCTTGAGCACAACAGACGTATAGCAAACAGATATAAGGTCACAAAGGTTTTTTAGGATGGATGCAGTTCTCTCCCACAGTGGGTTTTATTTCTGAGTTGACATGTATGGGATTAAATACTGCCCCTTCCATCATCTCTAACCATTGGTCATTCTGACTGTGTAGTGAGAAAGACCATGAGGCCAGAAGAGAGATAGAGTGGGTGTTGTCAGCATATTGCTAGCAGACTACTCCAAAACTTCACACTGAGTGGACAAGGCAGGCTCCTGTTGGACTTCACAGAAAGGTCTTGAGATACCTACCACAACTTTTGGGAGCTTCATTAAAATCTCTTTGCATGCCGTTATTAAACCCTCATTTGAATTGCTCATGTTATCTATTATTATTATTATTATTATTATTATTATTATTATTATTATTATTATTTCCTGCCCTTCCCCAGAAGGTCTCAGGGCAGGTTACAGCAATATAAGCAGTGTGGAGAGGACCCACACACAAGGTTTGTTTGACTCACCAATGTACCATTTTAGGAATCAATATGTTGTAGTCATTTGCGCAAAGATCAATTAGCTCCTCTATGTGCTGGTCTATAGCACACAGTGAAACAGAGGACACAACCATCAGGGTCTTCGTTGAGAGTCAGTAAGACCCAAATATTCACAATATTGGTACCCAACATTTGATTCTGTAACATAGCAATATTTTCCCAGCTCATCATGTGCTTCTGATACAAATTGTCAAGCAAGTGGCTCATGTGACAAATAATAAATAACAATAAACAGAATATTATAACTATTCCACATTGCAATAAAGTAAAATACCAGCTTTTGTTGTTCTGTGTTTGTGGAACGGAGGGATTTTTCAAAAATGTATAAGCTTTAGAATTAAGAGTTCTTTTTCTAGAAGACATGAACCACAACACATATTCTATTCTAATGACTGAAAATCACCTGAATTTCTTTTTGAAGCCTAGCGTGCACATTTCTTTCATCTCTAAGTGCATTTTCCTTTCCACTGATAGCTTCTTTCAATGCATTAATTTCAGCTTCCAAATATGCGATTTCATCCTACAGATAGATTAAAGAATATGAAAATATTTTTATGTTCACAGATCTTTTTGGAATTTAAATGACAATTGGGATTGTTTCAAGATTCAGTGCTAGAAGTTTTAAGTAAATGCCAAAATGGAATCTAAATAGTAATTGGCAAATGAACAACAACAAAAGGAGAAATGAAAAACAAAATAAACATAGAATGGGTAGGATAAATGAGCCTCACATGGTCTCCCAAGATCAACTGGCTCTTAAAAGTAATACCCAAATTTCATCAGAATCAGAACTTTGACTTTCAAGCATGCAATAATGTGCTTAGCAACTAACGTAGTTTTCCATGTCCAAGCATGTTGATTCTTAGACCCAAACTAGATGTGAAAGAGGAGATCCATAATTGGACCTCCCAATATTTTCTCTTTGTTTTAAAGCTGTTATGGGGTGCTCCTAATCTCATAACCTAAGCAGCTCTGAAGAGCATTTAACCCTAATTCATTTCCTGATCAAAATGACACCCAATGCTACTCCTACAGAAAGTGTCATCACTTGAGGTCAGATTGCAGCAACAGGACATTATAAGTACAGTTACTACTTCTCACAGCTGAAGCCTTGGGTACTGTTGCTATTCCTGATTTCTTCATTGACTTGGACATGTCTGTGGTACCCATGCAGGACATGTATATTGAAATTAGTTAAGCAGTTTTAATTTTTGCTTTAGATATGCTCTGTATAGTTCATACTTTGTTCCTACTGTTCATTTCACACTGCTAAGTCACCAGTTGGCTATTTACACGTGCTGTTGCTTTGGGCTACTTCTACAACACCCAAACACATACACTGACATACACAGAGAAGTGTCCAGAACAGCTGTCTACTAGCTCCACCTGCTATGCCGGCTGAGACCCTACCTGCCTGTGCACTGTCTCGCCAGAGTGGTAGGGTACCTCTAGATACTAATGGGATCCGTTCCGGAGCCCTGTTCGCATCTAGAAGCAAACGTAACTAGCAACGGCACGTCTGCGCACGTGCGTGTTGCTTTTCGATGCTTCTGCTCATGTGCGTGACGTTATTTTGAGCGTCTGCGCATGCACAAGCGGTGAAACCCGGAAGAAACGCGCTCCGTTACTTCCGGGTTGCTGCGGAGCGCAACTCGAACGCACTCAACTTGAAGCGTATTCAACCCGAGGTATGACTGTACACTCTTGGACTACTGCACTGCGCTCTATGTGGGACTACGTTTGAAGGTGAGTCAGAAGCTACAACGAATCCAGAATGCGGCAGCTGGACTGGTGGCTGGGAGCGGCCGCTAGGACCATATAATTCCAGTCCTGAAAGACCTACACTGGCTCCCAGTGCGTTTCTGAGCACAATTCAAAGTGTTGGTGCTGACCTTTAAAGCCCTAAATGGTCTCGGCCCAGTATACCTGAAGGAATGTCTCCACCTCCATCCTTCAGCCCAGACACTGAGGTCGAGCTCCCGGGCTTTCTGGTGGCTCCGTCACTGTGTAAAGTTACAGGGGACGAGGCAGAGGGCCTTCTCAGTAGTAGCACCCACCCTGTGGAATGCCCTCCCCCCAGATGTCAAGGAGAATTGTTGCAAACAGTAGCATTTGGTCACAAATGTAGAGAATGGTGAGTAACAGCGCTTACCTCCTTGTGAACAAAGTATTAGGCTAGGTCCCAGTCAGATACATAAAGAAAACACAATTTTACATAGAAGATAACAAAGGTGAGAAAGCCAATTAATTGGACCTGAGATTGGTTAGTAGTATTTACCGGTACTTCTGGATTCTGAAGAACAGACATTAATTCCTCCTTGTTTGTAATCATCTCTTTGACCGCAGTTCTTTTCTTAGTGAGCTCAGTCATGAGTGGCAATTTGTTTTCTGCCTCCACAAAGTGGTCTCTGTGAGCAGCCATTTTTGCATAGTAGGCACTGTTTCTTTGAAGCATCAGTTTATACTCTTCCTGCAGTGTTTCCGTATCAAATGCAAGCTTTAGATTCTCAACATACAAGGCTGTGATCTGAACCTCCAAATTTTCACAGTGATCTTTTGTACTTATTATGGCTTCATCTTGATGATACATTTGCCTTTCTGTTGCCTTTCTGTCTGCCATAACAAGTTTCATTTGTGCCTCAAGATCCTGAAGCTGAGTCTATGGAAAAATATAGTAATATACAGTGAAAAGTTAATACTTTTGGTGGATAGCATTAAATTATTTATATAATGGTGTAATTGCTTGAGG
Organism: Podarcis gaigeae; assembly: GCF_964106915.1. Classification (NCBI taxonomy): domain Eukaryota; kingdom Metazoa; phylum Chordata; class Lepidosauria; order Squamata; family Lacertidae; genus Podarcis; species Podarcis gaigeae. Next base: position 43,575,580 of record NC_139689.1, read on the forward strand.
TTTAGTTAACTAGTTATTTTAATTTATTTAAAAGAAAACAAAATTGTGAAAGCATTATAATTAGTAGTATAAAAATTTATAGCACTGTAAAAAAGTACATATGACTTTGCTTTATCTCGAAATTTGGCTTTCTAATTTATTAAATTGAAAAGAATAATTTTATTGTTTTGCTGTTGGCCTTTCCTGATTAAAATGATCTGTGATGTTGTCACAATACCCAATCAACATGACAAGTTCTGTACACTCAAGGGAAGTTTGGAATTGTCTTCCTCAAACAGCATCTGCCTCCCCTCCCCTACTACATGACAAGACTTCTCTTCTAGGTAGCCTGAATGACTCTAGGAAGGTAATTTATTCCAGTCCTTGGCTGAGAAGCCACAAAATGTGTGCGCACACATGCCGATAGGAGAAAAAACTATCTTCACCTGCCCACACTTGTTCGAATTGACTTTTATACTGCAGATCATCTAATTGTTGTTATTTTAATAAATAAAAACTTTCCACCAATTTGCTGTATTTCAAGTCTTCTTCTAGGGTGCTGGGGCAAGGAGACTGCAAGAAATCATAAGACTTTTCCCACTTCTCTTTAGGGCAGAAGAAATACGACATATCCTTGTGCCTGAACTAATGTACGCAGGAAGAGAGAGAGAGTCCAAGGAACTGGGGCAAATAGTGTTAACAAGAGGTGAGGTTTCAGGCCTTAATGGCAAAAGAAATCTGACAAGTTGGTGGGTCCAAGTAACACCCACCCAATAATTCTTAAAGAACTCAAATGTGAAATTGCTGCTCTTCTAAGAAAAAAAATATGTAACTTGTCCCTAAAATCATCCTCCATATGGTACAGACAACTCTGTTGTTGTTGTTTAGTCATGTCCGACTCTTCGTGACTCCATGGACCAGAGCACGCCAGGCACTCCTGTCTTCCACTGTCTCCCACAGTTTGGTCAAACTCCTGTTTATAGCTTCAAGAACACTGTCCAACCATCTCGTCCTCTGTCATCCTCTTCCCCTTGTGCCCTCCATCTTTCCCAACATCAGGGTCTTTTCTAGGGAGTCTTCTCTTCCCATGAGGTGGCCAAAGTCTTGGAGCCTCAGCTTCAGGATCTGTCCTTCCAATGAGCACTCAGGGCTGATTTCCTTCAGAATGGAGAGGTTTGATCTTCTTGCAGTCCATGGGACTCTCAAGAGTCTCCTCCAGCACCATAATTCAAAAGCATCAATTCTTCGGTGATCAGCCTTCTTTATGGTCCAGCTCTCACTTCCATACATCACTACTAGGAAGACCATAGCTTCAACTATAAGGACCTTTGTTGGCAAGGTGATGTCTCTGAGGTAAATGCTGTAGTGCTATATAGCCTTGGCAGAGCCGTCTTTCCCATAGGGCTTAGTGGTGCGTTGCGCCAGGGCGCAGGCCTCTCAGGGGCGCCCCAGCAAGTGGGGAGCTATGCAGCTTTGCCGGCGGCCTCCCCTTTCCTTGCATGCCTGCCAGCTGCGCCCCGCCAACCATAAGGCTGGCAGGTGTGCAGTTTCCCTCTGAAGCCTCCTCGGGAGAAGAGTGATCCCCACAGAGGCTTAGGATGGAAGCTGCACCCCGCCAACCATATGGCTGATGGGCACGCAGCTTCCCTCCCAATACGCGGAGGCTTGGGAGGGGCGCAACTTCACACCGAAGCCTCTGCAGGGATCACTCTCCCACAGCGGCATGGGGGAGAGTTGCGTCCCCACCCCAGATGGCTGGCAGTGCGCAGCTCCGGCCACCCCAACACTATCCGTGGTAATTTGGGGGTACTGGGCAGATATTTGCACCCCTGCATTGCATCTGCTAAAGACGGCCCTGAGCCTTGGGCCTTGCATGCATCCTAAGGGCATCTCCTTGGCCACTTTGAGAACAGGATGCTGGCTTGATCCAGGAGGCTCTTCTTATGAGCTTATGTTAATTCCCTATTTATGGTTGGGTTTGACACAACCAGATCAAAGTGTGTTTGATCATACAGAACTACAGTGGTACCTCTGGTTACGTACTTAATTCGTTCCGGAGGTCCGTTCTTAACCTGAAACTGTTCTTAACCTGAAGCACCACTTTAGCTAATGGGGTCTCTTGCTGCTGCCGCACCGCCGGAGCACGATTTCTGTTCTCATCCTGAAGCAAAGTTCTTAATCCAAGGTACTATTTCTGGGTTAGCGGAGTCTGTAACCTGAAGTGTATGTAACCTGAAGCATATGTAACCTGAGGTACCACTGTAATTTCAATTGGATGAGTCCTAAAAACTGCCCTCTCGCACAATTCTTGACTAAGCCACATATTTGAACTGAAACTGAGCAGAGTTTCAGGATGGCATTTCCTTTTATGCAAGTGTTATTTTCTAAAAGTCATATTAAAGGTAAAGGTAAAGGTAAAGGGAGCCCTGACCATTAGGTTCAGTCGTGACCGACTCTGGGGTTGCAGTGCTCATCTTGCTTTATTGGCCGAGGGAGCCGGCGTACAGCTTCCGGGTCATGTGGCCAGCATGATTAAGCTGCTTCTGGCGAACCAGAGAAGCACACGGAAACACCGTTTACCTTCCCGCCGGAGCGGTACCTATTTATCTACTTGCACTTTGACATGCTTTCGAACTAGGTTGGCAGGAACAGGGACCGAGCAATGGGAGCTCACCCCGTCACGGGGATTCGAACCGCCAACCTTCTGATCGGCAAATCCTAGGCTCTGTGGTTTAACCCACAGTGCCACCCACGTCCCAAAAGTCATATTACCTGCAACCTAATAAGGACAGCCTTGTTGCTTTCTATTTCAGAGGCTTGGGCATGTTGCTGTTCTGCTATTTGCTGCACAGCTTCATCTAACAACGATGAACTTGGATTAGCCATGCCTAAAAGAAGAAGAAAAGACAGAAAGAATTGGAGAGAAGCAGCTTTGAAAACTACATCTAACATAAAAAGGTAAAGGTAAAGGACCCCTGAAAGTTAAGTCGAGTCGCGAATGACTCTGGGGTTGCGGCACTCATCTCGCTTTACTGGCCGAGGGAGCCGACGTTTGTCTGCAGACAGTTTTTCCGGATCATGTGGCCAGCATGACTAAGCCAGCGAAACCAGATCAGTGCACAGAAATGCTGTTTACCTTCCCGTCAGACCAGTACCTATTTATCTACTTGCACTTTGAGGTGCTTTCGAACTGCTAGGTTGGCAGGAGCTGGGACCGAGCAACGGGAGCTCACCCTGTTGCGGGGATTCAAACCGCCGACCTTCCGACCGGCAAGCCCAAGGCTCAGTGGTTTACACCACAGCGCCACCCGCGTCCCTACATGTAACATACGTCCCGCTATTTGAAGAGCTGCTTTGAAATTTGAGTTCATACAAGTAGGGTCCTGTGAATAAATGTTAAATATTCACATATTTTAGTATGATATGGAAAGTATGTTCTATTGTATCCAAAAAGCAGCTTGCCCAACTCATCTTTCTCTTCCTGTCCTCCTCCCTGTAGCCCTACACTCTGAAAACCCTCTCCAGAAGAAATCCCTTTGCAGAGGGAAGATGCTAAGGCATGTCTGTATACACACCAGACATTGTGCACATTCAGCGCACATTTTCCCTTCAGAGAATTCTGGGTACTGTAGTTTGTTAAGGTTTGCTGGTAATTGTAACTCTTTGAGGGTTTAACTACAGTACCCAGAATTATTTGAGGCAGAGAAATGAACTTCAAACAAGCTTTAAAGGTATTGTGCATATGCACACAAAGTTGCCTTTTCCTTGCAGAAATCTTAGGAACACATTATTTTTCTTGAAAAAATGGGGTTGGATCCCAAAGTGTACATTTCTGTAAAGTGCACATTTTTAGAGGCTCCTTTGATTGCTTATCCCTTCCTCCATTTTGTTCTGAAACTTTCCAGAATCATCTCTGTCAAATAAATTGCATTATTATTTTGCCATTGTTTTGTCTTCTAAATGTTAATTTCATAATTTTATATTATCAAGTTAGCTAAAATAGCAAATATAATGATAGGATATCCACTGAGAGATTCAAAATAATGAATGCAAATAGAAATTACTTTTCAATATTAAATAGATTTTCAATGCCTGTCCAAGACTATTTGAACTAGACCTTAGATAAGATAGTTCACAATCTGTATGACAGCAGAAGTATTATGTGTGTGAGTTTTCTTCAGTTTCTGTGTGGGAATATGATTCCCTCACAACAGAATAGTACTTGGCAAGACCTTCTCTGTAAACTGAAAAATAGCTTATCATCGAAAACTGATGGACTGAGGAGAAGGAAAAAAGAATTTATTCCACAAAGATTTCCTCAAGTCAGTTATTGAGGAGACTAGACAGGAAAAAATGGTGGCAAAACCACAGAAAAGAGTTGACTCAGTTAATGACATCTATTTAGAAATAAAAATGCATGCCATTTATTTCAGAGGCAAAGAGGTTCAGCCAATGCAGTGTCAAAAAACCTGACAATTTTATCTGTCTCTTGGTGACCACATGTTATACATGCTTACTCTTATCCTCATAAAATGAAGCCCTCGATAAATGTAAAGAGCAGCCAATTGAGGCCTGTGGCAGTTTAAATTTAATCACAAAACCTCGTATTTTTCCCAATGTGGCCTCTTCCTCCCCTTTTTCTTGGGCCTATAGGCTCAGTTAATATCTTTTCTTTTTTCAAAAATTTTGGCTCAGTTAATATCTTAACATGTTCCTCTTCCACCCCAAATTCAGCAAAAATCAGTAATATGTTGCCACGGCTGTTCAAAAGATGCCGCTTCAAATGGGCCCAGGTGGGTCCGTTTCAAGAGATTAACAGCTCGCCTTTTCAGCGATCAGTTAAAATGGTGCTTTTACCTCAGGCTGTTACTTAGTGGCTTGCTTATTTATTTATTTATTTATTTAACTGAATTTATATACCATCCTAGACCAGGAGGTCTCAGGGCGCTTCAACAGAATAAAATCAGAATATAAAACCACAAAATATGTAATCAAAATAAAAAAACAACCCAATAACCCCCCACTCCCCACAAGAAAACCCCACAAAGAGTATAGGATGTACACAGTGTTGTTTTTTCCGGAGGGGGGGACGCAGGGGGACTTCCCACCGGAGTGGTACCTATTTATCTACTTGCACCTTGACGTGCTTTCAAACCCGACCTTCTGATCGGCAAGCCCTAGGCTCTGTGGTTTAACCCACAGCGCCACCCGCATCCCTACCCTATGTATAGAAATGAGCAAACCAGTGATATTTTAGGGAGCAGGCTAGCATGTGGGGCCCATGACTTACATCATAGGAGCCTACACAACACAAAACTATGTATGTATGGGTTTTTTTTTTTATCTTATATTTTGGAAATGTACATCCAGTTGTTTTTTTCCCCTTTAATTTTTTTGGGAGGGCCCCAAGAGAGTGGGACGCTAAGCAATAGCTTGTTTAGCTTATACCTAAAATCTGGCACTGGAACAACAAACCAACAAGTCCTATTAAATTAATTTCTGCGTTTGCTGGGGAAGCCCAGCAAATAATAATAATAATAATAATAATAATAATAATAATAATAATAATAATAATAATTATTGGCGCAGCTCCTCGAGGAACCGCTGGGGGCGCCCTCCGACCGGGATGCCCCACTGGGAAGGAGAGGGGCTGGCCCTCCTTCTCCAGCTGAGCGCCCGGGGGCGCCAGCATTTGCAGAGCAGTTGTTCCAGGCTTCAAAAACGAAAAGGGTGGGGTTTTTTTCGGTTTCCCCCCCCTGTGTGTGTTTTGCCCGAATTGCACAAGGTCCCCGAGGCTCCCTCCTTTTTGCAACGCTCTTCCCGGTGGGCTGCGGGCTGCATCTCTGCCTTCCTCTCCGGGGAGAAGTGCGGATCTGCTCGCCGCCCTTTTGGGAAGCGAAGTCCTGCTCTTCTGGTCCAGCCGCTTGGCGGAAATTAATTGGGTTAGCGCCTCCCTGCGCAGACTTTGGAATTCCCCCGGGCCTTTGCAATCTGGCATTTTCAGGAAGTGGCTTTTGCATTCTCACGTTATACCAAGCGAAGTGGGCGCAGCTTGCAGCGCAGCGCGGATACTTCGGGGAAGTGCAAACTGTTTTCTCCCGATCGGTAAGTAAAGGCATCAGTTTCCTATCGGGGGCTGTTATATTAATTTAATATAAATTAATGGCTTTATTTATATACTCTTTTCAGTTCTTAGTTCCCTTGAACGTGCCATTGATACTGAGATCCTAGTTGTGTTTAAGATTGCAGCCATGCATCCTATTTTTTAAAATATGTTTTTATCGAACGATTTTAACGAACAAATTATCAATCAACATAACCATTTACATTCCCCCCTTTTTTTCCTCCCCCCCCCCGACTTCCCTCAGTTCGCCTCCCTGGTTTCTTTGCACATATTATCCTCTGCATATTATAAAATTGTACATATCGTTGCCTTATCTATCATATATTCAACTGATAACTTTGTGGATGTTTCTTCCAAACCTGCCAAAGAGTCCAAATCGTGTTGTTGTCTTTTTAGATAATTTGTAAAAAGGTTCCTTGAGGTCACGGTTGTCCTTATTACGCAGTTTGTATGTCAACTCAGCCAATTCCTCATAGCTCATCAATTTTTCTTGCCACTGTTCTTTCACTGGGATTTCCTCATTCTTCCATCCTTGCGCTAACAAGACTCTTGCCGCTGTTGTAGCGTACATAAATAGATTCTTTTTTCCCAGTTTTAAAATTGATTTTCCATATTTATTATTATTCCATATTTATAAACAGACAAACAAACATAAATCTTAAGTGTAATAATTCCACTTTTCTTTACATTCTTTAAATTGTTGGATGACCTTGACTCCCCCAAGCTGAGTTTCAATGAATATCATTGTAACAGTTTTCCAAAACTATTTTCTCATATAATTTACTTAGTCAATTAACATCTTTCTTTCTTTTCATTTTTACTTTAGACATATTATTCTATAGCATATTTAAATCCTAGGCCTATCTGGTACAGTGGTACCTTGAGTTACATACACTTCAGGTTACATACATTTCAGGTTACAGACTCCGCTAACCCAGAAATATTACCTCGGGTTAACAACTTTGCTTCAGGATGAGAACAGAAATCGCACACCAGTGGCGCAGCAGCAGCAGGAGGCCCCATTAGCTAAAGTGGTGCTTCAGGTTAAGAACAGTTTCAGGTTAAGAACGGACCTCCGGAACAAATTAAGTACGTAACCAGAGGTACCATTGTACTTGCAAGTATTTCTACTTAGGTTATCTTAGCATATTTAGCTAAATAGTCTTTAAATTTCTTCCGTTCCTGCTGATACTCCTCCTCCTTCTGGTCACGGACTCTTCTGGTCAGGTCGGCTAGCTCGCAAAAGTCCAACATCTTCATCTGCCATTCCTCCACTGTTGGCACTTCTTGTGTTTTCCAATTTTTAGCCAGCAAGATTCTTTGTTGTTTTTTTTGGCAGGTCTTGTCTGCAACTATGCATCCTATCTATGCTCCCCCCCCGCACTGGTTGTTTCTGGTGGGAGCAGGATCTTATAATGCACATACAATGACAGCCCTAGTAGACTTCACATTCGGATCCTAAACATAATTTCTTAAAAATTATATTCCGTTCAAGTTAGGTCTGTTTTAGCTTTTTGAATTTTTCTATTCCTTTCCTCAGTAGAAAAGGGTGCTTATCCTAGCAAATATGCACACAGCTTGATCGCATCATGTATCCCTGCAAGTAAGCCCCACTGAAATTAATGGGATTTACTCCCAGGTAAGCAGCAGGCAGGGGACGCAGGTGGCGCTGTGGGTTAAAGCCTCAGCGCCTAGGACTTGCCGATCGAAAGGTCGGCGGTTCGAATCCCTGCGGCGGGGTGCGCTCCCGCTGCTCGGTCCCAGCGCCTGCCAACCTAGCAGTTCGAAAGCACCTCCGGGTGCAAGTAGATAAATAGGGACCGCTTACTAGCGGGAAGGTAAACGGCGTTTCCGTGTGCTGCGCTGGCTCGCCAGAACAGCGATGTCACGCTGGCCACGTGACCCGGAAGTGTCTCCGGACAGCGCTGGCCCCTGGCCTCTTAAGTGAGATGGGCGCACAACCCCAGAGTCTGGCAAGACTGGCCCGTACGGGCAGGGGTACCTTTACCTTTACCTTTAAGCAGCAGGCATACTATTTAGCCTTTGAGTTTTTCAATTTATTCTTTATTTACTTTTTTTTTTAATGTACTAGTTGATTGTAACAAAACCTCTCAGAGGTTTACAGAAAATTTTAAAATTACCAATAAAACCAGTTAAATGGAATGGAGTACTCAGGATGAAACGGTGAAATCTGCTATGATAAAATGGGAACAAGATGTTGGACATAACATTATGTTGGCTGACTGGGAACAGTTATGGACCACAGGTATGAAATTTACGGCATGCAATGCCTTAAGAGAGAATATTATGAAAATGATATACAGGTGGTACATGACACCAGTCAAGCTTGCAAAAATTTACCATCTGCCCTATAACAAATGTTGGAAATGTAAAGAAAATGAAGGTACATTCTTTCACCTTTGGTGGACGTGCCCAAAGATTAAGGCTTTCTGGGAGATGATATATAATGAAATGAAAAAGGTGTTTAAATATACCTTCCTGAAGAAACCAGAGGCCTTTCTCCTGGGCATGGTCGGCCAATTGGTGTTAAAGAAGGATAGAACTTTTTAAATGTATGCCACAACAGCAGCAAGAATACTCATCGCAAAGTATTGGAAGACGCAAGATCTACCCACCCGGGAAGAATGGCAGATGAAGGTGATGGACTATATGGAACTGGGGGAAATGACTGGCAGAATCTGAGACCAGGAAAAAGAGTTGGTGGAAGAAGGTTGGAAGAAATTTAAAGACTACTTAGATAAATACTGTAAAATTAAAGAATGTTAGAATGATGTCGGAATGAAGTTAAGTGGTTTTGGCAGCAATGTTATAAAGGAGTATGTAAAAATGGATTGTTATTAGGTGAGAATGTAAAGTTATAATACATTAAGGTAAAGGATTAAGATAAAAACAAGGAGGGAAAGGATTTGCTGAATTAACTAATTGAACTGGAATACAAAAAAAGGGAGGTGTGAGGAGGTCAGGGAAACAAGCAAATGAAATATAAGACATGAAAAGAGTGATTTGTTTTTAACTGTTTTTTATTTTTTGTATTTTGTATTTTTTCTCTGTATTTTTGTATTTTTTCTTTTCTTCTTTTTCCTTTCTTCTCTTTCCTATTTTGTAACTTTTTTTGTAACCTTTTTTGAAACTTTAATAAATATCTTTTTTTTAAAAAAAAAAAAAACCCAGTTAAAACCTAGCAATTAAAAACATTTTAAAGACAAAATCTGCCATAAACTAAAAATAGAATGAAATGCTTCAACATCCGCATGTCTGGATAAAGTTGCCTAAACAAAAAGATTTCACCACAAACCTCTGCATTAACAATATCTGTTCCTTTTATTAAGCTTCGTAAGAGAGTCCTTCAGTGTAGTTGAAGGATCTGATTCAGACTTTTCCCTTCTAAAGTCCTTGGCGGGTCTCGAAATATGATAAAACTTTGCTCTGGACTCAGTGATTGACTGCTGCTGTTTTCTGTGTCATCGGATTGTGAATCCCTTTCTGGATTGTTCATTTTATCCGCTTGATCCGCCAGAATAAAGGATAATTCTCTTTGATAAAGCATTCTCTTACTCTTTTCCCTCCACCAGCCAGCCGATCACCCCACATTTGACATCATCAAGTGTTGTCCATAGAATATGGCAAAGGCAGTCTTGATTGATTTGTGCATCTTTGGACCCAGGTCGTGGAATAACTGGACCCAGGCATCGGTGATCAGAACATTAGAAACTCTTGGGGACAACTACCCTGTTTACCTTATGTGTTGCCAAACCTTTGGAAGTGAAGGGAATTGTGGAGATGTATTTCACACAGCAATACAAGGCTTTCACGGTCCAGGGAAACAACTTGAGGTTGTGTGTGCCAAAAATACAGTTGCTGTCTTATACACCATTAAACAAAAACTCGATGAAAAAGACATCGGCACTGTTAAAGTAATTGTGCCGGCGCAAAGAAAACCGTTAATGAGAGAGTACGTGAATCAACTTTTTACTAGTGTTTACCAGTTTGAGTTTAAAGATTTTCAGATGAACTGTGAAGAAAAGAACCTCAGAAAATCTGCAGAACTGCAAGGTGAATTAATGCCACTTACAGACCAAGACAGAGAAACGATCCAAACTGAGATAACGATATTTTTGAAGAGCCTTCCTAGTCTGAAAGGGGAACTTACCATTCTCAAATCTTCATTGATCCCAGGTAACATAAATATGTGCAAGAATCCTATTATTAGTACTGCAGTCCTTTTCTTTTTTTTCAAATGTCCCTTTTTCCTGTTCAGTACCTGGTATGATCCTGGTTGTGCTTGGGGGGGGGGGGGGACAGACTTCTGAATGGTAAAGGTAAAGGTAAAGGTACCCCTGCCCGTACGGGCCAGTCTTGACAGACTCTGGGGTTGTGCGCCCATCTCACTCAAGAGGCCAGGGGCCAGCGCTGTCCGGAGACACTTCCGGGTCACGTGGCCAGCGTGACATCGCTGCTCTGGCGAGCCAGAGCCGCACACGGAAACGCTGTTACCTTCCCGCTGGTAAGCGGTCCCTATTTATCTACTTGCACCCGGAGGTGCTTTCGAACTGCTAGGTTGGCAGGCGCTGGGACCGAGCAGCGGGAGCGCACCCCGCCGCAGGGATTCGAACCGCCGACCTTTCGATCGGCAAGTCCTAGGCGCTGAGGCTTTAACCCTGGCTCTGAATGTTAGGCTCCACCAAAAAAAGCAAGCATGTCTACTTAGTTGAAGCATTCAATAAAAAATAATCGTTTGGTTCTTAAATGCACATTCATTAGAAAAACAGCTTTTGTTCATATTCATGACTGTGCGTGAACTTCAATCTATCCTCAACCACCAGGACTTTCTGCCCCAGTAATCGTACATTTTTTTTTGCCTACTATTCTTAGCAATAGTTAGGATTTTTGCATAATTTTCTGTGTTTGGGCAAAAACTGCTATGGATAGAGATAAAATGCAACAGGAGGCACTACGTTCTGAGTATACAAAAAGGGTGGCAAAGGTCATGAGAAGAAGCCTGATTCAAAATTTTGCATTTTCTTTAGTCTTCCATCTGGACAAAATAATGGAGAGTGATGAGTGAATTTTGAGCTGGAATTTTTACTGGCAGGTTGGAGTTACAGTGGTACCTCGGGTTACATATGCTTCAGGTTACATACGCTTCAGGTTACAGACTCCGCTAACCCAAAAATAGTGCTTCAGGTTAAGAACTTTGCTTCAGGTTGAGAATAGAACTTGTGCTCCGGCAGCGCGGCAGCAGCAGGAGGCCCCATTAGCTAAAATGGTGCTACAGGTTAAGAACAGTTTCAGGTTAAGTATGGACCTCCGGAACGAATTAAGTAGTTAACCCGAGGTACCACTGTATCTGTAACTGGTTTTAAACCAGATTGTTTGTTAGAGAGATGGGAAGAGATTTGGAGACTTAAGATCTGCTGCAGGTTTGGGTTCAGTGAATCTCAAGCGGTTCCCAGTGCAGCCAGACCATGCTTGCTTAATTCCCTCATCCTCAGCTCATCCAGAGTTATGCCAGCCTATCTCCCCCATCCCAGCTTTATGCCAAATTCTTACTCCCCTGAAGCATATTTTGGGTGACACTAGGCCTGCATAACCATGATTTCCCTCCCCACTTCTTGTTCTTTTCGCTAGATCCTATCTTTCTCCATGGATTCACTACAAGAACGGGGGGCATCTCCTATATACCGACGTTGAGCTCTTTCAATCTCTTCAGTAGTTCCAAAAGACGTGACCCACCCATTGTGGTTAAGGAAAACCTTCGCAGGCTAGCTGCTGCTGCTGGATTCAACCCTGATGCATATCATAGGGTAAAGGTAAGGCAAATAAAACTGAAACTGGGGGAGGACTTTTAAGGGGGAAATACTCAGTTTGACTTCTTCTGTTTATGTTTTTCTTAAAGGCAAAGGCATTCAGGGTCACAACAACCCATGACACAGCTTTTTAAGATCTCCACCAAGAGCCTCAAACATCTGATTTAATCCTTTTCCAGAAATTTTTCCTGGTTATCAAACCCTTAGAGTTCTAAATGAGTGATGGGAAGCAGTCTCTCTTCAGGGTGGGGCATTTATCCCTGCAGGATGCAACTTAGGGGGTCATCGCAGCCCCTCAGATACATGCCATTCACAGCATTTGTATGAGAATCAAATAATTGTTGAGTTGGAAGGGACACTGGGGGTCATCTAGTCCAACCCCCTGCATTGCAGGAATCTTTTGCCCAACGTGGGGCTCAAACCCACAACCCTGAGATTAAGCATCTCGTGCTCTACCAGCTGAACTATCCCAGGTATTTGACGCAGTTAACACAAAATAACCCACATGTAATCATGGTAATAACATTGATAAAGTGGAATGGTTCTTTAGACTTCTCGTGAAACAGAAAAAAAACGATAACGCCCCAGACTGCTTCTTGCCTGGTAAGCCTTTAAAAGATCTGAGAACTCATCATCCTGTCTCGGTGACAGCAGTCCTTGTGTTCAAACGCCCTTCTGCCTAGAATGCCACTGAACAGAACTACCGTATTTTTCGCTCTATAAGACGCACCAGACCACAAGACGCACCTAGTTTTTGGAGGAGGAAAAGAAGAGAAAAAAATTCTGAATCTCAGAAGCCAGAATAGCAAGAGGGATCGCTGTGCAGTGAAAGCAGCAATCCCTCTTGCTGTTCTGGCTTCTAGGATAGCTGCGCAGCCTGCATTCGCTCCATAAGACGCACACACATTTCCCCTTACTTTTTAGGAGGGAAAAAGTGAGTCTTATACAGCAAAAAATACGGTAAATGGGTTTAGAAAATAAATGGCTGGCTGCCCCTGAAAGGGTTAATTTATTGATTAAAATTGAAAGTGGAGAAGCTAAGCAAATCTCCTCAGGGAAGGAATTTCAAAGTATTGACACCACCACCATACCTGAGATGGTGGTGGTTCAACACCGAAGGACTTCTGAAGAATACGCAGTAAGCAGTCCTTGAAATATTCTGGCTGCAGACCATTCAAGGCTTCGGAAGTCAATTGTGTCACTTTGACTTGCTCAATATTGCTAGGCAGAAGTGTTGCCTCAGGAAATACAGGAGCAAAAGAGCACTCCTAACTTCAGTTTTTCAGATTGCCTTGTCTTCTCTTGGTGTTAACAGGTCAACCACGCCAGTAATGTTTGGGTCATGGGAAAGGCCGAGCCAGATAACTACGATGGGATAGTAACTAACCAGAAAGGTGTTACACTCGCTGCCCCTGGAGCAGACTGCATCCCTGTGCTTTTCGCTGATCCTGTCAAGAAAGCATGTGGTGCTGCTCATTCAGGTAACACGACCCTTTTTTTTGCTTTGCAAAGGTCAAGAAACCCACTGGACAACCGTCATTCCTTTTATGCATTTCTCTGTTTCTACTCTGGCCCTGCCCTGAGTGTGCTTTCTTGCTCTGATTTTTCCCGTCAGTCCCCACCCCATCCTTCATTCCATTCACCATATTTTTCGCTCTATAGGACGCACCCGACCATAGGACGCACCTTGTTTTAGAGGGGGAGAATAAGAAAAAAAAATTCTCCCCTTCTCTGCGCAGCACCCCTTCAGCGAAGCAGCAGGAGAAACAGAGCCCCTTCCATTTCTCCTCCCGCTTAGCTGAAGGGGTGCTGCGCCTTAGCTGAAGGGGCACCTACCCTTCAGCGAAAGGAACCTGAAGCCTCCGGAGTGCAGCGGGAGCTCCCGCTGCTCTCCGGAGGCTTCAGGCAGCTATCTTTGAAGCCTGGAGAGCGAGAGGGGTCAGTGCGCCTCTCGCTCTCCAGGCTTCAGCGAAAGCAACGCGAAACCTCCGGAGTGCGGCAGGAGCTCTCCCACTGCGCTTCGGAGGCTTTGCGTTGCTATCGCTGAAGCCAAGGAGCCTGCATTCGCTCCATAAAATGCACACACATTTCCCCTTAATTTTTGGTGGGAAAAATGCGTCTTATAGAGCGAAAAATACGGTAAATACAGGTATGGCTATCCTTGAATCGGTACCTTTTTGTTTTCAGTTCACTGTTTAATCCTGAATCTCTATTTATAGCATAACGTTTATACAGTCATACCTCGGGTTACAGATGCTTCGGGTTATGTGATTTCGGGTTGTGCACCACGCCAAACCTGCAAGTACTGGAATGGGTTACTTCTGGGTTTCGGTGCATGCGCAGAAGCGCTAAATCGCACTTTGCACATGCGCAGAAGTGCCGAATTGCGACCTGTGTGTGCACAGATGCGGCGCTGCGGGTCGCGGGCATTCTTCCCGCAAGGATCATGTTCACAACCCGAGCGTCCACTGTAATGCTATTTTCTAATGGACTGATGCAGCCAAAGATAAGACCCTTTGACTTTTCTGGGATTTAAAAATTATTTATCACTGGATTGTGTCATATCTTTAACCAGTTCAACTGAACAATCAAAATATAGTTATTTTATTTGTTGAATTTATATTCCACTCTTTCTCCCGAAGGAGGCCAGAATGACATGGGATGTGGGTCTACTCTTGGCAGTTTCCCATAGATATGACACAGCTGAGGCGCAACTGGGAATGTTGTGTGAATAAAAACCACTGACCTAAAAGTTCCAAAACTTACCTGCTTCTTTAGATGTTTGTCAGCAATGCAGACCATAGCGGCTAGCTTTCTGATTCTGTTGATTGCTGCTAGTTTCTGGCTTCATCATATATATAAATGTGGCAGAGACACTTAAAGAACAAATACTGTTGCTTCCATCATGCCTACTTTGACCCATCACCCCACACTTCCATGTCCTATTTTGCATGCTTACACCGATATAAAAGTTCACATACATTGAATGCAACTTTTGTAGGTTGGGTTTTCTTTTGCTTTTCAATTTTAAAAGCTGCAAGATTTCCTTTTCTTTCCTTGCTTCTAAGGTTGGCAAGGCACGTTGTTAGGAGTATCGATGGCTGTCGTTAACGCGATGGTAACTGAATACGGTTGCGACGTGAAGGATATCCTTGTGGTCCTGGGGCCGTCGGTTGGGCCCTGTTGCTTTAAACTGCCTCGGGAATCGGCAAAAAGTTTTCTTAGGATTGATCCCAAGTGTGTAAGACTTTATGAATTGTCAACCCCGTACGTTGACATCAGAAGAGCAACACGGTGAGCTTGGTTCTGCTTATTCTTAATTGGGAGAGTTCTTGGTGTTTAGCACATCACAATACCTCAAGGACCGCCTCTTTCCATATGAACCTACCCAGACCCTGAGATCATCTCGCTCCTTTGTGTGCCTCCTTGAGAAATGCGGAGGGTGGCAACATGAGAACGGGGCCTTCTCTGCAGTGGCTCCTTGTCCCTGGAATGCTCTCCCCAGGGAAGTTTGCCTGGCGCCTTCATTACACACCTTTAAAAAAGGTAAAGGGACCCCTGACCATTAGGTCCAGTTGTGGCTGACTCTGGGGTTGCGGCGCTCATCACGCTTTATTGGCCGAGGGAGCCGGCGTACAGCTTCCGGGTCATGTGGCCAGCATGACTAAGCCGCTTCTGGCGAACCAGAGCAGCGCACGGAAACACTGTTTACCTTCCCGCCGGAGTGGTACCTATTTATCTACTTGCACTTTGACGTGTTTTCAGACTGCTAGGTTGGCAGGAGCAGGGACCGAGCAACAGGAGCTCACCCCGTCGCAGGGATTCGAACCGCGACCTTCTGATCGGCAAGCCCAAGGCTCTGTGGTTTAACCCACAGGGCCACCCGCATCCCTTACACACCTTTAGGCACCTGGCGAAAACCTTCCTTTTTAACCAGGCCTTTGGTTGATGTGTTTGACATCCTATACTGTTTTAAAATGTGGCTCTTTTCGGGGAGGGGGGTGTTTTTGGGTTGTTGTTTTTTATTCTGATTATATATGTTGTGATTTTTTCCCTGTGACATCCGGGTATAAGGCAGTATATAAACTCAATAAAGAATAAGAATAACAACTGTGGAGCTGTGAAAAATTCACTCTGTCTGTTTTGCTCCCTTTTGGTTAATTGATCCCATTACAGAAGAAGAGGAGAGTGGGGCTCTTCGTCTCCCTGCCCACCCCTTTCCCCGCAGAAGCGGCCTTCTGCTTTCCTTTCACATGGCTGAATCAGGCCCCACAGGTTTAATCAGACGTGCAGCCAATGCCAATTCTGACTATCTGTACTATCTGCACCCAGTTTACTGTACGGTCCTCTAAGGAGGCCTTTCTCATCCACTGTCCTCTTTTCCAAAGAGCGTTGTTGGTAGCGATGGCCTTGGCTATCCATGCCAATGATCCTTTGATAGTATGTCCACCACTTAGGAGTCCCAAGGAATGCATAGCAGAAGGGGTGCTGCCACCGCTATGGAGCTTGTGGCAAAGCTTAGACTCTTAACTCTTCCTTTAGCATCATAGAGGAACCACAAGGATAATCCAGCCCCCTGCAATGCAGGAATATTTCAACCAAAGTGGGGCTCAAACCCACGATCCCAAGATTAAAAGTCAGGTTCTACTGGCTGAGCCATGATTGGTGGTCAGCATTTAATCTTGGCCTCTCTGGCAGTGAGGAGCATTGCACCCCTTTGCCACATTTGGGGGTGTTTTTGGAAGAAGCCAAAGGCCCCCACTATATACTCTCCCATATTACATGTTTAAGGTTACATGTTATCTTTATCATCCCCATTCTATAAATCAGAGCTTCCCAATTTTAAACACAATATATGTGGAAGAAGGTCTTGGGGCTTAGTGCCATATGAAAAGATTTTAACCCTAAGATATTGGAAGTAATATCTTGTGTATACATAATAACTACCCTCTAATAACTGTCCATTTAATAATCCATCATCCTTTTTTTTCTTCTTTATTAGTATTCTTCTGGAGACTGGAGGGGTTCTGCCTCAGAACATCCAGGATGACTCTGCAACAGACCAAAACCAAAATGTAACTTTCTGTACATCATGTTGCCCTGATAAATTCTATTCTCATGTCCGTGATGGTGAGAACTTTGGAACACAGATTGGCTTCATATCAATTAGAGACTGAGGGTTTATCTTCATATTTATGCAATAATCTGGTAGAAACTGTTGGGGCAAATTGATTATATTTACTGATACTGAGCTCTTCCTGTGGTCATCTATAGTTCCAAGCTGTCTATATAATATAATTACTTAGAAAAGGAGTCCTATTTATTTTGATTGGACTTAATTCCATCTAAGTGTTCTTAATCTTACACTACTAGTACAAAACATTGCAAATATCAGGGATATGTAAGTGTTTATAGTGTTGTATTTTTGCTTTAATGAACTTGTTTCTATGATGCACACTACTTGGAGATTTAAAAAAAAATTAAAAAGTTTACAAATGCTTTTAAATATATTTAAATTAATAAATAAATATGTGGCCTAAATGATACAGAAAACTCGTTTGGCTTTTAGTGTTTAGGTAAAGTTTGTGAGTTGTTTTTTACAGCTGTGTTCAGTATTCTTTGTCTGTCTGTTAGCACTTTGTTGTGTTTGTGTGTGTTGTGAATACACTGCACACAGCCTAGTACTGTATTATCATAGGCAGTCAGGTCCACAGCTATATTTTTTCTGACATTATTATTTATTGTTTCCAACTGCTTAAGCAGCCACCAGTCAGCAAGCAATACAACAACCTACCATATTTTTCGCTCCATAAGACAGACTTTTTTCCTCCTAAAAAGGGGAAATGTGAGTGCATCTTATGGAGCGAATGGCACTGCACAGAGAGGGAGAGCTGCACAGCGCCCCTTCAGCGAAGCGGGAGGAAGAACCGAGCCCCTTCCGTTCCTCCTCCCGCTTCGCAGGAGAGGCGCTGCACAGAGACAGTGGCCAGCACTGTGGCCACACAGTGGCCAGCTTGATGCCTGTGGGAAGCCCACAAGCAGTACATGAGCATCATAGCACCTCTAAAAACTAGGTGCGTCTTATGGTTGGGTGCATCTTATAGAGCGAAAAATACGGTAGTTGTGTGGTACACAATTTTATTCTTTTCTTATTGCAAAAACAACAACAAAAACTATTATTGTTGCCACCGAAACCTTGTGGGCTTATTAGTCAGCCTTCTGACTTCAGTACGATGTAAAAATTGGGGTTTGGCTTTTGCTGCCCAACTCCCCATGGGACCCTAAGTCCATGATCAGTCAGAGAAGAATGGATGGAAGCAGGATCCAGTGGAAAGCAAGGCAGATCTTTTATTGTTTTGCTGCAACAGAGTACCCTCCCCTCCTTCCAAGGCGTGAGAGACCCTGAACCAAAGTGTGCAGGAACCTTGAAAGACTTTTGTCAGGGAACTGCCATCGGAGCTAGAGGAGGAGGGAAGGCTCCAGAGGGATGCTGGAGAGGGTCCCAGTAGGGAGAGAGGCAGCCCATCTGCTGGGGAAGGAAATCAGCGTAACACCAGTGGAGAAGGGGGGCAGATGGGGGAATCGGAGAGGAGGCTCCAGGACTCTTCACCGGAGACCAGCGGGGAGAGCACGGGTCCTCCGCTGCCCACACCCTCCCTGCGCAGAAGACTTCCGCGCAGGGAGAGTAGGAGGAGACTTGGTGTCAAATAACTTCTTTGCTGGAAGAAGTTCAAGAAACGCCCACTGACGGATTCTGCCAGCGACTGAGACAGCCACGAAGTGAAGGGCTGTCCAGACAGAAAGGGTTCAACCAGGTAACCTAGCCAGGAGTGGCAGCAACTTACGCACGAGCAACCCCTAGAACCATTACAACTTTTGACATTGCCCAACCCCTTAGCCAAAGACCACCCCAAAATCATCATACATACATCACAGGAGGCAGTTTACAGCAGAAACCTCTGTATATAAGAAACCTCCAAAGGAGGAGAGTCCACCACCTTCTGAGGGCGTCTGAATTGATATCCCATCTTTTTCTCCAAGGAGCTCAAGATGACATACATAGTTCTCACCTTCTCGTTTAATCCCCACAACCTGGCTCCAGGTCACCCAGTTAGCTTCACAGCTTAATAAGGAGGTATTTGAACCCTAGTCTCTTCCAGGGTTTCCCCTTCTGAGAAACAGCCCTTCAGTTCACTCACAGAAGCTGCTCAGTTCTGCTCCTGCTGAGCAGACGCTGGTGGGTTTTGAAAAACAACACTGCAAGCCTTCTATGATGTCACAGTAGGGGGCTTGCAGGGGCTGGGCAACAGATGTTGGCATAAGTGTTACAGAAATCTTAAGGTGCACACATAGCAGACAAGAACCCTAGAGAAAAACCAGTCCTTCACCATTCAAAAATTATAAACTTTTCCCTGAAAAAAGGAACACTTTCTTCGAGTTCACAGAGCAATCCTGAGGCCATCTTGACCCTCTTTATGACCCCAGATATGTACTCTACAGTTGAAGGAAAAACCTTTCCCAATAGATCTTTTCACTTACAAATCCTTCCAAAGCTACAAACCTCTCACATAAATAGGGGTAAATCTGTGACAATCGATTCAAGAACTGA
Organism: Podarcis gaigeae; assembly: GCF_964106915.1. Taxonomy (NCBI): domain Eukaryota; kingdom Metazoa; phylum Chordata; class Lepidosauria; order Squamata; family Lacertidae; genus Podarcis; species Podarcis gaigeae. Next base: position 43,595,120 of record NC_139689.1, read on the forward strand.
GGTATTTACCATTTCAAGGGAACGGCTCAGACTGGCCAGGAAAGGGCATCCAGCAGCATTTCCAGTATCATGAACAAGAGACAAGCCAGGAGACAAGACTGCCTCTTTCTGTGATGTATGTATGATGCTTGTTGGGTGGGCAGTGGTTTGTGGGATGTTTTCAACATATATAAAAACATAATAAAACATTAAACACTAAACAACTTCCCTATACAGGCCTGCCTTCAGATGTCTTGTAAAGGCTGTATACTTCGCTCCGTGGCTCAGGGGTCACATAATTCCATACCCTCCAACATTTTTCTGATGAAAATAGGGACGTCCTAAGGGAAAGTGGGACATTCTGGGGTCAAATCAGGAACCAAGATGGCTTCTGTAAATGCAGGACAGTCCCTGGAAAAGAGGGGCGCTTGGAGAGTCTACACCTCAGGAAGAAACTATGTAGAGACGGAGGGAAGCTCTGCCACGTCCTGGGGGACTCCAGCTAAGGTCCCAAGGCCAAGGTGGCTGAGGATGGATAACCAGCCTCTCCCGGAAGAAGGCCAGAAGGGCCAGGGAGCCCGGAGGTCCTCCTGGAGAATCAGGGGCTGCCCAAGGTGTGCCCCTTCAGCCGTTCCACTATTGTATTGTAAGGAACAGTAGCAACGTCTTCAGGTGCAAGGAGAGCCCGGGCGATTTCGAACGTCTCTCCACAGACGCTGAAGAATATCGCTCTCTTCTTGGTGTCTTCTTTGTTGGTGACCCCTTTGGCTTCTAGGAGGAAGGTGAAATGGGAGGCGTACGCTTCCCAGTCTCCTGGTGCTGGGTTGAACGGCGAGAAGCTGCTGTCGGTTGCCATTCTCAGTTCCTTGGGTCCCGGAGCTGAAGCCTGGATACACGGTACGAGGCAGCTGTGCGGCAGGTGGCGGTGCTGCGGTGCTGTGTGTGGCGGTCAGCTCAGCGTTATCCCACCTTCGTTGCCAATGAAATATACTCAGAGTCGAGAGTGGATTTCATGCTCTTTATTCAGCTCATAGTGGTGAGGACGAATGGAAGTTCCCCCAGAATGTCTGCCTTATATACATTATTTACACAGTGGGCCCCACGTGATTGGCTAATTCTGGGATTCTCCTGTAGGCCAATCAGGTTGCGGATTCCCTTCCACCTGGAGCTGGATTGGGTGGCTCCTGTGGACCAATCAGACTGCTGCCTTCTGGATCCTATTGTTCTAGGACCAATGAGACTGCTGCCTTTTGGATCCTATTCAACTTAGTACAGTGGTACCTCGAGTTACATATGCTTCAGGTTACATATGCTTCAGGTTATAGACTCCTCTAGCCCAGAAATAGTACCTTGGGTTAAGAACTTTGTTTCAGGATGAGAACGGAAATCGTGCTCTGGTGGCACGGCGGCAGCGGGAGGCCCCATTAGATAAAGTGGTGCTTCAGGTTAAGAACAGTTTCAGGTTAAGAACAGACCTCCGGAACGAATTAAGTACTTAACCTGAGGTACCACTGTACATAACACCTTCCAAAGATGGATTGGTTCCCTTTTGGGGGCACAGAGTCCGCAGCTCCCTCTGGGATGCCTTTGGTCACGTTTTTGAAGGCAAAAAAAATAAAATGTAAAAGCTTTTCCCCTCACCCTAAGCTGCTTGTCTCGCGCAGTCTACCTGGCTAGACACCTCGCACGTTTAGCCCGCGCCCTCCCTAGCTGGCTGATTGACGCTGCAGGCTAGCCAGTAGAGCTCATCAGCCAACAGGCTCTTCTGGGGTGGGCGGAGCTGCTGCCAATGGCTCCCACAGAAGCAGCCAAACCTTTCCAGGAGCAGCAGCCTCTGCTTGCAAAGCTCTCTCTCTCTTGACCTCTTGCTGGGGGGTCTCTGGGCTCCTTTCCACCTCTAGAATGGAGGCTGCAACGGAGGCCTTCGGACCTGGAGGGTTCTGTCCCTGAAACGGCCGGCATGAAGGGTGGCATACAAATTTAATAAATCATCACCTCCACCTGCCATTCCCTGGGCATGAAACCACCATAACCTTCCTATATTGGAGCTCCCAGGGGGATGAGGGGTTATGCGAAATCTGTTGGGATGTTGGAGGCCAAGCTCCATGAGGAAGAGAATTAGAATTTCTTATCTCTCCTTCCTTCCTTCCTTCCTTCCTTCCTTCCTTCCTTCCTTCCTTCTATTTTGGTTTCTAAATTTACCATCCTTCTGGCAGGCTTCAAGGACTTAACCCTTTCAAAGTCAGATTTGGGTAGGGAAACCTCGGTGCTCTGAATCGGAGGCACTCCATGCAAAATATCACCTCCCACATCAGCTCACAAAGTCACAAATGCTGCCGCCGCCGCCGCTGCTGCTCAAAGACATGTCGGCCACCATTGGGCTGCAGAATCAAGATTCTCTACTGTCCTCCAATGGGGTTCTCCTCTCTGTACCAACACTCCCCATCCCATTGTGATTGTGGAGGAGGACCTTGAAGCCCCCATCAGCGCAGGTAAGGGGGGAAAGAAACCACATTTTCATTTTGTACCGTTTTATTGGGGACGCAGGTGGCGTTTTGTTTTTGCTATTTTTTTGCGTTTTGGTTTGTGTGGCTTTTTTGGTTTTTTGACTGTGACTAGTTCTTCATTTTATGAGACAGACTTGTGCCTTTGCTTCTGTGAATTCATTTTTGTGACTTGTTTTTGGGACTGTGTGAAACCCAGTTCAGCTACTGGTTGATTGTGTGACTGCAGAAATGGATAAAAGCCCGCCATCCAAACTGACTATCATCAGTGCACGTAAGAAAAAAAAACATTTCAATTTTTTTCATCTAAAATACTGTCTTATTTATTTTATAGTACAGTACATTGATTATTGCCTTCATTTTATGGATCAATGGTCTTGTTAGACAGTAAATTGCTGTTTTAGGGGGTGTTTTTGTTTGTCTGGAACGGATCAATCCACTTTCCATTACTTTCAGTGGGAAAGTCCGCTTCAGGTTAAGAACGCTTCAGGTTAAGAAGGGACTTCCGGAACCAATTAAGTACTTAACCTGAGGTACCACTGGAAACACAGAGGAAGTTACCAACCAGTTATTCACAACAGAAAATATCATCTGGGAACCGCAGCTGACGACCTGCCAAGCTATCAACAACTGTGGACAAGGCAAACCAGGGACAGGTGATGCTAATGATGATGATGATGATGATGATGATGATGATGATGATGTTATTTCTATGCCACTCCTCTCCTCTGGGCCTCAGAGCTCCTCTTACCTTCAGAGTTCACTCTCATAATTGCTGATGGGAACACTTGGCTTGCCACGTATCTCACCCTCATCTGACAGGCATCCCTCTTGCAGGGCAATATAAGGCTTGCTTGCAAAGCAGCACTTTGTGACATCAGCTGGCAAACAGGGGCCGGGCTGCTGGGTTGCCAGGCAGCCGAATTAAGAAAAATAAAATCAGAGGGGTCAATGTGCTTGGCCTCCACCATGGGTCAGGCCAGAGGGTGCTGTTGGGTGTGTGGTTGTGCCTCCCCTGGTTCTGCATCTTGCTCCCCCGCCCCTTCCTTTGGCTGCTTGATGGTAGAGTTGGAAGGGATGCCAAGGGTCATCTAGTCCAACCCCCGGCAATGCCAGGATCCTGCCCACAGCCAGCCCTGCCTGGGCTCCAAACTCCGACCATCTCCTTACCAGCCAAATGCACAGACCCCTTGCAATTCTGCCTGGGCTGGAGAAAGGGGAGAGAGAAACGTTTTGCTCTCTGTCCCTCAGGACATGGATATGGGAGCCACACCATGCAGCCCTGACCATATCTCAAGGGCCGTCACAGGGAGGAAGCTTGTTTTCTCCTGCTCCAGAGGCCCTTAGGACCTGAAGCCGTGGCTTCAAGCTACAAGAAAGGAGATTCCGACTCAACAGGAGGAACTTTCTGACAGCAAGAGCTTTTTGACAGTGGGAAGAAACCCCTCAGGAGGCAGTATGCTCTCCTTCCTTGGAGGTTTTTCAGCAGAGGTGGGATGGCCATTGTTATGTAGTGAAGTTTCACCCTGGGCCAGCAGGGGGATACTGTATATAGTTTTCACTCAGGTCTGTAGATAGTTTTCACTCAGGTCCGCGTCAGTTATTTTAGGCGGGAAATTCTGGGCTGTTGTTGCTACAATGTTGACAGCCGGCTGCCTATAAAAGCAGGCCGGCTGAGCTGTTTGCAGTCAGTTCTATTCCAGCTTACAAAATAAAGAGCTACTTGGAGAAATTGCTGTGCCGTCTGTTATGTCAACCCACAACCTAACACTGGCGACGAGGATGGGATCGATGGACATCAGAGCACAGCCAGATGCGGCCAGCCTCTGAACTGAGCTGAATCACTGAGCTGAATCACAGAGCGAAATCACTGAGCGAAATCACTGAGCGAAATCACTGAGCGAAATCACTGGACAGAACCAATTCAGAGCTGACTGTTCTGGCTAAGAGCACTGTGTTCCATCCATCGCCCTTCACGCCGGCATCAGAATCATGGCTTCACTTGTGCCTCTACCGCTGTTTGCGCCAGCCTCTGAATCATGGGACTCCTACCTCGCTCGGTTCGACTGCTACCTCCAAGCCAACGAGCTGACAGCAGTATCAAAGGATCGGAAGCGGGGCCTATTCCTCAGCCTCTGTGGGCCTGAGGTGTTTGAGACGGCCCGAGCATTGGTTGTGCCTGAAGCAGTCCAGGCAACACCATGGGACACGATCCAAGAGAAGCTCCGCAACCACTACGCACCAAAGCCGTCCAAGATTGCTGCCCGCCATGCGTTCTACCACCGGAACCAGGCAGAGGGGGAGTCAATCAACAACTATACCACCGCCCTGCGACAGGCTGCAATGCACTGTGAGTTCCGAGACTTAGACGATGCCCTGATGGATCGAATCGTCTGCGGGGTCCGGGACATCCATCTGCAACGGCGTCTCCTCGCCAAGCCAGACCTCACGCTGCAGAAAGCCATTGAGGAGGCTGTGGCCTCAGAAGCTGCTGAACCCAGGAGATCCGCAAGTCCAGCAGCCCGCGTCTTGCTAGGGAGCCAGTTCCGGTGCATCATGAAGAGGCCAGCAGTGATGAGGCATCCTCCAGTGAAGACGATGACGTGCACCAGACAAAGCGGGAGCGCAGGAAGTTCCAACAGAAGTCCAAGGGCCAACCGGAATGTGCCGGCTGCGGAGGCAACCATTTCCGTGCCAAGTGTCGATTCAGAGACGCCATCTGTAGGAAGTGTTCCAGAAGGGGCCACATCGCTAAGGTCTGCCGATCGGCTCCGTCTGACACCCCCCCTTCATCGACTTGCAAGTCCAAGTCTTCACTCCAGTCTGCCAAGGAAAGCTGTTTCGCTCTCACCAACTGCCGCTGCCCGTCTCGAACCACGATTGGCCAAACCGACTCGCCTAGGCGACGCAAGCTGAACGTCACGGTGCTCATGGAAGGAGCTCCATGTGACATGGAGGTCGACACCGGGTCTGCCCTGTCCATCGTGTCGTGGAGCACCATCAAAAGACTGGTACCCAGAGTGTCCAAAAGGCAACTCGACTCTCACCGCGTACACCTGAGAGACTACCAGGGAAACGACATTCCCCGTGGTAGGCGTTGGCCGGTTCCGGATCGCCTGTCAACCCACAACCTAACAGCCATCTGCCATGGATACTTTAGCTGAGATTCCTGCATTGCAGCGGGTTGGTCTAGATGACCCTCGGGGTCCCTCCCAACAAAAATGCACCCAATGAGCCTTTAAAAGCCCATGATGTTCCACAAACGATCGGGGGCATTGCAGCTTCTCCCTCACAAACCAAACTACAAATCCCATGATCGTTTGGGGGATGACACCTGCTTTTTAGAACAGGGATGAGGAACCTGCAGCTTTCTTTCCCTGGTTTCCTAGGAACCAAGAACGGAAAGCTCAAGTACTTGTAACAGGGTGGTTTCAGGGAGCAGGGTGTATAAAACATTGTTCCATATGTTAGGTGCCTCCCCTCGGCCAAGCGGTGGCAAGAGCCCATGGGGTTTCAGGCTCTCTCCGACCCCTCTCGCTCTTCAGGCTTCAGGGATAGCCTCCTGAAGCCTTTGGAGCGTAGCGGGGTGAAGGCACCCCACTGCCCTGCGGAGACTTGAAAGGCTGTCCCTGAAGCCAGAACAGAGAGACTGAGCACTGCGCAGCCCTCCGCCTCGCTATTCTAGTTTGGGGATGCCGGGGTTTTATGGGAAAACCCCAGGTTTCCCCCTTCAGCCCCGACACTGATTTGATTCAAAACATCTTTTACTTGTTTTCCTCTAAAAACTAGGTGCATCCTTTGCTTGGGTGCGCCCTATCGAGCGAAAAATATGGTGTTTGTGTGTGTATGTGTGTGTATTCCGCCCATCTGACTTGGTCGCCCCAGCCGCTCCGAGGTGGACGGAGCAATCTAAGGCCTAAATCCCCTTCCTGTGTTTCTGTTTCCGAGGAGCTATAGCTCAGTGGCAGAGCATCTTCTGGGCACCCAGAAGGGCTTGGATTCAACTCCCTGCTTGGGTTCAGGTGTGGGGATGAGAAGGCCCAACTTGCAGGTTCAATCCCCATCTGGCACAGCTGAATCTTTCAGCATTGCAGGGGGGGGGGACTAGATGATCCTCAAGGTCCCTTCCTGCTCTGTGATTCTTTGATTCTAAGAATGCAAGAAGTATTGGCACTCCCACTGTGTGAACCCAACACAGGAGCAGAGAGAGAGACAAATTGAAGCTCAGCCACGGAGGGTTCAGTCGCCAGAGGTGAATATGTAGGAAAGTGCCTGGCCCGTTGCCTGGCAGAAGGCCACACCACTGGGCTGCATAGCTAGCGGCCTCAGGAGCCAGGTCCCGGGAGCTCCAGACTGTCTTCCTCTGGCCTGGCTGGCAGCAGCTCACCTGGGGATCAGAGTTTCCCCAAGCCTCACCTGGGGATGCTTAGGACTGGCCCTGTGGCCTTCCACAGGCGCTGAGCTATGGCCTAAAATGGTGGGTCCATCCTTGGTATATCTAGGCCAGGCTGGGAGCAACTGCTACCTGCCACCCTTTGGAGAACCATCGCCAGGCAGTTGACAGCTGGGATGAGGAACTCAAGGCCCACAACCTGATTCTACGCACCCTAGAGATGGCACAGAGACAGAGGGGACTCTGCATTCTTGCAGAGCAGCTAACACGGCTCACTTTGGCTTGACTATATTTACCGTATTTTCCCGTTGGGACTAGAAATTTGTCTTCTTAAATCTTTCCTTCCTCTTACCCGTTCTTTTCACGAGGGGGGCTTTGGCAGCAGCAGTTTCCTCAGAATTCTTTTAAATCCTATTCCTCCACTTAAAACAGAAGAAAAAGAACCTTGCAGTTTTATCAAACTGTGTTCCAAGCCATAATGTCAAGGGTGTGAGTGTACTTAGGGGGAAGCCTCATAACAATTACACACCCCTCTGATTTGACAAGCTCTGTTGTGAAGGCGACGGTTCCTACCTTTCGGGGGAACTGAAGCCATAGGGGAGAGGCATGCCTTATGCCGCCACCTCACAGGGAACCTAACTCCTATGTTCCTCCTTTATAAGTGGCTCCGTGGTGGAGCGTCTCCCTTGCAGACAGAAGGGCCCAGATTTAATCCTTATTTGCAGTGAATTAGGTGCAGCCATGGCAGATACCTGTATCTCCACCAGCTGGCATTCTGCGTCACCTTTTTAGTTGTGCTGTGGGTTAAACCACAGAGCCTAGGACTTGCCGATCAGAAGGTCGGCGGTTCGAATCCCCGCGACGGGGTGAGCTCCTGTTGCTCGTTCGCTGCTCCTGCCAACCTAGCAATTCGAAAGCATGTCAAAGTGCAAGTAGATAAATAGGTACCGCTCTGGCGGGAAGGTAAACGGCGTTTCCGTGCGCTGCTCTGGTTCACCAGAAGCGGCTTAGTCATGCTGGCCACATGACCCGGAAGCTGTACGCCGGCTCCCTCAGCCAATAAAGCGAGATGAGCGCTGCAACCCCAGAGTTGGTCACGACTGGACCTAATGGTCAGGGGTCCCTTTACCTTTACCTTTAGGTGGAGCCATGGCAGATGCCTTAACCTCCACCAGCTGGCATTCTGTGCCACCTTTTTAGTTGTTTTCTTGCTGCATCATTCATCCGTCTTGACATCCAAGTAAATCAACAGCGAGAAGCCAAGTCAGGAGAGCAGGGAGGGGAAGAGAGATCAAGGATTTGGAAGGAAGAGGGGACTTCAAGGAGTTGCGGAAGTTGTGCTGGGACCCGTTGGGTTGCCTCCCGAGTCTGGATAATGCATTATTGTTGAAGAGAATACATGCCTTATAAGTATGCCAAAAGAACACGCATCACCTGACGTGTTATTATCAAGCCGCGTTCTTGCTGGACACTGAGCTGCTTTCAACAAATCACTGAGGTGAGTAGTATAGCATCTTGGATCAGGGAGTCAAAATCTCAGAAGCGTCAATTCGGAAAGCTGAATTCAAGGGACGCAATAGCTGAAACCAGCTCTGGCCACGTGGGGGCAGCAAAATACAGTTTCTGAAAGCATCTGCATTACATCCTATGGTGTATTGTCACTTACTAAATGAATACTTGTCATTTGGAAGGCTATAGAAGGGCAAGAAACGGTTGAATTTGTGTTGGGGATCTATCAATACCAGCCTTTATTAAATAAAAAATTTACCTGGACATGTGCCAAGCTCCATTTTCAGCATTACCGGAACAATCATCCTGGATAGCTCAGTCAGTAGAGCACGAGACTCTTAATCTCAGGATTGTGGGTTCCAGCCCCACGTGGGGCAAAATGATTCCTGCATTGCAGGGGGTTGGACTAGATGTCCTCAAGGTTGCTTCCAACTCCACAATTCTGTGATTTTTGCATTTTTGTTTTTGAGGCTTTTTTGGTTAATGTCTTTTTGTGACTGTGTGGAACCCAGTTCAGCGATTGATTGATTGATTGATTGTGTGACTGCAGAAATGGATAAAAGCCCACCATCCAAATATTGACTATTATCAGTGCAGGTAAGAAAAAAAAAACATTTCAATTTTTATCATCTACAATACTGTCTTATTTATTTTATAGTACAGCACGTTGATTATTGCTTTCATTTTATGGATGCATAGTCTCGTTAGATTGTAAAAATTATGTCAAATTGCTGTCTTAGGGGTTGTTTTTAAAAGCCTGGAATGGATTAATCCATTTTGCATTACTTTGTATAGGAAAGCACGCCTTGGTTTTGGAATGCTTTGGTTTTGGAACAGACTTTTGGAAAGGATTAAGTTTGAGAACCAAGGTACCACTGTAGAGCATTCCACACACAAACACACACATAAATATGAGAGAGATTTGCTCTGCTGTAATGGTCCTAGGGACTCAGGAAGCGACAGGCAGCAATAATAATAATAATAATAATAATAATAATAATAATAATAATAATTTTGAAAAGGAAAGTCAATTCTAAAGCTATAAACTAAAACCCAGCATCGCCCAGCTGTGAGGCATGAAGACCGCTCCCTGTAAAGCCCTTTTTACCTGGCCTGCGGGGTGGGGCCCAGACTCACCCAGCCGTATGAAAGAGGCTCCCCCTGAGGCCGGAGGAACATCGCCCGGCTATTGTTTTATTGATTTAATATGCTGTAAACCGCTTTGAGATTATTAGTAAAAATATAAAGCAGTATAAAATTTTTTAAAAATAATAAAAAATATTACCAAATGCTAGATAAAGTGCGCATAAATATGCATATGTTAGTGAAGATCACACACACACACACACAAATGCATTGTACTAGCACCGATTGCTTGTAACAATGTGTATGCTAGGCAAAATTCCATACAAAAAAATGGGTATGTCGGGAGAAATCTGCTCTAGAATGCTGACAAATGTTCACTAAAAAATAATTGTGGACTGATGCAGAACTGCGGTGAACTGAACTTCATACTGGCAAAATGGGAAATTGATGAACCTGGCAGATTTGCCCATCCTTATTTGTGTGGCAGGTCGGTGTGCTGTCCAGGGCTGATGACGGGACACTTCAAGGCTCTTTCTCTCTCTTCTTCAAGGTCCCTCCTTCCCCCCCTTTCTGACAGTTCTTTATCTTTAAGGTAGACGTGGACTGGACAGACCTCCAAGCAGAGAACTGTCTTCTGGAAAGCAGGACTTTGCATGGAGTTATAAGAATTCTAAGGTCCCAAATATAAAATAAACGCTCATAAATGTACAAAGCATACACCTACATAAGTACCGTATTTTCCGGCGTATAAGATGACTGGGCGTATAAGATGACCCCAACTTTTCCAGTTAAAATATAGAGTTTGGGATATACTTGCTGTATAAGACTACCCCTCTTCCAACGCACACCAAATAAAAATTTAAAAAAAAAAAAGCAGTCTCCAGTCCGGCTTGGACATCCGCTCCACTTCCCAGTGGCTGGGGGTGTGCTTAATGCTGTTGTTGGTTCCCTGCCTTTGTTGTTGTGAGCATTTCTGTTTCTTTTACTACGGGGACTGCTTGGGCTGAGGCAGCGGCCACGTGTCTAGTTGCTGGGGCAACGCGAGGCCGCCATTTTGGACCACGTGGTCTACTACCGGGAGCGGTTAGGGTCATTCTGTTGCTGGAGATTGGGGGGGGGGCTTCTGGGGCCAATTTTCAAGCGTATTTCTGCTTCATCTAGAGAGCTTGGTGTCCTCTGATTTAATTTGCTGTCGTTTTGTCCTTTGGTGGGGAGTTGCTGCAGGAGCTGTTGCTGTAGCCGGCGTATAAGACAACCCCCGACTTTTGAGAATATTTTCCTGGGTTAAAAAGTAGTCTTATACACCAGAAAATACAGTATATAAACCATGTGTCTGAAATAGTACAGGAGAGCAATCCTGAAGTCATTTTGACTCTCCCAAACTGACCTCAATATATTTCTCTGTAAGAAGGGAGGAAATGGGAAAGCCTTCTCTTTGTCTTTCTGCTTATAAACCCTGTCTTAAGGGCATATTTGTGTATGAATAGGGTGAACCTGTGACCTGGATTCAGGAATTGAAGTATTTAGCATCACAAGAGAATGGTCAGGCTGCCCAGGTAAAGCAATCAGTGACCATTATCAGGTATCCTGGCAGACAGGATTTCTGCTGTAGACCGCCTCCTGTGATGTATTTCTGCTGTAGGCCCGCCTCCTTCTGTGATGTATGTATGTATGTATGATTTTTTTTGGGGGGGGTGTCTTGAGCTACAGGGCGTGCAGTTTCAAAAGTCTATATAAGGGCTTGCGCACCATTGTTCTGGGTTCCTCCTCCCTCCTGCATGTGGTGAGTGGAGACCCTGTTGAATAAAGATCAGGCTTACTAGCTGCTTTGCTTCTCAATATTCTCTGGTTGGCCTCTGTCATTTTCTCCTACCAATAGGGAACTTACTTAAGGACTCTATATGGACCCATAAGGGAAAAGGACCAGGTTTTTTCTAGATCACGTGGGTACCCTGCACATTGCACACAATACAGTGCCCATGTGGTCCTCACAGCTTACAGTGAAATTAAGAACGACAAAGCATCATCCTAAAATAAAGGCTTTATTGCCAAAAAATGCAGGAAATGGGTGTGTGTTTGCATGTGGGTTTTGCAATATGCCAAGACTCTTCCTGGGTGGGTGGCACTTGGGTGCTGCTCTTTCACGGTGCCACTCCTGAGATTCCTTCCAGATGGGTGGTGAATGATGCTTGCTGCCTGAAACCGCCAGGCTTTTCACCGCAGCACGCCCATTGCCTCAGGCAGCCCATATCCCGGCTCAGCCGTTGCAGGTCCTTACGGAACCGCATGCCCAGGAAGGTGTGGAGCACAGGGTTCAGACAGCAGCGGGCAAAGGCCAAGGCACTGGTGATGAGGAGGGCCAAGTCCCGGCGGAGGATGACTTTGCAGCTCGACGCCTGGTGTCCCATCAAATCGGCCGTGTCCAGTGCGGTGAGCAGCGCGAAGGGCAACTGCAAAGCCAGGAAGACCAAGACCAGGGCCAAAATCAAGCGCAGGGCCTTAAGAGACTGGGCACAAGGAGAGGCCAGGAGAGCGCGGGCGATGGCTGTGTAGCAGGCCGCCATGACTGCGAACGGGAGCACAAAACCCAAGGCCACTTGCACCAGGCTGATGGCCGCTGTGACATCCGCCACCCTGCAGAGGCTCACACCCCCGTAGTCCTCAACACGGGCATACAAGAAGTGGGGCAGTGCCAGAGCCGTGGAGAGCAGCCACACCAGCCCTGAGCAAAGCCGACCCCAGCAGGTGGCGGAGGAGTGCAGGCGATGGGCGACGGGTGCCCCCACGATGGCCACGTAGCGGTCCACGGTGAGGCCCATGAGGGACAGGAAGCCGCTGTAGAAGTTGAGGGCATGGAGGCCCTGCAAGGCCTGGCACATACTGGTGCCCGGGCTCCAGCCGCCCACCATCCCAGCCACGCCCACGGGCAGCGTGAGGAGCAGCAACAAGTCGGAGACGGCCAGGTGCAAAAGCAGGACATCCCCGAGGGACTGGGCCGTGTGATAGCGGGTGCGCACCAGCAACAGGATCCCGTTGCCCAGGACGCCCAGCACACAAAAGAGGACGGCCATGACGGGGAGGTAGATGTGAGCCACAGCACGGAGGGCCTTCTTCTCGCACAACTCGGGCAGGTCTGGCGGCGATGCGTTGTATTCCCACGGGTACCACTCGGTGGTGACTGCTGGCTCATTCATCCAAGCAATCGGCTCCTGCAAAGCAGGGGGTGCTTATTATCATGCTTTATTATTATGGTGGTACCTCAGGTTACATACGCTTCAGGTTACAGACTCTGCTAACCCAGAAATAGTGCTTCAGGTTAAGAACTTTGCTTCAGGATGAGAACAGAAATCGTGCTCCGGCGGCGCGGCAGCAGCAGGAGGCCCCATTAGGTAAAGTGGTGCTTCAGGTTAAGAACAGTTTCAGGTTAAGAATGGACTTCTGGAACGAATTAAGTACCGTATTTTTTGCTCTATAAGACTCACTTAAAGGTTGTTTTCTGCTGCTCCAGAGAAGCGGACACGGAGCAATGGATCCAAACTACAAGAAAGAAGATTCCACCTGAACATTAGGAAGAACTTCCTGACAGTAAGAGCTGTTTGACAGTGGAATTTGCTGCCAAGGAGTGTGGTGGAGTCTCCTTCTTTGGAGGTCTTTAAGCAGAGGCTTGACAACCATATGTCAGGAGTGCTCTGATGGTGTTTCCTGCTTGGCAGGGGGTTGGACTCGATGGCCCTTGTGGTCTCTTCCAACTCTATGATTCTATGATTCACTTTTCCCCTCCTAAAAAGTAAGGGGAAATGTGTGTGTGTCTTATGGAGCGAATGCAGGCTGCACAGCTATCACAGTAGCCAGAACAGCAAGAGGGATTGCTGCTTTCACTGCACAGCGATCCCTCTTGCTGTTCTGGCTTCTAAGATTCAGAATATTTTTTTTCTTGTTTTCCTCCTCCAAAAACTAGGTGCGTCTTGTGGTCTGGTGCGTCTTATAGAGCGAAAAATACGGTACTTAACCCAAGGTTCCACTGTATTACTGTATTGGCCTGAATCTGAGCTTCGCTTTTCTCCCAAATTCCAACCATGAAAAGTTAAAAGTGTGGCTTATATTCACAGCCCTACAGTATGCAGTCAGGAGCACAGGGAAAATAGCGCCAGGAATGCAGAAAAGCAGTGGCCGCCCCGCGTGTAGTCCCCCGTCCTCTGAACCAAGACTGGGAAGCAAGGAAGGGAAAAGGCCGCCTTCAACACAGCCCCGCCCCCCAGTATGCAGCCAGGAACAGAGCAGCTTATACAGTGGATGCTCGGGTAGCGAACATGATCCGTGCGGGAGGCACGTTCGCAACCCGCAGCATTCACAACCCGCAGTGCCGCATCTGCGCATGCGCAGGTCGCAATTCAGCACTTCTGCGCATGCACAAAGCATGATTTAGCGCTTCTGCGCTTGCGCAAGCACAGAAACCCAGAAGTAACCCGTTCTAGTACTTTCGGGTTTCGGCGTGTACATAACCCGAAAACGCACAACCTAAAGCATCTGTAAGCCGAGGTATGATTGTATTCGGGTATTTTTTCTTTCCCCCCTCTAATATTAAAGGTGTGGCTTATATTCAGGTGCAGCTTATATTCGGGCCAATATGGTAATAATAATAATAATAATAATAATAATAATAATAATAATAATAATAATAATAATAATAAATAATAATAATAATAATAATAATAATAATAATAATAATAATAATAATAATAATAGAATTTTTGTTCTGCCCTCTACCTGTGAATCTCAGGGCGGTTCACAAAATAAAATCAAGATACAGTATAAAACCACAAAATACATAATAACAACAAAAACAACCCAACAGCCCACTCCCCACAAAAATCATATTGTAAAGGGTATAGGATGTTGATTAGGTCAGCCAAGGGACTGGCTGGGACGCAGGTGGCGCTGTGGTCTAAACCAGAGCCTAGGGCTTGCTGATCAAAAGGTTGGTGGATCAAATCCCTGCAAGAGGGTGAGCTCCCATTGCTCGGTCCCTGCTCCTGCCAACCTAGCAGTTCGAAAGCACGTCAAAGTGCAAGTAGATAAATAGGTACCACTCTGGCTTAGTCATGCTGGCCACATGATCTGGAAGCTGTCTGCGCACAAACGCCAGCTCCCTTGGCCTATAGAGCGAGATGAGTGCTGCAACCCCAGAGTCGTCCACAACTGTACCTAACAGTCAGGGGTACCTTTACCTTTTAAGGGCCTGGTTAAAAAGGAACGTTTTTGCCTGGCGCCTAAAGGTATATAATGAAGGTGCCAGGCAAACTTCCCATGGGAGAGCATTCCACAGACAGGAAGCCACTGCAGAGAAGGCCCCGTTCTCGTGTTGCCACCCTCCGGACCTCTTGAGGGGGAGGCACATGAAGAAGGGCCTCGGAAGATGATTTCAGGGTCCAGGTAGGTTCATATGAATATAGGCAATCCTTGAGGTACAGTGGTACCTCAGGTTAAGAACTTAATTCATTCTGGAGGTCCGTACTTAACCTGAAACTATTCTTAACCTGAGGTACCACTTTAGCTAATGGGGCCTCCTGCTGCTGCCGCACAATTTCTGTTCTCATCCTGAAACAAAGTTCTTAACCTGAGGTACTATTTCTGGGTTAGCGGCGCCTGTAACCTGAAGCATCTGTGTTATGTACTGAAGTTCTCACCCTGGGCCAGCAGGGGGATACTGTAGATAGTATTCACTCAGGTCCACATATGCAAATAAGGGATTGAAAGTGGCGTTCAGTGATTGGATAGTTACAGAAAATGGTTACTGTTGCGTTGTAGTGGAGCTCTATATAAGCAGGCTGGCTGAACCCTTCAGTTCAGTTCTGTTCTGGCCTGTGAATAAACAAGAGCTGTTTGAAGAATCGCTGTGTTGTCTGATATGTTCACCCACAACTTAACAGTTTGTAACCCGAGGTACCACTGTATTGTGGTCCAGAGCCATTTAAGGCTTTAGAGGTCAAAACCAGCACTTTGAATTGGGCCCGGAAACTAATTGGTAGCCAATACAGTCGGATCAGGATCGGTGTAATATGCACAAACCGTCTTGCTCCAGTGAGCATCCTGGTCACTCAATTATTCACTCTGCTTTATGAATTCTGAATTCTGATTTATGGGATGGGTAACATGGTGAAAGTGGGCAGTGACATTTGACATGCATGCGAAGCGTGGCTTAGACGTGGGCGCACCTTTTAGTTTGCAAAACGGATGAAGATGTGCACACTGAACAAATGCTCCCAGAAAATGCTCCGTCTCCACCTTTGCCTCCATCCCCCTCCCTGCAATAAAAGGGTTAACTTTGGATGCCCTGGTGGGCCAGGATTGACCCTGGGGGTGGAGGTTCTCCATCCCTGGTGTCACCCCCCTTTAAAGCTATCTAAGCTGCTGGTCAGTGATGTATGGAAGTGAGAGCTGGACCATAAAGAAGGCTGATCGCCGAAGAATTGATGCTTTTGAATTATGGTGCTGGAGGAGACTCTTGAGAGTCCTATGGACTGCAAGAAGATCAAACCTCTCCATTCTGAAGGAAATCAGCCCTGAGTGCTCACGGGAAGGACAGATCCTGAAGCCGAGGTTCCAATACTTTGGCCACTTCATGAGAAGAGAAGACTCTCTGGAAAAGACCCTGATGTTGGGAAAGATGGAGGGCAGAAGGAGAAGGGGACGGCAGAGGACGAGATGGTTGGACAGTGTTCTCGAAGCTACAAACATGAGTCTGACCAAACTGCGGGAGGCAGTGGAAGACAGGAGTGCCTGGCGTGCTCTGCTCCAGGGGGTCATGAAGAGTCAGACATGACTAAACGACTAAACAACAACAAAGCTGCTGATCACCACCTCATCTTTGGGTAGCAAATTGCAAAGTGTAACTGTGTGATGTATGAATCTGTTCTGAATTTCTACAGTTCGACTTCAGTGGATGATTCCATTTTCTAGTATTATGAGAGAGAGAGCGAAACATCCCCTCCATTCACTTTCTCCACGATATGCATCATTTTAGATACCTCTTCATGTAGTTCTACATTGCTTTACTGACACCTGCAAGTAACGACAAGTAAAGACCAACAGGATGCTTAATCTCAACTGGTAGTAGATTTCTTTTTCCCTTTTTGCAAGTCACTGGGTGGTGGGGCTGCTATCCCTCTCCTCCCCACTGCCTACCAATAACAACCTCTTTCAAAGTAATTCCAGTATGTTTGTGCTGATGATTATTATTTCACTATTTAATAAATTTATACGTCACCTTTCATCCAAGGACCACTCAGCATTTCACAATATAAAAACACAAAAATGCACATTATACAGTGGTACCTCGGGTTACATACGCTTCAGGTTACATACGCTTCAGGTTACAGACTCTGCTAACCCAGAAATAGTGCTTCAGGTTAAGAACTTTGCTTCAGGATGAGAACAGAAATCGTGCTCCGGCGGCGCGGCAGCAGCAGGAGGCCCCATTAGCTAAAGTGGTGCTTCAGGTTAAGAACAGTTTCAGGTTAAGAACGGACCTCCGGAACGAATTAAGTACTTAACCCGAGGTACCACTGTAGTTACAAACAAAATAGTCACACACACAAGTATTATGATGGCAGGGAGGATCTCAAGGAATAAACTGGTGGGGTTAATTTAGAATAATCCTGCGCTTGTCCCTTGGGATTCCATAGGAACATAATAGGTAAAGGTAAAAGGCAAAGGACCCTGGGTGGTTAAGTGTAGTCAGGTGACTATGGGATTGTGACGCTCTTCTCGCTTTCAGGCCGAGGGAGCCGCTGTTTGTCCGCAGACAGCTTTCTGGGTCATGTGGCCAGCAGGACTAAGCCGCTTCTGGCACAACGGGACACCGTGACAGAAATCAGAGTGCATGGAAACACCATATTTACCTTCCTGACATAGCAGTACCTATTTATCTACTTGCACTGGCATGCTTTCAAACTGCTAGGTTGGCAGGAGCTAGGACAGAGCAACGGGAGCTCACCCCATCGCGGGGATTCGAACCGCTGACCTTCTGATCGGCAAGCCCAAGAGAGGCTCAGTAGTTTAGACCACAGCACCACTCGCTGCATAATAATAGGCTGCTGGATCAAGGCAATGGTCCATCTCGTCTAGCATCCTCTTCTCACAGTGGCAAAACCAGATGCCTGTGGGAAACTAGAAAGCAGGATTCGAACACAAGAGCACCCTCCCTTCCCGTGGCTTCCAGTAACTGGTATTCGAAAGCATTGCTGCCTCCAGCAATGGAGACAGAGCATAACCATCCTGGCTAGCACAGTTTGTCTAATCCTCTTTTAAAGCCATCGAAGTCGGGGATAGTCCTGGTCAAGCCAGTCCCATAGTTGGACTACACACTCTGTGAATAAGTTATTTTTATCTGTCCTAAATCTTCCGGCCTTCAGCTTCATTGGATATCTACGGATTCCACGGTTGTGAGAGAGAGGGAGGAAAACATTTCTCTACCCACTATCTAGTAATTTCATGAACTTCTCCTCCTGCTCGTCTCTTCTCAAAAGGGGGGTTGCAAGGAGCGTACACCCCAGTCGCTCTTGAGAGCAAGTCCTCTCCCACTTACCTCAACTTCAACGTGCACTTTGCCCTCCATCATGTCGCAGTCACATCCTTGAAGGCTGTCTCATTTTTTTTTATACACCGGCTGCTCTGCCGAGCGATTTTGTGGCTGATTCTGAAAGGGCTCGCCCCCTCCTTGATACTGAGATAAACACGCTAAGAATAAGCGCTGCATTAACCGCATCTAAACCTAGCAAGCCTGGGCTTACTTTGCAGATACGACACGGTGCGTGTGATGGAGATAATTTGTGTTGTGAATCCCACATAGTTTAAAAGTGTGTGTGTGGGGGGGGGGAAGTTCCACCTTGTAAGTAAAGTTATGAAATCTGTTTTGAGTGTTTGTGGGTGCAGAATGATGGGGCGGAATTTCCCTCTCCTCAGGGCCGATTAATGAAAATGTGATGTTGTATAGAAGACACAACTTCAAACCCATCACATCGCGTCTCTTTCCAGTGAAAAATGACGCCAGTGGTCCATTTAGTCTGGCATCCTGTTGTCGCAGTGGCTGACCTGTGAGAAGCCCAAGGGCAGGATCCGAGCGCAAAGGCACTCCCTCTCCTGCGGTTTTCAGCAACTGTCATTCAGAGGCATGGCTGCTTCTCACTATGAGATGTAAGAGGAATGTGTTCTGGTTGAACATTTATGCTCCCTGTTCTCACCCACCACAGAGCAAAAAAGCCAGCCCTGAAACAGATCCCTTTAGAACTACAGTGGTACCTCGGGTTACATACGCTTCAGGTTACAGACTCCGCTAACCCAGTAATAGTACCTCGGGTTAAGAACTTTGCTTCAGGATGAGAACAGAAATCGTGCTCCGGCGGCGCGGCAGCAGCAGGAGGCCCCATTAGCTAAAGTGGTGCTTCAGGTTAAGAACAGTTTCAGGTTAAGAACAGACCTCCGGAACGAATTAAGTTCGTAACCAGAGGTACCACTGCAAAGAGATTCCTCTATTTCTCCAGACTCACCCCCCGATCCCCTCCATAGGTCCTATTGTCTACTTTTTCAACTGCATATCATTTCATAATCTACATTTTATATATCTCCATATTGTCCATAGTATTTGTTACATTACAAGTGAGATTAAAATCCTGCTAATGTTTTCATCTGCTTACAGTGGTCTCCTAAATAAATTATAAATTTCCCCCATTCTTTTTTGAAGTTTTTGTCATCTTGGTCCCTGAGCTTTCCGGTAAATTTTGCCATTTGGGCGTAGTCCAAGAGCTTGGTTTGCCATTCCTCTCTGGTAGGGACTATTTCTTCTTTCCATCTCTGGGCTAATAGCATCTGTACTGCTGTTGTCACATACATGAAGAGCCTTTTCTGTTCCTTTGGGATGTCGGTACCTACAATTCCTAATAAGAAGGCTTCTGGTGTCGTTTCTTTATTTTAAACATTTTTTTTCCAAATAATGTGCAAAACAGGCTCAAACATGTGTTGGGGATGTAAGGAAAAAGAAGGGACTTTTTATCATATGTGGTGGGGTTGCAGTAAGATCAGAAAATTTTGGGAAATGATATATAATGAGTTGAAGAAAATGTTCCAATTAACATTTGTTTAAAAAACCGGAAGCATTTTTTTTAGGGATTGTTGGGAAAGACCTGCCAAGGATATTTAAGAATATCTTTATGTATGCGACAACTGTGGCAAGTGTCTTAATAGCACAAGGATGGAAGAATAAAGAAACCCCGACTAAAAAACTGTGGCCAGAGAAATTGATGGATTACGTGGAACTGGCGAAACTGACACACAAATTGCGGGACAAGGACAACTGTGACTTTAAAGAAGAATGGGAACCTTTTATGAAGTACTTAAAGAAACAACAAAATGAATTGGACTCCTTGGCAAGTTTTGAATAAACACCCACAAATTTATTATGAATAATACATAGATAAGTTAAGGATCTTTACAATTTTACAATATACAGAGAATTATAAGTACGGAAAACCAGAGAGAGGAGCCGAGGGAAGTCCGGGGGGGTGTCTTTTTTGGGGGGGGAGGAAAAAAATTAGGGATTTTTTTTGGAAGATATGTTTTATTGTTAAAATATTATATTGTTGTTATGTTCAATAAAATGCTTTAAAAAACAAACAAACAAACAAACTTTTTTCCAGTTCATTATATATCCTTTCCTAACAAAAAAAACAAAAAAACAAAAAAACCAACGTTCTCAGTGAGCTTCAAACAGCACTGTAAACCTTTTGTTTCAAGCTCTCTGGAGCTGTGAACCACAATATTTTTATTCAGGGACTGCAATATTTGTTTCCATTTGTCTAATGTTGACCTCCTAATTCTGGGTGCTTATTCCTCATCTAAAACCTGACACCAGAGCAAAACAAAGAAAGAGGATCACAGAGGTGAGGAAGTGTCCCATATTTTCCCTATGTGGGGCAGATGTAAATCCTATATTTCAGATTTCACTATAGATTGGTTGTGCTTTGCTTGTTGGGGGAGGGCATCATTACCTTTCCCCAGCAAACAGTCACACAGACATCAAAAATCCATTGCCGTTAACAAGCAGATTAAACAGCAGTGGGGAGGAGCCCTCCTTTTCTCTCGATGTCGGCTGAAAAATCAATTTGGTTTTAATTTTAATAGGCTTTTGGATTTGGGAAATTATAATCCTGACGGGCTTTCCCCCATTCTCCGAAGAGCTCATCCCTGCTTGGCCTTCATAAATAAAGGAGGCGTTTCTTCCTCCATCTTTTTAACAAGCGGAGGGCTGAGACCCCCACATCTGTCCCTGAAAGAGGCATGAATCCCACCCCACTCTTGCCACCCTTGCCCTCCTTTCTTAAAAGAACAGCTTCACGAAGGGGGAGGAACCAGCTAGCTCCCTGCTTTGGCAACAGAGCAACGCATGGGGCCCCCTTTGTTGCCGAAAGAGAAACCAATACCAACAATTGTCTGAGTGCGGATTGCCAGTAGCAAAAACAGGTTTGACATCTTTTATTTCTGGCATTTTCCCAGTAGTGATGTATGGAAGTGAGAGCTGGATCATAAAGAAGGCTGATCGTCAAAGAATTGATGCTTTTGAATTATGGTGCTGGAGGAGACTCTTGAGAGTCCCATGGACTGCAAGAAGATCAAACCGATCCATTCTGCTGGAAATCAGCCCTGAGTGCTCACTGGAAGGACAGATCCTAAAGCTGAGGCTCCAATACTTTGGCCACCTCATGAGAAGAGAAGACTCCCTGGAAAAGTCCCTGGTGTTGGGAAAGATGGAGGGCACAAGGAGAAGGGGATGACAGAGGGCAAGATGGTTGGACAGTGTTCTCGAAGCTACCAGCATGAGTTTGACCAAACTGCGGGAGGCAGTGGAAGACAGGAGTGCCTGGCGTGCTCTGGTCCATGGGGGTCACGAAGAGTCGGACACGACTAAACAACAAAAACAACATTTCTGGCATGCCTCCTCTGCTTGAGAGCTTTACATACTATCCAACATTTCTCCAATGAAAATAGGGATGTCCTATTGCATTATTAAGGACACGGGTGGCGCTGTGGGTTAAACCACAGAGCCTAGGACTTGCCGATCAGAAGGTCGGTGGTTCAAATCCCCGCGACGGGGTGAGCTCCCGTTGTTTGGGCCCTGCTCCTTCCAACCTAAAGCAAGATGAGCGCCTCAACACCAGAGTTGGTCATGACTGGACCTAATGGTCAGGGATCCCTTTACCAATAATAATAATAATAATAATAATAATAATAATAATAATAATAATGGAATAAAGGTAAAGGGACCCCTGACCATTAGGTCCAGTCGTGGCCGACTCTGGGGTTGCGGCGCTCATCTCGCTTTACTGGCGAGGGAGCCGGCGTGCAGCTTCCGGGTCATGTGGCCAGCATGACTAGGCCGCTTCTGGCAAACCAGAGCAGCGCACGGAAACACCGTTTACCTTCCCACCGGAGCAGTACCTATTTATCTACTTGCACTTTGACGTGCTTTTGAACTGCTAGGTTGGCAGGAGCAGGGACTGAGCAACGGGAGCTCACACCGTCACAGGGATTCGAACCACCAACCTTCTGATCAGCAAGTCCTAGGCTCTGTGGTTTAACCGACAGCGCCACCCATGTACCCCAGTGAAAATAGGGACATCCTATTCCATCATCATCATCATTATTATGCCCCACCCATCTGACTGGGTTGCCCCATCCACTCTGGGGCTAGATCTACACAGCTATAAAAAAACGCTCTGAAAACTATCCACAAAAAAAGTTGTAAAGCTCACAACTGAAAATATACAGTGGTACCTCGGTTTTCGAACAGCTTAGTTCCCAAACAACTCGGAACTCAAATGCTGCAAACCCGAAAGTAGGTGTTCTGGTTTTCGAACTTTGCTTCGGAAGCCAAACCTGCTCCTGAGCTTCCGTTTTTACTGTTGCACAGCAAATTTAACTCCCCCCACATAGTAATAAGCTTTCCTCCCCCCCACCCCCGTTTTTACCCTTAAGCAGCAAAATTTAGTCCTCCCATCATAATTAAAGCCTTCCGTTTCTGATTGCAATGTTCTGAGGTGATATCTGGTTCTGAGGTGATATCTGAGGTGATATCTGTTTTTGCTGTTTTTTGCATTTTTATTGGTGTGGCTTTTTCATTTTTGTGTCTGTGACTTGTTGTTCCTTTTATGATTGATTGATTGATTGATTGGTTGGTTGGTTGTGTGACTGCAGAAATGGATAAAAGCCCCCCCCCCATCCAAACAATGACTATCATCAGTGCAGGTAAGAATTTATTTTTTTTACATTTTTATCATCTACAATACTGTCTTATTTAATAAGACAGTATCAGCTGCATCTGGTATGCAGGCTGAGACCCTAGCTGCCTGCAGACTGCCTCGCCAGAGTGGTGCATGCTCTAGTTATCTCTCGCTTGGACTACTGCAATGCGCTCTACGTGGGGCTGCCTTTGAAGGTGACCCGGAAACTACAACTAATCCAGAATGAGGCAGCTAGACTGGTGACTGGGAGCAGCCGCTGGGACAATATAACACCGGTCCTGAAAGACCTGCATAGGCTCCCAGTCCATTTCCAAGCACAATTCAAAGTGTTGGTGCTGACCTTTAAAGCCCTAAACGGTCTCGGTCCAGTATACCTGAAAGAGCGTCTCCACCGCCATTGTTCAGCCCGGACACTGAGGTCCAGCTCCGTGGGCCTTCTGGTGGTTCCCTCACTGTAAGAAGTGAGGTTATCAGGAACCAGGCAGAGGGCCTTCTCAGTAGTGGTGCCCTCCCATTGGATGCCAAGGAAATAAGCAACTATCTGACTTTTAGAAGACACCTGAAGGCAGACCTGTTTAGGGAAGTTTTTAATGTTTGTTCTTTTATTGTGTTTGCAATACAGTGGTACCTCGGGTTACATACGCTTCAGGTTACATACACTTCAGGTTACAGTCTCCGCTAACCCAAAAATAGTACCTGCAGGATGAGAACAGAAATCATGCTCCAGCAGCGTGGCAGCAGCAGGAGGTCCCATTAGCTAAAGTGGTGATTCACGCTGAGAACAGTTTCAGGTTAAGAACGGACCTCTGGAACAAATTAAGTACTTAACCCGAGGTACCACTGTAAGTCTCTTTTCCTGCCGCATTAGTCTTGCACATCACCCAGAGTGGCTGGGAAGGCCAAGCCAAATGGGCGGGGTATAAGTAAAATTGTTGTTGTTGTTTTTAAAAGGTTTGCTTCAATTCAGTAAGTGGAGAGCTGTAGTGCATTTCTGCCCACCACTGTGGACCAGCTGTTATTTCATGAACAGCGGCTGGTTCTTCCACCCCATCACACACCAGAAGCACCTGGGACTCTTTGTTCTCGCTTTCACCCTCAAGGCCCATCATCCCCATCAATGCACAGGAAACATCAGTGGAAATGGCGGGGTAGAAAAGAAGTGGCTTTTGACATCCGGCACGTATCAGCTTGAGGAGGTGGGACTCTGGAACAGACCTCCACAACCACCCTTTGCAGCCCTCAGCATCACGGGCAGGATGGCACCCAAACGCAACAAGGCTGGGGAAATATACTCGTGGATTTCGTGCTTTGTTCAGCTCATAGTGGTGAGGAGGAAATGGAAGTTCCCCCAGAATGTCCACTTTATATACATTATTTACACAATGGGCCCCACGTGACTGGCTAATTCCGGGGTTCTCCTGTAGGCCAATCAGGTTGCGGATTCACTTCCACCTGGAGCTGGATTGGGTGGCTCCTGTGGACCAATCAGACTGCTGCATTCTGGGTCCTATTGTTCTAGGACCAATCAGACTGCTGCATTCTGAATCCTATTGTTCTAGGGCCAATCAGGCTGCTGCCTTTTGGATCCTATTCAACTCAGTACATAACAGCTGGCTTGGCACATTTTGAAGCAGCAAAGCAACACACATTCCCAGCTTTAACATGTTTCTTAATAAAACCTGCTATTTTCTTACATTTCAAACCCTGCTGTAGTCTTCGCATATGGGAAATACCTTTTTAAATACACAGTAAAGGGTTTTTAGTTGTCTTCAAAGGATTCTAAATTTGCGTCTCTTGTCAGCGCCATCAGTTTAGCCATCTCTGCGTATTCCAGGTTTTCATTAACCCATCTTCCTTTGAGGGTGTTCTCTCCTACTTCCATTTCTGTGTGCAGAGATTCCTTGCCTGTAGCGACATACATAAATTAGGGTTGCCATATTTTGAAACATTATTGAGCTTTTTTTTTTTAAGGAAGACCCCAAAATGGTTGAACCTCTTTTAGGTAACCCCCCCCAAAAAAATTATTGAACATTTTAAAGAAGACCTTAACCAAGGTTCTTGAGCTTTGTTTACAAAAACGCCAAAAAAATTTATGTAATTTTTCGATTGACAAAGCATCATTTCTGCCTTTGAAATCCCAGTAAAATCTGGGAAAATGCAGACGTATGGCAGTCCTAAAGAAAAACCGTTGAGGATTTCTTTGGGATTCCACTGTTTAATATCGCCAGCAGGAAAGATTCAGCCCTCTTGAGAAAAGTCAGTTTTAAAATGTTCTTCATTTCATTATATATCATGTTCCCAGACTTGAGGTTATATTATGAATCCGCAGCCTTCTGCTGGTTGAAAGATTGGATCTTACTGGAAAACACTGATGTCCTAGATCTGGAAGGGTTTGACAACGCCTTTGGGTGGCATGCATATTTGTGGTATGACAAGGTCAAAGCGCACAAACTGTTTAAAAACCACATTGTCAGGAGAGCAATTTTAATGGTCTGGACAAAATATAAAGACTTATTGGAGAGTAAGACTCCGAGGTGGCTCTCACCGGTGGAGGCCAAGGCACGTAAGAGACCTACTATGGAAGCCAATTGGCCTAAATATGAGGAAATTATTGAAAAGATTGGAGACAATTGGAGGTTGCAGAGCTTGGAAAAACTAAAAAACAAGGTGCGAGATTGGTTGCATTATGCACAAATTCAAGAGGTCTTTAAAGTAGACAAGAAGGTTGGATTCCAGGTGGAAAAATCGAAACTAGAGACAGAATTGTTAGAACCAAAAAGTAAACTACTTTCGAGAATGTATAACCTGCTGCTTAAATGGAATACTCAGGATGAGACAGTCAAATCCGCCATGATAAAGTGGGCGCAGGATTTGGGGCATAACATTATGTTTGAAGACTGGGAAAGGTTATGGAACACCGGAATGAAATTTACGGCATGTAGTGCCTTGAAGGAAAACATTATGAAAATGATATACCGGTGGTACATGACCCCAGTCAAGCTTGCTAAGATATATCACCTGTCTGATAATAAATGCTGGAAATGTAAAGAGGCGGAAGGGACATTTTTTCACCTCTGGTGGACCTGCCCGAAAGTGAAGGCCTTTTGGGAAATGATTCATAATGAACTAAAAAAGGTACTTAGATTTACCTTACCTAAGAAACCAGAGGCCTTCCTCCTGGGCATGGTGGACCAGAGAGTGCTTAAGAAGGACAGAACCTTTTTTATGTATGCTACTACAGCAGCAAGGATCCTGATTGCAAAACATTGGAAGACACAAGATTTACCCACACTGGAGGAATGGCACACGCAGTTGATGGACTACATGGAACTGGCCGAAATGACTGGCAGAATCCGAGACTTGGGAGAAGAAACATTCGAGGAGGATTGGAGAAAATTTAAAGACTATTTGGAAAAACATTATAAGTTGTATGAATGTTAAAAAACGCACCTTTTAGGAAATTCTAGCTTCAGTAATGTTAAATTAAAGAAATGGAAATTAAGGTACAAGGAGTCAGAGATAGAATAATGAAACAACTTTATTGTGTTAAAATGAAAACGTACATGATTTGGGCCATAATATATTTGAAATTGGGTAACATGATAAAAAGGAAGATACAATAAGTATTGAAACAAGTTAACAAATTGCAGACGTTATGCATCACAGAGAATGCAGGGTTGGGAGGACGTGGGGAAGTCCAACAGATTTGGAAAAAAGAGTAAGAAAAATTTGTAACTTTCCTTTTCTACTTTTATAATATGCTCTTTATTCTTTTTTCTGTATTTCATAAAACTAATAAAAAATATTATTAAAATATATATATATATATATATCATGTTCCCAAAGGCCCACTGGCGGAGGAAGGGGGTGCGGTGGGTGCAGTCTGTGCGCTCTTTAAAGGGAGCATGGCTCTTGGGGGAGCCTTAGCCGCACGCAGCCTCTCCTGGGCAGGGGATGAAGGCTCCCTTTGCCAGGGAGAGGCTGTGCGCGGCTATCCCATAAGCCAGGACAGCAAACAGGATCGCTGCGCAGCGAATTTCCCCCCTTGTTTTCATCTTCCAAAAACTAGGTGCGTCTTATGGTCTGGTGCGTCTTATAGAGCGAAAAATACGGTATGCAGTGGTACCTCAGGTTACATACGCTTCAGGTTACATATGCTTCAGGTTACAGACTCCGCTAACCCAGAAATAGTGCTTCAGGTTAAGAACTTTGCTTCAGGATGAGAACAGAAATCGCATGGCGGCAGCAGGAGGCCCCCATTAGCTAAAGTGGTGCTTCAGGTTAAGAACAGTTTCAGGTTAAGAATGGATCTCCAGAACGAATTAAGTACTTAACCCGAGGTACCACTGTATATCAACAGCATCACAGACATGAAGGCTGAGCAGAGTTGTGTAAAGAGGAAAAGGCACCCAGGACACAAATGGATAACAGATACCATTAAACTTGAGCGAGTAGTAAATGAATATAATTTCCAACCACAAACAACTTTGCAAGTGGCTAAATTCCTTTTCCTGGCACTCAAGTGTCGGAAATGTATAACTGAATGCTTTGATATGGGTTATCTGTGAGAGGTCTAGTACTGTGGCCCTACCTTATTTATGTACCCCTATGATGTTTTAGTTTATAATTCTGTATTGTGTAATGTTTTATTTCTGACTATCGGTCGAATAAAGGAAATTGATTGAATTTCCAACCACAGCAGGGATAGTTATCAAATAACATAGGTTCTCTTATATTAGAATATACAGTCCTTAACAACATGGGACCAGTTTACTTATGATTTCGTCTTATTTGCCCACTCGGCTGCTTCAGTCGGTGGAATTGGCACAACTACAGTTGCCATATAAATACCCATTCCGCATTTGTAAGAACTCGGTCGCTGAGTACGGCAGCACCGAAACCTTGGAACTCCCTAACTGTTAAAATCAAGCAGGCCTCTTCACTGTATTCTTTCCAGCACCTGCTAAAAACATTCTTGTTTTGACAACTCTGTCCAGATTCTTAGAAAGCTGAAGTAATTTTAATCTGTTTTAGAATTGCAACTTTCGCATGTTCTAAAGTACAGCTGCAATTTTCACTTGATTTTCTTCTTTTATCTTTTCATATGTGGTTGTGTGGGTGGGTGTTTTTGCAATCAAGCAGCGTATAATTTTTTTTTTTTACAAAATAGCAAAATTAAATAAATGGATACAGCTAACCATTTCAGGGAGTATCGCATGGGGGCTTAATATATCCACAGGTCACTGATATACCGCAGATAGGTTATTAGAGGTTCAGAAATACCCCACCCCTCCATGAATTAAACTCTAGGATGCTGTTGTGAACAAATAGCTGAATTATAATAATTATTTATTTCTTGTACCCCGCCCATCTGACTGTGTTACCACAGTACTTTTTATTTTTCAATAAAGAATATGAAATAATAATAAAAAGGAACACACCAAAACATCCGACATAAGAAGCTTCCTGAAACAGGGCTGCCTTTGGATGTCTGCAAAAAGTCATATGATTATCTCCTGATGGGAGGGTGTTCCACAGGGCAGGTGCCACTACTGAGAAGGCCCTCTGTCTGATTCCCTGTAACCTCACTTCTCGTAATGAGGGGACTTGCCAGAAAACCCTTGGTGCTGTACCTCATTGTCTGGGCTGAATGATAGGGGTGGAGACGCTCCAACAGGCCGCTAGTTGTAGTGGGTTGTAAAGTTCAGCTCCACCCTCAATAAAATAACAGTGAAGAATGTTATTTCCAACTGGATATTAAAACAGAATACTGTAACAGATGGGACACGGGTGGCGTTGTGGGTTAAACCACTGAGCCTCTTTGGCTTGCTGATCAGAAGGTCGGCGGTTCGAACCCCCGCAACGGGGTGAGCTTCCATTGCTCGGTCCCTGCTCTTGGCAACCTAGCAGTTCGAAAGCACGAAGTGCAAGTAGATAAATAGGTACTACTCTGGCGGAAAGGTAAACAGCATTTCCGTGCGCTGCTCTGGTTTGCCAGAAGCAGGTTAGTCATGCTAGCCACATGACCCGGAAGCTATACGCTGGCTCCCTCGGCCTACAGAACGAGATGAGCGCAGCAACCCCAGAGTCGTCCTCAACTGAACTCAATGGTCAGGGGTCCCTTTACCTTTACTGTAACAGAAACCATGTCAAGATGTTGTTGTTGTTTAGTCGTTTAGTCATGTCCGACTCTTTGTGACCCCATGGACCAGAGCACGCCAGGCACTCCTGTCTTCCACTGCCTCCCACAGTTTGGTCAAACTCATGCTGGTAGCTTCGAGAACACTGTCCAACCATCTCCTCCTCTGTCGTCCCCTTCTCCTTGTGCCCTCCATCTTTCCGAACATCAGGGTCTTTTCCAGGGAGCCTTCTCTTCTCATGAGGCTGCCAAAGTACTGGAGCCTCAGCTTCAGGATCTGTCCTTCCAGTGAGCACTCAGGGCTGATTTCCTTCAGAATGGATAGGTTTGATCTTCTTGCAGTCCACGGGACTCTCAAGAGTCTCCTCCAGCACCATAATTCAAAAGCATCAATTCTTCAGCGATCAGCCTTCTTTATGGTCCAGCTCTCACTTCCATACATCACTACTGGGAAAACCAGAGCTTGAACTGTACAGACCTTTATTGGCAAGGTGAAATCTCTCGTGTCAAGATACACAAGTTGAAATCTAACATTTTCTCTGTAGGTTTGCTTCTGGAAGTATGCATTTGGGACTCTAAACCTCTAAAAATAGAATTTAGGCCATTCCCTGGGTGGTTAAAGAAACCTTTCCTCTGTAGAAAAATCCATTTAAATTAGTTACAGTGGTCCGGGGAACCCCTGTTAGGATTTCGACGCTCCCCATTCCCCCAAGGGACTGCAGGGTTGTGACGATTTCTACTTGGCTCATGCTCAGTAACCATTAATACACCAGGATGTCTTTCATTCTCCCCCCCTCCTCATGTTCCAGGGCAGGAGATGACCTTGCCTTTGGTGGAGGGCGGTGGGATTGGGGGCTGTTTTCTAGGCCATCCGGCCAAACTGTAGCCACCCCTCTGACTCAGAGAGGGTGAAAATGACAACAGGAACCAGAAACAGAATCAATTCCGTGTAGTTTTCGCTGCTTTAGCTGATAATAAACCCCACAAGCCCCTAAAAGCCCCTGAGGCTTAATCTGCTGGTTGATTGCAAACGAGCCACACATCTGTCACACTGCAGCCAGAGCCTGTCTGGTTTCTCAGATGATGCTAGCACTAACACATCTCTGATTTATTTCTCTGCTGTCACACCCCGGCTGTTTATTATCGGCTCTGTTGCCCCATTGCAGCAGTCCTGCGCATCTCCTGCTCATTTTAAGGAAGCTGGTATGCGAGAACTTCCTAGCTGTTTCGTAGGGCGTGTGACTGGTTGGGTTTTTCTGCCTTTCACACCAACTGCCCTCCATTCCTCTCTCCCTGTTCCTGCAGGTGACCAGGCAAGCTCAGTGGCTATTTTCTCAGTGAGACGATGAGCTTCAAAATGTCAAATCCTTCATTCTGCAGCATTAAAAG
This sequence comes from Podarcis gaigeae, assembly GCF_964106915.1. NCBI lineage: Eukaryota > Metazoa > Chordata > Lepidosauria > Squamata > Lacertidae > Podarcis > Podarcis gaigeae. The sequence continues at coordinate 43,625,414 of NC_139689.1, forward strand.
TCCTTGTGATCCAGATACCAGACCTGACATCAGGATGGGATCCAGCGGTTCACGTACCACTTTCATCTGGCTCAAATTAAACCCTGACCTCACTTCCTCTCATCCCAGAAGCAGTCTGCTTCCCCTTCCTTTGGGACATTCTCTCCTGAAAGGATTTGAGGTGGATTAAATATATATATCACCATATCAAATTTTAACTCATAGTCATGGCAATTATACAGGCACAAGACTCCCTATACAGGTAAACCGAGCTGGTCAAAGCTGCATTCCACAGCCAGGATATTATTATTATTATTATTATTATTATTATTATTATATAATAACAATACTATAAATACTACTACTACTACTAATAATAATCTTAATAATAATAATAATCTTAATAACCCCCCATGGATTTGTACAAACTCTGATATTTGGCATGGGTTAGCTACATGTTAAGCAATACACTCCTGACAAAATTTCCTGTGAGAGTGTCTGGAGGCGGTTGGAGGATGGGTGGCAGCTAACAGTTTGAGGTTGAATCCTGACAAGACTGAAGTACTGTTTTGGGGTGACGGGGGCAGGCAGGTATGGGGGACTCCCTGGTCCTGAATGGGGTAACTGTGTCCCTGAAGGACCAGGTGCGCAGCCTGGGAGTCATTTTGGACTCACAGCTGTCCATGGAGGCACAGGTCAATCCTGTGTCCAGGGCGGCTGTCTACCAGCTCCACCTGGTACGCAGGCTGAGACCCTACATGCCTGCGGACTGTCTCGCCAGAGTGGTGCATGCTCTGGTTATCTCCCGCTTGGACTACTGCAATGCGCTCTACGTGGGGCTACCTTTGAAGGTGACCCGGAAACTACAACTAATCCAGAACGCAGCAGCCAGACTGGTGACTGGGAGCGGCCACCGAGACCATATAACATCGGTCTTGAAAGACCTACATTGGCTCCCAGTACGTTTCTGAGCACAATTCAAAGTGTTGGTGCTGACCTTTAAAGCCCTGAACGTCCTCAGTCCAACATACCTGAAGGAGAGTCTCCACCCCCATCGTTCAGCCCAGACACTGAGGTCCAGCTCCAAGGGCCTTCTGGCAGTTCCATCCCTCTGAGAAGTGAGGTTAGAGGGAACCAGGCAGAGGGCCTTCTCGGTGGTGGCACCCGCCCTGTGAAACGCCCTCCCATCAGATGTCAAGGAAATAAACAACTATCTGACTTTTAGAAGACATCTGAAGGCAGCCCTGTTTAGGGAAGTTTTTAATGTCTGATGTTTTATCGTGTTCCTAGCATTCTGTTGTAAGCCGCTCAGAGTGGCTGGAGAAACCCAGCCAGATGGGTTCCAGGCAGATCCAGCAAATGGTTGGGACATCGCAGTTTATAACTCGTTTGTCCATTTCACCTTGGATTTTGCCAAGATACTTTTGGGATTGTTTTTCTTGCCTCTTTAATTGGGCACAGAAGTTCAAGGAAATGTGATCATGTGAGGAGGTGACATGCAGACACTCTGCTTCAAATCTCCCTCCTCCAACACATGGACAGTGACAATAGGGACACAGGAGGGGGTGTAGGCCCCCCTGCGCCCACCCCCAGTTATGGGGTTGTAATAATGTGAAAGTGAATGCCCGAATTGGGGCAATTTGCATTCTAGGAAATGGCTAACATGATAGTAACTGTGTTTGCTGTTGTGGATAACATGTGTACTCTTCAATATACAAATGTGTTTGTTGTTTTTTTTAAAAAAACTTTTTATTGGATTTTCTAAACAAGGGCCATAGGAATAACAAATGGTACAAATAAAGTGGTACCTCAGGTTACAGACGCTCCAGGTTACAGACACTTCAAGTTACAGACTCCGCTAACCCTGAAATAGTACCTCAGGTTAAGAACTTTGATTCAGGATGAGAACAGAAATCGCGCGGCGGCAGTGGGAGGCCCCATTAGCTAAAGTGGTACCTCAGGTTAAGAACAGTTTCAGGCTAAGAATGGACCTCCAGAACGAATTAAGTTCTTAACCTGAGGTACCACTGTAAATAGATCAAGCCTTCTCACGTCATTTGTCCATCACAAAAGTAGCAAAAATAAATTTGCAGTAATGCCTACAGCGTATCACTGTTCATTATTGGTGGTTAATGTATAAGCCAGGGGTTGGCAAGGTTTACCTCGCCAGGGCCGGTTCACTCCAGCGGAGAAACTCCGTGGGCTGGATCGCATGTGTGGCCACAATTTCTGGCGTCTGCGCAGACGTGATTTTCGGCATCTGCGCATACACAGACATGATTTCCGGCACCGCGGAAGCAAGTCCCCAGCCGTGCTGCACCAGTTTAGCGTAGCACATGGGGACTCGCCGAGTAGGCGGCTCATGTCGGGGGTGGCTCATGGGACCCCTGTGGGCCACTTTTTGTCGGGAATTCAAGCCCATATCAGGAGAAACTGGCAACCATCCCAGGCACCCGGCTTGATTCCCTGTTGACCTCCCTGGCTGCATTCCCCAGCAAGCGCAGGCTAGGTCTCGATCGGCGATTCTTCTCAAACGTGAGAAGAACACACCCCCTCTTTCCTGCCCCCCCCCCGGCAGGGGAAAGAGATAGACAGAAACGTATTTACATGCTTTTATTTCTGTCTTTGCAGCGTTACAAAAAACATGACTGCTCTCTTCAAACCCCAGCAGTGTAGTGACAAACACTTCCTGTACTTCCTGGGCAGGAACAAACGGAAGAGCTCATATTACACTCTGAGCTAATTCCGGTGCTTCGCACTGTGAATTGACTGTCCCTCTGTTTCCCACAGGCAGTCCCAACATTCCCATCATGTTTACTTTTCAAGCTAGCACTTTGCAGCAGCATTGCATCCATATTGTAACACTTTTGGCCCATGGGCCTTAGGTTGCTGACCCCTGGTATAAGTTCTTGGTTCATGAATTGGTTTAAATAAAATCTATATCTAAGGGGAAACAGAATAGAACAGAGTTAACAGATAACACTCGGCATTGCGTAGCTAAACTCCTAATCAGGAGCCCTTGTCTTTGTGCTTAAATATGAGTAATAAGTCATTCCCCCCTTATGTTACCAATGAAACAATGTAAAATGCTTGTCTATCGATGAACATGGGAGCGGGGTTCAAAGTGAAGATAATAATTTATGTTTAAATTTAATTTTAGATCAACCAGATTGAGGCAAATGCTGACATGGGGAATTGGTTGTTTCTTGGAATACTGGCATATGTTTTGAAATTACGTCACACCAGGGTAAAGCCATATTTCTTTATCTGTCCACGTGTCAACCATAATTAATATGTTAATCTCTCGAGAAGAGCTCAGTTGTACCAATTGTCCATTGCTGTGCCAAAAAAGGTTATTTCTAGTGTCTGGTCATGTTGTGTCTCGTCGCTTGTAATGAATGGCTTATTAATTCGCTATTATGTAAATCCAGATGGCTGTCTTGAAATATATTCAACAAACTTTTTTATTATTTATTAGATTTTCCACAATGATAACACAAACCACAAAGCAGAATGATACACAAAAACAGAAAGAGAGAGCGAGAGGGAGAAAGGAACAATAAACAGATAAACAATAACAACAAACTTAATTCTTCACAAATCCAACCTTTTAAAAATCTTGGTTGACTTCCTCAAGTCCCTCCCTTCTCAGTTGTAGTTAAAAGTAACAGCTTTCCAATATTATTATTAAACTAAAACAATTTCCAACTATGGTCCATCTTATTTACTTTTCTTAACATTCTAAATCCCATTTATTTAATTATAACTTAGTTTAATCCTAGACCTATTCATTTCTTTCAAGTAATTTCTAATTTTTTATATTAGAAATATATTGAACAAACTTTTAATTCTCCACCACTGCTTGAGGCAGTAGGGTGGGCAGGGCACCCAAAGGGGTGGTGGTGTCTCTGCCGCCTGAGGCAGCGGTCTCACCCTGCCTAATGGCTGGGCCGGCTCTGGTTGTACAGTCCAGCACTGTCTGGAGAGCACCACGTTGGCTACTCTGCCCTAAAGGCTTCTGCGGCAGCGTTCAGTCCTGGGCTAATTTAAGAGGCAGGGTACTGTGAGGCATGTCCAAAATGCTTTCTTTACCCCGCTACATACCATGGCTGTGGGAGGCCCTGCAGCAGCCCAGCTTGGACTACAACTCCCATTAGCCTTGACATGACCATGGTAGCGGAGGCTGCCAGGAGATGCAGTAGAACAACCTGGGGAGAGAGGACGTACAGATTCTCCAGCGCGGATCGCCAGTGATCTTTAGTTCGATGCCACAGAAAGGCCGGTTGCGAAGCGATCGCTGTGGCTGAGCTGAAGCCCCATGCTTTTCTGGCCATTCCTGGCGAAGAAAGACTGCTTCTGTTTGTGTTGGTTAAAAGAATGGATTACACTGGATAACGCAGACATCCTGGACTTAGGTGGTCATGACTTAAAACTCGGCTGGCATGTACGTCTTTGCTATGGGAAGGCAAAAATTTATAAGAGTTTTATGAACCATATTCTTAGGAAGAATCTGTACACTTTGGGAGAAATATAAAAATCTGCTGGAAAGGAAAACAATGTTTTCAGCTGCGCACAATTATTTCCCATATATTCAATAAACGTTTTCCAATCTTCTCTAAACGTATGTTCTTCTTGTTCTCTTATTCTATATGTTAGGTCTGCAAGCTGCACATATTCCATCAATTTAAGTTGCCATTCTTCTTTAGTTGGGACCACTCGTTTTCCATTTTGGGGCTAACAAAACACGGACCACAGTAATGGCATGCATAAATAACCTTTTTTGACACCTGGCAATTTCCGTCTGAATTATCCCCAACAGAAAGGACTCTGAAAGATCTGTCTTTAAGCTCCGGGTTGCCAGCACAGGCAGATTTACAAATTCATATGTGTGTGACAAATTCCAGAGGCGCCACCCTTGTAAGGCTGCAAGAGATTGTAATGGATCGCGTGGAAGTCACTTCATCACCACCAGATGAAACGGAAAACCGTTCACCCTGTCTTCTATTTGGCCAAAACAAAGGTGGCCACCTTGCCTCTGACCCTGTGCAGAGCGCTCTCCCCCCTAAGGGGCGGGAACGATCAGCACGGCGGAGAGAGAGAGAGGCCGCCGGCTGGTCCCGGGCGGAGGCGCGCCGGCGCTCGCTCCCTGCATCGGAGGCGCGCGCAACGGGCTTGCTCCGGCCAGCGGCAGGCGGAGGCGGGCAGGGGCGCACGTGCGGCGGCGATGGCCAGGCGGCTGGGCTCGGGAGCGCACTGAAGCAGCCCGCGCCGCGGCTACAGCATGGGCGGGCGCGCCATACTCTTCGTCCTCTCCATCGCCGCTCTCCTGCAGCCCAGCCACGGAGGCTGGTTCTGGCGTGAGTGTCCCGGGACTTGGCGCGGCGGCGGTGGCGGCACCTGCATTGCGGCAGAAGAAGGAGCAGCCCGGATCGGGCCGGCAGGGGAGAGGGGGAAAAAGGTCACGGGGCGGGGACAAGGCGGACTGCGCTCCCGGGCGCGCGGCGCAGCGCGCAACGTTTGGGGAGAGGGGCTTGCGGGGTTTGCGCGCGGGCTGCGGCGTCTTGGGTGCGGGGAGCAGCTCCCTGGGGACCTCGGGAGCGGGCGGGGTTTGCGCCGCGCGCTTGTAGGAGAGACATCACCACCCCATCCCTCGAAAGCCGCTCGGGAGAGGCTTCTGCGTCGGGGTCGTTTGGCACAGGACGCCTGGGTCCCCTTCCCCGTCTCTTCCCCCATCCCCCCTGCCCCGCCACCCAGGTCAGAGTGTTTATCCCGCGTTAGCAATGAATCCCAACTTGGGGAGCTGCCGGGTGGGGCTGGGGCTGGAGCTTGGTTGGTATCCTGGCCAGCTGTCGAGAAAGCGGCTTTCCATCCAGCACTTCCCGGCTACTAGGTCTCCCGGAGATCCGGAGCACAGGCGCTCATTTGGCGTAACCTCTGCGCCTGTGGATCGGCGCGTGTGGATGCACATTTAGGTCGCTGAGCAAATTAAGGGGGCTGGGGGCTGGTAGCAGTGCCCTTTGCGGTGGCAAAGTTTGTTTTTGTTTTTTGGTAAAGCATTCAAAGTAGTTGCCGCCTTTTCCAAAAGAGGGGCAAGGGATCTGGGGCTCAGAACCAAAGATTTGGGCCTCATCAGCTGCTTCCTGACAGCACCCCATCCCCGCTTCGCTCTTTGGCGAGTGTGTGTCTTGGGCCCTCTCAAAACAGAGGCCCGGGGAATGGTCATTTCTTCCATCTGAGCACACACATACATACACAAACATACACACTTTTTCTTAGGCTGCACAGTTTGTTTGTGGGGATGGCTGAGAGCCTGGAACCTGTTCCATACATTGGTGTTCTGGGAGCGCAGGACAAAGCCAGCCCCCTGCTCCCCCCCCCCATCCACCCCACCATGCAGGGCCTTGCAAAAATAGGTTACAGGTCTGGGTCGTTTCTTCCGCATCTGCTTTTTTTTTGGGGGGGGGTGATGATTCTGCAGACTTCTACACTTATCTATGGCTTCCTTCTTCATTTTTTAACAGGGTTGGGGGGGGGGAGTTGGGGGTTCCTCTCCACCAGAGAGCTCTGCACTAGTGAGTTTGCTGGAAGGTTGCCTGAGGTTGGGCAATGTGATGCCTGTTATTTGTTTTCCTCCCTTGGGCAGGTCAATGGCTTCCTTCATCTGTCCTTGATTCAATGTGCATCTCTTTTCGAACTGGCTCAGGGAACTCGAGTGCATCCCACTTCCTTGCACCCCTGGCCATTTGTTTCTCGAAGCCTTCTTCTGCTGTCTCATAGCTGGCCTGGTGGTGCTGCTGAGGAGAGAGGGCTTCCCCATTTTGCTCTTTAGCAGATAGAGGCAGGCAGGAGCTGAGCCTGCAAGGGCGTGCCAGCCACTCTCTGCAGTGGAAGGGGGGGAAAAAAAATAATAAACCTGGAGGGAGGGAGCCGGTGGATAGCTCTGCTGCTGTTGTTAAACGGTCTTCCAATTTTGCAGCAGTGACAGGCTCAGTGTGCTGCCTGCCTGATCTGCGTGTGCCTTGCCATCTCTGGAAGGAAAACAGGAGCTGCTCACTTTGTCGCTTGGTCTTGGCCGCTGGCGTCCAAGAAAACTGAACTTTAAAGGCATGCAGTTTAATCCGGCTGGGGTTCTGCCCTGGAACCTGTTTTACACGGGAGGTAGTGATAGTGCAGGGGTAGGCAACCTAAGGCCCGTGGGCCGGATGCGGCCCAATCGCCTTATCGATCCGGCCCGCGAATCAGCATTTTTTTTAACATGAGTAGAATGTGTCCTTTTATTTAAAATGCACCTCTGGGTTATTTGTGGGGCCTGCCTGGTGTTTTTACATGAGTAGAATGTGTGCTTTTTATTTAAAATGCATCTCTGGGTTACTTGTGGGGCATAGGAATTCATTCATTCCCCCCCAACTTCAAAATATAGTCCAGCCCACCACATGGTCTGAGGGACGGTGAAAAAGGTTGCTGATCCCGGTGATAGTGTATCATCTGAGCATGTCTGGGGTGCCTTTCCTTCGCTACTGCAGTGCACTTTGTACAGGGCTTCCCTTGATGATGGTGTGGAGACTGCAGCTAGCGCAAAGCGCCATGGCATGAGTTCGAATTCGTTGGGCCACCTGTGGTGCTATGCTGCTAGTTCTGGTTGCTCAGTTCATCACTGAGCCCAATTCAAGGCGCTGGCTTAAAACTGTAAAGCCCTGAAGAGGATGGGACTCTGCTGTCTCAAAGAGTGGTGCTCCCTAAACTGTTCTGCCTGTGAATTGAAATCTGCCGCAGAGGTCCTGTTGGCCATGCCAGCAGTAAACAAAGTCCGGTTGGCCAGAGCCTGGAACAGGGCCTTCTCAGTGGTGGCACCATGGAGTCCTCCCCTGTCCTGAGGCGGTTGTCAGCACTGGCTGGATTTTGGCACTAAGTAAATACGTTTCTATTTCCTCAACCCTATGAGAAATTGCACCTGTCTATAATTTGGAATCTTATCAGTGGAATGAATGGGTATGGCTAATTTGAAATGAGGAATCAGAGAATTGTGTAGATATATTACGGCTGGCATTTGGCAAGTGAACAACTGAGGATGGTGATAATTTGATTTGTCGAAACCCACCCTGAGACCACTGGTGGATTTTATAAATCAATTAAATTAAATAATTAACAACAGCTATTACACATACGTGTGGAGGTAAGCTTACTAGCTGCTGCCCTTCAAGCATTTCTGAGTAGACATGCTTTGGATGCTTACTCAGAAGTAAGGCCCTCTGTGGAACTTAACCCTCTGCTATGTTGAGGACTGCAACTTTAGATGGCTTTAAAAACATAGGAAGTTGCCAAAGGCCTGGAAACGATGCCTTATGAGGAACGGCTAAGGGAGCTGGGCATGTTTAGCCTGGAGAAGAGGAGGTTAAGGGGTGATATGATAGCCATGTTCAAATATATAAAAGGATGTCACATAGAGGAGGGAGAAAGGTTGTTTTCTGCTGCTCCAGAGAAGCGGACACGGAGCAATGGTTCCAAACTACAAGAAAGAAGATTCCACCTAAACATTAGGAAGAACTTCCTGACAGTAAGAGCTGTTCGACAGTGGAATTTGCTGCCAAGGAGTGTGGTGGAGTCTCCTTCTTTGGAGGTCTTTAAGCAGAGGCTTGACAACCATATGTCAGGAGTGCTCTGATGGTGTTTCCTGCTTGGCAGGGGGTTGGACTCAATGGCCCTTGTGGTCTCTTCCAACTCTATGATTCTAGGATTCTATGAGAGTCTCGCCATTAGTCCATCAAGCTCACCATAGGAGCCAACTCCTAGGGGTTGAGGTCCCTTCACCCCGTCCCCCATAAAATATTTGAGGGGGCCACCCACCCACCCCAAGTAGACGGGCATTGCCATTCAAATGGGGGGGGGGATGTGTGCTGCTTTGTGTGACCAGTTATGCAGGGCTTACCTGGCCCCTCCAATGTTTAATTCAAGTTGGCGCCCTGATTATGATGATGATTTCAGTTTATAAGTCACTCTCAGCATAAGGAGCATCCAAGCGACTTACAGATTTTTAAGAGCATTAAGCGTAAAGTAAAAAAGAAAATATGTTGTTGTTGTTTAATCATTTAGTCGTGTCCGACTCTTCGTGACCCCCTGGACCAGAGCACGCCAGGCACTGCCTCCCGCAGTTTGGTCAAACTCATGCTGGTAGCTTCAAGAACACTGTCCAACCATCTCGTCCTCTGTCGTCCCCTTCTCCTTGTGCCCTCCCTCTTTCCCAACATCAGGGTCTTTTCCAGGGAGTCTTCTCTTCTCATGAGGTGGCCAAAGTCTTGGAGCCTCAGCTTCAGGATCTGTCCTTCCAGTGAGCACTCAGGGCTGATTTCCTTAAGAATGGATCGGTTTGATCTTCTTGCAGTCCATGGGACTCTCCAGAGTTTCCTCCAGCACCAGAATTCAAAAGCATCCATTCTTCAGTGATCAGCCTTCTTTATGATCCAGCTCTCACTTCCATATGTACATTGCAATAAAACCCCGCCCCGAGGTTGCCGCACCTTAGACAGGTGCCCCCATCGCAAGACTCCATTCTTCCTATTCTTCCTTCTGCCCTGCAGGGACTTGTGACCATGAACTGGTTGGCCCCCTCTACACCTGGAATCTCGCAGCATCTTCCCGATCCAGCATCTTCCGCGCTGCCACGTTTGCTCGGATTTATGGTGAGTTCATCATGGAGGGACAGACTTCATGCTCTCTCCAGCTCAGTAGCATTAACAGATGCAAGACTAAGCCAGTGGCCTCCTGAGTTTTGTTGACTATCTTCCAGAATTGGCCGGCTGTCCCAAGGCGGTTCACAAGCAATACATGGCAGTGGAATGTGTTGCTTGTAGGTGACAACTGCTATACTGGATCCAGCCACCGGAAAAGCACATGGTCTCTAAATGCTGGATTTGTGCTTGTGGTTGTCACACTAAATCAGGATGGTCCAACCATCGGATGTGGCCCACAAATCCGGTGGTGCTGTGGGTTAAACCACAGAACCTAGGACTTGCCGATCAGAAGGTCGGCAGTTCGAACCACCACTTTATTTCTCGCTGCCACCACCCAGGCCCTACCTGGTACAATACTGAGTCCAGTCAGGTTTAAATTGGAACATAAACTTCTGTTTATTTATTGCAGTTTAACAAGTGTGTGGTTTCATAAACGATATCGGTCAATTACAATCATGGGGTGCCTATCCAGACCTATAACTTCCGCTACCTGCTCTCACTCACTAAAGCACCTCTCAGATATTTACTTGTCTTCCTAGCCCTAAGTGTTCCTGACTCAGCTTATTTCGCTACACTAACTCAACCTACCCACACTCTATCCCAATTCACTCCCACTCCAACCAACCACCCAACTCCCAATGAACTCTTCCCTTCGCCCCTCCCAGAGCTGGTTTTATAGTCCCTCTGACTCCACCCCCTGGGTTCTGATTGGGTAACTTGTTTAACTCTTTCACCTCCAGCACTCTCATATGGTAACGTCACAGTCCCTTCCGTCTCTACAATTCTAGGGTTCCACGAAAGAAACCGTTTCCCGTTTCTTGTCCTCCCCACCCTCTTTCAGGTGCCGGAGGCTGGTCTCCTGACCCACAAGACAAGCAACCGTGGCTGCAGATTGACCTGACCAAGAAATGCCGTATCAACGCCATCGCTACTCAGGGGACCTTCAATTCCTACAACTGGGTGACTCGCTACATTGTGCTCTATGGGGACCACCCCAGCAACTGGAAGCCTTACTTTCAACAAGGGAGCAATTGGGTGAGAGAAGAGTTTCTGACCCTACCTTCCAACAGGGAGGGGGCAGCATTGTGACATCAGGTGATTGGCAGGTGGGCATCTGCCTGCCAAAACTTGGCCTGTAAGGGGTTTGGGGAGATAATAGTTCCCCACGCCTATACAGAAGGGTCATTAGATAATTCCATCTGAAAAGTCCCTCTCATTTATTCTGCTCCAGAACTGCTGTGTTTTCCTACTTGGGCACCACAGGTGGTGAAAACCAGGTTTTTCAACTTCCTCTTGTGGATTTGCAGGGGATCTACACAGTTTTCTTCATAATTTGTGGCTACTGAAAACAACAATCTTTGCTATGTAGAGATTCCCAGACTTATCCTCCAGAATCGCCTGTTGTAGATTCTGTGTCTATATCTTTATATGGTGCAAAAAAGGAACACACTTGTTTTGCTCAGGCACCAGTTCCCACCACCCCTAATATATGTGTTGGTTCAAAATACATATATAGAAAGGAGAATTCCCTGGATGCCAAGATCTAGATCTGTGGCCAGTACTCTTTGGTGAGAACACCCCAGCAGAGATTTAAAGTCATAAAGTAAAGCATGGAAATACAGACTTTAAAATATGCCCTTCCAAATTCCTTCCAAAGTTTCTCACTTCCACTAGCATAGAAAAAGACCATAGGTTTGATAAGTTAAAAAGTGGTTTACTTATCAACTCTCCAAAGGTCAGATTCATGTGCTTCAGAAAGTTGCACAGGCGGTATAGCTTGGCTTAGCTACAAAGTGGTGAAAGTTCCTAAATTATTGGAGTAGGAAGTCAAGAGTGGCTTGTGAGAGCCATGTGGTTGAGTTGGAGCAACCAGCTCAAACCTCTTGACGCAGAGAGCTTTTCAGGTAGACTAAGGTTGAGCAAAGCCCTGATTACATAGTCCTTCCCAAGGTAAGGGGAAGTGGACATAGCTAAGCCTGGCAGGACAGCTTACTCTATGGTATTAACCCCTTCATGCATTAATTAGACTTAAGCATGTTGGTTATATGAGGTTGGTTATCCCACAATATGGCTGTGCTGACTGGGCCCGATGGGGATTGCAGTCCACAACATCTGGAGGCTGCCATATTGGCTATCCCTTCTTTAACATCAGCCTTGAAGGTCCTCCTTGTATACCTGTCAGTGCATCAGTTTGGCTGGAGTGGGCATGGCCTTTTCACCAGTAGCCCCACCCGCCAAAATGAAATTGCGTCCCAGGTGAGATGTGGGTGGCTCTTTCTTTGCAGGCCCTTAAGCAGACATTCAAGACTTGTCAATTACAGATGCCTTTTTGATGTGCCCCTATACAGGGCTTGAGGGAGTCTTTTGCTAATATGGCTTGTTTTTATGTCCTGAAAGACCTACGTACATTGGCTCCCAGTATGTTTCCAGGCACAATTCAAAGTGTTGGTGCTGACCTTTAAAGCCCTAAACGACCTCGGTCCAGTATATCTGAAGGAGCGTCTCCTCCCCCATCGTTCTGCCTGGACACTGAGATCCAGCGCCAAGGGCCTTCTGGCGGTTCCCTCATTGCGAGAAGTGAGGTTACAGGGAACCAGATAGAGGGCCTTCTCGGTAGTGGCACCCACCCTGTGGAACACCCTCCCACCAGATGTCAAAGAAATAATCAACTATCTGACTTTAAGAAGACATATGAAGGCAGCCCAGTTTAGGGAAGCTTTTAATATTTGATGAATTATTGTATTTTAATATTTTGCTAGAAGCCGCCCAGAGTGGCTGGGGAAACCCAGCCCGACGGGCGGAGTATAAATAATAAATTATTCTTCTTCTTATATTATTATGATGTAGTAGGACGACTTAGTAAGTTGGCTTGCTCTTACTAACGACTTAGTAAGTTGGCTTGCGTTGTACTGCATCTTAATACTGTACGGAAGCAGCCTTTGCCATTACCGTGAAAAGTGGCTCATAAATATCGAAAATAAATATGTCTTTTCCCAACTGACTGTGTGCCTTCAAGGTCTCGGGCAGAGGCTGTTTCCAAGTTCTTTTCCATGGCAAATGGCAAAGAACGAACCCGGGACTTCCTACATGGGGAGAAAAAAATGCCCTTGCCTGGAGATTTTGCATTCTATTGCCTTAATTTCTCATCCCTCCTTTTGGCTCTTAGTTCTGAAATCCACAAAGTGTTTGTGTGCCTAGGAAGACAGCCCTCCCATGGCTGATCGTGCTGCTGCTCTTGAGAAGTTTCTCTTCCCATCACCACTTTGTTTTCCCTTGTGCAGACATTTTTTGGCAATGTGAACGCAAGCGGTGTGGCCCTTCACAACCTACATCACCCCATCCTGGCTCGGTACCTCCGCATCATCCCTGTGGCCTGGAATCCACATGGTTCCATTGGCTTACGCGTGGGCCTTTACGGCTGCTACTACCGTAAGTGCTTCAAGCTGGGAATGTCAACTTCTCTTTCATTGATTTCATTTAATTTTTATTTCCCCACCCTGAGATTTATGTGCAGCGCCGCTCTCTTGTGATAAAAATCCCAAAGCGGTTTACGAAAAGGATAAAGCAGTAGCATTATCAGTAAAAAATAGTTTAACAAACTCTATTTATAACATTCAGAAATACAGTGGTACCTCGGGTTACAGACTCCGCTAACCCAGAAATAGTACCTCAGGTTAAGAACTTTACCTCAGGATGAGAACAGAAATCGTGCGGCGGCGGCAGGAGGCCCCATTAGCTAAAGTGGTACCTCAGGTTAAGAACAGTTTCAGGTGAAGAACGGACCTCCGGAATGAATTAAGTTCTTAACCCGAGGTACCACTGTATCAACAATAAGCCAAAAAACAAATTAAAACACATGCTAACATTCCACGGCATTCTAAAAACAACTGCTTCACAGAAACGTGAAATACTTGGATGCTATTTATACCTTCCAAGTAAAAGAAGATTTGTGGGAGACACCCTGAAAATATCTGTAGTGTGTTATCTTTCTATTCAGATTACAGTGGTACCTCGCAAGACGAATGCCTCATAAGACGAAAAACTCGCAAGACGAAAGAGTTTTTCGTTTTTTGAGTTGCTTCGCAAGACGAATTTCCCTATGGGCTTGCTTTGCAAGACAAAAACGTCTTGCGAGTTTGTTTCCTTTTCTTAAAACCATTAATACCCAGGGAATCCGTGCTTCGCAAGACGAAAAAACTCGCAGAACGAATTAATTTCGTCTTGCGAGGTACCACTGTATTTTACTTTGGGCTCTGAAATTCCTGCATTAGGGCAATACATTTGTTAATACATTTTGAACATGCCCAGTGTTTTTATTTGCCTTGATCGATATGTTTTCCTAATAGGCAGTGCTTTTCATTGAAAAAAATGAATGAGGTGCTGGTATTCATATCTTAATCCAAGTGTTGTGGGTGCCAGCACAATTTTTTTTTCTTTTAAAAACTTTTTTTATTCAAAATTAAAACAAAACATATTATCCGGAAACCTATCATCCTTATTTCCTCCCCTCCCTCCCCCACCCTTCCACACAACCCCCCCCCAGCTTCCCTCAGTTCCAGTCTCTGATTTCTCTAAGAATGCTGTTTTCTGCATGTTACACAGTTGTATAGATCCTCAAACTATTTAGCTGATTATCATCACAAAATAGTTACCCGTAGCAGCAAAGACACAGAGAGGTGACAGTATTGTGTACCAGTGAGTACTCTCACAAAAAACAGTGTTTGAGATTACGGACCAACATGACTCCCTTTTACTTTTTTACATTAACAAAAAAATCCATAATCATAGCACATACTCAAAATAAAAACTTGTGGAGAAGCAGTTTGGAAATTGATTGGCCCCCACAATCATTGGTTAAAAGAGGAAAATATGGTGCATGTATTGGTTTGTTTGTTTTTTCTTAGCAAACTGGGCGGGGAGGGGGAAGAGGGTGATTTTCCAGATGTCTTCAAGGTGTGACATATTTAGGGCTGAGGAGACAGATCTAGATAATATGGGGATAAAATGGGGGAGCGGAAGGTATTCAGGAAATTAATGGAACCTGAGATGTAAATATAGCTTAGTAACTGAGGCACTGACTCTTAGTATTGATCAGGAGTCACATGCAAGCAAACTTTGCATCAGCCAAGGTCCTGTTGGTCTAATTTGGGACATTGGCAACGGACTGGCTACTATTGTACTGTCGTACTTGGAAAGAGGGGAACGTGGGTGGTGCTGTGGGTTAAACCACAGAGCCTAGGGCTTGTCGATAAGAAGGTCGGCGATTCGAATCCCCGCGACGGGGTGAGCTCCCATTGCTGAGTCCCTGCTCCTGCCCACCTAGCAGTTTCAAAGCATGTCAAAGTGCAAGTAGATAAATAGGTACCACTCCAGCGGGAAGGTAAACGGCATTTCCATGCGCTGCTCTGGATCGCCAGAAACGGCTTAGTCATGCTGGCCACATGACCTGGAAGCTGTACGCCGGCTCCCTCAGCAAGTAAAGCGAGATGAGCGCTGCAACCCCAGAGTCGGCCACGACTGGACCTAATGGTCAGGGGTCCCTTTACCTTTACTTGGAAAGGAGACTTGACTGGAAGCAGCTGTGCAACTGCTTTGCTCCTCTTCCCCGCAGAGTCTGACGTCTTATATTTCGATGGCGATGATGCCATCGCCTACAAGTTCCGCACCAGAACAGTCCGTACCGTCCAAGACATGCTTGGGTTCAACTTCAAGACGATGGAACGCGAGGGGATCTTAATGTACGCGGCGGGGGCCCAGGGCGACTACATCAGCCTGGAACTTCAGCAGGCCCAACTGGTCTTCAGCATAAGCCTTGGTGAGCTTGGGGGGGGGGGGGGGAAGCATGCAAGTCCCAACTCTGAGATAGGCAACGTGGTGCCCTCCAGCTGTTGTTGGGCTCCAAGTCCCATCATCCCTGACCGTTGACCACACTGGTGTGAGTTGGTGACAAGCTGCGAAGGCTTGATTGGGTACCTGGGTGGAGATCTGCAGTTGTGACATAACTCATTTATGAATATCCTTGATTAACGTGAGAGTAAACAACCGATAACAACAACAACAACAATTATATTTTTTATACCCTGCCCATCTGGTTGGGTTGCTTCCAACACATATAAAAACATAATATAACATCAATATAACATCAAATATTTAAAACTTCCCCATACAGGGCTGTCTTCAGATGTCTTCTAAAAGTTGTGTAGTTCTTTAACTTCTTGACATCTAATGGGTGGGCATTCCAGTATACCTGAAGGAGCATCTTCACGCCCATCGTTCAGCCCAGACACTGAGATCCAGCGCCGAGGGCCTTCTGGCGGTTCCCTCACTGCAAGAAGTGAGGTTACAGGGAACCAGGCAGAGGGCCTTCTTGGCAGTAGCACCCACCCTGTGGAACGCCCTCACATCAGATATAAAGGAAATAAACAACTATTTGACATTTACAAGACATCTGGAGGCAGCCCTGTTTATTTAAGTTTTTAAGGATTGATGTTTCAATGTAATTTTAATCTTTTGTTGGAAGCCGCCCAAAGTGGCTGGGGAAACCCAGTCAGGTGGGCAGGGTATAGATAATATATTATTATTATTATTATTATTATTATTATTATTATTATTATTATTACTACTTCTGCTACTACTACAGAAGCACAGTGAAGGGATAACATTAATCAAGGCAGTCAAACTCATAGCAATGCATGTAGATGTTTCAGGGTGCTGAGATTTAAGATTTCGTTTAGCAGACCTCTCCTGTGAAGCTTTCTGGCAGAGGTGTTGCAGTTTGCAACGTCTGCATGCAAGACTTTGGCAGCTGAGCCCGCTAAGCAGCTCAGGCTAAGCAGAGATGATCTTGAGCTCAAATGACATAAAGTTGATAGACTTTCATCTTTAAATGTGAGCACCGCATTTGCATGTGAAATGGGGGTATTTGTGAGAGAGATTTAAAGGGCATGCGAATGGGTGGATGGGGGCACGCCAAACCTTTCTGCTGCCCTTCATCCCCAAGCTTCCATCTCCCCAGATACTTTTATCTCAGCTAAACTCTTGATAACGAAAGTGAGCTTAGCTGGGAGAAAGCGTCTGCGGAGGATAAGGCTGGCTGGAGTAAGGGCCCCACACTTCTTTGACCCTTCAAAATTTGCAACCCACATCTGCCACACCTGTGAATAGACACAAGATAACATCTGTGGTAAAATGGTAAAGGGACGCAGGTGGCGCTGTGGGTTAAACCACAGAGCCTAGGACTTCCCGATCAGAAGGTTGGCGGTTCGAATCCCCGTGACGGGGTGAGCTCCCGTTGCTCGGTCCCTGCTCCTGCCAACCTAGCAGTTTGAAAGCACGTCAGAGTGCAAGTAGATAAATAGGTACCGCTCCGGCGGGAAGGTAAACGGCGTTTCTGTGCGCTGCTCTGGTTTGCCAGAAGCAGCTTAGTCATGCCAGTCACATGACCTGGCTCCCTCAGCCAATAAAGTGCAATCCCAGAGTCGGCCACGACTGGACCTAATGGTCAGGGGTGCCTTTACCTAATACCAGTGGTACCTTGGTTTTCCGAGCGTCTCGGAAGCCAAACATTTCGGTTTTCGAACGCCGAAAACCTGGAAGTAAATGTTTCTGTTTTCGAACGTGCATCAGAAGTCGAGCGACTCCCGCTGTGTTATTTTTCCAAATTTCTCTATTGAAAATGCCAACTGCCCTTTGTGCCTCAGTTGCCGAACTTTTCGGAAGTCAAATGGTGTTCCAGAATGGATTATGTTAGACAACCGAGGTACCGCTGTTTCTGTAAACAAACAATAAACATCCCCCAAAATGGCAAAAGTAGTTTCTTTCCCAAATAGGTCTTATCTTAGGCAATAGCAAACGCAGTAAACAAAGAGTTCCCTTGTAATATGTCAGCAGTTCAGTGGTCATGTCTTCTCTTTCCAAAATAGATTTTATCTCGAACAATGGCAAACTTGGTAATAAATGGTCCACTTGTAATATATCAGTGGTTCAGTGCTCGGACGTTGTTCCGGTAACCTGGCGTTTCATCGCTAAAGAGCTTAGTCATCGAGCTTTGTATTAAATAGTGTACAAGAGAAGACCTAATTCAACCTAGAGGCCACTAGAGCATAGACAACAGAAGTTAGGCTATCCCTATCCAGATAGAGGCACAGCTGAGCCACTAGCCAAAGCTGATGGAAGGCACTCCACATCCCTGAGACTGCCTGAGCCTCAAGCAACAGCAAAGGATCCCGGAGGACCACTCAAGCTATCTTATCTGCTCCTTCAGAGGGAGTGTAGGGAACCACCCACTAACAGTCTTAGCTGGATTGAACTTCAGTTTATCGGCTTTCATCCAGGCCGTTACCAAGGCAAGACTGCAGTCCATCACACATCCACTGCCACACCTGCAGATATTAAATTAATAGAATACTGTAATATATTGTTATATTATTGGTCTATTATTGTATTAACTTTTCCTTAGTTCACTGACTGATTTGATTTTGTATCCTGCTCTTCCTCCCCCAAAAGCCCAGGGTGGCAAACAAATAATGCTGTTTAAAAAGGAAACAAAAAAAACATGACAATTAATGATAATGTAAATAATAATAAAAAATCAGTTTAAAATGCCCTAAAAGCTGTTGGATCAGTTTAAAAAGTCCTTCGATTCAGAGATCTGCAGGTTTCCTGGAACAGAGTTCTCCAGCCACCCAAATTCCTGAGTTGCAGCTTCAGAAATGACCTTTTGCTCAGTTTTCTGGGAATTTTATTTCAGCACATAAAAACAGCATTCTTTGCCTGTTTTCTTCCCATGGCTCACCAAATAACCAAGGCCAAAAGTTGGATTTTAGAGGGCCACTGAAAGAACTCGAATGACTTGGCTCTGTTCTTCTGCGGACAATATCTCCCGCATCCTGTTTACATGCTGTTTCTGCTCTCCAGGCAACAGCTCACTAAACATGAGCGGAGGGGAGACGATTATGAAACTGGGAAGCCTCTTGGATGACCAACACTGGCACCAAGTTCGCATCGACCGCTACAGGCGATTTGTCAATTTCAGCTTGGACGGGGAGGTCTTGCAGTACCGCCTTAACGGAGAGTTTGATCAGCTTGACCTGGACAAAGAGGTGATTGGGATGGCATGGTGGGCAACTGCTCACAGCTCTGCCAGGGGTTTACACTTGCAATGCCCTGATTGGAGATTTTAAATTGAAGCCCCAAACTGAACCCTGCTTTTCTCCCTTTCTCCGTGGCAGTGGTACCTTTCAGTATTTCCCAGCCTTACATATTTGATCCTCTCTGGGTTTCCTTGACTTCTGCAGATCTTCTTTGGGGGAATAATGAACTATGAGAAGCAGCGCCTTGTCTATCGGCCAAACTTCCGTGGCTGCATGGAAAACATTGCCTACAATTTGGTCTATATCAGCAACTTGGCAAGACGCCGTAAACCGTCTATTAGGATTGAGGTGAGGATGAACGTGTTACTGTGGTCTGCAAAAATAGAGAGAGAGAACTTTGTTTAGTTGCTCCTGACTCTGTTGTAGATGTTTGCTAAGACTGCAGAAGCAGCTTTGTTGTTGTTTAGTCGTTCAGTCATGTCCGACTCTTCGTGGCCCTATGGACCAGAGCACGCCAGGCACTCCTGTCTTCCACTGCCTCCCGCAGTTTGGTCAAACTCATGCTGGTAGCTTCGAGAACACTGTCCCACCATCTCATCCTCTGTCGTCCCCTTCTCCTTGTGCCCTCCATCTTTCCCAACATCAGGGTCTTTTCCAGGGAGTCTTCTCTTCTCATGAGGGGGGCAAAGTATTGGAGCCTCAGCTTCAGGATCTGTCCTTCCAGTGAGCACTCAGGGCTGATTTCCTTCAGAATGGAGACTCTCAAGAGTCTCCTCCAGCACCATAATAGTCCAAATGTAGGCCTCTTCGGCTTACACTTATTCTATTATGAGGCTTGCATTGACCATGCAGCCCTCTGCACTTCTGTTATTTTCTCTCTCTAGTAAATTCAGAAGCAAGTAGACTTTTATAGAGATGCCTGCATATTCAGCCCCCAGACATATTTTCCTCTGGGTCTGCTGCCCATCAGCTGTTCAGTGAGGAGCAACTGAGAGAGAAAAGGACAATGTTGTATAAAGTGTATGGCTGCAGCTCATTTTTCTGTAAGAAGAGCTGCTTCAGGAAGATAAAAATAGCAGGGATAATGCCAGAAAGGTGGACCCTTATTCCTTGCTGAATGTTGCATGTATTTTGTGATTGCACATTTGCAATTTTGGGTGATGCCGTTGCATATTGAAGTTTGAGGTTCTGAACAGCTGAGAAGTAGGGCTTGCAGTTGACCTTATTGACATTTTCCCAGCCTGTATTTTGTTAGCCCCAAAATGGAAAATAAGGCAGGTCCCAACCAAAGAAGATTGGCAACTTAAATTGACAAAATATGCACAACTTGTAGACTTAACATATATAATATGAGAACAAGAAGAACATACATTTAAAGAAGATTAGAAAACATTTCTTGAATATATGGAAAATAATTGTGCACAGCTGAAAACGCTGGCAGCATTAAGATAAATTCAACAGTGTAACAGTTTTGGTGGATGCAATGATGGCAAACCGGTTGGTATAATTTTTGTAAAATAATCAGGGGTATAAGATATGTAAAATGAACCACGGAAAGAGAAGAAGGGAAGTCATGGATACCTTAAGTATGTAAAATGTTTATCTGAAACTGTAAAACATATAATTTACCGTATTTTTCGCTCTATAGGATGCACTTTTCCCCTCCCAAAATTAAGGGGAAATGTGTGTGCATCCTATGGAGCGAATGCAGGCTCCTTGGCTTCAGCGATAGCAACGCGAAGCCTCCAAAGTGCAGAGGGAGCGCTCCCTCCGCACTCCGGAGGCTTAAGGGATAGCCGCCTGAAGCCTTCGGAGTGCAGCGCGAGTTCCTGCTGCACTCCGGAGGCTTCAGGTTCCTTTCGCTGAAGCCAGGAGAGCAAGACTCTCCTGGCTTCAGCAGAGAGGGAGAGCTGTGCAGCGCCCCTTCAGCGAAGCAGGAGGAGAAATGGAAGGGGCTCCATTTCTCCTGCCACTTCGCTGAAGGGGCGCTGAGCAGAGAGGGGGAGATATTTTTTTCTTGTTCTCCCCCTCTAAAACAAGATGCATCCTATGGTCTGGTGCATCCTATAGAGCGAAAAATACGGTAATAAAAATCCTATTAAAAAAAGGAAAGAAATTTGAAGGAATGAGAACACTGAGTGGAGTTACGCCTCTGTTTCCACCTACTTCTGAGGCTACTTCAGGCCCTGCCCTGTTCTTAGCACCAAAAACATGATAACATTAATTTTATTCCATAAGAAGCCAGAGATTTGCAGCCTGCAGAGTTGTGTGCCTGTTAATAAGTCCATCTGCTGCACAGTGCAATCACAGGAGCATATGGCCCTGCTGTGATGGAACAGCAACCAAGCCACCTCCTTAGCTGTCTCCTCCTTCGTTTCAGGGCCACTTGGGCGACTACTGTCGAGACAACCTCTTGTTCCCCTTCACCTTTGCCGGGGTCAACAACTTCTTGCAGGTGCCCGGGTACCCGCGGCGCAATCAGCTGGCTGTCAGCTTCAGCTTCCGCACCTGGGATGTTGTGGGGCTGCTCATGTACACGTCCTTTGCAGATGACCTGGGCTGGCTCGAGATGGTGCTGAGCGATGGGCAGATCAACGTGACCATCGCTCAGCCGAAAACCAAAACGAAGACCAAGAAGCTGGAGTTTGCGGCAGGTATGAGGAGGGGACGGAGGAGGGACGGTTTTCTTCTACAGTGGTGCCTTGGTTCTCGAACGGCTTAGTAGTTGAACAACTTGGAACCCGAACGCTGCAAATCCAGAAGTAAGTGTTCCGGTTTGCGAACCTTTTTCGGAAGCCGAACGTGCTCCGTTTTGAGTGCCACACTTCCGATCCGAGTGTTACGCTGAGATCTGTCTGTTTTTGCTATTTATTTTGCATTTTTGTTTTTGCGGCTTTCTTTTGTTTTCTTGACTGTGTGGAATCCAGTTCAGTTACTGATGGATTGATTGTGTGACTACAGTACATTGTTTATTGTTTTCATTTTACGAATCGGTGGTCTCCTTAGATAGTAAAATTCATGTTAAATTGCTGTTTTAGGGGTTGTTTTTAAAAGACTGGAACGGATTAGTCCCTTTTGCATTACTTGCTATGGGAAAGTGTGCCTTGGTTTTGGAACGCTTTGGTTTTGGAACAGAATTCCTGAATAGATTAAGTTTGAGAACCAAGGTACCACTGTAATTGTTTTGAGGTGAAACTTTAAAATGCCTGCCCTGGAGGCAAAACAGAGGAATGCAACCTGGCATGCCATTTGGGTTTGTTTTTCTTTTAAAAATTATGCATTCTGTTGCATCGGAGGTAGCAGATATTTCATTGAGGGCTTTGGTGGCCCTAGATGTGGGGACCCATGGCTCTAACATGAGGAGTCTGAGGAGTCTTATTCCCTTGTGTCCCTCCACCCACAGGATATCGCCTGAATGATGGCTTCTGGCATTCGGTGGCCTTGATGGTGCGCGAAACCATGGCCGTCATCACCATCGATGACCAGAATGACGCCAGCTTCCGCGTTGACAGAGACATTCAGCTGCGCACGGGGAACCAGTACTTCTTTGGAGGTGGGTTCTGGGTTGGTTAAAGGGGGAACTGGTCGTTTTTTCCCCAAGAGGGTGGGCTGATGGTTGGTTAAGTAATAGGCAGCCGTCAGGCTTCGTGGAATCCTATCCCTCTCATGTAGCAGCCAAGAAGAAGAGAAACAATAAAAGTTCTTACCAAGTAGTTTATTCAATAGTCACAGAGAGACACAAAGGAATGTGGTCTCCCCTAGATAATGGCATTGCTCCAAGTAAAGTCCCACCCCCTACGTCTCTCCTATTCTATGTCACCCCTGCGCTGGCTAATCTGAGCTTTCTGCCTCTGAGCCTTTTTGTTCTTCTACCCTCAATGCTCGTCTGGTCCTGGGAGAGGGGGGTCAGGAATGCTTTCCAAGGACACTGAGTTTGTCAGCTGTCTCTCCCCTGGTGCTCCTCCCTCAATATTTCCCAGCTTCTCCCCTCTGCAGCCCCTGAACTATGACCTTCTGCAAACCACTGTTCTAAATCTATAATGTCCTCTTGTTCTCGGGAAGGTTTGGGAGAAGGAGCAGTGACCCCCACCATTCCTCCTCAGTCCAGCCCCTGACAGCAGCAAGCTCTATGGGTGCACGGGAGCTGCCTGCTGATGTACTGGTTTTGAGAACAACTATTAAGGGAGGCACCTGAGAAGAGATGGGGAGGCAGCCAGGCACATGTTTTGTAAGCTGCCCTGAGTTACCTTGGGAAAAGAGTGAACCATACATTTAATAAATAATAAAAACGAAAAGAGGAACAAACGGCTCAGTCGTTTTAAGCCATTTTAATCTAGGTGCAAATTGAAGTTTGAAGGTGTTGGAATGAGGCCTAGCTAAATCTCACAGTCACGGAAAGGAGGAGCGTAGACTAAGGAGGACTGTTCTAGAAATGGGGGCTAGTCATCAGTGCCATCAACTCCAAAGTAAAAAGAACAGGACAGAAGAAGCCCCAAAGCAAAATGCATTGCAAACTAAATGTACAATAGTAAAGGTAAAGGGAACCCTGACCATTAGGTCCAGGCGCGGATGACTCTAATTGGCTTTGTTGGCCGAGGGAGCCGATGTACAGCTTCCGGATCATGTGGCCAGCATGAATAAGCTGCTTCTGGCAAACCAGAGCAGCACACGGAAACACTGTTTACCTTCCCGCTGGAGTGGTACCTATTTATCTACTTGCACTTTGACGTGCTTTCGAACTCTTAGGTGGGCAGGAGCAGGGACCGAGCAACGGGAGCTCACCCCGTCGCGGGGATTCGAACCGCCGACCTTCTGATCAGCAAGCCTTAGGCTCTGTGGTTTAACCCAGAGCGCCACCCACATCCCACATATAATACACAGGGCATCACGTTATTTCCTCATCCAATCAACTTTTTTGTTTCTGTTTCGTGAAATGTAACTGAGGAATTTCCCCCTTCCTTTTGGTTGATGGTCGCTGCGTCTTTCCTAGGCTGCCCCAAGCCAGCCTCTCGTACCGGCTGTGCGTCCAACCAAACGGCCTTCCATGGGTGCATGCAGATGGTCAGCGTGGACCGGCAGCCCATCGAGTTAGATATGGTCCGCCTGCACCGGCTCGGCAAGTACTTTGAGGTGTACTTCAACGTGTGTGGCATCACAGACAGGTACGCTTGCCGGAGTGGCGATTCTGGCCTGGGCAGAAGATGGTGGCTTTGGCTGGCAAGAGCAGGGGATGAGATCTAGCTGGTTCTTCCTGCTGTGTGTTTGGGCCAAGCCTATAGAAATAGCATGGTAGGAACCAGGGGATGCTCTGAGAATGTACAGGGTCTGGCTCCAGGTCAGTGCTTGCATGGGAGATGCCCGGAAAGCTCACTCACACTACATTTAATTTTTAATTCTTTTAAATTTATTGTAGGTTTTCAACTATATGATATTATTGTATTGTATTGTATTGTATTGTATTGTATTGTATTGTATTGTATTGTATTGTATTGTAGTGTGGTGTGGTGTATTATTTATACATACCCCGCCCATTTGGCTGGGTTTCCCCAGCCACTCTGGGCGGCTTCCAACAAAAGATTAAAAACACATTGAAACATCAGACATTAAAAACTTCCCTAAACATAGACCATTAAATTTAATAGGCCATTAAATTCAAACTAAACTAAAAAGAATAATAAAAAAACAAACAGAAAAAACTAGAGAAAAAGAAAGATACTTGAATAGTAACCCTTATATGCTCCTCATAAAATTATAAATATATCTATGTAGGCCTCAGAGAGTTTAATCTTCCTGCCTCCCACCTGGGAGAACTTCTCCTTCTTGAGTCTCCCACTCTGAGAAAAACCACTCTGGCCTGCCTCTCATAATAGGCTCCTTCCTCTTCTCTCTGTAGCTCCCTTACTATGTTTTCTTGAAGGCAGGCAAGATGCAGACTTCCTTGTCCAGATGGAGGAGAAATGTTTTTGCATCCTTCAATCTGGTCTCGGCAAGCTTTTGGGGACGCATGGGAAAAATGGTTCATGCTGGACTCAGAAGGTGCATCTTGTCTGCTATGCCTACTCCTTTTTTAAAAAAAAAATAATATTTATTAACAGTTTAAAGAGTACAGAAAAAAGCAAAAAAATTAAACAAAACAATACAATACAATACAAAAACAAAGACACTACATAACAATAACACTAAAACATTGACAAAACAAAATAAAAAAATTCCTTCCAGTAGCACCTTAAAGACCAACTAAGTTAGTTCTTGGTATGAGCTTACGTGTGCATGCACACTTCTTCAGATACACGTTGAAAACATTGAATTAACAAAACAAAAACAATTTAAAACACATCCAATAGTTTCAATATCTTATCTTTCATTCACTTGTTTCAACGACCTCCTCACACCTCCCTTTTTGTATTCCACTTCAATTACTGTTTCAGCAATTCCTTTCCATCTTCCTCTGTTTTCTGTCCTGTAATTTTTCTTAACATGTTCTAACCTTATTTTTTTCCCTTTAATACATTAATAATCTATTTGTACTTAGTTCCTTATAACATTTCTACTAAAGCCATATAACTTCATTCCATGCTATGCCTACTCCCGTTCCTCAGGAAAGGGCTTGAAAATAACCTAGCAGATGTCATAGCACCAGTTTATAGAGATCGGAGCTTTTGCTCTCAAAAAAACACAGTTATTTTTTGATCGCCTCCATCTCAAAGAACCTTCGAGGGTGGGGAAAGGACCATCTAAAATTTTCATGAAAGTGGAGGAAAAGGTTAAGGAACTTGGGGGAAACACACAGATTCTTAATAAAAAAATGGAGAGGATATATTGATTTAATAGTATCCTTCCTAACTCACGCTTGTGAGTCAGCAGCAGCAGCAGATTGCATTCTCCACTATATATACCAGGAAGCTAGTTGGTAGATTCGTTTGAATCTCTTTACTTAAGCAATCCTATGTGGCTTTGTTCAGCTTGGGTTTGGTTCCTGGTAAGTCCCCTTTTATCCCTCCCAAAAAAGAATAAAGATACAACAGTCTCCTTTTAAAAGTAATATGAAGTTTACTCACATTCAGTTCACGTTTGGATCCCTGAAGGTAGGCTTTAGCTTAGAGTTACAGTAGAGGGTTTGACTTCATCCCATATGGGAATGAGCCCATGTGCTGGTGGCTGAGAGCCAGCAGACAGCAAAATACTTCAGTATCAAGAGGAAGAAGAAGGGAGGTGTCTGCGTAACCAGCCCCTTTTATGGGGTCTCCCAGGATCACACCCACCAACCTGGTCACACGCAGGGGGAGGACGCTCCAGACCAGGTGTGACAGGAAGTCCTCCTGGCTGTGGAGTAACACCCTTCTGTGTGTCCACTCTGGGCAAACAGGAAGTGTTGTACTTGACTGCTTGTGTTACATACCACAAATGGGGCAAATGCCCCTGAAGAAAGCTAGCCCAGGGTGTTCAGTAGCCAGTATCTGGGGGTGGGAGAATTGAAAATCTTGAATGGAGATGGAATGGGGTCTTCTGGAAGGAACGCAAACTGGCAGAAGTGTGCCACACTGCCATGTTACATTGCAGGTCCCACTGCAGGAGACTGGCAGTGCCATCATACTTTAATGTTGTAAACCGCCCTGTGATCTTTCAATAAAGGGCCGCACGTAAATTTAATACCGTATTTTTTGCTCTATAAGATTCACTTTTTCCCTCCTAAAAAGTATGGGGAAACGTGTGTGTGTCTTATGGAGAGAATGCAGGCTGCGCAGCTATCCCAGAAGCCAGAACAGCAAGAGGGATGGCTGCTTTCGCTGCGCAGTGATCCCTCTTGTTGTTCTGGCTTCTGAGATTCAGAATATTTTTTTTCTTGTTTTCCTCCTCCAAAAACTAGGTGCATCTTATGGTCTGGTGCGTGTTAAAGAGCGAAAAATACGGTAACTAATATTAATGATCACAATCATGCCGTGCCTATGAGCTTACTGTGGGTATTGGCTTTGCCAAAGGTGAAGTCAAGAGTGCCAGGCTAGAGAGGTACCTCAAGGCAGTTTTCGATGTTTCAGGAGTGGCAGCTGTCTGTGTGTGAGGCACAGCCCTTGCTAACAAACTAGAAAAGAGATGGTTGCTTGCTTGCTTGCTTGAATTTATATTCCGCTCTGTATCTGGAGGTCTCAGGACAGCTCACAGAACACAAAACCACAAAATATATATACAAAATAAAAACAGCAATCCAATTACCACCCCAACCATGTTTTAAAAGGGCATTGGATGCCAATCAAATCCACCAGAGGCCTGGTTAAAAAGGAACGTTTTTGCCGGGCACCTAAAGGTGTATAATGAAGACGCCAGGCGAACTTCCCTGGGGAGAGCATTCCACAGATGGGGAGCCGCTGCAGAGAAGGCCCCGTTCTCATGTTGCCACCCTCTAGACCTCTTGAGAGGGAGGCTTGGATCCCTGCTGCGATGGGAAGCCCCTTTCTCTGGTGTCAGCTTGCTTCCCATGTCATGCCAGGTGCACTCCCAACATGTGCGAACATGGTAGCCGCTGCATCCAGTCCTGGGATGACTTCACCTGCATCTGCGACTTGACGGGCTACAAGGGGGAGACCTGCCACACACGTGAGGCCCTGAGGATGGGGAGGGGAAGGGAGAGCTTGAGGTGCTGACCACACGAGCGCTGACCACTCACTTCCTTCTTAAACCTTGCAGCCGTTTACAAGGAAAGCTGCGAGGCCTACCGACTCAGCGGCAAAGTGTCTGGAAACTACACCATTGACCCGGACGGCAGTGGGCCCCTGAAACCTTTTTACGTCTACTGTGATATTCGAGGTATGGGGGAAATGTGTGGGATACTGGTCTTTATCAGGGGGCGTTCAGTGCAGGGTAGAATAGGCACAGCGGTGAAAAGAAAAGGGAGCCTTGGAGTTTATGCAGAGAGCAGAGCCATCGTCCCTGAGCA
Source organism: Podarcis gaigeae (assembly GCF_964106915.1). Classification (NCBI taxonomy): domain Eukaryota; kingdom Metazoa; phylum Chordata; class Lepidosauria; order Squamata; family Lacertidae; genus Podarcis; species Podarcis gaigeae. The sequence goes on from NC_139689.1 coordinate 43,653,145, forward strand.
AAACGAGCGAGACTCTACCAATATATTATTTAGATGCCCAAGCAGCCCAGGCATTGTGCCAAAACTGTTGAAAGAGAATATGTCAGAACCTGAAAGCTTTACAATAGAAATCTTCAGCTTGTAATCTAAATTTTGCAAAGGGGTAGTGTATCATTTTTATGTGCTGAATATCGGCAAGCAACGCCCTTTCCTTTCCTGGAACGCTGCTTTTCTGTGTTGTTGCTGATTTATGGAATGTGGCATCGCATGAAAAAGCATTACCGGTTGTATTTTGCTGCTCTTCTAAATAGCAACAAGTGTTGCGGCGGAGAGCGCTTTAAAAAATAGCAAATGGAAAAGGCAAGAAGCATAATGGAGGTGAGAGGTGTCAGGGACTGGCTGGACGGAAGAGGGGTGGTGGGAGCCCCAAGGGAAATCCCAGAGGAGGAAGAATCAGAGCCCGGGGATTGGTGGTGGGACACTGAGGAGAGATCAGAGGGAGAATTGGATGCTGAAGGGGCAACGGGGTTTAGTGAGCAGGAAGAGCCGGTGACAGGGAGCAGTTCAGACTCAGAGGATGAAGCAGAGGAGGGGGGTTCAAGAGGCTGCTGAAGAATCCAGGGAGTCTCCCTCTTCAGCTGCGACAAGCTCCCCTCCCCGCTGGTCTCCAAGAACGCGCAGGATAATGAAGAGAGCAGAACAGAGGCTAGAGGTGTGCAGATGCAGTTTGAGACTGCTTGGGAAACATCTGGGAGAGGAGGAGCCTTAGACGGGGTGGAGGGCAGGGGCTTTCAGTCCTGGCAACTGCTCTGGCAAGACCTACTGGGAATTGTTGCTGAGTTGTATGCCGTATCCTTGAATAAGGAGATAGTTTCATGGGCAATTGCCTCTGCCTGTCTGTACTGAGCTACATCAACTTGAACCTTGATGAGTTGTGGCACCCGGTGCCAGTGGCATAGTATGGGGGGTGGGTGGGGGCCGGCCGCACCGGGCGCAACATCTGGGGGGTAGGGTTAGGGGGCGCAAATCCACAGGTTAGGGGGCGCAAATTACTTGCCTTGCTCCGGGTGCTGACAACCCACGCTACGCCACTGCCCGGTGTGATTCCTAGCATCTCGAAGTAGGGACGGGGTTACCCAGGCTGAAATCCTGCCTACCAGTGTAGACAGCACCAGGCTAGGCCAATCGATCACTCAGCTTTCATAAGGTCTTCTGCTGCAGGCTGGCTCTGCAGGCTGGCTACAGAAAGGCCTCTCTGCCTGCCCTCGAAGGGTTTCCACAGCCATCCCTGCAGGCCACTATCTCCATTGCATGGGGGGGGGGGCAGTTGTTTTTCCTGTCACACACTCGTTTTGCACCCTTTCTGCCTTCCAGAGGACCGGGCTTGGACCATCGTCTGGCACAATCGATACTGGGTCACACGAGTGACCGGTTACAGTCCTGAAAGGCCTTTCCTGGGCACTGTGGACTACTGGAACGCCTCGTGGAGCGAGGTGTCGGCTCTGGCCAATGCCTCTGAATACTGCGAGCAGCAAATTGAGTTCCGCTGTTACTTCTCTCGCCTGCTCAACACCCAGAGTGAGTGACCCGGTGGATGGAGCTGCACGGCTGCACCCTCGGGTGCTGTGTGGGTTTTGCTTTTAGCAAAATTTGAAATTTGCTAAAATCGAACACTTCCAGGTGGCTTGTTTTTGTTCTGCCTCTTCTCCATGGTCCCTGTGCAGGACCTGTGTTTTTCTCAAGTGGGAAACTTCTAAAGTTAAGCTCATGTTTTTGGTGGGTACCTTGCCCCACCTTCTGTGCCATCGTTCCCCTTCCAGCTGGTGCTGAACTACAACTCCCATCATCCCTTGGCCATGCTAGATGGGGGTGATGGGCTTCGGAGATGGGGCTCCGTGTGCAGGCAGCCACTCAGAAGGACTGTAAAGGTAAAGGTAAAGGGACCCCTGACCATTCGGTCCAGTCATGGCCGACTCTGGAGTTGTGGCGCTCATCTCGCTTTATTGGCCAAGGGAGCCGGCGTACAGTTTCCCAGTCATGTGGCCAGCATGACCAAGCAGCTTCTGGCGAACCAGATCCTTCCCGCCGGAGTGGTACCTATTTATCTACTTGCACTTTGACATGCTTTCAAACTGCTAGGTTGGCAGGAGCAGGGACCGAGCAATGGTAGCTCACCCTGTTGTGGGGATTCGAACCGCCGACCTTCTGATTGGCAAGTCCTAGGCTCTGTGGTTTAACCCACCGCGCCACCCGCGTCCCTCCCAGAAGGACTGTAGTTCCAGGTAAACCACCTGTTTCTTTCAGTTGGGTCCAAGGGCTGAGCCAAGCCCTGGAATGCCACCTGTTCGAACACCTCTCTTGAGCCTGCCTTCAGAGGGTTCACTAGGCATTGCTCACTCCACTTTGAGGTTGATCTTTTCCTCCACCAGGACTAGAAACGTGAAACGTGAAAGTATTCATGCTCCCCAAAGAAGCATGGAGCATGGGAGCATGAACTTTCAAGTTTTGGGAAATTACAGGGACAGAACTACCTAAAATTGTATAGAATTTTATTTATGTATGCTACTATAGCAGCAAGAATGCTACTTGCCCCTAAGTGGAAAGAAGCAGAAATCCCAGTAAAGGAAGAATGGATGCAAAAACTCATGGAATATGTAGGAATGGCAAAACTTACTGGAGGAATAAAAAAATCAAGATAGCAAACTTTTTATAAAAGAATGGAAATAAACTGACCTATGGAAAATGTAACCTGAAAAAAGAGACATTGTGCACACCTTTGTAAACAGTAAAGCAGTTCCACAAGAGTGTATATTTACAGTAGATAATTAAATGAGCAAGTGAAATGAATTTGGATATGCAGAAGATATTAAAAAATAATCATAAGGAACCGCAGAAAGGGAAGAAAGTTGAATGTTGAAATGTGGAATTGATTGTAAAACTAATGAAATGTATAAACTTGAAAAGTATATATATATATAAAAAGTATTCACGGCTGAAAAAAATTCAGGGTCCTGAGCTTTGCATTACCTGATGGCACTGTTGTCACAGAATGCAGGCAACCCCCCTAAACAGAGGAGATCATTACTAGGAAGAGATCTTCAGGTTGTTCTAGATATCTGAATGAAAACCTAAGTTTGGTATGCAGAGGCAGCAGAGTGGATTAAATGGACCTCTGGCCTGATTCAGCAGGTGGTAGTTTTGCCGCATAGCTGTCAACTTTCAGATTTGAAAATAAGGGATCAGCAGCCTCACCTGTCCCAGGGGCAGTCTACGGGATATCTAACAATCCGGGATAGCAGTGGGAAGCAGCGGGAAACGGCGCTGGAATAAGGGGATTTCCTGCAAAAAAAGGGAAGGTTTACAGCTATGTTTTTCCGTTTGCCTGAGAGCAGGCTCTGTGAGATCTCCCTCTGACAGGCTCTCTCGTTCTTCCTTAGCTGGGATGCCGCTGAGCTTCTGGATGGGCCGAAACGAAGAGCGCCATTACTACTGGGGGGGCTCTCCCCCAGGGCTAGGGCGCTGCGCTTGCGGCATGGATAAGAACTGCGCCGACCCCCGTTTCTACTGCAACTGCGATGCGGACCATGCCATGTGGTGAGAGAGAAGGCGGCCCTCATCCCTCCAAGGAGGGCCTTGGGTGGTCATGGCGGTGGGTGCAAAACGTATATCCCTAACTGATAGTGGGCCCAGTTTCCCACAACCATGGTGTTATGTACTGACGTTCTCACCCTGGGCCAGCAGGGGGATACTGTAAATAGTTCAGGTCCACATGCAAATAAGGGATCGAAAGTGACGTTCAGTGATTGGATAGTTACAGAAAGTTGTTACAGTTACGTTGTACTGGAGCTCTATATAAGCAGGCTGGCTGAACCCTTCAGTTCAGTTCTGTTCTGGCCTCTGAATAAAGAAGAGCTGTTTGAAGAATTGCTGTGTCATCTGATATGTTCACCCACAACTTAACATATTGCTCTCTCTCTCTTCCAGGCGGGCGGATAAAGGGCTGCTGAATTTTGTCGACCATCTTCCAGTCACACAGGTGGTGATCAGCGACACAAACCGCACCGGGTCGGAGGCCCAATTCTATGTGGGCCCGTTGCGTTGCTATGGCGACCGTGAGTAGCGGACTGAGGATATGGATGCCGTTCCCTCGTGTGTCTATCGGAACGGAAGGAGGGCCCCTGAGGGAGGACGGGATGGGGCTCGCACCCATTTTACATGCACTAATAACGGACTTCCTACGATTTGCAGGCAACTCTTGGAATACCGTTTCTTTCGTCCGAGGAATGGCTTTGATCTTCCCCACCTTCCAAGTCAACTACAGTATGGATATCAGCTTCTTCTTCAAGACATCTGCCCCCTCTGGCACTTTCCTGGAGAACATCGGGCCGAAGAACTACATCCGTGTGGAGCTTAACAGTACGGAATCGTCATTGAATTTCCACTCAGTATTGATCCAGAGTAGATCCCAATGTATAGTTAGCAGAGTAAGAACTTAAACACATTGGGGGATTCCCAAAAAATAGACAAGAGGCAATTATATTTCATCCAGCAGAGCTTTACTGCTACTAAAGGCAAATGAGCATAATGGTCACAAATCCAATACATTCAGGATTGGCCCTGTCCATAAGAAATCCAGTTGCAGAAGACTTACAATAACTTATAATAAGACTAAACCTTAATACTATATATACTATGTACAGAACACCACACCAGAAGGAAGAGAGAAAGTGGAACTCAGGCTCCTTCTGGCCCCTTATTAGAGTCAGAAGAGATAAGAGAACCAGTTTAAACCAGCTGTATTCAGCTTCTCTGAAGGAATAACCCAAACATCATGAAGTTTCTTTCACACAGAGAAGCTTCCAGAAGCTTCCAGAACCCTCTTAAATTAAGTAAAATTGGAAAGATCTCTACACATCAGATCAATACTTTCTGTTCTAAGAAATGCAAACTGACAGGAATTGGGGGCTTGAGGCAGTGGGAGTAGTCCTAGAGGCCTTCTTAGACAGATATTGAATGTATTGGCACTTTGCCCAATCCTAGTGGTGTGCAACATGTAGGGCTCTGTCTGCATGGTACATTTGAAGTGGTATCAAATAACTTTAAAGAGGGTTCCCCCCAAAGAATTATGGGAGCTGGCATTTGTTAAGGGTGCTGGGTTTTCTCCCCTCACAGAACTGCAGTCCCCAGAGTTTATTGGGGAGAGGGATCGACTGTTAAACCACTCTTGAGAATTGTAGCTCTGTGAGGGGAATGTTGTTGTTTAGTCGTGTCCGACTCTTCGTGACCCCATGGACCAGAGAACACCAGGCACCTCTGTCCTCCACTGCCTCCCGCAGTTTGGTCAAACTCATGCTGGTAACCTCGAAAACACTGTCCCACCATCTCATCCTCTGTCATCCCCTTCTCCTTGTGCCCTCCATCTTTCCCAACATCAGGGTCTTCTCCAGGGAGTCTTCTCTTCTCATGAGGTGGCCAAAGTACTGGAGCCTCAGCTTCACAATCTGTCCTTCCAGTGAGCACTCAGGGTTGATTTCCTTCAGTATGGAGAGGTTTGATCTTCTTGCAGTCCATGGGACTCTCAAGAGTCTCCTCCAGCACCATAATTCAAAAGCATCAATTCTTCGGCGATCAGCCTTCTTTATGGTCCAGCTCTCACTTCCATACATCACTATTGGGAAAACCATAGCTTTAACTATACGAACCTTTGTTGGCAAGGTGATGTCTCTACTTCTCAAGATGCTGTCTAGGCCTTTCATTGCCCTTCTCCCAAGAAGCAGGCGTCTTTTAATTTCGTGGCTGCTGTCACCATCTGCAGTGATCATTGAGCCCAAGAAAGTAAAATCTCTCACTACCTCCATTTCTTCCCCTTCTCTTTGCCAGGAGGTGATGGAACCAGTGGCCATGATCTTCGTTTTTTTGATGTTGAGCTTCAGACCATATTTTGCGCTCTCCTCTTTCACCCTCATTAAAAGGTTCTTTAATTCCTCCTCACTTTCTGCAATCAAGGTTGTGTCATCTGCATATCTGAGGTTGTTGATATTTCTTCCGGCAGTCTTAATTCCGGCTAGGGATTCATCCAGCCCAGCCTTTCGCATGATGAATTCTGCATATAAGTTAAATAAGCAGGGAGACAAAATACAGCCTTGTCGTACTCCTTTCCCAATTTTGAACCAATCAGTTGTTCCATATCCAGTTCTAACTGTAGCTTCTTGTCCCACATAGAGATTTCTCAGGAGGCAGATGAGGTGATCTGGCACTCCCATTTCTTTAAGAACTTGCCATAGTTTGCCGTGGTCGACACAGTCAAAGGCTTTTGCATAGTCAATGAAGCAGAAGTAGATATCTTTCTGGAACTCTCTAGATTTCTCCATAATCCAGCGCATGTGAGGGGAATAGGGGTGTCCTAACAACTCTCAGCACCTTTAGCAAACTATAGCTCCCAGGATTCTCTGAAGGAAGTCATGTCTGCTAAAAGTAGTATGATACTGCTTTAAACGTGTGGTGCAGATGGGCCCTAACACTGTTAGAAATGTGAACGAGATGGAGAACTAAGGATGTATTGCTTGGAAACTGAATATTGAGTCATCTAAGTAATATTATTAATAATAATATTAATTCTATTGTTTGTACCTGGCCCATCTGACTGGGTTGCCCCAGCCACTCTTGGTAAAATGGTAAAGGGAACCCTGACCATTAGGTGACCGACTCTGGGGTTGCGGCGCTCATCTCGCTTTTACTAACAAAATATTAAAAACACAGTAAAACATCAAACATTAAAAACTTTCCTATACTGGGCTGCCTTCAGATGTCTCCTAAAAGTCATATAGTTCTTTATCTCCTTGACATCTGATGGAAGGGTGTTCCATAGGGTGGGTGCCACTACCGAGAAGGCCCTCTGCCTGGTTCCCTGTAGCTTCACTTCTCACAGTAAGGGAACTGCCAGAAAGCCCTCAGAGCTGGACCTGTGTCCGGGCTGAACGAATCCCCGCAATGGGGTGAGCTCCTGTTGCTCTGTCCCAGCTCCTGCCAACCTAGCAGTTCAAAAGCATGTCAAAGTGCAAGTAGATAAATAGGTACTGCTCAGTTGGGAAGGTAAACGCCGTTTCCGTGCGCTGCTCTGGCTCGCCAGAAGCGGCTTAGTCATGCTGGCCACATGACCCGGAAAAACTGTCTGCAGACAAACACCAGCTCCCTCGGCCAGTAAAGCGAGATGAGCGCCACAACCTCAGAGTCATTCACGACTGGACCTAATGGTCAGGGGTCCCTTTACCTTTACCTAGACGAGGAGAGCAGTGGTAGAGTCACGTTTATGATGTGCAGAGCTTGGGGTGCAAGCACACACCACGCAGCCGAGGAGGTGGCATGTCACGGAGCCAGCGGAGAGAGCTCCGGACTGCGGGAAACCATCCAGACCCTTCCCGTCTCTGACAGGTGCTGGAGGCACGCAGGGACAAAGCCCCCACTCCGTCTCGCTGACCTCCCTGCTCTCCCCTCCCCGAACTCTCCGCTTGGCGCCCTGGCTCGCCGCGCCACTACGCCCAATGCTCCTGGAAGGCAGCTGTGGTGTGACACTTCTCTCCTGCTGCCGTTTTCTAGCTACCCGAGATCTGGTATTCATATACGACATTGGCAACGGGGACGAGAACCTGACAGTTCACCGGGACATGCCCTACAACGACAACGAGTGGCACGAGGTCAGGGTGGAGATCAACGTGAAGCTCGCTCGGATGCGGGTTGACCGGATGCCCTGGGTTGTGCGAGCAGCCCCTCCCCAGACCTTCATCCACATGAACCTCACGAAGCCTCTCTATGTGGGTGAGTGAGGATGGGCAGGGTGGTGTGAATGAATGAAAGAAAGAAAGAGGGAGAGAGACCCTATTGGACGACACCGTTAGAGGTTCTTTCATTGTTGATAACCTCAAACTAGAACCAGGCTCAATACAGCTTACTCATCAATATGAAAAAGCTCAGTTTTGTAACAGGCAAAATCTCATTTGTGTGTGTGTGGGGGGGGGGGGAATCTAGCTGTATCATCTTCACCTCCTCTTCATTTTATTTGTTAAAAACTTTATTTCCATAGCTAAAAACTTCTAGGTTCATTTTTTTTTTAAAAAAAATATTTTTTATTTGATTTTACAGCTATCACATTATCAAATGCATCACCATATATAGAGATTTCTCTGAATCTCGAAACTTCCCCCCCATTCCCTCCATGGGTCCTGTTGTCAACATTTATAACTGCATATTATTCCATAATCTACATTTCGTATCCATAGTATTTGTTACATTACAAGTGTGATTAAAATCCTGCTAATGTTTCCATCTGCTGACAGTGGTCTCCTAAATAAATTACAATTTCCCACCGTTCTTTTAAAAAGTTCTTGTCCAGCTTCAAAGGCAACGGACATTACAAAAACACCTTGCTGTTTTCCACTGGGACCAGAGCACTTAAAACGAGCTTGCCTAGATCCAGCAAGGCAGCTGTTAATGTTTTCATTTCCTGTCCCCCTTAGGCGCTGCCGAATACTACCTGCGCCCCTTCTTGGGCTGCTTGCGGGGCCTGCGAATGAACGGGGTCACCCTCAACCTGGAGGGGAAAGCCAACGAGACGGAAGGAGTGCTTGTGAACTGCACTGGGCATTGCCGGAACCCTTTGGTGCCGTGCCGGAACTACGGCACCTGCCTGGAGGCCTACAGCCACTATACCTGCAACTGCTCGGTCTCTGCCTTTGAAGGACCTTTCTGCAACCTGGGTGAGAGCCCTAAACAAGTCTGGAGGGTTGAGGTGAAGTGGCGAGGCGAGGTGGGGGCAGGACGGAGAAGACAGGGCTGATTTTTTCCCACCTTCGCCGCATTAAGCAGTTGGTCCCTTACCTTTCCCGCCCCGACCTGGCCACAGTGATCCATGCGACGGTCACCTCCAGGCTTGACTACTGTAATTCGCTCTACGCGGGGCTGCCCTTGAAGCTGACCCAGAAACTCCAGCGGGTGCAGAATGCAGCTGCGAGGCTCCTCACGGGGTCTCTGCCATGGGAGCATATTCAGCCAGTGCTTTTCAAACTGCACTGGCTCCCGGTGGAGTACAGGGTCAGATTTAAGGTGCTGTTTTTGATCTTTAAAGCCCTTCACAGCCTAGGACCCTCGTACCTACGGGACCGCCTCTCCCGGTAGTCCCCACGGAGGACATTAAGGTCCATAAATAGCAACACCCTAGAGGTCCCGGGTCCTAAGGAAGTTAGATTAGCCTCAACCAGAGCCAGGGCCTTTTCAACTCTGGCTCCGACCTGGTGGAACGTTCTGTCTCATGAGACCAGAGCCCTTCAGGATCTGATTTCTTTCCGCAGGGCCTGTTAGACATAGTTGTTCCGCCTGGCCTTTGGCTTAGAATCAGTTTGATTCCCTCCCCCTCTTACTTTTTCCTTTCTCCTCCTGTGAAGAGGCTGCATCTTAATGTTTTGATGTTTTAATGTTGTCTTTTAATCTTGTTTTTGTATTCATTCAACCTGTTTTTATTATTGCTTGTTAGCCGCCCTGAGCCCGGCCTTGGCTGGGGAGGGCGGGGTATAAATAACATTTATTATTATTTTTTATTATTATTTTCCTTAGGCCTTTGACTCTCCGCCTAACCGTTGCCGTGTTCCCCCATCTATCCCCTTTTGCAGACATTGGCGCCTACTTCGAGCAAGGCACCTGGGTGCGCTACGACATCATGACGATGCCGTTGCATGTGGTCCGGGAGTTCTCCAACATTCTCCACCAGCCGATTCAGCCACTCCCCGGCTACAATCTGACCAGGGAGGATGTGTGGCTTAGCTTCCGCACCACTTCGGCCCCCGCCGTCCTGATCTACGTCAGCACCTTTGTGCACGATTACATGACCATTTTGATCCGTGAGGACGGTAAGCATCATGGGAGCTAGCCCTGGGGCTCTCCGAATCTGGCCTCTTTCTTGTTGACACCGCATCTTGCCATGGCGTCGGGATAGTTCATAGAATTGTAGAGTTGGAAGGGATTCCTCCCAGGGGTAATCGAGTCCAGCCCCCCTGCAACGCATGAATCATAACTACAGCACCCACAGCAGATGGCATAATAATAATAATAATAATAATAATAATAATAATAATAATAATAATATATTATTTATACTCCGCCCATCTGGCTGGGTTTCCCCTGCCACCAGAATACAGTGGTACCTCAGGTTAAGTACTTAATTCGTTCTGGAGGTCCGTTCTTAACCTGAAACTGTTCTTAACCTGAAGCATCACTTTAGCTAATGGGGCCTCCCACTGCTGCTGCGCTGCCAGAGCATGATTTCTGTTCCCATCCTGAAGCAAAGTTCTTAACCTGAGGTACTGTTTCTGGGTTAGCGGAGTCTGTAACCTGAAGCGTATGTAACCCGAGGTACCACTGTATTAAAAATGCAATTTGCTCATTGCAAACAGCTGGGAGTAGGTAAATTTTGATAATAAATCTGCTTTGCAGTGGGGGTTGAATAATTTCAATTGCAACTGTAGTTCCATATTTGCCATGTTTGTGATGAGGGTTGTCTTGGGAATGCCAAATCATTAAAAACTTCCCCAAACAGGGCTGCCTTCAGATGTCTTCTAAAAGTCAGATAGTTGTTTATTTCCTTGACATCTGATGGGAGGGTGTTTCACAGGGTGGGTGCCACTACCAAGAAGGCCCTCTGCCTGGTTCCCTGTAGCTTCACTTCTCACAGAAGGTTCTTGGAGCTGGACCCCAGTGTCAGGGCTGGATGATGGGGGTGGAGACACTCCTTCAGGTCTACAGGGCAGAGGCTGTTTAGGGCTTTAAAGTTCAGCAGCAACACTTTGAATTGTGCTCAGAAATGTGCCAGGAGCCAATGTAGGTCTTTCAGGACTCAACACTGAAATGTTCAAATGTTTCTTTGGTTGTCCCGGCCACGCTTGCTGTCGCACCCCTTTGAGAGCTCTTGTTTCAAAGTAACACCATCTCCTCCTTGCCGTCCCCTTCTACCTGTTGCCGTTTGCCGTGCAGGCATCCTGCAGCTGCACTACCAACTGGGAGCCCTCCCTGCCATCTACCCCCTGAGCACACGCTCTGTGGCCGACGGACAGCCACACAGTATCAACGTCACACGCGTCAATCGAACGTTGTACACACAGGTAAGGGGGGCCCCTCTTGCTGCACGAGTGGGGAGGGGCCTGCAGAAAGGCGTTGTGCGGCGGAAAGGACCTGGAGCCCCTCTGATGTTGCTTGGCTCCCAACTCCCATCAGTCTCAGCTGAGTGATGGAGGCCGCAGTTCAGCAATGCCTAGAGGACTACACATGGTCTTCACCTCTGGCCCTGTGGCTCTCTCACTGTCTGGAGGGAGGGAGGGACTCTCGGGAGAGTAGCCCAGCAGCTTTCTGCTCTGTGGAGTGTGGGCCCGTTGGTGTCATGCGGACAAATGGTTAAATAATGCAGTGCTTGGCTTCGTGTCTCCATGCACACATTCCCAGCGTCTGGAAGTTCTGAGATAAGGCGCCAGGTGCGCTGGGTTGCCATAGCAACACTAGCAAGGCCAAGTGTATGTCTTGCTGAGTCATTTACCCTTCCATTAGTCCAAGAATGCCTAGGTGTAGAAACAGGTATAACAGGCATTGTTTTTATGATGTATGCCATATTGTTCTGTCCTGTCTGGATACTACCCTGTTTCCATGGGAGTGTCTGACTCTGCATGTGAGGAAGAAGCTCTGCGTTTTACGCAGCAGCGTTACCTAGCAGGGAGATAGTGTTACCAGATCTCTCTGTACATATGTATCTTTACTTCAGAGACCAGAAGAACTCTATATAGTATATAGCTGGGGCTCCACGTACTCTGCTGATATATCAAACTGGCTGTTGAGGTGTGTGGAACACAACCTTCCACAAGTAGCCCACAGGGCCTAGGACAGCGCTGGGAATGGCTGAGTTATCCACTGTAAAATAATAATAATACTAAATGATGATGATGATGTTAGTATTATTTATAGTCCACCCAACTGGCTGGGTTTCCCCAGCCACTCTGGGCAGCTCCCAACAGAATATTAAACAGAATAAAACATCAAACATTAAAAGCTTCCCTAAACAGGGCTGCCTTCAGAGGTCTTCTAAAAGTCAGAAGGTTGTTTATTTCCTTGACATCTGATGGGAGGGCGTTCCACAGGGTGGGTGCCACCACCGAGAAGGCCCTCTGCCTGGTTCCCTGTAGCCTCACTTCTTTCAGTGAGGGAACCACCAGAAGCCCCTCGAAGTTGGTCCTCACGTCCGGGCAGAACAATGGGGGTGGAGACACTCCTTCAGGTATACAGGACCGAGGCCGTTTAGGGTTTTAAAGGTCAGCACCAACACTTTGAATTGTGCTCGGAAACGTACTGGGAGCCAATGTAGGTCTTTCAGGACCGGTGTTATGTGGTCTCGGCAGCCGCTCCCAGTCACCAGTCTAGCTGCCACATTCTGGATTAGTTGTAGTTTCCAGGTCACCAGTCCACTGTTCTCTGTGAGGGTATCCTGATCAGCCTTATAGTATATCTTCTCTCTTCTTCCTTCCTTTAGTTGGATTATTACCCAGTCCAGGTGTACCAGCTCTCCCTCTTTGTGGATGGCAGACTTGACTCGCCCAAGGCGCTCTATCTCGGTCGTTTCATGGGTGAGTGAGAGTCGTGGGTCCTGCATTGATTGTTGGTATTGATTGTCCCATGCCCAGCTCCTTGGATGGGCCAGTCAGCCTTCAGCTGCCCTAGTTCCTTCCAGTTACTTTAGATTCCCAACCCATGGCCAGTGGCCAACATCTAGAAAGCTCCAGATTGAGGCGGATGCCTGCTCCACCTAAGCTCACCCTGACATCCAACTCTGCTTTGCTTTTAGGCTCACAAACATAGTTCTCTCCTCCTTCCACTTCCACATTTCTGGATTCTGCCCTGTCCCTCTGTTGTCCTCTTTCCCCTGTGTTCCTGGAGACCCCCATTCCTTCTAATCGCCAACCTGGGAGTGCCTATCAGTTCCAAAGCAAAATCTGGCCACCCCCAAATTGAGGAGATGCCCTCTGCATCCTCAGGGGCCTCCCTTCGGTATATGGAAGTTTGTTGTTTTATATATATGCCCGATAGGGAACTGTGAGCTTCGATACTTACCGTATTTTTCGCTCTATAGGACACACTTTCCCCCTCCAAAAATTAAGGGGAAATGTGTTTGCGTTCTATGGAGCGAATGCAGGCTCCTTGGCTTCAGCGATAGCAACGCAAAGCCTCCGAAGCGCAGAGGGAGCGCTCCCTCCGCGTTCCGGAGGCTTCGCGTTGCTTTCGCTAAAGCCTGGAGAGCGAGAGGGGTCGGTGCGCACAGACCCCTCTCGCTCTCCAGGCTTCATGGATAGCCGCCTGAAGCCTGCGGAGCACAGCGCGAGTTCCCGCTGTGCTCTGCAGGCTTCAGGTTCCTTTCGCTGAAGCCAGAAGAGCAAGACTCTCCTGGCTTCAGCAGAGAGGGAGAGCTGCGCAGCGCCCCTTCAGCCAAGCGGGAGGAGAAATGGAAGGGGCTCTGTTTCTCCTGCCGCTTCGCTGAAGGGGCGCTGAGCAGAGAGCGGGAGAATTTTTTTCCCCTGTTCTCCCCCTCCTATGGTCCGGTGCATCCTATAGAGCGAAAAATACGGTAATAGAATTTGGTGGCAGCCGAGTCTGTAAGAGGAGGAGAAGGTTCTGTCGCAGAGGCCGGCACCCTGGGGCCTCCTCTAAGGCAAATGGAGAACTCCTTTCTTCAAAGAGCCGCCATTGACTGAGCGCCTCTGCTCTTCCGCTGCCCTCCTGCCCCCCCTTTTCACGTCTTCTCCTTCCACCCCACTTTCTGCAAGCTCTCTTCCCCCCACTTTCCCTTCCCTTTCCCCCTTGTTGCATCCTTCAAATGCAGACCTCTCTGTCTGAACATTGTGTAACAGGGCTGAAAATGATTTTGCAGGTTCTGGGCTGAATAAATTATGCAGATCATATGAATTTTGCATGGCCGTCCTTAATTTGCATAGCATGCCCTTCTGTCGCTAGGCGGGGAAAGGAACAAAGAGCCCTTCTCCCCCTGGAGTGCTGCCTTACTTCCTGCCAGACATTGACTCCTAAGCCTGTCCTTACAGATCTCAAGGCTTTTTCAAAAACTGAAACGGCTGACCATTGTCAGTGCTTTTGATTAGGGGTAGTTTTTATTTCATTTCATTGAACAACCTGTTTTATTACATACATTTAAACCCATTGACACACACAATTTCTTTTTTAATTTCCTAAATTACATTTCAAAATACTCATTTCAACAACCATAAATCAATGACTTCCCTTCTTCTCTTTCGGTGGTTCATTTTGCATGCTATACATCCCCGAATATTTTACATGAACTAAATCATTCAGTAATCCGTTTTTACATCCCTCAAAACTTATTTACACTATTGAATTTATCTTAACACAACCAGCGTTTTTAAATGAACACAATTTTCACCCAGATATTCAGTGAACATTTTCCAGTCTTCTTTAAACACGCATTCTTCTTGTTCTTTTATATTCTATATGTTAAGTCTGCAAGCTCCTTGTATTCCATCAATTTAAGTTGCCATTCTTCTTTGGCTGGGGCCTCACTCATTTTCCAAGACACCGGCTGTGGTAGTGGCATACATAAATAGTCTTTTTTGACACCTGGGAATTTCCCTCTGAATTATCCCCAACAAAAAGGACTCGGGGGGGGGGGGGTTTGAGGCAGGAATATACTTTAAAAAAAATATTCAATTCATTATATATCATTTCCCTGATTTGGGGTAGTTTTGAGGGGGGTTAGGGTTTGAGGGGTTGCTGAGGAAGAAGCTGGCGTCTGTTTAACCCTGTCCTGCTCCTCTTGTCTTCCATGGTCCACAGAGACAGGCCTGATTCACCCGGACATCCAAAGATACAACACACCGGGCTTCACAGGTTGCCTCTCAGGAGTGAAATTCAACAGCATTGTGCCTCTGAAAACCATCTTCCGGGCCAGTGGCAAAAATCCCATCCGCCCCTACAGCATCAAAGGGCGGCTGGTGGAGTCCAGCTGTGCCTCTATGCCCAACTCTTACATCCAAACGCCACCGGAACTTGACCCCTGGTACATAGACCCAGGTAAGGTAGCATTTATGGGGAAGGAAGGGGGCAAGACTGTGTTTACTTGGGGGCGAGGAAACCTCTTAATAAATTTAATAATAATAAAAAATGTTATTTACACCCCGCCCTCCCTGGCCAGAGCCGGGCTCAGGGTGGCTAACATCAATAAACAGTAAAAACATAATGGGGCGGGGGGGGGGGGGGGAGAGGAAACAACTAATTTAAAATACAGGTTAAAATGCAGCCTCATCTTAAAAGTAGCCCATAGAGCAAAACCATAAGGGGAGGGAAACATAAGGGTCAGACTGAGTCCAAACCAAAGGCCAGGCGGAACAGCTCTGTCTTGCAAGCCCTGCGGAAAGATGTCAAGTCTCACAGGGCCCTAGTCTCTTGTGACAGAGTGTTCCACCAAGTCGGGGCCAGTACTGAAAAGGCCCTGGCCCTAGCTGAGCCCAATCTAAACACCTTGGACCTGTTGTCATTTCTGGACCTTAAGGTCCTCCGCGGGGCATACCAGGAGAGGGGGTCCCGTAGGTACGTGGGTCCTAGGCTGCATAGGGCTTTAAAGGTCAAAACCAGCACCTTAAACCTGACCCTGTACTCCACCGGGAGCCAGTGCAGTTGGTAAAACACTGGATGAATGTGATTCTGCGGCAAGGACCCCGTACGGAGCCTCGCTGCAGCATTCTGTACCCGCTGGAGCACCCCTAGCCTTCCTTCATGTGCCCCAGGTGATGTTTGGGCCAGAACCCTTGGACTAATCTACACTGGTGAGTTAAAACATTATACAGTCGTACCTTGGTTCCCGAACAGCTTAGCTGACGAACAAATCGGCTCCCGAACGCTGCAAACCCAGAAGTAAGTGTTCCGCTTTGCGAACGTTTTTCGGATGCCAAACGTCCGACGTGGCTTCTGTTGAGGGCAGGAAGCTCCTGCAGCCAATCGGAAGCCGCACCTTGGTTTTTGAACTGTTTCAGCAGTCAAACGGACTCCTGGAACGGACTAAGTTCGAGAACCAAGGTACCACTGTAAATGCGTTATCAACATGTGACACCAGAGGGCGCTGTCGTCAATGTAAAATTGCATTGAGAGCTATATGTTGTTTTATTTTGAGCGTTTTTGCAATCACAATTTAAATCACTAGTCAATAAGACTTGATTTAAATCTTTTTTTTTTAACAGAAAGACTCATTATTGCTGGTATCATCTTAATATTTACAACTAGAGGAAGGTTTCATTTTTGGAATAATAAATTTTCAGAGTAGTTTTTACAGTTATATCAAATATTACTGATTTGGTTATACTATTAGAAATACATAGACAGATAATTAAGAAATTATTGTGAGGTTTAATGTTAACTGCTTATATTTGGACAACTTTTTTGCTGTACTTTATTGGAAGGAGATAAATAATCATTTCCTTAATAACAATTTATTTAACTAAAACAATAACATATAGCATATGTATCCATGTTTGTTAACTGATGTGGTTAAACATTTTTTTAAAAAAAACTTACGAGTTTTAGCACACATGAAAAACTTAAAACAAATCCTTATTTCCTGATGAATAGCCTTTGGACTATAATGTAACTTAAATAGAAAACTATCTTTAGAAAGAATTTTCCTCCAAAAGCATTTTATTTTAAAAATCTGATTTAAAAACAACAACAACCTGATTTAAATAAAAAATCCAATTTATTTTTTAAATCCATTTTTTTAAAAAAAATCATTGATTTTTATTCATCCTTGTCCTCTGTGTCCTTCTAGTTGACTTCCTGTACATCCACGACGACGGCTGGATCGCGATCATCATTGGAGGTGAGTGGGAGACCAAGAGGGTTGCTAGGAACTTTGGCCCAATTGCTGCACCATGGGAGCTTGGCCCATGGGAGCTTTGAGCTCAGATTTAGATCCTGACTGTGGCCTACCGTGCTACAGCCACACCTAAGAACGGAGGAAGCCACAGGGTGCAACGTCCAACCACAGGTCCACCTAAGGGCTCAGCATTGCCCGCGTCAGTTAGCAGTAGCCCCCCAGGGTTTCAGATGCGGAGGGGGGGCAATCCCAGCCTTAACCTTTAAAGCCCTAAATGGCCTCAGTCCAGTATACTTGGAGGAGCATCTCCACCCCCATCTTTCTGCCCGGACATTGAGGTCCAGCGCTGAGGGCCTTCTAGCGGTTCCCTCCCTGCGAGAAGCCAAGCTACAGGGAACCAGGCAGAGGGCCTTCTCGGTAGTGGCATCCGCCCTGTGGAACACCCTCCCACCAGATGTCAAAGAGAACAACAACTACCAGACTCTTAGAAGACATCTGAAGGCAGCCCTGTTTAGGGATGCTTTTAATGTTTGATGCATTAGGTAAAGGTAAAGGGACCCCTGACCATTAGGTCCAGTCGTGACTGACTCTGGGGTTGCAGCGCTCATCTCGCTTTATTGGCCGAGGGCGTACAGCTGGTCATGTGGCCAGCAGGACTAAGCCGCTTCTGGCAAACCAGAGCAGCGCACAGAAGCGCTGTTTACCTTCCCGCAGTAGCGGTACCTATTTATCTACTTGCACTTTGACGTGCTTTCGAACTGCTAGGTTGGCAGGAGCAGGGACCGAACAACAGGAGCTCACCCCGTCACGGGGATTCGAACCGCCGACCTTCTGATCGGCAAGTCCTAGGCTCTGTGGTTTAACCCACAGCACCAGCCGCGTCCCCATTTGATGCATTACTGTATTTTAATATTGTGTTGGAAGCCGCCCAGAGTGGCCTGGGAAACAATAATATTTATTATTATTTTGATGATGATGATGATGATGATGTGAACTCAGCCATTCCCAACACTGTCCCAGCACTATTATTATTATTATTAGTAGTAGTAGTACTACTTATTAATTATTATGATTTATGAATTATTATGAATTATGAATTATTATCAATTATTGTTGTTGTTGTTGTTGTTATAACTGGAGAAACTGGGAGTTGAACCTGGCACCTGCAGGCATCCCAGATGGTCTACCAAGAAGCTATGGCCCTGCCCATGTGTAGCCTTGCTTCTGGGTTATTTTCGTCCTCCCCCTTCACTCTCGCCTTTCTCCCTCAGTGATTTTCTTCCTGCTCCTTCTGCTGGCGGCCGCTCTCCTCTTGATGTACCTACACCATCACCGCTACAAGGGCTCGTACCACACCAACGAGCCCAAGGCCATCCAGGACTACAACAGTAGTAGCAGCAGCGGTGGCGGCGGCGGCGGTGGCAGCAGCAGTGGCGGCGGCGGCAGCGGAGCCCCTCCCGTCCCGCCGGCGAAGCCTGCCGCCTCGCGGAAGGATCAAAACTTGCCGCAGATCTTGGAGGAGTCCAAAACCGAATAGCCGACCGGAGCCAGGAGCGCCGACTCCTCCCTCTGCTGGTGCTGGCTGCAGCCTTTTGGCAAGACCAAACCCGAACTGCCAACTGTGCCACTTTCTGGGAAGCCGACCTTCTCCCCCCAACAGCCCCACTGCGAGACGACGGCCCTCCTGGTGCCTCTGCCTTGTTTCACCTGCACATCCTGTGGAGTGTTGCTGCATCTTCCGGTTGGATCCAATAACCGATGGGCAGGTGTCAATCAAAGGTCCCCAGCCCGAGTTTTTCTTTTCTTTAATAGCCTGATTCTCCCCAGTCCCGTTTCTCATCTCTTGATCAGGTTGGTGCCTAAGAAGATGCCCAAATGATACCTGAGGGTGGTTGTTCCCCGACCCCCAGAGCTATTAAGTCTCTCTGCACTCCTGTTTCTGGACCGCACAAAGTCTCCTTTGGAGTAAAATTGGGGTGGCAGAGGTATGGCAAGCAGCCCGTGCCTGGACTTCCTCCAAGACAAACTCCACAGATCCTTGCCGTTTGAAGAGAGACACTGGACGGTCAATATTGCACTTTCTTCTTTTTATTTTGTTTTTACGGAACAAGGGAAAATGCAACGCAATATCCATTCTGGCCTTTTCACGCGTGACTCACTAGCACATAGTCTTCCTGCTTAATTGCTTAGCATTTAATTAAAAAACAAAAAAAGCCATTAGTCGAGCCATGCAATATAGCATATTTTAGATCTCGGCACGTTATATTGTGCCCTGAGAGAAATCCAATGTGCAATGTAGGTACCTGCCTGCCAGTATATATATATATATATAAATATATATAAATATAAATATATTTCTGTGTGCAGCTGCAGCGCATGGAAGGATCACTCGCACTTTGCTACCACTTTGCTGCTTTCGTAAATCAGGGTTTTGAGAATTTTAAGATTCTTTCTACCTTCCCTTCTTCCCTTTTAGTTGTGGGTTATTAGACAGACTAGTTTTTTTATTCTATCGGTTTGTATAAAAAACACAAAAGCAGAAGTCTGATGTTCTGTTTTTTCCAGTGAAGTGATGTCGTCTCTGTGGTCTGTAGTTTGCTACTTCGGGGAAGGAGGTTTTGCTCTTGGGTAACTCTTCCGACCCTCTTCCTCCCCTTACCTTTTGAAAAGCTAAGTTCACTCGTGAAATGTTAAGAAGATAAAACTGTGTAGCAGATGCAAAATGGATTTATTTTATCCAAAAGCCCGGGGCTATTCCTGAGCGGTTTATTTTTTCTAAGGAGCTGTTTGTCTGGACAAAACGTGAAGGTTACCTAAATAAATAAATGTAAAGAAAGTTAAGTCAGGGCGATGACGACGTGAGCCTGTGTCATTTTGTGGGGAGGTGATGGTGTGAAGGCTGTTGTTCACAAGTATCTAAATTATAAATTGAGATTTAACAGGTAGCCCTCCAGCAGTTCTCAACCTGTGGGTCCCCAGATGTTGTTGGACTACAAATCCCATCATCCCTGAGCACTGGCCTTGCTAGCTAGGGGTGATGGGAGTTGTAGTTCAACAACATCTGGGGGCCCACAGGTTGAGAAAGGCTGCAGGCCTAGTCCAAGCAACCACCAGCATTGTAACTACAGTGGTACCTTGGGTTAAGTACTTAATTCATTCCGAAGGTCTGTTCTTAACTTGAAACTGTTCTTAACCTGAAGCACCACTTTAGCTAAAGGGGCCTCCTGCTGCCGCCGCACCGCCAGAGCACAAGTTCTGTTCTCATCTGGAGTCTGTAACCTGAAGCGTATGTAACCTGAAGTGTATGTAACCCGAGGTACTGTACAGCCATGCGGTGCAATCAATGAGGGTGTGTTAAAGGTAAAGGTAAAGGGATCCCTGACCATTAGGTCCAGTCATGACCGACTCTGGGGTTGCGGTGCTCATCTCGCTTTATTGGCCGAGGGAGCCGGCATGCAACTTCCGGGTCATGTGGCCAGCATGACTAAGCCGCTTCATGACTTCTGGCCGTTTACCTTCCCACTGGAGCAGTACCTATTTATCTACTTGCACTTTGATGTGCTTTCAAACTGCTAGGTTGGCAGGAGCAGGGACCGAGCAATGGGAGCTCACCCCGTCGCGAGGATTCGAACCGCCGACCTTCTGATCGGCAAGTCCTAGGCTCTGTGGCTTAACCCACAGCGCCACCCGCGTCCCGAGGGTGTGTTAGGATGGTTCAAAATCTCCACTGCTGCAAAGTTCCTGCTCTAGACTCACGTTCCTTTTGCACATAGAGAATCGACGTGCTGGGGTGAGAACGGCAGCAGCAAAACCGGCTAGAGCTGCCCTAGCTATGCAAGGCAATCAGATCTCACAACACATAAAACCTGAATAGGCATCGTTTGTTGCAAAGGCCAGCTACTATGTGTGGCTCCTATGGTGAATAACAGGGTGAAGAGACCTTGGCTCCTACAGATAACACTAGAATGATGGGCACTCCTTGCCCTGAACTCTGCATTAAGGCAACAGCTTTCTTAAGCCGACCAGAATGTCACAATAGCATGCAAGCTCTCAGTTTCCCCAGAACTCTTCATCAAGTTAGATAGTTAAAAAAAACCCCAGCAACCCATAAGCAGGGGAGGGTGTCTATATTTCAGTTTCTCTCCCTCCCCCCCGTCTTCAAAGTCTGTTCTTCCCTTTTCTGCTGCTACTTGTACTTTTTTTATTTAAAAACGGTCCTCATGAAAATTCATCAGGTGTTGAAGAGAGGATGGAATCACCCGTCATTGTATATAGCCGCCCAGAGTGGCTGGGGAAACTCAGCCAGATATGCAGGGTATAAATAATAAATTGTTTATTATTATTATTATTATTATTATTATTATTATTATTAAATGCGTTTCCTCTTCCTAGGCAGCCTGGATGCATCCTGAATTGTGCAAAAATGTCTGCTACTTCTCCTCAACGGTCAAAACTCCCATTGTTCTAGGCGCGTTTTGCGACAGGGAATTTTGTTAACGCGAGTAGTTTCTGAGCTCTGGGCGCAGTACTGAGCCTAAGATTTCAGATTAAAACTGCAGAGTGGAAGGAAAGGAGGACCTTTTTCTGCCTCTCCACCTCCAGCTACTCTCTGAAGACTGGAAGAGAGACCCTCTTAAGAATATTAGGGGTGTGGGCAGCGGAAGGACTAGACCAGGGGTCGGCAACCTGCGGCTCCGGAGCCGCATGCGGCTCTTTAACGCCTTTGCCGCGGCTCCGGGGTGGAGGCGAGGGGAGGAGGCGCATTTTCCTTTGTTCCCGCCCCAAGCCTCGCGCGCCCGACGGGAGCTCCTGCCGGGCGCGCAAGGCTTGCAGACACTCGCCCGAAGCACGGGGAGCCCTCCGGAGGGCTCCCTGTGCTTCGGGCGGCAGGCTGTCGCCCCAAGCCTCGCGCGCCCTACGGGAGCTCCTGCCAGGCGCGCAAGGCTTGCAGACACTCGCCCGAAGCACGGGGAGCCCTCCGGAGGGCTCCCTGTGCTTCGGGCGGCAGGCTGCCGCCCCAAGCCTCGCGCGCCCGACGGGAGCTCCTGCCAGGCGCGCAAGGCTTGCAGACACTCGCCCGAAGCACGGGGAGCCCTCCGGAGGGCTCCGCGTGCTTCGGGCGGCAGGCTGCCGCCCCAAGCCTCGCGCACCCGACGGGAGCTCCTGCCGGGCGCGCAAGGCTTGCAGACACTCGCCCGAAGCACGGGGAGCCCTCCGGAGGGCTCCCTGTGCTTCGGGCAACAGGCTGCCGCCCCAAGCCTCGCGCGCCCGACGGGAGCTCCTGCCGGGCGCGCAAGGCTTGCAGACACTCGCCCGAAGCACGGGGAGCCCTCCGGAGGGCTCCCTGTGCTTCGGGCGGCAGGCTGTCGCCCCAAGCCTCGCGCGCCCGACGGGAGCTCCTGCCAGGCGCGCAAGGCTTGCAGACACTCGCCCGAAGCACGGGGAGCCCTCCGGAGGGCTCCGCGTGCTTCGGGCGGCAGGCTGCCGCCCCAAGCCTCGCGCACCCGACGGGAGCTCCTGCCGGGCGCGCAAGGCTTGCAGACACTCGCCCGAAGCACGGGGAGCCCTCCGGAGGGCTCCCTGTGCTTCGGGCAACAGGCTGCCGCCCCAAGCCTCGCGCGCCCGACGGGAGCTCCTGCCGGGCGCGCAAGGCTTGCAGACACTCGCCCGAAGCACGGGGAGCCCTCCGGAGGGCTCCGCGTGCTTCGGGCGGCAGGCTGCCGCCCCAAGCCTCGCGCGCCCGACGGGAGCTCCTGCCGGGCGCGCAAGGCTTGCAGACACTCGCCCGAAGCACGGGGAGCCCTCCGGAGGGCTCCCTGTGCTTCGGGCGGCAGGCTGCCGCCCCAAGCCTCGCGCGCCCGACGGGAGCTCCTGCCGGGCGCGCAAGGCTTGCAGACACTCGCCCGAAGCACGGGGAGCCCTCCGGAGGGCTCCCTGTGCTTCGGGCGGCAGGCTGCCGCCCCAAGCCTCGCGCGCCCGACAGGAGCTCCTGCCAGGTGCGCAAGGCTTGCAGACACTCGCCCGAAGCACGGGGAGCCCTCCGGAGGGCTCCGCGTGCTTCGGGCGGCAGGCTGCCGCCCCAAGCCTCGCGCGCCCGACGGGAGCTCCTGCCGGGCGCGCAAGGCTTGCAGACACTCGCCCGAAGCACGGGGAGCCCTCCGGAGGGCTCCCTGTGCTTCGGGCAACAGGCTGCCGCCCCAAGCCTTGCGCGCCCGACGGGAGCTCCTGCCGGGCGCGCAAGGCTTGCAGACACTCGCCTGAAGCACGGGGAGCCCTCCGGAGGGCTCCCTGTGCTTCGGGCAACAGGCTGCCGCCCCAAGCCTCGCGCGCCTGGCGGAGCTCCCGCCAGGCGCGCAAGGCTTGCGGACACTCGCTGGAGCTGCAGGCTGCTGCCCGCAAGCCTTGTGAGCCTGTGGGAACTCCCGCCGGGCTTGCAAGGCTTGCGGATAGCTTCCTGAAGCCTGGAGAGCGAGAGGGGTCGGTGCGCACCGATGCCTCTCGCTCTCCAGGCTTCAGCGAAAGCCTGCATTCGCACCATAGGACGCACACAGATTTCCCCTTCATTTTTGGAGGGGAAAAGTGCGTCCTATGGAGCGAAAAATACGGTATATAGCATGTCTTTGTTGCTGGCTGATTTGCTGCTATTGCTTTGCAATTTGCAGCTACTGTTTTGAAGGGGAGTGAAGAACACACACTCAAAAAAAGGTAACTTGTTAATATAACGTTTATTTCTATGAGGAGGAGTAATTCTGAGGGGTCAAACAAAAAATAATTAAAAAGTGTCAAAAAAGTTATTTTTATAATGACGAGGATAACATTGGGCTAAGAAACAATGTATGCAGTGTTATATTTGTTTTAAATGTCGCAATGGTTTTGCGGCTCCCAGTTGTTGTTTTTTCTTCGGAAACGGGTCCAAGTGGCTCTTTTTGTCTTAAAGGTTGCAGACCCCTGGACTAGACCATGTGAAAAATGAACATAATATTTTAGCTGCAGTTCGTTCATTCTCAGCTTTGTATTCTTGTTATAAAGAAAAAGCGCACCTAGACATTCCGTTGTTGTGTCCATAACCTAGGTTGAAGGTACCATTTAGCTCCTAGCTTTCATATCTGTTTCTAATGGTGCTACTCTGCCATGCCATCTCAAAACTCTTACCAAATGACGACACCTTCCACTTTTCTCTTTCCCTCCTGCTTTCTCTCATTGAATTTTTTCTTACCATCTAGCGTTGTTGTTGTTGTTTAGTCGTTTCCGACTCTTCGTGACCCCATGGACCAGAGCATGCCAGGCACTCCTGTCTTCCACTGCCTCCCGCAGTTTGGTCAAACTCATGCTGGTAGCTTCAAGAACACTGGCCAACCATCTCGTCCTCTGTCATCCCCTTCTTCTTGTGCCCTCCATCTTCCCCAACATCAGGGTCTTTTCCAGGGAGTCTTCTCTTCTCATGAGGTGGCCAAAGTATTGGAGCCTCAGCTTCAGGATCTGTCCTTCCAGTGACCACTCAGGACTGATTTCCTTCAGAATGTATAGGTTTGGTCTTCTTGTAGTCCATGGGACTCTCAAGAGTCTCCTCCAGCACCATAATTCAAAAGCATCAATTCTTCGGCGATCAGCCTTCTTTATGGTCCAGCTCTCACTTCCATACATCACCACTGGGAAAACCATGGCTTTAACTATACGGACCTTTGTCGGCAAGGTGATGTCTCTGCTTTTTAAGATGATGTCTAGGTTTGTCATTGCTTTTCATTGCCACCTAGCCTAGGGATATCAAAAGCTTGCACACCAGTTCATGACATTTCAGTCAGCTTAATAAAGACTGTCTTAATATGGGTCGCCCCCCCTCTTATGGACCTTTATTTGTAGGCTGACTGAGATGAAACATTCCTTTGGGTACCTCTGACTTCGTAAGGCAAGCATTTTCAGAGACACAAACCACACGCGCAATACAAAACAAAGTAGAAAGCACATCATCAACCCCCCCACTTTTTTGTCCGTTCCCCTCTGCTGTGAGACCCTATATACTAGTATTTCCCATACTCCAGCTGTTTTTGGACTACAACTCCCATCATCCCTAGCTAGCAAGATGATCGGGGTGCTGGGAAGCATAGTCTAAAAAACTGCTGAGACCCAAGTTTGGGGAACGCTGCCCTATGCAAATGTCACGGGGATGATTCTCAGGGTCCCTTCAATTCTATGCATGTGTATCTCAAGCTGTTGATGCATTACTCAGTTACAGGGCTGTCTTCTCGAAACATGCATGTACTGTCCTGTCCCTCGGTCTCCTGAGGGTGTGGGAAGTGCCAGGGGGAGGGGGTTAGACCAGATCTCTCTATTTGGGCCCCAAACACTCCTGCTCTTTGCCCTCCTCAAGTGTTTTTGTCTGTCCTTGGCCTGTGCTAATACTGCCTGCTTGCTCGGATGGGTGGAGAGGACACCATGCTGCACAGAGAGGTAAGTATCCCAAAAACGACTGCTCTATCAACTTTTGCCCGCAGGCTGAACAAAGGCCCCGACCCCCTGGGTCAGACAAACGCTCACTCCAGCTTACTGTCCCCAGGCAAGCTGGAAAAGACACAGACTTAACTCAGCAGTCACTACAACTTTATTAAGACAAAACTCTTACAAGCCATAATATATAAAGTGCACATAAGTTGCCAGCAGCAAAGCACAGAGACGCAAGCAGCCAGAGGACTTGGAGGAAGAGGCCAAGACAAGAGTGGCTTTGAGAGAAATTGCTCTGCCCCCCCCCCCAATTTCTCCAACACAAGAGCAGTTCCATTAAACTTCCTTTTGGTGTGTGTTGTGTTGTGTTGTGTTGTGGGGGGTGGAAGTAAGCATACAAGTCCACAATGCTGCATGCTAAACCTGCTCTCGTTACCACGCTATAAATGTTCTGGGAGGGGACTGGAGGCCTCTGCCCCGGCCAACCTCTGCGCTGTGCCTCAAAAGTGTCAAGCGATACAGGCTTGCATTATAAGAGGGAACAGAATGCACTATGGATGCGAGGTCCAAACACCCAAACAGCTGCACAAACAATGCCTTTTTATGGATTAAGGTACTTTTGCAACGGAGATAAGCAGATGAAGCGCCTATTACTATAGGCCCAGTCAAAGTATTAAAACTTGCATCACCTTAAAACCAGTGGCAGGTTCAGCACTGGATAGCTCCTTTCTGAAAGGCAGCAGCTCAGTTTGGCACTTCAAGCCATTGGTCAGATCAGAGAGTTGCAGACCTTCCCACTGCAGTCTGCCCCAGGAACCATATTCTCCTTAATCTAAAGTTGGGTGCAGAGGTAGCTGAGGAGGAAAAGTGCATTTGCATCTGTTTTATTTAGCTACAACCCCATAGCTAATCTCACACTCCAATTCCACCTTCCCTGCTACCAAAAATCACTTGCTGCTAGGCAGATAGCAATCCGAACATTAGCCTCCTTCATGGCTTTAGGCAGCATTTAATGTAGCGTTTCCCAAACTTGGGTCTTCAGCTGCTTTTGGACTTACGGTTCCCATCATCTCTGACCGCTGGTCCTAATAGCTAGGGATGATGGGAGTTGTAGTCCAAAAACAGCTGGAGACCCAAGCTTGGAAAACCCTGATTTAATGCATTGAAGAGTGGAAGTTCTTTTATTAACTTCGGCACCCAGAACGCACACAAGTAACCTCAGAAGCAGGCTGCTGCTCTAGAAAGCTCCCATCACAATTGGACTAGTCAGTTTATTTCGCATTTTTACAGATAAGGGCTCCTGTGGAGGGCCCTGTATGAGCAACAGCCAGGGAGAGGAGGAGGACTGCAAGCTGGCAGCTACTGGGCCTCCTTTTCTCACAACAGAATCAATATCCGTGTTGGGAAGCAGAGTAAAATGCTTTGAGTGACTATGTGTGTGATTGATGTTCTCGTTTCCCCACCACCACGAGTACCGTATTTTTTGCTCTATAAGACTCACTTTTTCCCTCCCAAAAAGTAAGGGGAAATGTGTGTGCGTCTTATGGAGTGAATACAGGCTGCGCAGCTATCCCTGCTGCTTTCACTGCGCAGAGATCCCTCTTGCTGTTCTGGCTTCTGAGATTCAGAATATTATTTTTTCTTGTTTTCCTCCTCCAAAAACTAGGTGCGTCTTATGGTCTGGTGAGACTTATAGAGCGAAAAATACGGTGTTCAGCTGCTGTGGAAAGATGAGCAACAGGAAAAGCGGCGCAATCACTGCTGCTTAGTTCTTTTTGTGATTAATTTCCGAGAAAGATTTGGGAAGTCTAGGCTGTCCAGCAATCGCAGCCGAACTGCCTGGAAAGCCCTAATCCCAGATGACAGAGGGAAGGTTATAGCTATACGGGAGAAAACGCACTCTACGCATGTTTAGACACTATCCATGGGACAGGCAGGGGGAGGGATTTGGCCAATGAACCCTTTCAAAGAGTGTTTTACTTGGGATAAATGCGGGAGCATCTACACTTAGGCAGCTATCTTGATCTGAAATGGCTGAAAATCCTTCAGACTAGGCCAAAATGTTGCTCTCTGCCGGTAGTAAGAAACCGCTCCCTGATGATGCAGGAGATAATTCTGTAGAATTCAAAAGCTCTGCATACTACTAATACGAAACCCAGCCCCATAGTGTAAATCTTTCGCCACCTCTAAATGGACAAGACTGTCACACGCAGCAGCTGCTATGCCAAACTTTGAGAAGAATATCTCGTCTTCTGCTGGTGCCTGCAAATAACCTCAACAGCAGGAAAAGCTGGCTATTATTACCGCCGGAGCTGATGAGGATCCAGCCCTTACAGTAATTCACGCCATCGACTTAGCTTTCCACCCTCTATAGCTCACGGAGTGTCCAGCTCTCTGCGGCCGACCCTTGGTGGAGCAAATTATGCTAAAGTGCATGCTAACTTGTTTGTTTTGTACATCGATAGGCAGGGGGAAATCCTGATTTCTGAGGGAGAGGAATTTGGTCAGGAACAGACTACACATCCCATCATCCCTGGCCACGCTGGCAGGGGCAGATGGGAGTTGTAGTCCCAAAACACCATCCCTGAAACAGCATTTCGTAAGGTTTCATTCTAGCCGGGACACGTACCCCCAAACATCCCTTGCATGAAACCTCCTGCAGCTTCAAAGGTGCTGATTTATTCATTCATTCACTTATTTATTTAAAAAAGCTTAAAGGGGTAGAATCTGACCAAAAACGTGAACTCAGCAAGTGAGGAGGAGTGTTGCCAGTGCTGCAGATTCTGCTGGAGGGCTTGGGAGAGGACAGATGATGAATAAGCAACTTCCTTGCTTCAGAGGCGACGGGAGAATTGCTCACGAGACTCTGGGGGAATTATTCCTGCAGGATTGTAGCCACAGAGTCATTTCTCAAAAACAGCGGGTCTTGGGCAGCACCATTCTGCGCAGTCGCTTTGTCGCTACCAGCAGGGACTCTTGGTTCAGCCTCGCAGGACTGAAAACAAGCGGGGCTTCCTCTGGACTCCGAGAACGCTTTGTACTCCCCGTCTCCCAATATCTACCGCATACTAACGGGATGGGAGACCCAATTATGGCCAGGGAGAAGCCCGATTACGCCCTAATGCAACCAACGGAAGGGGTCAAATCACCACCATGGGAGACCCAAACCAGAGCCGATGGCGTCTGCGTCCCGTCTCCCATGCCATGACGCTTCCTACAGCCCTCTGCCCCATCTTATCAACCCACTTTACCTGCCCCAAACACTCCTCCTCACCTTTCTGCCCATATCTGTATGTGCCCATTCTCTTTGCTTTTATCTATAGCTCCTTAGCCTATACGAATTCCTTGCTCCCACGACCTCCTGTGCTTAGCACTTCATGGCCCATCCTTCCCTGCAGGTGGGGTTCTCGCTTGTGTTGCTCTTGCCTGCAGAGAAGGGAGGAGGCAGCCAGAGGAAAATACTATACTTCCTGCAGCTCAAACCAGGCTTCCCCGCAAAAGACCAACAGAGCCCACAAAGCCCAGCGTCCCAACCCCAGGCTCATTCTGCACAGGGCAGGGCTCAAAACGCCTTTTCAGCACCTCTGAATTTTCCTCCGGCGGTAACTGAGACGTGCTCCCCAGCTCAGGCCTTGAAGTCAGAATCTCACTTCTGTAGGACGTTTGTGGGCCTCTTCCTGCTCCTCCTTTCCTTCTCTGAAGAGGGACCTGGATGGAATGAAGCGCTCACGACACACACAGCAACAAGGGAAGCAGCATGGATAGAGTGCGGTGATGCTTGCTGGGAGCACGGCTAGATTATTTCGCCTTCTCTTTCTATGCCAACGTATTTGAGCGCGTCTGCCTGGCTGTACCTGCGGAGAAGAGAAAGCAACGTGGAGGTTCCTCTGCAACTTCTCAGCACCGCCCAGAGCTAAAAAGCTTGTGCGCCTTCCCTGTCGCACACACTCTCACCTGTAATCGAAAAACAGCTCTTCGCCGGCCTGGATGGCTCTCTTGGCAAAGATCCCAATGCGGTGGTCTCCGTTCACCATCACCACTGAGTCAGAGCAAGAGAGAGAGTGCGTCAGTTGCTCGGCCACATCAGTGTATGACAATCGCTCCTCCCTCCCTCCCCCACCAGCTCCTCAGGGTCCCGGCCGCCCACCAACCATCCACGTACATGGTCCCGAGTTCAAGGTACTTGCTAGGACACAGCAAAACTTGGGAAGAAGGTTCCAGATGGTATCTTCACAGCCAGAATCTACTTTTGCACATAAGCATCAAACTGGCATAGACAACAGCAACTGGTTAATCCAAACCTCCCCCCTCCCCTCATTTTATTTGCAAAGAATAGAAACCCAAAAGCTCTTATTAAATGCTAGGATCTATTTCTTAAATCCATTAGACGGTCATTCTCTTTTTGCCATTCTGGATTTTGCAAGAGGCACTCAGTGAAGTGATTCTGGCTTCCAGCAGTATCTGAATTAGGGCTTTCAGACACTGAGCCTTCATCTCATCTAAGCTTCTTGTTTCTCCCCCACAGCTGCAGGATGTTACTCCCTTTCCCCCCAGAACCCCTGATAGGACCCTCGTATCTACGGGACCGCCTCTCCTGGTATACCCTGCAGAGGACCTTAAGGTCCATGAACAACCATAGTTTAGAGGTCCCGGGCCCTAAGGAAGTCAGACTATCCTCCACCAGGGCCTTTTCAGTGATGGCTCTGACCTGATGGAATGCTCTATCCCATGAGACTAGGGCCCTTCAGGATTTAACCTCCTTCCATTGGGCCTGTAAGACAGAGCTATTCCGCCTGGCCTTTAATTTGAATTCAGCCTGATCTTTTATTTCCCTTCCCTTCCCTCCTCCTCCCCTTTTATGAAGATCACCTGCTCTGAGACCCCACAGCTAATTCTCCCCTGGCCTCCTCGCTGGCCCAAGTAGGACCAATTCAGCCAGCTAGCCCAGGGGGTTACCTAATGCTTATTTCCCCTAAACTGATTTTTGAATTTTATTGTTATTCATGTTTTTATACTGTATTTTATGTTGCTTTTATAATTAAGTGTTTTAAATTTGTCATTAGCCACCCTGAGCCCGGTTTTTGAACCAGGAAGGGCGGGGTATAAATAAAATTATTTTTTAAATATTATTATTATTATTATTATTATTATTATTATCCGTGCTCAAAGCCTCCCCTTCCAGGAAAACCGATTCTACCGAAGATTTCTACTTTCAAAAACCTGCAGCCACATTTCCGGGGGTTTTGACTACCGAACCACTTTGCTGTGGTCATCTTTATCAGACCTGATTATTTAAAAATGCATTCCCTACCATGTCTGCTTTATTTATTTAGTGGGGGGGGGGGTTTGAGAAAGACACCAAGGGGCTATTCTGCTCCCACAGAACAGTCGCTGAGCCCACCCATCTTACCTTTGGCGTAACAGTTGGGGTTGACAGAGTGGTTTGCAAACCGGATTTTGTTGCCTTTCCGGGTGGCGTCGACAACGAAATCTGTCCGGGGAAGAAAAACAGAGCTAAAGAGACCACAGACGCTACTGGGCCCTATTGAAAAAGCTGAACTGCCTCTCTCTAAACCAAACAGAGGGGCTGGATTTTTTTGGGGGGAGGGGTTCCCCCATTACCGCTACCATGCAAATTGCTTCCCCCCATCCCCTTCCCTTACTCAGGATTGCGTCACTGATCCGACGTGGTCAGTTACCGTTATTGAGGTTGAAGAGGAAGCTGGACATGTACTTGTCATAGACCTTCCCACGTCGGTCAGCCTCATCTTGAGAGATGAGCTGAAGCAAGGAAGGAAGGAAGGACAATAGATAAAAGCCAGTGAGTGGGCAAAAGGAGACCAAGTCAGATCCTGTCAAGCAAGCAGATAGGGTTGTTACAGGGATCAACCTCCCTCAAAGAACCCCCAGATCGGGCAGACAAGAGCCCCCCCCCCAAAGCGGAAAAAGGCCAGCATACATTCCCTGCAAGAAACAGCACAGCGGGGGAGCTAATACAGTCGTACCTTGGATCCCGAACGCCTTGAGAGTCAAACGTTTTGGCTCCCAAACGCCACCAACCTGGAAGTGAGTGTTCCGGTTTGCAAATGTTTTTCGGAAGTCGAGCGTCTGATGCGGCTTCCGATTGGCTGCAGGAGCTTCCTGCGGCCAATCGGAAGCCGCGCCTTGGTTCCCGAACGTTTTGGAAGTCAAAAGGATTCCGTTCGACTTCCAAGGTACCACTGTCTAGTCATGGAGGAGAAGAGAGCACCTAACCCTAGCTCAGCCTCACATCCCGTAGAACAGCAAAGACCACTGGCTATGCGCTACAATACGCCCCCCTCCCCCAAGAGAATAGCATCATGATTGCCTAGAAAGTTCCCTCCAACCACAGCCCACGTCAGCTGGCCACAAATGATCACAAACCCAGAGGCTGTCTGCCTGGATCTTCAAGCCCCAGGTGCTTAGAAGGACTGCTGACCCAGGAAGCGCCCCCAAAATCCAATGGTAGGCAATTTCCAGCTGCCTCATCTTAGCCTTTGGGCTATGGGAGGATGGCAAAACTGGTGCCATCACCAGAGCTAGCCACCAGAGCCATCAACTATTCCCTTTTCTTGCGAGGAATCCTATTTGGAATAAGGGAATTTCCCTTTTAAAAAGCTATGCTATGACAGCTATGCTAGCCACAAAACACAGTTTGGGGAAGGATTTGACAGGTTTCCCATCCAACACCAGATCTACCATATTTTTCACTCCGTAAGACGCACCTAGTTTTTGGAGGAGGAAAACAAAAAAATATATATTCTGAATCTCAGAAGCCAGAACAGCAAGAGGGATCGCTGGGCAGTGAAAGCAGCAATCCCACTTGCTGTTCTGGCTTCTGTGATAGCTGCGCAGCCTGCATTCGCTCCATAAGACGCACACACATTTCCCCTTACTTTTTAGGAGGGAAGAAGTGAGTCTTATAGAGCAAAAAATACAGTACTTCCTGACCAAAGAAGGCTGCGCTTCCTCCACGAAGTCCCTTTCCCGCCTTATGAGATTGTGGAGGTGGGATGCCAAGAAATCTCTGATTTGCTGCCCCACCCCCTCCACCCACCCTCTTTGACACCAACAGAGCAGAGGAAGGCCGCGCCAGAGAGGAATTTGGAGCTCCCATGCCACATCTTGCCTCCCAACTCACCTCCCCGCAGTACTCAGAGATAAATTCATTCTTCTGCACCGCCTCCTTGATGAAGGTTCCCCAGCCGGCAACATCCGATGGGGCGAGCAGCAGGTGCTAAGAGGAGGAGAGATGGAAGGAGCCTCAGCCTGCCCTGCCGGGTCCCTGGGAAAGTGGCGGCAGACCACACTGACCCAGGGACTCAGAGGGCTGGGAGGGACCAAATAGGTACTCCAGGTCCCCTTCAAGACATCCGTTATCCACTACCCACATCCCTTCTGGAAGATGCCTGTCCTTCAAAGACCCCCAATCCGTTGATGCTCTAACACAGGCTTCCTCAACCTCAGCCCTCCAGATGTTTGGGACTACGATTCCCATCATCCCTAGCTAGCAGGGACGATGGGAACTGTAGTCTCAAAACATCTGGAGGGCCGGGGTTGAGGAAGCCTGCTCTAACAGAAAGCTCCCAATCTGTTGCTGCTCTGAGCCTGGAGCGGCAATGCTCAGAGGATCCCCTTCGGAAAAGCAAGCTGCTTAGCCCTTACGGCTGTGGAAATAAGGCCAGAGACGCTTGTCGAAGCTGGGAAACTTACTTAGCATTCCCACTAAAGAATGGCGTTGGGCTTGAGCATTTCTCTTCTTCGTTTTCAAGTGGTTTTTACAAATTCATTCACGC
This sequence comes from Podarcis gaigeae, assembly GCF_964106915.1. NCBI lineage: Eukaryota > Metazoa > Chordata > Lepidosauria > Squamata > Lacertidae > Podarcis > Podarcis gaigeae. The sequence goes on from NC_139689.1 coordinate 43,686,298, forward strand.
TCAAAACCGCAAATAAGAAGAATTACACAGGATTCCCCCAAATCTCAAGGCTTCCCTCCTCCCTTCTGTGGGTTCTTTGGTTAACTTTTCCAGCTGGATTATTATAAATCCTCCTGTTTTTCCATTCCTCCATCGTATCCGAAGTCTATGTAACATTACAAGAGCTATTTAAGACCTGCCAAAGTGTTTACAGTGGTCTGTTTGCTTCCACTTGCTCCTCCCCATGGCTAGCGGAAGCAAACGAGTTACACAAAACACATCAGTCTGTGAGAGAGCCAGTGTGGTGTAGTGGTTAAGAGTGGTAGTCTCGTAATCTGGGGAACCGGGTTCACTTCCCTGCTCCTCCACCTGCAGCTGCTGGGTGACCCTGGGCCAGTCACACTTCTTTAAAGTCTCTCAGCCCCACTCACCTCAGAGTGTTTGTTGTGGGGGAGGAAGGGAAAGGAGAATGTGAGCCGCTTTGAGACTCCTTAAAAGGGAGTGAAAGGCGGGATATCAAATCCAAACTCTTCTTCTTCTTCTTCTTCAACTGATGTATTTTGCATAGCCCATTTTGCTTCCACTAGCGATGGGGAGCAGCGAGAAATAATGAGAAATGCTTGGGGTTGAGCATTGGTCATTACTTCTTGCTCCTCCCGATGGCTAGCAGAAGCAAAAGGAGTTATGCAAAATACATCAGTTGCACAGAATTCCTATGCAGGCTTTCCCTGTTCCGCCCCCACCGCTTCCACAGCAAATTTAGATATCCACACCTTTTCATTCACACCAGTGAGGGCGGTGAAGGTCCTGTGTGAGTGTCTGGAGGCGGTTGGAGAATGGATGGCGGCTAACAGATTGAGGTTGAATCCTGACGAGACAGAAGTACTGTTTTGGGGGGACAGGAGGCGGGCAGGTGTGGAGGATTCCCTGGTCCTGAATGGGGTAACTGTGCCCCTGAAGGACCAGGTGCACAGCCTGGGAGTCATTTTGGACTCACAGCTGTCCATGGAGGCGCAGGTCAATTCTGTGTCCAGGGCAGCTGTCTACCAGCTCCATCTGGTACGCAGGCTGAGACCCTACCTGCCCGCAGACTGTCTCGCCAGAGTGGTGCATGCTCTAGTTATCTCTCGCTTGGACTACTGCAATGTGCTCTACGTGGGGCATCCTTTGAAGGTGACTCGGAAACTACAACTAATCCAGAATGCAGCAGCTAGACTGGTGACTGGGGGCGGCCGCCGAGACCAAAGAACACCGGTCTTGAAAGACCTACATTGGCTCCCAGTACGTTTCCGAGCACAATTCAAAGTGTTGGTGCTGACCTTTAAAGCCCTAAACGGCCTCGGTCCAGTACACCTGAAGGAGCGTCTCCACCCCCATCATTCTGCCCGGACGCTGAGGTCCAGCGCTGAGGGCCTTCTGGCGGTTTCCTCATTGCGAGAAGCAAAGCTACAGGGAACCAGGCAGAGGGCCTTCTCGGTAGTGGCGCCCGCCCTGTGGAACGCCCTTCCAGCAGATGTCAAAGCGATAAACAACTACCTGGCATTCAGAAGACATCTGAAGGCAGCCCTGTTCAGGGAAGTTTTTAACATGTGATATTTTACTGTATTTTTGGTTTCTATGGAAGCCGCCCAGAGTGGCTGGGGAGGCCCAGCCAGATGGGCGGGGTATAAATAATAAATTATTATATTATTATTATTATTATTATTATTATTATTCATTAGCACCAACCCACAGCATGCAATCTCGACTAACCTTCTTTCTCCTCCCCACTCTCTGAACAGAGATATACCTTCTTAAGACCCCGCTGGATGCTGCAGTTCTTGCAGGAGACCACCTTGGATTCCCAGTGCTCCGAGGCGCCGCAGGTCAGGCAGAGGTCCGGGTCACACTCTCGGACCGCTAGGTAGCACGGGCACTGCTTGGTGTTGCACTGCGTTTTGCACCGGCAGCCTGGGAAACGGTTCTGGCCTTGCGGGAGAAAACAACAGAGAGACATTTCAAAGGGACTCTCGTGCCATGAGAAAGACGGAAAACAAACCCACGTGAGGCCGAGTGCCTGCCCGCTCTTCCTGGAACGCCAGGCTCCAGGATTTTCCAGCCCGGCCTAGTGCCTCGCCCCTTACAGTCGGGATTGCACTGGCAAAACTTCTCGCAGAAATTCTGGGTCATGATGCACGGGCAGGAGCTGTCGCAAGGGTGGTCCGGGTGGTCGCAGGGCTGGTAGTTGTACACCTGAGTGGAGGAGCTGTCTGCATAAAGAGAAAGGGGGGGGGGAGCTGTGAGCTGAGCCCCGTAGAGGTTTGAGGGTCAGACAGACAGGAGACCCCCCAACGAACAGTGTGCTCCACACACAGAGGGCCACGCTCAGCTTCACCTAGTGCTAGAATAAGGCTTGAACGACAAGAGGCTACCCTTTTGAGACCTTAGCAAGCATAGCTTCCCCGCTAAGGGTTTTTCTTTAAAAAACACTAAGGGCAATGAGGGAATACCTGCTCTGACTTAAATGGCACTGCCTTAGGGGAAGCGACAAGGGGATTCTGTTCAAGATTCAAACAGGAAAGACTACAGGCATGGCAAAACCGGGTGCCTGTTGACATTCTGGACCCCCCCCCCCCAATTTCCAGTTGGGCAGAAAATCACACGGGGACATTGTTGGGGGAGAATGCACAGTACCTTTTTTAAGTTGGATCTTCCGACAGTGAGCAGCCCAGAGCCTTTGTTGGAGACAGGGGCAGGGGAGAGAGGAGAGAGAAAAGAATGCCCCAGGGTGATGTTACCATATGAGTGCTGGAGGTGAAATAGTTAAACAAGTTACCCTATCAGAACCCAGGGGGGTGGAGTCAGAGGGACTATAAAACCAGCTCTGGGAGGGGCGACAGGGGAGTTTGTTGGGAGTTGGGTGGTTGGTTGGAGTGGGAGTGAATTGGGATAGAGTCTGTGGGTAGGTTGAGTTAGTGTAGCGAAATAAGCTGAGTCAGGAACAGTTAGGGGCTAGGCAGACAAGTAAATATAGGAGAGGTGGTTTAGTGAGTGAGAGCAGGTAGCGGAAGTTATAGGTCTGGATAGGCACCCAATGAATGTAATTGACTGCTACCGTTTATGAAACCACACGCTTGTTAAACTGCAATAAATAAACAAAAGTTTATGTTCCAATTTAACCCCGACTGGACTCAATATTGCACCACGTAGGGCCTGGGTGGTGGCAGCGGGAAATAAAGTGGTGGCACAGGGATCAATAGACGGTGAAACGTCCAGGGACCCTGTGTGATCGCCACGCCCAGTTTTAATCCATGCTGAATCCCCAAGGCTCAGTAGCTTCTATCCTGATCTTTCCTGCCACATCCTTCCCAGAGGAACTGGGAACTGGAGGAACAGCAATATGGGCTTTCCAGCCAAACAACACTCATGAAGCAGCCACATCTTAGATCTTTGACCCCTTTCCTCAATATGTGTGGAAAAGCAGAAACAACAGCTAGGGATTCATTTGTCCTGCCCACCCCCGCCCCCCAGGCTTCATCAAGGGGCAACTATATTCTGTAGCCCAATGCAACTATTTTTACGCGGGACTTCCTTGTGAGCCTCCTACTGGACAGGCTGTCCTGGCCACACACCTGTGCTTCCTCTTCTTCTTCTGGGAGGGATTCAAAAGCTCATTCATGGGCAGCTTCATGATCAAGGACTCCTTTACTGCAAACTGAAAGACCTGCCAGGAGAGAAATGCAGCTCGTTCAAGGGACTTTCAGCGTCCGGAACTTTGCACATGCGATGTCTGGTGCTGCTGCCGGTCTGGTCTTCCCAGCCACCCAGAGGTCCACCATACCTGCTTGCAGGTCTTGGTTCCCAGGAGCCGAGAGATTGAGCAGAAGTTGTTGAAGTAAGTCCCGTGGAAGACGCGGAAGAGGGACTCCTCTGCTCCGGTCCACTCGACAGGCTCCAGCGGCATGTCAGCCACGAAGGGCTGCGAAGAGGCAGGGCTCAGCTTCGGCTTAGTTGGGGTCTGGCAACGTGAGTTTGCCTCTAGAGCAACATGAGAACAAACACAAAAGGTTGGAAGAGAACCCGCCTAAAAAAGCAAGCTGCAAAGGAGCTGCTGGTCCCTTTTGCCGCGGGACAATCCTCAAAAAAAAAAAAAAAAAAAAAAAAAAGGCTTTTATCAGATGCTTTTATCCCTAACCCCACTCCAGGCTTGAACCTGGATGCAGAAAACAGGTTCTGGGATTAAGCTCTGTTTGGAAGTACCGTATTTTTCGCTCTATAAGATGCACTTTCCCCCTCCTAAAAAGTAAGGGGAAGTGTATGTGTGCCTTACGGAGCGAATGCAGGCGGGAGGCTCTGCTCAGCGCTCCCTTTAAAGAGCTGTGTGGAGCCTGTGTGCAGCTCTTGGGGGCTTTTCCCTGAGGAGGGAGAAGGGCAGCCCGTCAGTCCCTTCTCCCTCCTTGGGGAAAAGCCCCCAAGAGCCACACACACGCTCCACGTGGCTCTTGGGGGAGCCTTCATCCCGCTGTCCGGGAGAGGCTGCACACAGCTATCCCATAAGCCAGGCCAGCCAGCTGCACAACGATCCTGCTAGCTGTCCTGGCTTAACATGTGCCTCTTGCGGGAGGTGGGGGAAGGGACAGAGCGCATGGCTCCCAGAAAAGCCCCCAAGAGCTCCCTTTCACAAGCTGACGGGCTGCCCTTCTCCCTCCTCAGGGAAAAGCCCCCAAGAGCTGCACACACGCTCCACACACGCTCTTTAAAGGGAGCGCTGAGCAGAGCCTGGGATGCATACAGGCTCTGCTCTGCGCTCCCTTTAAAGAATCTTTTTTCCTTGCATTCCCCCTCTAAAACCTAGGTGCATCTTATGGCGCGAAAAATACAGTAAATTCTGGAGGAACTCTGCCTTGAAAACAGCAGGCTGCGCATCTCCTTCAATCTGTTTCACTAGCAACCCCAAGAAGCACAGGAAGACCTTGCTCAGCAGGAACTGCTGGGGGCCACGATTCCTGCAGCTCCTGCACACACACACACACACACACACACACACACACACCCTTCCCACAGGGCAATGAGAAGATCTGTCAAGAGGCCTTCCTCCTGGGCATTGTCGGCCAATTGGTGTCAAAGAAGGAGAGAACTTTTTTTATGTACGCTACAACAGCAGCAAGAATACTTATTGCAAAGTATTGGAAGACACAAGATCTACCCACTTTGGAAGAATGGCAGACGAAGGTGATGGACTATATGGGATTGGCAGAAATGACCGGCAGAATCCGAGACCAGGGAGAAGAGTCAGTGGTAGAAGATTTGAAGAAATTTAAAGACTATCTACAGAAATATTGTAAAATTAGTGAATGTTAGAATGATGTTGGATAGAAATTAAGTGGTTTCCAGCTGTAATGCTTTAAGAGAATATGAAAAAAGGGTTATAAACAGGTAAAAATCTAATCGTAAGGATTTGCTGAACCAACAATTTGAAGTGGAATACAAAAAAGGGAGGTATGAGGAGGCCCGGAAATAAGCTAAAGGAAAACTAGCAATGGAAAATCTGTGTGTTTTTAACTATTTTTATTTTGTATTTTTGTTATTTTTTTCATTTTTATTGTAATACTTTAAAAAATCTTAATAAATATCCTATAAAAAATAATGAGAAGATCTGTCAAGTACCAGAGGAACTGGAGGCCCAGTCGTTGCCCGTGTCTCTGTCGCTATCGCCTTCTTTCGCTTCGTTGCTCGTGGAGGCGGAAGCGCTGGAAGTGTTACTAAGTGTGAGATGCCTGCGGCGACGTCGTCCAGAGCACTTGGAGCGCGGGTTGTGCAGCACAGCAAACTCCTTGGCTCCCTCCTATAAGCAAATCTTCATTAGAAGAGCCCATGCAGAGACATGGGGATTCCCTAGCGCTGCATATCTCAAATTTGGGCCCCCAGCTGTTGTTGGACTACAACTCCCATCATCCCTTGCTAGCAGGACCGGGCTAGCACCTGCCTTTGAAGTTTCTGTTATTGAAGAAGAACGGTGGGTTTCAGGTCAGTATCAGAGTGCTGGGGGGGGGGGGGGAATTTGAAACGTTCTTCCATTAGCAATTATTTGCCGGTAATGCTTCTAATATTCTACACACAGAACAAACAGGTCATTCTCAAAGTAAAATAATAAAAGGATGCCAATCTGACATAAAAAGGGCTTGCTTACTAGTGATTTTTGTAATCCACATTGTGAGCCTTTTGTAGCTAAAGAACAGAGCTTTTAAATAAAAGTAAATAAAACAAACATTCGGAAACCACCTGGAGAACTTAACACTCTCCCAAGACATTCTGGCGCTGGCCTTATGAGTTGCCATTCTTCAACAAAAGAATAAGGGAGACTCTGGCATGCAGTTACTTACTTGGAACTGATCAGGAAATTCGATCCTATTCATTCCGGTCAGAATGGAGGCAACGGTTTCATTTCCCACTTACAGGTGTTAACCAGCCCAACAAACCAAGGATGACTGTGTCATCATCACTTGTTGCTGCTGTGAATGGCTACACTTATCTTGTATACATTCAAGGTGACACAGAAATTCTCTCTCTGTCAATGTGTGTGTGCATGAGACAGAGAGAACGAATAGTGCTATCTCTAATAAGTGGATTGCGGACCATGAAAAGGCATGGCACAATAAATGTGCTAGCCTTAAAAGGTCCTAAAGAATTCCCCCCTCTTTTTTTTTGCTCCAACATAAAGGTAAAGGTAAAGGGACCCCTAACCATTAGGTCCAGTCGTGACCGACTCTGGGGTTGCGGCGCTCATCTTGCTTTATTGGCCGAGGGAGACGGTGTACAGCTTCCGGGTCATGTGGCCAGCTGCTTCTGGCGAACCAGAGCAGCGCATGGAAACGCCGGTTACATTCCCGCCGGAGTGGTACCTATTTATCTACTTGCACTTTGACGTGCTTTCGAACTGCTAGGTTGGTAGGAGCAGGGACGGAGGAACGGGAGCTCACCCCATCGCAGGGATTCGAACCGCCAACCTTCTGATTGGCAAGTCCTAGGCTCTGTGGTTTAACCCACAGCACCACCCGCATCCCTTTGCTCCAACATATACCACCCTAGATTCTTCACTTTTAAGTGTTCTGAACAGAATATCTTCTTCCTAAGTGTATATCTCTCTCCCACCCTAACGTAACCTCTACCCAACATACCAACCACAGGAAGCACTCTGGCCCGCAAGGCTCCATTTCAATTTTGGTTTCTCTGTTCTTCCGCTTGTAAACGTTGGGAGTAGCGTGAAAAGCTAGAAGACAGAAGCCATTTTGTCTGGGTTACAATGAGAAGCTGACAAGATCACCTGTCATTCTGGTCCTCATCAGAAGTCCAGCCTCCCCCTTCCTGTGAGAACACCCCAAATCCAGCACTAAATAATACAAGTTACCATTACAAGTTTGGGAGAACTTGGTAATAACCCCACCCATATCCAGCACACCAGAGTTAAGAATGCAAGATTGGGGTGTATTAGGGGGCATTTAAGAAAGAAAATCTATCCTCCCCAAGAACTTGAGAAATTTCTCGTGTCTTTCACGTGCTGTTAATTAATCTTGCAATGTTTCATTACGGATGAATGATCCAAATTATTGAGCTTACTGTTAGCATTGCAAGAGCTAACCCAAGGTTTCCCAAACTTGCACCTCCAGCTGTCTTTTTGGACTACAACTCCCATCATCCCTAGCTAGCAGGACCAGTGGTCAGGGATGATGGGAACTGTAGTCCAAAAACAAAAAACAGATGGAGACCCAAGTTTGGGAAACGCTGAGCTAACCAATAGGAATTTTAACTGAAATGTTTGCCTGCAAATGAATTATGGTTTGTAATCATGATATGCATTTTACAGATGTTGTTAAACCACTCTGGGGTAGACAGATGGGTGAATGGATAAGCAGGCAGGCAGGGAATTTCTCTAGGGCAACTTTTTGCAGAGGCACATTCCAAATGGTGGGTATGTATACATTTACAAAGAAGCAGTTGGATCTTGCCAGGGACCTGGCAAGACAAGATTGGCTAAGATCTTTAGGGAACGTTTCCCATGTCAATGGAAGCATCTGGGCCACCTCAAATACCTGGATGCAACCGCTTTGGAATAGCCACTGCTTCCCCCTGAATTTGAAAGCTGGAACAGAAAAGGCCAGGGTGAGAGAGGCAGGGATTGTGTCAGAAACTTACGATGGAGGAAACAGTCGTACTTGAAGCAGCGCCTGCAGAAGAGAGTGTGGAAAGAGTGCAGGGCCTGCTCGCGCTGAACAGATTTGGCACACGGTCCGTCGATGTTTGGCGTGCATTGGGGAGGGAGCACATTCGGGTCAGACTCTTTTGTCAGTTCTCTGTATCTGTGGATACAGAGGCGGATACAAAAGTCACTCGAGGCGGATACAAAAGTCACTCGAGAAGGTGCTCCAAATGATAGGACGATTAGCTCAGAGCCAGCTGGGTGGACGGACAGTTTGCACCGGTGACAGACTTGAAAACACCTGCCACTTTCTAAAATAATAATTCTTTTTTTTTTTTTTAAGGGAGTGCGTTGCCATTTCAGGGTTTCCTTGCTAAGAGGCAGATGCCGCTTTGGGTGTTACTCAAGCACAAAGCACTACGCCCAGGAATACAACCGAACACATTCAAGGGAGCTCAAGATATCTGCACAATCTTCATTACGCTGCAGATTCTGGGATCATAGAATCAGAACAGAGCCAAGAAGCCGTCTAATCCAGCTCCTTTTATGAACCATATTCACCCGCTGCCCAGTGCCCAAAGATCTGCCCACCTGGTCCAGACTTTAGCACACAGGAAGCCAAGTGCATGGCAGGGCATAGGCCTACAGAGCATATTGCTCAAAGGTTCGTTGAACAAGGAAGCGGAGTCTCACACTGCAGTGGCGGGAGGCCAAAATAAGGCAGCACACACACCAGGAGGGAGTTACAGGTTGCATTTTCTGGGTTGCGGCCGCTAAAATCCGGAAGTACCGGAATGGGTTACTTCCGGGTTTCGGTGGCCGTGCATACGCAGAAGCGCTAAATCGTGCTTTGTGCATGTGCCGAATCGCAACCCGCGCATGCACACACGCGGGTTGTCAACGTGCATCCTGCATGGATCGCTTTCACAACCCGAGCGGCCACTGTAGTAATTAAGGGGGAAACCTTGATTTAAGTTGAGCATCTCTACCTACACTGTGAAGCAATGGCTGAAACTCACAAGTTAAGCTGTGCAAACCATGTACAGTGGTACCTCTGGTTACGTACTTAATTCGTTCCGGAGGTCCGTTCTTAACCTGAAACTGTTCTTAACCTGAAGCACCACTTTAGCTAATGGGGCCTCCCGCTGCTGCCGCGCCGCTGGAGCACGATTTCTGTTCTCATCCTGAAGCAAAGTTCTTAACCCAAGGTATTATTTCTGAGTTAGCGGAGTCTGTAACCTGAAGTGTATGTAACCTGAAGTGTATGTAACCCGAGGTACCACTGTATTCCTGTTACTGATCCTGGGAATTTATAACCCAGCCTACTCTTACAACCCATGACTAGAAAAGCCAAAAGACTGTGTCAGGAATAAAAAGCGGCTACCTCTCCTTCATATCTTCTGGAAAGCCGTTCTCTGGGAACATTGATGAAAGAGCAGTGAAGATCATGTCGTTTGGAAAGTGCTTCTTCAGACATTTCTTGTTGCCTGCATCACAGGGAAGGAGAGAAGGGTGGTGATTTCTGAATTACAGCGCTTTATTCCCCTCCTGGAAATAGTCTTCCAAGATAGGAGTGGCCTAGAGCAGAGTTAGAAAAAACCCTATAAAAGTAAAGCAGATGCTCGTACAAGCATTAGATAATATGCCAAGTGTAAGATAGAGGAATCCCTCAATTTTATTCTAGAAAGCAAACAGGCTGCATGGAATTATTGTATGCAGTGCGCAGGTAGCCACTCAAGGCATCTTGATCTGAATGTAAGTTGAAATTTAGTTCTTACAAGAAAAGGAACTTCCGCAGAGGAATTGTGGAGTGTTTGCAACAGCCCTTAACCTGGCTCCTTCTCAGATCAATAGCAGCAGCCTTGCTAGTGACAAAAAATGCTAGCAAATTTAGGGAAACTTGCGCTGGGTGGCTTCCATAAGGTGACATCATTTCTGGGGTGATACAAGAGCTGTGAATTTTAGCAGAAATGTACTCCGATCTGTATAACAAGCAAGGCTTATATGGTTCTGACAGCATCATGGTGCGCCGTAATAGGAGGGGGGAGGGTGATGCTGGGAGGGTAACTGGTTTACCTTCCACGGAAAGCCACTTCCTCTTCCGGGTGACCGGCAGCTCGTCCTTTGCCGCTTCCTGTTTGCCTTCCGCAGCATCGTGGCCTTCCTCTTCCTCCTCAGAGTACTGATTGAGCGCATCCACCAGCTCCAGGAACACAGCATCGCTGATCAGGACGGACGTTGAGAGCATTTCTGAATGGGAGAATCGGGCGAAAGGTGGGATGGCATATACTCAAGCGTGGAAAAGATGCAGCTTCTCTGTCATCACAACGATGATGGTAATGTCAACGATGACACACAAATCCAGTACAGTGGTACCTCTGGTTACGTTCTTTCAGGTTACGTCCTGCGACGACCTAGAAGTACTAGAAAGGGTTACTTCTGGGTTTCGCCGCTTGCACATGCGCAGACGCGCTAAATGGCGTCACACACATGCGCAGAAGTGGTGAATTGCGGCCTGCGCATGCGCAGACACACCGCTGTGGGTTGCGCTCTTTTCATGTTGCTTACGGGCCTCTGGAACGGTACCTGTTCGCAACCAGAGGTACCACTGTACGTGCAAGCGGAGTAGTGTCCGTAAGGGTGATAGACTCTTCCAAAATTGAAATGCTAAGAACTCAAGGAATCCCCCCTTCTGCCCACCAGCCACCACCACATGGCCTCTTACATCCCTGTTGAAAACTATTGCCCTCATTACCTTCCTCTCCGTGGACTTTGCCGTCGTAGTTGTTAATGAGCTCCTCAATGAAGGTTTCATCCTCCTCTTTCACCTCGTCCCCCATGTAGGGGATGTTGCACAGAACGGTTTCATCCTCCACCTGCAAACGGAGTAGACACAGCAGGTGGTTGTCCCTTGTCCACTCACCAGGAGCGCCTGCAAATGGCAGATTGCACGGCTACCTTAACGAGATCCCAGAGGGGTATTTGGTGGCCTCGCTGCATAGCCCCTCTCTTAGCACCAGAGAGCAGATCCTCCTTCATCAGTGGGAGAGGGGATCCTGTATGCAGTATTCCCCTCTGCCACCCTCTGATGGCAAGGCCATGCACACCTGCTAGAGATTTATCCCTTCCTGTAGAACAGGGTTTCCCAAACTTGGGTCCTCAGCTGCTTTTGGACTACAACTCCCATCATCCCTCGCTAACTGGACCAGCGGTCAGGGATGATGGGAACTGTAGTCCAGAAACAGCTGGAGACCCAAGTTTGGGAAACACTGCTGTAGGATGTGGCGCACACGGTTCTGATCCTACCCACTTGGAAGCAGCAGGGCATTTTCAGAATTTCTGCTCCTTAATTATTTGTTGGTCTCCTGGATTAAATAGTTTTGAGGTGGGGAGACAGCTAGACAAAGTACTTCCCCATACACGAGCACACACTCGACCATTGCAAGCTGCACGACTCACTCTTCTGGCTATCAGGCAAAGAGAAGAGACAGCCTTGAGAGATGCAGCTAGATGACGAGCGGCAGGCTTTTTGTAACCTTACCATCTCAACCCAGATGCAAGAAGGCAACAGGCGGAAAGAATGGAGGGGGCTCAACAGCTGGAATGGCATGCCACTTGAGAGCTTCAGAGACTCATACTTGCCCCCAGGGATTGTTTCCTGGAGCCTTTGCACCTGGGTTTTTGCGAACGGATCGAAAAGTTCCTTATAATGTGGGGATCTGAAGCCAGGCACCTCTGCCAGCATGCCTTATCTATCTCTTCTCACTCTGATCCTCTCTGTAAGTGGGCAGGGAAACAGTCTCACATCGGAACGCAAGCTTCTACTGGCAGACCATTAATGGGACATTCTTTTTTATTCTGCAAATCATACTGGACCTCCTCAGTCCCACATGGGGCAGAGTGTGAGAGATATACCACCCCTTGCAGCACCCCCCACAATATAGCCGGGCAATAGGCAAAGCAGTTCCATTTCCCCAACCAGACACTAAAGCCTGAATCAGGAACATTTGCTCAAAGTACGAAGTTCTTACGCAAAACTGTTACTTGCAGCAAGGGATTCTGTATGTATGGTAGCAGCTGGTCACCTACCATGAAATTCTGCTGAAGTGGGGACCAGGAATACATGATAGGCACCAAAGCCACAGTGTTCAGAGTCCGCATGAACAAGGTCTGGGTGGTCAGACTGGGGAAAATGCTCTCGACTGTGCACTGGAATGGTGAGAAAAAAATGTTACATAGCTGACAGGTAGCAATTTATTCAGTCATCCAATGCCAAGGCAACCTCAGCTCCACTGACTCTCAATGGTTGCTCAACCCAATTGAAGGTGATAGTTCTTAAATGCCAAGTCCCATCTCCCAGAACATTGAAAAACACCAACATACTGTACTGTAGTCATTGTGTGTGGCTCTGCTGGTTCTTCTCTTTTGACCTATAAGACCCTGCTGATTATTCCTCTGCATTCAGTCAGGCAACAAATTAAGATAATTCCATTCAGTTGGGAATCTAGGGTGGGCTGTGACCTGGAATTGTGCTGCCGTATTAAAATGGGCTTGATCTTGTCAGCTGCCAAGCCATAACAGTGGTACAAGAGTTGGTTGTGTCTATGCAGAGACCAAAACAAGGCCCCTTAAATATGACCAGGTGCACCTATTTATATTCCTTGGAAGGGCATCAAGACATGATTCTGGGGAGGAGCCCTCACTCATATTAAACCTGCTCAACTCACAAGCACAGTCTCACTACCTCTGTCCTAGAAAGGCAAGTCTCTAGCAAGAAGGGACAAGAGAACAACGCAGGCTGAACAGAAATTCTCGACCTCTGTTGTTTTGTTCAACCTCCTCTATACTCTAACAGAAATCTGTTCCACAAAATGGAACAATGGCAAGGAATGAAGGGCACATGGCAGGAGGTAACAGCATTCTTAAAACAATATTCCTCTTTTCATCCTCTAGGTCTCAAAGAGACTGTGGTAACTTCCTTTCGCATCATCACTGGGTACAGCTGAGCAGAAGGGACTGCAACTAGCCAGCAGGAGGAACTGGAGTACAACTAAGCAGGAAAGCCTTTATACTATTGAAAGCAAACCATTCTATCCAAACCCATTTCTGCATGTTTCCCTGGTTTTGTAAAGGTTAGCATTTTTTATTGAAAGTTCAGTCTGGGATTCTCCATGGGACAATACTTTGCATGAGCTGGTCTATTCCACACTACTTAAGCTTTTCAACAGCACTTTGAAAAAGATTCATTATGAATAAATTGTAAACCTGGGATGTGAAACCTGTGGCCCTCCAGATGTTGGTCAGCTCCTGTCAGCACTGCCAATGGTCAGGGTTGATGAGGATTGGAAGCCAACATCTGGAAGGTCACAAACCCTGCTTTATAATATGGCATTGCAGAACACAAAAAAGTAGAGGTATCTTGCTGTGTGGATACAAATCCTAGGGGAGGCGGCACAGACGGTCACAACATGGCAGACTGGCACATCCACAGAACCCAACAGCTGCCTCCTCAACATACCTGTTTGAGAAAAGGATGCCCTCCAACCAGCTTCATTGATTGAATAGGTTGAACTCTAAGCTTCTTCCAGTCTTCGTTCAGAATGTTTATCTTCTCCTGAACCTTTGCGTAGTTAGACACAAACAGCGCCTAGAGAAAAAGAAGATGACTGACTGCCAACCTCGCCCTCAAGAAGTTTCCAAATCCTTTTGCCACTGGGGAAGAAGGTGGTCCATGGAGACTGCATGAACTTAGCTAGCAGGAAGTTGCTGTTAAGCCTGCATCCCTGATAAAGGAACGATTAACGATCTTATGCAGGTTGGCAGAATTTCAAAGATGAAATCCACACAATTTTTATGCTGGTTCAGCGGAGAGCAATCTCTCCCACATAACAGCCTGTAATGACACCTGCTTGCCTTCGGTCTCAAATATGTCACCATATCTTTTCTATCAACTGGGAGACCTCCTCGCTCTCTCACATATTAATAAGTGAGTTCTGGTTTTCCTTAGTTAATAATTTTAAGATTTTAAAAAAGGCAGTCATTCCCCTCATGGCTCTTTACCTTGGCTCCCATGTTTGCTTGCAGTCTCTTGAGCTGCCTAAGGCGCATATATTCTGACTTGACCTTCCTTTTCCAATAATGGATGCATTTTGACGTTGGTACGGCCGGAATCTCCATTTTCCTGGGGGCGGGGGGAGACAAGAAGGAGCATATGAGCTATGTGAACACTAAATGGAACCAGAGTTGTTGTTGTTGTTAATATTATCGGCAACAAATCTCTTTCTCTAGAAAAGCTGCATCCCTCTGTTCTGTATCATTCATGCAAATTGATATATTTACTTGTTCTACATAGCTATTAGTCCCGGGAAAGTAGGAAACCTATGGCAAAGGAAGCGGGAAATTCTGATCAGCTGATATTCCACTCGGAATTACCTCTGGTTCTTGTTATTTCACTATGCATTGCTCCTACTTTGTGGCTTCTCTTCACACCAGAGTCTTCTCCCTTTATAATAAAATCTTGCATTCTCAAGATGCTGAACTGCACCCAGTAACAGCTTTCGTTTGCCGCAGTTGCAAAGCTCTAATCATAAGGTGGATGGGCCCCTAGAAATTCAATTAATATAGCACCATCACTACCAACACTTCTGCAATAACTTAAGAACTGCAATGGCTGAAATATGTGAGGATTTCAGGATGCAGTCAAAAGGATATAATTAGAGTGTTGAAGGCAATGAGTGCTTGTGATTAACAACTAGTTGAAGAGGATGGCATGACTCTTCCTTCTCAAACAGCTGAACTATGAATTGGGGAGGCAAGGACTTCAGACCCTCAAAGAATGCAGAAGCCACAGCAGAGAGCAGGCAGAACTGCTATGGATCTAGACATAGTTCCCTACTCCAGTGAAGAGCCAACCACAATCTCTTTTTCTTTTTTCTTTCACTAGGAAGAATAGGGCAAACGCAAAAGACCCTTTCATCTCTCCTCATTCGACAGAACAGAGGAAACCTTGTAGAGCAGCTATTATTACTCCCTCCTTTGGCAATCTTCACAGAACTTTAGCCTAATGGTTGCCATCAATTTGAGTTGAAATAATTTTAATGAAATGATTTTAGAATGTTGTATTATTTTATTGTTGTTAGCTGCCCTGAGCCCAGCTTTGGCTGGGGAGGGCGGGATATAAATAAAATTTATTATTATTATTATTATTATTATTATTATTATTATTATTATTCTCCAGCCGTGCTGGCTGGGGCTGCTCCAAAATACCTAGAAGGCACCACATTTGGGAAGGCTGTTATACCCATACCTGGGCGTTTTCAGGTGCTTCCATCAGCACCATTTATGTCAGAAAGCACAGAAACCTGCCTAGATCAACACCTGAACAAGTGTTGAAAATAAAGGGGTGGAGGAAGAAGCGACGAAGCCTCGCCTATTGCCCACAAATTCCTCGCACAGCAGCCAGGAAAAGCACCACACAAAAACAAAAAAATCTGAGCTTTTTCACGCCCCTTTCTTTTTCCACACATGCCTTTGCCAAAGGCCAGGAAGCTGGGGAGAGAAGGCTGAAAAGTGCAAAGCTTTGGGAGCATTCACACACAGGCATGGGAGTTGCAAAGGGCCCTTCCCTCCCCACAACGGTCAGCCCCAATGCAACCCTGTCACCTTATGGAAAGATGTCCTGAAACCCCCCACCCCACCTCCTTCTTGCACCCTCTTATGGGAAGATGTCCCTGACAAGCCCAGCCCAACCCCTTCATGCACCCCCTTATGGGAAGATATCCCTGACACCCCTCACCCCTTTTTGCACCCCCCTAATGTGAAAATGTCCCTGACACCCCTTCCGCCTTCTTGCACCCCCTTATGGGAAGAATTCCCTGACACCCCCAGCCCAACCCCCACCCCTTCATGCACCCCCTTATGGGAAGAATTCCCTGACACCCCTCAACCCTTTTTGCACCCCCTTATGGGAAGATGTCCCTGACACCCCTCAACCCTTTTTGCACCCCCTTATGGGAAGATGTCCCTGACACCCCTCAACCATTTTTGCACCCCCTTATGGGAAAATGTCCCTGACACCCCCGCCCCTTTTTGCACCCCCTTATGGGAAGAACTCCCTGACACGACACCCCTTTTTGCACCCCCTTATGGGAAGATGTCCCTGACACCCCCACTCCTTCTTGCACCCCCTTATGGGAAAATGTCCCTGACACCCCTTCCGCCTTTTTGCACCCCCTTATGGGAAGAATTCCCTGACACCCCCAGCCCAACCCCCACCCCTTCATGCACCCCCTTATAGGAAGAATTCCCTGACACCCCTCAACCCTTTTTGCACCCCCTTATGGGAAGATGTCCCTGACACCCCCGCCCCTTTTTGCACCCCCTTATGGGAAGAACTCCCTGACACGCCACCCCTTTTTGCACCCCCTTATGGGAAGAACTCCCTGACACGCCACCCCTTTTTGCACCCCCTTATGGGAAGATGTCCCTGACACCCCCACTCCTTTTTGCACCCCCTTATGGGAATAATTCCCTGACACCCCTTTTTCCTTTTTGCACCCCCTTATGAGAAGATATCCCTGACTCCCTTTCCGCCTTCTTGCACCCCCTTATGGGAAGAATTCCCTGACACCCCCACCCCTTCTTGCACCCCCTTATGGGAAAATGTCCCTGACTCCCCCAGCCCCACCCCCACCCCTTCATGAACCCCCTCCCCGCCACAAACACATATTTTCAGGGGGGTCCCTCTCCCCTCCGCCTCCTCCTACCCCGGAAAACCGTTTCCCCCCACCCTTCCCCGCCATTTCTGAGGAAGGGGAACCCCACGGCACCCCAAATTGCCAATGCTTCCCCCCCACCTCAAAGGTCCTTACTGCTTAGGCATGGCGCCCCCCCTTTTATTCCTCAACCCACCCCAGAGCCCCCCCCTCGAGGCCCCCCGTCACTCACTCCACAGACATCGCACTCAGGTGACCTACAGAGACCACAGAAGCAAACACCCCCCTCCTCCTCCGCCTTCCGATGCGCGCATGCGCGGGGAATCGCGTCACCGCTTCCTCCTCTCCGGCTTCCCGACGCGGCCCATTTCCCGCAAAGCCACGCCCCCTTTGCCGCAGAGACCCATAGACTCTCAAGGGTAGAGGTGGCGCGTCGGGGGCGGATTCCGGGATCCGTAGTCGTTTCCTCTCGTGCGGTGAATTAAGTGGACATTGGCAATTGGTGGGGGGGGGGGCGACACGTTTGTCTGTCTGTCTGTCTGTTTTCAAAGTTTTTAGCGGGACTGCGTCTGGGTAGCAGGTATCCCCCCTCCCCCCAAGTTTTAAAAAAAACAGAGCAGCGAAGTAAGAGTTTTTTATGTGTGTATAATTTTTATTCTTTATATTTATTAAATATTTATTATTTATTAAATATTATTCCGTTTTACGATTTAAAACATTCATTTAAACAACCTTAAAATGTCAATGACTTCCCTTCTTCCCTTTCCACGGTTCAATTTGCATATCATAAATCATTGCATATTTTACATAAACTATACCATTCAGTATTCCGTATTCCGTTATTACATCCATTAAAACTTGTTTACACTGTTGAATTTATCTGAATGCTGCTCACGTTTTCATGTATACACATTCCCCCCCCCCCATATATTCATTAAACGTTTTCCAATCTTCTCTAAACGTGTGTTCTTCTTGTTCTCTTATTCTATATGTTAGGTGTTATGTACTGAAGTTCTCACCCTGGGCCAGCAGGGGGATACTATAGATAGTTTTCACTCAGGTCCACATAGTGACGTTCAGTGATTGGATAGTTACAGAAAATGGTTACTGTTGCGTTCTAGTGGAGCTCTATATAAGCAGCCTGGCTGAACCCTTCAGTTCAGTTCAGTTCTGTTCTGGCCTGTGAATAAACAAGAGCTGTTTGAAGAATTGCTGTGTCGTCCGATATTTTCAACCAAAATTTAACATTAGGTGCGCAAGCTGCGCATATTGCATCAGTTTACAGTAGTTGGGAAGAAGTCAGACATTCTCATCCCCTCCTCTAATTTAAGGCGTTATTTAGAGAGAGGATGGTTTTGAAAGAATTAAGGGTTTAAAAGGGCAACGCCGCCACATGCCAGTCAATGCGTCCCACATGGTTTCTGCGTGCGACACGGTTTTGGAGCTGAGTTGGTTTAATAGATGCCTTGTCAATCCCAGCAGGTATATGACAGGAAGACCTGGCCTGAAGATAGCCCTGTATAGGGGAGGGGTTTTTTTTAGTGTAGCAAAACAGGTAATGTTGTACTTGACTTCTCCAGTGGATTACACCCCACAATAAAAGGCAGTGAAATGAAACTCACAATGCAATACGGAGTTATGTGTGCTTAAGGTCTCAATACAGTGGTACCTCAGGTTACATACACTTCAGGTTACATATGCTTCAGGTTACAGACTCCACTAACCCAGAAATAGTGCTTCAGGTTAAGAACTTTGCTTCAGGATATGAACAGAAATCGGGCTTCGGCGGCGCGGCGGCAGCAGGAGGCCCCATTAGCTAAAGTGGTGCTTCAGGTTAAGACCAGTTTCAGGTTAAGAACGGACCTCCGGAACAAATTAAGTTCTTAACCCGAGGTACCACTGTATGCTTAAGTATGCCTTACTTTTGTTGGGATTTGGTCCCTGCATGTACCGGTAATTTTCCATTGTTCAGAAAACAAGTGTGCTGCCTACCTGTGCATTTTCTCAGCACGGCAGCATTAAGAAGCAAGGATCTCCCTGGAATCTGTGAACCATGAGATTATCTTGGAGCATGTTTAGGATTCTCCAAAGCTAGCTCACCCATGGAACTATCATCTCCCGTTCATCAAACCTCAGGATATTCATGCCCCTTGCTTGATAGTTATCTCTGATGAATGACTCTTTCTTTCAACAACTGGTCCAGTTTGCAAGAGGCTCATATGGGAGGGTTTCACAGCCAAACTCCCAAGTCGATGGGGGCCATAGGGGTCTCAGACAGCCATTTGATAAGAGAGGAGAAAGGCCGAGTTTCTCCCCAAGATGGTGATGAGAATGCCCCAACCTCTCTGGCGTTGTCTCCAGTATTCTATACTGCTTTTGATTTTTTGCAGAGGTAAGTGTCCTCTTTCCCGTCCTATTAGAAAAAAATATATAGTTGTCTTTCAGTGCTACATGGCATGAAAAATACTGTGAAACTGGCAGTAGATTGGACTAATGTGAGTATAATGCTATTGAGGGGAAAAACCAACCCTAAGATTTGCCTGAATTGTATGGGGAAAAGACCAACCTGTATATGTAATTGAGCACTGATCCTGCACAAAACTCCCATGGAAGTTAGAATTGCATCCAGTCTTTTATTGAGTATTTGTTCTGATTTGCTTGGAAACTCTACGAGTTTTAGCTACACTGCAAGCCTAAGCATGCCTACTCAGAAGTAAATCCTATTCAATTCAGTGGAGCTAAGCCGTAGTTCCAGTTTGGAGGGGATCCTGTATATTGCATTATTGATTTCCACAACCTGACCAAATTTCTGGCTAGGACTCTACAATAATTACGATGAATGAGGACATTGACATTTGCTGTTCTCCTTCTCTTGGAAGAACGTACATTTTTTTTAAAAAAAAAACAACATAGTGGAAATTGTGTGATTTGGAAACCCACAAAACGACTTGTTTTGATTCCAGTTTAACAAACATTTGGAACAAATTACAACAAATTTGCCTTTCTTGGTGAGCCCCCCTCTCTCTCCTGAATGTATGAGGCCAGCTTCTCCCTAGAAGCTCTACCTCATGGTTTATAAAGCTATTGTATTTAACTTTGGGGGGTGGGTGGACATCTGCTGGTGTTTAGCTTGGATTATTTTAGTTGGCAGCAGCAAAGTTACTTTTGATTTCCCATTCTTGGGCTCAGTTGCATTGACCGAATAAAGCAACAAAGTCATCCTGGCTTAAGCATAATAACACTGTGTTGGTGCACACCTGGAGGTGACTCCATTCAGGTGAACCTGAGGGACCTTGTTGTGGACCTGGGGTCACTTGCGGGGCAGAGAGAAGGGCAACGAAGCTGCCTGCTGTGCTTAGAACTGGCTTCAAAGCAGCTCAACGAAAAGAAACAAGGGAGCCCCTCTCCATTTCCAGCAGCTGCACAAACATACAATATGCAAAAAAGGAGCAGCCAAAGCAGTTATTCTGAACTGACAAGGGTAGTTCAGGGGAGCCCCAGCTAGATTTCTCTTTTCCTACTTCCTTCTTCACCTCTTCCATCTGTTGCCCCGTGAGGTGCAGCAGTGGCCATGACAATGAGAGGTTTACATACCCTCCAACATTTCGCTGGTGAAATGTTTTCGGAAGTCCTGAGTAACTGAGAGGGAGGGACGCGGGTGGCGCTGTGGGTTAAACCACAGAGCCTAGGACTTGCCGATCAGAAGGTTGGCGGTTCGAATCCCCGCAATGGGGTGAGCTCCCGTTGCTTGGTCCCTGCTCCTGCCAACCTAGCAGTTTGAAAGCACGTCCGGCGGGAAGATAAACGGCGTTTCCGTGCGCTGCTCTGGTTCGCCAGAAGCGCCTCAGTCGTGCTGGCCACTCGGCCAGTAAAGGGAAATGAGTGCCGCAACCCCAGAGTCGTTCACGACTAGACTTAACTGTCAGGGGTCCTTTACCTTTACCTTTAAGGAAAAATGGAACATTCTGGGATCAAATCAGAAACCAGGACAGCTTCTGTAAATCTGGGACTGTCCCTGGAAAATGGGGGCACTTGGATGTTTTGGCTATAGGGTGGGCCTGAGACAGAAGTGACTCCTGCAATTATCCCTCTCTGACCTCCCTCTCTCTCTCTCTCTCTCTCTCTCTCTCTCTCTCTCTCTTTCCTCCTTCAGGATGCACAGCACTGACCTATGATGACTTTGAAGATGAAAGTAAGAGAGAAACAAGTATTTGTTCTCTGGGAACAAGGAGAGCAAACCAGTCCTTAGCACTGCCCTTTCCCATTTATCTTTCCGTTGCCATTTCCACACTTCTCATACAGAGGGTACTGGGCCGTTAAGAAATGGGGACACGGGAGGGCCTTCCCAGAGGCTGCACCCTAGATTTAGAAGACCCTCCCTAGGGACGTCCACATAGCCCAGTGGTCCTCAAAGGGTGTGGTGTGCTTAAAGGTGGCGAGTGTGGTGGGAACATTCAAGGACAATCAATATTATATTCTGGGAATGATTTGTGTTGTTACAGAGCCACAGTCTTTTATACAGTGGTTCCTCGGGTTACAGACACTTTAGGTTACAGACGCTTCAGGTTACAGACTCTGCTAACCCAGAAATAGTGCCTCGGGTTAAGAACTTTGCTTCAGGATGAGAACAAAAGTCGCGTGGCAGCAGTGGGAGGCCCCATTAGCTAAAGGGGTACCTCAGGTTAAGATCAGTTTCAGGTTAAGAACGGACCTCCAGAACAAGTTAAGTTCTTAACCTGAGGTACCACTGTACTTTCTGGATATCTCACAATCATATGACAAAGTAGTTGTGTTCTGTGCTATAAATCAAGCACTGCTAGGAGTTGTTTTGTTTTCCAATGTATTTCTTATCGATAAAAAAATTGTTGTGGCGCGAGCAAATTTTTATTTTGGAAGTGTGGCCCAGAATCCAACATTTCTCCAATGAAAATATAGTCGTCCCATTCCGTAATGATAATTTTACTATTTATATCCCACCCATCTGACTGGGTTGCTCCAGCCATTCTGGGCAGCTTCCAACATATAAAAAAACATAATAAAACATTAAATATTAAAAAAAAACTTCCCTATACTGGATTGCCTTCAGACGACTCGGGGGTCAGATAACTCCATACCCTCCAACATTTCGCCAGTGAAAATAGTGATGTCCTAAGGAAAAGCAGGACATTCCGGGATCAAATCAGAAACTGGGACAGCTTCTCTAATTTAGGGACATCCCTGGGAAAAATAAGGACACTTGGAGGGTCTGCTGACCCAGAGAAAAATGTTTGAGAACCACCGACTTAGCCCCTTCTCTTTCCACTGTCAGGAAAACACATTTTAAATTCATCCAAATGTGTTTTAATGTGACCATTGTTTGGTCCTATTTTTTCTCTCTTTATATTTTTTAAAGTATTTTGATGTATTTTTAATGGTTGCTCTTAATAATCATCATCATAATTTTATTATTTGTACTTGGCCATCTGACCAGGTTGCCCCAGTCACTCTGTGCAGCTTCCCACATATATAAAGACATAATAATAATAATAATAATAATAATAATAATAATAATAATAATTTATTATTTATACCCCAGCCACTCTGGGCAGCTTCCAACAAAATATTAAAATACAATAGTCTATTAAACATTAAAAGCTTCCCTAAACATAATGAAACATTACAAACTGATCGCCTTGGGTAATATATTGTAGAAAGGTGGGCCAATAAATTGAAAGAACGGACAAACAAATTGTACGACAAGCAGTAGTTTGGCAGGTGAAGCGTTTCTGGTGTCTCTGCACATTGAGGAGGAAAGATTTCAGCTGCTGAATTTGTGCCTGCAGTGACGGTGCTTAAAGGCACATGAATGCTGCCAGAAAAAAAGTGGTAATCTCTTCCCAAGACAGTAACAGATTCCCTCCCTCTTTAATGGGGACATCAGGTTAGGGCAAGGGGGAACTTTTCATTTGTGCTTTCCTCCCCACTCCTCCCCAAACTGGAAGAGATCCCAGAACTACCTAATATTTTTGGATCAGGAATAGGGAGCCGCTGCCTTGGGAAGGAAAGCGTTCGGTGCTTTTTGGCTTTTGAACAAGGAGGTTCTTGAGAGGAAACCATGGATGTTTATAAAAATTATTCGGAACAATGTGGAAGGAGCCGATAAGGCAGGGATTCCTTTTCTCTTTTTTTTTAACAGTAACACTTAGGGTCAACCAGTGAATTTTTACGACGCCAAGGCAGATAGAAGTTAATGTTGTATTGTGCAACACGTAATATATCTACGGAACTCATAGTCCCTGGGTGTTCTGATGGTAGAGATGGCTTTCAAAAGAATTGTTTTCTCTCTCTTTTGACTTCTTGGGGAATGTTCATTCATGTCCTTTGACCATTGCAGCCAAGAATAAAAGATTTACTTTTGAAAGCAGGATGATTCCCAGTTGTCAGATATACTGGCTTGGTTTGCTATGTTAATGTTATGTACTGAGTTGAATAGGATCCAAAATGCAGCAGTCTGATTGGTCCTAGAACAATAGGATTCAGAATGCAGCAGTCTGATTGGTCCTAGAACAATAGGCTCCAGAATGCAGCAGTCTGATTGGTCCACAGGAGCCACCCAATCCAGCTCCAGGTGGAAGTGAATCCGCGACCTGATTGGCTAATTCCGGGATTCTCCTGTAGGCCAATCATGTGGGGCCCATTGTGTAAATAATGTATATAAAGCAGACACTCTGGGGGAACTTCCTTTCCTCCTCACCACTATGAGCTGAATAAAGAGCATGAAATCCACTCTCGACTCCGAGTATATTTCAGTTAAACAATAGTTTAAAACAGGGGTCAGCAAACATTTTTAGCAGGGGACTGGTCCACTGAAGAAGAAGAAGAGAAGGTCCCTCAGAAAGGGGCCCAGACTATATTTTCGGGGGGGGGGGGGTTGAATGAATTCCTATGCCCCACAAATAACCCAGAGATGCATTTTAAATAAAAGGGCACATTCTACTCATGTAAAAAGACACTGATTCCCGGACCACCTTTGGGCCGGATTTAGAAGGTGATTGGGCTGGATCCAGCCCCTGGGCCTTAGTTTTCCTACCCATGGTTTAAAATAAACTATTGCTTAATGTGCACAAGCACATCTCCTGCACAGCTGCTGCTCTGAACCTCGCCATGCAGAGGAGAAAACAAGCCCCAGGCAAGCTAAAGTGTGTCTTGTTGTGATGTGTGAAGCTGTGCTCGTGGTTTGTTATCTTCAAATAAACCAAACGAAGTAAACTAAGGACATGGTTTGGTTGTAGGAAACAAACCATGGTTCTGGGTTCACACATCACAACACTGAGACTCTGGCTAGTTTCCTCCCTTGAATGGCACAGACGGGACTAACTTCAACTCAGTGGGTCTACTCTGACTGTGATCAACTCAGATACAACGGATAGTTTGTCTTTTAACTACAGTTTAACACAGCATTTGAACGCAGACATTGGGGCTTAAGGTTGCCTGGATGCCTTGCTTGCTGGTCACTTCAAAGTTCCTCATTCCTGATCTTTGTAGTTGTGACAGGAGGGAAAACCAACATGCACATCCTCAGAGAGGCACTCGTGAACACAGCGTTTCTGGGCTGAGCCTTTGTCCTCCTCCAGATGTTTGTCCCCCCAGCAGAGATTTAATAATCTCCATCATCCCTCGCTTGGGAAGCTCTGGGGTGAGGGGAGGTCTCTGCTGGAGAGAAAAGCGCTCTGCCAAGATATATCTTTGATCTGATTTACAGAGCCTAGGACTTGCCGATCAGAAGGTTGGTGGTTCAAATCCCTGCGACGGGGGGAGCTCCCGTCGCCCGGTCCCTGTGCCTGCCAACCTAGCAGTTCGAAAGCACGAAGTGCAAGTAGATAAATAGGTACCACTCCGGCGGGAAGATAAACAGCGTTTCCGTGCGCTGCTCTGGTTCACCAGAAGCGGCTTAGTCATGCTGGCCACATGACCCGGAAGGTGTATGCTGGCTCCCTCAGCCAATAAAGTGAGATGAGCGCCGCAACCCCAGAGTCGGCCATGACTGGACCTAATGTCAGGGGTCCCTTTACCTTTACCTTTATGGATCAGTAGTTGGGCTGATTCCATCTGTCTTTCTCTTAAGTTTGTGTCAGTTCTGGAGCCAAAAGTGAAGGTGAAATTGTGTATACAGTACAGGGGAGATGAAGCAGCCTTCGCAGGTTCCCCTTCTTTAAATAGATCTTTCTTGAGGAAGGTAATAGTTGAGCTAGTGAGTCCCCAGGCCTGCCCTATCACTGTTATTCATCCTACTGCTGTTCCTAGACTAACATCTACCTTCTCCTTCCAGTCTCCTACCTGTATCCAGATGAAGAAGGTAAGCAATGATCTCTTCCTCCCATCTCCTCTGTTGCAAAACAGAAGTCCTTGCTCTTCTTTTAGCCACAGGTTTCTGTTTTAATGAGATCTGCATCCCAAAATGGTCTGTTTACCCAATATCTCACTTTTTATTTTGTGACCTCTGTTGGGCATTTTCACATGTGACACACACTGCATAATAATAATAATAATAATAATAATAATAATAATAATAATAATAATATTTTTTTATTTATACCCCGCCCATCTGGCTGGGTTATAGCGAACCAGACAGAGGGTCTTCTCAGTAGTGGCACCTGCCCTGTGGAACGCCCTCCCACCAGATGTCAAAGAGAAAAACAACTACCAGACTTTTAGAAGACATCTGAAGGCAGCCCTGTTTAGGGAAGCTTTTAACACAGTGTTTTTCAACCTTTTTTGGGCAAAGGCACACTTGTTTCATGAAAAAAAATCACGAGGCACACCACCATAAGAAAATGTTTAATATTTTTTTCTTTAATGGCAAACAAAAACGTTGCGGACCGTTCTCTGCTCAGCGGGGATCGATCCGCTGATTCCCGCTGAGCCGGCGGATGACAGCTCCGTCTCCGCACTGTGTGTGGGGAGGGAGATGTCAGAGCCCCGCTGCTCACTATGGGGAATCGGATGAGAGCGGACGGCCTGTCCGCTCTCATCCGATCCCATCCGATCTGATCCCCACCCAGGACGGATGGAAAATAGGGTGGACACAGTCCGGCGCCTGCCTAGTGGGTGAAAATTTGACTTTTTTTTTTAAAAAAATCTTTCGAATTTTTCAATTTTTCCCACGGCACACCAGGCAACATCTCGCGGCACACTAGTGTGCCGCAGAACAGTGGTTAAAAAACACTGGTTTAACAGACTGTTGTATTTTAATATTTTGTTGGAAGCCACTCAGAGTGGCTGGGGAAACCCTGCCACATGGGCGTGGTATAAATATATTATTATTATTATTATTATTATTATTATTATTATTATTATTCAACAGATTTGCACATCCCTAGTTACATGCACCGTTTGCCTGTTGGGTTGAATGTAAAAAGCTGTCTGGAATGTGATTTGATTCCTCTCCCAATTCAACACCATTTGCACACGGTGTAGAATCAGGCATCCTTTCTGCTGCCTACAAAACTAGAAGTGATGTTTGTCAGGTAGTTTGCATTTCCGTAGCTGATGTTTAATAAATGAATTGCTGGCAAGATGCCATGAACTGATTTTAGAATGTTGTATTATTTTACTGTTGTTAGCCACTCTGAGTCCGGCTTTGGCTGGGGAGGGCGGGATATAAATAAATTATTATTATTATTATTATTATTATTATTATTATTATTATTATTAGCAGGGGGTGGGGGCACACACTGAGCTGCATGGAGATGTATGATGGGATGGGGCAGGGGATTTTTTGCCTGCCACAGTCCCAGTCAGAATTCTCTTCTGATCTCTCATTCTCGGCTAGGGCCTTTTGAAGAAGAGGACGACCAAGCCAGTGACTGTGGAGATACCTACTATGACTGGGTAGCGCTGTTCTGCTGGCCCAAATTTCATGCTTCCATCATGGCTGCAGCAGAGAGCAGCAGGTGTATCTGGGAAACAACTGGCAGGTATAGATTTCTCAGCCGCAGACCTGGTTCCTGGTACCTTAGGGGGGTTGGTTTCTTGATTTATTTTATATATAGGCCTCCCCCCCATTTATGTGGGGGTTACATTCTGGTGTGTTGTTCCCTCTATGGCAGAGACCATGCCTTCCAAGATTTCTCCAATGGAAACAGGGACTCTTACCACACTCTTAAAAAGCAGAGACATCACCTTGCCAACAAAGGTCCGTATAGTTCAAGCTATGGTTTTCCCAGTAGTGATGTATGGAAGTGAGAGTTGGACCATAAAGAAGGCTGATCGCTGAAGAATTGATGCTTTTGAATTATGGTGCTGGGGGAGACTCTTGAGAGTCCCACGGACTGCAAGAAGATCAAACCTCTCCATTCTGAAGGAAATCAGCCCTGAGTGCTCACTGGAAGGACAGATCCTGAAGCTGAGGCTCCAGTACTTTGGCCACCTCATGAGAAGAGAAGACTCCCTGGAAAAGACCCTGATGTTGGGAAAGATAGAGGGAACAAGGAGAAGGGGACGACAGAGGACGAGATTGTTGGACAGTGTTCTCGAAGCTACCAGCATGAGTTTGACCAAACTGCGGGAGGCAGTGGAAGACAGGAGTGCCTGGCGTGCTCTGGTCCATGGGGTCACTGAATGACTGAATGACTAAACAAGAACAACAACAACCATACTCTCCAACACGTATACAGTGAAAATAGGGATGTTCTAAGGGAAAGCGGGACATTCCAGGATCAAACCAGAAAGTGGAACGGCTTCTGTAAATCCGGGACCATCCCTGGAAAATGGGGACACTTGGAGGGTCTAAGAGATATTTGATCCTGAGTCTGAGCTCCTTGAGAAATTGGTTGCCATCATGCCATATATTTCCTGTTCTTGGTGCAGTGAGTACATTAGGCAGGGAGTAAAGGCAAGCTATCGCAATGCAAGGGTTGCCCCTTTAAGGATTTTCACTCCTCAGACATGGATGTGGAGCTTGGGGAGGGGAGTCCATGCCTGGAAGGTTGCTTTTTTCCCCCCAACGTATTTTTTATTTGCCCAGGAACCTCACCAAATGCTAGAGAGGATGCACCTTCACAGGCACATACCTCCACATTAGGGCGTATCATAAAAAACTTTACAGTGGTGCCTCGCAAGACGAAAGTAATCCGTTCTGCGAGTCTCTTCGTCTAGCGGTTTTTTCGTCTTGCGAAGCAACCCTATTAGCGGCTTAGCGGCTTAGCGGCTATTAAAGGCTTAGCGGCTTAGCGGCTAAAAGGCTATTAGCGGCTTAGCGGCTTAGAAAGGGGGGGAGCGAAAAAATCGCAAGACTCGCAAGACGTTTTCATCTTGCGAAGCAAGCGCATAGGGAAATTCGTCCTGCGAAGCGCATTGAAAAACGGAAAACCCTTTCGTCTAGCGGGTTTTTCGTCTTGCGAGGCATTCGTCTTGCGGGGCACCACTGTTATTTTGAAAATGCCTGCTCCAAAGGTCTTATCTTACTCCACATGGGATTATATAGTGGTACCTCGGGTTAGATACGCTTCAGGTTGAAGAAAATGTTTCATTTAACATTTGTTAAAAAACCTGAAGCATTTTTGTTAGGGATTGTAGGGAAAGATCTACCAAAAAAGCTGAAAAACATCTTCATGTATGCGACAACGACCGCGAGAGTTTTAATAGCACAAGGATGGAAGACTGAAGAAACCCCAACTAAAGAATCATGGCAAGAAGAATTGATGGACTATGCAGAACTGGCAAAATTCACATATAAGCTACGGGACAAGGATAACTGTGACTTTAAAGATGAATGGGAACCCTTTACAAAGTATTTGAAGACTCAACTGAGTGAACTGGACTCCTTGACTGGCTTTGAATAAACATTCACAAACTTTTTTATTGATGATAATCAGCTAAATAGTTTGAGGATCTATACAACTGTGTAACATGCAGAAAATAGCATTCTTAGAGAAATCAAAGACTGGAACTGAGGGAAGCCGGGGGGGGGGTTGTGGGGGGGAGGGAAAATGGGGGGGAAATAAGGATGATATGTTTCTGGATAATATGTTTTGTTTTAATTTTGAATAAAAAAAAGTTAAAAAGAAAAGAAAAGAACGGACCTCCGGAACAAATTAATTACTTAACCCGAGGTACCACTGTATGGCTATATCTGAAATTTCATGCATATCAGTTAATGTCTTGACCCTGCTCCAGTGAATTGAAATTTCAGCCTTCACGACATAGGAAAACAGCCAAGTAAACAGCTATTTTCGTGGAGGAGGGTCAAGATATTAACTGATATGCATGAAATTTCAGATATAGCTATATAATCCATAGTGTAGTAACATAAGACATTTGGAGCAGGCATTTAAAAAAACAACACGTTTTTTATGAACCGCCCTACTGAACACCCTATGCTTTTCAGTGGAGCAGGGTCAATATATTAACTGATATGCATGAAATTTCAGATATAATCCCTAGTATGGTAAGATAAGACCTTTGGATAGGCATTTTTGTTTAAAAAAAAGTTTTTTTTTATGAACCGTCCTACTCCACATGTGGTGGGAATGCCCCAAAATCCAACTATTCTGGACAACAATCATACAAGAAATATGCAAAATAACTAAGCAAGTATTAGAGGTCACCCCAGAACTGGCCCTGCTAAACGTCTTCCAAGATAAGAATGCCCACTCACATCATAAAGAGCTCATAGCCCACCTACTCTCAGCAGCCAAAAGCATCATAGCAAGACACTGGAGAGACCTGTCAGGAGTAAGCATGGACCAATGGTACCAAAGAGTATGGGAAACAGCCTTATTAGAAAAACTAACCAATAACCTGAAACTGACATGGGGACAAATAGAAGAAGACACCTTCACTCCGGTATGGCTCCGGTACAGCCTAGAAGCATTCTTTGGAGGTAGGAGTCTGTCAAGCCAGGTTTGTGGATCCTAGTGATCTGTCCATGGTCCTGTAAGCCTCGTTCTGACCTCCCTGCTTCTCCTGTCTGTACCCCAACACCTCTTTTTCAGTTACCTTTGGATATGGCACTGATGGTCCTCATTTCTGACATGTCCTGGCACTCCTCTAGGCAGAAGTGGCTCTTCCAGACAGAGGGCCTTCTCGGTAGTGGCGCCCGTTCTGTGGAATGCCCTCCCTTCAGATGTGAAGGAAATAAGTAGCTATCTCATCTTTAAAAGACATCTGAAGGCAGCCCTGTTTAGGGAAGTTTTGAATATTTAATGCTGTGGTGTTCTTAACACTCGATTGGAAGCCGCCCAGAGTGGCTGGGGAAACTCAGCCAGATGCACGGGGTATAAATAAATTATTATTATTATTATTATTATTATCATCATCATCATCATCATCATCATCTTCATCCATTGGTTGTGCCATTAGGGTGTGTTGAATTTGTCAACTTTCAAATTCTGTAAATGGGAATTTGAAAACTTTGAAAACTTGGGAATTCAAAGAAGAAGAAGAAGAAGAAGAAGAAGAAGAAGAAAAGTTTGGATTTGCTATCCCGCCTTTCACTCCCCTTCAGGAGTCTCAAAGCGGCTAACATTCTCCTTTCCCTTCCTCCCCCACAACAAACACTCTGTGAGGTGAGTGGGGCTGAGAGACTTCACAGAAGTGTGACTGGCCCAAGGTCACCCAGCAGCTGCATGTGGAGGAGCGGGGAAGCGAACCCAGTTCACCAGATTACGAGACTACCGCTCTTAACCACTACACCACACTGGCTCTCAAAGGATATTTTGGTTAAATTAATCTTATTTAGTTTTGGTTGGTGAGTAAAATGTGTGTACAAATGCACCACAATCATTAAAAACGATTGCTAAGTACTTGCTGTTATGTAATATTAATTCATTTATTAAGCATTGCCAGACATTTTCAGACAGCAAAATTAAAACTCTTTGGCTTTCCAAAAGCACTTCATGTGCTTCTTCAACAAATGTTCTTCTTCTTATTTATTAAATTTCTATACCGCATCTCATCTGAAGAACACGGGGCGGTTTACAATATAATGTTGTCCAATCACAAAAATAAAAGCAGTTTTGATTCCCTCACACCTAAAAGCTTATTTTTAAGACCCCCTCACTAAAGACATTTGCAAAGAGAGAGAGAGAGAGAGAGAGAGAGAGAGAGAGAGAGAGAGAGAGCATAGAGTCGTACCTTGGAAGTCGAACGGAATCCATTCTGGAAGTCCGTTTGACTTCCAAAACATTCAGAAACCAAAGCGTGGCTTCTGATTGGCTGCCGGAAGCTCCAGCAGCCAATCGGAAGCCCCGTCGGACGTCCGGCTTCCAAAAATAGTTTGCCAACCGAAACAGTCATTTCCGGGTTTGCAGCGTTCGGGAGCCAAAACGTTTGAGAACTAAGGTGTTTGAAAACGAAGGTTCGACTGCATTTGAATTCCTCCCACCCAAATGCATATTTTTAAGACCCCTCACTGAATAAATTTGCAAAAGTCAAGTATTTCCCCCTAAAGTGGCACGTCCTAGAATCATAGAATCATAGTTCACCCACCTGCAATGCAGGAATCTCAGCTGAAGCATCCATGACAAAGCGTGTTCTCCCCAAATGAGAGCACGGGTTGCGGGGGGGGGGGGGTGGTCTGCCAGGCCAAACCTCTGTTGCCAGGCAGGTTAAATGGTTATTGCCTGAAGCAACGATTGGATGACTGGGTTGCTGGGGCAAATTGCATGTTGCAATTTGGGTGGGTGGGACCAAAGGTTTTAAATATCGGGGCACTCTGTCTTTTCCTTTCTCTTTCGCTGAGTGCATCGGATCACCCTCCCGCCCGCCCTGTGTTCCGGTTGACCTTGCTATGCCTGTCATGGGGTCGTCTGCCTTGGGGCAGGGGCCTAGTAGGAATTTTGCCATTTGGCTGATTGGCTGGTGCCATCTGGCTTTTGCCTACTACTTAGCAATTCATCACAACTTGTAAGGTTGCAGTTAGGCATTGGTTATAAAAATTGGTGGAGGAGGGGTCAGGATAGGCTGGGCCTGCCCCTCCAATGGGGGTGGAAAGGAATTCCGTTAAAGGAATCCTGGGGCTTGCCATGATTTCGTCCAATCCCTGAAATGGGACCAGGACCAGCAAGCCTTGGGGAGCAGATTGGGTGAGCGGTGAGGGATTGACGCTCAGCTCAACTGATCCCCAATACAGTGGTGCCTCGCAAGACGAAATTAATTCGTTCTGCGAATTTTTTCATCTAGTGAATTTTTCGTCTTGCGAAGCACGAAATCCCATAGGAATGCATTGAAAATCAATTAATGCGTTCCTATGGTCAAAAAAAGTCCAAACAAAGCCAAATTTGGTACAACAAGAGTTTATTAAGTGCTCTTTAAAGTCACACATACTGTAAAGAGCATTTCAAAATTCAAACCCAGAATTTTTTTAAAAAAACAGCAGAGTGGCCCAATGGTCACAGAAAATCATAAAAATGCAGGGGGGGAAAACAAGCTTCCAGATTCTTGCAAACCCCTCCCCAACTGTTCCCCCAGCCACCCAGCACACAGAAATTCAAATCCAGAATTTTTTAAAAAAAACAGCAGAGTGCCCCAATGGTCACAAAAAATCATAAAAATGCAGAAAAACACACACAAGCTTCCAGATTCTTGCAAACCCCTCCCCAACACCAAGTCCTTGAATTCCAAACACCCCAACCCAAAATCCACCCCCCCCCAAAAAAAAGTTTTAAAAGCTTGACTTACCAAATGGCTGCAAAAGAAGTTTTGGAAAAGCTTCAAAAATCACCAAAGTCTTTAAAAACCTCAAAAAAGGCTACTATGTACACTGCGTTCTATGAGCTGCTCCTCAAAGTCAAGTTGCAACTGTATTAACGGTGTTAAGAAAAAGGAAACAAACTTGTAAGACATTTTCGTCTTGCGAAGCAAGCCCATAGGGAAATTCGTCTTGCGAAGCAGCTCAAAAAACGAAAAACCCTTTCGTCTAGCGAGTTTTCCGTCTTGCGAGGCATTCGTCTTGCGGGGCACCACTGTAGTCAGTTCTGTTCCAGGTGGGGGGGGGGGGACAGATAGTCATAACCAATGCCTAAGCAACCACTCACAGATTATGTATTTTAATAAAGTTGTGGCCCAATTTTTTAGGCCAAAAACCTTAAACTAAAATTATGTGTGATTTTGTGAATTATTTTGAGGGGTGGCTTGGGGACCTCCACATACAAATAGCCTATCATGTTCCATCCACCACAACCTTTTCATTTTGTCCCTCTGCAGCATGTATAGCGAGCTGGTCCTCTGTACTGGGCTGCTGGCTGAAGGGATGGGCTGCCCGGTGGCCAGTCCCACATTGGACGCCTTCTTCATGAGAATCCACGCGGAGTACTTCGCCAACTGCTCCCTCCCCCGTGACCCCACAGAGCTTCGGACACCCACCGGAGTGGTCATCATCCTGACCTCCCTGCCGGTCTGTTTGGTGCCCCTCTCCATCGCCCTCGTTCTCCGCAAGGCACGGGGTCCCGAAACTGCACTGCAAACTCCCCCGCGGTGGGCAACAGTTCGAAAGGGAGTGGTACTGCTAAATGCTGAGAGGTGTGAGACGTCTAGCCTGGAAGACAACTGAGAGCAACTGGGCTGAAGTGTGAAGGAGAGGCGGATTTTATTGCTGTTTTGTTTTGACATCACATTTTTATTAAATATCTTTAAATTCCAGCTTTCAAGTTTTACATTTCTCTTTAAACTTCGCTTAAACTTTTAAGTGTCTATACGCTTATCGCGTTTATAAATTTCAAATTTATTGTTGCACATTGTTTTAAATGTTTGTTTTCCTTCTGGGATTGTACCCCCAAGTGTGTTTTATAAGCTGGTCAATAAATTATCTATCTATCTTTAAACTTTGACTTTCTGCCTTTTCTTCCCTACTGTTCTGAATCCCATCTCATCTACATACTGCCTTCTAATGAACATCCCACCTAAAATATATTCTTTCATTTCAAATATTATCATCTTTCTTCCGCTGCTCACGTTTCAAATCCTGCTTGCGATTTCATCTGATTATGGTGTTTTTCAGAGATTCCCAAAAAAAAGGCTTCTATTCTTTCACAAATAGACCATCATGCTGTTGTTTTTTTAATTTTTGCTGTTTCCTTCACCAGTTCTGCATAGTCCATTAGTAGCTACTCCCTGTCCCTTGAATTTTATTTCTGAAATTACATATTCGTAGTGCTTCCCCCCCTTAAAAAAATTGTTTAGGGGTACTCTCATTTTCCTGCTCATTTTGAAATACTGCCCCTCAGTGAGGCCAAGCTTAGATTCACAAAATGTTTGGGGTAAGTGTACCCCTGCGTCCCCCCAGAAAAGCATTGCATATTCTACTTGTCTGAAATTATTTTTTTTAATAGAATATTTATTAAGATTTTACAAAGACATAAAAAGAAAAATACATAAAAAAAGAAAAAAGAAAAATAAAAAGACAAAAGACAAAAGACAAAAAGATAAGAAAAAATTAAAAACAAATCTATATTTTATAACTTTAAACTCATTAGCTTGTTTCCTTGACCTCCTCACACCTCCCCTTTTTGTAATCCCATTTGCATAATCAAATCAGCAAATCCTTGCCCTCTTTCATTTATCTTAACTCTATATCTTAGCATATTATAAGTCTATATTTCCATCCATTATCAATTCCTTTTTGCATATTCTTATTAACTTTGTTGCTAATGCCACTTATTTTTAATCCAACGTTCATTAATTTTACAGTATTTCTGCAAGTAGTCTTTAAATTTCTTCCAGTCCTCTTCCACCAACTCTTCTCCCAGGTCTCGGATTCTGCCAGTCATTTCCGCCAGTTCCATATAGTCCATCACTACTTGTCTGAAATTACACATTAGCCCATACGGAGACTTTTCTGCAATAGCAATGTTAACCCAAAGCCCCAGAAGAACGGAAGCCCTTTTTCGGACTACTTAAGGAAATATTGCAGTTTGATGAACTCACAAGCAGGATTTTAAATAAGAGCAAGAGAAGGTATTAGAGAATACAGTATTGATGTTATGGTAAAAGATAGAAGGTATTGCACAGCAGGGGACGCGGGTGGCGCTGTGGGTAAAAGCCTCAGCGCCTAGGGCTTGCCGATCGCAAGGTCGGCGGTTCGAATCCCCGCGGCGGGGTGCGCTCCCGTTGCTCGGTCCCAGCGCCTGCCAACCTAGCAGTTCGAAAGCACCCTCGGGTGCAAGTAGATAAATAGGGACCGCTTTCTAGCGGGAAGGTAAACGGCGTTTCCGTGTGCAGCTCTGGCTTGCCAGAGCAGTGATGTCACGCTGGCCACGTGACCCGGAAGTGTCTTCGGACAGCGCTGGCCCCTGGCCTCTTGAGTGAGATGGGCGCACAACCCCAGAGTCTGGCAAGACTGGCCCTTACGGGCAGGGGTACCTTTACCTTTATTGCACAGCAGAGGGGGAGAAATAAAAACACCATGGAAAATGAGGTGGGAAGTCAGAAAATGATAAATTTATTTTCCCCCCCAATTTTTTTTACTGGCTTTCCAAATTTACAACAAGCACACAAAAAAGAAAAACATTACAATTTTAAAAAGAAAAAAACAAACATATAAACACCTAACTGTTTGAAGCCCAATTTGATGTTCATTGTTAAGTGACTTCCTCAAATCCCCCCTGACTGAGTTTCCTTAAACCTCATTGTAGCAGTTTTCCAATATCCACTTTCTAATAAAATTAACTTAATCAAATTGCTATCTTTCTTTCTCTTCGTGGTAATTTCAATTCAACATATTTAACTCCTAGGCCGATTTGGTACTTACAAATAGTTCTACTTACGTTATATTAGAATATCTAGCTAAATAATCCTTAAATTTCTTCCAAGACATTGGAAGAAAATGGTAAATTTATTATGTATTGAAGTGTAGATGTTAAATCTTTGAAACCTTAATAAAAAAAAAAAATTATGGGGAAAAATAAGCCCCGCACGAACCCCACATTGTAGGGCATAACATCTGCACTGTTTCTTTTCAAGTTGCCAATAGTGCCTGCCTGTCTTTGTAAAGTGTTTCTCATTAGGCACAAGCGCCACTCTGCATTTCATTAAAAGCTGCAGTTTCTCTGCTGACCGATCTTTGTATTCCTTCTTCGGTTGTTAACCGAAACTTCTCCCTTCTCCTGCCCATCAGAAGGAAACGCCACTTTATCCAAAGGCACTTCTTTCTAAGTGTGTGCCTAGACTTGCAGTCTTTTAAGGCAACCCCCCCCCCAAAAAAACAGCCGCAACTTTCCGCTGCAAACAACAGTACATGTGGGCAGACAGACTCCTTTCTTTATTCTCAGAGAGTTCTTGCAGTCCATTTCATAATCTTTATTTTGTACCAGTTACCTAATTAGTTTGATCACCACAGCCACATGACGATTTGCAGATCCTCCCACCCCAGCTTCTATTGAGGGCTTTGGAAATAATTTCCTTTTTAAAAAGGCAAAACAAATCCCAGGGCTTGTCTTTCCACATTTTGCTTTAAATATATATATATATATATATATATATATATATATATATATATATAGTCTCCCACTTCAAAGGAGAAGTGAGTTTTTTAAGCCCTCAAATTCATCTGTGATTGATTAAAATCCAAGCCATGGAAGAACTGCCAGCCCCTTCACTACTCCCACCAGCCTTTGCCCTTAATAAAACACATCCCCCTCTCATATTCCTTGCAGAAGAAGCAGCATTCTTTCCCTATGGTATGTGGAATATCATGCAGGATGTAAAGTGGAATGACCTGTGGGATTCATAGTCTACACAACAGCTCTGTTGTTGTGTTGTGTTGTGTTGTGTTGTGTTGTGTTGTGTTGTGTTGTGTTGTGTTGCTTACAATTTTCAGGTTGCACCAAGGGCTATGTTATGTACTGAAGTTCTCACCCTGGGCCAGCAGAGGAATACTGTAGATAGTTTTCACTCAGGTCCACATATGCAAATAAGGAATTGAAAGTGACGTTCAGTGATTGGATAGTTACAGAAAGTTGTTACTGTTGCGTTGTACTGGAGCTCTATATAAGCAGGCTGGCTGAACCCTTCAGTTCAGTTCTGTTGTGGCCTGTGAATAAACAAGAGCTGTCTGAAGAATCTCTGTGTTGTCTGATATGTTCACCCACAACTTAACAGGCTACTTGGGCCAATCTATTCTGGTCTCCATTGCTCCTTCCATAGTTACTCCATGGTCTTCAAGTGTCCCCTGAAAGTTATATATTTGATTGATAGCATGTGATCTCAAGCATGTAGTATGTTACACAATAACTGTCTGTATTAGCAATCTCAGGCTGAGAGCGCCAACCAAAATTGACCACTAAGAAAGAAGAGGAAACTATCAGTTTGACTGAGGGAATCCCAAGGATTTCAGTAGAGATATCGATATCGATATGGATATGGATATCGATTACATATACATATACACATACATCATATACATATACATGTACATATACATGGATGTCTATTAGGTATAAAAGGAGCAGTTTCTTACGAATGCTATGGTTAGGCTGAACAGGAAACAAATAATGGATGAAGTCACAAGGAGGAAGCTTCTAATTAAAGGGACAAAAGTCCTCAAAAGCCTTACACCGGAGTCGTGGAAAGAGGCTTTCATCACATTGATACCCAAATTAGAAACTGAAAAGACACAACTTAAGAACTACCGCCCCATCTCCCTCCTGAATGTGGATTACAAAATATTTGCAGACATTTTAGCAAATAGATTCAAAAAAGTGTTAAATGAAGTGATTCATAAGGACCAAGCAGGCTTTCTCCCAGGTAGACATTTGTTTGCTAATACAAGGAACATTACTGATATTTTGGAACTCTTGCAAACAAATATCAATACAAAAGCAGTGTTGATATTTATAGATGCGGAGAAGGCCTTTGACAACATTTCTTGGAAGTTCATGAAGAAAAATCTGGAAGGAATGGGAGTGGGGCGGGGGTTTCAAAATGGGATTGAGGCAATTTATTCAGAGCAAAAGGCAAAATTGATAGTGAACAATGTGGTGACAGAAGAGTTTAAAATTGAAAAAGGAACACGACATGGTTGTCCCATATCCCCTTTGCTATTCATATCGGTCCTGGAAGTGCTCTTAAATATGATTAGAGGAGACCGGTTGGTGGAAGGTATTCAGGTCGGAGCGAAACAGTATAAACTTAAAGCATTTGCAGATGACCTAGTATTGACCTTACAGGAGCCAGAGCCTAGTACCAAAAGGGTATTGCAACTGATTTATGAGTTTGGTCGGGTGGCGGGATTTAAACTTAATAAGCAAAAAACTAAGGTTTTGGAAAAAAATTTGACCTCTTTAGAATCAGAAAGGTTTCAGAAAGAGACAGAATTAAATGTGGTTAAAAAAGTAAAATACCTAAGGGTAAACATAACAGCTAAGAACATGAATTTATTTAAAGATAACTATGAAAAATGTTGGTCTGAAATTAAGAGGGATCTAGAAGTCTGGTCAAGATTGAAACTTTCCTTGTCAGGACGTATTGCTGCTATTAAGATGAATGTATTGCCAAAAATGTTGTTCTTGTTTCAAACTTTGCAGATTGTGGACAAAATGGGGTGTTTTGAGAAGTGGCAGAGAGATATTTCTAAATTTGTCTGGCAGGGCAAAAAGCCCAGAATCAAGTTCAAGATATTAACTGATGCTAAAGAAAGAGGGGGCTTTGCCCTGCCAGACCTAAAGTTGTACTATGAATCAGCAGCTTTCTGCTGGTTGAAAGATTGGCTACTTCTTGAAAACACCGATGTTTTAGATTTGGAAGGATTTAACAATGCTTTTGGTTGGCATGCATATCTGTGGTATGACAAGGTTAAAATACATAAGGCTTTCAAGAACCATGTTGTCAGAAAAGCAGTTTTCAATATCTGGTTAAAATATAAAGATTTATTGGAAAATAAGACCCCAAGGTGGTTATCACCAATGGAGGCTAAGGCCCCGAAAAGACTCAATATGGAGGCCAAATGGCCGAAATATTGGGAAATAATAGAAAAAGATGGAGACAATTGGAGGTTGCAGAGTTTGGAGAAATTAAAGGGGAAAGTGCGAGATTGGTTACATTACGCTCAGATTAAAGAAGCTTTTAAGTCAGATAAAAAGTTAGGATTCCAGGTGGAAAAATCAAAGTTAGAAACAGAACTGTTAGAACCCAGCTCTAAGTTACTTTCAAGAATGTATAACTTGCTGCTAAAATGGAACATACAGGATGAAACGGTCAAATCAGCTATGATAAAATGGGCACAGGACATAAGGCACAAC
This sequence comes from Podarcis gaigeae, assembly GCF_964106915.1. Classification (NCBI taxonomy): domain Eukaryota; kingdom Metazoa; phylum Chordata; class Lepidosauria; order Squamata; family Lacertidae; genus Podarcis; species Podarcis gaigeae. The sequence continues at coordinate 43,725,381 of NC_139689.1, forward strand.
ATTATGTTCGCAGACTGGGAAAAGTTATGGACCACAGGTTTGAGATTAACGGCATGTAATGCCTTGAAAGAAAACATTATGAAAATGATATATAGGTGGTACATAACTCCAGTCAAGCTTGCAAAGATATATCATGTGTCTGACAATAAATGTTGGAAGTGTAAAGAAGCTGAAGGAACATTCTTTCACCTCTGGTGGACTTGCACTAGAGTGAAGGCTTTCTGGGAAATGATATATAATGAGCTGAAAAAGGTATTTAAGTATACCTTCCCTAAGAAACCAGAGGCCTTTCTTTTAGGCATTGTCGGCCAGAGTGTGCAAAAGAAGGATCGAACCTTTTTTATGTATGCTACAACAGCAGCAAGGATACTCATCGCCAAAAGCTGGAAAACTCAAGATTTGCCCACACTGGAAGAATGGCAGATGCAACTGATGGACTATATGGAACTGGCGGAGATGACTAGCAGAATCCGAGATCTGGGAGAAGAACTAGTGGAGGAGGAATGGAAGAAATTTAAGGACTATATACAAAAATATTGTAAATTGTATGAATGTTAAGAAAGATGTAAGATTAGCAATAGAATGGCTCCAACAAATTAGCTACAAGGAATACAAATCTAATTGTAATTGAAAGAAAAGACAAATTTTGGATAAATTGTTATAACTAAGTCTTCAAAAGAGTGATTTAAATTCTAAAATCTGAGATTTAATGTCAGGGGCTCAGGAGCAGAGGCACAGGAGAGGGAGGAAATGGAGAGCGAGGGGGAGGAATCCGAGGGGAGCGTAGGTGGTGACAGTGGTCAGAGGGATTCCATGAGCCTCTCCAGCGAATCGGAAGATTCACAGAAGGGAGCGCCGATGGCCAGGGCAAGGGGGTGCCAAGGGGGAAACCCCAGAAGGAAGGGGCCAGCGGGGACTCCCAGAGCAGCAGTTGGAAATCAGGACCAGCTTCCCCACCAGAGCGCAGTGGGGGGGAGGAGTCCCAGGCATCGGGACCAGTGTTCTCACCACCAGCGAGAGGAGATGAGTCAGGATTGACCACGCCTCCATCGGAGAGCGGGGAAACGGTCAAGAGGAAAGTTACCGGCTGGGCGCGCGCGCCAAGTTCAAATGTACAGGCGAGCGGCACAGCAGGTAGCCCGGATAGGGAGCCAGGTCCTAAAGCCCGCCGGAAGGAGGGGCAAGACTCAGGGGGGTCAGCGTCAGAAGAGTCCAGAAAGGAGGAAACCCCAGGGGGCAGAAGGACCCAGAGGAGGAAAGAACAACGGAAGAGGTGGAGTAAGGCTAGAGTCTTAAACTGGTGTCTAGGAGGCGGAGACTCAGATGGAGCTTCGCCGGTCTAGGTTCTAAGACGTAGAGTTGCACGCTGCGGTTTGGAAATGGAAACTAATCTTCAATAAAGACTTTTATACGTTATTACTGACTAGCGTTGGTCCTCTGTGAGCTGGGACCTAGAGGCAACTCTGACATTTAATATTGGAAAAATATATTATATGAATTGAAACAAGTTAATAATTTGCTAGTAAAATTTATGAGTTTAGGATGCAGGAACAAGAGATGTGAGGAAGTCCAAAGATGAGAATGAAATGTGGATATTGGAAAATATTATGTCATTATGTATGTTTTTTATTGTGTAAACAAAAACTTAATAAATATTATTATAAAAAAAAAGTCCTCAAAAGCCTTGATTCCACAAGACTGCATTTTAAGTGAGAAGATTAACAATAAATCAGGCCTGGGGAAAGAATGTAACGTAGCACCGAAATCAGGGCGATGGTTTGGCAACGATGTTATTTAGATTCTCTGCTTTTAAAAAAATGAATGAAAGATGACAACCCCAGACTCAATGTGTTTCTGATTTGATCCCAGAATGTCCCACTTTACCTCTGTTTTCATCAGACAAATGTTGGTGGGTATAGAGTCATGCAACCCCCCCAAGCTATGGACATAAGTAACTATTCAACAGGGGTAGGCAACCTAAGGCCCAGGAGCCAGATGCGGCCCAATCGCCTTCTCAATCCGGCCTGCAAACGGTCTGGGAATCAGCGTGTTTTTACATGAGTAGAATGTGTCCTTTTATTTAAAATGCACCTCTGGGTTATTTGTGGGGCATAGGAATTCGTTCATCCCCCCCCCAAAAAAATATATAGTCCAGCCCAACACATGGTCTGAGGGACGGTGGACCAGCCCACGACTGAAAAAGGTTGCTGACTCCTGCTATACAGCCTTTAGAAGACATCTGAAGGCAGCCTTTTATAGGGAAGGTTTTTTTAACGTTTAATGTTTTATTATGTTTTTATATATGCTGGAATCCACCCAGAGTGGCCGAGGCAGCCCAGTCAGATGGGCAGGGTATAAATAATAAAAATGATGATGATGATGATGGAATAAAAAGGTAAAGGGACCCCTGACCATTAGGTCCAGTCATGGCTGACTCTGGGGTTGCGGCGCTCATCTCGCTTTACTGGCCGAGGGAGCCGGCGTACAGCTTCCGGGTTATGTGGCCAGCATGACTATGCCACTTCTGGCGAACCAGAGCAGCGCACAGAAACGCCGTTTACCTTCCCGCCGGAGCGGTACCTATTTATCTACTTGCACTTTGACATGCTTTCAAACTGCTAGGTTGGCAGGAGCAGGGACCGAGCAATGGGAGCTCACCCCATTGCGGGGATTCGAACCGCCGACCTTCTGATCGGCAAGTCCTAGGCTCTGTGGTTCAACCCACAGCGCCACCCGCGTCCCTTGACGAGGGAATAGGACGTCCCTGTTTTCATTGGAGAAATGTTGGGGGGTATGCACATAACAACCCATCTTATAATGAAGTTCCACTTATTTTGTTTGTCAATTAGCGTACCCCCTACAGTGGTACCTCGGGTTAAGTACTTAATTCGTTCCGGAGGTCCGTTCTTAACCTGAAACTGTTCTTAACCTGAAGCACCACTTTAGCTAATGGGGCCTCCTGCTGCTGCCGTGCTGCTGGAGCCCGATTTCTGTTCTTATCCTGAAGCAAAGTTCTTAACCTGAAGCACTATTTCTGGGTTAACAGAGTGTGTAACCTGAAGCGTATGTAACCCGAGGTACCACTGTATTTCCGATCTGCAGCTTACAGTTCCCTGGTCAGAGACGTGATGATGATGATCGCACTCTGAAGTTAGGAAGGCTGTGTGGACCCCCTGTGAGGTGCTCTCTGGGCTCAGGTTCATGTGCTAAGTTTTATTTTAGGCAAAATATCCTCAGCAAAAGCTCCAGGACATCTGTGCCAAGTCTGTTCGTTAAATATACTCAGAGTCTAGAGTGGATTTCATACTCTTTATTCAGCTCATACTGGTGAGGAGAAATGGAAGTCCCCTCAAAGTATCTGCTTTATATACATTATTTACACAATGGGCTGCACATGATTGGCTAATTCCGGAATTCTCCTGTAGGCCAATAAGGTTGTGGATTCACTTCCCTCTGGAGCTGGATTGGGTGGGTCCTGCAGACCAATCATACTGCTGCATTGTTCTAGGACCAATCAGACTGCTGCATTCTGAATCCTATTGTTCTGGGACCAATCAGACTGCTGCATTTTGGATCCCATTGTTCTAGAACCAATCAGACTGCTGCATTTTGGATCCTATTCAACTCAGTACATAACAGTTTGAAATTTATTTCCTCATATCTCCGAATGGCACATGGCAAGCCGACAGAGTTGTGTCATGGGGAGCTTGGCTTCTGCCTGTTGAGCTGGCGGTGTCTGCCAAGGGATGACCGGCTCGGGGTACTAATTGGCCTCCTCAGACTCTAAAGATGTTCTGACTTCAGTGGGTGTGTTTGCGGCAAGTAAGTAATAGGCACAAGCTGTTTTCACCGAGGGCTTGGATCCAGCTGCCATGACCTCAGCAAACAGCATCAAAGGTGCTGACAGGCCTGGACTCCCTCCAGGATACAATCTGTTCCAGATGTGGGGAGGGAGGGAGACTCCTGCTTGCATACAGTCCAAGGAAAATGGGTCTCTTTCTGTGAAAGCACGGCGCTCTGGGTGATGAGGGTGGGAGCCATCGTGCTGGGTGGTTTCTGTCTCATAAATCGCACACGGACGGGAGGGGAGAGAGGGAGAGGGAATTGGCAGCAAAGCTTGGATGGAGCTGCTGTCTCTGGCCAGGAAGAACTTTGGGCAGAGCTCGGTTCTGCCTGCTTCTCTTCCAGAGTTGATCCAGAAAACCGCTTCATCCTAAACGGCCACATTTGCTTCTAACTCAGAAAGGCTCGGGATGGGCCCAGCTGGGGGCTACAGGCCAAGGGGACGGAGTTGTACCTGGGTCTGTGAAACTGAGGTTCAAGTCTTGCCTCCGCAACAGATTTGCCGTGCCGCACCAGAGCACGTCCTACTCTTGGCCTCAGTTCCTCATCTGTGAAATGGGTGTATGTGTGTGGAGGGGGGTGTTGCTCAGAGATAGAAGATGGCACAATGGCTTGGTGCATCTGGCTGTTAACCAGAAGGTTGGCGGTTCGAGCCCACCCAGGGGCACCTTACCTGCCCACAGACTGTTTTGCCAGAGTGGTGCATGCTCTGGTTATCTCCTGCTTGGACTACTGCAATGCGCTCTACATGGGGCTACCTTTGAAGGTGACCCGGAAACTACAACTAATCCAGAATGCGGCAGCCAGACGGGTGACTGGGAGCAGCTACCGAGACCATATATCACCAGTCTTGAAAGATCTATACTGGCTCCCAGTACGTTTCCGAGCACAATTCAAAGTGTTGGTGCTGACCTTTAAAGCCCTAAACGGCCTCAGTCCAGTATACCTGAAGGAGCGTCTCCACCTCCATCGTTCTGCCCAGACACTGAGGTCCAGCGCCGAGGGCCTTCTGGTGGCTCCCTCAATGTGAGAAGCCAAGTTACAGGGAACCAGGCCTTCTTGGTAGTGGCGCCCGCGCTGTGGAACGCCCTCCCTTCAGATGTCAAAGAGAAAAATAACTACCAAACTTTTAGAAGACATCTGTTTAGGGAAGCTTTTAATGTTTAATAGGTTATTGAATTTTAGTGTTTTGCTGGAAGCCGCCCAGAGTGGCTGGGGAAACCCAGCCAGATGGGCGGGGTATAAATAATAAATTATTATTATTATTATTATTATTATTATTATTATTATTATTATTATTATTATTATTCCTGCATTGCACTAGATGGGTTGGGCTAGATGACCCTGGGGTGCCTCTGTGATTCTATGAAAGGAGTTAACACCATAACACACTTTGCAGTTTTAAAAAGGCATCATCTGGTGGGGGGGTGGCAAATAAACATGGAGTTAGGGCCTGAGTCACAGCATTATTCACCGATTTGTGCCCACCCTATTCCCAAAGGTTTAGATCCAGTAGCAACATTAGAAACAAGTAAGCAAAACTCTCTGGACACTTAAAACATAAGCAAGCTAACACCAGTAACAGGATTCTAATTTTCTCATCCACTGGGTGTTCGCTGGATGTTTTTCTGGGTTGAAACCCTTTCAATGTTTTTTGACGCCAGCTATGGTGGTACTTGGCTCACTGTGCAATTTTGAGATGAGGAGAGCTATCAACACGACCGTCAAAAAGTACCTGGTCTGACACGGCAGAGTTCTTTGTGTTCCCTGGTTCTCCTCCAAGCTAATTGCAAAAAAAGCCCTCCACAGACCCTGGGGAGTTGGACAACTACTGCCGAGCCTCTAATACTCACTGTAGGCACCATTGGGGGGAAAATAGAGTATCTGGACCCATTACAGCCCAGGTTCAGGAAATCAGCCCTGAGTGCTCACTAGAAGGACAGATCCTGAAGCTGAGGCTCCAATACTTTGGCCACCTCATGAGAAGAGAAGACTCCCTGGAAAAGACCCTGATGTTGGGAAGGATGGAGGGCACAAGGAGAAGGGGACGACAGAGGATGAGATGGTTGGACGATGTTCTCGAAGCTACCAGCATGAGTTTGACCAACCTGCGGGAAGCAGTGGAAGACAGGAGTGCCTGGCGTGCTCTGGTCCATGGGGTCATGAAGAGTCGGACATGACTAAACAACTAAACAACAACAACAACAACCCCTGACAGATGACTTCCTTCAGGGGAGAGATGGGAGGAGTCAGTGAAACTGCATTCAGGGCCAGCCCACCCATGAGGCAAGGGGACGTGACTGCCTCAGGTGGCAGGATCCACAGGGTCAGCAGACCCTGATGTAGATGTTTATCTACATTATCTATTTATGATCCTTAAGATCCTTATTTAGACCTTCACTCACCTCATCTTCCCTGGTGGGGAGAAGGGAGAGGCACCATTTTGTGGTTTGCCTCAGGTACCTCCTGGGCTGATCCTGACCATACTGCTTTCTCTTCACTGCTCAGCAATCTGCTAAAGGGACACAGTTACTTTTACCACAACCTGATTATTATCGGCTTGTGGGAACAAGGAGGCAGGCTTTTTCACTAGTGGCACCAGTGTTGTGGAATGCCCTCCCTGCTGAAATAAGAGAGTCCCCACCAGACCCCTGAAGGGAAACCTGTTATTTTCCTAAACGTTTTAATTATTCTGCTTTTTAGTTGTTTTTGTTTTTGTTTATTTTAATTAAGGCTGTTTAAATGCCCCAGTGGAATTATTAGTGTTCATTTCAATTATGTCTTGATTTTATAGCTGTAAACCGCTTAGGAACATATTTAGGCATTTTAGGTCAAGGGAACCCCTGACAGTCAAGTCCAGTCGCAAACGACTCTGGGGTTGCGGCGCTCATCTTGCTTTACAGGCCGAGGATGCCGGCGTTTGTCTGCTCTGCAGACAGTTGTTCTGGGTCATGTGGACAGCATGACTAAGCCGTTTCTGGCGCAATGGAACACCAACACCAGAGCAGCACACGGAAACGCTGTTTACCTTCCCGCTGGAGCGGTGCCTATTAATCTACTTGCACTTTGACGTGCTTTCGAACTGCTAGGTGGGCAGGAGCAGGGACTGAGCAACGGGAGCTCACCCCGTCGCGGGGATTCGAACCGCCGACCTTCTGATCTGCAAGTCCTAGGCTCTGTGGTTTAACCCACAGCGCCACCCGCGTCCTTGGGCATATTAGCAGGATATAAATTACTATATAATAACAACAGCTCCCATCAGCTCCAACCAGCATGCTAGCTATGGCTGCTGGAAGTTGCAGTCCAAAAACATCTGGAAGACTCCAGTTTGATATGGAAAGTTGACAAAGTTTTGCTGGATAACTTCTCTGCGTTGCTGTTTGCAGATGGGGAAGCGTCCAGAAGCCAGAACGGAGTTTCATAGCTGGGCATCAAAGAGGGGATTTTAGCAGGTGTGGCAAAGTGCCATGCAGCAGGCACCTGCTGGGAAACCCAGGATGAAAAGCACAAAAGTTTTGTCCTGTAGCTGGCCACCCTGCACCCAAGGCCAGGGCTAGGGTTTCTGGTCGAAGTCAGCCCTAGTCATTTTGTTGCCTGAGGCACAGGACAAGAGCCACGCCCCCAATCTTACCTACAGAAGCCAGCAGGATTGGCAGCTGAATCTTGCTTCTTCACCCCTGGCAAGGAAAACAGGGGGCTAAGCTTAGTGGGGAGGGTGCAGGGCAGGCCGTGTGGCACATACGGCTCTGCCCTCCAACCAGTGGCGTAGCGTGGGGGTGCAGGGGGGGCCCGGCCGCACCGGGCGCAACATCTGGGGGGGGGCGCTTGCACTCGAGTGCTAAAATCCATGGGTTAGGGAGTGCAAATTACTTGCCTCGCCCCGTGTGCTGACAACCCACGCTACGCCACTGCCTCCAACAGACTCAGGGAGACTGAGGGGTCTGCCAATGCAGACCCCAGGAGCTGATGCCTGAGGTAGACTCCTCACTCCACCGATTGCTAAAAGCCTGTCCTGTTTTTGTTCTGGTTTTCAGCCTTGGGTGCCTTGCAGTGTTGCCTGAAGAGGACGATGCCTCTGAGCATGTACAGAGCTAGTTTCCCCTCACCCTGAAGCAGTTATTTGTGAAACCTATTGGGAGACGGGGCAACTTAGAGAATGTGAATTTCAGCCACCGTATCTCCAAAGCTCATTGCTCTCCGTTTCAAATAATCCTAGAAATTGTAGTTTGCTTGTTTGTTTTGGATCACGCTTCATGCGTGTGGAGCCTATTCCACAAAACCTGATGCAGCAATAAATTTACTAATCTTTAAAGTGCCACCAGATTGCTGCTTCTGGTGATAACTGTGACCTATTATAGTGTGGCGCTGAGAGCCAGGGCAAAGGCAAGGGTCGTGGGCACATGAAGCACACTCCGAATGTTCACTTTCCCTTGGAGCAAGTGCTTTGCAGTTGTGCACACCCTCGTGCCATAGCATTTAAGTAAATTGGCAGCTACAATCTGCACTGTTGTTAAACACAGGTTGACATCTTTACAAAATAGTGTGCATTGGTGTGATCTACTCCCCTTCCCCTCAGTTAGCATTTCCCAAGCACTGGTATAATAATAATAATAATAATAATAATAATAATAATAATAATAATAATTTGTTTGTTTATACCTCACCCATCTGGCTGGGTTTCCCCAGCCACTCTGGGAGGCTCCCAAAATAATATTAAAAACAAGATAAAACATCAAACATTAAAAACCTCCCTTCAGATGTCTTCTAAAAATCAGATAGTTGTTTATTTCCTTGACATCTGATGGGAGGGTGTTCCACAGAGCGGGCGCCACCACCGAGAAGGCCCTCTGCCTGATTCCCTGCAACCTCACTTCTGCAGTGAGGGAACTGCCAGAAGGCCCTCAGAGCTGGACCTCAGTGTCCGGGCAGAACGATGGGGGAGGAGACGCTCCTTCAGGTATACAGGACCGAGGCCCTTTAGGGTTTTAAAGGTCAGCACCAACACTTTGAATTGTGCTCGGAAACGTACTGGGAGCCAATGTAGGTCTTTCAAGACCGGTGTTATGTGGTCTCGGCGGCCGCTCCCAGTCACCAGTCTGGCTGCCGCATTCTGAATTAGTTGTAGTTTCCAGGTCACCTTCAAAGGTAGCCCCACGTAGAGCGCATTGCAGTGGTCCAAGCGGGAGATAGTCCAAGTGGTAGAAGTGATGTCTCTCCCCAGTGAGGTCCACTGGGCGCTTTTACTGGCATTTGTTATGCAATAGGCCATGGGTTTGCAAACTAAGGCCCAGGGCCTGGATCCAGTCCAGTCACCTTCTAAATCCGGCCCACGGACGGTCCAGGAATCAGCGTGCTTTTACATGAGTAGAATGTGTGCTTTTATTTAAAATGCATCTCTCGGTTATTTGTGGGGCATGGGAATTCATTCATTCCCCCCCCCCAAAAAAAATATATAGTCTGGCCCAACACAAGGTCTAAGGGAGAGTGGACCAGCCCCCTGTTGAATAAGTTTGCTGACTTTTGCAATAGGCTAAAATACTTACCTGCTCCTTCAGAGAGAGCTGCCCACTAACAGTGTCTCAGTCTTGTACAGTGTGCACACGATCCATGTGCAATGAGATTGCAATTGTGGATGTAGGGCCAGTGATTTCTGCAACTGACATCGTTTCACGCTTGTAAAAATATCATGTCCGTTATGTCCAAATGTGGCATCCAGCGGGCTGCCCTAGCAAGGATGTGGTGAAGAGTAAAAAGCTGAGAGTGTGCAAACCACATTCTGTGCACTTTCAGAACCCCAACAATCTCTGCGGACAAACTCTTCCCCTATGTGGTGATCCAGGAGGAATGAGAGCACAGAGTGCGTAAGTGATTTGAGTCACATAAGGTCACATGGTGGCAGCGTTTGGTGTCTGCTTGATGCTTGCACAAGACAAGTTTAGATGGAAAGCATTATACAATGTCTGGAATAGATATAAAGATTTGTTGGAAAATAAAACTCCAAGGTGGTTGTCGCCAATGGAGGCGAAGGCTGTGAAAAAGCTTAATATGGAGTCCAAATGGCCGAAATATTGGGAAATTTTGGAACAAGAAGGGGACAGACTGAAATTGCAGAGTTTTGAGAAACTAAAAGATAAAGTGCGAGACTGGCTTCATTATTATCAAATAATGGAGGTTTATAAGATGGACAGGAAAATTGGCTTCCAGGTGGAAAAATCAAAATTGGAAACAGAATTGTTAGAATCCAATACTAAAAATTTGTCAAAAATGTATAATTTGCTGTTGAAATGGAATACGCAGGATGAAACGGTGAAATCAGCTATGATCAAGTGGGCACAAGATATTGGTCATAACATTATGTTTGCTGACTGGGAAAAGTTGTGGACCACCGGGATGAAATTTACGGCATGTAATGCCCGAAAGAGAATATTATGAAAATGATTTACAGGTGGTACATGACCCCAGTCAAGCTTGCAAAAATTTACCACTTGCCTGATAACAAATGTTGGAAATGTAAAGAAAATGAAGGTACATTCTTTCACCTTTGGTGGACGTGCCCAAAGATTAAGGCTTTCTGGGAAATGATATATAATGAACTGAAAAAGGTATTTAAATATACTTTCCTGAAGAAACCAGAGGCCTTTCTCTTGGGTATGGTCGGCCAATTGGTGCCAAAGAAGGATAGAACATTCTTTATGTATGCTACAACAGCAGCAAGAATACTCATCGCAAAGTATTGGAAGACACAAGATCTACCCACCTTGGAAGAATGGCAGATGAAGGTGATTGACTATATGGGACTGGCTGAAATGACTGGCAGAATCCGAGACCAGGGAAGAGAGACTGCGGAAGAAGATTGGAAGAAATTTAAGGATTATCTTAAGAAATACTGCAAAATTAATGAATGTTAGAATGACGTTGGTTTAGAAAGTATGTGGTTTCCAGCTGCAATGGATAAGTAAAAAAGAAAAAGTGAGACTAAAAATCAAATGGAGAATAAGGGAAAGGATTTGCTGAATTAATAAATTAGAAACTGGAATACAGAAAGGGGAGGTACGAGGAAGTCGGGGAAGTAAGTTATAAGAAAATAAGGGATTGAAATTATACTTGTTTTTATTTTTGTTTGTTTGTATTATTGTGTTGTTGTGTTTTGTTATTATAAAATTTCTGAAACTTTAATAAAAATCTTTTTTTAAAAAAACAAGACAAGTTTAGATGGACTGAGAGAAACGCCTAATTTTAATCTTCTTCTTTGGGAATCACTCGTAGCTGAGTAAGATTGTCTTCCATAAACACGGTTTTAACAATGAGTCCGTAAGTGACTGTGGAGGCCAATTCTGGATCCATACGTCCTTCCACAGTGGGGACATAGGTTTCTGGGCAGGAGTTGATCACAGTGAGGGTTTGCCAAATGTGCCTTCCTCTTAGCTCGTTTCTCCCTTTCGCCCTGAGTTTGAGCATCTTACTTTCGAAAGCAGGATGATGCCCTATTGCCAGATATATTGGCTTGGTTTGCAATGTTAATGTTATGTACTGAGTTAAATAGGATCCAAAAGGCAGCAATCTGATTGGTCCTAGAAAAATAGGATTCAGAATGCAGCAGTCTGATTGGTCCTAAAAAAATAGGATTCAGAATGCAGCAGTCTGATTGGTCCTAGAACAATAGGGTCCAGAATGCAGCAGTCTGATCAGTTCACAGGAGCCACCAAATCCAGCTTCAGGTGGAAGGGAATCCGCAACCTGATTGGCCTACAGTGAATCCCGGAATTAGCCAATCACGTGGGGCCCATTGTGTAAATAATGTATATAAAACAGACATTCTGGGGGAACTTCCATTCCTCCTCACCACTAGGAGCTGAATAAAGAGGATGAAATCCACTCTTGACTCCGAGTATATTTCAAAGCCCATGACACCTCTGGTAAAGGCTGTTCTCCCACTGGGGCACTCGCAGGCCACTGTTTCCCAGTTGTTGGTGTTTATACTACATTTTTTAAGATTTGCCTTGAGAGAGTCTTTAAACCTCTTTGGTGACCCCCAGCATTACACTTTCCATTTTTAAGTTTGGAATAGAGTAGTTGCTTTGGAAGACGATAATTGGACATCCGAACAACATGACCAGTCCAACGAGGTTGTCATAAGGGCAATATTGGCACAAAGAAAGCAGAGACACAGTGTGAGCGGCAAAGGACGTCCTTTAATGCAGTCTGTATTTTTCTTTCCACAGCGGATGACCACTCCCTGCACATCTATGAGGTGTCCCTTAACCTTCCACCCCTGGGCTGAGTGAACAAAGAGAGGGAGTCAAATATCACCGGTACATCATTTTCATATAATTTTCTTTCAGCATCATTTTCATATAATTTTCTTTCAGCATAAAACGTGCCATGAATTTCAAATCTGTTTTCCATAACCTTTCCCAATCTGCAATCTAAATATTAGACCCCGAATCCTTTGCCAACAGATTGAGATACAAGTCTTGTGTACTTATACAAGAAAACCTCCTGAGTTACTGGGAAGAGCAGTCCTTCTTCCTCAAGACATGTCTAGCTGCATTTAAACTTTCAGTATCCCATTTGGATGTTTTCCCCCCAAATGAAATCATGGGAAAGGTTGTGGAGGGAGGACATGAAATTCACTGCATGCTACAATTTGAAAGAGAATTTCATGAAAATATTCTACAGATAATAATAATAATTTATCATTTATACCCCACCCATCTGGCTGGGCTTCCCTAGCCACTCTGGGCGGCTTCCAACAAAATATTAAAATACTGTAATACATCAAACATTAAAAGCTTCCCTAAACAGGGCTGCCTTCAGATGTCTTCTAAAAGTCTGGTAGTTGTTGTTCTCTTTGATATCTGGTGGGAGGGCGTTCCACAGGGTGCCTGGACACAGAATTGACCTGCACCTCCATGGACAGCTGTAAGTCCAAAATGACTCCCAGGCTGTGCAGCTGGTCCTTCAGGGGCACAGTTACCCCATTCAGGACCAGGGAGTCCTCCACACCAGCCCGCCTCCTGTCCCCCCAAAACAGTACCTCTGTCAATCTCAATCTGTTAGCCGCCATCCATCCTCCAACTGCCTCCAGACACTCCAGACCAGACCACATGGTATTTAACATCTATAAAACTGGCCAAAATATATACATCTATAAAACATCTGTTGGAGACGGCAATATGAGCCACGTGTGGCGGAACTGCAAAAAAATCAGGGATTTTTGGGAAACAATATATAATGAACTTTAAAAAATGTTTAAATGTTCTTTCCCTAAGAAGCCTGGAGCCTTCCTACTTGGCATAATGACCAATGAAATTCCAAAAAGGATAAGGAAAATTTTTATATACGCAATAGCAGCAGCAAGGATTTTAATTGCTAAGGAATGGAAAGGAGATTCTACTCCCTCAAAATTAGACTGGCAGAATAAAATGTTAGAATATGCAGAGCTAGCAAGATTGACAACAAGATTCCGAGACCACACAGATCAAATATTTAATAGAGTGTGGAATATTTACAGAGAATATTTAAAAGAACATTGTAATGATCTAAACTCTTTGGCAGGCCTGGATTGATTTCTGCATGAAATAAGATAACTTTACAAAACTAACACAATCGAACAACCTAGGATAGATAAAGTTTGGTGCGCAGTTGTTATGTAATTTAGAAATCACAATGGGGGGATTGGAAGTTATGTTAGAATTCGTGATGTGTGAACTCAATCATTTCTCCTTTTTGTAACAAGTGTTGATATTGGATGGCCTTTTGTTGATTGTTGTGTATTGTTTTGCATTTGTTTTGTTTTTAAAACCAATAAAGCATTTAATAAAAAAAATAAACTTGCAGTATCCCTTTTCCCCTTTCCATAATCTTCCCTGTCGCTATACTTTGAAGCAACTTTGTGCATTGCGTTTGTTCCTGTCGGCTTTCGAACCCTCGTCCAAGTGTGAGTCAGATGAGTTGCACAGATGTGCAGAGTTGCCCCCGGGGCTGCTTGTCCCCTGTCTGATTTTGCACGCGGGAGACACACAGAGAGAGAGCCAGTGTCTTGCTTCCAGAGGCGTTCCCCTCTCTTCCCTCTGCCCTGGCTACCCATTTCAAGCTGCCTCTTTGATTTCACAACCCGGCAGACAGAAACGACTCGGAAATTGCCAATCCAAAGGCCGGCTGGGCCTTGTAAAAGTTGGAAGGGCTGCAGAGGAGAACGTTCCTCTGCTGCCAGGCAGGGTGACCCGAGGTGGCTGCCCCGAGGTTACAGGGGTCCCGGTGCCTCCAAATGGGTGTGGGAGCAAGGGAGGAGAACTGAGCCTCACTGAAGCAAAGCCCCTGGGAGCCAGGCTTGCTCCTGGATCTCATTTTTCACATGTCGGCTGCACTCTCAACCACCAGCCCTGTCAGAGGAAAGGAGGCGCTTCCTGTTATTCCGATTCAAATCTCAAGCTGGTCAGGAGGAAACAGGCAGCTGTGCTGAGAGTGGCAGGGTGTACCAAGATGGATGGCCGGTGTCTGCCCTTGCTGCTGCTCCTGGTGGTCTTTACAGGTGAGTAGCGCTTCAGAGTGGCCGTCGGGTGGGAAGCAGAAAGCTTGTGCTCAGCAGCCGAGAGGGGCTTGGGTTCTCAGAGCTGTGGAGAACAGAGATAATCTCCATCCTCAACAGGTTGTTTGCCGTAGAGAGATGGGTATCCCTTCTGAGAGTCTCCGCAGGTCAGCTAGAGTTCTCAGAGTCTTTGTCTCAGATCCTGCTTTTTGTCTGAATTCGATTTCTTAGCTCTTGTCCCGGCTCTGAGGTAGCTTCTGGACTCTCTGCGTAGAAACAGACTCACCCTTATTTCTCAGGCATTATTTATCCTGCTTTCACTCTGTCTTCCAGTGCTTTTTCTCGCCAGGTTCATCACAGTCTCAGTAGGGCTAGTCAAAAGTTATATTATGTCCCAGAGATCTAGGCAGCGCTTTTTTTCTGGGGGAGACACAGGGGTACACATACCCCTAAACATTTTGTAAATCTAAGTTTGGCCTCATTGAGGGGCAGTATTTCAATATGAGTAGGAAAATGAGAGTACCCGTAAACATTTTTTTAAGAAGAAAAAAAAGCACTGGGTCTACATAACCCCCACTGTCATTTTCTTCCCCTCTCACTCCAGCCTTGCTGGCATTTCTGACTCCCCAAATACTCAGCCCAGCCACTTTCAGGTACAGGAGCTTTGGGAGAATTTGCCCCTCTGATCTTCTCTGAGGCAAGAGGCAAGAGGCAATTTCTTTCTGTGTTATTAAATATTTGGGCGACTTCCTCCGTTTTCCAAGTTGTGGCTTACAGCGACTTCTCTAGGGAAACAGCACTCCTGTGGTGAACTGTTTTTGCAGGGCTATCTCACCTCTAGGGATTTATTATTTCTTACATTTATATCTTGCCTTTCCTCCAGGAAGCTGGAGGCAATGTGCATGGTTGTCCTCTCTCCCTGCATCTCAGCCTCATAACTAGGACTGGGGGATATATTGATAAGGTAAAGTAAAGGTAAAGGTACCCCTGCCCATACGGGCCAGTCGTGTCCGACTCTGGGGTTGCGCGCCCATCTCACTCAAGAGGCCGGGGGCCAGCGCTGTCCGGAGACACTTCCGGGTCACGTGGCCAGCGTGACAAAGCTGCATCTGGCAAGCCAGCGCAGCACACGGAAACGCCGTTTACCTTCCCGCTAGTAAGCGGTCCCTATTTATCTACTTGCACCCGGGGGTGCTTTCGAACTGCTAGGTTGGGACCGAGCAACCGGGCGCAACAGAGCGCACCCCGCCGCGGGGATTCGAACTGCCGACCTGACGATCGGCAAGTCCTAGGCACTGAGGTTTTACCCACAGCGCCACCCGCGTCCCAATATATTGATAACTAGGACTGGGGGATATATTGATATATCGCCCCAAATCAGTTTCAAGTCCATATCATGATATTGGCTTCATAATTTTTGGCCTGGCAATATATTGTGAATCATGATTTTGTGTGTGTGTGTGTGTGCATGCACCATGCAAATGTCACAATACGGGGGAAACCGCGAAGCCAGCCAATGCCTCTACATAGCTCCACCCTTATTTTAGATATTGTAATATAACAGTACAGTGGTACCTCTGGTTGCCAACGGGATCCATTCTGGAGGCCCATTCACAACCTGAAATGAATGCAACCCATGTCTGCGCATGCACAGGTCGCGATTCACCACTTCTGCGCATGCGCGTGATGTCATTTTGCACGTCTGCGCATGCGCGAGTGGTGAAACCCGGAAGTAACCCTTTTCGGTACTTCCAGGTCGCCATGGGACACAACCTGAAAGCACGCAACCTGAAGCAAATGTAACATGAGGTATGACTGTATACAGTGGTACCTCTGGTTACAAACCCCTCAGGTTACGAACACTTTGGGTTAGAGACTCTGCAAACCCGGAAGTAGTACCTCGGGTTAAGAACTTTATCTCAGGATGAGAACAAAAATCGTGTGGCCATGGTGTGGCGGTGGCAGGAGGCCCCATTAGCTAAAGTGGTGCCTCAGGTTAAGAACGGTTTCAGGTTAAGAACGGACCTCCGGAACGAATTAAGTACTTAACCAGAGGTATCACTGTATCACGCAGTTTAGCTGGTGATATATTGCGATGTTGAAAACCAGATTATCGCCCAGCCCAACTCATAACAACCCTGTGAGGTAGATTAGACTGAAACATTGTGAGTGGCCCAATGCCACCCAGTGCGTATTATGATTGAGTGGAGACCTGGATCTTCCCAATCCTTAGTCAACAGCTCTAACCACTACACCATGCAGGCTTCCTTCAAGTGCCTTCATGGGGGCATTCCTGACAGGGTTTTCGCCTGCCTGATTCAAACCAGTTCAGCTTCAGGTGGGCACCGAACATTCCTAGAATTACAGCGCTGAAGGGGTCAGATCCCTTCTTGGCCAGGTATGGCCGCCCACCCGATTCTTCTCAGAGATCAACTCACATGATCCAAACTATAGCGTGCCATAAGCAAAGCGCAGGCGGAATACAGAAAGAGGTGCATTGCAGAAAAAGTGACTATCGAGCAAATCTGCCCGGAATGGCACAAGAAAGTGATTCCAGCTATACATCACAAGGAAACGCAAGTACGCTCACAGCTCAAACAGAACCCAGTCAAGAAAATGTCGTTCCAGGCTACGTACGTACTATGCCTTTAAAGGGCATTCAAACCACAGTCTTTCCCTCAAAGAATTCTGGGCACTGTAATCCCTGAGCTACAATTCCCAGAAACCCCTGAACAAACTACAGGGCCCAGAATTCCTCAAGGGGCAAAAAAGGTGCTTTGAATGTCCAATAAAGATATTGTGTATACACAGCTACAGTCTCAAATGTGGCAGCAAGAAATTCATTTATTTAAAAGCATTTATATTGTTGCATATCAGCCCAATAGGTGCAAGACCCCAGGGGTTCCAGGCACTTACCCAGGTCTCGGATTCCTTGGAATGAGGGACAGTGGAGACTGCAGTGTCTTTCTGATATATGGTTTATTTGCACATCTATACAACCTGAGCCTATGATGAAGAGGCTCACAGCATGAACACCCCAGAGGGTCTTGCTTCCCCCTTAGCCACAGCCCTGGATTCAAGCAGAAATCAGGCCTGGCTCTCACTCTCTGGCTTCTGCCAGAAGCCTGCTTCCATCCCTGATCTGGCCTTTATTGTTCTCACTACCAGCCGGGTGAAAGAGGGGGCCCACCCATTTGCCCTCTGGCACAGAGCAGTTTCCTTTCTTATACCAATGACTTAGGGACATTACCAAGAAGCTGGCCTGGCAACTTCAACAATGGAATCAAAAGTAATTATAGAATTGTAGAGTTGGAAGGGGGCACGAGGATCATCTATGTCAGGGGTGGCCAACTCCCAGAAATCTCCATGAGACATTATCAAAAGCCTTTTTGGCATCAATTAAGACAAAGCCTGCCGCTTCCCCTGGGTTCATGTCTAAATATTCTATGGCATCTATCACCAATCTCACATTATCCTACATCCTCCTCCCAGGAGGCTGCGATCTACTTTCAGCAGTGATCTACCCCTGTTTTTCGGGAGTTCAGCTCAAAGTTGTTGAGCTTGTTTTTAGGGAGGAGAAAAGCCCCTTTTGGGAGGGGGCAGCTCAAGGTTGTTGCGCTTTTTTAGGGGGTGTTAAAGGCAAGGGACACAGGGGTAAAATCACTCACAAAAAGATTGCTGTGGATGAAAACAGCAGCACAGCTTTATCTTCCCTTCCAGAGATCAAACAACAATGGAGGGCAAAGCCAGGGGGCAGGGCAGGAGTCAGTTTTAGCAACACGAAGGAAAGGGAGCCAGAGATCGACCGCAATCTACCAAAACCTTGCTGGGCTCTACCAGTAGATTGCAATCGACGTGTTGAACATCCCTGATCTATGTCCAACTGCCTGCAATGCAGGAATATTTTGCCCAACGTGGGGTTTGAACCAATGACTATGAGAAGAGCCTCTCTTGTCCAGAGGTTGTATTATTAGCAATTTACAATGGGGTGGAAGGTTTGCAGGCTATGAAGGACTTTCTCACAAGTTTATTGACAGCTGCACGAATTATGATAGCTAGGAAGTGGAAGGGGCAAGCAGAATATAAAATGGAAGAATGGTATAAAGAGCTGTGGGATATAGCTATTAATGACAAATTAACACGTGCCATTAAGGTAAGACGGGGAATATACAGGACAAATGATTTCGAGGAGATATGGAAGGTGTTTGTAGAATCTGTACTGTTAAAATGGAAAGGGGTCAAACCATCGCAAGAGGTGTTAAAATTTTGGGAGTTTGGATAGTTACAATGGAATGGCCTCGGTGGTGGGGTGCGCATTTTTATTCTTATTTATTTATGATTATTACTTTATAATATATATATATAAATAAAGAGTCTCTGTTGCTGGATCCAGGAATTTGGAGGGACTCAGGAATATAGCCTGACACCCACCCCCCTGCAAACAAACTCACAACTATATATTGATATTTCACAAATCTCAGAGCGGTAGACATGGCCCAGTGTAAACACAACTCATTTGCAGAGTCGCCACAGTTCACATTGATTTTTGTACACGATGCCCTGTCCCTGGCTGTAGCAGTTTCTTAAACTCCAGAGGAAGTAAGTAAAGGAGGAAACCTTCCTGTTCTAGCAGGCTACAAAGCATTGGCTAAGTACATGTTCATTGGGGGAGGGAGAGCTTCAGGAAAGGGACATTTAGAAGGCAGGAAGGAGTGCTTAACTCTTTGCGTGTCGAGACCCCGCAGCCACCCCCTCATTGGAAATAACTCACACAAGGACACGGATATTAGGTTTATGTTATTGGGCAAATTTTGGCCACAACTTTATTGAAATTACAGAATGTGAGCGGTATTGGCTTAGGCATTGATTGGACCTGACTATATCTGACTCCTAGCCGCTGTGAAGGAAGTCCGGTAAGGGTAAGTCACCGGTAGGGGGAGCCCCGCCCCCAGTGGGGAGTGGGTGGCCACACAGTCCACCGCAACTCCTCCCCACTGGGAAGTGGAGCAGATTTCCCACCTTGCCAATGCTGTGCTCCAAATGGCTGGCCTGCGTGCTGGAATACCAGACATGTTTGTCCTGAACCCAGTTCCGTTCCCTCAACGGTTCCAGAGGGACTGTTCCAAAATATCCACTTGTCCCTGTTAAGTTGTGGGTTGACATAGCAGCTGACACAGCGATTTCTCCAAGTAGCTCTTTATTTTGTAAGCTGGAATAGAACTGACTGCAAACAGCTCAGCCGGCCTGCTTTTATAGGCAGCCGGCTGTCCACATTGTAGCAACAACAGCCCAGAGTTCCCGCCTAAAATAACTGACGTGGACCTGAGTGAAAACTATCTACAGACCTGAGTGAAAACTATATACAGTATCCCCCTGCTGGCCCAGGGTGAAACTTCACTACATAACAGTCCCCACTCTTCTTGCATTCCTTCTGCTCTCTCTGTCTCAGCTGCAGTGGCCATCAGGCTCGATGCTCATAATGGCACCACAGAAGCTCCTGGCAATGCCAGCGTCTCTCTCGAAGGAAGACCAAACACTACATTTCTGGGCCCCGAAATGAAGCTGAGCCTGGACGATGGTGAGATGATAGCAAAGCCCAGAAATTCTGATGCCTCTGAATATGTACAGGCCGCCTTTTCTTCCCTCTAGACACACCATGACATGCCCTTTGTTATGAGGACGCTTTGGGTCAGAACATTGGCTCCTTGAGCCCTCTTGTCTGAGAAAGGCCTTTCCTGAGGTGGGTGACCATCTCCACCCCCCCCCAGTTGTGGGAAACTGGGGCTTGTAGGAACTGGCGTCCAACAACATCTGGAAGGCCACAGGTTCCCCACTTCTGGCCTAACTTTGAAAATGAGCTGCTGAGGTCACCTCTGCTTTCAGCACCAATCCAAGAGTATCCCCGAAGTACAAACATGGCCATTTACATCTCAAAGCAGGAAACATTGTTTGGTGCACCAAAACAGGGCCGGCCCACATATGAGACAAGATGAGGCAACCGCCTCAGGCGGCAGGATTCACAGGGTCAGCACACCTCAATGTAGATCTTTATTCCCCCTTTGCTCCTGATGCATATGTTCACTCACCTCTGAATCAACGGCAGGGAGGTAGGTGGCATTTTACATTCACCTCAGGCGCCAAAACGTCTTGGGCTGGCCCTGATCCACTCTTTCTCAGGGCCCCTACATTCCCCAGAACTACTCCAACCTGAAACAATGGTCCCAGTTTGCAGTAAAAAATTTGGAACTACACCTTTTTTTCCAGTGGTTCCCATTGAACGAACCTGTGCAT
This sequence comes from Podarcis gaigeae, assembly GCF_964106915.1. Taxonomy (NCBI): domain Eukaryota; kingdom Metazoa; phylum Chordata; class Lepidosauria; order Squamata; family Lacertidae; genus Podarcis; species Podarcis gaigeae. Next base: position 43,746,046 of record NC_139689.1, read on the forward strand.
AGCAGCCAAATCCTAGAGACTGAGGTCCCTTTGCCCCCCATAAAATATTTGAGGGGGCTTGCGCCCCCCCCAAGTCTGTGGACATTCCCATTCAAATGGTGTGTGCGTGCTGCATCTTGTGACTGATTATGCGGGGTGCGGCTTACCTGCCCCCCAATATTTTATTCAAGTTGGCACCCCAGAACCTGCGATTCGCTTTGGGAAACCCTGCAGCCATAACTGTTTCCATACACCTGCCATTGCAAGCCACTTTGAGAAGAGACAAGTGAAAATGTTGACTCAGTGCTGTCCTGAATAATTGCTGTGCTATTTGATTTGATGAGGACGCAGGTGGCGCTGTGGGTTAAACCACAGAGCCTAGGACTTGCCGATCAGAAGGTCGGTGGTTCGAATCCCTGCGACGGGGTGAGCTCCCGTTGCTCAGACGCTGCTCCTGCCAACCTAGCAGTTCGAAAGCACATCAAAGTGCAAGTAGATAAATAGGTACCGCTCAGGCGGAAAGGTAAACGGTATTTCCGTGCGCTGCTCTGGTTCGCCAGAAGCGGCTTAGTCATGCTGGCCACATGACCCAGAAGCTGTACGCTGGCTCCCTCAGCCAATAAAGCGAGATGAGCGCTGCAACCCCAGAGTCGGTCACGACTGGACCTAATGGTCAGGGGTCCCTTTACGTTTACCTTTATTTGATTTGATAGATAAACAAATGACTGCCTAGTTTGTTTGAGGTCAGATCTGAGATGGGGGCATCCTCCTTGCCTGTGGCATGTACCTCAGAAGGCAGAATGTTGGTTATATTCTCACTCGTTGGCCCATGTGCAGATTTCTTCACAATTCCTCCTTTCCACCGTTGGATTTCAGTATCACACGACCCAGCCAGACCCCTGCTTCCTCCACCACTACCCTGACCATGCTGCATCACACACACAAAGGGCATTACTCATTATGCTTTGCTTCCCCCCCCTCTAGTTTACAGTATCCTCGTGGCAGATTGCTGGAGAGACTTTGAGAAGCAGATGGCCAACATCACAGAGGAGCACTGGTGTGAGTGGATGGTCATTAGAAGGTAATGAAGAACTGAGCTTTTCCACTGGGTGTGGGGTGGTTGAGAGACATCACGTGTGGTAAACAAAGGTTGTGCCAGTTTCTTTCGGGGGGCAAATAAGGAATATGAAATTCTGGACTTACGACGTTTAGATGTTGACTCTGCCACAATTCATAAATAAATTTTGAGATTGTCAGGGGTTCAGGAGCAGAGACACAGGAGATGGAGCAAATGGAGAGCAAGGAGGAGGAATCCGAGGGGGGTGTAGGCAGTGACAGTGGTCAGAGAGATTCCACGAGTCTCTCCAGCGAATCGGAAGATTCACAGAAAGGAGCTCCGATGGCCAGGGCAAGGGGGGTGCCAAGGGGGAAACCCCAGAAGGAAGGGGCCAGCGGGGACTCCCTGAGCAGCAGTTGGAAATCAGGACCAGCTTCCCCACCAGAGCGCAGTGGGGGGGAGGAGTCCCAGGCATCGGGACCACTGTTCTCACCACCAGAGAGAGGAGATGAGTCAGGATTGACCACGCCTCCATCGGAGAGCGGGGAAACGGTCAAGAGGAAAGTCGCAGGCTGGGCGCGCGCGCCAAGTTCAAATGTACAGGCGAGCGGCACAGCAGGTAGCCCGGATAGGGAGCCAGGTCCTAAAGCCCGCCGGAAGGAAGGGCAAGACTCAGGAGGGTCAGCGTCAGAAGAGTCCAGGAAGGAGGAAACCCCAGGGGGCAGAAGGACCCAGAGGAGGAAGGAACAGCGCAGGAGGTGGAGCCGGGCTAGGATCTTAAACTGGTGCGGAAGGGATAGTGACTCAGAGGGGACTTCGCCGATCTAGAGTCAAGACGTAGGGCTGCACGCTCTAGGGTTTGAAATGGAAACTAAACTTCAATAAAGACTTTTGTACATTACATCAACCGGGCGTTGGTCCTCTGTGAGCTGGGACCTAGAGGCAGCTCTGACAGAGATGTATCGATAACAGTCTTAAGACCAAAATCAAATGTTACATGCTGTTTATCTGAACAGCAATAATAATAATAATAATAATGATCATGATGATGATGATGATGATAGGGATGCTATTTAGACTGTAGTCTAAACCACTGAGCCTCTTGGGCTTGCTGATCAGAAGGTTGGCGGTTCAAATCCCTGTGACGGGGTGAGCTCCCATTGCTCTGCCCCAGCTCCTGCCAACCTAGCAGTTCAAAAGCATGCCAGTGCAAGTAGATAAATAGGTACCGCTTTGGCGGGAAGGTAAACGGCGTTTCCGTGCACTCTGGTTTCCGTCACGGTGTCCCGTTGCGCCAAAAGTGGTTTAGTCATGCTGGCCACATGACAGGTCTTCAGCAAGAGAACTCATTCAAAAAGAGGGCAGCCCTTCTAATAGATGACTGACCCCTGTAGAGTCAGACACATGACCACCCCAAATGCAGAATGTGGCTCAAAATCCTTCTGCAATGCGCAAGGTTTCTACAGCAGTGAAGCTGGTGAGAAATGTGGGCAGATATTTTACTAAGAAGTTTTTAACAACTATTATTATTATTATTATTATTATTATTATTATTATTATTACCCCACCCATCTGGCTGTATTTCCCTAGCCACTCTGGGTGGCTCCCAACAGAACACCAGTACAGTGATACCCCGCAAGACGAACGCCTCGCAAGACAGAAAACCCGCTAGACGAAAGGGTTTTGGAGGCACTTCGCAAAACGAATTTCCCTATGGGCTTGCTTCGCAAGATGAAAATGTCTTGCGAGTTCCTGCGGGTTTTTTCCCCTTTCCCCCCCTTTTCCTAAGCCGCTAAGCCGCTTATCAGCTGATCCGCTGATAAGCCGCTTAACAGCTGATCGCTAAAAGCCACTAAACCGCTAATAGCGCTAATCCGCTAAGCTGTCAATGGGCTTGCTTCGCAAGACGAAAAAAACGCTATATGAAGAGCCTCACAGAACGGATTAATTTCGTCTTGCGAGGCACCACTGTAACAGTAATAAAAAAGCAACAACACCAAACATTAAAAACTTCCTCAAACAGGGCTGTCTTCATATATCTTCTAAAAGTCTGGTAGTTGTTGTTCTCTTTGACATCTGGTGGGAGGGCGTTCCACAGGGCGGGCGCCACTACCGAGAAGGCCCTCTGCCTGATTTCCTGTAACTTGACTTCTCGCAGTGAGGGAACCTCCAAAAGGCCCTCGGCGCTGGACCTCAGTGTCCAGGCTGAACACTGGGGGTGGAGACGCACCTTCAGGTATACTTTCATTGAGATTTTCACGACACAATAAGAGAAAAACAGACTAATCTACAAGAAATAATAGAAAGGGAACTAAATGAAGAAGAAAAGAGAAAGAAAACTACACCAGTCCTCTCTCACTGCGGCATCTTAACTTTTATCCCATGCAGAAACAGGTGAGCCCTCCTAGCACTCACCTGGGATCCTTCTTCTCCTCACAGCCTCTCACCTGTGAGGTCTCCCTTTCCCCGCCTTTCACACAGGGCCCTTCCACCTGTGAAGGCAGACATTTTAATAGCCACTTAGAAAGGTTGTAAAGGTAAAGGGACCCCTGACCATTGGGTCCAGTCGTGGCCGACTCTGGGGTTGCAGCGTTCACCTCGCTTTATTGGCCGAGGGAGCCGACGTACAGCTTCCAGGTCATGTGGCCAACATGACTAAGCCGCTTCTGGCGAACCAGAGCAGTGCATGGAAATGCCGTTTACCTTCCCACCGGAGTGGTACCTATTTATCTACTTGGACTTTGACATGCTTTCGAAGTGCTAGGTTGGCAGGAGCAGGGACCGAGCAACGGGAGCTCACCCCGTCGCGGGGATTCGAACTGCCAACCTTCTGATCGGCAAGTCCTAGGCTTTGTGGTTTAACCCACAGCACCACCCTTTAGAACAGTGTTTCCCAACCTTGGGTCTCCAGCTGTTTTTGGACTACAACTCCCATCATCCCTTGCTAGCAAGACCAATGGTCAGGGATGATGGGAATTGTAGTCCGAAAAAAGAGCTGGAGACCCAAGGTTGGGAAACACTGCTTTAGAAAGGTTATAGTGCAAGGTTTTTTTCCTGAGGGTTAAGAGCCAGCTTCCCCCAGTTTCTACTGTATCTAATGCTCCAACACCTGAATTCCTCCCTCTGTTGATCAACTCCACAGGCCATACAATGAATTGCGGGAGTGCCTGGAAAAATGGGCAGAACGTCTGAAGTACGGTTACCCCAACACGTTGGCTCACAACTACATCACGTATGGCCACAGGATGTACTTCCTCAACTGCAGCGTGCGCAACGCCCTGCAGGACCCCCCGGATGACATTTTACTGCCTCTGATCATCACCCCGATCTGCCTCATCCCTTTCTTGGTAACCCTGGTTGTTCTGAAGAGCAAGGATGGCGAAATGAAATTCTGAGTCCCCGGCCTTCGAGTAGCCGGGGTCCCTGTGGTCCAGCGGCTTGCAACGCCGTCAACGATCCTCCTCCCTTGCTTCCCATGGGATCGGGCCCTTCTACTCTGACAACACACCCTGGGATGAGCCAGACTGAATCTGGAGACTTTGAACAGGGAAAGTATTGGGGCATTTTACTAACTAACGGGAGGAGGCACAGAAGGGAAAACCCCTGAACCTTTCGTCATTGAAGCAAACGCCCGCTGCACGTCTGCAGCTGACATAAGCAGCTCCCGCCCCCCCAGATCTTTATTGAAACTTAACATATATACATAATAACCAAAATCCCCAGTGATTCCCTCACATAAAATATAATATCTAAATTACAACAGCTGCATAATTATGCACCATCCACCCACCCTCTTCTTCCCCCCACAGCAATTCGACTTCTTTATATTTCTTTCTACCTTTTTTCCTTGCATTCTGTAATAAATTATTTTTGTTAAATTCTGATTTTTCCTCCTTTCTTTCTTTGTTTTGTTATTGCTTACATTTTTTATTCTAAGCCTATTAACACGTCATTTTTAGAACACTATTTTGACATATAATCTTCGAAATACTTCCACTCCATTCTTAACTTCTGATTCGATTGATATCTTATAACTGAAGTTATTTTTGCCCATTCTATATACTCACTTAATTTACAAATCCATTCTTCCTTTGTTGGTATGTCCTGAGATTTCCATTTAGTAGCAATCACTACCCTGGCAGCTGTTGTTGCATATAAAAAGATTTATTTTTTCCCGTATGTGGTATGTCTTTGCCCACCAAGCCTAACAGATAAGCTTCGGGATTTTTAATGGGGCCTAACTGTCTTAGCTTCTGGGAATTGTAGTGCCTACTGCTGAAAATCTTCAGTGAGAATGTCCTAGGTGCTTGACAGAATTGGTTTCCGGATGGTTTTCTCTGGTCATCTGCTGGGAATTCTTTAGCTGTGATTCTGCATTTCAGGGGGTTGGACTAGATGACCCTTGGGGTCCCAACTCTACAATTCTGTGATAAACCATGACAGTTAAAAGATTATACAATAGATGCGAGCAGACCAAGTTAGGCCTCCTCCTTTTACGTAGCAAAGCCTCCTCCCCTCTCTGCTGCTCTCGAAGTGAATGAAGTTTCTATTGATGCCATAAACCAATAAAGTTGTGTATTTACATACAAGATATGGGTTCAGGGTCCTTCTTCTCCCTCCCTTATTTATTAGATCGACACCGTTGCAGCATTTCTACGGCAGCCGCAAGGCTCTGTGCTCAGTGCTACCAAACCAGTCGCGCTCCCATAAATTTGCCTTTGCGCGCCTAAAGCCAGAATCACATACAGTCTTTTTTATGCTTTATTGATTTTAAAAACAAAACAAGTCAACAAAAACAATCCGAAATCGATCCATATTACAAAAAAAGAAGATTTAGATTCATATATAACTAATTCCAACATGACTTCCAATCACCCCATTGTGGTTCCTAAATTCCATTTCTGACTGTGCACTTTCATTTATCTCTCCTCAGTTATTTCAGTTGTACAGTGGTACCTCAGGTTACATACGCTTCAGGTTACATACGCTTCAGGTTACACACTCTGCTAACCCAGAAATAGTACCTCAGCTTAAGAACTTTGCTTCAGGATGAGAACAGAAATAGTGCTCTGGCAGCGTGGCGGCAGCAGGAGGCCCCATTAGCTAAAGTGGCCCTTCAGGTTAAGAACAGTTTCAGGTTAAGAACAGACCTCTGGAACGAATTAAGTACTTAACCTGACATAACACTGTATTGGTTTTGTGAAATACTCTTATTTCATGCAGAAGTCAATCCACAAAACCGCATATCGTCACAACACATTGGATTCAACGGCAGGTGGGATGGCTGAAGTCTTTTTTCCCCATGATGCCCACCCTCTTTTTATTTATTTATTTTTTTGTGAAGTGTGTACAACTGAATGTACACATTAAATATGTGTATGTTGTGGACTCTATTTATCATCTGTCTGTCTGTCTGTCTGTCTCTCTTTGTGTCCATCTGTCTATCTACACACACACACACACACACACACACACACACACACACACAAAGTTGACAAAGTAAACCAGGAAGTTTTCTCCCTTCATCACCACTAGCTATATTGCAAATGTTTCCACTCAGGGCCTCCATGTTCATATGCTCCTCTCAGTGTGTGCATAATAGGAGGGAGGAACGCACACATTGAAACTGCCTTTCCAGACTCTCTGCTCCCTTTGTCTTCCAGCGGACGGGTGGTCTTTTCCTTCCTTCCTTCCTCACTGGGGCATGGAATCATATCGGCTTGTTTCACTGCCCGCCCCAACAGTATGGATGCCGAGGGAAATTGCACAATCAGCCGTGCGAGAAAAAGAAAACAAACCACCACTGTGGAGAGGAGGGGAGACGGGTCACGATTCATCTCCCTCCCAAGAGCACCCTGAAAGTGCAAACAGAAACACCGTACATTTAAAGCATCCTTCCTGGGAACTGTAGCTTGTTAAAGGTGATGGGAATTGCAGTTCTGTGAGGGCTTGTCACAGGAAACTCCCCCCGAATCATTCAGTTTGTACAAACGTCACACACACACACTCACACACGACATACGCTACGCTTCTGTTATAAATTCATAGAAAATCAACCATACATCGGATCTGCACCGTTCCACTTTTATTTTACTCCATGAAGGAAGGACTACAAAATGGGGGAGGTTTGATACAGGGCAGCCATAATGCTTTGAGCATACCAGCACATACACAGGAGGCCCTGCCCAGTTCCTATGCCAACCCTGATGGTCCTAGACAGAAGACCATCAAGGTCACAAAGAACTTGCATATAGGAGTGGATTCAGCACGGACTGGAACAAAGGACAATGATCAGCTCTTCCCTCTGGGGGCAGGAAACTGCAAACTCCCCTTTGTCACCTGGACTCATGGGGAGGGGGAAAGGGGGAACCAGCCAGGTGACAAGATACTCGGGTTACCGCCACAACTCCTCCCTCAACCCCTCCTTTTTGTGATGTAGTCTTAGGGGTGTAGTTTGGGGGATTAGTAACTAATAAAAGTTGGGGTCTTCTTTTGTCCTGGGCTTCCATTTTGCTTCATCTTGTTGCGGGTGGGAGTCGCGACAGTATCCCATAAAGGCCAAGCCTACAGGCTGCTGTTTTACTCCAAGTTATCCTGGTTGGTGTCTTTGATTTTGTCCAAGGGAGCCCTCAGATTACTCTGTTAACAGGCTAAACTACAGACCACACAATTATTTTTCCCCTCTCTTTTTGGGGGGGCAGGGGAAAGGGGGAGATGTATGATGTGCACTGAGCCTTGGAGGGAATTGAGTAAGCGCTGACAGAATGTGACAATGAAAGGTGGAGCACCATAGGAACTGAAAGGAGGGGAGACATTTCTCTAAAATTACACTCGGTCATTTGGTAGGGATGACTGTCGTTTGTTAGGAGCGTTGTGGGAGCTTTGCAATAGGCGACTGTGAAAGTTGGAAGAGACACACCGACTGTCGGGAACAGGGAATCTCCCCAGCCACGAAATATCGTGCTCATACAAGTCGACAAGCCCGCATCAGTTTAAGGAAATATATATCAATTTCCGACCATATGGGTGCAGAATCCTTCTCAGTCTGAAGGTCACATTCTATTCTGGGTAGTGTTTTGAGGGCCACAGCCCAGTGGGGAGCAGGGCCTGGTACAAAAGTGGGTGGAGTAATATTTTTTTAATTTATAATAATAATGTAATAATAATTATTTATTATTTATACCCCGCCCATCTGGCTGAGCTTCCCCAACCACTCTGAGCCACTTCCAACAAAATATTATTAGTAATACTAATAAAAAAGCAATAAAACATCAAACATTAAAACCTCCTTAAATTTATCTTTATACAGTAGACTTCTTTCTTTCTTTCTTTCTTTCTTTCTTTCTTTCTTTCTTTCTACGTTTATTTAGTTTTCCGAAATTTACATACTTTACCATCAACATTACATTTAATTTATCCATTGACTTACCATTCCACCCCCACTGTTCTATGTTTATCCTTTAATGCTGAATATTTTAACTTACAACACTCCATGTACTGTATACATCATGAGCTATTAGCCTGAATGTCTTTCTACTGTTCCTCACATCTCATTTTGAGCGCCTGCGCATGTGCGAACGGCGAAACCTGGAAGTAACGCGTTCCATTACTTCCGGGTCGCCACAGAGCGCAACTCGAAAACACTCAACTCAAAGCTACTTCAACCTGAGGTATGACTGTACAGTCGTACCTCAGAAGTCGAATGGAATCCATTCCAGAAATCCGTTTGACTTCCAAAACATTCAGAAAACAAAGCGCAGCCAATCGGAAGCCGCGGAAGCCCCATAGACGTACGGCTTCCAAAAGTACGTTCGAAAACCAGAACACTCACTTCCAGTTTTCGATCGTTTGGGAGCCGGAACGTTTGACTCCCAAGGTGTTCGGGAGCCGAGGTACGACTGTAGAGAGTTAACCCCAACTTTGAACTGCTGGCTGCCTCTTTGACACAAGGACTGTCACTCAGTCGCTCTAGCAGATGACGCTGATGCTCCTGGTCTTTTTTTTTAAAAATGATCTGCAGTCCTCCCTCCCCGGTTCCTGCTCCACCACAGCACTTCTGAGTCACAACAGTGTGTTTTATTACATGGGCAGAAATACACTAGAAAGCGCCCTTGATCTAATACTTTTCCTGCCTCTATGGGTAACAAACAACATGGAAATAGATGGAATTGGTGAAAGCAACAGCACCCTCTGGTGCCCCCAAAATACATTTATAGGTTGTTTTTCCCTGCTCAATCTGGTTCAGAGTTCTCAAAGGTTGTGGTTTTGTCGTCAAGACTTTCAAACAGGGCAGCCCACAGCTACCTGCTTTCTGTAGGGGTCTCCTGTGTCATTCTCATAGCGCTGATGGTCCTGCTTTTCACAGGCTGGTGGGGTGATGGTTTACTGGTCATGTAATCACAGCACCTTGCATCAAGCCAGAGCACCCTTTGCATTTGTTTGCAAATAAGCATGTGAGGTTGGAGTATTATTCTTCCACTTAAATGGTCCTGCAATCAAGCAAGATGCATTGTTACTAGAAAAGTGGATTTTGGAGCCAGTTCCACGACAAAGTGGCGATCGATTTATTGAAGAGAAGACCCTTCTTTTGGCTGTCCGTTCTTTTGTGTTCTTTTCTCAGTTAAGTGCTTGGCTGAGTCTATCACATGGAGCTGTCCTTCCTAATATACTCTACAGAGTAAGTGCGGCACGTGTGGATCTTCAGGGGACATTTTCCCAGACCCCAACTGAGCATTTTTCCTCTGTTCCCAATGTTTCTCACAACGTGGCCTTGAAAGTCAGTGTCCAGTCTTTGCCTAGGCAATCTAACTATCCAGTCCTGACCTGAACAATAGGATTCGGATGCAGCAGTCTGATTGGTCCTAGAACAATAGGATTCAGATGCAGCAATCTGATTGGTCCTAGAACAATAGGATTCAGTCTGATTGGTCCTAGAACAATAGGATTCAGATGCAGCAGTCTGATTGGTCCTAGAACAATAGGATTCAGTCTGATTGGTCCTAGAACAATAGGATTCAGAGGCAGCAGTCTGATTGGTCCTAGAACAATAGGATCCAGAATGCAGCAGTCTGACTGGTCCACAGGAGCCACCCAATCCAGCTCCAGATGGAAGGGAATCCGCAACCTGATTGGCCTACAGGATAATCCCGGCATTAGCCAATCACGTGGGGCCCATTGTGTAAATAATGTATATAAAGCAGACATTCTGGGAGAACTTCCATTCCTCCTCACCACAATGAACTGAATAAAGAGCATGAAATCCGAGTATATTTCATGCACTGTGATTCCATCAAGGCAGAGCAATGCACAGTGTGCTTGTGGCAGACTAATGAGGACTGAAGGAAATATGTGAGGTTGTCGCTGTCTCTTCAGCCAAGAACCACCTGCAACAGAACAACTAGACAAGGAGAACTGAAATGAGAGATTTCCCGCTGTGGCATTCGTACGGAGCCCCCGGTCGTCTCACAGACTATTGACCCGTACACCACTAATCTGCTGCCACCAACCAGGTCCTCCCTGGTAAAATCACTTCAGTTTCAGTCAGCTTTTCAATTCATAAAGAAGAGTGTATTTTATTTCAGAGTTAAAACAAAACTATTACAGCATTCCAAACAGTGTTCCTCTTTACTTTCTTAGTCTTATGTTCCTCTCTCTATCTCTGCTACCACACTCACGGACCAACTGCCCTAACTGTCTCTCTATTACCAACTGCCTTTCCCAATCAGCCAACCCACTCAAAAGCCAACCCACTACCCACCCACAACTCCCAGTGAACTAACTCCAGAACTCCTCTCAGAACTAGTTTTATAGACCCACTGACTCCACCCCCTGGGTCCTGTCTGTGCATCCTATTTAACTATTTCCCCTCCAGCACTCTCTCATATATGGTAACGTCACACCCGCTACCGTTAGAGCTGCCCAATAGGACCCTCTTCCTACGCACTACCTTAACAGAAAGGAGGGCTGCTCTAAATCTTCTTCCCTATGATTCCCCCTTGGCTGAGCAGGAATCTCTAGCCACAGGAGGCCACACATATTTTTCAAACCCAGGAATCAAGCTCCAGGATGCCGGAATATAATTTTGTACCGGTGACTACAACTCCCATCAGCCCTAGCTTTCGTTATGGCCAACGGCCAGGAATAATGGGAATTGTAGTCCAACAAATTCTGGCAGGTTCCCTATCCCTGATTTAGCTAATGCGCAGACAGCAGCTATGCCTGGGGCAAGATTTAGAATGATAGTGCCTGGAGCAGCTAGGATGGTTCGAGCAAGTTAGACATCTTGCTCAAAGTCATCTGTGAGAATGTTGCTTGGGAAAAGCCACTAGTTCAGGTAAGGATTTGCTGTTTTGAAAATATCTCGTTCCAGCTCTTTTGGCACACATAAGCCAATCAAGTGAACAAAGGATGGAAAATAGCCTGGGTAAAGGAGTATTGGGAAATGATCCATAATGAATTGAAGAAAATGTTTTAAAGTACTGTCCAAAAACCCCCAAAGTCCTTTCTGTTGGGGATAATTCAGACTGACTGTCAAAAAAGGTTATTTATGTATGCTACTATGCGGCCCGTGTTTTGTTAGTGCAAAAATGGAAAACGAGCGAGATCCCAACGAAAGAAGAATGGCAACTCAAGTTGACAGAATATGTGCAGCTTGCGGACTTAACACATAGAATAAGAGTACAAGAAAAACATACATTTAGAGAAGATTGGAAAACATTTATTGAATATGTGGGAAATAATTGTGTACAGCTGACGACGCTGGCAGCATTAAGACAAATTCAACAGTGTAAACAAGTTTTGATGGATGCAATAATGGAACACTGAATGCTATAGTTTTTGTATAATATGCAGGGATTTATTATATGGTTTATGAGGTCCAGCTCCGAGGGCCTTCTGGCGGTTCCCTCGCTGCGAGAAGCCAAGTTACAGGGAACCAGGCAGAGGGCCTTTTCGGTAGTGGCACCCGCCCTGTGGAACGCCCTCCCAGCAGATGTCAAAGAGAAAAACAACTACCAGACTTTTAGAAGACATCTGAAGGCAGCCCTGTTTAGGGAAGCTTTTAATGTTTGACGGACTATTGTATTTTAATATTCTGTTGGAGCCTCCCAGAGTAGCTGGGGAAACCCAGACAGATGGGTGGGGTATAAATAATAAACTAGTAGTAGGAGTAGGAGTAGTAAAATAAAGTATGCAAAGAGAAGAATGGAAGTCATTGATATTTCAAGGATGTAAAATGAGTATTTTAAATTGCAAAACAGAAATAAATAAATAAATAAATAAATAAATAAATAAATGTGTGTGTGTGTGTGTGTGTGTGTGTGAGAGAGAGAGAGAGAGAGAGAATAGCCTCTCCTGTTGGTTACCGTATTTTTTGCTCTATAGGACGCACCTGGCCATAGGAAGCACCTTGTTTTAGAGGGGGAGAACAAGAAAAAAACATTCTCCCCCTCTTTGCTCAGCGCCCCTTCAGCGAAGCGGCAGGAGAAACGGGGGCCCTTCCATTTCTCTTCCCGCTTCGCTGAAGGGGCACTGCGCAGCTCTCCCTCTCTGCTGAAGCCAGGAGAGTCTTGCTCTCCTGGCTTCAGCAAAAGGAACCTGAAGCCTTCGGAGCGCAGCGCGAGTTGACCCCGCTGCACTCCAAAGGCTTCAGGCGGCTATCCCTGAAGCCTGGAGAACAAGAGGGGTCGGTGCGTACCGACCCCTCTCGCTCTCCAGGCTTCAGCAAAAGCAACGCATTAGAAGTACTGGCGTGCGGTTCAGCAAAGGGATGGGTGCAAATGTCAGTAAAGGAGGACAGGAGACAAAAACAATTGGAAAATGATGGGACTGCTGTGAAACTCACACCCAAGGCTAAGGAATGGGAATAAACTTGGTTCCAAAGTTTCACTTCCCTTAACAGCTATTATTTACTCAACTGGAAGCCGAATTACTTGGAGACATTAATTGGCTGCGGCCCAGGCGTTTTGCCACAACACAAAGGAAACCGCTCTCGACACACTGAGGAATGGGCCTCACCCTGTTCCTCTTTCGTTGGGCAATTATCATCAAGCAGTGTATCATTTGTGACGCAGCTCGAGACACAGTCCTGGGCTATGAATAGCATATGAGCAATATCTAGGACCCTGCCCATTGCAACCAGGAGATAAGCATGGAATCCGCTTCCCGAATCTCTACCCATAGGCCCATCCTATGTGGCATGATCCAAGCAACCTGCCATCTCCCTAGGCCAGCCCAACCTTGAGGGCGCAAGCACATCCAGGCATGTCACCCCACAATTCTGCTTTGATCGCAAATGTTGGGGCATCAAATCAACAGTCCATCCAGGATGCCCTGGGAAATTAACCCATAGGCTAGCCTTTGCTGTTTTCTCCCCAGCTGCTACTTAGGGGTCATAGAATCATAGAATCATAGAGTTGGAAGAGACCACAAGGGCCATCGAGTCCAACCCCCTGCCAAGCAGGAAACACCATCAGAGCACTCCTGACATATGGTTGTCAAGCCTCTGCTTAAAGACCTCCAAAGAAGGAGACTCCACCACACTCCTTGGCAGCAAATTCCACTGTCGGACAGCTCTTACTGTCAGGACGTTCTTCCTAATGTTTAGGTGGAATCTTCTTTCTTGTAGTTTGGATCCATTGCTCCGTGTCCGCTTCTCTGGAGCAGCAGAAAACAACCTTTCTCCCTCCTCTATGTGACATCCTTTTATATATTTGAACATGGCTATCATATCACCCCTTAACCTCCTCTTCTCCAGGCTAAACATGCCCAGCTCCCTTAGCCGTTCCTCATAAGGCATCGTTTCCAGGCCTTTGACCATTTTGGTTGCCCTCCTCCGGACACGTGCCAGTTTGTCAGTGTCCTTCTTGAACTGTGGTGCCCAGAACTGGACACAGTACTCCAGGTGAGGTCTGACCAGAGCAGAATACAGTGGCACTATTACTTCCCTTGATCTAGATGCTATACTCCTATTGATGCAGCCCAGAATTGCATTGGCTCGTGTCATAGCTCAGTGACAGAGCATGTGCCTTGCCAGCAGAAGATTCGGTTTCCGGCATCTCCAGGTAGAGCTAGGAGAAATCCCTGTCTGAAATCCTGGAGAGCTTCTGTCAGTTACTGCAGACAATGCTGGGCAAAATGGACTAATGGTCTGACTTAGTATATGTGGTTGTTGTTGTTGTTGTTGTTTAGTCATTTGGTCGTGTCCGACTCTTTGTGACCCCATGGACCAGAGCACGCCAGGCACTCCTGTCTTCCACTCCCTCCCGCAGTTTGGTCAAACTCATGCTGGTAGCTTCGAGAACGCTGTCCAAGCATCTCGTCCTCTGTCGTCCCCTTCTCCTTGTGCCCTCCATCTTTCGCAACATCAGGGTCTTTTCCAGGAAGTCTTCTCTTCTCATGAGGTGGCCAAAGTCTTGGAGCCTCAGCTTCAGGATCTGTCCTTCCAGTGAGCACTCAGGGCTAATTTCCTTAAGAATGGATAGGTTTGATCTTCTTGCAGTCCACGGGACTCTCAAGAGTGATCTTCAGGCAGCCCACGGCCTGGGCAGGCCGGATCTTCCTGTTTTATACTTGCTGGGATTGACAAGGCATCTGACGCTCACCTGAATCTCAAAGCTCTCCTGAGGAGTGCTTTTGGTCTGCCCACCAGATACCAGGCACTCTACTATTCAAATTAGGCCCCAGTGTTTTTGTTACAATCCCCTTTTCAATCAAGTAACCAATTTTAATCTAGAATTTAAATTCTCAAAACTTTGTTATTTGTTAATTTGAGCAAGTAAACTACTGCTCTCACTTCATTACAAACAGTATTTCTACCTGCAACACACTTGGGCAAACCTGTTCCTCTTCCTTTTACAGATATTTTATTGCCATTTGCAACTGTAGCTGCCTCTGATTTAGTTATCATTTAACACTTGGGGAAAATAAATTAGCATCACACGTCTTGTGCATGGAAGTTGCCGAACCAATTAACCAACTAGAAGGATTACTGTTAATAGTACCAGTTTTCCTATAACTTGATATTGCTAGATAGTTTTGATGAACTGCAAAAGCATTTTTAGTTTGCTTTCTGTTGCCACCCTGGAACTGTTCTTTATTAGTGCCACTTTGTTTTGTACGATTCCTTGCAAATGAAGGAAAACAACTTTTCTGCTTGTATATGTTGATAATATAATTTTGGTTACTGAGGACAAACAAGATTGTACAAAAACAAGATTGGGTGCAGGCCTGGCCAGGACATAAGCATCCTGACTGTGGCAAAGGTGACCTATGTTCTTGCTTGCTTGATTAACAGCTGTTGGGAACTTCAACGTCCTTGTTCTCCCTTCTTATGGTCTTTGTACTGGACCTGGAGACTCCAATAGAGAGCATTCCATGTCAAGAAGGAGGGCAAGTGGGCACCCTACCAAATGACAGGGCAGGAGCTACATGGAGCAGGGGCTTTTCACTGGTGGTGCCCATTGTATGCCTCGCTCTTCCCAGACCTCCTCTCTTTTAGCCTGTATTTTGGAGTTTGTCTCAGGGTTTGCGGGGGGGGTGGGGAGAGGTGTCAAAACGAATTTCCAATAAGTGCCCCCCTTTATTTCCCTAACAAGTCCTTGAATCTGTACTCTGAATGGTGACACCAGGGACCTAGAAGGTGCAGGACCTGTCAGTCCAATCTCTGCACAGTCTCATGAGGGCAACTGGAGCAATTGGGCCAAATTGGGCCCCATGGACCGCTCCTAAGTGGGCCCCTGCACCAGGACAATATAGACGGATTTTATTTATATCTATAAGATTTTGCAGACTTGGGCTGTGAACTGGGGCCCTCAAAAAAGTTATAATAATCAAGTTGCGCCCCACTGCTTCAAATTGGGCCCCACTGGCTGGACCTGAGTCTCAAAGTTGCTGGGCCCGAGTTGCCCTGCCCTCGCATGAAGTCTTGGATTTGCAATTTTGGGAGAGGGGAGACTCCCTGCTGGGGAGCGGGTGGGCTGGCGAGGCCCCCTAAATTTAGAGGCCCTAGGATTCAGCCTACTTAGCCTATACATAAATCCGGCACTGGTTCAAGGCGGTGGCCGCCCCTCTGCCACCGCCATCATTGCAGCATCAACGTCCCGAGCGTCTACTGTAGTATTTATTTATTTGGGCATGCCCCCCGGCCAACCAGATTGGTCGACCCAAGTTGTGACACAGCCGGGGACTCCCTAATGGCATGGGGCTAGCCACGCCCCCCTGCACAGAGGGGAGAGCTCGTGACAAACTGGTGAAAAGGAAATGGCTTTGGTGGGCAGGCTCTTGGGGGCCTCAAGTGATTGTTTTTTCAAAATTCCCTGGGGGGCCATTTGAAACCAGCCCAGGGGCCGCAAGTGGCCCCCAGGCTGGACTTTGGACATGCCTGGTCTATTCCAAACAATCAATTTCCCCTCCTTTTCGTATCACCTCAAACATAGTTATACTGCTGAGTTTACATTAATCCTGCTAGTGTTTTCACTTGCTTACAATTATTTTCCAGGTACTCCACAGATATATTCCATTCCTCTTTATAAACTGAAGCACCACTTTAGCTAATGGGGCCTCCTGCTGCTGCCACGCCGCCAGAGCACGATTTTTGTTCTCATCCTGAAGCAAAGTTCTTAACCTGAGGGACTATTTCTGGGTTAGCGGAGTCTGTAACCTGAAGCATATGTAATCTAGGTAACACTGCATACTTTTCTGGCCCCTGGGAGCCTAAAAAGAATGCCTCTGTTTTTTGAGGGTAATGTTCTTTTAAATAGTCCCCTCCCCCTTTCCTTATAGATCATTTCTCCACTGATTATTTTCTACTGTTGGGTCCATTGAACGTGCATAATAGGTATGATTTTATACTGGATAGCACCTCTCAGAGTGCCACAGTGTTGGACTTCCTTCATCCTGGTTGAAATTTTGAGCCATTTCCCCAGTTTATAATTCTTTATCGCTATTGGAATGTGCCTTCCCGCTACTGATAGATTATGAGTCTTACTGGAATTTTTTTTTTATTCAAATTAGGCAATTAGGTACACTTTGCCCAATGAGAAATCATGCCAAAGTCCTAACTACTTTGGCAAGAAACTCCCCTTTGATATCTGACTGGAGATGTTAACTGTATCCTGCAATATCCTTCACCCTGAAATTCTAACAGGATTGGACCCAATGGCTAGCCAATGGGAACAAGAGAAATGTTAGGCACATTTCCTCAGAAGCAAATCTGACTGTGCTCAATGGATCTTACTCCCAGCGTGCATCAGTTTGCAGCTGAAGCGAGGGCCACACACGGCACAGAAGAAAAATGCTAAGCCAGATTGCGGAATAAAAACAATTTAGTAAGAGGTAAAGGACCCCCTAGGGACGCAGGTGGCGCTGTGGGTTAAAGCCTCAGCGCCTAGGACTTGCCGATTGAAAGGTCGGCGGTTCGAATCCCTGCGGCGGGGTGCGCTCCCGCTGCTCGGTTCCAGCGCCTGCCAACCTAGCAGTTCGAAAGCACCTCCGGGTGCAAGTAGATAAATAGGGACCGCTTACCAGCGGGAAGGTAAACGGCGTTTCCGTGTGCAGCTCTGGCTCGCCAGAGCAGCGATGTCACGCTGGCCACGTGACCCGGAAGTGTCTCCGAACAGCGCTGGCCCCTGGCCTCTTGAGTGAGATGGGCACACAACCCCAGAGTCTGTCAAGACTGGCCCGTATGGGCAGGGGTACCTTTACCTTTACCTTTTTTAAAGGACCCCCCTGATGGTTAGGTCCAGTCATGGACGACTCTGGGGTTGCGGCGCTCATCTCGCTCTATGGCCCAAGAGAGCTGTCGTTTGTCCACAGACAGTTTCTGGGTCATGTGGCCAGCATGACTAAACCGCTTCTGGCGAACCAGAGCAGCGCACGGAAACACCGTTTACCTTCCCGCCACAGCAGTACCTATTTATCTACTTGCACTTTGACGTGCTTTCAAACTGCTAGGCTGGCAGGAGCAGGGACTGAGCAACGGGAGCTCACCCCGTCGCAGGGATTCTAATCGCCGACATTCTGATCGGCAAGCCCTAGGCTCTGTGGTTAAGACCACAGCGCCACTCACGTCCCTAAAAAAACAATTTATTGGGATGGAAATTCTTGCTTTCAACATTACCCAGAATCAGCACTTTTTTTCAAGGAAAATAGGTGCTGGAACTCACCAGGAAGTTGTTACAAAAAATCACTAGGTGACTCGGGGCAGACCTGAACAAATGCCAGTTTGACACAGCCACCTTCAGCACCCGCAGAGGTGCTAAAAACCAGAGCGAGCTGTCTCTTTAGCTGGTTTGGGGGGGTCACCCCCAGTTCTGGTGCAGGTCAAATAAATGTACCTGCACCTCCCTCGTTTTCTTAGGTTTGGGCAGATGGCTAGAGTAGCTTGAAGGGACCCTTGCTCAAATGCTTGCATTTAAAGCCCAGGAACCAGGGTGATAAAATTTAACAAGGACTCAGAGGCAGAGGAATGTGCGTGGGCATCTGGGGCAGCATACCCAAGGGTGGGGCGAGCCGCCCATAGTGGCGGGGCAAGGGTGGGGCCTCCAGAGTCTGCCTGCCTCCTCCCACTCAGTTGCCCTACAGCTGGGGGGAGGCAGCGAGCAGACCCTTTGGGCAGTGTGGAGCGTGCGCGTGCCCAAGCCACTGTGTCTTTCCCAGGAGAGATGCGTGGCTCGGGCGTGCTGCAGGCCCCGCGATGAGTGCCACCCAGCATTTTGTCACCCCCCTCAGTGGTGACACCTGGGGCAGCCCGCACCCACCACACCCCCCTTGCTCTGCCCCTGAGAAGACTGCGGAAAAATGGTAATTTACTTGAGAGAACACTGTAAACAGTTAAAAACATTAGCAGGATTGAAAGAATACTTGCAATGTGAAAAGAACTACAGTGGTACCTCGGGTTATAGATGCTTCAGGTTACAGACGCTTCAAGTTACAGACGCCACTTATCCAGAAATAGTACCTCGGGTTAAGAACTTTGCTTCAGGATGAGAACAGAAATAGTGCTCTGGCCGCGCGGCGGCAGCAGGAGGCCCCATTAGCTAAAGTGGTACCTCAGGTTAAGAACGGACCCCCGGAACAAATTAAGTTCTTAACCTGAGGTACCACTGTATGGATATGAATGGAATTTAATGGACAAATAGGGGACAATATGATATGCAGTGGAAAACGGTTATTCGCGGACTCCACAGAGGGGAGGAAGGAAGTCCGAGAATTCGGAGAATTCTACATTTTTATTTTATTTTATGTGTGAATGTAAAATTAAACTGTAAAACCAATAAAAAAAATTATTGAAAAAGGAAAATTTAAAGCCCATCGCCGCTGCACAGGAGATAGATTGAAGAAAAGAAAATACGAATTGGCCCCTCCCCGTAGCTTGACCAAATGCTGCAAGGAGCTAGGTGGAGTCATCGATTTTAAGAAAAGTGTAAAAAGGTGAAAGAAAAGTGTAGACTTGCCCATGCTGGCCAGCTTTCATATTGACTTGAAATGTTAGTTTTGGGCTTCTTGGAGTTGCATAAAGACAAGAAGCGGGCAGGGGAGTGCTGGCCCACAATGGCGCCCACCTGAGAGGTGCCGGAACTGTGTTCCAGCACGTTCCAGCTGGGGGGAAAAGCATTGCCCACTATTCTCAGCGCTAGGTTCCTCTTCTACGGAAACTGCACGCCAGTTTTGCTAGACTAAATGTATGTTTGTGTGTTGGAGGGGAGTAGAGGAGCTCTTTTATAACTGCCCAGTAACAGAACCTGTTTTGTGTTGTTATTATTAAAACAAAACAAAACAAGACACAACCAGCGTACAGCAGGTTATAGATGGTTCATGATCTCATTCATCCTGCTAGCAACCTTATGAGGTCAACGGTGGCAACCCTCCCCACACATGCCAGATGGAGAAACTGAGGCTGGAAACATGGAACTGTTACATCCAAGAAGACCATGATCAGTTTACGCCAAAGACCAGAGCTTTACCTATGTTTCCGAGCACAATTCAAAATGTTGGTGCTGACCTTTAAAGCCCTAAACGGCCTCAGTCCAGTATACCCGAAGGAGCGTCTCCACCCCCATCGTTCAGCCCGGACACTGAGATCCAGCTCTGAGGGCCTTCTGGCGGTTCCCTCACTGCGAGAAGCCAAGTTACAGGGAACCAGGCAGAGGGCCTTCTTGGTAGTGGCACCCGCCCTGTGGAACGCCCTCCCACCAGATGTCAAAGAGAAAAATAACTATCAGACTTTTGGAAGACATCTGAAGGCAGCCCTATTTAGGGAAGCTTTTAATGTTTAATAGACTATTGTCTTTTAATATTCTGTTGGAAGCTGCCCAGAGTGGCTGGGGAAGCCCAGCCAGATGGGCGGGGTATAAATAAATTATTATTATTATTATTATTATTATTATTATTATTATTATTATTATTAATACAGTGGCACCTCAGGTTAAAAACTTAATTCGTTCTGGAGGTCCGTTCTTAACCTGAAACTGTTCTTAACCTGAGGTACCACTTTAGCTAATGGGGCCTCCCACTGCCACCATGCCGCCAGAGCACAATTTCTGTTCTCATCCTGAAGCAAATTTCTTAACCTGAGGTACTATTTCTGGGTTAGCAGAGTCTGTAACCTAAGCATCTGTAACCTGAGGTACCACTGTGTTGTTGTTGTTGTTGTTGTTGTTATACCTGGGCTTACCTGAAAAAAAGTTTCACCTTGTATATGGCAGTGGCACAGTATGGATGACATGATGATGCACTCATCTAAATGACTGAGTTCTGTGCAAAAGTTAGGGCTCTTATTCCTTCACACGCAGTTCCTTATAGGCCCTGACAGTCAACTGATAGTTGCTGTTTGACACAGGTCTTTGTAGGTGCAGCTGATCATATATGGTGTCGGCTGTAGGAAGGTGAGAGGGACTTGGCCAAAAGCAGTTTCATGGGCCAACTGGGGAGTCCTGGTGGATCTAAATAGCCCTGAGGGCCAGGGGTTCTTCACCCTTGCTAATGCGTTGGCTGACTTTTGGAATTCATGGCTCCCCTGGCCACACAGACAAAGGGTGTTTCCTTCACTCAGGAGTCCAGCTGAGAAGTGGCAAAAGGTATCCCAGGTACCTGAAAATGATTTACAGGTGGTACATGACCCCAGTCAAGCTTGCAAAAATTTATCATTTGCCCGATAATAAATGCTGGAAATGTAAAGAAAATGAAGGCACATTCTTTCACCTTTGGTGGACGTTCCCAAGGATTAAGGCTTTCTGGGAAATGATATCTAATGAAATGAAAAAGGTATTTAAATATACCTTCCCGAAGAAACCAGTGGCCTTTCTCCTGGGCATGGTCGGCCAATTGGTGTCAAAGAAGGATAGAACTTTCTTTATGTATGCTACAACAGCAGCAAGAATATTCATTGCAAAGTACTGGAAGACACAGGATCTACCCACTCTGGAAGAATGGCAGACGAAGGTGATGGACTATATGGGACTGGCAGAAATAACCGGCAGAATCCAAGACCAGGGAGAAGAGTCGGTGGAAGAAGACTGGAAGAAATTTAAAGACTATTTACAGAAATATTGTAAAATTAATGAATGCTAGAATGATGTCGGATAGAAATTAAGCGGTTTCCAGCTGTAATGTTTCAAGAGATGGAAAAAAAGGTTTTAGCAGCAGGTTAAAATTTATTGATAAGGATTTGCTGAACTAACAATCTGAATTGGAATACAAAAAAGGGAGGTATGAGGAGGTCTGGGAAATAAGTTAATGGAAAATAAGTTCTGAAAATTTTGTGTGTTTTTAATTATTTTTATTTTTGTATTTTGGGGGTTTTTTGTTTTTGATTTTTATTGTATTAATATTGAAAACCTTAATAAATATCTTATATAAAAAAAAGAGAGAGTATCCCAGCAATCTTAAAAAAACAAAAACAACAACAAAAAAAGGTATCCAGGTACCAACCTGGACTTGTTTTTCTCTTCCTCATTGGCAAGCAAAGTTCTAGCTTCTTTTCATTTCCCACCTCACCCACACGTGACTCGCACCTGAGCTAAATTGCCAGCTAATATCTCCTTCCAGGAAGTCCAAGGTCCTCACGCCGATCTGCCTCCCCTTCAGAATCCAGACCGCAGCCCTTGCTAGCGGTTGAATCCGAACCAGACTTCTGAATTATCACAGAGACTTTTGAAGCTCACCAATGGGGAAAGTTCTGCCCCTTCTCCTCTTCTTCATCTTCCACCGCTCCACTTTCAGCTCTGAAGCAGGTGAGTGATGCTAAGGCCCCCAGGAAGTCTTCAAACAGATGGCGGGGGCCGGAATGGCAGATATGCCTGCTTCTGTCTCTCTTTCAGAAAATAGATTGCTGGGATGGCGCAGGGGGCTTCCAAGATGGATGTCCACTGAGGCCTCATCCAGGCTTTCTTTTGTACCGTGTTTCTAGGCACTGGTCTGGGCTTTAAAGCTCCATGTCTGAGCAGTGTGTGTGTGTTTTTCTTTTTTTGGGGGGGGAGGTCCTGGTGCTTTCCCTGGGAAAACCCACAATTTACTGCTGGATCAGAGCAAACAGCAATTGGGCTTTCTGTGAATTGTTGTCTGCTCTGATTCAGTGGTAAAAAACATCAGTTTGCTAGGGGAAAGTGCCAGGACAAAAAACCCCCAAATGTTCAAACCATAGCTGTCAACATTTCCCTTTTTTAAAGGGAAATTCCCTTATTCCGAATAGGATTCCTCACAAGAAAAGGGAAAAGTTGAGAGCTATGGTTCAAACACAGAGCTTTAAAGTGCAAAAAGTGCAGTGCAAAAGGAGGTTTGCGTGAGCCCATAGTTGTTCAGAAAGCCAGACTGTCATCTTCAACTCCAGCCCTGTCAGAATGTTTGGGCTCTGCCCATTTTAGCCTGTCCCAGAATATGTGAGGCACATACCCTCCAACATTTCTGTGATGAAATTAAAGGTAAAGGTAAAGGGACCCCTGACCGTTAAGTCCAGTCGCGGATGACTCTGGGGTTGCGGCGCTCATCTTGCTTTACTGGCCAAGGGAGCCGACTTTTATCCGCAAACAGTTTTTCTGGGTCATGTGGCCAGCATTACTAAGCCGCTTCTGGTGAATCAGAGCAGCACGGAAATGCCATTTACCTTCCCGCCAGAGCGGTACCTATTTATCTACTTGCACTTTGACGTGCTTTCGAACTGCTAGGTTGGCAGGAGCAGGGACCGAGCAACGGGAGTTGACCCCGTCGCGGGGATTCGAACCGTT
The DNA here is from genome assembly GCF_964106915.1 of Podarcis gaigeae. Lineage (NCBI taxonomy): Eukaryota > Metazoa > Chordata > Lepidosauria > Squamata > Lacertidae > Podarcis > Podarcis gaigeae. The sequence continues at coordinate 43,769,302 of NC_139689.1, forward strand.
GACCTTCTGATCGGCAAGCCCTAGGCTCTGTGGTTCAGACCACAGCACCACCCGCCTCCTATTAGGGATGTCCTATTCCTTTAATTGTTTGTTTGTTTGTTTATACATACCCCACCCATCTGACTGGGTTGCCCCAGCCATTCTGGGTGGCTTACAACATATATAAAAACTTAATAAAACATTAGACTTTTAAAAAAATCCCTATAGGGCTGTCTTCAGATGTCTTCTAAAGATTGGTTAGTTACTTATCTCCTTGACTTGGGGGGTTGCATGACTCCATAACCTCCAACATTTCTCCGACGAAAACAGGGACATCCTATGGAAAAGTGGGACATTCCGGGATCAAATCAGAAACCAGGACAGCTTCTGTAAATCTGGGACTGTCCCAGGAAAATAGGAATATTTGGAGGGTCTGGAGGCAATCAGAAAGAAATATGTGCCTTGGGCCATGTGTGCAGATCGTCTTTATTTCACCACTGAGTCAACAATCTGCCAAAAATCTGGGAGGGGGGAGGAGATGTTATTCCTGAGGCAGGATGGCTGGTTCTTAGAGCCTTTTTTTGCTAGTGGTACCTCATCCATGGAAATTGCTCCTCCTATCATCTTGCCTGTTGCCTGATGGTCTTTAAAGGTAAAGGGACCCCTGACCGTTAGGTCCAGTCATGGATGACTCTGGGGTTGCGGAGCTCATCTCGCTTTATTGGCTGAGGGAGCCAGAGTACAGCTTCCAGGTCATGTGGCCAGCATGACTAAGCCGCTTCTGGCGAAACCAGAGCAGTGCACGGAAACGCCGTTTACCTTCCCACCAGAGTGGTACCTATTTATCTACTTGCACTTTGACATGCTTCCAAACTGCTAGGTTGGCAGAAGCCTGATGGTCTTTAGACCCTAGTCAAAAACAGTTTGGTCTCCCATGGACTTCCAGCAGTTTCTGAAATCACTTCTGGGTTATTCTTGAGCTGTTTTTCCTGTTGCTGGCAAATGCTCCCATTTTTTCCCTGGTTCGCTGTTATTGTTGCTGCACTGTTAGCTGTTTTAAAATATATGTTGTAAGCCACCATGAAAATGTTTTATTGGAAGGCAGAGTGCAAATATTTTAAATAGTCAAAACAAAACAAAAAGGTGGATTTTAAGACTGAGCAGCCCCATTGGTTTTTAGACTAAAGAGGATAGAGTTGGATGATAGTTGACTGAAGTCAACAGTGTTTTGAAAATGGTTCTCAGAAGGAGGGAGCCATTTGTGACCCTTCCTTCCTCTTTGGGTGATACAGAAGGTGAATCTTGAGGAGCTGACATTTTTTAAATAAATAAATTTGTATACCACCCTATACCCATAGATCTCAAGGCGGTTCATAACATAAAATCTCTCTAGGTCTCCTGCCCCTCTCAATTTATTTTACAAATTAAGGTCTACCCCTCTTTTTTGTGAGGGGGAGAAGACTAGTTGGTTGGCAGAGGAGAGTTTTTCCTGTTTTTTTGTCCATGTTTAAATTGCTTTGCGGGCAAAGGTGTTTTGCAACACGGTGAAGAGGGGGCAGTTTCTGACTAAGAATAATAATAACATTTTATTTATATCCCACCCTCCCCAGCCAAAGCTGGGCTCAGGACGGCTAACAACAGACTACCACCAGTTTTGCTTCTATGTAGTGGATATTTTGTGGTACCCAGGAAACTTTTTAAAATCTCCAAATCTGCAGTGGGCCCCACAAAGGTTGTGGACCTCCAATCTGAGTATTTTAGTTGTATGGATTGGAGAGGTCAGAGGGGATTCTCTGATGGTCAGTCTCATAGGATGGTCTCACTGGACTTCACATCCTCTAGAAAACGAAGAACGTTCACACCCTTCAGGGAATATCACAGATTTTTGATACAATCTGTTGGGTCCCTGATGGTCTTCTGTCATTCTTATAGAACTCTCTGGTTTCACTGTTGAATACTCTATAGTTCAAAATGTATTGGGATTTAAGGGACCTGTTATTCCTTTTACAAGATATAAACCTGCTCCCTCAAATACTTCAGAAATAGAAACAGATTTCAGGCCTCAAAAAGAACCACTGAATTTAAGAAATCCAGACTAGCTCATAAAAGGTAAGGAGCAAAAGTGACATTGCTAGTATTGACTTTGCTGTTTTGACAGGTGGATTCCGAGATGAAGTCAGAGACAAAATTCAGACTCAGGATCTTGAAAAATGGGAAACGCGGTTGATGGGAAAAGAGGAAGATAGAAATGTTCAGAAAGCAGCACTTGATTCCAGACATACAAGAGATCTCAAGATGGACGTGTCTCCTGCAATCAGTGACACACAAAGACAGAATCCCAGCACAGACACCATGAACACAAGCACAGAAGAAAGGACTGAATCTGTTTTTTCAACTTCCATACCAGAAAAAACAATTTCCTCCTCACCCGACATCAGCAGTGCAACTGAGTACACCATTTCAGAGTCCACTGATGCCAGCAATGTCCCAGGGTTTACAAGCACACCACCAGAAGACACAACTTTCTCCTCACCAGTCACCAGCAGTGCAACTGAGAACATCACCTCAGAGTCCACTGATGTCAACACCGTATCAACTTTTACAAGTGTGGCACCAGAGGACACAACTTTCTCCTCACCTGACACACAAAGCACATCTGAATTCATCACCTCAGAGTCCACTGATGCCAGCACCATCTCAACTTTCACAAGCATGGCACCAGAGGACACAACCTTTTCCTCAGCAGTCACCAGCAGCACAACTGAGAACGTCACCCCAGAGTCCACTGATGAGAGCACCATCTCAGGTTTCACAAGCGTGGCACCAGAGGACGCAACTTTCTCCTCCCCAGTCACCAGCAGCGCAACTGAGACCATCACCCCAGAATCCACTGATGCCAGCACCATCTCAACTTTCACAAGTGTGGCACCAGAGGACACAACTTTTTCCTCACCGGTCACCAGCAGCACAACTGAGAACGTCACCCCAGAGTCCACTGATGAGAGCACCATCTCAACTTTCACAAGCATGGCACCAGAGGACACAACCTTCTCCTCACTAGTCACCAGCAGCGCAACTGAGAACATCACCCCAGAGTCCGCTGGTGCCAGCACCATCTCAGGTTTCACAAGCGTGGCACCAGAGGACACAACTTTCTCCTCACCAGTCACCAGCAGCACAACTGAGAACGTCACCCCAGAGTCCACTGATGAGAGCACCATCTCAACTTTCATAAGCGTGGCACCAGAGGACACAACTTTTTCCTCCCCAGTCACCAGCAGCGCAACTGAGACCATCACCCCAGAATCCACTGATGCCAGCACCATCTCAACTTTCACAAGTGTGGCACCAGAGGACACAACTTTTTCCTCACCGGTCACCAGCAGCACAACTGAGAACGTCACCCCAGAGTCCACTGATGAGAGCACCATCTCAACTTTCACAAGCATGGCACCAGAGGACACAACCTTCTCCTCACTAGTCACCAGCAGCGCAACTGAGAACATCACCCCAGAGTCCGCTGGTGCCAGCACCATCTCAGGTTTCACAAGCGTGGCACCAGAGGACACAACTTTCTCCTCACCAGTCACCAGCAGCACAACTGAGAACGTCACCCCAGAGTCCACTGATGAGAGCACCATCTCAACTTTCATAAGCGTGGCACCAGAGGACACAACTTTTTCCTCCCCAGTCACCAGCAGCGCAACTGAGACCATCACCCCAGAATCCACTGATGCCAGCACCATCTCAACTTTCACAAGTGTGGCACCAGAGGACACAACTTTTTCCTCACCGGTCACCAGCAGCACAACTGAGAACGTCACCCCAGAGTCCACTGATGAGAGCACCATCTCAACTTTCACAAGCATGGCACCAGAGGACACAACCTTCTCCTCACTAGTCACCAGCAGCGCAACTGAGAACATCACCCCAGAGTCCGCTGGTGCCAGCACCATCTCAGGTTTCACAAGCGTGGCACCAGAGGACACAACTTTCTCCTCACCAGTCACCAGCAGCACAACTGAGAACGTCACCCCAGAGTCCACTGATGAGAGCACCATCTCAACTTTCATAAGCGTGGCACCAGAGGACACAACTTTTTCCTCCCCAGTCACCAGCAGCGCAACTGAGACCATCACCCCAGAATCCACTGATGCCAGCACCATCTCAACTTTCACAAGTGTGGCACCAGAGGACACAACTTTTTCCTCACCGGTCACCAGCAGCACAACTGAGAACGTCACCCCAGAGTCCACTGATGAGAGCACCATCTCAACTTTCACAAGCATGGCACCAGAGGACACAACCTTCTCCTCACTAGTCACCAGCAGCACAACTGAGAACGTCACCCCAGAGTCCACTGATGACAGCACCATTTCAGCTTTCACAAGCGTGGCACCAGAGGACACAACTTTTTCCTCACCAGTCACCAGCAGCACAACTGAGAACGTCACCCCAGAGTCCGCTGATGCCAGCACCATCTCAGCTTTCACAAGCATGGCACCAGAGGACACAACCTTCTCCTCACTAGTCACCAGCAGCACAACTGAGAACGTCACCCCAGAGTCCACTGATGAGAGCACCATCTCAACTTTCACAAGCATGGCACCAGAGGACACAACCTTCTCCTCAGTAGTCAACAACAGCGCAACTGAGAACATCACCCCAGAGTCCACTGATGCCAGCACCATCTCAGCTTTCACAAGCGTGGCACCAGAGGACACAACTTTTTCCTCACCAGTCACCAGCAGCACAGCTGAGAACGTCACCCCAGAGTCCACTGATGCCAATACCGTATCAACTTTTACAAGCACACCAGCAGAAGACACAACTTTTTCCTCCCCAGTCACCAGCAGCACAACTGAGAAAATCACCCCAGAGTCCACTGATGAGAGCACCATCTCAACTTTCACAAGCATGGCACCAGAGGACACAACCTTCTCCTCACTAGTCACCAGCAGCGCAACTGAGAACATCACCCCAGAGTCCACTGATGCCAATACCGTATCAACTTTTACAAGCACACCAGCAGAAGACACAACTTTTTCCTCCCCAGTCACCAGCAGCGCAACTGAGAATGTCACCTCAGGGTCCACTGATACCAGCACCATCTCACCTTTCACAAGCGTGGCACCAGAGGACACAACATTTTCCTCAGCTATTACAAGCGTGGCACCAGAGGACACAACTTTTTCCTCACCAGTCACTAGCAGCGCAACAGAGAACGTCACCTCAGAGTCCTCAACATATATTACCACCACAGCAACAATTGTCACCAGTAATTCAACAGTAGTTAGTGACAAGACAACACCAGAAGTTAGTACTATTATTTCTACCACATCTCCTCCCGCAACACCCACCATCCCAGATACCCAGAACAGCCACACAACTACTCCTCAAGGTAAGAATCACTTCTTCTTTGTGAATACTGTATTTTTAAGAGGGTTGTTTTTGCTCCGTCTCCAAAACTGGAACATCAAGATAGCTTCTGAACTGGGTTGCATGGACCCAATCATGAGGGTCCCTCTTTGGATTCCACTTATCAGGCCCCTAGAGGCATTCAGGTGTCTTCCTTTAATATGGTTTCTACCCAAAGAATGAGAGTGTCCTGAATTTTCTTCCTTTCTTCAGGGACACACGCAACTCCTCCTTATCTCCCTCTGTACAGATCCGATTGGGATTTCTTTCATAATGGGGCATCCTCATGTAGACATGCCTTTCGCCCACCTTCCTCCACAGAATAATTTTCTTCTTCCTTGTATCCCCCGTCGCCAATCCTCAATACGATTTCCTGTCTCGGTGGAGCCAAGTCTGGCCTCAGTCTCCGCCTCTGTTATCCCAGGGTCTTGAGTGGAGATACCATAGGTGGGGCTCTTCCGTCCTTCTGCTGGCTTTGGAGATCAAAGGTTATGTGCCCATGAGCTTTGTCCCTAGCTCTACCCCAAAGCCAATGTGGGACTTGTGTCATGCTCAGGCAATAAGCATGCTCAACTCAGACATCCTTGAAAGGGGATTGGGAAAATCCATGAAGGAGAAAAGACTATCAGTGGCAGCTAGTCATGCAAGCTAAACAATTGGATGCAACATACCTCTTCGTACCAGTTGCAGAACAAAAGATTGCCAGAATAATTATTATTATTATTATTATTATTATTATTATTATTATTATTATTATGTTACGGCTAAAATCTGGGTGCGAGGCTGCTCTGCCACCCAGCTCATCGGACTAAGTCCGTGGGTCCCTGCGGAGGAAAATGAGCTCAGCCAGAGACAGGAGCAAACTGCAGAAGATCCAAGTTTATTGCGCAACAGGTTCAAGGCGAGATTGAACAGCGAGAAAGGGGTGACATGAGTTTTTGAAACTCCCTCCATGTCCCAGAATACAGTGCAAAACACGTCATGAATACATTAAAGAGAGGTTTGGTTACACAGATTACAACATGAATATATTAAAGGGAGGTTGGGTTACACAGATTAACATATGGAGGAGGGAGGGGGGAATATGCAGAGCTGGAGATATGCACAGATAAACACTTCCTGGGGATGAGAAAACAATGGTCTCAAATATGCATAGTCTGCCACCTGACATTGCCTGGAGGAAAGGCTGATCAGAGCGATTTGACAGGATTAGGGTCTTAACACCTTGCTTGAGGGATTATGCTGGACAGGGGAGGTGTGATGGAGTCCTAGAGAAATTGAGCAAACTGGCACATTGATTTTCTATGAATTTTATAGATTTTAGTCCCTTTTGACATTGACAATTGGAAATAAATTGATATATTGTAGCGAAGAAGAAGGTGAAGAAGACATGCCCCCCTTCCGTATCAATTATTATTAATATTATTTATTATTTATACCCTTACTTCCAGCTGAATGCCTGGATTCAAAACGTGGAAGTGGGAGAGAGCCCCCCGGAGGGTTTAAAACAGGCAAAGTTAAACAGCAGTATAGAAACAAACTTGAAATAGAAGTTGCTGAAGTACAACTTATTACAAAACTGAAAACTATGGAGAGACCTGGTCTGAATAGAGATATTGGATTCTTGTCTCATTACATATGCTGAAGCGATTTTTGGTCATCTGCATACTATCCCTTGCTTCTTCCTATAGAACTAATTAACAGTCGTCAACAGGTTTACCATACCCACTGAGTCAATCACGCATCTCCTACTACCCTTCTGAGAAAAAACCCTCCCTACCCTCTCACTATATATAAAGGCCTGGTGACTTCTGTTTCAGTATATCTGAAGAAGTGGGCATGCGCATTAAACCTTATACCCAGAACAAACTTAGTTTGTCTCTAAGGTGCTACTGGACATTTTTTTTAAAAAAATTATTTATTTATTTCAATAGCGGTATGGTGTGGGGTTGTAGGTTGTTAGATCCTTTTTGATATCCCATTTAGTTTGCTTACAGTGTTAGCACCCCCCGCCCCCAATATCTCCCCTTCTGGAACAGACCACACACTGTTAACTACGTTTAAAATGCTTTACGTACAAAATCAAAATGGCTTGATTCATGCCTGCATGGCTGCAAAACACACACTCTCGTTTCAAACATGTCGTCTGAACAAGTTCAGACACCCCTGTCATGATTGGTTACATGGCTGGAAAACAGTGAGGGAAAGGAAGAGAAGCAACTTCACTTCCTCCCTCACGGAGGTAACGGGGTGTGACCTAGATGAGTCTAGGAGCAGACCTCTCTGGTCTTAACCCCTTCATGCACTAACTAGCCCTCCTGCATAGTTTGACTGCAATCCCCCACACATTCAACTCCCCCATCCTTTAAGCCTGCACTGCAGCTCTTATCATCCCTGCCCATTGGGCTTGGTAAAGCTGGCTAGGGTTGATGGGAGTTGGAGTCCACCACATATGGAGGGCGCCATGTTGCGGTATACTGATTTAAGCTGTGAGGGGCAGTTCCCCCTGTCATTTTAAGGGATTCTGTGGCGGTGGGTGGGGTTTAAGTAAAAGGTAAAGGTACCCCTGCCCGTACGGGCCAGTCGTGTCCGACTCTGGGGTTGCACGCCCATCTCACTTAAGAGGCCAGGGGCCAGCGCTGTCCAAAGACACTTCCGGGTCACGTGGCCAGCGTGACAAGCTGCATCTGGCGAGCCAGCGCAGCACACGGAAACGCCGTTTACCTGCCCACTGGTAAGCGGTCCCTATTTATCTACTTGCACCTGTGGGTGCTTTTGAACTGCTACGTTGGCTGGCGCTGGGACCGAGCAACGGGAGCGCACCCCGCCGCGGGGATTCGAACCGCCGACCTGACGATCGGCAAGTCCTAGGCACTGAGGTTTTACCCACAGCGCCACCCGCGTCCCTGTGGTGGGGTTTACTTCCCAGCATTTCTTCTTTACAGAGATTGCTGTTTCTCTCTTCCAGCGAACGAATGTGAAAATGGAGGAACATACGATGGTGTTAAGTGTCTGTGCCTTGACAGTTTATTCTATGGTCCACGGTGTGAATTTGCTGCCGATGAGATCGATTTGGCTACATGTAAGTGGAAGCGAGAGCTGCCTGACCCTATTCTTCCAATCTAGTAGAAACTCCTGCCCTGCCCAGTGGCTTTTGTGTTGAGAAAAACCAGGGCATCAGCAAACCCTCCAACACCCCTCAGATGAAAACAGAGACGTTTCTCACTCCCTGCCAACTGACCCTCCTCAGCCCCCCATTTTTTTTGCCCCCTCCCCAGAGCATTTTCTATCAGAATAAGGACGAATGCCACAACCACATAGGTAAAGGGAAAAGACCCCTGGATGGTTAACTCCAGTCAAAGGCAGCTGTGAGGTTGCGGTGCTCATCTTGCTTTCAGGCCGAGGGAGCCGGCGTTTATCCACAGACAACTTTCTGGCTCATGTGGCCAGCATGACTAAACCACTATTGGCACAACAGGATACCATGACAGGTAACAGGAGAGGATGGAATGATTAATATTATCCTTCCTAACTCGCGCCATGTGCATTTCCCCTTTGCACAGCAAGAAGCTGGTTGCAGACTCATGTGAGTCTCTTAAGATAACAAGCAATTCAATCTGGCTTGCCCAGATTGAAATACGTTCTATTATTCCTGGTAAGACTCCTTTGATCCCTCTTGAGAGCCAGTGTGGTGTAGTGGTTAAGAGCGGTAGACTCATAACCTGGTGAACCGGGTTCGCTTCCTCGCTCCTCCACATGCAGCTGCTGGGTGACCTTGCGCTAGTCACACTTCTTTGAAGTCTCTCAGCCCCACTCACCTCACAGAGTGTTTGTTGTGGGGGAGGAAGGGAAAGGAGAATGTGAGCCGCTTTGAGACTCCTTAGGGTAGTGATAAAGCGGGATATCAAATCCAAACTCTTCTTCTCTTCTTCTTCTTAAAAGAATAAAGACACAATAGTCTTATTCATAAGTAACAAAAAGTAGTTTTACTCATGATCACAGTGTGATCCCTGAAGGCAGGCTTTAGGCTTAAAGTTACAAATATGTACAAACAGGTGTACCACATATGGGAGATAACCTGCAGTCCAGGTGAAGCAGGAAGGAAGCAGGACAAAAAATAAGAGAGGTGGCTATGTGACTTGGTCGTTTACCAGGTCTGAAAAGGTCACGCCCACCTAACTAGTCACATGCAAAAGAAGGGATGCTCCAGCCAGGTGTAACAGGAAGTTCAACTGGTTGGTCCAACATTCCCCATGCATGTTCACTCTAGGCAAACAGGAAATGTTGTACTTGACTGCTCCAGAGGATTACATCCCACAAGTTACACAGACCTTGTCTTCAGCAGTTTAAGTAGAAATAAGATTTTTTTTTAAAAAAAAAAAAACCAAAGCTGTTGGCTGGTGTGAAGAAGCTGCTGCTCTTGCTACCGGCACAGGGACTGGTTTTCAAGGTTTGACAGCTACTCTGCTGGAAAGCTCCTGGTCCCTGCTGCTAATATGGGTCTCTCTCTTTCTCTCCACTTTAGTAAACGTGCCCATGGAATTTGCTGCCAAGGTGAAGATCACCAACAGGGAGTACGAAAAGGAATACGACGACACAAAGTCAGTGCAGTTTAAAACACTGGAGGCAGAATTTAAGAAGGAGGTAACCATGAGTCGTTAGCTCACCCTAGCACATCTTCTCTTGCCACTCCCACCTGAAAAGGTATTTCTCTTTGTTTATGAAGATATTTCTGTTTCATGCCTTTGTTTATGAAGATATTCTGTGTTTCCCCCACCCCCACCCCCAACATTATAGATGGGACAAATCTACAAGAATGTGGACGGATACCGTGATGTGATGATACTGAGCGTGAAGTGAGTACCTGAGGCAGAGGCCAGCTTTCAAGAGATATATAGTTGTTGTTGTTTAGTCGTTTAGTCGTGTCCGACTCTTTGTGACCCCCTGGACCAGAGCAGACCAGGCCCTCCTGTCTTCCACTGCCTCCTGCAGTTTGGTCAAACTCATGTTCGTAGCTTCAAGAACACTGTCCAACCATCTCGTCCTCTGTCGTCCCCTTCTCCTTGTGCCCTGCATCTTTCCCAACATCAGAGTCTTTTCCAGGGAGTCTTCTCTTCTCATGAGGTGGCCAAAGTATTGGAGCCTCAGCTTCAGGATCTGTCCTTCCAGTGAGCACTCAGGGCTGATTTCCTTCAGAATGGATAGGTTTGATCTTCTTGCAGTCCATGGGACTCTCAAGAGTCTCCTCCAGCACCATAATTCAAAAGCATCAATTCTTCAGCGATCAGCCTTCTTTATGGTCCAGCTCTCACTTCCATACATCATTACTGGGAAAACCATAGCTTTAACTATACGGACCTTTGTTGGCAAGGTGATGTCTCTGCTTTTTAAGATGCTGTCTAGGTTTGTCATTGCTTTTTTCCCAAGAAGCAGGCGTCTTTTAATTTCGTGGCTGCTGTCACAATCTGCAGTGATCATGGAGCCCAAGAAAGTAAACTCTCTCATAGTACAGTTCCCCAATGGCCTAGTGAACCCACCAGGGACAGAGTAAGCTCTGTCCTTCTTTCCACTCACCCAGAGCAGAGTTCAGGATCACGGAGGAATGCCCCATTCACTGAATAGTAATGTTCACAGTACAGATACCCAACCAAGAATGCTGAGGACTAGTTGCATAAATAGAACAGATTACCAGTCTGCAATCACCATGCCAGCTGGACCAGTTTTATAGAGATCTGAGCGCAGGGCTGGATTAACGGTTAAGCGAAATAAGCCTGAGCTTAGGGCACCGAGGCACTGCGGAAATTTTTCATTGCCACATTTTTTAACATTCAGTCGCTTAGCTGAGCGTTCATTTTCTCGGCTGAAGTATACTAAAAATCGCAACAGAGCAGCTATGCAGCAAGGCAGGCTGGATTAGGGCTGCCATATGTCCAGAAAATACAGGACATCGCCGGGATTTAGCACCCGAAAAAGGCGTTCGGGCGGAATTTGCAATTTCCGTTGTAAATGTCCGGGTAAACCCGAACGTATGGCAGCCCGAGCTGAAAGTGGGTTTTCTTTGCCGATTCCCCCCCCTAAAGCAGTCTTTTTGCGCGCTTTCAGAGAACCGTTCATTGATTTATCTGCCTCCCTCTCTAATGTGGAAGCGGTGCTAAGTCAGCAGGGCGCAGGATGCGAGAGGGCGTTTTGCTCATGCTGGAAACTTTGTGAATTCTCTCCGCGCCCTTCGGTTCCCAGCCAAGCGGATCCTCTGCTCGGGCAGGATGCGGCCAAGGAGGGTCCGCCCTGTGCGTGCCAGCCTGTGTGTTTGTGTGCTGTTTGTGTGTTTGTGTGCGTCTCCACCCCCATCGTTCAGCCCGGACACTGAGGTCCAGCGCCAAGGGCCTTCTGGCGGTTCCCTCGCTGCGAGAAGTGAAGTTACAGGGAACCAGGCAGAGGGCCTTCTCGGTAGTGGCACCTGCCCTGTGGAACGTCCTCCCAGCAGATGTCAAAGAGAAAAATAACTACCAAACTTTTGGAAGACATCTGAAGGCAGCCCTGTTTAGGGAAGCTTTTAATGTTTAATAGGTTGTTTGTATTTTAGTGTTTTGTTGGAAGCCACCTAAAGTGGCCGGGGAAACCCAGATGGGCGGGGTATAAATATATTATTATTATTATTATTATTATTATTATTATTATTATTATTATTTGTGGGTGTGTGCAAGGGTAGGAGAGGGACTGTCATCACTGCCCGATCCAAGCCCCCCCAGGACAAAAACAGTAGCAGCCTTTCTCTCTCTGGCTTCTCTCTTTCTCTCTCCCCCCTCATTTTCCATCCAACGATCCCTTTCCCCCCACCCTTTTGCCCCCTTTGGCGGGGAGCCCTCCAGAAAATGAATATATTTGGCTCAGGGAGACCCTCCTTCCTCCAACTAGGACTTGTTGATTTAATTCTTCCCCGCCCCCAATCCTTGCTTTACCCGCATCTCGCTGGGCTCCCTGACTCCACCCGCCCCATGGGTTCTCCTCTTGCTGAGATTTCTGACGCTTAAAGGTAAAGGTAAAGGGACCCCTGACCCTTAGGTCTTACCAATCAGAAGGTCGACGGTTCGAATCCCCGTGACGGGGTGAGCTCCCGTTGCTCGGTCCCTGCTCCTGCCAACCTAGCAGTTTGAAAGCATGTCAAAGTGCAAGTAGATAAATAGGTACTGTTCCAGCAGGAAGGTAAATGGCGTCTCTGTGCGCTGCTCTGGTTCTCCAGAAACAGCTTAGTCATGCTGGCCACATGACCCGGAAGCTGTACGCCGGCTCCCTCGGCCAATAAAGCGAGATGAGCGCCGCAACCCCAGAGTTGGCCACGACTGGACCTAATGGTCAGGGGTCCCTTTACTCTGCCAACTGAGCTATTATTGTACAGTGGTACCTCGGGTTAAGTACTTAATTCGTTCTGGAGGTCGTTCTTAACCTGAAACTGTTCTTAACCTGAAGCACCACTTTAGCTAATGGGGTCTCCTGCTGCCACCGTGCTCCCAGAGCACAATTTCTGTTCTCATCCTGAAGCAAAGTTCCTCACCTGAAGCACTATTTCTGGGTTTGTGGAGTCTGTAACCTGAAGCGTATGTAACCTGAGGTACCACTGTGTTATTTTATTTACACTGGATACACAGTCTGTTTGAACAAAAAGAAGCAGCCCCCCCCCCCCTCATTCTTATTATCAAACCACAAAATGGTGGCTCAGCATCTGAGATGTTGTACTCCCTCCACTGTTGTTTTAGCAACGGCAGCATCGATGTGAACTTCACGATCATCATGGAAATCAATATGCCGAACAACGTCAGTGCTATCGATAGAGAGATCATCAACCGGACACAGGAGCTCGTGAAGCAATTGGAACACGCCAGTTCCAGGGACTGTAGCCAACAGGACCAAGGTAAGTTCTGAAGAACAGAGTTCCAGTTTTAATATTGCTTCCCTCCTCTGAGCAAAGTTCCAGGGACTTAGCTATAAAGTTTGGTTTCGTTAGAATCAAATAACACCAGAGACTTATGGTCCCCTTATGAACAAATATTCTGATATGTATATATTTTTGGCCTCTGGGAACTGATACACAGTGACATATCTCTTGGTTACATCAAGAAAGAACTATTCACTGTTGGAGAGAGAAGGTTTGGGAAGAGATTCTTGATCTTTCCTAGCAGAGTTAGCACTATGGTTGATTGCTATGTGAAAACTTGGATGGATTTTATATCTGCCCTCATCTACCTTTAAACAAACGTTTCCAGTGAAAGTACTTAGGCTAGAATAAATCACAGACACCTAGCTGATCAGTGAAGTTTTTACTTACAGAGTCCCAGTAGTTCCAGTAAACAAGTCTCATCCATCGGCAGTAAAAGTAATGAATAAGAAAGGTTCCAAACGATTTAAAAAAGCAAAGAACTTGGCCTCATTACAAAAAATATAATGCAGTCTTTGTGTTAGCAAAGACACACAGGCTGTGTAAATCTCCAAGCTAGGGAGATTTACCCATGTGTGTGTTTTGTTGAGCTGGTTTGAGGTTTGCTCCAATTTAGCACTAGAAAGCGGACAGGCTTTTCCCTGGGAAAGGACCGGGGCAATAGGAAAACTGCTCAGACCTGTGCATTTGGTGTAGAATGGTAAAGGTACCCCTGACCATTAGGTCCAGTCGTGACTGACTCTGGGGTTGTGGCGCTCATCTTGCTTTATTGGCCGAGGCAGCCGGTGTACAGCTTCTGGGTCGTGTGGCCAGCATGACTAAGCCGCTTCTGGTGAACCAGAGCAGCGCAAGGAAATGCCGTTTACCTTCCTGCCGGAGCGGTACCTACTTATCTACTTGCACTTTGACGTGCTTTCGAACTGCTAGGTTGGCAGGAGCAGGGACCGAGCAACGGGAGCTCACCCCATCGCGGGGATTCGAATCGCCAACCTTCTGATCGGCAAGTCCTAGGCTCTGTGGTTTAATCCACAGAAAAGGTAAAGGTAAAGGTACCCCTGCCAGTACGGGCCAGTCGTGACCGACTCTGGGGTTGCGCGCCCATCTCGCTTAAGAGGCCGGGGGCCAGCGCTGTCCAAAGACACTTCCGGGTCACGTGGACAGCGTGATGAAGCTGCTCTGGCGAACCGGCACCAGCGCAGCACATGGAAATGCCGTTTAAAGGTAAAGGTAAAGGTACCCCTGCCCATACGGGCCAGTCTTGACAGACTCTAGGGTTGTGCGCTCATCTCACTCTAGAGGCCGGGAGCCGGCGCTGTCCGCAGACACTTCTGGGTCACGTGGCCAGCGTGACAAGCTGCATCTGGCAAGCCAGCGCAGCACACGGAAACGCCGTTTACCTTCCCGCTATAAAGCGGTACCTATTTATCTACTTGCACTTAAGGGTGCTTTCAAACTGCTAGGTGGGCAGGAGCTGGGACCGAACGACGGGGGCTCACCCCGCCACGGGGATTCGAACCGCCGACCATACGATCGGCAAATCCTAGGCACTGAGGTTTTACCCACAGCGCCACCCGCGTCCCAACCCACAGAAAGTGTTGATTAAATGGAAAACTGCTTGGAGCCATGTTTTCTAGGCAAGCGACAAGCAGAGGTGTGGACGAGTCCTGTCTTTGTGACACACATTAGATAGCTTATGATGTGCAGGGTAAGAATAATAATAATAATAATATTCTGGAACTGAACAATACAATCTTCTCCTTCTTGTTCCAGACTACTGTTTCCGTGTTTTAGAGTCCCCCGCTCTGGTTAGAAATTTTTCGGCAGAAGGTGAGTACTAGATATGGGAATGGGAGGGAGAAGGGAGAGTCTCTTCAAGTCCCCTTATGTTGCATTCGCAGTATTGTCCCCATAGCTGAGGGAGTGGGGAACCTTGGGCTGCAGGGTCAAATGTCTCAGGCCTCTCTTTCTGGACATTGGGACTCTTGCCAAGCCACAGCCACTCCCCTCAAGAAATAGCCCTTACAAGCCCAGATTCAAGTGTTCCTTCAGTGCTTTCATCTGGCTAGGATGTGATAATACCATTTGCGTTCCTGGACGGAGAGGTGCAGGCCGTGCGCATATAGAGAAACCTCTGGCTTTGGCCTGGCTGGAATGTGGCTTCCCCATTCAAGGGCAACAATCACATCTATGGCTTCTTTTTCTTTCTTTCTTTTTATTATTATTTTATTTTGACAAAGTAATAATCATAAATAAATAAGAACAAAAATGCGCACCCCGCCACCGAGACCATTCCATTGCAACTATCCAACCTCCCAAAATTTCAACACCTCTTGCGATGGTTTGAGCCCTTTCCGTTTGAACAGTACAAATTCTACAAGCACCTTGCATATCTCCTCAAAATCATTTGTCCTGCAAATTCCTAACAACAACAACAACAACAAATTTATTTATACCCCACCCTCCCCAGCCAGAGCCAGGCTCAGGGCGGCTAACACCAGTAAAATTACAGTAGAATCATAACGGGGCGGGGGGAGGGACTCAATTTAAAATACAGGTTAAAATCCAATTTAAAATGCAGCCTCATTTTAAAAGTAGCTCACAGATCAAAACCATAAGGGGAGAGAAAACATAAGGGTCAGACTGAGTCCAAACCAAAGGCGAGGCGGAACAGCTCTGTCTTGCAGGGCCTGCGGAAAGTTGTCAAGTCCCACAGGGGCCTGGTCTCTTGTGACAGCGTTCCACCAAGTTGGGGCCAGTACTGAAAAGGCCCTGGCCCTAGTTGAGATCAATCTAACCACCTTGCGACTTGGGACCTCCAAGGTGTTGTCATTTGTGGACCTTAAGGTCTTCTGTGGGACATACCAGCTCTTACCTTAATGGCAGGTGTTAATTTGTCACTGATAGCTATATCCCACACCTCTTTATACCATTCTTCCATTTTATATTCTGCTTTCCCCTTCCACTTCCTAGCTATCATAATTTGTGCAGCTGTCAATAAATTTGTGAGCAAGTCCTTTCTAGCCTGCGAACTTTCCACCCCGGCGTAAATTGATTATAATGCAACCTCTGGACTTTCAGTCAGCTTTAACCCAGTGATTTCTGTTATCTCCTCAAACACCCTTTGCCAGAAAAATTGTACATATTTACACCCCCACCTCATGCTGGCTTCTTGGCATCCCCTCCAACATAACACAGAATATTCCTTGTTTATTTGATTTAATCTGACTGGTGTTAAATACCACCTCCAAACTAATTTGTAATAATTTTCTTTTATTATTATATCTATGGCTTCTCCAATTTTTGCTTCAGGCCCCGCCGGCTACTGTCATGCAGCCTTCAGAATGTTTCCCACAAGGCAATGCAGCCCTTGGAACACTGAAAAGTGTCTCCTCTGTCTGCCATCGCCTGTCCATTCAGAGCAGACACAGCCGTGTCTAAACCAGTTGTCCTCAGAAAATGCCAATGGAAGCAGGTAGCTTGCCCTGCCAAGTAGAATGCATTTTGTCACCTGTTGTTTAGTCGTGTCCAACTCTTCATGACCCCCTGGACCAGAGCACGCCAGGCACTCCTGTCTTCCACTGCCTCCCGCAGTTTGGTCAAGCTCATGCTGGTAGCTTCAAGAACACTGTCCAACCATCTCGTCCTCTGTCGTCCCCTTCTCCTTGTGCCCTCCATCTTTCCCAACACCAGGTTCTTTTCCAGGGAGTCTTCTCTTCTCATGAGGTGGCCAAAGTATTGGAGCCTCAGCTTCAGGATCTGTCCTTCCAGGGAGCACTCAGGGCTGATTTCCCTGGTGCTGTTTTGTTGTTTAGTCGTTTAGTCGTGTCTGACTCTTCGTGACCCCATTGACCAGAGCACGCCAGGCACTTCTGTCTTCCAGTGCCTCCCGCAGTTTGGTCAAACTCATGTTCGTAGCTTCGAGAACACTGCCCAACCATCTCGTCCTCTGTCATCCCCTTCTCCTTGCGCCCTCCATCTTTCCCAACACCAGGGTCTTTTCCAGGGAATCTTCTCTTCTCATGAGGTGGCCAAAGTATTGGAGTCTCAGCTTCAGGATCTGTCCTTCCAGGGAGCACTCAGAGCTGATTTCCCTGGTGCTACTCAGCTTCAAAAAGCAAAGCAAAACAAAACAAAAAAGTGTCCCAGATTCACTGAAAAAAATCTGAGATGCAAAGAGGGAGGTGATGATGGACATGGCAATGTCACCAGCATCAAGTTCCGTATTGGCCTGAATATAAGCCTGACTTCTCCCCCCAAATTCCGACCATGAAACGTTAAAGTGCGGCTTATATTCGCGAACTTATAGTATGCAGCCAGGAGCTGGGGGAAACAGTGCCAGGAGTGTGGCAAAGCGGTGCCCGCCCACCGTGTCGTCCCCCATCCTCTCCCCCAAGGCCGGGAAGGGAGAGAGTGAGGAAGGGGAGCCAGGAACAGCAAGGAATGGAGCGACATATATTCGGGTATTTTTTCTTTTTCTTTTCTTTTTTTTCCCAATTTTTAAAAATTGATTTTCAACCTTTATAACAGACATAACATGTAAAAACACACAAAAGAAAATACTAAAAAGAAAAAAGAAACAAGAATATACACTCATAATGCTTCTAAAACCCAATTTAAATTTCATTGTTAACTGACTTCCTCAAATACCCCCTAACTGAATTTCATTGTATCACCTTGTAACAGCTCTCCAATATCCTCTTTCTAATAAAATTAACTCCTTCAATTTACTATTTTCTTCTCTATTCATAGTAATTAAATCCATAATGTATTACAGTTCATTCTTACTCTAATCCTAAGCCTATTTGATACTTTCAAGTAACTTCTCATTATCTTATGTTACAATATTTAGCTAAATAGTCTTTAAATTTCTTCCAATCTTCTTGATATTCCTCTACTTTCTGATCGCAGATTCTTCCAGTCAGTTCAGCCAGCTCCAAAAAGTCTAACATCTTCATCTGCCATTCTTCTACTGTTGGTAGTTCTTGAGATTTTCAATTTTTAGCTAGTAGCAGTCTTGCTGCTGTAAGGTAAAGGTAAAGGGACCCCTGACCATTAGGTCCAGTCGTGACCGACTGTGGGGTTGAGGTGCTCATCTCGCTTTATTGGCCGAGGGAGCCAGCGTACAGCTTCCAGGTCATGTGGCCAGCAGGACTAAGCCGCTTCTGGCGAACCAGAGCAGTGAACGGAAACGTCGTTTACCTTCCTGCCGGAGCGGTACCTATTTATCTACTTGCACTTTGAGGTGCTTTCGAACTGCTAGGTTGGCAGGAGCAGGGACCGAGCAATGGGAGCTCACCCCGTCACGGGGATTCGAACTGCCGACCTTCCAATCGGCAAGTCCTAGGCTCTGTGGTCTTTTGGGGGCAGTTCCAGTCCTATTATTCCAAGTAGAAAGGCTTCTGGTTTTTTAATGAATGTATTTTTCAACATTTTTTTTCCAGCTCATTATAAATCTTTTCCCAGAAGTCTTTCACCTTAGGGCACGTCCACCACATATGATAAAAAGTACCTTCTTTTTCTTTACACTTCCAGCATAAATTATCATTTATGTGGTAGATCTTTGCTAATTTTATTTTTTTTTCCCTACCCCCTCCTCCAATTTTAAAGGTGCAGCTTATATTTGGGTGCAGCTTATATTCAGACCAATACAGTATCCCATCCCTGAGACTGGATGTGATTGGCAAACCCTTCCTCCATTTACCTCTCTGCTTTTTAAGATTTCCATGAGTGCCAGTACTCTGACTGGTCTGGGTTATTCCACCAGGAAATCTCTCATTTAGGCACTGAAAGTAGACTTGCTAAGTTTCAGCAAACTGACTCGTTAAGCCCCTGTGCTTTGACTTGCACCAAACGACCAGATTTCTTCCTTTTGTGTCTTTCCCAGATTATTGCAAAAATATCGTCAAGCCTCAATATGCAGCCTACTATTACGCCGATATGTCCACGGGAACATTGCGCTGTATTACCAACTGCACCAAGGGCACAAAGACCTCCTGGAACTGCCACTATGGAGAGTGTCGCGTTCGTGAAACAGGCCCCGAGTGCTTGTAAGTGGACAGGCGGCGGGGGCGTAGTAGAACCACCCCCCCAGCTCCAGGCTCTTCAGCCTGAAAGCTGGAAATAATGACCCCTATACCTGTGTGCACTCACACACACACACACACCATTTCCCCCCTCACATGTCCTGCAAAAGTTCTCGTTAGCACGCTGTTAACAAAATGTAAACATAGCAAAATTTGCACACACCAACTGGCAGAGAAAGTGGGGGGGGCCTGGTCTGCCCTGGGTGTCATCCCTGGGGGGGGGTGACATCGCCACGCCGCCCCCCTGGGATGCTTGCCTCGGGCAGCACCCTCATGTGATGATTATCGCTGGCTGCTAGCCCGCAGGACGCTAGCCACGCCTCTGCACACACCTAAGTCAGAATGAGATATGCATATCAATAGATTTTATCCAGAGATTTTGCAAATGAGCATGGGGAAGTTAGTGACAAGGATTCCTTTGATGGGCTTTCTGAAAAGCCCTTTGTCTGAGATGCTACCTCTGCCTTGGCAAAGATAGTATATTGTCACGTCAGCAATTCCCTCAATGTTGAAAACCAGCTGTTATAGGAAAAACCTGCTCCTTTTCCCATATGGCAGGCTTCCTCAACCTCGGTCCTCCTGATGTTTTTGGCCCAAAACTCCCATGATCCCTAGATAGCAGGACCAGTGGTCAGGGATGATGGGGATTGTAGTCTCAAAACATCTGGAGGGCTGAGTTTGAGGAAGCTTGCTTATGAGGTATCAAGAGCCCATATAGAGTCCTTGAGTAGGTTCCTTGTCGGTAGGAGAAAATAACAGAGGCCAACCAGAGAATATTGAGAAGCAAAGCAGCTAGTAAGCCTGATCTTTATTAAACTATTGCAACGGGTCCCCCCTCACCACACAGAGGAGGAGGAACCCAGAACAATGGTGTGCAAGCCCTTATGTAGATTTTTGAAATTGCCCGCCCTGTAGCTCAAGACTACCCCCAAAACATCATACATACATCACAGAAGGTGGTGGGTCTACAGCAGAAATCCTGTTTGTCAGGATACCTGATAATGGTCACTGATTGCTTTACCTGGGCAGCCTGGCCATTCTTTGGTGATGGTTAATACTCCAGTTCCTGAGTCCCAGGTCACAGGCTCACCCTATTCATACACAAATATGCCCTTAAGACAGGATTTCCCCCCTCCCCTTCTCAGTCGTCAACAGCTCCACCCCCCCTTACGGTGGCTGCCTAGGGCCAATTGTCTCTTAGCTCTCTGCTCTCCTACTTTCAATGCTCGCTGGGTTTTGGGAGGAGGGGGTCTGGAATGCTCTCTAGTGATAACGTGTCCGCTAGCTGTTTCTGCTCTGCTTCTTCCATTATTTCTCAGCTTTGCCCTCTTCTGTATCTGAGCTGTGACCCCCTGCAAACCACTGTTGTAAATCTATACTATCTCCCTCTTCTCTGGAAGGTTCAGGCTGAGGAGGCATTATCCACCATTCCTTCCCCTCCTCTGCTCAGTCCCTGACAATTATTGTGAAAATAAGAAATATTTTTTTGAGGGTGCCAAATTCTGTCCTTGCTCAGGACACCGTATTGCCAAAGTCCACCCCTGTATTCTGCCTTCACTTCTCTTTCTCGTTCTCGTGGGCATCAGTCCTGCTGCGACTTCCGTCTTCCTGAGTTATTTTCACCCTGATATAATGCAAGTAAGAGAATGCATGTGTATTGGGACATTGCGTGGCGAGTTCCCACCTCCCCCAGTAGAAATAAAGACACGTGACACCATTGATTAAGGTTAATGGGCTAAAACTGGCCACAACTTTATCGGCTACAGGTAAGAGTGGTATTGGTTTAGGCATTGGTCCTATCCGACTATCCGGCTTCAGCCTGTTTGCTTGAAGACTGGGAAGGGTTAACACCAGCAGAGGGAGCCCTGCTGATGCACATTGACTAGGTACTCCCCCGGGGTCACCGTTCGGGGGCGCGCTTTAGGCCCTGGCCTCCATAGGCTTCGGACGAGGCCACGCCCCCGGAATCCTTTACCCTTCAATATTTGGGGGAGGTGATGGCGCTCCTCCCCCCCCAACACATCTAAATCATAGAATCATAGAGTTGGAAGAGACCACAAGGGCCATCGAGTCCAACCCCCTGCCAAGCAGGAAACACCATCAGAGCACTCCTGACATATGGTTGTCAAGCCTCTGCTTAAAGACCTCCAAAGAAGGAGACTCCACCACACTCCTTGGCAGCAAATTCCACTGTAAAACAGCTCTTACTGTCAGGAAGTTCTTCCTAATGTTTAGGTGGAATCTTCTTTCTTGTAGTTTGGAGCCATTGCTCCGTGTCCGCTTCTCTGGAGCAGCAGAAAACAACCTTTCTCCCTCCTCTATGTGACATCCTTTTATATATTTGAACATGGCTATCATATCACCCCTTAACCTCCTCTTCTCCAGGCTAAACATGCCCAGCTCCCTTAGCCGTTCCTCATAAGGCATCGTTTCCAGGCCTTTGACCATTTTGGTTGCCCTCCTCTGGACACATTCCAGTTTGTCAGTGTCCTTCTTGAACTGTGGTGCCCAGAACTGGACACAGTACTCCAGGTGAGGTCTGACCAGAGCAGAATACAGTGGCACTATTACTTCCAATAACAATACCCCTACCAATGCCTAACCGCCACTCGAGCGAAGCTCGCTGCCAATACCCTCAAACCTGCAACCAAGCCCTAATCCCAGTTAAAATGTCATTCAACCAAACATCATTTCCCTCATTGGAAAGATTCACACCATCCTCATGGTAGAGGGCCTCCTTACTGAACTGGATGTTGGGCTGGTCAATTACTCGACCCCCCAGTGCTGCCACTCTATGAGCCACTGCACGTTCCAGGATCTTCCTGGCTTTGTTTACTGCGATAGGGGATCGGCAGTCTCTCCAAGTGCACCTTTCAAGCAGAGATGACCAAATTAAAATTAAATTCGGGAAGGAAGAATGATGTGTGAAGGGACACCAAACGCTCGTAGATGAAGATGTCAGTGGCCTCAAGAGGGTTGCATGCTAAGGTTTGGGGCATAACAACATTTCTCATCCCCCTCCTCCCCTCTATCTTTTCCCACACAGGTGCAGTGATATGGACAAGTTTTGGTACGCAGGAGATTTTTGCGAGACACGCTTCCAGAAGAGTGAGGTGGGCCTTGGTATTGGGCTCGCCATCTTGTTTGTGACCAGTGCTGTCCTGGCTTTCTTTCTCTTCAGAGCCATGAGGAAGAAATCTAAAGAGAGGTAAGAAACACAAGAGTTCCAATGGAGAACTTGGTTCACTGAGAGAGAGAATGATGGATGATTCTATCATTCTCAGTTTCTCTCAGTTTATCCCCCACCCTGCCAACTTTTTCAGTTCTTGCCTCATTAGTTTGCATTATATACAGTGGTACCTTGGGTTACATACGCTTCAGGTTACAGACGCTTCAGGTTACAGACTCCGCTAACCCAGAAATAGTACCTCAGGTTAAGAACTTTGCTTCAGGATGAGAACAGAAATCATGCTCCGGCGGCGTGGCAGCAGCAGGAGGCCCCATTAGCTAAAGTGGTGCTTCAGGTTAAGAACAGTTTCAGGTTAAGTAGGGACCTCCGGAATGAATTAAGTACTTAACCCGAGGTACCATTGTGTGTATGTATGTATGTATGTATATATGTCCCCATGTCCATTTTTGCAAGCAAATTCCCCATATATAATGGTTTTTAAAATACACTATTTTCACCGGGGGGAGGAGGAGGAAACAGTATTTTCATGAATATAAGCATTTGCGTGCACAATTTTTCACAACACACTTTTTTATGTGCCTGTTTCGGTTCAGGAACCGCATGGCAAAATTCAGAAAATGGTGTGTGTGGGGGGGGGTGTTTCTGAAGGGCTGCTGTGTTTTAGTTCACGTATTGCCCTGCGTCAGTGTGAATTGTTAGGCGACTTCACATTAATACAGTGGTACCTCGGTTTTCGAACGTAATCCATTCCGGAAAACCGTTCGGCTTCCGGAACGTTTGAAAACCGAGGTGCAAAGGACCGCCTGCAATTTCCATTGAGAAAATTGGGGGGGACACCCACACAAGCTAAGCCGTTCGACTTCTGAGGCGCATTCGAAAACGGAAGCAATTACTTCCAGCTTTTCGGCTTCTAAGACGCTAGAAAACCGAGATACCATTGTATGTGAACTGAACGAAGTTTTCTCTTGAGTTAGAAAAGGCCCAGGTTGTCCTCGGATCTCTGAGAGGGACATGCAGGAACATTAACAGGGCTATATTTCTGGGTTGTGTAAATGGTGGTGCAGATAGAAAGAATTGAAAAATTGGACTTCTGAGGCTGTTGCAGGAATTTATGTCTAGGTTGGGGGGGTTGCCCCTCCAGCAGATATCATGCACATGCAGCCCACTACCAAAACCAGCACAATCACTTTTGTGACTTTTGTGATTTGTCCCCACGAAACACTTCATCACAGTTTCTTCCTATCTATTCAAAGGGCCTTTGTGGCACGATACCAAATGTAAGAATTCACTAATAAATGTATCTATGTACTGGCTCACTGGGAAAACTTCAGAAATTCATATAGACATGTGAGCTCAGCTACTCAGCAGCCCCTCTGCCTGAGTGATAATCGCTGGCATCCTGATACCTGAGTGCCAGACAGGTATTGTTATTCCAGAAATAACAAACCCAGATGAAGAGAAAAGGGTGTGATTAACTCGGCTGGGAAACAGGGAAATATAAATATCTTTTTTGTTACACTTGATGGGTGTTTGGTGGAGGGCAAGGAGAACCATGGGGCAGGGTCCAGGATGCTCAGATTACTGCCATCACACCTCCCCTTTCATGATGTATGAGTGATGTAGTTTGGGGGGTGTAACATGGGGATTAGCAGGTAATAAAAGTTTGGGGGCTCTTTTGTTTGGGGCTTCCATCTTGTTCCACCTTGTGGCAGGTGGGAGTCCTGTCGCGACAGTCTTCAATAAAGACCTAGCCTACTGGCTGCTGTTTTGCTCTGGTATTCCTGGCTGGTGTCCTTGTTTTTTGTCCAAGGGAGCCCTCAGATTTCTCCGTTAACAAGGCAGAACATGGAGGGTGTGGTGATGGGGAAGACAGAGGGACAAGGACAGCCCACCCGTTAGGTAGAGTGAGGCTGCTGCCTCAGGCAGCAGAAGCCCTTGAGCTGGCACCCCTATGAGAGGGAGAGAAAGAAACAATGTGCAACCTTTTCCAGGAGGCATAATCCTAGGAGTGACCTGTGCATATTGTTCTTGCAGCTTCCTTGACGGAGAGGAGCTCTGGTATGTGGAGGATGAAGAGGAAGAGTGGAAGCCTTCCGCAGGCCTGAGCATCGTGAATAAAGCAGCCTGCGAGGATGGTAAGGATTCATTATGTTATAAGAAAAACTGCTCCTTTTCCCTTATGGGGTATTCCAGAGCCCCCATAGAGTCCTTAAGTGGGTTCCCTATTGGTAGGAGAGAATAACAGAGGCCAACCAGAGTACAGTCATACCTCATGTTATGTTTGCTTCAGGTTGCGCGTTTTCCAGTTGTGTCCCGGAAGTACCGGAAAGGGTTACTTCTGGGTTTCGCTGCTCGCGCATGCGCAGACGCACAAAATGACACCGTGCGCATGCGCAGAAGTGGCGAATTGTGACCCGCGCATGCAGACGTGCAGTCACAGGTTGCGTTCTTTTCAGGTTGCACACAGGCCTCCGGAACGGATCCCGTTTGCAACCAGAGGTACCACTGTATATTGAGAAGCAAAGCAGCTAGTAAGCCTGATCTTTATTCAAGGAAGTGTTGCAACAGGGTCCCCACTCGCCACACGCAGGAGAGAGGAGAACGAGGAAAAACGATGTGCAAGCCCTTATATAGTCTCTTGAAACTGCCCAACCTGTAGCTCAAGACCACCCCCATATATATATATATATATATATATATATATATATATATATATATACACACACACACACACACACACACACACATCACAGAAGGAGGCAAGGCCTACAGCAGAAATAGTTATTGAATCCAGGTCACAGGCTCACCCTATTCATACACAAATGTGCCCTTATGACAGGATTTGCAAGCGAAAAGACAACGGGAAGGCTTTCCCCATTTGCCTCCCTTAAAGGTAAAGGTAAAGGGATCCCTGACCATTAGGTCCAGTTGTGGCCGGCTCTGGGGTTGCAGCGCTCATCTCACTTTATTGGCCAAGGGAGCCAGCGTACAGCTTCCGGGTCATGTGGCCAGCAGAACCAGAGCAGCGCACGGAAACGCCGTTTACCTTCCCGCCGGAGTGGTACCTATTTATCTACTTGCACTTTGACATGCTTTCGAACTGCTAGGTTGGCCGGAGGAGGGACCGAGCAACGGGAGCTCACCCCGTCGCGGGGATTCGAACCGCCAACCTTTGATCATCAAGCCCTAGGCTCACCCTATTCATACACAAATACGCCCTTAAGACAGAATTTGCGAGCGAAAAGACAATGGGAAGGCTTTCCCCATTTGCCTCCCTTACCTTGGAGTTATATTTGAGGTCATTGGGAGAGAGTCCAAATGGCTTCAGAATTACTCTCCCATACTATTTCAGACACATGGTTCATATATTTAGATATGTGTGCATTTATGAATATTGATTCTATATTTGAGACCTTAAAATTCTTATAACAATTATGCCATCAGCAAGGCAGTATCTGCAGCGTGATATCTTGCTGGCCACAGGCCAGGACCAGCGGCATAGCATGAGAGCAGGAAGGAGGGCTGTGGCCCCGGGTGCATGATTTTGAGAGGGTGCAAACCATATGGGGCTCCCTGCCCCACTCTGCCTGCCGCCGGGGGCCTTTGGGCCCTAGAGCCTGGCCTGGCCTTGCCACCGCATCCCTGGCCCCCTCGCTGAATGGCTGCCCAGCCAGTGTTAGGGGGGTGTAACCGCCAAGGGCCTCGTCAGCCAGCCGGACTCTCTCCTGGGCAGGTGGGCAGTAAGCGCAACATGACCCCATGAACTCTCCAGAGAGCCAGTGTGGTGTAGTGGTTAAGAGTGGTAGTCTCGTAATCTGGGGAACCGGGTTCACGTCTCCGCTCCTCCACATGCAGCCACTGGGTGACCTTGGGCTAGTCACACTTCTTTGAAGTCTCTCAGCCCCACTCACCTCACAGAGTGTTTGTTGTGAGGGAGGAAGGAAAAGGAGAATGTTAGCCGCCTTGAGACTCCTTCCGGTAGTGATAAAGCGGGATATCAAATCCAAACTCTTCTTCTTCCATCCCTGTGCCTGCCCAGTGGCATTGGCGGTGATGGCTGGGTTGGCCCGACAGGTTTTGTTCACCCTCCACGCCTCGTCTGCATTCCCAACTGGCACGCACACCCCGGGTGCCGGCAAAGGACGCGACACCACCGGCCAGGACTGTCTTCTCAGAGCTTTGGCTCAAAACTCTGGTGCAATGCAGCACCAAAACGTAGAATCGTAGGGTTCGAAGGGACCACGAGGATCATCTAGTCCAACCCCCTGCAATGCAGGAATCTTTCCCCCAATGTGGGGCTTGAACCCTGTGATTAAGAGTCTCCGTCTCTACCGACTGAGCTATTCCCTTAGGGAGGAAGAAGTGAGAAGCCTCACTGTGTGCACCCAGGAAAGGCTGTGTAAGGGGCGGAAAGGGGCTTTCTGGGTTGTTGTTGTTGTTTAGTCGTTTAGTCGTGCCCGACTCTTCGTGACTCCATGGACCAAAGCACGCCAGGCACTCCTGTCTTCCACTGCCTCCTGCAGTTTGGACAGACTCATGTTTGTAGCTTTCTGGGTTACGGCCAATAAATCATTCCAACACTCTTGCTGCTCTTAAATTAAGAAATACTAATACTATGTAGAAGGAGTGTTGTTGCTTTTGTGTGTTATTATGGCATGCATTTTTGTGTTTCTGTATTGTAAACTGCCCTGTGATCCTTGGAAGAAGAGTGGTATACTACTACTACTACTACTACTACTACTACTACTACTAATAATAATAATAATAATAATAATACTCTTTGTTTCTTAGGACTTGAAGACAGAAAACAGGTGTTCAGACCAACTCTTGATGCAGTAGATACTGAAATGCAGGTATGTACAGCTATAGTCTCATCTTGGGCAAATTTTTTTCGGTTATCATTTCCTGTGATCAATCAACAGATGATGATTGTGTAGACAGTGAAAGCAGGGATGGAGATCTGCGCCATTATGAAACATGAGAGATGTAGTAATAGCCATTGGTCACCATAAGAATCATTGCCAGCACCAGTTACTATTTATTAAATTTCTATTCCGCCCTTCATCCGAGGATCACCGGTGGGGTGTGTGTTTTAAAAAGGTAGAAACACAAAAATACATAACATAATAACAAACAACAACACACACACACACACCCCACACACAGTTTAAAAGGCCTGAGCCATTTGAGTCTTTATAGGTCAAAAACAGCACTTTGAATTGGGCTGAGAAACTGATTGGCAGCTGGTTATATGATTGGCAGTCGGTTCTATGCTCAAACCATCTTGCCCCGGTGAGCAACAAGGCCGCTGAAGCTTCCGAACCACCTTCAGAGGTAGCCCTACATATAACACTTTGCAGTAATCCAGCCTAAGGGTTACCGGAGCATAGACAACGGAAGTTAAGCTATCCCAGTCCTAATAGGGCACAACTGGACCACCAGCCGAAGCTGATGGAAGGCCACTGAGGCCACCTGAGCCTCAAGCAACAGCAAAGGATCCAGGAGGACCACTCAAGCTATCTTATCTGCTCCTTCAGAGGGAGAGGACAACCTCCCATCCATCTGGTCAAGGGAACTGACCACTGACAGTTCCTCAGTCCTATCTGGATTAAGCTTCAGTTTATTGGCTCTCATCCAGTCCATCACTGAAGCAAAACAACGGTCTTGTCACCCCCATACAGTGGTACCTCAGATTAAGTACTTAATTCGTTCTGGAGTTCTGTTCTTAACCTGAGGTACCACTTTAGCTAATGGGGCCTCCCACTGCCGCTGTGCCACCAGAGCACGATTTCTGTTCTCATCCTGAAGCAAAGTTCTTAACCTGAGGTGCTATTTCTGGGTTAGCGGAATCTGTAACCTGAAGCATCTGTAACCCGAGGTACCACTGTATTACCCTCCCTTAAAATTGCTGAGCCCCTTCTCCATATTAATTAGCAAATGTGACAGTAAAAAGGGGGGATATTTCGCTTCAGGGCCGTCTTAAGCATATCCGGCGCCGTGGTGCAAAAAACCCTCTGGCGCCCCACCCCCTGTTTCCCAGAGTTGTCAACCTTTTCCCAAGCCTCTCCGGGATCGCTCTGCTCCTGTGGAGGCCTGGGAAGGAAGCTGCACGTCTGCCAGCCACATAGTTGGCGGTGTGCGGCTTCCATCCCAAGCCTCTGCGGGGATCGCTCTCCTCCCGTGGAGGCTTATGAGGCAAGATGCACACCCACCAGCCATATGGTTGACAGGGCACAGCTGGCAGGCATGCAGGAGGGAAAGTGGAGGCCGCCGGCAAAGCCGCACAGCTCTCCCACTCGCTGGGGCGCCCCTGAGAGGCCGGCGCCCTGGCGCAACGCACCAGTAAACCCAATGGGAAAGACGGCTCTGTTTCAGTTCAGACTTAGCTGTGTGATGCAAATATGCAAGTGATTAGGTTTTGGTTTTTGTATAAAAATAAATAAATTTACAACCACAATTCCAAACACCAATTTGTTTTCCCCCCATCTCCTTTGTTAACAAGCCCTGTTGATTCCACAGATCCAAAATCACAATTTATAAAATTACATAAACTGTATGCATGCCAAAAATTGATAAAAGTATCCTAAATGTGTATAGCTTTGTCATGCATATCCTGTATCCCTTACATAATAAGCAATAAGCTTGCCGTTGTGGCAAACTCATACAACTTTGATTCTCATTCAGCAGTTGTGGTAATTTTATTCTGTCTCTGATATTTTGCAATGATCACAGGCAATATTCACTCTGTTAAATATGCAGCTACTTTCGAAGCCAGGAAGAAGCAGAGTTTCGAGTTTCTTCTGGTTTCAAATGAGCCCTGCTTTTTCATGGACCTCACAACACACTTTATGTTAAGTTGTGGGTGAACATATCAGACGACACAGTGATTCTTCAAACAGCTCTTGTTTATTCATAGGCCAGAACAAAACTGAACTGAAGGGTTCAGTCAGCCTGCTTATATAGAGCTCCAGTACAACGTTACTGTAACAACTTTCTAAAACTATCCAATCACTGAACGTCACTTTCGATCCCTTATTTGCATAACTATCTACAGTATCCCCCTGCTGGCCCAGGGTGAGAACTTCAGTACATAACACTTTATACTTCTTCTCTCTGCAGCTGCAGTTCCAGAAGCCAGAGATAACAACTCAGTGTTGATTCTTACCCTGGGACTCGTTTTGGATAGTTCCCTTCAGGAGCTGAGGTGAATGAAGAAACTTAACACCCAACGGATCGCAACTGGAAGCCCACTAACAGAAAGGCGGGTCTGATGGGTGGCAGTGGAGTTCAGCATGCCACCTTTAAAAAAATTATTCTGAAACTGTTTCCTGGATGAGACTCTCAGCCTATTATGAAGAAGACCACTCTGTTGAAAACAGATCTGTAGAGGAACGAACAAAGAGTACACATGACTGTTTCCACAAAAAAGAATCCATAGACTGTGCTACAATCCATGGAGGGAAGGGAACATCATGGAGTGCTTCATTCGATATCCCTAAGCAATATATTTTGGAGTCCTCATCTTTAAATTACATCCAGGTGTGGTCAACCCATTTTTGTGTGTGCCCCCAATACACCCATCCTAATTTGCCATTTTTTAAAAAATACAGGGTGATTCATAATGATACAGTTTCAACGTGCTATAAAAAAAGAATAATATATCTTACGTCACCTGTAACAGAATTGTAGGGGAATGTTGAAAGTTTTTTTAGAAACAGTCACAGATGTTCTTTGTGTACACCCTTTGTGACATGACACACATCGAACCAGTAATCCAATTCTGCCCAAACGCGACTCACCCTGCGTGTTGATTTTCCCAGGCTTCGTTGAATGGCGGTGCAAACACTATCGACGACTTCTTCCAATACACACGGTTGTCCAGGACTTCTAAGTTTGCACAGACAATCCATAGATTCAAATCTAATATATCACCATCAATACCTCACTCTGGAACTGATTTTAATTTATAATATTAATCTTTTGGGGGATTTTTTGATTTCCTGTTTTTAACTCTGCCTTTTATTGTTACCTTTAATATTTGGTTTATTTTTTCGTAAAATGAGAGATTCTATTTGCAATTAAGCAACACATGCATTTTACGAAAGAAAAGAATTTAAAAGCATGGCAAATCGTGTGTGTGTGACATTCAAATTCCTATTGCTGGGGAGTTAACTGTGTACCAGGCGTGCGGGGGTGAAAAGGCGGTTTTTCAGAAAGCCACATGGATCAATACACCATGTGGGGCATTTTGGAAAGATTAAATAGCCGCCACCAAAATCAGATCTTTCTTTAGCAAATAAAAGGAGAGAAAAAGGACAAGGAATGTGACAGATGGAGGGTGTTCTATCATTGTGTGTGCCAAGCATTATAGCACTTTAGCCATAGTTTTGGTCTGCCAAGTAACAGCTTTTAGGTAAAGGTAAAGGGACCCTTGACCATTAGATCCAGTCATGGCCGACTCCGGGGTTGCAGTGCTCATCTTGCTTTATTGGCCGAGGGAGCCAGCGTACAGCTTCCGGGTCCTGTGGCCAGCATGACTAAGCCGCATCTGGCGAACCAGAGCAGCGCACGGAAACGCCGTTTACCTTCCTGCCGGAGCGGTACCTGCTTATCTACTTGCACTTTGACGTGCTTTCGAACTGCTAGGTTGGCAGGAGCAGGGACTGAGTGACGGGAGCTCACCCCGTCGCGGGGATTCGAACCGCCGACCTTCTGATCAGCAAGTCCTAGGCTCTGTGGTTTAACCCACAGCGCCACCTGCGTCCACACCGCCACAGCTTTTACTTCGCTATTATTTTGTTATAAATGTTTTTTAAATAGAATGCTACACAGGGTGGTTGTGTGGATGAATGCCTTAGAAATGCTTGTATTTATGATAAAGTGTCGTTTCTTGGATGAGAAGCGTGCAATAGGGCTAATAGGATACTTTGGGGGGATGGACTTTTCCTCCTTTCTGCCTCCAAGCTGCGGCCCCTAAAACGGGCATTCCTTCCCCATGCACATCAAATTTCAGGGGATTTTCCAGACATGGCAGAAAATTGCTGCTGGTGGTTTTTGTATGTGTGCGTGTGTGTTTTAAGTTCTGAATAGAGATTATGTTTCTCAAGGTGTTTTGTTTTCAGATTCTGTAAGCAATTAAAGTATTTATATTGCACCGTAAACTTTGCTCTCAGAGTGCTGTGCTTTTTCTTCTTCTGTCCAAAAGCAAAAACAAACCTGCTTGCCATTA
This sequence comes from Podarcis gaigeae, assembly GCF_964106915.1. Lineage (NCBI taxonomy): Eukaryota > Metazoa > Chordata > Lepidosauria > Squamata > Lacertidae > Podarcis > Podarcis gaigeae. The sequence goes on from NC_139689.1 coordinate 43,801,134, forward strand.
TAACCTCTGGAATCAGTTGTTGTTGCCATACATCGTATATGCCGTTGCTCCTGACGACGGCGCATAAATTGCACCCGGTGCGCTTCATATCACATATCACTCCACTTGCGATGACATGTACTGGTTGCCAATCAACCTCTGAGCCCAATTCAAGATGTCTAGATAAAGAAGTCTCGAGAAATATGGCCACCAGTTACTTAGAAGACCACATCCTCCTGGGCAGATCTCCCTGCCTGTTGAAATCAGCTGAGGAGGCACTGGTGTGCTTTTTTTAATTAACAATTTCAACATAACAACGTATCAAAACTGTTAAGTTGTGGGTGAACATATCAGGTGGCACAGCGATTCTTCAAACAGCTCTTGTTTATTCAGAGGCCAGAACAGAACTGAACTGAAGGGTTCAGTCAGCCTGCTTATATAGAGCTCCAGTACAACGCAACTGTAACCAATTTCTGTAACTATCCAATCACTGAACGTCACTTTCAATCCCTTATTTGCATATGTGGACCTGAGTGAAAACTATCTACAGTATCTCCCTGCTGGCCCAGGGTGAGAACTTCAGTACATAACAAAAACATCTCATATTCATCATTTCCCCCCCTATTTCCCCCCATCAAACCCTCCCTCCCTCCCCCCACAAGACTTCCCTCAGCTCCTCTCTCTGATCTCTCAACTAAATATTGTTCTCTGCATACTGTAAAATTGTATAAATCCTTATATTACCTATCTACTACATTAACAACCAATAGATTTGTGGATGTTTATTCAAAACCTGCCAAGGAGTCCGATTCATTTTGTTGTCTTTTTAAGTAATACAGTCATACCTCGGGTTAAATTCACTTCAGGTTGAGCATTGTCAGGTTGCGTCCCGCAGCGACCCGGAAGTAACAGAATAGGTTACTTCCGGGTTTCGCAGCTTGCACATGCGCAGACGCTCAAAATGACGTCACGCGCATGCGCAGAAGCAGCAAATCGCGGCATGTGCACCACAGACGCGTCTTACGTTCTGCTCAGGATGCAAACGGGGCTCTGGAACGGATCCTGTTCGCATCCAGAGGTACCACTGTACGTAACATGTTTTCATTCTTCTTTAAATTCTGTTTATCAATTTAGCCATTTCTGCATAGTTCATCCATTTCTCTTGCCATTCTTCTTTCGTCGGGATTTCCTTGCTCTTCCATCCTTGTGCTATCAAGACTCTTGCCGCTGTTGTTGCATACATAAATAAATTCTTCATTTCCCTTGGCAGGTCTTGTCCTACAATCCCTAACAAAAATGCTTCTAAAATCAGCTGGGGAGGCACTGTTGCCAGCACCATCCTCTGTGGTCCTTCGAGGTGACAGTGTGACCTGGCCCTTCTTGGCAGCAGCCTCCATATTATGGATCTTCTCAGGAATCATACCTCTAAGCGTCCGTATTTTCCAGGGACAGTCCCGGATTTACAGAAGCCATCCCAGTTTCTGATTTGATCCCAGAAAGCCCACTTTTCCTTAGGATGTCCCATTTTCATTGGGGAGATGTTGTAGGGTATGTAATAGGAACTCAGTTCCAGCCCTCCAAGTGGCCACCATTGCCATTACAGTCGTACCTTGGATCTTGAATGCCTTGGCTCCCAAACAAATCAGCTCCCGGACGATTGAAACCTGGAAGTGAGTGTTACGGTTTTCGAACGTTCTTTTGGAAGCCGAACATCTGACAGGACTTCCGCGGCTTCCAATTGGCTATAGGAACTTCCTGCAGCCAATCAGAAGCCGTGGTTTGGTTTCCGAACGTTTTGGAAGTCGAATAGACTTCCAGAACGGATTCTGTTCGACTTCCAAGGTATAACTGTATAAGAGAACAAGTGAGGTGTTCATGGTGAGTTCTGGCACCTCTTTTCTAGAAAAAGAGCATTGTTTGTACCCTGCCCATCTGGCTGGGTTGCCTGAGCCACTCTGGGCAGCTTCCAACGTATATAAAAACATAATAAAACATTAAACTTTTTTTTTTTAAATCCCCTTACGAGGCTGCTTCCAGAAGTCTTCCAGAAGTTACTTCTCTCCTTGGCTCAGGGAGGGTGGGTTGGATAACTCCATACACTCCAACATTTCTCCAACAAAAACAGGGATGTCCTAAGGAAAAGCAGGACTTTCGAGGATCAAATCAGAAACTGGGATGGCTTCTATAAATCTGGGACTGTCCCTGGAAAATAGGGACCCTTGTTGGGTCTGCAAATAGAGTCCTGGAAGGCTGCATTAAAATCCAGAGCTCCCCACCTCCACCTTCGTCATCCTGGGGCCACCCTTCAATTAAGTTCTCTTTCTCTAAATCGTCCTTGATGGTGTACAAAAGGCATGTCCAACAGGTAGATCGTGATCTACTGGTAGATCACTGGATGTCTGTGGTAGATCACTGGCTCCACCCAAAGAAGCTCAACAACTTTGTCTCCCCTAAAAAAAGCTCAACATTATTGCCTTGCATCCCCCTAAAACGGGGCTTTCCTCCTCCCTAAAAAAAACTTTGACCTGAACCCCTAAACAACAGGCCATCCCATCCTCCCCCAAAATAGGGGTTTCATTCCTAAAAAAAGCGCTCAACCTTGACCTGAACCCCCCCCCCCAAAGGGGGTAGATCACTGCCAGTTTTTAACTCTGTGCGTAGACCGCAGTCTCTTGGGAGTTGGCCACCCCGGTTTCCAGCCAACAGCTGCTACTATTTTCTGCTGTAAATCAGGAAACCCAGCGTCCTTCCAATTGTAATAATAAAATTAAAGTCTTATATATAATAATAAATGTTCATAAATGTACCAAGCAAGCACGTGCATAGATCAACACAGGAAGCCTGACCTGAAACCATTTTGACTCCCCAACTGACCAAATGTTTTCTCTGCGAGGGGGGGGTGGTCAGGGAACCTTCCCATTGCCTCAGGAATTGGGAAATCACCATCTCAAAGGGTGACAAATTACCAGGAAAGACAATCAGATAAGGCATTATCAGATAACCTGACAGACAGGAAAAGCAACAGCATTCAAATTTCTGTTGTAGACCACCTTTTCTGTGATGTAGGTATAATGTTTGTGGGGGGTGGTCTTGGGTTACACTCCTTCTGTGATGTATGTATGATGTATGGAGGGGTGGTCTTAAGATCCAGGGCATGGAATTTAAAATGTTTATATAAGGGCAGGCACACCTTGGTTCTGGGTCCTCCTCCTTTCCTGCGTGTGAGGGGAGCACCCTGTTGCAACAGATCCATAAAGATCAGGCTTACTAGCTACTTTGCTTCTCAATATTCTCTGGTTGGCCTCTGTTATTTTCTCCTACCAATAGGGAACCCACGTAAGGACTCTATATGGGCTCTTGGATACACCATAAGGGAAAAAGGGCATATTTCGTTTACAACACAAGATTAGGGCGTTTTATCTCCTCTCCTGCTAATAAGTAGTTGGTAGATTGAGTCGAGCTGGAGCTAATTAAGGCTTTCTCCGAGACTTTCTAGGGCGTTCTCTAAAACTTTTAGCTTAAACTTATAGTAATTAAGAAAAATATACCGAGCAATAAAATACTAGAACTGATAAAAGCTAATAAAAACTAATAAAAACCGCACAACTGACGGGGCGCTCAAATTGATGCTTCCTCTAACGACGCCATCTTGAAAAAAAGGCAGCTTTCCTCTTCAAGATTTTTACTGTCCCCCGCTGTGTACCCTAGGCAGTCTTGTGCTAAGAGGGAGGTCAACACAAGGTAGAGATTATCGCCTGGGTGAGATTTATCCTATGCTGGTTAAACATCTGCCTTACATCAGATAAAGATCCTCTCCTCAGTGAAGTTTTGTTAGACCCCTTTCTTTCCCCAGGGCTACAACAGTTTAACAAGAAGGTACAGCAACTTCGGCTGTTGGTGGAACTTTTGCGATCGATGTGCCTACCATCTGCCAAGGCTATAATAAAAACTAGGTTGTGGGATATTGAACGCAAGGAACTAACAGTAGCAGCAGAGAAAACATGCTCTGCTCTTTATTTTCAACTTTCTTGGGCACATGAAATTAACCACAATTACCTTGAATTTCTGCTGCTCAAGAAAGAAGGGCATTTTCGCTGGCCAGGTTTAATTCAAATCCATCCAACCTCCTGTGGGGAAGGTTCTCAGGCAGGGTGGAAGGAGAAAGAACTTGCCCATGTGAAGACCACCTGGTGGAAAGCCTTACACATATGGTTCTCAATTGTAAACTATAAGCTGATCTCCGTCAGCGATTTCTAGATCAACTCTGTACAGTATCCCCAAATGGAAACCAGAGTCAGAGGTCATACATTTTCTATTACTGGGGAATGATTAGGAGCTCATCAAGTTAGTGGCTAAATATCTCTGTTTGGTTTTTTGTCGTCGAAATACACTGCAGATGTCTGATCTCCCTGGAGACCTATAGATGTGAGGATAGACTGCTCTGCCTATTTTCTTTTAGCAAATGTTTTGTGCCACTGGGGAAGTGGTGATTCTGTACTGATTTGTTTTGGATGTTTGTATGTGATGCCAATAAAAGGTTTGATGATGATTGTTATGTACTGAGGTTTTTACCCTGGGCCAGCAGGGGGATACTGTAGATAGTTATGCAAATGAAGGATTGAAAGTGACGTTCAGTGATTGGATAGTTTTAGAAAGTTGCAACAGTTACGTTGTTCTGGAGCTCTATATAAGCAGGCTGACTGAGCTCCTCAGTTCAGTTCCGTTCCAGCTTACAAATAAAGAGCTGCTTTGGAAGAATCGCTGTGTCGTCTGATATGTTCGCCCACAACTTAACAGTGATGATACAGGCATGTCCGTTGCGGCGGTGGGAACAGTGGAGTGGGCAGAGTGCCACCTCTTGCACTTCTGCCACCTGAGGCAAGTGCTTCACCCTGGCCCAGCCATTAGGTGGGGTGAAGGGGAAGCCCCTTGGGCAGTGGCCCCACAGCCACCCTGCCACCTCCGCCACTGTCCTCCGTGTTGATTTCAGGTGAGATCTTACCCTAATCACACAAGATCTTGTGGTGTGCTCCAGCTCTCGCCCAAAATTGGTGCTCATGGTACTGCTACTTCTCTGCCGGTGGTGCAGGTGGCACGGTAAGTGGTGCAGGTTGCAGTCCCTATTTTCCAGGGACGTCCCTGATTTAGAGAAGCCGTCCCGGTTTCTGATTTGATCCCAGAATGTCCCGCTTTTTCTTGGGATGTTCCTATTTTCATCAGAGATAGGTTGAAGGGTATGGAGTTATCTGTCCCTTGAGCCATCTGAAGGTAATCCTGTATAGGGAAGGTGTGTTTTTTTAATGTTCAATGTTTTATGGGTTTTTTATATTAGAAACCACCCAGAGTGGCTTGGGCATCCCAGTAAGATGTGTGGAGCATAAATAGTAAAATTATCCTTATGGAATGGGACGTCCCTATTTTCATTGGGAAAATGTTGGAGATTATCAAGTTGCAGTGTCAGGGCAGGACAGCACCTGCTGTTTTGTTTTATTTATTTATTTTAATCAGTTTAAGTACTTAATTCGTTCCGGAGGTCCGTTCTTAACCTGAAGCTGTTCTTAACCTGAAGCAGCACTTTAGCTAATGGGGCCTCCTGCTGCTGCCGCACCGCCGGAGCACAATTTCTGTTCTCATCCTGAAGCAAAGTTCTTAACCTGAGGTACTATTTCTGGGTTAGCGGAGTCTGTAACCTGAAGCGTATGTAACCTGAAGCGTCTGTAACCCAAGGTACCACTGTATCTATAATCATCTTTTTAAACAATTTTTAAACAATATCTATAATCATATGGGACGCGGGTGGCGCTGTGGGTTAAACCAGAGAGCCTAGGACTTGCCGATCAGAAAGTCGGCAGTTCAAATCTCCGCGACAGGGTGAGCTCCCGTTGCTCGGTCCCTGCTCCTGCCAACCTAGCAGTTCGAAAGCACTGTAAGCACTGCAAGTAAATAAATAGGTACCGCTCTGGCGGGAAGGTAAACGGCGTTTCCGTGTGCTGCTCTGGCTCGCCAGAAGCAATTTAGTCATGCTGGCCATGTGCTGTACGCCGGCTCCCTCGGCCAATAAAGCGAGATGAGTGCCGCAACCCCAGAGTCGGTCACGACTGGACCTAATGGTCAGGGGTCCCTTTACCCTTTACCTTTATAATCATTACATTACATTCAGATTTCAATTTCGCCCTTCCCTGCTGACTTCCCTCAACTTCCATCCCTGGTTTATTACATCTCATATTACGTTCTGCTGTTTATATATCCTTCTATATTGTCATACTATTAAGTTTCCTGTTTTTTGTAAATTGCAAATGTTTATTTAAATCCTGCCAATGACTCTGTTTTTTGTTGTTGTTTCTGCAGATATGATGTAAAAGGTTCCCATTCTTTTTCAAAGTCACTATTGTCTTTTCCCTCGCAGTTTGTCTGTTAGCTTTGCCAAGAGTTGGCAAGACACCTCCTAGTTTCAGCTCTAACTGCGAAATGGGATGAGCCACCCCCGGTACGACTTTTGGTCCACAAAGCCAGACATTCTCTGGTAATCAAGTGTTGTATTACGCAAGAAGAATCAGCTCTACCTGGAGAGGGTAGAGTTGTTGAACCATCATCATTTTTTATTATGCCAGAGAGTCCACCGTCCTTGTTCTCTGCTAACTCCGAGCAAATTATATAACCCAATACTTTTTTATTTGCTAGTACTAATTCTGTTCCAATGGCATGCTGGCTCTTTTTTCCTCGTTTAAGTGAGTAGTCATGATGCCCTTTGCCTGGGAGGTCAGAGATCTACTGGGCTGAGTACATATCCTTTACACAAAAGTTGACAGCTCCACTGGGTGTGCTGGAGCACCAGAGCCACAGTCTCGCTCCTGTGATTGGCAGCCTCTTTCAAAATCTTGAGGCCTACAACAGAGGACCTCTCTCACATAGCAAGGTGCAGCAGAAGATGAAGGGAGTTTGGGTGTTGCTCCTGGCAACCTGTTTTGCCAGCTCCATTGTGGAGGCAGGTGAGTGGTGGCCTAGGGTGAGGAGAAGGTTGTGTTGTGGGAAATGGGGGGCAGCCCCAGGATTTTGAGACAGCTACGAAGCAATAATGAAGAAGGATGTGCCTTTGAGTATGTGCATCATGACTTTCCTTTACCTTGGAAGTCGAACGGAATCCATTCCGGAAGTCTGTTCGACCTCCAAAATGTCCAGAAACTGAAGTGCAGCTTCCAAAAGAACATTCAAAAACCGGAACCCGCACGTCTGGATTTCGATCGTGCGGGAGCCAATTTGTTTGGGAGCCAATTTGTTCGAGAGACAGGGTACGACTGTATATCATCACAACCACCCCAGGTCATTAACAAGGGTTTGCTGGGAAAGGCTTCCAATGTCTCATGTTTGCCAGCAGATCTGGAGAACCTGTGGACCTCTTGTGGAGCTCCATCTTCCACCATCTCTGAGCATTCACCATCCTGGCTGGGGCAAAGGGGAGTCCATTAACATCTGGAGAGCCAATTGTTTCATCTGGAGGGCCATTGTTTGATAGAATAAGCTCAGCTACGGCCCTTATCTCAGAGAACAATGCTTCTGGCTAGACAGGCGCCTGTGTTCTTACCGAGCCACCTTCAAGGCTTCTGGGTCTGTCTAAAATAAAGGCTGGAGGCTCAAGGCATGTAGTGAGTCTTCTGTTGCTTTTTGTGACTTTGGAAGCTGAAGAGTCAGCCAGGCACTCATTGTTAAATAATAATCAAAAATGGAGGCTATTCTCTCTGTGTGTTTATTTGCAATATACATCAGTCATAAACAGTGATTTATATACAGCTGTTTTATTTATCCTGCCCAGAAGCACCAAATTTCTATTTAATGACATTTAACTTTTAAGTTGTTTCAGGTTTTAAACAAACTCATGGAGGGCTTTGGAGAGACTTGTTGTAATAATATGGATTGGACAGTGACGGCTCGTCAGGACTTCCTTTTGAGACATGTTACTAGGCACAGATCTGTGTTTTAAAACCCATGTTGTAGTGGTTTGTTTATTTGTCCCGGCACGTTCCCCGATAAAACCAGCATTTTACTGTTGAATCAGAGCAAACGGCAATCAGGCTTTCTGTATGAGCCCTGAGATTGGTTCAAAACGCCCTTGCTGGAAGGAAGATGTGCTGGGTGATTTTGTGATTGGTTGTTTCATGGCATTTTGCTCTATAGGTTGATATCCTGAGATTTTTTTAAATTTATTTTTAAACCATAGTCAGAATATTAAAAAGATGGTGGTGAGGAGCCACACCTGTGCCTTTGATAACACCTAACAGATAAAGTTGCTTTCATTTGTTCGTACTTGAACTTCCCCTCTATTTGACCTGGTTTTTCTTAGCAAGAAACCATAACCTAATAATAATAATAATAATAATAATAATAATAATAATAATAATAATAATATATTATTTATACCCCGCCCATCTGGCTGGGTTTCCCCAGCCACTCTGGGTGGCTTCCAGAATATTAAAATACAATAATCCATTAAACATTAAGAGCTTCCCTAAACAGGGCTGCCTTCAGATGTCTTCTATAAATCTGGTACAGTGGTACCTTGGGTTAAGAACTTAATTCTTTCCGGAGGTCCGTTCTTAACCTGAAACTGTTCTTAACCTGAAGCACCACTTTAGCTAATGGGGCCTCCCGCTGCCACCGCGCCACCACTGCACGATTTCTGTTCTCATCCTGAAGCAAAGTTCTTAACCCAAGGTACTATTTCTGGGTTAGCGGAATCTGTAACCTGAAGTGTCTGTAACCTGAGGTACCACTGTAGTTGTTTTTCTCTTTGACATCTGATGGGAGGGCGTTCCACACGGCAGGTGCCACTACCGAGAAGGCCCTCTGCCTGGTTCCCTGTAACTTGGCTTCTCGCAGTGAGGGAACCACCTGAAGGCCCTCGGAGCTGAACCAATACAATATGATTGTGTTTATGCTTCTGTGTGTGTTCTGTCATAAGGATGGTGGCTATTCCCATTTTTCACTGTTTTTAGCCAATGATTGAAGTCAGAGCTATGATTGATAGCTGAGTTGCTTGGACAATGGGCATTAGGAATCTGTGGGGACCCAAAGAGCTGCTTTTCTCCCTCCCCTTTAGTACACTTTCCCATATCTGCCTTATTTCCTAGCAGTCTTTGCAATTTCCATAGTTCGGCCTGTGATTTGAAAGGGGGGGAAGTTGTCCCACTGCAACCCAACAACCTGCAGGGCTCCCACTCCTTGAGAATCCACTGGACTTACTGTACACTGGTATGCTTATTTGAGTTTCATGGGGCTTGCTCCCAGGTAAGCTGGTACAAGATGGCAGACTCAGCTTCAGCATTAGGGCTGGAACTGGGCAGAACAGGGTTATTGTGCCTTTAAAAACTGCATCTCCACATTCAGGACCAGTGGCACATAGCTGGGTTTCCTTGGTCCAGGCGGGAGAAGCAGCAGTGGCAGAACTGTTATGAGCTGGGGGTGTCAAGCTGCGTGCCAGACTCCACTGTTCCCTAGATCTGGGTTCCAGATCCTTCTAATCCCTGGATCCAGGAAGTGTTAAAAGTTAATAAAGCAAAACTAGCTTCTTGAGGAGGATGAGATAAGCTCTGTGTGAGTCAGCAGATGAGGGGGGCCACTCCCTCAACAGATAACGCCACAGATGAGTTGAGTTATGTAAGCCAGAAGCCGATTTCTGCTGGAAACCAAGGCTGAGGTTAGGGGAGAAACAAGACCCTTTTAGGGTCTTGATGCTGTGAACCCTTCCCTCAGGCTGGAGATATGTGTTTTTAAAAAACCCATATATCATAAAGACACCACAATCTCTGCTGTGCCTCATTCCACTCAGAGACTGGGGTGCTGTGTAACAGTACCAGAACTCCTAGAGACCCAGGTACTTTCAGCCCCCACCCATAAAATATTTGAGGGGCCCAGAGGGCATTGATGGGCATTGCCATTCAAATGGTGTGCCTGCAACACATCATGTGATTGATTATGTAGGGCAGGTCTTACCTGGGCCCTGCCAATATTTTATTCAAGTCAGCAACCCTGAACAGTACAGTAGTACTGTAGCACCCTGCTTGTGGTTAACGCTTAGCTGGAATAAAATATTCAACGCAGCAATAGAGAAATTAAAATAGTAATTTATTTGTCAGACAAATAAATGAGAGGCACAGTGGTATATGGTTACCAAGCTCTGGCCTGGCCTCCTGCCATTCTGGCCAGCACTTATATTTCCTTAATCCAGCCCCCTTGCTCCTCCTGTGGCTGCCTCTGTCCAATCAGCCTGGTTGAAATTCCTATTGACTGTTTGCTAGAACCAATCACAAAAGATACACCCATTTCCTTTTGTCCTTTTATGGAAAATAAAAGCTATATATTCTTCTATCTATAAATGACAAATAAGTAGTAATATATCTTACATGTGTCTCAACAAGGAATCTTAATTACCAGCTCACCTCTTGCCCTCCTTGCCCTATTGCCTTCCAAAACAGATGGTTAATCTTAAATTTTTATCTTCAAGGATCTTGAGTTCACATCATCATTGAAAGATCTCCTTCATTTGGAGGTGTCTAAACAAAAGGCCTGACAACCATATATCAGGAGTGCTCGATGGCGTCTCCTGTCTGGCAGGAGGCTGGGCTCATTTGCCCCTCTGGTCTCCTATTGCAATATGACTCTATGAAATAAGAATTTAACATTTCTTTCTTTCTAGATCCTTTGCATAATTACATTTAAGCTAATATATTTCATACATAAATAACCTTTTAAAAGGAAAAGAAATCTTCTCAAAGTAAAAAAAGGAAGGAACAGTTTCCAGCCTCAAAATAAGATAGGAAGAAACCTATCTTCTCCAGCCAAGCCAGTTGCTTTCTTTTCCATTTGCTCTTGGCCTTTTTAACCTTAGGAAGAAGATATGGCTCATTTTACTATTTACCAACCCTTAATTTGTAGGGTCAGTGTAACCTTGGCTCTCAGCCTGTAATTCCCTTTTTACGACTTTGAGAATTGTTTTCTGCTATAAATCAGGGGGCCCCCTTGTCTAGGAGGAAAAACATCTTGCCAAGGTTCTCTAGTCTTCTGCCTGGCATGAAACATTTGAAAATCTTTAAGCTCTTTTTAATATACAGGCCCTGATCGAAATATATAAGCTCTGATAAAAATGCAGGCTTATGATTAGATGCCTCAGTACCTTGGTTTCTGAGCAGCTTGGCTCCCGAACAAATCGGCTCCTGAACACCGCAAATCCGGAAGTAAGTGTTCCTGTTTGCGAACGTTTTCCAGAAGCTGAATGTCCGACGCGGCTTCCGCTTGAGTGCAGGAAGCTCCTGCAGCCAATCGGAAACCACACCTTGGTTTTCAAACTGTTTCGGGAGGCGAACGGACTTCTGGAACGGATGAAGTTCAACAACCAAGGTACAACTGTACTAGTTATAGCGCAGGGTACCATTCCTTCAATGTAAAGCTGTGTTCTTATTATTTTTATATCCAACACAAGGCAGGGGTACCAACTTGAATAAAATACAGCCGTACCTTGGAAGTCGAACGGAATCAATTCCAGAAGTCTGTTCCACTTCCAAAACGGTAGGAAACCAAAGCACAGCTTCTGATTGGCTGCAGGAAGCTGCTGCAGCCAATCAGAAGCCACAGAAGCCCCGTCAGACATTCAACTTCCAAAAATAGTTTGCAAACTGGAACTATCACTTCCAGGTTTGCGGCGTTTGGGAGCCAAAACGTCTTATTATCAAGGCGTTCAGGATCCAAGGTGTTGGGAGGACAGAGAAGGTTCGCCACACATAATGGATCACATGATGTGGTACACACACACAACATTTGAATGGCAATACCCATCAACTCCCTAGCAAACACTCCCTAGCTGGTATCAAATCGGCTTTGTAGAAATCTGTGGTGCAATTGCATTTTGAATGCTGCTCAATCATACCTGAGATTGAGGCACGGAAATTATGAATTACCCGTACGCCCATCTTCTATCTTGTAGATGTTAGCTGGGGAGTAAAAGGGAATGAAGAAGAAAGAGGTCAGATGGATATAACAGGAAGACCAGGCAGGATTCAGCAAACAGCTCAAGAAACCAGCAAAAGTGGGAATAACTTTCTCAATATCGAAAAAAGGATGGGAAATGTAGAGGAAAAGGGTGCTCCAAAACAAACAAGCGGATCTCCCGACACCACCACAGAAGAGACCATAAACAGCAGCTCGCCAGCCAGGCCTGCCTCCATTCCCACAACAACCAAAACCAGAGAAGACACCAATACTATGACCTTGCTGGCCACTGCTCCCACCACAGAAGCAACCGTCACCAAAAAGGAGACGACCGCAGCAACCAAAAAGGAGAACAGCTCCACCACCTTGCCGTTGACGAATACCAACAGCCCCGCAACAACAACTAAGGCTTCGCCTGTCACGACTACCACAGCTACCACAACCATCTCCACCTCATCGCCGGTCACGATTGCCACCACACCAACAACCACAACAACAACCACCTGCTATCCGACTACGATTACCAACATTCCCACAACCAACTCAATGACCACAACTACCGCCACTCCCACAACCACCAGCACTGACTCGCCTGTCACAACTACCGCCACTCCCACAACCACCAGCACTGACTTGCCTGTCACCACTACCGCCACTCCCACAACCACCAGCACTGAGTCGCCGGTCACAACGACGGCCACTCCCACAACCACCAGCACTGACTCGCCTGCCACAACTACCACCAATCCCACAACCACCAGCACTGACTCCCCTGTCACAACGACGGCCACTCCCACAACCACCAGCACTGAATCACCAGCTACAACTACCGCCACTCCCACAACCTCCAGCACTGACTCGCCTGTCACCACCACCACGACTCCCACAACCACCAGCACTGACTCGCCTGTCACAACTACTGCCACTCCCACCACCAGCACCACTGACTCGCCTGTCACGACTACCGCCACTCCCACAACCACCAGCACTGACTCACCAGCCATGACTACCGCCACTCCCACAACCACCAGCACGGACTCACCAGCCACAACTACCACCACTCCCACAACCACCAGCATGGACTCGCCTGTCACCACTACTGCCACTCCCACCACCAGCACCACTGACTCGCCTGTCACGACTACCGCCACTCCCACAACCACCAGCACTGACTCATCTGTCACCAGTACCGCCACTCCCACAACCAGCACCACTGATTCACCAGTCACGACTACCGCCACTACCACAACGACCAGCACTGACTCGCCTGTCACAATTACCGCCACTCCCACAACGACCAGCACTGACTCGCCTGTCACAATTACCGCCACTACCACAACCAGCAGCAGTGACTCGCCTGTCACAACTACTGCCACTCCCACCACCAGCACTGACACGCCTGTCACAATTACCGCCACTACCACAACCAGCAGCAGTGACTCGCCTGTCACAACTACTGCCACTCCCACCACCAGCACTGACACGCCTGTCACCACTACCGCCACTCCCACAACCACCAGCACTGACTCGCCTGTCACATCTACCGCGACTCCCACAACCACCAGCACTGACTCGCCTGTCACGACTACCGCCACTCCCACAACGACCTGCACGGACTCACCAGCCACGACTACCGCCACTCCCACAACCACCAGCACTGACTCGCCTGTCACCACTACCGCCACTCCCACAACCACCAGCACGGACTCACCAGCCACGACTACCGCCACTCCCACAACCACCAGCACTGACTCACCAGCCACGACTACCACCACTCCCACAACCATCAGCACTGACTCACCTGTCACAACTACCGCCACTCCCACAACCAGCAGCACTGACTCACCTGTCACAACTACTGCCACTCCCACCACCAGCACCACTGACTCGCCTGTCACGACTACCGCCACTTCCACAACCACCAGCACTGACTCACCAGCCACAACTACCGCCAATCCCACAACCACCAGCACTGACTCCCCTGTCACAACGACGGCCACTCCCACAACCACCAGCACTGACTCGCCTGTCACAACTACCGCCACTCCCACAACCAAGAGCACTGACTCGCCTGCCACAACTACCACCAATCCCACAACCACCAGCACTGACTCCCCTGTTACAACGACGGCCACTCCCACAACCACCAGCACTGAATCACCAGCTACAACTACCGCCACTCCCACAACCTCCAGCAGTGACTCGCCTGTCACCACCACCACGACTCCCACAACCACCAGCATTGACTCGCCTGTCACCACTACCGCCACTCCCACAACCACCAGCACAGACTCGCCTGTCACCAGTACCGCCACTCCCACAACCACCAGCACTGACTCGCCTGTCACCACTACCGCCACTCCCACAACCACCAGCACTGACTCGCCTGTCACATCTACCGCCACTACCACAACCACCAGCAGTGACTCGCCTGTCACAACAACTGCCACTCCCACCACCAGCACTGACTCGCCTGTCACCACTACCGCCACTCCCGCAACCACCAGCACTGAATCGCCTGTCACATCTACCGCCACTCCCACAACCACCAGCACTGACTCGCCGGTCACCACTACCGCCACTCCCACAACCAAGAGCACTGACTCGCCTGCCACAACTACCACCAATCCCACAACCACCAGCACTGACTCCCCTGTCACAACGACGGCCACTCCCACCACCAGCACCACTGACTCGCCTGTCACGACTACCGCCACTCCCACAACCACCAGCACGGACTCACCAGCCACGACTACCGCCATTCCCACAACCACCAGCACGGACTCCCCAACCACGACTACCGCCCCTCCCACAACCACAAGCACTGACTCGCCTGTCACAACTACCGCCACTACCACAACCACCAGCACTGACTCGCCTGTCACCACCACCACGACTCCCACAACCACCAGCAATGAATCGCCTGTCACAACTACTGCCACTCCCACAACCACCAGCACGGACTCGCCTGTCACCACTACCGCCACTCCCACAACCACCAGCACTGACTCACCAGCCACAACTACCGCCCCTCCCACAACCACCAGCACTGACGCACCTGTCACAACTACTGCCACTCCCACAACCACCAGCACGGACTCGCCTGTCACCACTACCGCCACTCCCACAACCACCAGCACTGACTCACCAGCCACAACTACCGCCACTCCCACAACCACCAGCACTGACGCACCTGTCACAACTGCTGCCACTCCCACCACCAGCACCACTGACTCGCCTGTCACGAATACCGCCACTCCCACAACCACCAGCACTGACTCGCCTGTCACCACTACCACCACTCCCACAACCACCAGCACTGACTCATCTGTCACCAGTACCGCCACTCCCACCACCAGCACCACTAACTCGCCTGTCACGACTACCGCCACTCTCACAACCACCAGCACTGACTCACCAGCCACGACTACCGCCACTCCCACAACCACCAGCACGGACTCACCAGCCACGACTACCGCCCCTCCCACAACCACCAGCACTGACTCGCCTGTCACCACTACCACCACTCCCACAACCACCAGCACTGACTCATCTGTCACCAGTACCGCCACTCCCACCACCAGCACCACTAACTCGCCTGTCACAACTACCGCCACTCCCACAACCACCAGCACTGACTCGCCTGTCACCACTACCACCACTCCCACAACCACCAGCACTGACTCATCTGTCACCAGTACCGCCACTCCCACCACCAGCACCACTAACTCGCCTGTCACGACTACCGCCACTCCCACAACCACCAGCACTGACTCACCAGCCACGACTACCGCCACTCCCACAACCACCAGCACGGACTCACCAGCCACGACTACCGCCACTCCCACAACCACCAGCACAGACTCGCCTGTCACAACTACCGCCACTCCCACCACCAGCACCACTGACTCGCCTGTCACATCTACCGCCACTCCCACAACCACCAGCACTGACTTGCCTGTCACCACTACCTCCACTCCCACAACCACCAGCACTGACTCGCCTGTCACGACTAGCGCCACTCCCACAACCACCAGCACTGACTCGCTTGTCACAACTACTGCCACTCCCACCACCAGCACCACTGACTCGCCTGTCACGACTACCGCCACTCTCACAACCACCAGCACTGACTCACCAGCCACGACTACCGCCACTCCCACAACCACCAGCACGGACTCACCAGCCACGACTACCGCCCCTCCCACAACCACCAGCACTGACTCGCCTGTCACCACTACTGCCACTCCCACAACCACCAGCACCACTGACTCGCCTGTCACAACTACCGCCACTCCCACAACCACCAGCACTGACTCACCAGCCACGACTACCGCCACTCCCACAACCACCAGCACGGACTCACCAGCCACGACTACCGCCCCTCCCACAACCACCAGCACTGACTCGCCTGTCACCACTACTGCCACTCCCACAACCACCAGCACCACTGACTCGCCTGTCACAACTACCGCCACTCCCACAACCACCAGCACTGACTCGCCTGTCACCACTACCACCACTCCCACAACCACCAGCACTGACTCATCTGTCACCAGTACCGCCACTCCCACCACCAGCACCACTAAGTCGCCTGTCACGACTACCGCCACTCCCACAACCACCAGCACTGACTCACCAGCCACGACTACCGCCACTCCCACAACCACCAGCACTGACTCACCAGCCACGACTACCACCACTCCCACAACCACCAGCACTGACTTGCCTGTCACAACGACGGCCACTCCCACAACCACCAGCACTGACTCGCCTGTCACCACTACCGCCACTCCCACGACCACCAGCACTGACTCGCCGGTCACAACGACGGCCACTCCCACAACCACCAGCACCACTGACTCGCCTGTCACGACTACCGCCACTCCCACAACCACGAGCAGTGACTCGCCTGTCACGACTAGCGCCACTCCCACAACCACCAGCACTGACTCGCCTGTCAGAACTACTGCCACTCCCACCACCAGCACCACTGACTCACCTGTCACGACTACCGCCACTCTCACAACCACCAGCACTGACTCACCAGCCACGACTACCGCCACTCCCACAACCACCAGCACGGACTCACCAGCCACGACTACCGCCACTCCCACAACCACCAGCACAGACTCGCCTGTCACAACTACCGCCACTCCCACAACCACCAGCACTGACTCTCCTGTCACGACTACCGCCACTCCCACAACCACCAGCATGGACTCGCCTGTCACCACTACCGCCACTCCCACCACCAGCACCACTGACTCGCCTGTCACATCTACCGCCACTCCCACAACCACCAGCACTGACTTGCCTGTCACCACTACCTCCACTCCCACAACCACCAGCACTGACTCGCCTGTCACATCTACCGCCACTCCCACAACCACCAGCACTGACTCGCCTGTCACAACTACTGCCACTCCCACCACCAGCACCACTGACTCGCCTGTCACGACTACCGCCACTCCCACAACCACCAGCACTGACTCGCCTGTCACGACTACCGCCACTCCCACAACCACCAGCACTGACTCGCCTGCCACGACTACCGCCACTCCCACCACCAGCACCACTGACTCGCCGGTCACGACTACCGCCACTCCCTCCAGCACCCCCACTGACTCACAAGTGACGACTACTTCCACTCCCACAACCAGCACCACTGACTCGCCGGTCACAACAACCACCACTCCCTCCACCAGCACCACTGACACGCCAGTCACACCTACCACCACACCCACAACAACCACCTCGCTGGCCACAACTACCACCACACCCACCACCACCAATTCGCCAGCCACAACTACAACCACTCCCTCAACTACCACCTCGCCTGCCACGACTACCACCACACCCACACCCACCACCACCGCCTCGCTGGCCACAACTACCACCACTCCCAGAACAACAACCTCGCCTGCCACGACTACCACCACACCCACACCCACCACCACCGCCTCGCTGGCCACAACTACCACCACTCCCAGAACAACAACCTCGCCTGCCACGACTACCACCACACCCACACCCACCACCACCGCCTCGCTGGCCACAACTACCACCACTCCCAGAACAACAACCTCGCCTGCCACGACTACCACCACACCCACACCCACCACCACCGCCTCGCTGGCCACAACTACCACCACTCCCAGAACAACAACCTCGCCTGCCACGACTACCACCACACCCACAACCACCACCACCGCCTCGCTGGCCACAACTACCACCACTCCCAGAACAACAACCTCGCCTGCCACGACTACCACCACACCCACAACCACCACCACCGCCTCGCTGGCCACAACTACCACCACTCCCACAACAACAACCTCGCCTGCCACGACTACCACCACACCCACACCCACCACCACCGCCTCGCTGGCCACAACTACCACCACTCCCAGAACAACAACCTCGCCTGCCACGACTACCACCACACCCACACCCACCACCACCGCCTCGCTGGCCACAACTACCACCACTCCCAGAACAACAACCTCGCCTGCCACGACTACCACCACACCCACAACCACCACCACCGCCTCGCTGGCCACAACTACCACCACTCCCAGAACAACAACCTCGCCTGCCACGACTACCACCACACCCACAACCACCACCACCGCCTCGCTGGCCACAACTACCACCACTCCCACAACAACAACCTCGCCTGCCACGACTACCACCACACCCACACCCACCACCTCACCAGTAACGACTACCACCACTCCCACTACCACCACCCCGCCGGCAACGACTACCACCACACCCACAACCATCACCCCCACCACATCGCTTACCACTACCAGCTCCGCCACGCCACCAGTTACAACTTCATCCACCACCACCACTACTAGACAGACCATTACAGGTGATCGTTTGGTTTTATTTTGCTGAATCTGTTTTCAATGGCTTCTATATAGCTGTGTGGGAAACTGGAAACAAATATGAAATTTAGCTGCTTCCTTTTCCTTGAGGCATTTTCTTTTCATGTAAGGCCTAACCCCAGATTCAGGTTTCAGAGTTCTGTAGCCCTTCCATTTCATCTGCATGGGGAACCTTTGACTTTAACCTGGTGGTTTTGGGGATTTTCGAGTTCCCTGAGTTTTAGTCGTTATCAGATTTCTGGTTCTCCTTGCCCCAGAGAAGCCTTCCTTTTCTCTGGGAAGCTTCTGCGATGTTTCCGGTGAGGCGTTGATACTTCCTACAGATATGTCTTGGCTCAGGAGATACCTTGTGGCACAAGAATACGATGAAAACCAGCTTTCTAACCAGTTACCTCCAGCGCTTTTTTTCTGGGGATACTCAGGGGTACGCATACCCCTAAACATTTTGTGAATCTTTGTACTTTTGTCCATTTACTGTATTTATTTCCCCCCCGATTTGAACTATAAAATTGTGATTTTCTTGAGTCAAAATGAGAGTACTCCTAAACATTTTTTAAAGAAAAAAAAGCACTGGTTACCTCAGTTCCCTTTCCCACAGCAGTCCATTTTCATTGGCTTGCATCTCCTTCTCTATCTTGCCTTTCTGTGGTCTAAGCCCCTGAGCCTCTTGGGCTTGCCGACCCCTAACCCCACAACGGAGTGAGTTCCCATTGCTCTGTCCCAGCTCCTGCCAACCTAGCAGTTCGAAAGCACACCAGTGCAAGTAGATAAATAGGTACCACTGTGGCGGGAAGGTAAACGGTGTTTCCATGCATTCTGGCTTCCATCACAGTGTCCCGTTGTGCCAGAAGCAGTTTAGTCCTGCTGGCCACATGACCCGGAAAGCTGTCTGTGGACAAACGCCGGCTCCCTTGGCCTGAAAGCGAAATGAGCGCCGCAACCCCATAGTCGCCTTTGACTGGACTTAACCATCCAGGGGTCCTTTACCTTTTTACCTTTTACCACAGAAGGCAAAGGAAGCTTGCCACTTCAGCGGATAATGGCATCAAATTGGAGTTTGGCCATAGTGGTTTGAACATTTTAGAGAGTGATTTTTGGCAACTGGCTGCAAAGGGGTTGTACACATTCAATGTGGACAAGGGACATTCAATGTGGACAATGTGGACAAGGGAAGGTCAGTGTTGATTTCCCTGCAGCAATGCTCACCAACCTCCAAAATTAGCAGGAATGAGGGCCTTGGTGCCATGCCTGCCAACATGGCCCGAAGCTGGATTAGACAGGTCACTTCTAAAACCTTTCAGATGAACTTAATACGTTTGTTATTTAAGTGTATTTTGGAAGCTGCTATGCGGGTGGCGTTGTGGGTTAAACCACAGAGCCTAGGGCTTGCTGATCAGAAGGTTGGCGGTTCGAATCCCATCAAAGGGGTGAGCTCCTGTTCCTCGGTCCCTGCTCCTGCCAACCTAGCAGTTCGAAAGCACAACAAAGTGCAAGTAGATAAATAGGTACCGCTCCGGTGGGAAGGTAAACGGTGTTTCCGTGCGCTGCTCTGGTTTGCCAGAAGCGGCTTAGTCATGCTGGCCATATGACCCGGAAGCTGTACGCCGGCTCCCTCGGCCAATAAAGCGAGATGAGCACCGCAACCCCAGAGTTGGCCACGACTGGACCTAATGGTCAGGGGTCCCTTTACCTTTACCTTACCTTCCCGCTCCACTCTTCTTCAACCTGTGGCACCTTAAAAGAGTAGCAAGTGTTTCATGGCATCCTCGACTGAGATAAAATTTTCAGCTCTGAGGAATTGTGAAACGTTACTTGAGTGTCAAGAAGAATTTCACTTTTCCTCTGTGTTTTTCTCTATATACCTGTACATTAGATTGCTGCTAACCACATTTTGTGGGGGAAACCTTCTCTCTTCCAGAAACGTGTGAAAATGGGGGAACACATGATGGCATCAAATGTTTGTGCCTTAGCAATTTCTATGGGCCGAAGTGTGAGTTCCCAGTTGAAGACATGCCTTTTGAAGTGGGTAAGTAGAACTGAGAGCAACCTGACCCCCATTCCTGCAGAGCAGACCAAGTACACTCCAATCCGTTTTGCGCCGAATATAAGACGGGAAAGACTAGGGTATCATCAAACATCAATAATAATAACAGTCTGATCCAATACAAAAAAAGTCACAGCAACTTAAAAATAAACAACCTATATCAAATAAAGTGATATTCAATAATCCGTTGGAATCTAACAGTAAGCAGTAAAATTAAATATCGGCAAATAATAAACCGTTCAGACTTATCCACTGCAATGAAGAATGATTAAACTACAAACCAGAAATGATTAAACTACAAAGCAGAAACATTTGGGGTGGGGACCACAGTTGGGGGCTTTAAGCCGCATGTTTAAAGCACTCTTAACCACTACAGCGGCCATAGCTTCCCCGCAAAGAATCCAGGGAATTTTAGTTTGTTCCGGGTGCTGGAAATTGTAGCTCTGTGAGGGGTTTTCTGACAGCTCTCAAACCTTTGTATGTATAAATATGATGATGATGATGATGATGATGATGATGATAATAATAATAATAATAATAATAATAATAATAATAATAATAATTTATTATTTATACCCCGCCTATCTGGCTGGGTTTCCCCAGCCACTCTGGGCAGCTTCCAACAGAATATTAAAATACAATAGTCTATTAAACATTAAAAGCTTCCCTAAACAGGGCTGCCTTCAGGTGTCTTCTAAAAGTTTGGTAGTTATTTTTCTCTTTGACATCTGGTGGGAGGGCATTCCACAGGGCGGGTGCCACCACCGAGAAGGCCCTTTGCCTGGTTCCCTGCAACTTGGCTTCTCACAACGAGGGAACCGCCAGAAGGCCCTCGGCACTGGACCTCAGTATGATATAAATGAGATTAGACATTTATATGGCACTTTTGAGCTCTTAAAAGAGCACTCAGAGTACAACAAATCCCACAGACAAAGTTATAAATAGAGAAAATCATATCTAATCTTGGCAAGGATGTGATTTCTCCTCTTCTAATTTGCTCTTGGAATACAGCCATTAGCAACAGCTATCAGGAATCGCAAGGGAGCCTTTGAACTTTGGGCAAAACGCCACGTTGTGTTAAAGACGCTTTTTTAAAAAAGGCTTATGCTGACCATTTTTATTTCGAAGGAAAGCGGAATTCCCTACACCTTTGATCTGGATTCCACTCTAAATCTGGATTGGAGCCCCCCAGTAGATTCACACCCCAGCTGCTCTATGCCACTGTAGGTCATGCTTATGGCATATTTGGGGTGTAAATATCAGCTGTGGGGTGGGGGCAATCCCTCCAGCATAATCAGAACCAATGCCTATAAAACCGGGCAAGGCTTTTGCAAATACAGACTTTTTCCTGGCAGAGGCAGGTGTTCCTAGACCAGGCATAGGCAAACTCCGGCCTCCAGATGTTTGGGACTACAATTCCCATCATCTCTGACCACTAGTCCTGTTAGCTAGGGATGATGGGAATTGTAGTCCCAAACATCTGGAGGGCCGGAGTTTGCCTATGCTTGTCCTAGACTGAGGATCAGCAAAATCTGAACCAGGAAGGGGTCAATTAAAGTATAACTAATAGCCATAACTAACTATTACTAATAATATTACTAATCTGCCATTTAGACATTTGCCCTGCCCCATTGCAACCCATGTTAAGTTCTAGTGTTAGGAGACGGGAAGAAAAACTTCTGTTTCTCCACATCATACATTTTATACGGGGTTTTTTTTTTCTTATTTGTGTCCTTCTTAGTGGGGTGGGGTTCCCCCTTAACTAAAACACCTCCAGCATTTTAGCAGTTCCTCAGAGGGGACATGTTACAATCGCCTGATGATCGATCTCCTTCCATTTTAGAAAGTGTGCCCGTGACAATTGAAGTCCAAGTGAAAATCACCAACAAGGAGTTCGTTCCAGAGCTTGAGAACCAAGAGTCAGAAGCATATAAGAGCTTGGAAGAGGAATTTAAGATGCAGGTAACAATGAGCCAGTGGCTCATCCTTCAATACCCTGCTCTATTGGTTATAGAGTTCTCTTTCATTCTGTTTACCATCCCTCTCTAAATGACTCCAGCCTGGATTATTAAAACATTCTGTATTTTTCCTCTCCACAATTTAGATGGACAATGTTTATCAGGGCGTCTCTGGATACCAAGGTGTGGTGATCTTAAAACTGCGGTAGGTACCTGAAGCAGAGACCACTTTGAGATGCCATATTGTCCAGTGGCCTATTCATGTTTCAGATTTGGCTAAGGTGAAGCCAGTGAACGAGTACTCCTGGCTTCCTGTTGCCACCCTACCAGGTCCCTCTCTCCTCAAAGGAAACCCAAGAGGTTGTTGTTCCCAGAATCCCCTTTGTTCCGTATCATTCCCAGGCACCAAATCTCTCCCTAGGAGATCTTAGGCTGCTCCTGTCTGTACTCCTGTTATCTGGATGACTAACGTTCATCTATTGATTGAAGAGTAGCCCATTTTTTGAAAACATCCCCAGTATAGATTCCAAATCAAGAATGTTTCCACAAGCAGAGACAGTTCGTGCATTGTTGTTGTTGTTGTTGTTGTCGTCGTCATCCTTGTCCTCGTCCTTGTCGTTGTCATTAATAATTTTTATTAGTTTTCAATTACAATCCAATACAGTGGTACCTTGGGTTACATACGCTTCAGGTTACAGACTCCACTAACCCAGAAATATTACCTCGGGTTAAGAATTTTACTTCAGGATGAGAACAGAAATTGTGCGGCGGCAGCGGGAGGCCCCATTAGCTAAAGTGGTGCTTCAGGTTAAGAACAGTTTCAGGTTAAGAACGGACCTCCGGAACGAATTATGTACTTAACCTGAGGCACCACTGTAATAGCCTCATTATAACAATACCAATTTATAATACAATTACTAATACCAATCGTTCAAATACCAAATTATATAATTTAGATAAGGTCCCCCCGTCCCCCCTGCGTGCTAGAATTGATGGTTTCATGATTTCTTTATTTCCGCGTTACAAAATCTTATGAATTTCAATTACATTCTGGTCATAATAACAATCCCTTATACGACAACTTCCATTCATGCTGACACATTAAATGATTTATAAAACTACAAATGAGGCACTCAAACGATATCCTTGTTCTTCCTGTGTGTGGCAATTATTCTGTCCGTGGTGTTTCTTCCTGTCCTTGTAAAATGTTCTGTCTATCTTTTCCGGTTGTTGCTGTTATCCATCATGCATTGGGCGGAGCTGATATCCCATTGTTGTTGTCCATGCATTGTTATGCATTTGGCTTGTGCGCCATACATTGAAAGCACATTGCATTCTGCAAATAATCTTGGGAGCTGGAGGGCATCTATCAGAGATCTGCAATTCCCAACACCCTTCACAAACTACAGCTCTCAGTATTCTTTGGAGGAAAACATGTCCTTTAAATGTATATGGTGTGCGTACAGCCATGCTGATAGAACAAGATTTAGGCTGCCCCCGTAGCACTGATCTTGCCCATTCATAAGGACATAAGTGAATTTCCAGTTTTGGCTTTCTCCTCATCAACGTACACCCCTGCCGCATAGCTGTCAACCGTCCCTTATTTGGTGGGAAACTCCCTTATCCCAGCGCCGTGTCCTGCTGCTGTCCCTTATTGATGATGTCCTGGGTTTCATGCTCGCCCGGCTTGGGAGGGAAGCAGTGGCCCGGGGTCCTCCGCCGCGCGAGAGAGCGCACGCTGGCGTCCTGGTGCGAGGAGTTCTATCGGCCCTTCCCTGCCCGAGAGGGGGGGAGAGAGAGACTCTCACCCACGCCGCCCGCGAGCCCGGAGGTGGCAGCGGTGGTGGCAGCTGAGGAGGCAGCCTGAGGGAGGAGGAAGAGGAGGGGATGGGGAGGGACACAGAAGGGCAGCACTACAATGGCCGCGGCCGCGCCGCAACCGCCTCATGCCAGATTGACAGCATCTGTCAATCCTACCAATGTATGTAACTCTTCACAACAGCAAAATCCCTTATTTGGGCTGCCGATCCCTTATTTTTGAGGCTGCTCCTCCCTTATTTTCAAATCTGTAAGTTGACAGCTATGCCCTGCCGTGCTCTTTTAAACAGCAAAATGGTGGTTGAGATATTGCCCTTTTTCATCACTGTGTTAGGAAAGGCAGCATTATCGTGGACCACGAAGTCATCATTAAAGCTGTAATAAACAACGATGTGAACATCATTGACAAAACTGTCCAGAATTTGACAGAAGTCGTGCGGAAGCAGCTGACTGCCGTCAACTCCACTCAGGAGGAATGCAATACCGGGAACTCATGTAAGCTCTGGGCAACAGTCTTTCAGTTGGAGATAATATTTCAATATTATTGTGTCCTCCTGGCTAGAGAAGGGTACTCAAAAGGTTCCATGGCTGGGAGACCCTCCACTAAATAGGAGGCCATATCTAGAGAAGGAGTCAGATTGATTTCTTGCAGCAAAAACAAGAAAAGGGGTTGTGGCACCTTGAAAAAATTCATTATGGCATAATAAGCTGTTATGGACTAACTCAAGCTTCCTCAACCTCGGCCCTCCAGATGTTTTGAGACTACAATTCCCATCATCCCTCACCACGGGTCCTGCTACCTAGGGATCATGGGAGTTGTAGGCCAAAAGCATCTGGAAGGCCAAGGTTGAAGAAGCCTGGACTAACTTCTACTTCATCAAATGTTTTCAGGGAGCCAAGATCTGTGTGCCTGATTTCCTCAAACTCCATCCACCTATTTCTAACAAGAGCTTCTTTCACATACCGTCCAACATTTCTCGAAATGAAAATAGGGACGTCCTATTTCATTATTGGGACGCGGGTGGTGCTGTGGTCTAAACCACAGAGCCTAGGGCTTGCTGATCAGAAGATCAGTGGTTTGAATCCCCGCAACGGGGTGAGCTCCCGTTTTTCAGTCCCTGCTCCTGCCAACCTAGCAGTTCGAAAGCACGTCAAAGTGCAAGTAGCTAAATAGGTACCGCTCTGGCGGGAAGGTAAACGGCATCTCCGTGCGCTACTCTGGTTCGCCAGAAGCGGCTTAATCATGCTGGCCACATGACCCGGAAGTTGGCTCCCTCGGCCAGTAAAGCGAGATGAGCGCCGCAACCCCAGAATCGTCTGCGACTGGACTTAACTGTCAGGGGTCCCTTTACCTTTACCTATTCCATTATTCCATTACTCCATTATTATTATTATTATTATTATTATTATTCCCCACCCACCTGACCTGTTCAAGATTACATTACCACATATACCTCTCCACACTTTTCCAGTATAAAATAGTGCAGTATAATTCTATTAATCTATTATTAAAATAATAGAATTCCATTCTTTAGAGAGACTTTAGAGAGACTGTCAGGGCATTTTGAAGAGGTGCAAAAAAAATATGTAAGAAAGGAAATAAGTAAAATCGTGCAATGTAACCATCTCTTTCTTTCCGCAGCATTTTGCTTTTCAGCTCCACCTGACCCTATTCTGAGTGCAAGCACAAATTTTTCAGCTGAAGGTGAGTCCCAGAATTAGGGAGGGACAAAGGGATTATTTATGCACCCGGAGCCTTTCCAATGAGAGCAAAAACAGTGAGCTGCCTGGAATTGGTCCTGCATGCTTGCTCATTCTATCCCCAAGGGGAGCTGTCTGTTCTTCTGGCTGCATGATGGTGTTAGCAAGCCAGCACTGCCAGGCCTCTTTTCTTCTTTTTCATGGTGGGATAGTTTGGCAGAGATGCCCTCTGAAATATACTCAGAGTCGAGAGTGGATTTCATGCTCTTTATTCAGCTCATAGTGGTGAGGAGGAATGAATGTGGTGAAGAGGAATGAATATCTGCTTTATATACATTATTTACACAATAATTGGCTAATTCCGGGATTCTCCTGTAGGCCAATCAGGTTGTGGATTTACTTCCACCTGGAGCTGGATTGGGTGGCTTCCGCGGACCAGTCATACTGCTGCATTGTTCTAGGACCAATCAGACTGCTGCATTTTGGATTCTATTATTCTAGGACCAATCAGACTGCTGCATTTTGGATCCTATTCAACTCAGTACAGTGGTACCTCAGGTTACAGACGCTTCAGGTTACAGACTCCGCTAAGCCAGAAATAGTGCTTCAGGTTAAGAACTTTGCTTCAGGATGAGAACAGAAATTGTGCTCCGGTGGCGCGGCAGCAGCAGGAGGCCCCATTAGCTAAAGTGGTGCTTCAGGTTAAGAACAGTTTCAGGTTAAGTACGGACCTCCGGAACAAATTAAGTACTTAACCTGAGGTACCACTGTACATAACACCCTCCAACGTTCCTCAGATGAAAACAGGGACATTCTATTCCGCATCAGTATCGCTAAATCCACACTGATCTGTTCAACCAGGGGTCAGCAAACTTTTTCAGCAGGGGACCCCTCCGCTTCCCTGAGTGTGTCTTTGGTCCCAGACAGTCCTGGCCAAGGGGATGGAAGGCAGGCAGCTGGGCGAGCAAGTGGAGCTGGGTTTATTGGGGCGGGGGGCATAGTGCAGCCGTGCTTGGCTCTAGTGGGTGGGTGGGTGGGCGGTCGCTGCAACGAATGAACAGGTGGAGAAAGATTTGAGGTTTCTTTGAGGGGAGAGGCTTGCATCTGGGACTCTGCCTGACAAAGTGAGAAAGTGGGTTCTCCTTCACGGAGAGCCCGTGTTGCGGTGGGACCAACCATGACATTCCCTGTTGCTGGGTGGGTTAGTTTCGATGGCCACGGATTTGACTGGGCACTTCCAGTGTTGCTGGGGGAAACTGATGGTTGCAATTTTATTTGATTGATGGGGGTGCTATATAGGTCTTCTTTTCGCTGCGCACATCGGATTACCCGCCAACCCTCCCTTTATTTAGGGTTTGTTTGCGCTGACCTTGCTATGCCTGTCATGGGGTCATCTGCTTTGGAGCAAGGGCCTGGTAGGAATTTTACCATTTGGCTGATTGCCTGGGGCCATTTGGGTTTTGCCTACTGCGTAGCAAATCGTCACAACTTGTAAGTTGTGGTTAAAAAGGTAAAGGTACCCCTGCCCGTACGGGCCAGTCTTGACAGACTCTGGGGTTGTGCGCCCATCTCACTCAAGAGGCCAGGGGCCAGCGCTGTCCGGAGACACTTCCGGGTCACGTGGCCAGCATGACATCGCTGCTCTGGCGAGCCAGAGCCGCACACGGAAACGCCGTTTACCTTCCCGCTGGTAAGCGGTCCCTATTTATCTACTTGCACCCGGAGGTGCTTTCGAACTGCTAGGTTGGCAGGCGCTGGGACCGAGCAGCAGGAGCGCACCCCGCCGCAGGGATTCGAACCGCCGACCTTTCGATCGGCAAGTCCTAGGCGCTGAGGCTTTAACCCACAGCGCCACCTGCGTTCCAAGTTGTGGTTAGGCATTGGTTAATTTTTTGGTTGGTGGAGGGGATGAGGTTGGCTGTGCCTGCCCCTTCAATGCTGCTGCTGCAAGGGTATTCCAGTAAAGGAATCCAGGGGCTCGCCATGCTCTTGTCCGAACCCCTCGCAAGGGGCTAGGACCATGCAAGAGCCCCTGGGAGCATTTGGGGAGCGGTGTGAGGCTGGCACCCAACTTTTTCTCTCCCCAAAATTGCTTACCCTTACTGACTTCTGCAGGGACACGAAGGTGCTGTGGGTTAAACCACAGAGCCTAGGACTTGCCGGTCGGCGGTTTGAATCCCTGCAACGGGGTGAGCTCCCGTTGCTCAGTCCCTGCTCCTGCCCACCTAGCAGTTCGAAAGCACGTCAAGTGCAAGTAGATAAATAGGTACCGCTCCGGCGGGAAGGTAAACGGTGTTTCCATGCGCTGCTCTGGTTCGCCAGAAGCAGCTTAGTCATGCTGGCCACATGACCCGGAAGCTGTGCGCCAGCTCCTCGGCCTATAGAGCAAGATGAGCGCCGCAACCCCAGAGTCGGTCACGACTGGACCTTTCCCTTACTGACTTCCGCACGGGTGTGGTTGTCAGTTCTGTTCCTACCTCCAAGTGGGAACAGATAGTTGCTAACCAATGCCTAAGCAACCACTTACTTACTGTAATTCAATAAAGTTGTGGTCAAAATTATGCCAAAAACCAAAACAAAAATGATGTGTGAACGTGTTTTTATTCAGGGTTGTCTTGGGGGTCCTTAAGGGCTTCATGAAGGTCCTGGCGGTTTTTGTGACAATGGTCTCTTCTTCTTTCTCCTTCCCAGCCGCTTGCAGAAAAAACATCGATCCCAGATACGCAGACTACTATTACCCCGATAACTCCACAGGCACGCTGCGCTGTATCTCCGACTGCACCAAAGACACCAAAAACACCATGAACTGCAACAATGGCTTATGTAGCATATCTGAAAGAGGGCCTTACTGCAGGTAAGCGGACAGAGGAGCAGGGAGCAGAAATATCCCTGGATCCGGGCATCCCATTGCAAACCTGAATTTGTGCCAGTACGTGATAGAATCCCAGCTGTAAACTGTGACAGTCTGAAAGAGCCCTGTTCCTCTTCTTCCCCTCTGCAAGAAAATCCAGATCTGGGCTGAGGTGCAAATAAGTCAGTGGCTGCATTAGGGGTGCCCGGCAAGGTTTTGGGAAGGGGGAATGCTCTCCCCTAAAACCACTTGCACATCTCTCCCATACACTTGTCCTACACTCGTCCTACACTCAAGTAGGACCCTGGCAGAGACACATGCCCGACTGGCATGATCTCTCCCTCCTGGTCGTTCGGGAGCTTCAAAAGCTTTCTTCAGCCCAAACATCACAGCAATCGATGCCAACAGACACACTTAGGGATCTGCAGAGTCTGCGCATTTTGCGTGACAGACCTCAGCAACTCAGCATTTTGGCTATTTACTTTATTTACATATAAACACACACAGAGCACTGCAACATGGCTCCCCCTCTCTCTAGCATCAGACAGCAAAGAGAAAAAAACAAAGGACAACAGTCCCACTTCACGGAACACAGGAACACAAACATCCTGTCTCCGTCACTTCCCACTCTGTGGAGTCAAAACATATACCGTCATGTGCAACAAACAATCTCATGACTGCAATCACGGAGCAGGAATTCTAACACCCGGCAAGGCCTTGGAAAGGGGGAATGCGCTCCCCTAAAACCACTTGCACATCTCTCCCATAGGTGCAACGATGTGGAGTCCTTTTGGTACATGGATGATCGCTGCCAAACACCGATCCGAAAGAGTGATGTCGGCTTTGGGGTTGGGCTGGCTGTCCTTGCAGTGATCAGCACCGTCCTGGCGATATTCCTCCTCAGAGCCAGACGGAGGAAGTCTCGTTCCAGGTAAGAAGCACAAGAAGTGCATAAGCACAAGAAGTGCATGGGTAAGATGGAGGCTGGAGGCGAATAACCTAAATTTCTGGTCCTTCTTAGCAGGGAGCCGAACCTAATGAGTTAGCGATTTCCTGGGGTCTTGTATAGCAATGAGTAGGGGATCTGTTTGGTCCCACGAGCTGGATCAGGTTTGAACTCGCAGGGCAAATTTGACAGGTCAGTCGCCCGATGCCACGGTGCCAACTGCTGCAACATGCTTTGAAACCGTGGACTTCAAAGCATCTCTCAAGGTGCTGCTAAAACAAAGGCGCATTCCTTCATTTTAGAAGGGGATTTTATGCATTGGAATCCCCTGCTAAAATGAATGTTTTCTTCGCCATGTCTTAGCAGCGGATAACAAAGGGTGAGAGGAGCATTTTAGCTGGGGGTTTTGTGAAAATCCTTTTTTTACGTATTATTATTTTTTTATTATTTGCACTTTTAACAAAACAAAACAAAAGGAAGGGGAATAGATGTATAAAATGAAATAGAGGAAAATAAATGACGTACAAATAATACTACCACCGACAAAAGCAAAAAAGCCACACAACACCATCACAGAATTGTAGAGTTGGAAGGGAACACTAGGATCATCTAGTCCAACCCCCTGCAATATACAGGAGTATTTTTGCCCAATGTGGAACTTGAACACACAACCCTGAGATATCGGTATGCAACCTGTTCAAAGGTAGCCAGTACAGCAAGGTCCTTAGATGACTGAGTAATAGATGGTGCATATTCTTCCCCACAAGCTGAAAGCATAAGTCTTATGAACCATAAAGGTAAAGGTACCCCTGCCCGTACGGGCCAGTCGTGTCCGACTCTAGGGTTGTGCGCCCATCTCACTTAAGAGGCCGGGGGCCAGCGCTGTCCGGAGACACTTCCAGCGTGACGAAGCTGCTTTGGCGAACCGGCACCAGCGCAGCACACGGAAACGCCGTTTACCTTCCCGCTATAAAGTTGTACCTATTTATCTACTTGCACTTAGGGGTGCTTTCGAACTGCTAGGTGGGCAGGAGCAGGGGCCGAGCAACGGGAGCTCACCCTGTTGCAGGGATTCGAACCGCCAACCTTCTGATCGGCAAGTCCTAGGCTCTGTGGTTTAACCCACAGTGCCACCTGCGTCCCACCTTATGAACCATAAGAGCTAGCAAAAGAGCTAGCTAAGGGAGAGGGCAGCCTGTGCTGGAAGAGCGGTGTTAGAAACTCAGATATATAAGTTACGTGCCAAATAGCTCCTTAAACCAGAGTTACAGTCACCAAAACAGAATGCCTAGTTGCCATTTGGGGCCAGGTAGCTCGAAAGTCCTATTTCTCAAGATGGCCTTTTGGTTGCCGAAATTCGTTCTGAGTGTGCAGATAAAATATAATGGGTAGAATTCCGCAGGATGTGTTGCTAGTGTGCGAAAACAGTCAAGAGGATCCTCAGACATGCACCTCCAGGTGGTGGAGACATCGGGCATCTTCACCTGGTTGCAAATGGACGGTTTTGTTGTTGTTTAGTCGTTTAGTCGTGTCCGATTCTTCGTGACCCCATGGACCAGAGCACACCAGGCACTCCTGTCTTCCACTGCCTCCCGCAGTTCGGTCAAACTCATGTTCGTAGCTTTGAGAACACTGTCCAACCATCTCGTCCTCTGTCATCCCCTTCTCCTTGTGCCCTCCATCTTTCCCAACATCAGGGTCTTTTCCAGGGAGTCTTCTCTTCTCATGAGGTGGCCAAAGTATTGGAGCCTCAGCTTCAGGATCTGTCCTTCCAGTGAGCACTCAGGGCTGATTTCCTTCAGAATGGAGAGGTTTGATCTTCTTGCAGTCCATGGGACTCTCAAGAATCTCCTCCAGCACCATAATTCAAAAGCATCAGTTCTTCGGCGATCAGCCTTCTTTATGGTCCAGCTCTCACTTCCATACATCTCTACTGGGAAAACCATAGCTAGGTGCAAAATGTACTTGGCACATGTTGAATGCTGTCATCCTTCTGTCTGCCTCCAGGTCCTAGTAATGACCTCTTGGTTGTTGTTCCTGCAGCTTCTCCGATGATGCTGAGGCCTGGTATGAGGAAGATGAGGAAGAGTGGAAGCCCTCAGGAGGGCTGACCATCCTGAATGAAGGAGCTGCCGAAGAAGGTAAGGACTCTTCATGTCATACATTAGGTAGCCATGGGCCAGGGATTGCGCTTCAAAGCTTAGGCTTGGGACCTCTTAGCAGTGCCACATATTGCACTGGGATAAAACAAGGCCGTGAATCTATACCTGTGCAGAATACGTCTGTCTCTGGTGGAGGAACCACAAACAGGCACCCACTCCCCGCCATATTATGGAAGGGTTCCTGGCATCCAGGCAGACTACAGCCATTCCACAAACTCCCTGTGTGTGTGACTTTATGGAACAACTGAGTGGCAGGGTCAAGGGCCAATCTGTGCACAGGGCTGACCAGGGCCGGCCCAGGAGTTTTGATGGCTTCCAGGAAAGTAAATGACTTGCTTTGCAAAAAGCAAGGAGGAGGGCACTGCTGCAAGGGTTGTGTAGACCAGGAGCAAATCGGTGTGTGTGTGTTTTCTTGGTTTGTATGTAGCTTTCCCCCCTCCCCACATCACATTGCTGCTCTCAGCAACAGCCCTCCCTTCCCTTTGGCCACAAGCTTGTTCTTTGAAGCACACAGGAGTCTTAGTATTCTGCTGCAATGAAAAGAACTGCAGTCGGGAAGGTATGCCCTCAAGGAAGGCTTTGCGATGGAGAAAACAGGCTCTCTGTTAAGGCCAATCATTCATTTTGGCTGTTCTGTGGCCCTTTCCTCCTCAGAAAGCCAAGACAGAAACAGGAGTTTCCAGGTCTCTCTGGACTCAGTTGATACGATGACACAGGTGAGTACAACCAGCTCTCTTGCAAAGCTTCTCACTTCTCATCCTCAGGGACCAGCAACTGATGCAGATCTGGTAAATCAGGGAGGGGGGCAGATGGAGACCTGCAAGGGAACATGTGGGAGCTGCCAGAATGAGCTTTGCAGCTTCATCATTACCAGGCACTGTACACACACAAGCCCATTTGTAAAGTAAAGGTAAAGGGACCCCTGACCGTTAGGTCCAGTCGTGGCCGACTCTGGGGTTGCGGCACTCATCTCACTTTATTGGCCGAGGGAGCCGGTGTACAGCTTCCGGGTCATGTGGCCAGCATGACGAAGCCGCTTCTGGTGAACCAGAGCAGCACACGGAAACGCCGTTTACCTTCCCACCGGAGCAGTACCTATTTATCTACTTGCACTTTGACGTGCTTTGGAACTGCTAGGTTGGCAAGAGCAGGGACCGAGCAACGGGAGCTCACCCCGTCGCGGGGATTCGAACCACCGACCTTCTGATCAGCAAGTCCTAGGCTCTGTGGTTTAACCCACAGTGCCACCCACGTTCCAGCCCATTTGTAGCACACACCGAAAATGTCATTTTCCTGAATCCAGAATTGTTAGTGCTGATCCTCAACTTAGAATCTGTATAGCTTGATTCTAGAGCCTGCTGCCCACCAGGGTGGGTGAGCTTACTTGATATACATTGGAAAACCTTCCCCTTGCTTCGGTAATCCATGTTTTCTCCCCTTTGCACGTGCCTCAGGTAAATGAAGCAGGAAGCAGTGATTATGCTATTGCAATGCACCCACCCAAAATGTCATTGGGCAGGTCATGGGCGTAGCCAGGATTTATTTTAGGGGCAGCAGAACAGACGCAATTGGCCAATTAGATTTAGGGGGGGCAGCTGCCCCCCTGCCTACGCCCATGTGGCAAGTGTAGGTACACATCCATTGCTGGGACCGATTAGGTCTGTTTTCCTCTGTTTCAAATGGACACACTGCGGGCTAATGCACGATCAATCTACAAAGAGCTATTACTTTTTGGATGAGACCAGTGTCGTGCATATGCAGCCTCAGGCACTCAGAGGTGAAAGCAGCAAACTTTATTGCAGTCTCCCTTCACACATTTCCCAATCCGTCTTTGTCTGAAGAACACTGAAGAACACATGCAAAGGCCCTTTTAGAAAATTGGCCCAGAATCAGTACAGGGCAGTAACCTATTGAAGCCACTGGAGGGAGCTGCAGTCATTAGGATCTCTCCAACCAAAACAAAAGAGACCAAGTAGTGAAAACTGGAACTGAAACAGCTCCAAAATACAGTTGTGCCTCGCAAGACGAAATTAATCCGTTCCGCGAATCTCTTCGTCTTGCGGTTTTTTCGTCTTGCGAAGCACGGCTATTAGCGGCTTAGCGGCTATTAACGGCTTAGCAGCTTTAAGAAAAAGGAAACAAACTCGCAAGAACTCGCAAGACGAAACGAAATTTGTCTTGCGGAACGACTCAAAAAGCGGAAAACTCTTTCGTCTTGCGCGTTTTTCGTCTTGCGAGGCATCCGTCTTGCGGGGCACCACTGTACAGTTGTACCTTGGAAGCCAAACGGAATCCGTTCCAGAAGTCCGTTCGACTTCCAAAAACGTTCAGAAACCAAAGCACAGCTTCCCACTGGCTGCAGAAAGTTCCTGCAGCCAGTTGGAAGCCACGTCAGACGTTCAGCTTTTGAAAACCAGAACACTCACTTCTGGGTTTCGATCATTCGGGAGCCAATTTGTTCGGGAACCAAGGCGTTTGAGATCCAAAGTACGACTGTATAACTTGCAAAAAGGCAAACAGGTCTTACAACAGAATGTTGCGCTCTTGCTAACGAGAGTGTTCCTATTTAGGATTGCAGCCAGCCAGGCATGCCCTCCTCCAGCATGGTATGAGCCAGAGGTAGCCAACAGATATCTCCACATGCTATTGGACTACAGTTCCCAACATCTTTATATGGACAACAGTGCTGTCACTCACCACTAAGGCTGTCAAAATAAAATTGTCCAGTAGCACCTTAGAGACCAACTAAGTTGGTTCTGGGTATAAGCTTTCGTGTGTATGCACACTTCTTTAGATACTAAGGCTGTTGTTGTTGTTTAAATCAGAGGAGTGATGTTGTTGTGGAGTTTACATGCAAGCAGTAACCCAGTCTTAGTAACTAGCTACAGGAAAGGTGATTAATCAGATCTAAAAAAGATTTTGTAGATACATTACTTTTATATGGCTTTATAACATTTCACCTGATTTGCTGATTTCTTTGGGTGTCAAATGAACCCCAAATCTTTTGTGGAGCTCATAGAGTATCTGACCTTTTCTCTTTGCAGTTGCAGTTCCAAAAACCAACATTGACCAACTGTTGATCCCATCCTGGAACACATCCTGGAAATTAGACTGAATTACATCAAGGACCCTGAAAGCCCAAAGCTAACAGCCAGACTATATTACAGTTGTCTATATTCCTTCCTGGGAGAGAGTTTTGGGGCTTGGTATCATCAGTATGATGAAGACACCAAGCTCTGTTTCTCCTTTCCACCTAAATCCAAGGAAGCTTGTCTCAGTTCTGGAGCAGAATCTGTCATCAGTAGTGGACTAGAGGAAGGTGAACAAACGGAAACTTAATCCGGACAAGACAAAGGTGCTCTTAGTCAGTCAGAAGACAGAACAGGGAATAGGGATATTGGAAACTGGTTGTTGTTGTTTTTTTATGACTGCTCCTAGACTTTGAAACTCCCTCCATACAGAACTTAGACTTGCTTTCTCTTTGTTGTCCTTCCACTGGCTAATGAAGACTTTCTTATTCCAACCGTGCTGTTGGGAAGTGACTGTTTGTGAGGAAAGGGCTGACACAATGATGTTTTTTATTGTAATTATCTGTATGTTCTAACAGAACATACACACACCCTTCCCTTGCATGCGAAGACAGGCTCCAGCAGATTGAGCAGAGGAGATCGATAGCAGTCCACAAGGCAGTTTCTGCACGTACTGTACAGGGACGTGAGGGGCAGATGTGGCTTGTCAACCTGGGAAGGTAGCCCACATAAGAGAAGGGAGAAACTGATCCTAAACCTCAAATGCCTTGCGAGATATCCGAGGGAGAAGCAAAGGCTAAGGAGTGAAGCCTGTACAAACCTGGAGTCCCTAAGACAGTTGAATGGCTCCTTGTATGCCTCCTTCTGGCAACTCCTGCAGCCAAGTTGATGCCAAACGTCTTGCTCTGCTTTCCTTTGGACAGTATCAGCGAGGCCGAGAGGGAGGTCTATTCGTCTGGGCAGCCCAGGACCTCCATACACACTGCCCAACATGTTTAAAGGTAAAGGGACCCCTGACCATTAGGTCCAGTCGTGACCGACTCTGGGGTTGCGGCGCTCATTTCGCTTTATTGGCCGAGGGAGCCAGTGTATAGCTTCTGGGTCATGTGGCCAGCATGACTAAGCCGCTTCTGGCGAACCAGCGCAGCGCACGGAAACGCCGTTTACCTTCCCACCAGAGTGGTACCTATTTATCTACTTGCACTGGTATGCTTTCGAACTGCTAGGTTGGCTGGAGCAGAGACCGAGCAACGGGAGCTCACCCCATTGCGGGGATTCGAACCGCCGACCTTCTGATCGGCAAGTCCTAGGCTCTGTGGTTTAACCCACAGCGCCACCCGCTTGCTTTTAAATTATTACCCCACCTGTGAGCCACCTTGAGCTCCTCTCAGGGGGAAAGGTGGGATAGAATTAAATATAACAACATCAGCAACGCCTCCACTTACCACAATGACAAAAAGCAAACACCGGAGGGCCAGGCAGGAAGATGACAGTGTGAAGATGTCTCCAAACAGGCAGTCCCCTAGTTCAATTCTTTCTTTCTTTTTTAATTGAAATAATTCAACTAATACATTTATACATACATATTACGTATATACAAACAAACATACATTTCATACAGTCCTTAAAAATATTCATAACATACCCAGATTCAATCCTTTTCCCACCACTGTCCCTCACCCCACCCCGTGTTAGACTTCCAATCTACTCAATTGCAATTTCTTTCCATTTCTATTACTTTCCTTCACACACTATTAAACCAACTTTCTACTTCATTTTCTGTTATACATTGTTATCCATATTATTTGGTGTTTCAGTATTTATAACGGAACTTGTTTATTCTAATAGGAGTTCTGATTTTTCAATATGAATTTGCAAGTATCCTTTAAACACCTTCCAGTCCTTGTCTACCTTCTCTTTTGAGATCCTTCCGATTTCTCCCATTGTTTTGGACATATTGTAATACTCCAATAATTTGTTTTTGTCGGTATTATACCACTTTTCCAATTTTTCAATTCTTAGGCTTCACAGTCCCAGGGGAAGATCGTGTCATGTCAGATTTTGAACACGTGAACTGGTATTCGAAGTCTGTTCCTATACATCACCTGCACACTGTTGGCACTTTACGAACGCTCCGTGTAGTGGAGCAGTGATTAAAATCTAAATGATTGCAAATGTGTTCATTGACTTTATTCATGGCAGCGCCCATTAATGAACAAGGGCACTTCCAGACTGTTGCTATTTTCGGGGGGTCGAGAGTGGATCCAATCACATACCAGCAAACTGTAGTTAGACAATGGAAGCTGATTAGTGTACTTACACAACAAATACACTTCCTTCCCAAACTGGACTTTTAGTGATGGGGGAATGCATTGGAAGTGGTGGGGTAACAGCTGCTTGACGCGATGTCGTGTAACCTCCCAGGAAGCAAATCAGAACAAATGCTGGATCAATAGCCAAGCGTCCTGGAAACATTTTGGAAACAGATCATAGCTCTCAACTTCTCCCTTTTCTTGCGAGGAATCCTATTTGGAATAAGGGAAATTCCCTTTAAAAAAGGGAAACGTTGACAGCTATGAAACAGATCAGGGTGACAATGAACAGGTTGCTGGAAGTCCCTTGTGTTTTGCAAACTCTGTTAAAGGGAGGGTGCAGGTTGACAAGGGGAGCAATTTTTTAATGATTTAATGTGAATGAACTGGTGCAAAAATGGGTTGTGAGAGCAGGGGTGGACTTTGGTAATATGGATCTCTGTAGGTACCCCATATAAATAGAGGTATTATTATTATTATTATTATTATTATTATTATTATTATTATTATTTTGCTCTCCCTCGGCTTTGTGCTCTGTACGAGGGAACTGGCCGCAGCACCCTAAACCTGGCGGCTGGTTTGAGCTTGGTGAGCTGAGAAAAGGGGCAAAAGAAAAATAGGTTGTGCTGCCCCAGGATAGAAAACCTGCAAACTAGAACTGTGTTGGCAGCTTGCATTCCACGCATATGACCAAGGCAGTGCAAATGCTTCTGAGGTAAAAGTGCAAACATACTGGGAATGTGGACTTGGGAGAGCACATCTTTGTTTGGAATCCTGTCCTGCCCAAAATCTTCCTGACGCAGTGCATTTGTACTCCTGGCGAGCGTAAAAAGGTAAAGGATCCCTGGACGGTTAAGTCTAGTCAAAGGCGAATATCAGGTTGCAGCACTCATCTCGCTTTCAGGCCAAGGGAGCCAGTCTTTGTCCACAGACAGCTTTCTGGGTCACGTGGCCAGCAGGACTAAACCACTTCTGGCACAACAGGACACCGTGACGGAAACCAGAGCGCACGGAAACGCCGTTTACCTTCCAGCCAGAGCGGTACCTATTTATCTACTTGCACTGGTGTGCTTTTGAATTGCTAGGTTGGCAGGAGCAGGGACAGAGCTCAGCCCGTTGCGGGGATTCGAACCGCCAACTTTCTGATCAGCAACCCCAAGAGGATCAGTGGTTTAGGCCACAGTTGCCCATGACTCACTTCCATAAAGCAGCATGCTCAAAACACAAGGCTGGTAGACCTTCAGCTTGGTATTGGTGGTTGTTGTTATTTAACTTTGCATACCACCCTTCATCCGTAGATCTCAGGGTGGTTCACAATATATAAAAAGACGATATAAGAAACAAACAAACAAAAAACCACATAATAATAAAGAGCAAAAACAATTCAATTACCGTATTTTTCGCCCTATAGGACGCACTTTTCCCCCTCCAAAAATCAAGGGGAAATCTGGGTGCGTCCTATGGGGCGAATGCAGGCTTTCGCTGAAGCTTGGAGAGCGAGAGGGGTCGGTGCGCACTGACCGCTCTCGCTCTCCACGCTTCAGGAAGACATCCACAGCCTAGGCAGCCCTGCGGGAGTTCTCGCAGGGCTGTCTAGGCTGCGGATAGTAGCCTGCTTCCCGGAGCGCCGGGCGCCCTGAAAGCAGAGTACCCGGCGCTTCGGGAACACATCCGCAGCCTAGGCAGCCCTGCAGGAGTTCCCCTCAGGGCTCCCCACGCTGCGGATAGCAGCCTGCCGCCGGGCGCGCGGGGCACCCTGAAGCAGAGCGCCCCTCGCACCGGGCAGACATCGGCCAGCCCCACAAGCTCGGGGGACAGCAGCGAGGCGCAGCGCCACCATCCCACTGTTCCTTGACCTGGTTCGGTTTCCCAGACCTGCTTTTGGGGGGGGAATAAAGGGGGGGAATTCCTTTATTTCCCCCCCCCCCAAAAAAAAGCTTGGTGCGTCCTATGGGACGAAAAATACAGTATCCCCTCTCCTAAAACACATTTAAAACAGTTTCAGATGTTACTCATCCAAAGGCCTAGATGAAGAGGACCGTTTTTGCCTGGCACCTAAAAGTGTTATAATGAAGGCACCAGGCGAACCTTTCTGGGGACAGCACAAACAAGGAGCCACTGCAGAAAAGGTGCCTTATTGCATTGCCACCCTCTGAACATCTCATGGAGGAGGCACATGAAGAAGAGCCTCAGGTGATGATCTCAGGGTCCAGGTAGGTTCCTATGGAGAGAGGCAGTCCTGGAGGTACAGTGGTTCCTCAGGTTAAGAACTTAATTCATTCTGGAGGTCCGTTCTTAATGTGAAACTGTTCTTAACCTGAGGTACCACTTTAGCTAATGGGGCCTCCCGCTGCCCCCGCGCCACCAGAGCACAATTTCTGTTCTCATCCTGGGGACTTCCGGCGGTGCGCGTTTCCGGTGTGGAAGGGTTTCGGCTGTGAGCGCGAACCCAGTCCGGTAAGGAGGGGGAAAAGGGGGTGCCGAAGGGCGAGAGCACCCCAGATACACGTCCGGAGGGTGTCCGGAGATACAGGGAGCCAGCGGAGACCAGACGCGGCTTGCTCCGCTGTCAGGTAGCCTTGTAAAAGGTGAAAAGAACAGCGGCGCTAGGCAGCAGGTCCGAGGCAGCCATTTCCTCCCCCCCCCCTCCAACAAAGGACAGCCCAGCCCTCGCCGGGGATTAGCGCCCCGTTTCCAAACACAAGAAACCCGGAGAAAGAACTAAGCTTAAAGGTTTAACAATTGTGGAATTAAAGCGTCACGGGTAAAAAGCGAAGTCACAGGGGTTCAGCCCTTATCAGGAATTGATAAACACGCAGAGAAACAGCAGAGCAAGGGTAAACATATCGAACCACCACTAGAGACTATTTTGTTTCCCTAAAAAGACTTTTACACTAAATATCGGACCCCCTCTGAAAAAGAGGTGTCTAAACAGGGAACAGAAGAAGAAGTTACTGAAAT
Organism: Podarcis gaigeae; assembly: GCF_964106915.1. NCBI lineage: Eukaryota > Metazoa > Chordata > Lepidosauria > Squamata > Lacertidae > Podarcis > Podarcis gaigeae. The sequence goes on from NC_139689.1 coordinate 43,841,770, forward strand.
TGAACAGTCTAAACAACTTAAAAGGAGCGCTGGGAAACACCAATTTTTTAGCGCTATGCCCAGCGGAAAGCGGAAGAGGAGAGACGCCATTAACGGAAACAGAAGGGGCTAGCGATCAGTTTAAAAAGAACAACAAAGAACAAAAAGAATAATAAAAATTTACCTCTCCAGCAGCTCAGGCGAATTTGATTGGAAACTTGGTGACTGTGCTACTGTTTACCTGTCGATATCCCAGCGCTAGATTGGGCTTATCAGCACTCTCCTTGATCTCAGCGGATTGCTTAAGGATTGGGATACAGCCTCCATTTACGCAGCTGGACCTTTGGCTTGCACGTGCAAAGAGTTTGTTTCCTTGAACTAAACAGCGACAGCCAGCGCTACTCAGATACTCCACCGCTATTTTGTGTTGTCGAATCCTTTGGGTGTTTGGGGTTTGTGCTGTAAGACTCTCTACGCAGTGAGCTTCCCCCTCAGAACTAAGCTATACAACGACAGAGAGCGCCATCTAGTAGACGGAGTGACTATTACATGTAGAACTTTACAATTTGATTTAGCCCTCTCTTCTTCTCTCTCCCCCATTCTTAATCCAACACCTTTACCCCCTGATTTCTCCTTCTCCTCCCTTCCTCCCCCCCTCTTCTTCCCTCTCTCCTCTTCTCTCTCCTTTTTTTCTCCCCTTTTCTCCCCTTCCTTACCCTTGGTCTCTCACAGGTAGAAGGGGTGTGGATTCTTGACGGGGAAACTTTTGATCCCCCTACCCAAACAATACTCAATAACTCTTTAATTTTTCAGTGCTAATCTAAGGTATATCTAAGGTACATCTCCACTGCCAACGTATGAACTTTCAGATATATGAACCTCAAACCCGTGGGGTTATCTGAATATCCCTAAGGGTGTAACACAGTGAAAAAGAATAAGTGGTTTTACGTGAATAATTTAAGGACGGATAAAAAACTGTGGGGTAGAACGAATCAGGGCAAACTAATCTCAGTTTAAAAGTGTGGTAATCATATTATCTGCTGTACTAAGTATTAAGTACCAGATCTCCTCTAGCATTAAGAATGTCAAACACTGGGAAAAGACCTGAAGGAGGAACACCAGTGGAAAGGAAAGGATCAAAGCAAGAGGGGGATTTCAGAGCAGAGATTTTGAGAATGTTTGCGGAGATAAAACAGAGTGAGACAAATGTAGAGCGTAAACTAGAGCAAGTGGAACACAGAATAGGGGAAGTAGATAAGAAGCTAGACGAAACAGTTAGTGAATTGAAGAGTCAACTGAAAGAGGTATTCAGGAGGACACAGACAGTGGAGGAAGGTTTGAAAAAGACAAAAGCAGAAGTGAGAGATGTAAGGCGCGAGGAGGAAAAGATCAGAGCTGAGATTCTGGATTTGAACAAAAGCCAAGAGGATATGAAAGACTGGATTGCCATGAATGAACTAAGACAGAGGGAGTCTAATCTTAGGATGAGAGGGATACCCGAAGCCCCGGGAGAAAATATAAAAGAGAAACTAATAATAGAATTAGCTCCCTGGCTGGAAGCACCAACAGAAGAGGTTGAAAAGGCAGTGCAATCGGCTTTCAGACTAAAAACTAAGACACCAAAGAATAAAAGAATCGTAGGAGACTGCCTAGTTGTGTTTAAGGATAGAGAAATAAGAAATAGGGTTCTCCAAAAAAACAGAGAGAAAAGGTTAAACATTGAAGGGAATACCATTGTGATTTTTAAAGACATCCCAGTTAGGCTCCTAAAACGTAGGGATACCTATAGAGAATTGGTACAGATACTCAAAAGGAATAACATTGAGTTTAAGTGGGAGTTTCCCGAAGGCATCTCCTTTACATATAGAAGCAAGAGACAAAAATTGTCAAATCCAGAAGAAACAGACAAGTTTTTGAGGAAATATAAAGAACTGAAACCGCAAAGGAGAGGGGGTGGGGGAGGGGGGGAACCGGGGGGGACCTGGAGGGAGGAGGGAGGAATTCGGGAGGGGAGGAGGGAGAGGAGGGAGTGACGGAAGAAGAAATCTAAAAAAGAAACAACAGCCACTCCTCTTCCTCTCTCTCAATTAAATCAAAATGGTGTTAAAGGTTTACAGTTGGAATGTTAATGGGATGAACGATAAGGGAAAGAGGAATAAAATTGAGTATATTCTGAAGAAGGAAGGCCTAGATGTTATTTGTCTCCAAGAGACGCATATAGCGAGGAAGCACAAAAGAATTTTGATCAATCATAGATTAGGAAATGAATTTATATCCTCAGATCAGAGTAAAAAGAGGGGGGTAGTTATTTACATTAATAAACAAATTGAAGCGAAACAATTATTCAAAGACGAAGAAGGAAGGATATCAGCAGTCCAAATTAACTGGCAGGGAGAAAAGATAATAATAGTGGGAATATATGCCCCCAATGACAATAAATCAGAGTTTTACGGGAGACTTGAAGAAAAGTTATCTGACTACGCAGACCAGAAAATTATATTGTTGGGAGACATGAACGGTGTGGTGTCGTTAGAGTCAGACAGACAAAGGAATACCAAAGGTAAAGAAGGGAAGTTACCCAGAACTTTCTTTTCCCTGGTCCAAAACTGCAACTTAGTGGATATTTGGAGATATAAATACCCCCTGGAAAAACAATACACCTTCCATTCAGAACCCAACGAGTCACTATCAAGACTGGATCAGATTTGGATTTCGAAAGAATTAGTTTTAAGATCGAAAAAGGTAGAGATCCAGGCCAGAACAATCTCAGACCACAACCCAGTAAAAATGGAATTGAAAGGGCAAGAAAGCAGATTAAATAGATGGAAGTTAAAGGACTATCTGTTGGATGACCAAGAGATAGTAGAAAAGGCCCAAAATAGACTAAAAGAATATTTTGAGAACAACTTAGGCAAAGGTACAAAGCCAAGGGTGGTCTGGGATGCAGGCAAGGCGGTGATGCGGGGTTTCTTTATCCAACAGAGCGTAATTAAAAATAAAAAGAGGGAAAAAGGAAAAAAAGAAATCGCACAACAAATAATGGAGAATGAACAGAAATTAAGTCAAAACCCAAAAAATAAGAAAATAAAAGAAAATATCAAGGTACTACAAGCCCAATACGCAATGCTGATAAATAGAGAGATAGAATGGAAGGTTAAAAGATTGAGACAGAGGAATTTTGAATATGCCAACAAACCAGGGAAGCTTTTAGCGTGGCAATTGAAAAAAAGGAAAGAACAGAGTATAATAAATAAGATAGTGGTGGAAGGAGTAGAGATAAACAAGCCAAAAGAAATAAGGAGAGCCTTTACGGACTTCTATGGAGGACTCTTTAAAAATACAGGAAAAAATATGACGAGAAAAATAGAGAGATATCTAAAACCCAAAAATATTAACAAAATTACTACAGCTACAAAAGAAGAGTTAAACGCCCCAATCGAGACAGAAGAAATTAAAGCAATAATAACAGACCTAAAAAATGGGAAAGCCCCAGGCCCAGATGGGTTAACCAGTAGATACTATAAAGAGTTAGAATCGGTATTGGTGAATCCACTACAAGAAGTGATGAACAACATTCTTAAGGAAAGAGAAATACCAGAGACGTGGAAGGAGGCATTGATTACACTAATCCCCAAACAAGATTCAGACCTAGAACAAATTAAAAATTATAGACCGATCTCCCTGTTAAACATAGATTATAAGATTTTTACAGGAGTCCTGGCAAGGAGACTAAAAACTGTATTGGTAGAAAGTATTCATAAAGACCAAGCCGGCTTTCTGCCAAGTAGGCAAATGAAAGATAACATAAGGAATGTTATCAATATTATAGAATACTTAACAGAAAGATGCGACAAAGAAGGTTTATTGTTATTTGTGGACGCTGAAAAAGCGTTCGACAATGTAAACTGGGAATTCCTGCTGAAACAACTGGAATATATGGAAGTAGGTACTGAATTTTACAATGGGATAAAAGCAATTTATACCGAACAAAGAGCAAGATTAATAATAAATAATGTGGAGTCGACCGAAATAATAGTAACCAAAGGAACAAGACAAGGATGCCCGCTGTCCCCATTATTATTTATAATGATACTAGAGGTTCTACTTAATTCCATTAGAGATAATAAAGAAATCAAAGGAATCAGGGTCGGTCAACACGAATATAAGACTAAGGCTTTCGCAGACGACCTGGTTGTAACAATGGAAGATCCACTCGACTCAATAAAAGAGGTATTGGCAGAATTTGATCAATATGGGGAAGTAACGGGCTTTAAATTAAATAAAAGGAAAACAAAAATAATAACTAAAAATATGTCGGCAGATAAAATCGAGGAACTACAAAGAGAAACAGAAATAGAAGTAACCAAAAAAGTGAAATATCTGGGCATATGGGTAACGTCTAAGAACATAGATTTATTTAAAAACAACTATGAAACAACGTGGAAAAGAGTCAAAAAAGATATAGAAACGTGGGGCAGACTTAAACTGTCATTCTGGGGTAGAATAGCCACAATTAAAATGTCGGTACTTCCAAGAATACTATTTTATTTTCAAAACATCCCGGTGATCAAAGGCACAAAAATATTCAAAACCTGGCACAGGGAGATTTCCAAATTTATCTGGCAGGGAAGGAAGCCGAGAATAAAATTTAAACTATTAACGGATATTAAAGAAAGAGGAGGCTTCGCCCTGCCAGACTTGAAATTATATTTTGAGGCATCATGCCTGTGCTGGGTCAAAACATGGATAAAACTAGAAGAGGCGGAAGTGCTAGACCTAGAAGGCCACGATAATCGATTCGGGTGGCACGCATACTTGTGGCATGAGAGGAAGAAAGTGCACAAAGAATTTGGAAATCACATCTTCAGGGGCCCTCTAATGGAAGTGTGGGAAAGGTACAGAGATGTTTTGGAACCTAAAACGCCACAATGGCTGTCACCAGTAGAAGCTATGGCGGTTAAAAAGAGCGATAGGAGAGCCAAATGGGTAACTTACGAACAACTATTAATGAAGGAGGAAGGAAAGTGGAAAATGAGGCCGTACGACCAGGTTAAGTCCCAAGTGTATGACTGGCTGCATTACCATCAGATAAACGGAATGTTTAGGAAAGATGTTAAAGATAAAGGTTATGCTGACAAGAGTTCTAGATTTCAAAACGAGATTTTGGAAAATAATACAAAAACTCTGTCCAAAATGTATAAACAATTATTGGATTGGAACCTAGTTGACGAGGAAGTTAAGGCAGTAATGATACATTGGGCTAGAGATCTGGGTCGCAATATCTATTTCGAAGAGTGGGAAAAACTCTGGAACCAACACCTTAAATTTACGGCCTGTGTGTTATTAAAAGAGAACCTAATGAAAATGTTCTATCGCTGGTATCTGACCCCTGCAAAACTAGCAAGAATGTACGGATCTAGCAATAAATGTTGGAAGTGCAGGGAAAAGGAGGGAACTTTCTACCATATGTGGTGGGAATGCCAAAAGGTTAAAGGGTTTTGGGAGAGTATATATAATGAAATGAAGAAAATGTTAAAATATACCTTTGTTAAAAGACCGGAGGCGTTCCTGCTGGGTCTGGTGGGAAGGGAGATCAAGAAGAAAGATCATAAGCTATTCCAATATGCAACAACAGCAGCAAGGGTCTTAATAGCCAAAAATTGGAAATTAGAGGGTATACCGTCATTGGAGGATTGGAGATCGAAATTATTAGAATATGCGGAGATGGACAGGTTGACAGGAAAAATCAGATACATAAAGGATCAGAGGTTTGTCAAAGACTGGGAAAGTTTCACAAAATATCTGGAAAATCTAATTGATGATCAGATAACTCTGGTGGGTTTCAAAGATGCTCTGTAAGAGGTAAAGGGTAATGTCCAAAAGGAAATGTACAAATGGAAATGACTTATGGCATTACAAACAAAGAAACGCAGAAATAATGTTTATTAGTAGTATGGACGATTCGTGGTAAGACTGAAGGAAGTCATCTTCTTATAGAATATGTAGAGAATTGTTATGTTTGTTTGTATTTTGATTTTGTAAACCAATAAAAATTATGCACAAAAAAAAAAAAATTTCTGTTCTCATCCTGAGGCAAAGTTCTTAACCCGAGGTAATATTTCTGGGATAATGGAGTCTGTAAGTTGAAGCGTCTGTAACCTGAAGCGTCTGTAACCCGAGGTACCACTGTATTGCACTCCTGGGCCATTTATAGGTCAAAAGCAGCATTTTGCATTGGGCCTTGAAACTAACTGGCATCACTTTTTGGAGAGGTTAGGCACTGCTGATGGTAGGGAGGAGGAAACAAGCAACCGAAGCAGCCTCTTCAGAAAGACAGGAGAGCTTTTGACTTTTGTTAACAGTTGTAAATAATTTGCTTGTGCTTTTATTTTAAAAAGGAAAGGAAAAAAGCCTATGGGTATGTTGGATGTTATCTAAACCAGTCCCTACTTGAGGCTCTTTGCACTGGCAGCCTCTGAATTAATTGCTTCGGGAAATTGCTCGTTTCCTTCCAGAACAAGTTGTCCTCAGCCCTGACACTGGAAAAAAAACTATTTAATTGCAGGATTGAAATACAGCTTCCTCATTCTTTTAAAAATAATAATAGTAGTCATAGTAGTAGCAGTAAATGATTATGAGCACTATTTTCCCGGATTGTAAATGCATGCGGACTGTTTTTTAATTTTATATACAGTGGTACTTAATTCGTTCCGGAGGTCCGTTCTTAACCTGAAACTGTTCTTAACCTGAAGCACCACTTTTAGCTAATGGGGTCTCCTGCTGCCGCTGCGCCCCCAGAACACGATTTCTGTTCACATCCTGAAGCAAAGTTCTTAACCCGAGGTACTATACTGGGTTAGCTGAGTCTGTAACCTGAAGCATATGTAACCTGAAGCGTATGTAACCCGAGGTACCACTGTATATAAAATCCTTTTTATTGTGGACTACCTGGTCAGATGGGTGGGGTATAAATAATAAAATATAATAATAATAATAATAATAATAATAATAATAATAATTAGGGGCTGCTTGCTTAGTCTCTTGGCAGAGGTTGATGTCTCTGAGTCTTCCTGTTACTCAGCCAGAGAGATTCTAGAAGAACAGTTTCTTTAAAAATATCCCCCAAAAAACACCCTCAGTGCACACGAGATTAATTTCCCTTTCCCTCATGTACAGTGCATGTGCCGGCCAGGCCACATAAACAGCACTGAAGTGTAGGTGGGTTCCCACGAGGCAAGACACAGTGGGAAAAGCAAGAACCTTTATTGAACTACAGAACTGGGAAACTGGGGCAAAGAAACTGCTTATATACATTCCTGAAAGCCTGGGCCACTCCCACTCCCAACATGATTGGGTGTCTAAACGTCCAAGCTGTAAATCACGACTCAGAGTTCAAGGGCCAATAGCAGAGGCCCAAATCCTGAAATGTTCTGTGATTGGACATCATGTATCGAATCAGAACACAGGAGCTCAGATTCCTTAGTCCAGACTCAAGCTCAGGCGAACACAGACCAGCAGTGGCGTAGCGTGGGTTGTCAGCACCCGGGGCAAGGCAAGTAATTTGCGCCCCCTAACCCGTGGATTTGCGCCCCTTTACCCTAACCCCCAGATGTTGCGCCCGGTGCGGCCGGCGCCCCCTCCCTGCACCCCCCACGCTACGCCACTGCAGACCACTGAAGGCATAATCTCTCATTTGTCCCATGCATTGGGGAAAGAAAAGGATCGGAGGAATTGTCCTTTTTCCCACCCATACAGCTATGTCATGGAGAGGGACAGGAAGGAGCTGCCAGTTCTGTTTCTCTCCGTTTCTCATTTTCCCAGTCTTAAATTCTGCATATTTCCAAAGCAATTTGGAAATTTTCCTAATTTTTTTTTTTAAATTCAGTATAACAATTTGCTCGCACCACACCATTTATTTTTTTTTATTGATAAGAAATACATACATTGGAAAGCAAAAAAGAAATATGTGGTTGATTTATAGATAGGGCTGCCATGCGTCCAGATTTTCCAGGACATGTCCTGGAATATGCCTCTGAAAATGGCGTCCTGGATTATTCTTCGAAAATCGGGCAAATGTCCTGGAAAACTAGCAACAGGGGTATAAATAGTGCTGAAAATGCCTTAAAATAGCTCCAAAACTCAGAAATTATTGTAGCTTTTACTAAAAAAATGGTTCCCCTAAAACAACAACTCAACAACTTCGGGCAAAATAAATAAATAAATCTGTCCCGATTTTCACTTTTGGAGATATGGCAACCCTAACATAGAACACAATTACTTTATAATACGGTCACGGGACATCCAGAAAGTATAAAACAAGGCAGCAACATATGAACATGAATCATCCCCAAAATATAATTGTAAATAGGCCTCCTTACATATCTACCTTAAGTATATTCACAAACTTACGAGGTGTGCACTGCTAAGAGTTGCTTATTTTTGTTTTTCAGTGTATTTCTTATCAATAATTTTGTTTGTGTGTGTGCAATCCACATCAAAATACACACAGTTGCAGGAATGGATAATCTAATGGTCCAACCTAAAGCTCTCGAGATAACTTCCAAACCCCAATTCAGCCGCCACTCGCCTCTTAAAAACTGTGCTCCATAGACTTGCAAGCTGCCACAGCTAATGACAGTTATTATGATGATCAATTATTATCAATAATAATAATAATACCCTGCCTTTTCCCCTGACAGGAACTCTATCTTAACTCTTTATCTATCTACCTAGTTTTTATATATCGGCTGCTATATTTATCAGCAGATCGTCAGAATTGGCACTACTACAAATACCTGACCATCGACCATATTTGATGGTTTAGTGTGGCAGCGCCTGCCCTTTGGAACTCCCTGCCTATTGACATTAAACAGGTGCCTTCAACTTCACTCCTTTCAGCACCTGCTGGGAAAAACCCAAAAAAGTATTCCTGTTTAGACAAGCCTACCCAGAAACTTAGAAAGCCAAGGTGCTTTCAATCTGTTTTAGCATTCCAACTTTTGCATGTTTTTTCAAAGTCGTGAAAGTGTTTAAGATTTTACTCTTTCGTGTGTGTATATATGTGTATATATCTACATCGCCACCTCAAAGCAGCTTATATAAATTTTAAAAGCCGAGAGAAAGAGTACATACACACACACACACAGTGCTTTTTTTCTTTTAAAAAAAAGTTTAGGGGTACTGTACTCTCATTTTGACTCAAGAAAACCACCATTTTATAGTTCAAATTGGGAAAAATAAATACAGTAAATGGACAAAAGTACAAAGATTCACAAAATGTTTAGGGGTATGTGTACCCATGTACCCCCAGAAAAAGCAATCTCTGTGTGTGGGGGGGGTATGTATATATACAGTATATAACTTAAAAAGTCTCTTGATTACTTGATTATTTGTGTGTGTGTGTGTGTTTGTGTATAAAACTAACTTAAAAAGCCTCTTGATTTTATGTGTGTTTTGTGTATGTATTGATTGTGTGTCTGCGTGTACACACACACACATATATATACCCTAACCCTCACAACATGAACAAGCGTGACGACACATCCCGCTTGCCAGACATCTGGAAATTAGCCCTCCCCACAAAAACTGACACCAGATCCAGAGGCACACAGAACGCCAACACCAATCAACCACACCAGACCCAAACCCAGACCCTCTCCACAGATGAATTACTGACACCATCCAGTAGCCAATCCATGGTGGCACCTCCGGATGCTGCACCCCCCTGCAATCCCTACACAGATCTGGCTGACACAAGCCACAAAACCACAGCTCGCCCCTATACACGAAGCCAAGCCAAAGCACAACTAAGTGCAATACAGCCATCTTCTCAGGAAAACTCTTCACAAAGTTCAAGAGGTCAAGACACAAAGACTTTAGCAACTAATCCACACCTAATGACCCACCTAAGTGGTACTCAGGATATCACTCAAGAAATCACTCAAGGTATCTCTCAAGTAATTAAGGAACAAAAGAAGAAAAGGCACACTAGCCTGGGAACTTCCTCTCTGCCCAGAACATTGGAGGCTAGACACCACACCCCCTCTACAGTATTTATAGGAACTCAAACATTGAGATCCCGCTCTGTTCCAGTAACAAGAAGCCGAAAGCACCAGCCTGAAGATGACGAGTGAGACCTCGTCGAAACGTCGCCTAGACACCCCAACTTTTACACGGGAAGACACCCGAGGACACCAAAACCTGCATTCCTGTACCCGTGAAAATCTACGAAAGCACATACACATACATATTATATATATATATATATATATATATATATACATACACACTACACACACACCCATATTATATATGTACACACACACACACACACACACACACACATATATATATATATATATATATATATATACACACACACACATATATATATACACACATATATATATACACGCGCGCACAGAAAGAGAGAGAAAAACTATCAAGAGGCTTTTTAATTTTTTACGAAATATATAAGTAAATAACAATAATAAAAACACAATATTTAAACCATGCGGATAGCGACAATAACAGCAGCAAAATACGAGCGGCTCCCACAGCCCGACAACACTCAGCAGCGGAAGAGGGCGCGCGGCTCTCACGGGCCGCGTAGCTCTATGAGCGCGCGAGGCGGGGAACTTGGCCCAGGCTTCTGCCCGGAACCTTCGTGCGGCGCTTGCGGGGCGCGGGGGGAGCCTCTTCGGGACGGACCGAGAGTTGGCGCTGGGAGACGGAAGCGCTGCTCCGCCCCAGAGGCGATGATGAGTTTCGAGTGGCCCTGGCAGTACAGTTTCCCGCCCTTCTTCACGTGAGTCCCCCGGCGCCCCTCCTGACCCCTCCTCGGCCCCGCGCTCGAGGCCGCCAGCCCCCTTAGTCCGTGGGGAGGGGGGAGCGCACCCTCTAAAGCAGCCCGTCGGAACACGGAACCGCAGAGTTGGAAGGGGACCCCCAGGGTCATCTAGTCCAACCCCCTGGAATGCAGGAGCCTCAGCTGGGCAGGAGTCGTGTAGGATCTAGTTGCGGGTTGGGCTAGATGACCCTCGGGGTCCCCTTCCAACTCTGCGGTTCTGTGAGTCTAAGGCCCACAGCTGCTCCTGCTGCTCAGGGCGCCCCGTTTGGTGCTTGGCTGCTTTTTGTTTTCGTTTCCCAGAAAGCACCGGACAGGTGATGCCCTTTGACACCCAAATACAACATAGATGTTTAAATAATAATAACAATTTATTGTTTATACCCCGCCCATCTGGCTGGGCCTCCCCAGCCACTCTGGGCGGCTTCCATAGAAACCAAAAATACAGTAAAATATCACACGTTAAAAACTTCCCTGACATCTGATGGGAGGGCGTTCCACAGGGTGGGTGCCACCACCGAGCAGGCCCTCTGCCTGGTTCCCTGTAGCTTTGCTTCTCGCAATGAGGGAACTGCCAGAAGGCCCTCGGAGCTGGACCCTAGCATCCGGGCAGAACGATAGGGGTGAAGACGCTCCTTCAGGTATACTGGGCCGAGGCCGTTTAGGGCTTTAAAGGTCAGCACCAACACTGAATTGTGCTCGGAAATGTACTGGGAATGTTGTATTGAACCTTGTTTTTTAAGTTGCATTCCAATCAGCTTGTTTTTATTATTGGTTGTTAGCCGCCCTGAGCCCGGCCTTGGCTGGGGAGGGCAGGGTATAAATATTATTATTATTATTATTATTATTATTATTATTATTATTATTATTATGGTAGTTGCCTGGCCCAAAGGGAAGCAGGCCCAAAACCATTGTTTTTTTCATTCTTGCCAGGCCTTGCTGCTCTTAATTGTTGATAATAGTAATAATACAGTGGTACCTCTGGATGCAAACGGGATCCGTTCCGGAGCCCGTTCCCATCCTGAGCAGAACGTAGCCCGCGTCTGCACGTGCGTGGGTCATGATTCGCCGCTTCTGCACATGTGCATGACATCATTTTGAGTGTCTGCACATGCACAAGCGGCGAAACCCAGAAGTAACCTGTTCTGTTACTTTGGGGTCACCACGGAACACAACCTGAAAGCGCTCAACCTGAAGCTATTTTAACCCGAGGTATGACTGTAATAATATATTATTTATACCCCACCCATTTTGCTGGGTTTCCCCAGCCATTCTGGGCGGCTCTCCACAGAATATTAAAAACACGATAAAACATCAAACCTTAAAAACTTCCCTAAACAGGGCCGCCTTCAGATGTCTTCTAAAAGTCAGATAGTTGTTTATTTCCTTGAAATCTGACAGGAGGGCGTTCCACAGGGAGGGCGCCACTACCAAGAACGCCCTCTGTCTGGTTCCCTGTAATCTCACTTTTTGCAGGAAGGGAATCGCCAGAAGGCCCTTGGAGCTGGACCTCAGTGTCCAGGCTGAACAATGGGGGTGGAGCATAGCTGTCAACTTTCCCCTTTTTTTAAGGGAAATTCTCTTATTCCGAATAGGATTCCTCGCAAGAAAAGGGAAAAGTTGACAGCCATGGGGTGGAGAGGCTCCTTTAGGTATACTGGGCTTTAAAGGTCAGTACCAACGATTTGAATTGTGCTCAGAAATGTACTGGGAGCCAATGGAGGTCTTTCAGGACCGGTGTTATATGGTCTCGGCAGCCATTGTCCCTATTTTTCATGTGAGGCACATCTGTTGGCCAGCTCAGGGGGGAAAGCAGCAGTTGCTTCAGCCAAGGGGCTCTGAGCTCTCCTAGGTCACGCGGCTGGGCCCAGAACATCATCATCATCACCACCAGGGTTTTCTGACAGGAGATGGGAAGTTTCTAATTCTTAATTTTGTTTTGGAACTAGCTTAGCTGGATTTCTGAAATGGACTGAGCTATAGCTGTCCCTGTGATTTCGTTTAGGTTGCAGCCCAATGTGGACACGAGGCAGAAGCAGCTGACAGCTTGGTGTTCCTTAGTGCTTTCCTACTGCCGCCTCAACAAGCTCTACACCATGACTGTCGCAGAGGCGCAGGAGAGCCCACTGTTCAACAACTGGAAACTGCAGCGTATCCTTCCTCCCCCCCAGCCTGTGGCTGCCTTACCTGCCCTGGTGAGCAGGCAAAGGAATTTTGCTGTTTCTTTAGATGAAAGTGCTGGCTGCTGTCATGGAAGAACAGTTCACAGTTCAGGCTTGGAAGCAGTTCAGGCTTGCAGCAATTGTTCGTTGGGTTGCTGCACAAGTGCAGAACAAGGAAAAGCACACAGAATGACTTTGCATTTTTAAACAAATGCTTTTTTTCTAGGTCAGCAGCTCTATCCTCATCTTGGCCAGAACAGCATGTGAGTTCTCTTTTAGCCTTTTTACTTTTGCTGAGCAGAAGATAAGTTTTTGCTTCCCAAACTTTTTTTTTATACTCATTTTTCTTTGAAATGTCATCTCTCTGTATTGCAGAGCAGATGTCCTCAAAATATTAGTTGCCCTGTTGGATCTATTAAAAACAGAGGGACTTAGATGACAGTAGCTGACATTTCCTGGTGGGCAAATTGTATCAGAATACATTTCAGTTACACAGAATATCTCTCTTCTTGAGTTCTGCAAAATGAACTTTCTGCCCAACCCTGCCACTTTAGTTCATTAAAAAGTACAATGCAACTATTTTACTCTTACTATAAAATAGGTGGTTGTTTTTCTGCAGTGACCTACTTTTGTGCTTTTGTTGATGATGGGTTTTCTTACTCGGCACAGTATTAGGAAGCCAATTTTGCAATGTAAATTCAAGGTAGAATCAAACTTCTCCATAGTTTTCGTCCCCTGCAACATGGAACTTAATTACTTGAAACGTCTCAAGCTATTTGCTCTGCAGGTGCCTGCTTTTTGCACGTGTTTGGGGTTGCCTTAGTGGATATGTTGAGAGGTTGGTGGATGGTCCTGCCCTTTAAGCAAAGGGTTGAGTCAATGTCATTTTAACCCCTTCCAGTTCAGTGACCAAATTCTGAGTTGGGTTGGTTGCATGCTTGGTTTGATGGGCAAGTTACCATATCTGCTGCGTTACTGCAGCAAAGAGAAGAGCCATCTCCTTGAGAAACTAGAATGCTTCACCTTTTTGCTCCAAGCACAGTCATTGAATTTAATAAACACGACTAACTGTGGTTCATTAATTTCATTGGATCTGCTCTGAGTAAAAAAGCCCTGAATTCTGAGACCAAGACCTTTCAGGTTCCTTTAGTTGTCCTAAGTTGAGTTTGTCCTACTTTGTATTATTTTCTCGACTTCTGTATACCCTTTTCCTATCCTGTGCCAAGTGACTGTTTCCTTAACTGTGAAACAGGAAAGCTCCCATTGGAATCCATCATTGTGGTGTTAGAAGAACTCAGGAAAAAAGGTCGGTTCTGGTTTGTGCTGATTTTGAGTTAACTTTGCATTTACTGTTTTATCCAGTTCTCATTTTAAAATGCCAGGCAGGGTCTAACAGCTGGCATGGAGAACAAAAGCATCTTCCTTATACAAGTAAAGGTGGGTCAGGAAATGAAACTTCTCTGCCCATAAGACAGTTTGAACTTCCTTCTTTATCCCAATTGGGGATAAAGAAAGCAACCAGCCATCACTGATAACAGGGATAAAATGATGTGATTTTGAAATGGTAACAGAAGTTTTGAGAACTCCAGATTAGCCTGCTTCTGAAATCTTGAGATGTGTGAGCTTTTCAGCTGAATATAAAAATGGGTATACAATCATCAGGAGACATTTTAAGTCAATATTCTGAAATGAACACAAAATGCTTCCCCCCTCCCCCAAGATAGAAATTTCCTGAAATCAGAAAGTCTGTGGTGTTTAACTTTTAAATATACGCTTCAAGCTGAAAATTCTGGTGGGATCTTTCTCTGTTTGGTGGCAGGATGGGGGGAAACTGCCACTGTGTATAATGCTGTGCAAAAAGGTTATATGGGTAGAAAGATGATCGTGAAACTTGAGGGTCATGTAAATCCCTAATCCCAAACATGTTTATTTGGCAGCAATTCTCATCAATTTCAGTGAGATTCACTTCCAAGTAAGCGTGACTAAAATCACAGCATTAATGTTTTTTTGCACAGACTCATCTAAGAAGTAATCGACTTCTTACACAGGAGAGATTCAGTGTCTGTTGTCTTAGGTACAAGTGGGCCCTGATATTATGTGAGTGTTCTGCTTCATTCCAGGGAATCTTGAATGGCTTGACAAAAACAAATCTAGCTTTCTGATCATGTGGCGGCGCCCGGAAGAATGGGGCAAGCTCATCTATCAGTGGGTAAGAGCAGGTTCTGGACTGTGTAACCCATATTGGTTAATGGTGCTCCTGAAAGCCATTGGTTAAGGTCATGGAGGTAATGTATGCTTGAATCCGCTCCTTTCTCCCTTCCCACATTCTGAAGTTTCACCAGGCATTCTGCCCAGCCCCCACAGTGTTAAGGGCTAGAAAGTTGCTGTTATTTTTCCCAGTGAAAACTGAGATTCTAGGGACATTTTTTCCCTTGCCTGATACGCAAATTCTGTGCTTGTGCAGTGCAGTCATGGAAGCACAAATTCCCACCAGCCCAAGCAGATTGCCTGCGTTGAGTCTTGATGAACGGCTTTGGAGAGCTTGAAAAGTAAGAAAAAGGCTTCCAGAGATGCGGTCTTTGAGAAGCAAATTAACCACGGCATCTGTTTGGTTTTGCTTTTTGTTTTCCAATAAGAATATCTCATTTCTCCATGGGCCGCTGGTCTGTTTCTGAGCACAGTTTTTAAAATGCTGCTGTTTTTATTTTTGAAGCCACGCACGCATTGGGAACTAAAAACATGTCATCTCTTGCGTGAACTTGCCTGTCTTTGAAGGTTGTGCAAATGGTGTTTGGAGAGAGGCCTTCTCATTGCAGGCAACCAGCAAATCAAATGTTCTCCTCGATGCCTGGCGTCTATTCTAATGTATTTTCAGGGCCCAATGTCGAAGGCCTTCTGATACATTGCTCAAACTGTGTGTGTTTGTTTTTTCTCTTCTCCTGTTATTATTGTTGCTGTGCTTTGGTGCTCTACTACTGATTTTTTTTCCTTTTACGAAAAGCTGTGTTTAACATTTTTCTTCGTTTTTATTGACTTATTGATCTGAGACTGGAAAACTGATAAATGCGGGTCAGAGTTTTAACATTCTCTTTCCCCCCTCCCTCTTCTGTTCCCAGGTGTCAAAGAATGGGTTGACCAACTCAGTTTTCACCTTGTATGAGCTGTCCAATGGTGATGACACAGAGAATGAAGGTAGCTTTGCTTGCACCTGGCGGAATTTTGCATCGTAGTGTAGAAACGGGCAACCCAAATGATCAAGTGGTTGGAGCAACTCCTGTAGGAGGAAAATCTACAACCTTTGGGTTTTTCTAGTTTAGAAAAAATAAATGGTGAGCGAGGCTGCATTATGCACAGTGTGGATAAAAAGAGTAAAACATTTGTTTCTCAAAATACAGTGGTACCTCGGGTTAAGTACTTAATTCATTCTGGAGGTCCGTACTTAACCTGAAACTGTTCTTAACCTGAAGCACCACTATAGCTAATGGGGCCTCCTGCTGCTGCCGCGCCGCCGGAGTACAAGTTCTATTCTCATCCTGAAGGAAAGTTCTTAACCTGAAGCACTATTTCTGGGTTAGCGGAGTCTGTAACCTGAAGTGTCTGTAACCTGAAGTGTATGTAACCCGAGGTACCACTGTACTAGAACCCAGGTTCATCCAGTGACAGACAGGAGGAAGTATTTCTCGACCCAGTGCATGGTTACACTGTGGAACTCTCTACTACCACATGTAGCGATTGCTGTTTATCTTGTGGAAGCTTTTGTGTGTGGTTGCCAAATCCCTCAACCGAGGCTGTTTCCTCCTCTCCTAGAGTTCCATGGCTTGGAAGAATCCATGCTTCTCCGCGCACTGCAAGCTCTGCAGCAGGAACACAAGGCTGAAATCATCACCCTGGATGACGGGCGGGGCGTCAAGTTCTTCTAACCAACCTTCTCCTCTGGCTTTCCGGTCTGACTGGGCAAAAGTGTTTTTTGGGTTGAAGGGCTTCTCTGTGCTCTGGTTTCCTTGCGTCAAAGGCCAAAACGGCAACGTGTTGTCTTGGCGGCTCGGCGCCCGACTCCGGGTTCCTTCCCCTCTCCTGCTTCTGTCCCTTTTGAGGGGTTGTGGTGTTCTGAAGATGCTCTGAATAGATTTGTAGAGGACCAGAGCGTTGGCGGGGTGCAGCTGACACGAAGCAGGTGTGGGATCTTTGGGTTTGGCCTCCCCAGTGCAGGGCACACCACGGACCCTGCCGCTTGCAGCTGTGAGCCACAAAGTTGGGATCAAAAACCTAGTAGTCTCCCTCCAGCAGGGCAGGAGGCCATGCAGACTGGGCTATCCACAGCAGGATAAGACATTGAGGACTTTAGGCAAAATAAACCACACTATTTACAAGACTAGTCCTGCGTGCTTGTGTCTCTGTATACGTGTGTTGTTCCCCTGGGGTAGTTCATGTCTTTATTCTGTCGCCACCCCGTGACTCGCATCACCTCTTTTCATTTTTTAGCCTCACACCAGCCTCCTGCTGGTGCATTTGAACACTTTCCTCTCTCGAAAAAGCCAGAGCAATATTGCCCTCCTGGCAACGTGAAACTGCGTCTGCCTTACGTCTCCCCTGTTTCTAATCCATCACAAGGATTAGAGGGGCTGCAAGACATTACCCAGGAGTCAGCAAGCCATCTTGTTATCCAGACTAGTTTCATCATCCAAAACGGTAAGGTGTGTCTTCTCAGATTGCTGGCCAGCAACACCTTGAGAGTGATATGATATGACACTTGTGAGAATTTAAAAAAAAACAAAACTTTTTTTGTCTTTCTCGGTCATGTTTATCAATCCCAAGAATTCAGAGAAACAATAACTGTAAAGACTTTCCAGCAATTCTGCTAAGGGCTTGGGGCTTGGCTGCCAAATATGTACTGAAGAGCCTTCAAAGTAATATAACTTTGCTAGCAAATTTGCTGTGGCTGGGTTGCGGGGAGCAGATTTAAGAAGTTTTCAGAGTCTGTGTTCCGCGTCTGCTTCTCGTTCTCCTTCCCGAGTGTGTGACTGGCCAGCAGGCAGCCATTCGCATATATGGACCAGAGGTTTAGGGTCACACTTGATTCCACTGGAGTGGGGCCAACTTTGCCTTCCGCTCCAACAACCTGAGTAAGCGCAGTCTCAGGAACAAAGGAGATCATCTTGCCCCCATCTGAACGAGGTCACCAATTGCAGCCTCGCGCAACTTGGAACCTTTTGAATTCCAGAAACTCGGAACCTTTTTAGTTCAGGGGAGAAAGAAAACGAGCTGTATCTCAGATGTGGAATAATACCTTTCCTAGATATTGCTGTTTGTTGGGGACAGGTTTGGCTCCTACCCCAGTGGGGTACCCCTTTACATTTCTTGCCATTCAGTTCCATGGAGAATAAAATAAAAGTACATCAGTGAACAGCCAGCATCCCAGTACAGTGGAGCCTTGGTTCCCGAACGGCTTAGTTATCGAACAAATCGGCTCCTGAACGCCACAAACCCGGAAGTAAGTGTTCTGGTTTGCGAATTTTTTCAGAAGTCGAACATCCGACATGGCTTCCGCTTGAGTGCAGGAAGCTCCTGCAGCCAATTGGAAGCTGCGCCTTGGTTTTCAAACAGTTCCAGGAGTCGAACGGACTCGCAGAATGGATTAAGTTCGGGAACCAAGGTACCACTGTATCAGGTATCTCTTACCTGGTGGCAGAAAGGTAAGAGTGACTGACACTTGGAATACCTCTGGTTCAACTGTGGCTATTGTCAACAGTCTGCTGTCTACGGCTGCCAATTTCTGCCATGCGGAGAAGCTTTCTGGGCCTCATATTTTGGCGCTGTGGACCTGCCAAGGGATAAGCGCAAGGTGCCACCAAGATTTCCCCTAACCCCATTCGCTGCACCCTATCCATTTTGCTAATCCGAAAACTCAGAAACCTGCTGATGTGCTGGTGTCAGGACTGTTCTGGCCGCAAGAATGCTTTTAAACGCTCTTGTGAAAGGAACCCAAATAGAATTAGGGTATTTGCAATCTGATACGGGCAGGTGGCGAGGGAAATCCCAAGGCACATTTTGGTATTTTAAAAGTAAAATTGATTGCAAACCAGTGGTTTAAAAGCACACACAAAAAGGAACATGGGAAATAATATTATCTTGGCTGGTATGGCGTTCTGTCCAGGGAGGATCCCAAGGCATACTTTGTTCCAAAAAGTCCTTGTCAGGTCGTTCCAAAGTGTTCCCAGAACTGAGTCGGTTGCATACTTCCTGGGCTGCTTGCAGCTACTTGCAGCCATGCGTCCCGCCAGGTCAGCATCAGGAAAAGAATTAACTGGCAAGCCAGGAAGAAGAATTAACTGACAGACCAAGGAGAACTAACTTGTCGAGCAACTGTGTCTGTCAAAATGCTCTGTTTCAATTTCATGGCGGCATCTTATGGCAGGAGTCAGCAAACTTTTTCAGTAGGGGGCCAGTCCACTGCCCCTGAGACCTTGTGGGGGGCCAGACTATATTTTGAAAAAAAATATCAACGAATTCCTATGCCCCACAAATAACCCAGAGATGCATTTTAAATAAAAGCACACATTCTACTCATGTAAAAACACGCTGATTCCCAGACCGTCCGCGGGCCGGATTTAGAAGGTGATTGGGCCGGATCCAGCCCCTGGGCCTTAAGTTTGTCTACTCATATTTTCTGGTGTTGAAATCTTGTCTCAGGATTGTCACCTGGCCCACTGAGGAAGAATATGGAGACCTTAAAACAAAAAAGTAATGCCAGTCATGTTATCCCATAAGGAAAATCCAGAAACCATATTAACGCGACACCTTTATTAGGCTAAGCAAAACATCGCAAAGTTGTATATAGTCTATTGATTCTCCAGAATCCTTTGTCAGGTTTGACACATAAGGGGTGGTTAGGACACAGTCGAGTAATTTATTTCTTTTACCTCACTGCAACCCTTCTGTTTAGGCTCTGGACTAGATAGATATAGACTTTATTTGCGTAGCCGACAGGCCATAGCATCAAAGGACTAACACTGACAAAAATACATTACGAATATATTTACCATAAAATCTTATGACCTATTAAAACCCTAGGTAGAAGCTGGATTATCATTCATCCATGACCCTTTGTCCCATGGGTGGCGGCCTTTTCTCTGGTAAGTTGTTCCAGGTCGGTTAAGTGAATAGACCAGCCAAATTGAAAGGTTATAAAAATAAATATAACCTCGGAGGGATGGTCAGGACAGGGAGAAAGATAATAATAACCAGATGCAGATAAATTAATAATCTCAGTACTTAAAACTTGGCAGAGGTAATAAAATAATAATAATAAAACGTAAAGATAATAATAATAAGATCCTAGCCGAGGAATCCGGGTGACAACACTAATGTCATTCAGATAGCAGCTCTCAGTCTCATTGCTCTCTCGATAAATTTGGCAACCTTCTCTGTTGTCGAGCTGTTCTGGTCGGCTAGGAGTGAGAACAATTTGGCTTCACAAGAGCGGCCCGGGATGGCAGATTGGAGCGGCGTGATGGTCTCGTCCCTGAGATCTTTATATAGGGAGCAAGACAAGAGAACGTGTGACACAGTCTCTACGTAGCCAGCTCCACAGGGGCAGAGCCGGTTCTCGAATGAAATTTTTTGATAATCTACCTTGAAGGACAGCTGAGGGTAACATATTTAGTCTGGCCAGTGTAAAGGCCCGTCTGAGTTTTGGAATGATTAAGGTAGACAAACAAGGTGCCTGAAAATCAAAGTGGGCTTGGGACTAGGATTAGTCATTTGTTCTTTTCTGGCACCGCTCCTGTGTCTGATCTGCAGGAATTTTGCCGAATGAAACACTTCCTGGTATAAGCTTCACCCACTTCATTTTGGTGTGTCAAACTCCTCTCGAAGGCACTAGGGCACAGCCATTCCCTCAAAAGAAAACTGATTCAGAGGGGCAGTTGCTGTAGTCCGCGGCAGTGGGTGGGAAAAGAGTTTTCTGATTCCTAAAAGACTAGCAGGTGCTATTGTGCCACAAACCAATGGAGGTGCATGAAATGTTGTCCTCCATTGGCAGATACATGCGTACACTTCTGTAAAAAGGAGAAAGCGTTTGCGAGCCACGTCGTTGAAAGCGTGTCATGAAAGTACCTCTCTCTGAGGATGCCCAGTGACTTTTTTCTTCTCTTAGAATTGTAGAGTTGGAAGGGACCCTGGGTCATCTAGACCAACCCGCTGCAATGCAGGAATCTCAGCTAAAGCATCCATGGCAGATGGCCATCCCACCTCTGCTGAAAAACCTCCAAGGAAGGAAAATCTACTGCCTCCTGAGGGAGACCGTTCCACATGTTCCACAGCTCTTACTGTCCTTGAAATGGACACTACAGTGGTACCTCTGGTTATGTACTTAATTTGTTCAAGAGGTCTGTTCTTAACCTGAAACTGTTCTTAACCTGAAGCACCACTTTAGCTAATGGGGCCTCCCACTGCCGCCACACTGCCACTGTGCGATTTCTGTTCTCATCCTGAAGCAAAGTTCTTAACCCGAGGTACTGTTTCTGGGTTAGCGGAGTCTGTAACCTGAAGCGTCTGTAACCTGAAGCGTATGTAACCCGAGGTACCACTGTATATTTCTGCAGATGCACCCTAGAATAAGCATTAGCCTTTTTTGCTGCTGCGTCACACTGTTGGCTCATGTTAAACTTGTGGTCCACCAAGACCCCTAGATCCTTTTCACATTTACTGCAAGTGTCCCCCATCCTATATTTATGCATCTGGTTCTTCGTGCCTAAGTACAGAACCTTAACATTTGTCCCTGCTGAAATTCGTTTTGTTCGCTTGGACCCAGCTCTCCTGTCTGTTTCAATGCCAAACAGTTAAGCAGTGCAGCAAACAGCTGACATTTGCCATCTCAGTGTCCAGGCAGCTTTGAGAGCCATGTGCTTCTGGGACAACAATGGGGCTGTGGGCCTTCACAGTTTCAGTAGCCGGCACTCTCCTCCACTGCTACTGTTCAATGAAGCTTCCTGTGCTCTGCCCATTAGGCCTGCCTGCCAAGCAAACCCCTGTATGTGGATGCAGAACAGAAAGGGTTGTAAAATAGTTGGTGTTCCAAAGGCTATGAGATAGCAAAGAGTTCATTTGTTGTTGTTTTTTCCAAAAAAAATATTATTGGTTTTCTCTTATAATACAAAAACATAAACACAAAAGAAAAACATTACACTTAACACAACATAAAAACATAACAACAATAAAAACAAAACAATAAAAGAAGAATTATTTCTTCTTGATTCCTGGTATATTTACATTGCTAAAAGACTTCCTCAACACCCTCCAATCCTAATTTCATCATATCACATATTTAGCAGTTCCCAATTTCATATTTGATAACACCAATATCTTTTTTCCCCAATTACGAATTTCTAATCTTTACTTCCTGTTGTAATCCATAATATTCACTATTTATTAACCTTTTCCCACCCCTCGGCCTAATCTGTTACTTCTAAGGATTTCTTAATATCTTATATTACAATATCTCGCTAAATATTTGTTTTTCTTTGTTTTCTTTTAAAAAATGTTTTTATTTGGTTTTACAATTTCATTCACAGAAAAATATTCTTGCAAATATTAAAACTTTACACAAGATTCTTTAGAATCCTAGCACTTCCCTTCTCGCCTCCGTGGGTTCATTAAAAAACTCTTCCACCTGCATATTATAAGTCCATCCAGTGTACAGTCCTCCGTTATATCCAAAGCCTAAAGAGTTCAGGTGTTTACAGTGGTCTTTCAAATACAATCTATATTTGTCCCATTCTCTGCTGAAGTTTTGATACTTCTGATTTCGACAGTTAATCTTGCCATCTCTGCATAGTCCAATAGTTTCATCTGCCAGTCCGGTCTCGTAGCTATCTCACTGTCTTTCCAACTCTGGGTAAGCAACATTCTGGGTAAAAGCACAAGAATCTTTGATCAGAACATCTGTATGCAGTGGTGTAGCGTGGGGGTGCGGGGGGGCCGGCCACTCCGGGCGCAACATCTGGGGGTTAGGGTTAGGGGGCGCAAATCCACGGGTTAGGGGGCACAAATTACTTGCCTTGCCCCGGGTGCTGACAACCCACGCTACGCCACTGTCTGTATGTAACACTAATTTCTCGCAGCAAGTGAAACTCATCTGCAGAAAACGCAACTTGAGAAAAGAGACACAATGCACGTATTTTTGTAAACTAAGAAATCTTTAATAAATATATTTTTTTCAAAAAAAAAAGATCAGAAGAACATGCAAAAATGATGGCCGGCAACCGCTATCAAGACAGGAACTTCGAACCGGTTTTGGACGATATATTGCTATATCACCCAGCCCTAGTGGCTTGCAATGGATGTATCTATATTACACCTTTTATTTTTAAGCTAGTTTCAAATCTTTCAACACCCTAGCTCCTGAACAAAAGGAATATCTTGGGTCATTGCAGTTCTGTGATAAGTAGGACAAGGAATCCCCAGTACTGTTTGAAATGGCAATGTTCAAAAGTTCTGTGTTTCCACCCACTAACAATCCTGTCCATGGCCTCCGACACCCTCGAACAGGACCTTTGTGGCCTTGTTTAGGAATCTTGTGGCAGCAGAGATAAGAAAGGATGCTCTTTTTTATCATCCCTTGAACTCTCTGCCTTGTGTGCTATTTATTTAGCTGTAAAAGGCTGCCCACTGAAACTTGCCTTATAGCTATATAATGGTCAGCATGCAGCTCGGGAGATGCCAAATATATTCCTGCAACCCTAACCCTTACCAAAGCGTAGTATGAGTTGTCAGCTGCTTGAGTAAGTCACTTTCCTCCATTTCCTCTGCCCTCTGTTTTATTTTTCTTCCTTTTGTTTCCAATGGACACCCTTGGAGAAGCACAGCCGTCTCGGTCCCTCAGTGGTCAGTCTGCGGCCTGTAGGGGGAGCCAGTGCCCTGTCTCTGGCCAGCCATATCTGCTGTGCGTCTATTTGAGAAATTCTATGCGCACAAATTCTTCCATGTGCAATCCTTGTCTCCAGTCCGGCAGTGGCGTAGCGTGGGGGGTGCAGGGGGGGGCGGCCGCACCGGGCGCAACATCTGGGGGTTAGGGTTAGGGGGCGCAAATCCATGGGCTAGGGGGCGCAAATCCATGGGTTAGGGGGCGCAAATTACTTGCCTTGCCCCGGGTGCTGACAACCCACACTACGCCACTGCAGTCCGGTGAAACTCCTAACTTTAGTATGATTCCACCTCCCCATGTCGAATTCCCTTTGGTGTTACTGTCCTCTGTCGTTATTGTTTACCAACTGACTGGCTTGCCAGGTTTGTGCAGGCTTCTGTGAGATTCTCCTCTTTTTCCACTGGCTTTTGGGACTGGCTTGCTCCCTTAATCACCCCCTGGTCCAGCTTCCCCTTCCTTCTGGGACCTGTGAGGAAGTGTCTTCAGAACCAGCATTCAAGTGGCCTCAACCCTAGACCTCTTGTTCTTCATTCTCACCCCCTTCCTTTTTCTCACCCACTCTGACTCCCTTTGTCCTAACTCCGGTTTATTCTGGCCTTACCTCCATTATTATTATTATTATTATTATTATTATTATTATTATTATTATTACCCTGCCTATCTGGCTGGGTTTCCCCAGCCACTCTGGGTAGCTCCCAACAGAATATTAAAAACACGATAAAACTTCAAACATGAAAAATTCCCCTAAACAGGGCTGCCTTCAGATAGTCAGATAGTTGTTTATTTCCTTGACATTTGGTGGGAGGGTGTTCCACAGAGTGGGTGCCGCTACCAAGAAGGCCCTCTGCCTGGTTCCCTGTAACCTCACTTCTTACAGAAGGCCCTTGGAGCTGGACCTCAGTGTCTGGGCTGAACAATGGGGATGGAGACACTCCTTCAGGTATATTGGACCGAGGACGTTTAGGGCTTTAAAGGTCAGCACCAACACTGTGCTCAGAAACGTACTGGGAGCCAGTGTAGGTCTTTCAAGACTGGTGTTATATGCTGTGTCTTGGCGGCCGCTCCCAGTCACCAGGCTGGCTGCCGCATTTTGGATTAGTTGTAGTTTCCGGGTCACCTTCAAAGGTAGCCCACCTAGAGCGCATTGCAGTAGTCCATGCAGGAGATAACCAGAGCATGCACCACTCTGGCAAGACAGTGCGCAGGCAGGTAGGGTCTCTTCCTGCGTACCAAATGTAGCCTGGACACAGGATTGACCTGCGCCTCCATGGACAGCTATGAGTCCAGATTGACTCCAAGGCTGCACACCTGGTCCTTCAGGGCCACAGTTACCCCATTCAGGACCAGGGAATCCTCCACACCTGACCACCCCCTATTCCCCCCCCCCCAAATAGTACTTCTGTCTTGTCAGGATTCAACCTGGAACGACCTAAAGGATTTCCCAGAGCCCTTGATGGTTTCCAGTTAGCATGGCTCCCCACTAAGTTGCTGCTGTGTTTGACGCAGAGATGATTCAGAATATGATCGTTCCCAAGTGCCCTTTTCCCACCCAGCGGAGTTTGTTTGGGTACTGGGCTAGCCAGGAAATTGGAAGCTATGAAGCTGGTAGGGAAATGGCTTGAACGCAAGTGGTGCAAAGCTCAGCGGAAGTCCAGCCCAGTGGAAGGAGCTGCTGCTTTATGGCAGTGACGGCAACAAATAAATTGTGTTTTTCCACCACCTTGCAATTTGGCGGAGCTCTTCTGAGGGGTTCAAGGCCAGCCTTGGCGAACCCAAGTATGTAAACAAATATTTGGCGGCTCCCTAGAACAGGTTGTGATGGCCACCTTAAAAGAGGATTAGGAAAATTCACAGAGGATGAGGGAAAGCAGTCTGCTAGCTGCAAGGTCCATGTTCTGCCTCCCGGTTGCTGGGAAGTGAGGAGAGGGCTCCTTGCACCCAGATCCTGCTTGTGGGTTTGCCATTGGCATCTGGTTGGCCACTCACTGTAGGAACAGGATCATACCCATCAACATTTCTCCGATGAAAATAGGGACGTCTCATTCCATCATCATCATCGTTTTATTATTTATACCCCGCCCATCTGTCTGGGTTACCCCAGCCACTCTGGGTAGCTTCCAACATACTGTATATAAAAGCACAATAAAACATTAAACGTCAAAAAACTTTACAGGGCTGCCTTCAGATGTCTTCTAAAGGTTTTATAGTTCTTATCTCCTCGGCTTGGGTATCGTATAGTTCCGTACCCTCCAACACTTCTCCGATGAAAATAGGGACGTCCTAAGGAAAAGCAGGGGACGCGGGTGGCACTGTGGTATAAACCACTGAGCCTTGGGCTTGCCGATTGGAAGGTCGGCGGTTCAAATCCCCGCGATGGGGTGAGCTCCCGTTGCTCGGTCCCAGCTCCTGTCAACCTAGCAGTTTGAAAGCACGTCAAAGTGCAAGTAGATAAATAGGTACCGCTCCAGCGGGAAGGTAAACGGCGTTTCCGTGCGCTGCTCTGGTTTCGCCAGAAGTGGCTTAGTCATGCTGGCCACACGACCCGGAAAAACGGTCTGCGGACAAACGTCGGCTCCCTCGGCCAATAAAGCGAGATGAGCGCCGCAACCCCAGAGTCGTTCACGACTGGACTTACCTGTCAGGGGTCCTTTACCTTTAAGGAAAAGCAGGACATTATGGGATCAAATCAGAAACCGGGATAACTAATGAAAATCCCGGACTGTCCCTGGAAAATAGGGACACTTGGAGGGCCTGCAGAATGTTCTTCACATGCCAAGCACTTTTGAAAGTGAAATTGTTCGTATCTACCTCAGTTCAGATGCTACTATTATGGCAACCATCATGTGAAGGAAAGCCAGTGAGGTGTAGTGGTTAAGAGTGGTAGACTTGTAATCTGGTGAACCGGGTTCGATTCCCCGCTCCTCCACATGCAGCTGCTGGGTGACCTTGGGCCAGTCACACTTCTCTGAAGTCTCTCAGCCCCACTCACCTCACAGAGTGTTTGTTGTGGGGGAGGAAGGGAAAGGAGAATGTTAGCCGCTTTGAGACTCCTTCAGTTAGTGATAAAGCAGGATATCAAATCCAAACTCTTCTTCTCTTCTTCCTTGAAATATACTCGGAGCTGAGTGTGGATTTCATGCTCTTTATTCAGCTTATAGTAGTGAGGAATGAAAGTTCCCCCAGAATGTCCACTTTATATACATTATTTACACAATGGGCCGCACGTGATTGGCTAATTCCGGGATTCTCCTGTAGGCCAATCAGGTTGCGGATTCACTTCCATCTGGAGCTGGATTGGGTGGCTCCTGTGGACCAATCAGACTGCTGCATTGTTCTAGGACCAATCAGACTACTGCATTCTGAATCCTATTGTTCTAGGACCAATCAGACTGCTGCATTCTGGACCCTATTGTTCTAGGACCAATCAGACTGCTGCCTTTTGGATCCTATTCAACTCAGTACATAACATTCCTACAGACCACCCTGTAGAGACGCTCCCACTATCCAGCTTAATCGAATGACCCTAGATTCTAGTACATATTACCCACTTTCTTCACAGCCTGCATAACTTTCTATCCCTGTACTGCCTTCTCCTCACCTTCCTTGCCTTATTTCTAAGCCAAAAAGCCCCAGACATTTGTAACGCCTTTCCTTGTGGGAAAGATGTTCCAGCCCTCCTCTTGGGTTCCCTGCTCCTGTTCTTGCTTCTAATACAACGAGAAGTGATTGCTCCATTTGTCTGAGAGCCCTGCTTCTCTGAAGCGGCTTACATAAGCTGCGAAACTTAAAAGCACAACACAATAATAGCAGAACAACATAAAGAAAAGATTCTATAGTCTCCCTACCGATTCTGATTCCTCTCGTTTCCCCACGGGCTTGGCTTGGCTCTCTCCCCTCAGCCCATGCTCCACAGATTGTTTCTTAAACGATAGGGTTCAAGCCTGTCTTGAACCACTTCAAACAGCTTTGGCCTCTCCTAGAGAATCCTGGGAACTGTAGTTGGTTAGGGTGCTGAGAGTTGCTGTTGTTGTTGTTTAGTCATTTAGTCGTTTAGTCGTGTCCGACTCTTCGTGACCCCATGGACCAGAGCACGCCAGGCACTCCTGTCTTCCACTGCCTCCCACAGTTTGGTCAGACTCATGTTTGTAGCTTCGAAGACACTATCCAACCATCTCGTCCTCTGTCGTCCCCTTCTCCTTGTGCCCTCCATCTTTCCCAACATCAGGGTCTTTTCCAGGGAGTCTTCTCTTCTCATGTGGTGGCCAAAGTATTGGAGCCTCAGCTTCAGGGTCTGTCCTTCCAGTGAGCACTCAGGGCTGATTTCCTTAAGAATGGATAGGTTTGATCTTCTTGCAGTCCACGGGACTCTCAAGAGTCTCCTCCAGCACCATAATTCAAAAGCATCAATTCTTCGGCGGTCAGCCTTCTTTATGGTCCAGCTCTCACTTCCATACATCACTACTGGGAAAACCATAGCTTTTACTATACGGACCTTTGTTGATCCCTATTCCCTTTACAGAGCTACGGTTCCCAGAGTTCTTTAAGAGCGGTGGGCTGTTAAACCATTCTTGAGAACTGTAACTCTGCAAAGGGAATAGGGGTCTCCTGACAACTATCTGCAGCACCCATAACAAACTACAGTTCCCAGGACTTTAGGGGAGAAGCTGTTTAA
Source organism: Podarcis gaigeae (assembly GCF_964106915.1). Lineage (NCBI taxonomy): Eukaryota > Metazoa > Chordata > Lepidosauria > Squamata > Lacertidae > Podarcis > Podarcis gaigeae. Next base: position 43,870,353 of record NC_139689.1, read on the forward strand.
TGTGGCATGATGCTGTTTTAAATGTACAGTCATACTTCAGAAGTCGAACAGAATCCGTTCCAGAAGTCCGTTCAACTTCCAAAACGTTTGGAAACCGTGGCATGGCTTCCGATTCGCTGCAGGAAGCTCCTGCAGCCAACGGAACCCATGTTGGACGTTCGGGTTCCAAAGAACGTTCGCAAACTGGAACACTCACTTCCGGGTTTGCGGCGCTCAGGAGCCAAAACGTTCAACTTGCAAGGTGTTCGGGATCGAAGGTACAACTGTACAGTGGTACCTCAGTTTAAAGACGTTTCAGGTTACTGACTCCGCTAACCCAGAAATAGTACCTTGCGTTAAGAACTTTGCTTCAGGATGAGAACAGAATTCGTGTGGTGGCGGCGTAGCAGCAGCGGGAGGCCCCGTTAGCTAAATTGGTGCTTCAGGTTAAGAACAGTTTCAGGTTAAGATCGAACGAATTAAGTTCTTCACCAGATGTACCACTGTATAGTGCAAATGTTGTCCAAAGTTTAACCTTAATGTAATGGGGAGGAATTGTGGTTACTCGGTAGTCATTTTACAGCTTCCGAGTGCTATGTTCTTGAATCGTAAACGAGTTCTAGTGCTCAGCCCTGCAGGAAGCCAGTGCCTGCACTCTGCGCATGTTCAGAGGCACATTCTCCTCACACTCCACAGCTGAAGCCCTGCACTGAAAACAGGTTCCTAGCCAAGCCCTGTTTTCCCCTGAGGTTCTGACCTCCCTTCCTCCGTACTTTGCAAACAGGGCAGCCTGGGGCACCTCTCTCAGCCAGGTCTCCTTCCACCTGAGCAGGGTTTTCCCCTTCCGTCCTGGCTGGCTGACCTTGAGCAGTCAATCTTTAACACGCGCTCCAAGGTGCCTGTGTGTCTTTCCAGCAAGCCCTGCCTCTGGGCTTCGCATTCCTGCAAAAATCACCTTCCCCATCCGCCCTTGCTCTCTTGGAGGGAGACGGACTCTTAATTAAACACATGAGGAAATAGCTGATAGGGGGCTGAGATAAGGAGTCCACCAGCCCTCTCTCCGTCCTGAATCTCTCTCCCCTTCCAGCCTTTCACAAGGTTCCTTTCTTTTCACCAGATCCACAAGGTGAATCAAGTCTGGATGGGGCCGTTCCCTCTAGCCACAATATGCTCCCCACCCCCTCCACCCCGGCAATTTAAATGAATATTCACTAGAGCTACAGCCCAAGATAGGGCTTGCGATTCAACTAATATGAAATTCAACCCTGCAGCCCCACCACTCCTGCCTCTCTGCTTTCGCTGCTCCAATTATTCTCTGGCCAACAGCATAACAGACCTTTCAGCCTTCCCTGCAAAACCTGCACTGTCCGTTAGCATATTGCTGGCACACTCAGGATCTTGGGGAGATGCCTTATCCCAATTCAGCCCATTGCTCCATCTAGCCATGGTCAACACTGGCTGGCAGCGGCACTCCAGGGTTTGGGCCAAGAGTAATCCCTAGCCCTACCTGGAAAAGTCAGGGATTGAACCCAGGACACTCAGCGTGCAAGGGAGATGCTCTGCCACTGGGCTACAGCCCTTCCTCGGGCATTATGCACCCTTGCAATTAAGCACTAGCCTGGTAAGTAAAGGTAAAGGGACCCCTGACCATTAGGTCCAGTCGCGGATGACTCTGGGGTTGTGGCGCGCATCTCGCTCTGTGGGCCGAGGGAGCCGGCAAAACTGACTGGTAAGCTTAGGAACCAAGAGGACAGAAACTTAAAGAATAGGAAAAAACTATAATCTATTTAAAGGTAAAGGGACCCCTGACCATTAGGTCCAGTCATAAACGACGGTGCTCATCTCGCTTTATTGGCCGAGGGAGCCGGCGTATAGCTTCCGGGTCATGTGGCCAGCATGACTAAGCCGCTTCTGGCGAACCAGAGCAGCACACGGAAATGCTGTTTACCTTCCCGCCAGAGCAGTACCTATTTATCTACTTGCACTTTGATGTGCTTTCGAACTGTTAGGTTGGCAGGAGCAGGGACTGAGCAATGGGAGCTCACCCCGTCGTGGGGATTTGAACCGCCAACCTTCTGATCGGCAAGTCCTAGGCTCAGTGGTTTAAGCCACAGCACCACCTGCGTCCCTTACTAGCAAATCGTTGCACTCAGACGAGTGAATGCAGTGGTGGAGGAAGGACCAGTGGCGTAGCGTGGGGGGTGCAGGGAGGGCCGGCCGCACCGGGCGCAACACCTGGGGGTTAGGGTTAGGGGGCGCAAATCCACGGGTTAGGGGGCGCCAATTCACGGGTTAGGGGGTGCAAATTACTTGCCTTGCCCCGGGTGCTGACAACCCATGCTACGTCACTGGGAATGACAGAACTCTGCCCCTCCTCTATGCTCGAGTAGCCTGGGGTTTCTGCTTTGGAGAGGACAGTCCTGTGTTTGATAGGCTCCACTGCACCCCTCTCCTGTCTCAGGAGACAATGGAGTGTGCCTTCAGGGGTGAAGTCAGACTGCCAAAGAATCACAGCACCTGCTGTGGCTGCAGATACCAGTAACTCGTAACGGCTGCTCCCGCTTTGTTGTCCCAAGTGACCTCACCGGGGCGCAAGCCTGGACGGCTGGGGAAAACAAACAGGTAAATACATCAAGTAAAGAGGCATACACACACACACACACACACACACACACACACACACACAGTATGTATAATACAGTCGTACCTCGGGTTAAGTACTTAATTCGTTCTGGAGGTCTGTTCTTAACCTGAAACTGTTCTTAACCTGAAGCACCACTTTAGCTAATGGGGCCTCCTGCTGCCGCTGCGCTGCCGGAGCATGATTTCTGTTCTTATCCTGAAGCAAAGTTCTTAACCCGAGGTACTATTTCTGGGTTGGCGGAGTCTGTAACCTGAAACGTATGTAACCCGAGGTACCACTGTAGTGCGTAAATGTGACTTTAAATGCAGCAAGGAGAATCAACCTCGCTGCATTTTAGGCCACCAGTGTGTACATAGCCTACTTTACAGATAAAAACTTTAAGAGAGCGCCAACAGGAGCCTTGAAATCACCCACCGATAGTTTGCTGCTGCCTTAGCCGGCACGTAGGTCACCCAGTCACACAATTGCTCCCCACAATGGTGAGATGCATTGAACTTCTGTTTCAATCCCAGTCACTGTTTCTAGACGTGCATGCATCTATAAATTAAGGTAAAGGTAAAGGGACCCCTGACCATTAGGTCCAGTCGTGGCCGACTCTGGGGTTGCGGCACTCATCTCGCTTTATTGGCCAAAGGAGCCGGCATGACTAAGGTCATGTGGCCGGCATAACTAAGCTGCTTCTGGCGAACCAGAGGAGCGCGCGGAAATGCCATTTACCTTCCCGCCAGAGAGGTACCTATTTATCTACTTGCAGTTTGACGTGCTTTCGAACTGCTAGGTTGGCAGGAGCAGGGACCGAGCAACGGGAGCTCACCCCGTCGCGGGGATTCGAACCGCTGACCTTCTGATCAGCAAGCCCTAGGCTCAGTAGTTTAACCCACAGCGCCACCCGCGTCCCTGAAATTAGCAAGTGCCATTTTCCTCCTAATCAGTGTCCCTTTCACTGGAAGGAAGCGTACAAGGCACCATCCAACCACCTTAAGGACTCTACTTCCAGATTTGTGCGGCCTTTACTCCTTGGCTGCTTCTTCGTCTCCTGAACATATCCTGCAAGACCTCAGAGGTTTCGGAGCAGAGCTTTCCTTCTCCTAGATGGGCTCCCTTCATAGCTGTCAACTTTCAGATTTGAAAATAAGGGATCAGCAGCCTCACCTGTCCCAGGGACAGTCTACGGGATATCTAACAATCCAGGATAGCACTGGGAAACGGCGCTGGAATAAGGAAATTTCCCTCAAAAAAAGGGAAGGTTGACAGCTATGGCTCCCTTACCAGGTTTATGAGTGCCACCTGCCCCTCACTTCCCTCTACAGAATGTGCAGAAACCACCTTATTGACTGTTGCACCCACTATTGGTCTCGTCCGCTAAATCCACCGGATCCTGTCTTGGCCTGCAGGTGAAGTCCCTAATTTACCAAAGATTTCAGACCAGTGCTTTTAAAAAAAAAAAAAAAAAAGTTGCCGATAATCACCATGAAGTTGTAACAGTAAGTGCCAAATTTTTAACTTTGGAGGGCAGGGGAAAGGTGCTGGTACTGCGTAGCCTTGAGTACCCCCAGAAAAAACCACTGGCTGCCCTCACCTGGTTTTGCCAGCCAGTCAGAGCCGATGTGGCCACAACTTCTAGGAGCCACAGGTGGGAGGCGAGTGCAGGATGGGGACAAAAGGTGGACAAGCTACCCCGGAAGGAGTATGACTTGTCCCCCCACCAGAAGGACTACCCCTCCCCATACACCCTATTTTCCTATGTCTGTGATGGATATTAATGCTTTTGAATTATTTTGCTTCCCTTTTCAACTTCAGACCAGGTGTATGGGGAGAGACGAACTGGAGCTTTTCCGTAAGGATGCAGGTGTTATTCCTGCTGCAAACCACCTTCCTCCCTCCAGCTGTGTGAAGAAAACCGTTTTCATCGGGGTGGTGCTTTGGCAAGAAGCCCGACAGGCCTTGAGGGGTGGTGAGGCTGTTGTTTTTCTGTCAAAACCTGTTTTTGTTTTCATCCTCCTTCCTGATACACCTGAAGACTTGGCCCCGTGCCCTCTTCCGCCGGGGTGGGGACGCTGCCCAGCTGCAAGGCCCCATCGAGCTCACGGAGGGGTAACATCCACGTCCTCTGAAGTCACAGCTACAGCTGCGGCTGTCGATAAAACGCCAAGAGGTGTGAGCAGGAGCCGGGGTGGAAGAGATAAATGCTGTTATCAGGGAGATGCACACCCTGCTTGGGGCATGGGAAAAGGGGAATGCAGCTTTGGAAACCCTTCCAGTTCCACTCTGGCCCTGACCGCTTTTAAGACGTTTGGGCCAGTGTGTTTGCACATTTCCATCAAAGAAGAGAGAGGAAACCTGTGTCCACCTGGGGCAGCAGCCTGGACATCTTGCCCTGGGTACCCAGACAAGGAGGACACCAGTTACAAGATGCCTCTGGAAGAGGGTGTATCGATTATGCACTCTCATTCGCACACACACAAATACAAAATTGTGGAGCAGCAGCCATTTGGCATGAAGAGGGCAAAGAAAGATCGCAGGCCCTAGGTGTGCACTAGTTCTTATGATACGAACTTTCAAGAAAGACCCCCGCACATCTGTTCCTGGACAACCAAGCCAGTCCAGAGTGCCTCTACAACGATTAGGGGTGTGTGTCTTGATGTTTTCCTCCCTCCAAGACTAGGGACAGCACAGGAACGCAATCAATAAATCCTACATAGAGGTGCCCTCGATGCAGGGCATTTGGTAATGACTGGCTCCCAGAGATGCTCTTCCGTGAACAAAACGAACGTGTGTCAATCCATTGCATAGGAGCCAACTCCTAAGGGCCAAGGTCCCTTTGGCCTCTTCAATAAAATATTTGAGCGGGTTGGGCCACCCCAAATTTGATGGGTATTGCCATTCATTTTAAAAAAAAATAATATTTATTACTTTTCCAACAATTTAAACACTACAAAAAAAAAAAAACAATACAATACAAAAACACTAAAACATTAAACTAACAAAACAAAAACAGTTTAAAAATCAAACAATTTCAATATCTTATCTTTCATTCACTTATTTCAACGACCTCCTCACACCTCCCTTTTTGCATTCCACTTCTGTTAATTGTTTCAGCAATTCCTTTCCATCTTCCTCTGTTTTCTATCCTATAATTATCTTAACATATTCTAACCTTATTTTTTCCTTTAATATTCTAATAATCTATTTATACTTAATTCCTTATAACATTTCTACTAAAGCCATATAACTTCATTCCAACATTTTTCTAACATTCATTGATTTTACAGTATTTCTGTAAATAGTCTTTAAACTTTTTCCAGTCTTCTTCCACTGACTCTTCTCCCTGGTCTCGGATTCTGCCAGTCATTTCCGCCAGTTCCATGTAGACCATCAACTTCATCTGCCATTCTTCCCAGGTGGGTAGATCTTGTGTCTTCCAATACTTTGCAATAAGTATTCTTGCTGCTGTTGTTGCGTACATAAAGAAAGTTCTGTCCTTCTTTGGCACCAATTGGCCGACCATGCCATTCAAATGGGGTGTGTGCACTGCATTGTGATTGATTATGCCAGGCAGGGCTTACCTGGGCCCCCCAATATTTTACTCAAGTTGGCACCCCTGATCCAGTGAAAGCTCCTAATGGCAGAAAGGCAGTGGTGGGGAGGCATTTTCTTCCTCCTCCTCCTCCTCCTCCTCCTCCTCCTCCTCCTCCTCCTCCTTTTCCTCTCTTTCTAATCATTTTTATTTGATTGTACAAGTGTAGAGTTATAACAATACCAAATATACATCCATATACAGTGGTACCTCGGTTTACGAACTTAAACCGTTCCAGAAGTCCGTTCTTGAACCGAAACAGTTCTTAAAGCAAGATGCGCTTTCCCAAATGAGGCCTCCAGCTGTTAGTGCCCTTCCACCGTTCAGCTTCCGTTCTCAGACCGAGATAAAGTTCGCAAACCGGAACACCTACTTGCGGAGTTCTTATACCGAATAGTTTGTAAACAGGGCTGTTCTTAAACCGAGGTACAACTGTATAGATATTTCTCTGACTCTCCAGACTTCCCACCTTTCCCCTCCATGGATCCTATTGTCAACATTTTCAGCAGCGTATTATTTCATAATCTATATTTTGTGTCCATCCATATCGCCCACAGGGTTTGTTACAAGTGTTATTAGAATCTGGCTAATGTTTTCATCTGCTTACAGTGGTCTCCTAAATAAATTACAAATTTTCCCCATTCTTTCTTGAAGTTTTTGTTTGCTTTGTTCCTGAACTTTCCAGTCAGATTTGCCCTTTCGGCATACCGGTAGTTATCTCCCGTTTGGACTACTACAATGCGGTCTACATGGGGCTACCTTTGAAGGTGACCTGGAAACTACAACTAATCCAGAATGCAGCTCCTAGACTGGTGACTGGGGGCGGCCACCGAGACCACATAACACCGGTCTTGAAAGACCTACGTTGGCTCCCAGTACGTTTCCGAGCACAATTCAAAGTGTTGGTGCAGACCTTTAAAGCCCTAAACGGCCTCGGTCCAGTATATCTGAAGGAGCGTCTCCACCCCCATTGTTCTGCCCGGAACAAGAAGCAAAGCTACAGGGAACCAGGCAGAGGGTCTTCAGGTAGTGGCACCCGCCCTGCGGAACGCTCTACCATCAGATGTCAAGGAAATAAACAACTACCTGACATTTAGAAGACATCTGAAGGCAGCCCTGTTCAGGGAAGTTTTTAATGAGTGACATTTTAATGTATTTTTTAATCTTTGTTGGAAGCTGCCCAGAGAGGCTGGGGAAACCCAACCAGATGGGCGGGGTACAAATAATAAATTATCATTAGTCCAGCAGCTTGGTTTGCCATTCCTTTCTGGTAGGGAACACTTTCTTCTTTCCATCTCTGGGCTAGTAGCATCTGAGCGGCTATTGTCACATATGGTGGGGAAGCATTTTATACCAGTTCTCCCTGTGCCACCTCCCACCCTATTCTGGAAAGCCCCCCCCCCCAACTCTAGACCAGAATGAAGTGAGGTACGGTTGGCAAAGAACATCTGGGGCAAGAAGTGCACACCAGGTACACTGGAATCCACACACTCCCAGTGCAATTTGTGGATCCAAGCCAATGCTCTCTTAAGGCCAATCCACACAAAAACAGATGTGGGAATTATCTTCAAGTGCCATCGCACAATAACGTTTTCCTTCACCCTAACATTGAGGGGGCTGAAAGCAAGCCAGAAATTGGTGCCCTGTGGGCTATACAGATGTGCCAGCTGTTTTCCTCTTTTATTCCTTGCCCTACATCTGAGCGAAATCAAAACAAATCCAACCGTTTAAAGATGGAAAGGTGGCTATTCCGTCCGGTGTGTTTTCACACAGGCAGCTTGGTTTCGGGGGAGTGGGGTACCCAATGCTATGGCCTGCCCCTGCTCCCTCCCTCCCTCTCCCTCGCACACACACAAAAATCACATACCCTCCAACATTCCTCAGATGAAAATAGGGACATTTTTCACCCTCCTCCTCGACATCCCGTTGGTTTTTCTCCCCACTCCCCGCAGAACATTTCCCATCAGAAGAAGGACAAGTGCCGCAACTGCTATACCAATGGGGCACAGCACACATTCAGCAGGGGGCCGGTCCACTGTCCCTCAGACCTTGGGGTGGGGGGGACTATATTTTGAAGGGGAAAAAATGAACAAATTCCTATGCCCCACAAATAACCCAGAGATGCATTTAGAATAAAAGGACACATTCTACTCATGTGAAAACACGCTGATTCCCAGACCGTCTGCGGGCCGGATTTAGAAGGTGATTGGGCCGGATCCAGCCCCCGGGCCTTAGTTTGCCTACCCATGCCATGGAGGGAGGGAAGGAGGTCCGAAGGTTCAAAAGAACCTTGTATTTTTAATGTTGGAAATGGTTATGCTAAATTGTAAAAAATCCATGGAAAACCAATAAAAATTATTTTTAAAAAAGATAAAATCAACAGTGTAAATAAGTTTTGATAGATGTAATAATGGAATACTGAATGGTATAGTTTCCGTAAAATATGCAGGGATTTATGATATGTAGAATGAACCATGGAAAGAAAAGAAGGGAAGGCAATGATATTTTAAGAATGTAAAAATGAGTACAGTGGTACCTCTGGTTTCGGATCTGTTCTGGAGCCCCATTCGCATCCTGAGCAGAACGCAACCTGCGTCTTTGCGTCTGTGTGGCTCACGATTCACCGCTTCTGCACATGCGCGTGACATCACTTTGCGCGTCTGCACATACGCAAGTGGAGAAACCCGGACGTAACCCTTTCCGGTACTTCTGGGTCACTGCAGGATGCAACCGGAAAACACTCAACCTGAAGCAAACATAACATGAGGTATGATTATACTTTAAATTCTAAAACAGGAAATTTAATTATACACACACACACACAAAATAATGAAAAAGATAAGACATGAACACACAAAGTACTTTTAAAACAACAACAACAACAACACCACCTTGTACTCTGCTCTGCTCCTCCTTTTCTTCCTGCCCAGGCTGGCCCTCCCTTCTGCCTGCCCCACGGGCCAGCATCTCATGCAGGGCTGGCAGTGGCATAGCGTGGGTTGTCAGCACCCGGGGCAAGGCAAGTAATTTGCGCCCCCTAACCCTTAACCTGCCGCCGCTGCCAGCTTCTTCTTGCTGCTGGCTGGGCTGGTCTGGTGTGGTTCTCTCCCACGCTCAGCGCTGTGCTGGGCGGCCGCTGCACTGTCCCTCCCCCAGATAGTCCCTCGCTCTCTCTCTGCACCGCACGCCTGGCACCCACTCCCTCCACAGTGGGCGGCGACCCGGCGGTTCGGATCGGATTTGCACAGCCAGCACTGCAATGAGAGAGAGTGAGTGAGCCAGGTAGGGGCAGAGAGCTGCGAGCGCGCCCCCCCCCAGATGTTGCGCCCGGTGCGGCCGGCCCCCCCTGCACCCCCCACTCTACGCCACTGGGGGCTGGACATTGATGTTGCCAGACTCACGTCCTCCTCACCTGCTCTCCAGCAGCTGCTATGAGCTGCCCAAGGGAGGAGGCCAGCAGTAGCAGCAGCAGCCATGAAGTTTCCATGGAGAGGCAATGGGACGCTTCCTTCTCGCAGTAGCCGCCACTGCCACCTGGGATAAGCGCTAGCTCATCCACCTCCTTGAGCTCCACAGTGGCAGCACTGGCTGCTGCAGAAATAGGGACATTCCAGGATCAAGTCAGAGGCTTTGAGAATTCTGGGACTGCCCCTGGAAAGTCGGGATGCGATGCAAGCCCAGAAGGCCAGCTAACCTGAATTGAAAATCAGTTTCAGAAAGGTGTCACGGTCCGGTTCATGGGCGATCAAAGTCCAGGCTGGGGACGTCGGGACCAGGGACAAGATGGTGGGGTAGGAGCAGGAATGGGAGTCCAGAAACCAGGAGTCAGAAAGTGAGTCCAAGGGTCAGAGAGCCGGGAGTCAAGAAACCAAGGGTCCAAAGATCAGGAAGCAAGGAGTCACAAAGTCAAGGGTCTGAGGATCAGGAAGCAAGGAGCCAAGAAGTCAAGGGTCGAAGAAGAAGAAGAAGAAGAAGAAGAAGAAGAAGAAGAGGAGGAGTAGTAGTAGTTTGGATTTGATATCCTGCCTTTTCATTCCCCTTCAGGAGTCTCAAAGCAGCTAACATTCTCCTTTCCCTTCCTCCCCCACAACACACACTCTGTGAGGTGAGTGGGGCTGAGAGACTTCAAAGAAGTGTGACTAGCCCAAGGTCACCCAGCAGCTGCATGTGGAGGAGCGGAGACGCGAAGCCAGTTCCCCAGATTACGAGTCTATTGCTCTTAACCACCACACCACACTGGCGGGAGTCAAGAAGTCAAGGGTCCGAGGATCAAGAAGCAAGGAGTCAAACGCAGCAAGGCAGGGAACATGTTACTCTGTCAAAGAGCCAAAGGGAAATGCTGACCTTATATCCCTTCCCGGCTCTTGCCACCAGGTGCTGTGAGTTACCAATCAGCCTCACCTGTGGGGCCGCGCCTTGCCTCTCCAGAACAAACTTAGGAAGGCCCCAGTCCTGCAAAGTCCTACTGGTCACAGGGCCTGGCTCCTGCACACACACCTGACAGAAGCTACCTTTTATCATATGTGGTCAGTGGCGTAGCGTGGGGGGTGCAGAGGGGGCCGGCCGCACCGGGCGCAACATCTGGGGGTCAGAGTTAGGGGGCGCAAATCCACGTGTTAGGGGACGCAAATCCACGGGTTAGGGGGTGCAAATTACTTGCCGTGCCCCGGGTGCTAACAACCCACGCTACGCCACTGTATGTGGTGGACCTGTAAGGTGGCAAAAGCTTTCTGGGAGATGATATACAGCAAAATGAAAAAATATATATGTTTAAAATAACTTTTGTTCAAAAACCAGAAGCTTTTTTTAATTAAGAAGTATAGCTACCGACATTCCAAAGTACCAGAAAAGACTTTTTAAGTATGGAACAACAGCCGTTTGGATGTTATTAGCCCAGAGATGGCAAGAAGACAAGGTATGCCGAAATGGCAAAGCTGATTGGAAAACTCAGGAACTAAGAGGACAAAAACTTTACAAAAGAATGGGGAAATTTTATAACTTATCTAAGAAACCACTGTAAGCAGATGGAAACATTAGCAGGATTTTGATTTCACTTGTAGTGTCACAATTACAATGGAAAATATGGATTGATATAATAGTTAGAGTGCAGAAGAAGATGCGGTTTTTAATGTTTAAAATAGGACTCCAGGGTAGGGGTGGTGGAAGTCCTGAGATTCGGGGGACTCTGTATATGATTTTGTATTTGATTTTTAAAAAAATAATAATTTTGTATTGTAAAATCAAATAAAAATGATAAAGAAAGAGAGAAAGAGAGAAAGAAAAGAAAATCGATTTCAGCATGTCTTCTGACTCTGGATCTCTCACGACACCGAAGGCCCTTGATCTTGTTTATTTTGTAAATCCATTTGTGCATTACTGTAACGGGGAATGTTTTCCGGCGGCCACTTGCTGGTTTGATCCAGTTCAGAGTGCTTGGCTCTTTCAAGAGTGTCTCCCTCTCCATGGATCCCAGTTTCCCCCACCAGCAGGCCAGTCCAGTGCTGGGGGAGTAAATTCACCGGAAGTAGTGATGTAGGTCAGGATGCTGAGTCACTACCAAAGCCTACCGCCTGAAGGGGAGACTTATGATGCAATGGAAACAGGAATCAAGGATGACGCTGCATTTCCAGCTCCATTGCAGCCGTGATGCTTGCCTCGCACGCCTGTCTGATCCTTCCTTCTCCAGGAAGGTTTCTCTTAGTGCCCCTGCCATGAACCTAAATTGGGAAATCTTGCTCTCTTGTGAAAAAGAGCCGGAATACGGTGACCTCATGCCCAGCCAAGGCTTACCGGGGTTTTTGCCGCAGAGCCTGTTTCCAGCGTTGCCGATTGAGAGTGCGGTAATAGGTAGGAAAGAAGCCGTTTCCTTGAGCTTGTGCAAAGCGCCCCTTCCACACGAACAGAGCCGTCTTTCCCATAGGGCTTAGTGGTGCGTTGCACCAGGGCTGTGATGGCCTGGGACTCGAGCTCAGACTCGGAACCAGAGCAGTGGCGTAGCGTGGGGGGTGCAGGGGGGGCCGGCCGCAACATCTGGGGGTTAGGGTTAGGGGGCGCAAATCCACGGGTTAGAGGGCGCAAATCCACGGGTTAGGGGGCAGAAATTACTTGCCTTGCCCCGGGTGCTGACAACCCACGCTACGCCACTGAACCAGAGGCTCAGGGCAGAGAGGCGGAGGGAACTAAGTTCCCGCAGGAGGAGTGCTCGCCTCCAGGCCAGGAGAGGCGAGTCACCTGAGGATCGGGGCCGCCCTATGCCTCGGGGCAGATAAAAGCCAACCTGCCCCAGTCCCAAGTTGTGAGAGCAACATTGTTGGTACCCTGTTCTTGTCTGCACCCTGCCTGAGCTGCTGACCTCACCCGACTCCCTGCCTCGGACCCTGCTTCAGCTTTGACGGACAGCCTTCATACTGCACCCTCGACCTCAGACTGGACTCGGACCTCGCCTCTCGGTTAGCCCCCGGGACCAGCACAACCTGCCTGAGACCCTGTGCCTGACCTTGCCTGGTGTGCTGGTCCCGGGGGGAAGGTTACCGTTGGCGTAGTCAGAATCCAGTCCTGGGTCACTAGCCTGGAAACAGTTCACAAGGAGCGGGGCGAGGTCCGAAGCAGGAAGCCAGGCGGGGACAGGAACACTGGAGGGTCAGGTCTGGGTCCGGGCAGGAACAGGTACTCAACAACGACGTTGCTCCCGCAACCTGGGACCGGGCTGACTGGCCTTTATCTTCTCTGAGGCCAGGGGCGGTTCCGTCCCCCAGGAGACCCAACTCTCCTGGCCTTAAGGCGAGCACTCCTCCTGGGAGAAACCAGTTCCCTTCGCCTCTCTGCCCTGAGCCTCTGCAGTTCAGGAGAGACCGAAGGGTTACTGAGCCCAGGGGGAGACTCACCTGTAGGCACTGAGTCCTCAACCACCTCTGGAGCCAGAGTGGATTCACCTGGTGCCTGCTCCTGAGGATCCGGCACAGGTGCAGGCGCTTCAGAATCAAGGCCCTGCCCCAGTTCAGCCGGCCTTGGAGGCGGGGACTCCTGTGCAGGCTGGGATTCCTCCGGTTCAGCCTCTGAATCGGATTCCCAGGCCATCACACCTGGTTTCCTGCCTCATCCCTGTCGGACTGACTCCTTGCGGAATCCTTGGATGCGGGAGCGGACCTGGACCACGTTGCCTGGGTTAACCCCCAGGCCCAGCACAAGGGCGCCGGCCTCACAGGGGCCTCCCAGCGAGTGGCGGAACTGTGTGTCTTTGCCGGCGGCCTCCTCTTTCCCTGCATGCCCGCTAGCTGCGCCCGTCAACCATATGGCTGGCGGGCGTGCAGCTTCCCTCCCAAGCCTCTGCGGTAATTGCTCTCCCACAGCAGCATGGGGAAGAGTTGCACGGCCCCCCTACCCATGGCTGGCAGTGTGCAGCGTCACCCACCCCCCACTATCCGTGGTAATTTGGGATATTTGCACCCCGGCGCCGAATCTGCTAAAGACGGCCCTGCTCACAAATCGTCACTGCAAACAGGCCCAGCGCCCTGAGGCTGTGTGTACATCACCAGCTGAAAACCCAGCTGGGTTGGGAGGAATCACATCGAAACACAGCATTTCACAAGAAGTGACAGGGTGCATGTGGATTGTGTCAGATGTATAGCGCTTTTCACAAAAGTGGCGGGGGCGGCCTAGATGCAGAGTCAGGGGCATAGCATGGGTGGGGGCGGCTGGGGTGATCACCCAAGGCATATTATTTTTTTTAAAAAAATAATGATTTTTATTTGATTTTACAAGTGTAAAGTTATAACAATGCCAAATACATATATCTACCTTTAGAGATTTCTCTGAATCTCCAGACTTCCCACCATCCCCTTCATTGGTCTTACTGTCAACATTTTCAGCTGCATATTATTTCGTATTTCTCCATATTGTCTGTAGTAACTGTTACTTTACAAGTGTTATTAAAATCCTGCTAATGTTTTCATCTGCTTATAGCGGTCTCCTATAGTGGTTTGAATCCCCGCGACGGGGTGAGCTCCCGTCACTCAGTCCCTGCTCCTGCCAACCAAGCAATTCGAAAGCACATCAAAGTGCAAGTAGATAAATAGGTACTGCTCCGGCGGGAAGGTAAACGGCGTTTCCATGCGCTGCTCTGGTTCGCCAGAAGCAGCTTAGTCATGCTGCCCACATGACCCGGAAGCTATACGCCGGCTCCCTCGGCCAATAAAGCGAGATGAGCACCGTCGTTTATGACTGGACCTAATGGTCAGGGGTCCCTTTACCTTTAAATAGATTATAGTTTTTTCCTATTCTTTAAGTTTCTGTCCTCTTGGTTCCTAAGCTTACCAGTCAGTTTTGCCATTTCGGCATAGTCCATCAGCTTAGTTTGCCATTCCTTATCTTCTTTCCAATTCTGAGCTAGTAGCGCCCGTGCGGCTGTTGTTGCATACATAAAAAGTATTTTCTGCTCCTTTGGGATCTCTGTACCAACCTTTCCTAATAAAAAAGTTTCTGGTTTTTATAAATAAAAGTTATTTTAAACATTTTTTCAATTCAATATATATTGTTTCCCAGAATGCTTTTATTACCTTACATGACCACCATATATAATAAAAGGTACCTTCTTTTTCTTTACATTTTCTTTACATTTCCAGCAGGTATTTGTACTTATACACACCCCAGGCATATTTTTATGGGGGTGTGCAATACTCATGTTGCCCTCCCTGAGCCAGCCCTGCACCACTGGGATCGGACCCGGCTGGTTCGAGGAGGGTGGCATGAGAAGGATTCCATAGCCAGGCACCCTTTGATCCCAGCCCCTGGAGGGCAAGGCTGGCATTGAAGGGCGCATCCATAAGTAACCAAACAAACAAACAAACCCCTGTGTTGCAAAGAGAACGTCAGCAATGTCCAGGCAACACAATGACATACGTTATATACTATCTTTATAGAATTCCTTCAAACCAAGTACAAAATGAAATCTTTAGTCTCAAAGTCTCTGAAAATCATTAAATGAAGCGAAGTACCAAACTTTGTACAATGAAAGACAAGCTGTGAAGCTTTGTGTCTTCAGCAAACACTGAATAGTGATTCCGGATATTGACTACTGTTTCGTAGAATTCTTCGTCAGCTTGGTGGGAGGATATAGAACTGCTTCATAAACTGAAAATGAAATTTTACAGACGATGACCTGCATGACATATCACTTTACAAAAATTATAAACTATAATACAAACAGTAATGAAAAAGAGTACGTCTTATTTTGAATGAACCTGGGACGCAGGTGGCACTGTGGGTTAAAGCCTCAGCGCCTAGGACTTGCCGATCGAAAGGTTGGCGGTTCGAATCCCTGCGGCGGGGTGCGCTCCCGCTGCTCGGTCCCAGCGCCTGCCAACCTAGCAGTTCGAAAGCACCTCCGGGTGCAAGTAGATAAATAGGGACCGCTTACCAGCGGGAAGGTAAATGGCGTTTCCGTGTGCAGCTCTGGCTCGCCAGAGCAGCGATGTCACGCTGGCCACATGACCCGGAAGTGTCTCCGGACAGCGCTGGCCCCTGGCCTCTTAAGTGAGATGGGCGCACAACCCCAGAGTCTGTCAAGACTGGCCCGTACGGGCAGGGGTACCTTTACCTTTACCTTTATGTAAATGAAAATATCAAATTCTGTGGAACAGTGCTCGAAGGGCGCATGACATCCTTCTATAGCTGTCAACTTAGATTTGAAAATAAGGGACCAGCAGCCTCGAAAATAAGGGATCCGCAGCCAAAATAAGGGATTTTAGTCAAACAGCAGCCAAACGAAGCCTCAAGTGGTGGTTCCCATAGCACAGCAACCCAGCAAAGGGGATGCAGCAAGGAAAACCACCGCCACCTCTCCGCTGGGAAGCAATGAGCAAAGGCGAGTCCCCAGGCAACGTGGCCGATTTCAGCGGCACAAAGAATGCAAGCTCCACCCCCCCAGTCGTTCTTAGACTCCTTAATGGGTGAGCAACACAGCCAAGCAACACAGTTGGAGCCTCCCTCCTCCCTGGCCGGCAGGGAGGGAGGGAGAGGAGCTGCTTCCTTTGAAACCAGGGAAATTTAAGGGACATCATTAATAAGGGATAGCAGCGGGACATGGCGCTGGGATAAGGGAGTTTCCCGCCAAATAAGGGACGGTTGACAGCTATGCATCCTTCCCATGCCACCCTCCCAAAGCAGCTTGGGACTGGTGTCTCACCAGCAGCAGTGATGGTGAGGAATGGACTGGGACATGGCGGGCTCCATTTGCCCTCCATGCCCTGCCCCCTGGCACCATGAAAACACACTCCACCGCTGTGCAGAGTAAATGGGAGTGTGGGCCCAGCCAGTGAGTCAGAGGCCGGGGTCCCTGACCGAAGCTTATCTCTGTTTTCGGAAGTTAAGTCCTGAGTAACTGAGAGGGAAGCAGCTTTTAGCGTTCTGCAAACTGAGCAGAAACATCCTTGGGGTTGTTTGCTTAAAAAAAACCAAAACAGGTCTCTGTGTAAGACCTTAGTCCCATCTACGTGGAAATGGACCATGTCAGGCTGCTGTGCACATTCCATTTTCTTCCGGGACCGAGTACTGTACAGTGGTACCTCGGGTTACAGACACTTCAGGTTACACACGCTTCAGGTTACAGACTCTGCTAACCCAGAAATAGTACCTCAGGCTAAGAACTTTACCTCAGGATGAGAACAGAAATTATGTGGCGGCAGCGAGAGGCCCCTTTACCTAAATTGGTACCTCAGGTTAAGAACAATTTCAGGTTAAGAACGGACCTCCGGAACGAATTAAGTTCTTAACCCGAGGTACCGATGTACCCCCTTCATGGCCCACACACAACCTAGATCTTTCTCAAGCACTTCTTGAGAAACTGGTTTCATTTTGAAAGTAAAAATTCGTTGCAGAGTGATTCAGCATCCCCTCCCATGTGTCCATTTGTGGGAAGGAAAAAATGTGAATCGCCTAATCAAGGGGAGGATTTTTCTAACGTGTATCAAGTAAACCTACCCTCCCTTGTGGAATACCATGATCGAGGATCAACCTGGACCAAGCAGCATGTTAAGAATGAGCATGATTACAGTGCTATTTTTCTTGAAAAAGAGGTGCCAGAACTCATCATGAGCACCTCCCTTGTTCTCTTACAATGGCCATGGCGCCCCCCCTGAGAGGTGCTGGAACTGAGTTCCGGTGAGTTCCGGCTGAAAAAAAGCCTTGGGCATGAACGATTCTGGACTGAGGAAAAGGATATTTCTTTCTTCCTTTTTTAAAAATTGTTTTTATTAAAGATTTTCTTGGGTTACAAAAGTGCATACAACATCTCTGTTCTCAGATCATAAAGTCTTTTCTACAGATCAGTTCTATTCGATGTGAGACGTTGAGTTTGACCGCCTTCGAAAAACCTTTTCCTGAGGGACATGGCAAGGGGATGGTATCCACAAGACGCAAAATACTACTCCAAAATTCCACAAACCCCCTCATCTCAATCAAAAAACAATGGGAGTGTGGCACAGGTTCTGAAGTGAAGTTGGGTTCCCACAAGGCAAGACAAAGTGATAACAGCAAGAACCTTTATTGAACTACATAACTGGGAAACAGGCAAAGCGACTGCTTATATACATTCCTGAAAGCCTGGGCCACTCCCACTCCCAACATGATTGGCTATCTAAACTTCCAAGCTGCGAATCACGACTCAGAGTTCAAGGGCCTATGGCAGATGCCCAAATCCTGAAATGTTCTGTGATTGGACATCATGTATCCTGAACACAGGAGCTGAGAATCCTTAGTCCAGGCTCAAGCTCAGGCAAACACAGACCACTGAAAGACATAACAGGTTCTCTGCCACAGATGGGTTAGTGTGTGTCTGCAACCTTAATTTGACATGAAGGAAAGGTGTTCTTCACGTGGTGTCAAACGCCCTCAGTCCACAACTTCTAAGACCTTGCAGTTGGAAGCTAGTTCCAGACCCGAGCTCAAATTTAGGCCCAGGAGGTATCTCATCAGCCAAGGTGACCACCAGGTCTTCTCCAGGGAGAGAGGAGACGAGTGGTTGTCTCACCTGACGACACCATCGTTCCAGCACCACATCTGAGCCACCAAAGAGGCCCTCTCAACTTCTATGGGGCTGGGCTGGGCTGGGCCGGCTGCCTCCAGGCTGCTTCTGCACTTCAAACAGATCTGCTCCTGTTCGGTTTTGCGGTTTGATCACTTGAATAGCATCAGGAACAGAATGAGGAGAGGGAACCTGTTTTTCTGCTGCCTGTGGGCTTCTGGCATCTTCATAAGGAGGAAGCGGGGTGGGGGAAAGAGAGAGAGAGAGAGAGAGAGAGAGAGAGAGAGAGAGAACACAAGCAAGGCATACAGAAATATAAAATAGATGAAGGCAGCCGTTCCTGAAGCAAAACATTGTCAATCCATGACCAGATTCCCAATCTCTTCGAATTTTCACCAGTAGCAGCTGCAGGGGAGGCGATTTCGATTAAGACCATGGTGCTGGAAGAGGGTTTAAATTCTTCCTCCCTGTACTGTTTTCGCTCAATACTTCCCCACAACTGCTATTTGCTTTCCCCTAATGCGAAGGTGTATGGGACACGGGTGGCGCTGTGGGTTACACCACAGAGCCTAGGACTTGCCAATCAGAAGGTCGGCGATTCAAATCCCCGCAACGGGGTGAGCTCCCGTTACTCGGTCCCTGCTCCTGCCAACCTAGCAGTTCGAAAGCACGTCAGTGTACAAGTAGATAAATAGGTACCACTCCAGCAGGAAGGTAAACAGCGTTTCCGTGTGCTCCTCTGGTTTGCCAGAAGCAGCTTAATCATGCTGGCCACATGACCTGGAAGCTGTACGCTGGCTCCCTCGGCCAATAAAGCGAGATGAGCGTTGCAACCCCAGAGTCGGTCACAACTGGACCTAATGGTCAGGGGTCCCTTTACCTTTACCTTTAATGCGAAGGTTGAGTACCCGTGACTCTCTAGACATTGCTGGACTCCCACCTCCCATCATCCCAGCCAGCATGGCCAAGGGTAAGGGATGATGGGAGTTGCAGTAAATCAACATCTGGAGTGTTTACATGTTCTCTGTCTCTAGGGCAGGCTTCCTCAACCTCGGCCCTCCAGATGTTTTGAAACGACAATTCCCATCATCCCTGACCACTGGCCCTGCTAGCTAGGGATCATGGGAGCTGTAGGCCAAAAAAACCTGGAGGGCCAAGGTTGAGGAAGCCTGCTCTAGGGTTAAACTTAAAGCCTCCCTGTCCTAGCCGTGGTCCAGTCCACATCTCTTCCTCCACCAGCTGCTATTTGCTACAATGCAATTTCTTGGGAGAAAAACAATGACAAACCTAGACAGCATCTTAAAAGGTAGAGACATCACCTTGCCAACAAAGGTCCGTATAGTAAAAGCTATGGTTTTCCCAGTAGTGATGTATGGAAGTGAGAACTGGACCATAAAGAAGGCTGCTGATCGCCGAAGAATTGGTGCATTTGAATTATGGTGCTGAAGGAGACTCTTGAGAGTCCCATGGACTGCAAGAAGATCAAACCTATCCATTCTGAAGGAAATCTGCCCTGAGTGCTCACTGGAAGGACAGATCCTGAAGCTGAGGCTCCAATACTTTGGCCACCTCATGAGAAGAGAAGACTCCCTGGAAAAGACCCTGATGTTGGGACAGATGGAAGGCACAAGAGAAGGGGACGACAGAGGACGAGATGGCTGCATAGTGTTCTCGAAGCTACCAGCATGAGTTTGACCAAACTGCGGGAGGCAGTGGAAGACAGGAGTGCCTGGCGTGCTCTGGTCCAGGGGGTCACAAAGAGTCAGGCATGACTAAACGACTAAACAACAACAAAGAGCCAGGGGATCTGGTCATAGCTCTCCAGAATCCTGCTTAGGCCAGTCCCGACTGCGGAGGAATCCGTTGGTAGCAGAGATTTTCATACAATAGGATCATAGAATTGTTGAGTTGACAGGGATCCCCGAGGGATCTTTAGTCCACCCCCTGAAATGCAGGAATCTCAACTAGATCATACATGGCAGGTGGCCATCCAAACTTTGCTTTGGACGACTCCTGATCAGGTGTGTACTCATTTGACACCTGTTGCCCTCTGTGAACGGAAAGCACTTCCTCGTCGCAACACTGCGGTGGTGACAGTAAGCAAGGGGTGTCTTCCAGGGAAGTCTCTCTGCAGCTGCCGCCAGCGCTGATGTCCTTCATGAATCATCTATTTGTCAACTGAAAAAGTCTTTAATGGTTCAGGTTTCCCTAGAACAAAACGTGAAAAACGCCCGTTGGGCTCTGCCAGTGTGAATGAGTTCTAAGCATGTGAGCTTTTGAAGTCCTCATCTGAAGCGTGAGCATAGCTCGCTTTAAAGATAAATAACTAGGAGCCTAGCTCCTGCAAACAGACAGAATGTAAAGTTCAGCAGGGTGTTTTGTCCCTATTGTCATGCCCTAAGAAGCCACAAAAATCTCTGCTGGACCCATTGTCCATTGTCTTTTACAAAGCGGGCTTTCCAGAGGTATTGTCCTCACCTTTCTTTCTTTCTTTCTTTCTTTCTTTCTTTCTTTCTTTCTCCTTTTTAAAAGTGATCTCTCAGAGAAGAAAGGGCAGAAATGTTCGAGGAAAACTCCCTGCTTCAAAGCCACACTGTCTTACCTGGAGCCTTGCCTCCTAATCCAAGATGCAAGGAGTGAAAGATCACAGTCCATAGACATGAGTCCCACGTTGGGCAGAAACATTCCTACATTGCTACCTTGTGGTCCTTTCCAACTCTCTGATTCTAGGGATGAGCTGTGGTTATTTGGTAGTGCCGGACAGGGCACTCTGCATGCACTCAGAAGACCTTTCTCCATTCTGCATATCTTTAGCATAGGTAATTGGACTTGAAGTAGGCCCTGGAGAAATGTTTACCAACCAGTGATAAGCAGCTCATGTCCAGATCTTTATTTCAGTTTTGCCCATGCCATTTTTTTCTGCATTTGGTTTGATACCCATAATGTGAATCTGTTCATTTTGGTAGTTGCTTTGAGTTTCTTTCTTTTTTAGGAATTATTAGTAGTAGTAGTGTTATTACCACCCATTTTCCTTTGTGTTCAGAACATAACAGAGCAACTGGATAGCTCAGTCTGTAGAGCTTGAGGCTACAAATACAACGTTTTAAATGTGTTGTAAAGTGCAATATACACATGTGACACTAGACAGCGACAGTGAGCTATGCCAAATTCAACTTATTTTTCAAAACGTTTTTTTTTTAAAGCATTTTCACAGCATATATATATATATATATATATCCACCCACCAAGCTGAGCACACCCTCACCTGCTACATGTCACTGTGTGGTCTGGTATCCCATACTGGGAAACCAATATGGTTGTCAACTCAAGTACCACCAAAGATGGCGGATGGGCTGTGTTAAGTTTTGTGGTCCAAAACACAGGCTTGCCTGCCTTACTGTCTCAAAGCTGCATGTGACAGGCATTTTGTACTTATTTCCTGAACGCAGTGCTGTTTGTTTTCTTCTGTTCACTGCCAGAATACTTTCTTTCTGTTGCATATACCATTATCGAAAAATAGATGCAAAATAAATGATAGTCTGCCAGGGCTGTCTCCATCTGGAGCACACATTCTCCCACCTGAGAGGGTCCTTTTGTTCCAGAAAAAAAGAGTATTTTTATTGTCAGACCTACACTGACTCCCAGTATGTTTCCAAGCACAATTCAAAGTGCTGACCTTTAAAGCCCTAAATGGCCTCAGTCCAGTATGCCTGAAGGAGTGTCTCCACCCCCATCGTTCTGCCCGGACACTGAGGTCCAGCGCCAAGGGCCTTCTGGTGGTTCCCTCACTGTGAGAAGTGAGGTTACAGGGAACCAGGCAGAGGGCCTTCTCGGTGGTGGCACCCGCCCTGTGGAACGCCCTCCCACCAGATCTCAAAGAGAACAACTACCAGACTTTCAGCAGACATCTGAAGGTAGCCCTGTTTAGGTAAGCTTTTTATGTTTAATAGACTATTGTATTTTAATATTTTGTTGGAGCCGTGTGACCAGATCGGTGGGGTATGAAATAAATTATTATTATTATTATTATTATTATTATTATTATTATTATTATTATTATTATTATTATTTCCATTCAAAGTAAGAGAGCTTCTTTTTTGGAATATTGTCTCTGGTTTTTAAAATAATCAGTTGCTGACAGCGACAAATGTCCCAACCCCCCTCCCATCTAATTCCACTCACTCAACATTTCCAGAGTGTTGTTTATTTTTAAAAAAGATTACTATCATCCTTATACTCCTCTGGGTTTCTGGCAGTTGGGGACCTCTTCTGAGCATTACTAGACTGGGCATGTTTCTTAAACATGTACTTACCAGTTTATCTATAAATCTAGGGAGGTGGGCTCTATTTTTTAGATAAACATGAGCCACATGGAGAAAGCAAAACGTGCTCTATTTCCCAGAAGTCATTGCTGCATTTGGCATCTTTAATCTACCTGCCCTGCCCAGCCAAGCTGTAGTACAGGAGCTGGACTGCTAGAAAACTTAAGCCTCGTTCACCAGCATTTAAAAGCAATGCGTCCATTTGAGGCAGCTGTCACGCATGCGCAGAAAAACGCACATGGGCAGGCGGCAGCTTCATGGAGGTGTACAGAACTGTGCAGATGCGAGTTGAAAAGTAGTGGAGGGAAATGGCCTCACTCTGCTTTGAGCCACTGCTGTGACAGACCCTCCAAGTGTCCCTATTTTCCAGGGACAATTCCAGATTTACAGAAGCCATCGCAGCTTCTGATTTGATCCCGGAATGTCCCGCTTTTCCTCAGGACGTCCTTATTTTCATCAGAGAAATGTTGGAGGGTATGGAGTTTTGCAACCCTGAGCCAAGGAGATAAGTAACTATACAACTTTTTAAGAAGACATCTGAAGGCCACCCTGTATAGGGATTTTTTTTAAATGTTTAATGTTTTATTATGTTTTTAGATCTGTTGGAAGCTGCCTAGAGTAGCTGGGGCAGCCCAGTAAGGTCTGTGGGGTATAAATATTATTCATATTATTGAATAGGACATCCCTATTTTCATTGGAGAAATGTGGGAGGATATGTTGTGAACATACCCTAAGTTAGGTCCATTATTTTCAGCAGGTCTCCTCTGAGAAAATACCACACAAACTTTCACACACACACACACACCTTATAGGCAAATGGGCAGCTGCATAATTGGCCCCACACTGTAACTTTAAAGCGCAAAGGTAAAAAGGTTGCTGGGAATTTTAAGACAATGAGGAGGTAATCTGCAATGACCCAGAATTCTTTGAGGGAATTAAAGTGTTTTGAATGTACTTTAAAAATATAGTATGTGCAATAACCTACACTGCTTAAAGGGAGCAAACAGTAATGTAAAGTCTGTTTGAGGACAGCACTCAGAACCAGTGGCGTAGCGTGGGTTGTCAGCACCCGGGGCAAGGCAAGTAATTTGCACCCCCTAACCCGTGGATTTGCGCCCCCTAACCCGTGGATTTGCACCCCCTAACCCGTGGATTTGCGCCCCCTAACCCGTGGATTTGCGCCCCCTAACACTACCCCCCAGATGTTGCGCCCGGTGCGGCCAGCCCCCCCTGCACCCCCCACGCTATGCCACTGCTCAGAACAAATGAGAAAGGGCTTCCGGTTATATATTTTTTAAGATGATCATATTCAAGTGAAACATATCCGATGCTCGCAATTCAGAGATTCTTAACTACACACAGGTTTGGATCAAGACTTGCCACGTCTGCTGAGAAGTCCAATTGACTTTGGTGGGGCTTGCACCCAGGTAAATGAGGTTAGGATTTCAGACCGCACCATGCATAGAACAGACCCACTGAAATCATTGGGACTTTTGTCACAATGGCTAACTTCAATCTCATTGATTCAAATGAGCCTGACTAACAGGGCGATCCTAACCATGTCTACTCAGAAGTAAGTCCTATGGAGTTCAATGGGACTTACTCCCAGGTAAGTGGGGCGAGGACTGTAGCCCTAGCCTCTGAATCCAATTGACTGACTTTGGAGCTTGGCAGGAGGGCAACAGACAATTATGGTTGGTTTATGAGGCTTCTGTCTGAGGTTTATGAGGAAATTGCTGTTTTTCCCATTCCTTTTTCTGAAAGCCCCACCTGGAAACTGGACAGCCGCACCTAGCGAGGGAGACAGGTACAGGTGCGAAGTTCTCTTTGCTGTTTCCCCCCACTCTTACAAGGCCTCCTTGTCTGTTTGTGTTGCAGATCTACAGCTCATAAATAGCCAGATCACCAGTATTTCTTGAAAGCTATGGACAAGCAATTACCGTATTTTTTGCTCTATAAGACTTACTTTTTCCCTCCTAAAAAGTAAGGGGAAAATATGTGTGCGTCTTATGGAGCGAATGCAGGCTGCGCAGCTATCCCAGCAGCCAGAACAGCAAGAGGGATCGCTGCTTTCACTGCATAGCGATCCCTCTTGCTGTTCTGGCTTCTGAGATTCAGATTTTTTTTTTCTTGTTTTCCTCCTCCAAAAACTAGGTGCGTCTTGTGGTCTGGTGCATCTTATAGAGCGAAAAATACGGTGCTTGGAGAGGGAAATATTCTTCCTCTTCTGGTCTCACCAGCCGTCTCCCTGGCGAGCCATAGAAAGGAAGGGAAGGAGAATCTGTGACAGAGAAAAAACAGCACTGACGGGACAGTTCATAGATCCTCAAGACACACTCCTTGGGAGTCCTATAGGTGCCTGGTTCGGACACTGTGAAATGTTGGCCTTTTGTCCAGACCAGGAAGGCTCTTATGAAAGTATCAGAAGGTCCAGTAGGTCTAAGTAAAAAGAGCTGAGAGCAGGAACGTGGTTGTGTATTGCGAAGCGCAGGAGCTCAACAAGACTGTCCCTTTAGCCAGGTGTCCAAGAAGAGGCCAAAAACGCAGACAGTTGTGTGATCTTACACAAACACCCTCTCCAAAAGAGTGCCAGTACATAGCACAGCACCCAATTTACTGTGGTACCTTGGGTTACAGACTCTTCAGGTTACAGACGCTTCAGGTTATAGACTCCGCTAACCCAGAAGTAGTACCTCAGGTTAAGAACTGATCCTGATCCTGAGGTAGAGAACAGAAATCTCATGGCAGCAGTGGAGGCCCCATTAGCTAAAGTGGTACCTCAGGTTAAGAACAGTTTCAGGTTAAGAACAGACCTTCAGAACGAATTAAGTTCTTAACCCGGGGTGCCCCTGTATATGCATCTGGATAACTGCTATCTGGTGCCTCATTTCATGGAATAAAACTCCATTGAACTCAGTGTTGCTTCTTGATTTATTTTATTTCTTACACTTCTTGTTTTTTGGCATCTGTCTGTGTTGGATCGCTCTTTTGCGGGTGAAGTCAAACTGTTGGAGAATCGCAGGGCCTGCTGTGGTTGCAGAGGCCGATACAGGAAAGATACGTTTTGTTGTTTCCTGCGTTCTCTATTTTACCCTCCCAACAACCCTGTGCTGTAGTTTAGGCTGAGAGACAAAGACTGGCCCAGTGAGCTTCATGGCTGAGTTGGGATTCGAACCCTAGTCTCCTAGGTCTTGTTACGAAACACTGGCTTTCCATCCCCGATTGTATAGGTTCAACTTGGGAAAAACAGTGAGCACTTCTGCCAGCTGCAATGCAACCTTTCGTTTTCAATTAGAAGTGGAAACAATCTCGCAAAGAAGCAGCTGACGTGAAAGAGGAAACTCATAAAAGAAGAGCCCAGATTCTCTGCTCGATTTTCTCTCCTCATTCTTGCTTTCCTCTGTGTCAGCTGCACGCAACTTGGTGCACACAAAATGTTTTGGAGTGCAACTCCTCTCATCTCTTAAGGTTGGCCATGCTGGTTGGAGCTGATGGGAGTTGTAATCTAAACTATGGAAGGAAGTTGAGCAGTTGGGGGAGTGGTGCAGGAAAAACAACTTACTGCTTAACTTAAAGAAAACAAAAGAGATCATTGTGGATTTTAGGAAATGTAAATTGAATATTCAACCACTTATTATTGAGGGGAAGTGCGTGGAACAGGTCTCAGTGTTTCGTTTTCTGGGAATGGAGTTGAGAGACGACCTAACCTGGGGAGAGAACAGCAAACACCTGATGAAAAGAGCACAGCAGAGGTTATATTTTCTGAGAATCCTCTGGAAAAACAATCTCTCAAAGGACCTGTTGATGGCATTTTACCATTGCACTGTGGAGAGCGTACTAACTTATGGTCTGTGCATGTGGTTTGGGAGCTGCACGGCCAAGGAAAAAACAATGCTATCCAGGGTTGTAAAGACTGCAGAGAGAATTATCGGGTGCACTCTTCCCACCTTAGATCAAATCTATGCTGCCAGGTACCAAAAGAAAGTGGCAGAGATAGCACAGGATAGTACGCACCCCGGAAATGATCTTTTTCAGCTTCTGCCTTCTGGAAGAAGGTATAGGGTAATAAAGGCCAGGACTAGCTGCCTGAAAAACAGTTTCTACGTTAATGCAATTCTGGTTCTAAACGCAGCATAAGGGGTCTCTGTAGTATAGTGTATTTTAAAATGGGGTTTTAGAGTTTTTAGGGAGTTTTGAATGTTTTATGTAGTTTTATGTAGTTTTTATGTAGTTTTATGTAGTTTTTCAATTTCATGGTTCCGCAAGGGACAATGACAATAAAGATATCGTATCGTAGAGGGCACCAGGTTGCAAAGTCGATCTGTCCCAAACAGACTTGAAAGACTCGTTATCACCTCACTGACTTGCCATAGCAAGGAGGATCTGTCAGTTATGGCTGAGTGTTTCTTCAAGTGACACCTAAGGGTGCTGGGAACTGAAGCTCAGTGACGGATCAATCACAGTCCACAGGATTCTCATGTACATGTTTTAAATGTGCTTCAAATGTACCGTGTGTACACTGTCTAACATACACTGAGGGCATAATCAGGGTAAGTTTTTTTGCTACAGCAGCTAACATGGTTGCTCTTCTGGAATTGCTGCAGGCTTCAAAGTCACACAGGACACTTCCTCAAAAGCTTGCACTGGCATTTCAAGGCTGGATGGTTCAATGAACTTAAAATGCAGAAATCCTGTTTGAGCTGAGAGCAAAGGCGCCTTTGAATATGTGTCATATATTTTTCAAATTTCAAAGGGATTCTTTTCCAAGGCTTAATTTGAGCCAGAACACTGGTGCAGAACCAGTTGTCAGTCTCAGGGCTCAGTCCTCAAGCATCCGAGTCAAGACGAGTGTTCCTCTGAACATGAACAGAGGGCACTTCCTTTTATACTACAAAACAGAGCCAGCCTCACATGCGTTTTGGGATTAAGGGAGAGGTTTTCTTGCAGCGGTGAGTTGCGGGCTTGGGTGCCAACACCTCTAAACTCCCTCCCCACCGCAATTAAACTCTTGTGTTACCTTGCAGCATCTTTCCTGCACATGTGCGTCAGTGCCCAGGGGGAAATGTGAAATGAATTGCGCCTGCTGCTCGAGGAAACTTGGAGAGTCAGAAGAACAGAGCAAAGCCATCAGTCCTTCCCTCCTCTTTATCGTGGAATAGAAACAAGCTGACCTCAGGGAGAAGAAAGGGAATTAATCGCAGCCATAGCCGCCGTGTATTTTGTGTAAACAGTTCCACGGAGGAGTTTAAACAAACTGAGAAAAGCTACCCACGGTGACAAAAAAGCCTCTTGTTGCCTGTCTTCGGGCCAAAAGGGATTAGCGCCAGTCCTACGAGGCGGGCCCCTAACTTCTTTGTTTGGAACCAACAAGGACTCGTAAGGTGCAAAGAGGGCTGGGTCAAGAACAGCACCTGCCACCTCGATGCTCTCTGGAAACCCGTGGTTATGGTTAGACCCTGTGTATATATATATATATATATATATATAATACCTCTGTGTATTTTTGCCTTACGTGCGTCATTCCTTACCACGGCAAATGGAAAGTAAAACAAGACCAGATAGCAGAGCTCGATAGGGATTGGTTTGATTTCCTGAACAGAGCGCTTTCCTCTATCAGGAAAGGTCTACAGGATTTGTGACTTTTGGTTTACATGATAGAAGTTTGTCAAAGTATGCCCGGCAGGGGGAGGGTGGGTGGGGGAAAGTTTTTCCTCCATCTCTCATAACCCTAAAACTCTGTTGGAAGATTCGGGGCAGATCAACTAGTTAAGCATGCTCTGGTTAGTGGGGGGCAGGGGGCAGGCAGGTGTGGGTGGAGGATTCACTGGTCCTTAATGGAGTAACTGTGCCCCTGAAGGACCAGGTGCACAGCCTGGGGGTCACTTTGGTATGGCAACTGAGACCCTACCTGTCTGAGCACTGTTTCACAAGCATGGTACATGCTCTGGTTATCTCTCGCTTGGACTACTGCAATGCGCTCTACGTGGAGCTACCTTTGAAGGTGACTTGGAAATTACAACTAATCCAGAATGTGGCTGCCAGACTGGTGACTGGGAGCGGCCGCCGAAACCATATAACACCAGCCCTAAAAGATCTACACTGGCTCCCAGTACATTTCGAAGCACAATTCAAAGTGTTGGCACTGACCATTATACAGTGGTACCTTGGGTTAAGAACTTTATTCATTCCGGATGTCTGTTCTTAACCTGAAACTGTTCTTAACCTGAAACACCACTTTAACTAATGGGGCCTCCCGCTGCCGCTGCACCACCGGCATGCGATTTCTGTTCTTATCCTGAAGCAAAGTTCTTAACTCGAGGTAATATTTCTGGGTTAGCAGAGTCTGTAACCTGAAGCATATGTAACCTGAGGTACCACTGTAAGCCCTAAAGGGCCTTGTCCTGTATACTTGAAGGAGCGTCTTCACCCCCATCATTCAGCCCGAACACTGGAGTAACTGTGCCGCTGAAGGGCCAGGTGAACAGTCTGGGGGTCATTTTGAACTCACAGCTGTCCATGAAGGCGCAGGTCAATTCTGTGTCCAGGGCAGCTGTCTACCAGCTTCACCTGGTACGCAGGCTGAGACCCTACCTGCCTGCAGACTGTCTCGCCAGAGTGGTGCATGCTCTGGTTATCTCTCGCTTGGACTACTGCAATGCACTCTACATGGGGCTACCTTTGAAGGTGACCCTGAAACTACAACTAATCCAGAATGAGGCAGCAAGACTGGTGACTGGAAGCGGCCGCCGAAACCATATAACACCAGCCCTAAAAGATCTACACTGGCTCCCAGTACATTTCCAAGCACAATTCAAAGTGTTGGCGCTGACCTTTAAAGCCCTAAATGGCCTTGGCCTGTATACTTGAAGGAGCGTTTTCACCCCCATCGTTCAGCCCGGACATGGGAGTAACTGTGACCCTGAAGGGCCAGGTGCTTAGCCTGGGGGTCATTTTGAACTCACAGCTGTCCGTGAAGGTGTAGGTCAATTCTGTGTCCAGGACAGCTGTTTACCAGCTCCATCCGGTACGCAGGCTGAGACCCTTCCTACCCACAGACTGTTTCCCCAGAGTGGTGCATGCTCTGGTTATCTCCCGCTTGGACCACAGTGGTTCCTTGGGTTACAGACGCTTCAGGTTACAGACTCCGCTAACCCAGAAATAGTACCTTGGGTTAAGAACTTTACCTCAGGATAAGAACAGAAATCGCGTGGTCGCGGCGTGCCAGCAGCAGGAAGCCCCATTAGCTAAAGTGGTGCTTCAGGTTAAGAAAACTATAGTTTCAGGTTAAGAACGGACCTCCACAATGAATTAACCCAAGGTACCACTGTAATGCAATGCACTCTGCGTGGGGCTATCTTTGAAGTTGACTTGGAAACTACAACTAATCCAGAATGTGGCTGCCAGACTAGTAACTAGTATACCTGAAGGAGCATCTCCACCCCCATCGTTCAGCCTGGACACTGAGGTCCAGCGCCGAGGGCCTTCTGGCAGTTCCCTCACTGCGAGGTTACAGGGAAACAGGCAGAGGGCCTTCTCAGTAATGGCACATTCCCTAAGGAATGCCCTCCCATCAGATATCAAGAAGTTTAAGAACTGCACAACATTTGGAAGACATATGAAGGCATTCCTGTATCGGGAAGATTTTAATGTTTGACCCCAAGAGTCCAGTCCTTTCACCCCTCAGTTGGTTTCTTCTAGCTTAAAGCTGGTGGCTCTAATAGATCTGCCTCTGTCGATCTCCAAAATGTGGAGGTTTCCACATTTTAAGTCTCTTGGGTCCACACTTCCAATCCCACCACCGAGACTGAAACACTGGTGTCGCATAGCGGCTAGACTAGAACCCTGGAGACCAGTGTTCAAATCCCTCACTCAGCCATGAATGGAGCTCACTGGGTGACATAGAACCAGCTATGGTCTCTCAGCATAAGCTACCTCGCAGAGGATAAAATGGTGGGAGGGAGAAACCTTCAGAATGCCTTGAAGGTGAGATACAAACATAATAATAAATCAAATAGAGAACCCCATCAAATGTCTGTTTTTAGTATTTCTTCCTAGTGTTTTCACACAGGAAATCATCTGGCTTCTCAATTCAGAAAATATATATGTACAGTGGTACCTCTGGATGCGAATGGGATCCGTTCCGGAGCCCCGTTTGCATCCTTGAAATATACTCGGAGTCGAGAGTGGATTTCATGCTCTTTATTCAGCTCATAGCGGTGAGGAGGAATGGAAGTTCCCCCAGAATGTCTGCTTTATATACATTATTTACACAATGCCCCCCCCCCCCGTGATTGGCTAATTCTGGGATTCACCTGTAGGCCAATCAGGTTGCGGATTCCCTTCCACCTGGAGCTGGATTGGGTGGCTCCTGTGGACCAATCAGACTGCTGCATTCTGGACCCTATTTTTCTAGGACCAATCAGACTGCTGCATTCTGAATCCTATTGTTCTAGGACCAATCAGACTGCTCCTTTTGGATCTTATTCAACTCAGTACATAACAATCCTGAAGCGAACGCAACCCGCGTCTGCGCGTCTCGCGATTCACTGCTTCCGCGCATGCGCATGACATAATTTTGAGCGTCTGCGCATGCACGAGCGGCAAAACCCGGAAGTAACTCGTTCCGTTACTTCCAGGTCACTGTGGAGCGCAACCCTGAAATGCTCAACAAAAAGCTACTTCAACCTGAGGTACGACTGTACAGTATATAATTCTCTCTCTCCTGCTTTGTCTCTTTCTCTGTCGCAGACATACCCTATTTATTGCTCCTCCCTGTTCCGTTTGTGGACCTTTCCATGTCTTTGATGTTCTCCTGCCCAGCCAGATTCCTCTGCCTGCCCCTCCTGAGCCTGAGAGAGCAGCTCTCCAGCAGAGACCTGGCCACAGCCCAGAAGGAGGTGGACCGTTGAGCACTCATGTCTTCTTAATGCTCCATAACTTTACCAAGGTCATTGGCTGGGTCAGGATAAGGTTCCTGGATGTGACACCACCATCCACACAATTAACAACAGGCCATGGGTGGTTGTCTTGTATGTGTGCATGCTTGATGTAACTGGCAGTTTGAGGACCCAGACTGGGGGTGATGGCAGGGAGCATTAACCCTTTGCCTCCTGCTGCAGTCCCGGTCTAGATGGGAGGGTTTTAGATCCTATTCAACTCAGTACATAACAACCAGGTTGACCCTCCCCCTTCCATTGCACGGCAGTAGCCACGAGTAACTCAAGCAAGTGATTCAAGCTACATGCTACAAGGGGAAACGGAAAAAGCTCTCTTGATGAGATGAGAGAAAATCTGCTTTGCGAGCCCAGATTCCTGCCAAGGAACTTGGAGTTAGAAGATCAGAGGTAGACCACTTGCCATGCATGTAGAGGGTCAACGATTTAATCTCTGGTATTTCCAGGGAGGGCTGGGAGGAGAGATTCCTGCTTGAAACCCCGGCAAGCCATTGCCAGTCGGCGAAGAAAACAACCAATGAGTTTGTATAAACTAGCAATTCCCTAAGTTCCTAGGAGCTCTGCAACTTGACCCCATGTACATTACTCCAGAAACCAGCAGGATTTACTCCCAGTTAAGTGTATCTCGGATTTTGCTTCGCAACAATTTGCATGTGCAAATGGTTTTTGATACCTATTAGGTCCATAAATTACCATATAGCATATACAGTGGAGGGACACGGGTGGCGCTGTGGGTAAAAGCCTCAGTGCCTAGGGCTTGCCGATCGAAAGGTCGGCGGTTCGAATCCCCACGGCGGGGTGCGCTCCCGTTGCTCGGTCCCAGCGCCTGCCAACCTAGCAGTTCGAAAGCACCCCCGGGTGCAAGTAGATAAATAGGGACCGCTTACCAGCGGGAACGTAAACGGCGTTTCCGTGTGCGGCTCTGGCTCGCCAGAGCAGCGATGTCACGCTGGCCACGTGACCCGGAAGTGTCTCCGGACAGCGCTGGCCCCTGGCCTCTTAAGTGAGATGGGCGCACAACCCCAGAGTCTGTCAAGACTGGCCCGTACGGGCAGGGGTACCCTTACCTTTTTATATACAGTGGACGCTCGGGTTGCGAACGTGATCCATGCGGGATGCATGTTTGCAACCCGCAGCGGCACGTCTGTGCACGCGTGGGTTGCGATTCAGCGCTTCTGCACATGTGCAAAGTGCGATTTAGCATTTCAGCGCATGTGTGACCGCCAAAACCCGGAAGTAACCCGTTCCGGTACTTCCGGGTTTTGGCGGTCTGTAACCCGCAAAAAACATAACCTGAAGCGTCTGTAACCTGAGGTATGACTGTATTCAACACAAAAACAGTGACAATTTGTTGTTGACAAAGGACAGCTGGACATATAAAGGGCCCCATTTCCTTCAAGAGCTGAGGGCCTCATCAAACCTAAATCCGGCCCTGCATTGCCTGCTAACCGCGCCGCTTGCTCTGAAGCTGTAACAGTGGCCAGAAGGATCCAGTGCCCCAAGACTGACGGCTAGGCAGTGCCAGGCACTGTCCAGAATACAGTGGTACCTCGGGTTAAGTACTTAATTCATTCTGGAGCTCCGTTCTTAACCTGAAACTGTTCTTAACCTGAAGCACCACTTAGCTAATGGGGCTCCTGCTGCTGCCGCGCCACCGGAGCACAATTTCTGTTCCCATCCTGAAGCAAAGTTCTTAACCTGAGGTAATATTTCTGGGTTAGCCGAGTCTGTAACCTGAAGCGTATGTAACCCGAGGTACCACTGTACAGAGGAGAGGACCTCTCCTGCAACCCCCCCCCCAGCGCTACCCTCCCCCACCCTCAACAGTCTCTCCAATGCTTTATAAAACCAGAAATGAATGGTCACAAGAAGGAGCACACATCATTTTCCTGCAATAGGCACCTGTGGGTTTGAAGAGGCTTTCTGCGGGGCTCGCTTTCCCCACAGAAAGCACTGTGAATTTTAATGGAGGTGGTTTTTTTTTTTTTTTGTAAGCAGAGCAAGCACTTATTTATCATACTCTCCAATATTTCTCCGATGAAAAGACATCCTAAATAACAACAACAACAACAACAACAATGTTTTATGTGTTGGAAGCTATACAGAGTGGCGGCTTCCAACACATTATTTTATTATTTATTTATTAATTATTTTATTTCTACCCCACGCATCTGACTGGGTCACCCCAGCCACTCTGGCCGGCTTCAAACACATATAAAAACATAATTAAACATTTAAAAACTTCCCTATACAGAGCTGCCTTCAGGTGTCTTCTAAAGGCTGTCTAGTTACTTATCTCCTTGGCTCGGGGGTCCCATAACTCCATGCCCGCCAACATTTCTCGGATGATGAAAATAGAGACACCCTATGGAAAAATGGGACATTCGGGGATCCAATCAGAAACTGGGGCGGCTTCTGTAAATCTGAGAATCTCCCTGGAAAATAGGGACACTTGGAGCGTCTGCAAAAGGCGGCTGTTTGCGCCCTGGATATTTATTTTGGTTCATTTTTTATTATTATTTTTTTGCGTGAGCGCAGCAAGCCCTTTCCCTTGCCAGAATCAGCCCTCCCCCGCGCGCCCGGCCCCCAAACTCGCGTGGAAACCTCGCCGCCACTTTACCGGTACTTTCTTTTTTCTCTTTTTTTTTGTTTACATTTGTGATCTTGTCTTTTTTCTCTCCCCCCCCCCCCGTTTTTCTTTTGTTGTGATATGTGTTATATCTGTAAGAAACTTAATACAAATTATTATTTTTTTAAAAAAAGAAAGAAACCTCGCCGCCACTTTCCCCGTCTAGGATGGGCGCGCAAAAGCATCCGCGCGCGAGCCTGGCGAGGTGGCGCGCGTGGCGAGTTGGACGTCGGCGCGTCCTGGGCAGCTTGGGTAGGGGCGCCGTCGGGCGAGTGCGGGGAGCTGCCGGCTGTCTACCTTGGAAGAGGGGCGGCGGTGGGCGGAGGAAGGCGCCGCAGGGCGGGCGGAGGAGAGGCGGGGAGGCGGCGGCGGCAGGACGGTGCCTGGAGGGGGCGGTGCCGCGGCTCCCGTCTCCGGAGCGCACGTAGCGGCCGCAGGGCGCACGGGCTCAGTCGGCAGGCGCTCCTTCTCCGTCCCGGGTGCCTCGGCTCGCCTCTCCGTCCGATGCTCATGCTGCGGGCTCCCGATCCCGGCTCGGGCGCCGGAGCGCTCGTGGCCCAGCCCGACGGGGCGGCGGACCCGGCCGGCTGCGGCGTGGACGACGAGGCTCTCCAAGCGGCGCGCCTTCGCGGCCGCAGGCTGTCCGGCCGCCGCGGCTCCAACTACAAGATCAGCCGCCGCAGCTCGGCCGAGCTGGCGGCGCTCAGGGGCTTCGACGGCGCCGAAGTGCCCCGACGGGAGCTGCAGGCGGCGGCGGCGGCGGGAGCTCCGGCTGGGGCGCCGCCGCCGCTGCTGCCGCCGCCGCCTCCCTCCTGCGCTCCTGCCGCGCCGGGATCCGCGGGCAGCGAGAGCCCCCGCGAGGCCGCGCCGTCGCAGCCGCCCACCGAGCGCGATCACTGGGAGCAGGAGGAGAACGAAGAGGCCGAGACGCGCGCCGTGGCCACGTCCCCCGACGGACGCTTCCTCAAGTTCGACATCGAGATCGGACGCGGCTCCTTCAAGACCGTCTACAAGGGGCTGGACACCGAGACCACCGTCGAGGTCGCCTGGTGTGAGCTGCAGGTTGGTCAGGAACCGGTGGGAAGGAGGGGGGGTCCCGTTTTGCTGGGGGTCCCGCTTTGGTTTCAGCCTTTACCTTCGAGGCTCAGCCTCTGGGATTTGCTGGCAGGGGAAGAGGCGCGAAGGAAGAAGAGCGCCTCTGAGCGCGTGCAGAGTGAATTCTCGCCAGCTGCAGCCGCGACTTAGCCAATTAGGGTTTTGTTTTTGAAATTTTTTTTATTGGTTTTCACAACATTATAAGACAAGCAAGCATAAATCATAGCCTTATTGAAAATAACACTTGTTAACATTGTTAAGGGACTTCCTCGCTTCCCCTTGGTTGAATTTCATTGCATGTCCTTTTAACGGTTTTCCAAATCACAGTTCTTATAAAATTTAACTTAAACATTAACATCCTTAGGGTTTTGAAGGGCTTTGAGGCTCAGGGAGTGTCTGAGACGCAGCCCCCCTCTTTTGGGGAGCTGAAGTGTAAGGTAAAGGGTAAAGGTACCCCTGACCATTAGGTCCATTCGTGACCAACTCTGGGGTTGCGGCGCTCATCTCGCTTTATTGGCCGAGGGAGCCAGTGTACAGCTTCTGGATCATGTGGCCAGCATGACTAAACCGCTTCTGGTGAACCAGAGCAGTGCACGGAAATGCCATTTACCTTCCCGCCAGAGCGGTACCTATTTATCTACTTGCACTTTGACATGCTTTCGAACTGCTAGGTTGGCAGGAGCAGGGACCGAACAACAGGAGCTCACCCCGCCGCGGGGATTCGAACCGCTGACCTTCTGATCGGCAGGTCCCAGGCTCTGTGGTTTAACCCACAACACCCGCGTCCCTAGCTCAGGTGTAGGGAGAGAAAATAGCGGTGCTACAAGAGCACAACCTCTGGGAACCGCAGTTTACCCCTCTCTGAGCTACAATTCCCAGCACCCTTAACAAACGGCTGTCCCCAGGATACTTTGGGGGAAAGAATGTGCTTTCAATGTGCAGTGTGAATGTGAAAGGTGTTGAATGTCAGGGTGTCTGAAGCTCTGAGACCCCTTGACCGGTGACTTAAATTTTTCTCACTTAAATCTTTCTCGCTTTCTTCATGCCAGCTGGCACAGCTCTGTTTAGGACTTGTTCTATTGTTCCATCATTGTTTTCTTTCTTTATGCACCTTCTCTGGAGTCTGGTAAGTTGTGGTTCGTCGATTTATATGGGCTTAGTTCATTCCCGTGATTTCAGAGCAGAAAATTCTGCTCAATGGTGGGAAAAGAGCTCTAGCTGTTAGGTGTGAAAGTCGCCAAAGTGAATCACTGCTTCGGTTGTTCATTCATTCCAGGAAACAGAATGCCAAGATTGGGTTGAAAATTTAAATATAAATATATATACTTAGAAAATGACAGGCACTGCATCCAGTAAGCGTATTTCTAAAAAGAGTTCAATAAATTGGAAATTGGGGGGCGAATGGTTGTAGGGAGAACCCTGTTAGAGACTTACATACTCTGTGGGACCAAGGTGAGAATTTGTGGCATCTTCTCATCTTGGTGGGGGGGGGGGGTGGGAGAACCAGTGGAGCTCAGGTCCAGATGAGGTGACGGAGAGGAACAGGAGCACCCCCCCCCCTTGAAGAAAATCTGCCTGCTTGTCTGGTTATAAAAAAGGAGGGCAGGCGATATTGCAAAATAATAACATGTCTTCTGCACAGCAAATTGTTGTATGGGCTTCTGTTATGCATCTGAGAGGGGAATTGCAGGTTTCCTTACTGGCTGCGGGGTACAGATGCTATTGCTGGGTCACAGACCCATGGGATGTAGCTGTCTGCCTGCTTTCGTTCTCTTCGCTGCTATTCTGGAAGACGAGAAGCCAACTTTGCCCTCTCCCTCCAAATGTGATGGAGCAGGAGGCGAGGGGTGTTGTCAAAGCCAAAGGGTCCAATATTTAGTTCTTGCCTTCTCTTCCTCCAGAGGTGTAGTTGTCAAATCTACATGATCATTGGAAATGTACTCTGCATATGCTCAGAGGCACACCTGCATTGTCACCTTTTTTTCAGAGCTGAGCCCAGGTTTGGACTCTGGCTTTAGAGCTGAGGCCGGATGCAAGGCGATCCCTCTTTGAGATTAAAGTTGTTGCCGTTCCGTAATGATTTTGAGTGAGGGTGTTTCGTTGGCACAGCTTTCTTTGCTCAAGGACTGGCATGGGGAGACGGCAGCAACCTGGGCTTTGCCACTGCATCAGGGCTGCAGGACTTGATGCTGGCATGGAGAGGAAGGGAAGGCAATGGAGCTGGCTGCCGCTTTTGTGCAAGCCGTGTTTGCCAGAGGGATTAATTTGGAAGAGTTCAATGTGACTTGCTTGGCACCGCAAAATCGATCATGTGCCATAAAGGTGTATGAGGCAGACAGTCTCCTGCCTCCCTCAGAGCTTTGGGAAATGTGTGTGTGTTTGTGTGTGGTTGGAACAGGCGTGAGGAAGGGCAGAATTTTTTATTGTGTTTCCAAAAATGGAAAAATTACACACCACCCCAGTTGGTTTTTTTTAAAGTGTACAGACTGTTACGAAAGCTTTTCTCTAAGGATAGGTAGCAAACGAGACCCAGTCAGAGCTAGAGAAATCCTACGAAGTTGTCCAGGCACTAGAACTTTTTGCGTTGTGCCTAAGAAGTTGAAATATTTTTCTTATCCTAATTTGAAACTGCCTTCCGCTTGATTGAATTTTCTGGGAAATTCAAATGTCTATGTACCAACCTAAGTTATCTGAACAGAAGATTTTTAAAACTGTGCTCTGGCCAATATTAGTTCTACTCCCGAGTAGACCTTTTGAAATTAGAAGGCACCGGTGCTATTTTTCTAGAAAAAGAGGCGCCAGAGCTCACCATGAAAGCCTCCCTTGTTCTCTCCTTGTTCTCCTTGAGAGGTGGCCGGAACTGAGTTCCTGTAGGTTCTGGCTGAAAAAAATGCCCTGGAAGGCATAAATAACTTGGGAATGTTAAGTTCAACAGGTCCACTCTTGAGTAGAACAACCCTATATATTCAGAGTTGCTCAGCTGGTAGAGCAGAGGTCAGCAAACTTTTTCAGCAGGGGGCCAGTACACTGTCGCTCAGACCTTGTGGGGGGCCCGGACTATATTTGGGGACGACGACGAATTCCTCTGCCCCACAAATAACACAGAGATGCATTCTAAATAAAAGCACACATTCTACTCATGTAAAAACACACTGATTCCCAGACCGTCCGCGGGCTGCATTGAAAAGGCGATTGGGCCGGATCCGGCCCCCGGGCCTTAGTTTGCCTACCCATGTGGTAGAGCATGAGACTCGAGTTATGGGTTTGAGTCCCTTGTTGGGCAAAAGATTCCTGCATTGTAGGGGGCTGGACTCGATGACTCTCATGGTCTCTTCCATCTTTGCACTTCTGTGATTCTGTCCTCAAGAGCCCAGTAGAACAGTCGCCCTCTACTGAACATTGTTTCCATCCCTCAGCCTTTCAGTGAGAACAAAGGTAAAGTTAAAGGGACCCCTGTCCATTAGGTCTAGTCGTGGCCGACTCTAGGGTTGCGGCGCTCATCTTGCTTTACTGGCCAAGGGAGCAGGCATACTGCTTCTGGGTCATGTGGCCAGCATGACTAAGCCGCTTCTGGCGAAGCAGAGCAGCACACAGAAACGCTGTTTACTTTCCCTCCGGAGCGGTACCTATTTATCTACTTGCACTTTGACGTGCTTTCAAACTGCTAGGTGGGCAGGAGCAGGGACCGAGCAACGGGCGCTCACCCCGTCGCGGGGATTCGAACCACTGACCTTCTGATTGGCAAGTCCTAGGCTCTGTGGTTTAACCCACAGCGCCACCCGTGTCCCAGTGAGAACAAAATGTTATTTAAAATGAAGGCTCTCTCTTTAATTTATTAAACCGTCTAATCAGTCCTGCAAAGATCAGGCTGGTTAGCACAAATCAGGATGTAACATGCAGCCCTCTCAGCGATTCCCCATCCTCCCTCCTTGGTTCCCCATTCATATTCTCACACCCTCCAAATTTTTACCTGTCCAATTCCTGCCTCCCCTCTTCAGCTCAGTATTGCCTCTTTCCTTCAGACCTCTGTCTCCGCCCATTCTTCCCCCAACTTCCTGCTTCATCCTGCTTCACCACTCTGGGCACCTTGCCCGTTTCCTCTATACCATCTAGGACTCCTTCCCACTCCACCGCTCGCTGTTCAGTGTTTCTGCCTGCTTGGGACCACATCCCTGCTCTGGTCTCAGTGGCATAGCGTGGGGGGTGCGGGGGGGGCCAGCCGCACCGGGCGCAACATCTGGGGGGGCGCGCTCGCACTCGCAGCTCTGCCCCTACTAAAATCCACGGGTTAGGGGTCGCAAATTACTTGCCTTGCCCCGGGTGCTGACAACCCACGCTACACCACTGTCTGGTCTTGCGAAAGGGCGTAGGGTTTCCTGTTTCCAGGTTCCGCGTGAGGTTTCTCCCAGCCAAAATGACTTTCCCCCTTCCCTCACAGAAGCAGCAGTACAGTGGTGCCTCGGGTTACATACACTTCAGGTTACAGACTCTGCTAACCCAGAAATAGTGCTTCAGGTTAAGAACTTTGCTTCAGGATAAGAACAGAAATCGGGCTCTGGCGGTGCGGCAGCAGCAGCAGGAGGGCCCATTAGCTAAAGTGGTGCTTCAGGTTAAGAACAATTTCAGGTTAAGAACGGACCTCCGGAACGAATTAAGTACTTAACCCGAGGTACCACTGTATCTGCTTGCAGTGCTTCTGCTGACACCCTTCTCTGAAGCAGGTAGAATGTTATTTAATCTTTTTTTATCTGACCTCCCTGTAGAAAGACTGGGCCATTATAAAGAGATTTAAAGGTAAAGGGACCCCTGACCTTTATGTCCAGTCGTGGCCGACTCTGGAGTTGCGGCGCTCATCTCGCTTTACTGGCCAAGGGAGCCGGCGTACAGCTTCCGGGTCATGTGGCCAGCATGACTAAGCCGCTTCTGGCGAACCAGAGCAGCGCACGGAAACGCCGTTTACCTTTCCGCCAGAGCGGTACCTATTTATCTACTTGCACTTTGACGTGCTTTTGAACTGCTAGGTTGGCAGGAGCAGGGACCAAGCAACAGGAGCTCACCCTGTCGCGGGGATTCGAACCGCCGACCTTCCGATCCACAAGTCCTAGGCTCTGTGGTTAACCCACAGCGCCACCTGCATCCCATAAAGAGATTTAGTGGTTCTTAATTGATCGGTGATGTAGTAGTGTTGTATTATAATTTTGCAAATTGATTTTCTCTTGAGTTAAAGATCTGATTGGGACAAACCCTGCTATGCTGAGCTCTTATTTTGCACAATTTGTATATGGTGTCTGTTTGATAATGTGTGGTTTTCTGTGCCTAATACCTAATGCTGTGCTTAATAAAGGATATTTGATTAGAATGTTTGTGAACATTCCATTCCAAACCAGTCTCCCAGTAAGCCAATGTGGGAAGAAGGAGGTGGGCAGCGAGCTTGGAGGTTGACAAGTGCCACATTTTAGCCTATAAAATATACAAATATGAAGGAGTTGGTTGCTTCTTACGCATGTCTTCGTTTGCTTAAGGTCATTACGAAAGGCCAAACGTTATGTGTCATTGGTGCATTGAGTTAAAATAAAGGAAGGACACTGAGGCTGGCATTTTGGAAATTTATTAATGTTTAAGTTTCGCGCTTCTCGTTCCAAGAGTGACTAGGGCTCGTTGCACTTCACCGGGCCCTGACTACACTGAGACGGTTCATGTGTATGTGGTAGGAGAAGATGAACATTTCTTTTCTACAGACGTTTGCATTTTGCAGCCAAAAAACGGGGAAAGAAGCAGAACTATTCTCTGCATTGTGGCAAGTTTCAGAGGTGTGCCTACTTTGATTTATTACAAGTGCGCACACACCCACGAACTTGCACGCTCAACTTGCGGCACCTTGAAAGGCAAACAGATTTATTGTGGCGTGCGCTTTCAGAGCCGTGTGCTAGATTGAGTGCTGGATAAATTCAATCAAACTTTCCTCGTGAATCCTCGTTCAGCCATTCCGTGCGGTCTCCCTTTGAAGAACGGAGACTTTCAGGTCAGCAAGCAGAGTGCTCTGGAAGACCGGCTTCTGAATTTGATCGTTTTTTGTTGATGTCCATTGATTGTTTTGCGAGGAAAAGATCAACTTCCAGTGTTCAGCGTGCCAGCCATCACAACCTCTTGAGGGGGGCAGTTCCATAGTTTGTGTTGCATGAAGAAGGACTTTCTGAATATTCCAATGAATTCTAGACTTATGGTAAAGGTAAAGGGACCCCTGACCATTAGGTCCAGTTGTGACCAACTCTGGGGTTGCGGCGTTCATCTCGCTTTATTGGCCGAGGGAGCCGGCATACAGCTTCCGGGTCACTTGGCCAGCATGACTAAGCCACTTCCGGCAAACCAGAGCAGCGCACGGAAACACCGTTTACCTTCCCGCCAGAGCGGTACCTATTTATCTACTTGCACTTTGACGTGCTTTCAAACTGTTAGGTTGGCAGGAGCAGGGACCGAGCAACGGGAGCTCACCCCATCGCAGGGATTTGAACTGCCGACCTTCTGATCGGCAAGTCCTAGGCTCTGTGGTTTAACTCACAGTGCAACCCGCGTCCCTTTCTAGACTTATGAGAGAGGGAGAAAAAAGTTTTCGATCCTGTTTCACCATGGCATGTTGAAGCTTTTTCTCGGCTGGCAGGGGTGTTCTCCACCCCCCTGATGATGTTGGTTGCCCTTTCCCAAACCTGCAATCTCTTTTTTGAGTTGAGGCGACCAGAACCATACATAGTATTCCGAATGCAGTTGCACCATAGATTTTTATAACAGCGTTATAATATCCGCTGTTTTATTTTCAGCTCTTTTCCTCATGGTTCCCAACATGGAATTCACTCCATGCCAGTTCAGACTCCATTAGTATATTTGTGAAATGAAGATATTTAATATTAAGAAGCTTGTTTTACTGAATTTTACTGCTCATCCGCTCAGGCTGGAAATGTCTCTTTGAAGGTCCCTTTTCGTTTTATCCACAATTTCGTATCGCCAGCAGACTTGGCTGCCTCACTGCTCACCCCGAACTGTAGATCATGTGTGAACAAGTTTAAAAGAACAGGTTCCCAATACTGATCCTTCGAGGATTCTACTTTCTGCATTCTTCCGTCTGGAGAGCTGCCAATTATTCCTGCCCCGTATCTCTTACTGTCGCTCCGACACCGACCTGAAAGGCACTGTTTTCCAGTGGGTGGGGGACTTCAAAGGCTGAAATAGATGAACTGGAATTTACCAATAAATTTGATTTTATTTACTTAGGACTCAATCAGGTCCAAGGTTTTCTGTCTCGCTACAGCATTAAGTATGCACAGTAAAGCTAGGAAGATTGTGTTATCACCAAGTACTGTCGCTTTGAGTTGT
The DNA here is from genome assembly GCF_964106915.1 of Podarcis gaigeae. Lineage (NCBI taxonomy): Eukaryota > Metazoa > Chordata > Lepidosauria > Squamata > Lacertidae > Podarcis > Podarcis gaigeae. Next base: position 43,912,940 of record NC_139689.1, read on the forward strand.
CACTGCGCTTAACTTGTACACAGACTGTGCACCTGGCAATTTCTTCATTTTGTATAAGCGTGAACAGACACACCCAACTGAAGATGACACTTGAAGGTGCCATAGGACTCTGTTGTTGTTTTTCTTTATTGTCACCGCAATATCAGGTCACCCCGCCCTGGCCACAGTGATCCATGCGATGGTCACCTCCAGGCTTGACTACTGTAATTCGCTCTACGCGGGGCTGCCCTTGAAGCTGTCCCAGAAGCTCCAGCGGGTGCAGAATGCTACAGCGAGGCTCCTCACAGGGTCTCTGCCATGGGAGCATATTCACCCAGTGCTTTTCCAGCTGCATTGGCTCCCGGTGGAGTACAGGGTCAGATTTAAGGTGCTGGTTTTGACCTTTAAACCCCTTCACAGCCTAGGACCCTCGTACCTACGGGACCGCCTCTCCCGGTATGCTCCACGGAGAGCCCCAAGGTCCATAAATAGCAACACCCTAGAGGTCCCGGGCCCTAAGGAAGTTAGATTAGCCTCAACCAGAGCCAGGGCCTTTTCAACACTGGCCCCAGCCTGGTGGAATGCTCTGTCTCATGAGACCAGGGCCCTGCAGGATCTGATTTCTTTCCGCAGGGCCTGTAAGACAGAGTTGTTCCTCCTGGCCTTTGGCTTGGAGCCAATTTCATTCCCTCCCTCCCTCTCTTTTCTTTTCCTTTCTCCTCCTGCAATGAGAGTACATTTTAATATTGAATGTTTCAATATTTTAATGTTGTATTTTAATTTTGTTTTTAAGTTGTATTCATTCAACTTGTTTTTATTATTGCTTGTTAGCCGCCCTGAGCCCGGCCTTGGCTGGGGAGGGCGGGGTATAAATAAAAATTATTATTATTGTTATTATTATTATTATTATTATTATTATTATTATTAATGTCTCTGGGAACCTCCTAGTCCTCTAGGTAAAGGTAAAGGTACCCCTGCCCGTACGGGCCAGTCTTGACAGACTCTGGGGTTGTGCGCCCATCTCACTCAAGAGGCCAGGGGCCAGCGCTGTCCGGAGACACTTCCGGGTCACGTGGCCAGCGTGACATCGCTGCTCTGGCAAGCCAGAGCCGCACACGGAAACGCCGTTTACCTTCCCGCTGGTAAGCGGTCCCTATTTATCTACTTGCACCCGGAGGTGCTTTGGAACTGCTAGGTTGGCAGGCGCTGGGACCGAGCAGCGGGAGCGCACCCCGCCGCAGGGATTCGAACCACCGACCTTTCGATCGGCAAGTCCTAGGCACTGAGGCTTTAACCCACAGCGCCACCTGCGTCCCCTAGTCCTCTAGCAGTCCAAATAAAGATGATACTGGGGGATTCTTAAGTCACCGGTGGCTGCTTAGACACGTTTCCTTCATCCTATCTGCTGTGGCTTCTTGGCCATGTCAGAAAAACCAAGAAAAAGTCACCCTCTATTCTTTTTGTCCTACTGACTCACAGGTCTGGCCACCTATCTTTGGCCTTTGCTCTCTGTTTATCCCCAAATTGCACAAAATAAGGTGTTGAGGCTACCTCTGGACTCATACATGTTGGGAAGTTTAACTCCTGAATAATCAGAATAATCCAAACAGGTGAAGGCAGCAGTCTTCGAAATTAGCCAGGCGCATTTTGCACCTAGCTTTCAACCACTTGTGACCAAGTGAAGATGACTGGGCACCAGGATGGTGCCTGATATCTCCACCATCTGGGGATCATTGGATCGGGACTGTTTTCTCACACTTAACACCCCACCCTATAGAATTCTATCAGCTACATTTTATCTATACAATCAGGATGAATTTCGGGAACCAAAATGCGTTTTCTGTGCAGCCTGAGCAGGAACAGTCACCACTAAGGAAAAGAGGTCAGAATAGGCCTATATATATGTTGGCTGCCCCTGGATCAAGTGACTTTTCTTCTTTCTCTTCTCAAAGCTCTTAACCTAGCTCAAGTTAGTCCTCCGAACTAGCCAGACATTTAACTGAGAATCAATCACAGTCAGTCCATCGTTTGAAAAATAAGGCTTTTGAGCCGTTTGACTCCAAAACGGCAACTAGACATTCTGTTTTGGGACTACAGTTCCCATCATCCCTGACCACTGGTCCGGTTAGCTAGGGATGATGGGAGTTGTAGTCCCAAAACAGCTGGAGGGCCAAGTTTGGCCATGCCTGGTTTAAGGAGTCTTTCTGCACCTGGCTTATATATCTGAGTTTCTGACACAGGAAGGAAGGCTACTTAAGGTCACTTTGAGGGGTGCTAGCTTTGGATAGGTTTTTAAAATGTTGAGGTTTACTGTTGTAATATGGCTTCTCAGTGCAGGCACCGAATTCATTTGGAATTATAACCAAAAGCCTCTGTAGACAAACGGTACTAGGTGTACTAAATTGACACAGTGGTCATTCCCACCAAGTATTTTACATCGGTTAACAAGTTAAAAGCATCATCCTCAACCTGAGAAATAACCTGTTGTTCCCCTCAAAAATGCAACAGCAAAAAGCTTTTGCCAGACTCTTGTTTTGAACAGATGGATCAAAGGTTCAACTGGGGAGATCTGGGGCCATCCCAGTCCAAGGCAGATTATGTATCTGTGGGGGAGCAGATTTAGTGAGTAGGGTTGCCCCACTATATTCCTGAATGCCAGCTTTATTCTGATTTTAGAGAACTCTTTCCAAAGAGCAGTTCAGTATGAGGGAATGACAGAAAAATTAGGCTTTCTGTTACAAGGAACTAATCACCATATGGCTTTTGCTGTGTGGGCTTCCAGTTCTGGGAAAATATATTTGGAATCCATTTCAATTCACTGCTATAGAGATGCAGCAGTTTCCCCTATCTGGTTTGTTTTTAACAAAAACTAGGAGTGGTACCTTGGTTTATGAACTTAATCTGTTCTGGAAGCCCATTCTTAAACCAAAACCGTTCTTAAACCGAGGCGCGCTTTCCCTAATGCGGCCTCCCACCAATGGTGCCCTTCCACCGTTCGGATTCCGTTCTTAGACCGAGGTAAAGTTCTCAAACCAAGACACTATTCCCAGTTTTTCAGAGATTGTAAACCAAATCGTTCTTAAACTGGACTGTTCTTAAACCAAGGTACCACTGTACTATAAAACTTTGCCCGTGTATGATTCCTGCATCTTGTCGGAAACTTGTGCCATAAATGGACACCTTTCATGCGGTTGTTTGTTTCGTCTTAGAATCATAGAATTGTAGAGTTGGAAGGGACCAACTAATTCAACCCCCCCCCCCCCCCCCGTAAGGCAGAAATATTTTTACCCAATGTGGGCTCAAGACTACAATCCTGAGATTAAGAGTCTGACACTCTGCCAGCTTAAAAGGTAAAGGGTAAAGGGACCCCTGACCGTTAGGTCCAGTCGTGGCCGACTCTGGGGTTGCGGCGCTCATCTCACTTTACTGGCTGAGGAAGCCAGCGTACAGCTTCCGGGTCATGTGGCCAGCATGACTAAGCCACTTCTGGCAAACCAGAGCAGCACACGGAAACGCCGTTTACCTTCCCGCCGGAGCGGTACCTATTTATCTACTTGCACTTTGCTTTAGAACTGCTAGGTTGGCAGGAGCAGGGACCGAGCAACAAGAGCTCACCCCGTCGCGGGGATTCGAACCGCCAACCTTCTGATCAGCAAGTCCTAGGCTTTGCCAGATTAGCTTCAGGCTAATTCCCAGCCCCTGCCAACCTAGCATTTCGAAAGCACGCCAGTGACAAACGTAGACAGCATTTTAAAAGGCAGAGACATCACCTTGCCAACAAAGGTCTGTATAGTTAAAGCTATGGTTTCCCCAGTAGTGATGTATGGAAGTGAGAGCTGGACCATAAAGAAGGCTGATTGCTGAAGAATTGATGTTTTTGAATTATGGTGCTGGAGGAGACTCTGGAGAGTCCCATGGACTGCAAGAAGATCAAACCTCTCCATTCTGAAGGAAATCAGCCCTGAGTGCTCACTGGAAGGACAGATCCTGAAGCTGAGGCTCCAATACTTTGGCCACCTCATGAGAAGAGAAGACTCCCTGGAAAAGACCCTGATGTTGGGAAAGATGGAGGACACAAAGAGAAGGGGACGACAGAGGACGAGATGGTTGGACAGTGTTCTCGAAGCTACCAGCATGAGTTTGACCAAACTGTGGCAGGCAGTGGAAGACAGGAGTGCCTGACATGCTCTGGTCCATGGGGTCACGAAGAGTCGGACACGACTAAACGACTAAACAACAAAAATGGCAGGAAAGTAAACGGCATTTCCATGCGCTCTGGTTTCCGTCACTGTGTCCCATTGCAGCAGAAGCGGTTTAGTCCTGCTGGCCGCATGACCTGGAAAGCTGTCTGTGGACAAACACTGGCTCCCTCGGCCTGAAAGCGAGATGAGCGCAAGAACCCCACAGTCGCCTATGACTGGACTTAACTGTCCAGGTGTCCTTTACCTTTTACCTTTCTCTCTTTTTGTTGCCCTACGCCTGTTAGCCATCACTCTGGGGCAAAGTCTGGAGCATTGAATGGAATACTACCAATAAACTGCATTCCCATGGGGCTGGTTCAGATTTCCTGCTCACCTGGCTCCATCCATTCCTAGAGAGGTAGTGCTAACCTCTGGGAGAGGATGGAAGTTTGGAAGACAGCATAAATAGGCTTAGTAACAGTCGGTGTTTTATTTACATATTTATTTAAAAGCTAGGTGCTGGGGCTGAGCTCCTGCTAAACTCTGCACCCTATGGCCCGTGTTATAAATTTGCCAGGCACGTTTTGCTACTGGCATGGGTCCACTTGTGACTGCAAAGAGATTTCTGAGTTGGCGGCCTCAGTTTAAAAATCTCTGCCTTAATACTATTTCCCCTCTGTGTGTGTGTTTCTCCTTCTTGCGTACAAGTGAATTGTTGGAAAAGCAAGCTACATCAAGCAACGTGGTTGAGATCATAGAATCATAGAATTTTAGCTTTGAAAGGGACTCTGAGAGTCGCCTAGTCCATTTGGCACCTAGCTTATAAACTGAGTTTCTAACACTGCCTGTGACTTTGAAACCCTTCCTTTGTCCTCTAATCTCAGACGTACAGCGAGAGGCTTTGGGGTAGATGGGAGGGGAGACACACACACACTGGATATAATGGACAATTATGACTTCCAGTGACTTAAGGCTAAGCCACATCCAGCCACTTGTTTGTTATTAGGCAATACAGGAATATTGCAAGTAAATGAATATATAATCCTGCAGCAGCGTGGCGTTTCTTCCTTCACCTGTGACGCTCTTCGATTTGCAGATGTTTTTCAGGAGGCCAACTAAAAATAAGGAACATTTATCAAGCTTTTCCAAGTCTCTCTCTCTCTCTCTTTTTTTTAAGCAGCCCTTGTGCTGGGGATAAGCCTCTTGCACAAACACAGGATTTACTGTCACTTGTCCGCCTTTTAAAAAATAGCTCTGTCCTATTTTCTCTCGCAGTGGATCATTATGTTGCCTTTTAAAACATCTGCGGCCAGCAAACCACAAACCTGAGCTACTGGGACCCAGCCTCCCCATCCGAAAAGTTATGCCCGGGTCTATTTCTGGTGTGCAGATGTAAATTTAAAGCATCGTTTTAGGGCTGGCCTTCTTTTTTGGGGGGTGGGGTGGGGAACGAGGTAGAAAATACAGTCTGGAGCTGTCTAACCAATATTTGCTGAGGAAGACTATTTTCTGCATGTATTAATGGAGCCAGCGGACATTGGGTGCACTTCTGAGGGTCTCTAGAGAAAGGGGAACAGATTCGAGGCTCAGCGCAGGGGACCCAGCATCCGGAGGGCTGAACAAATATTTCAAATGCATAGATGCAATCCTTCCAGGTAGCACTCCCTTCTCAGAAAGCCTAGAATTATTTCCAGGCACCTGCGTAAGGTGGGCAGTTCTCTTTAGGCCTCAGTGACGGGTGCTGTGGTGAGATGACAACGTCAGAGGGCAATTTGTCACCTGGCCCTGCAGCATAATTTCACCTAATTAATTTCATAATTAGTTTACAGCATAATTAATTTCATAATTATTTTACAGCAGTGGTTTTCAAAGGGTGTGGCAGGAGAGTTTGGCAAACGCGACTGTGAGATTCGAGGGCAATCAATATTCTATTAAGGGAATTATTTGGGTTCATATGTATTGTTTTATTATTTCTGGGTGTCCCACAGTTATATTATAAAGTAGCTGCGTTCTGTGTTATAAATCAAGCACTGCCGGGAGTGGTTTCTTTTTCTGCTTTCCAATGTATTTCTTAGCAATTAAAAAAATATTAGTGTGGCACGAACCAATTTTTGTTCGGGAAGTGTGTCCCAGAGGGAAAAGTTAGACAGCCGCTGAGTTATAGGCTCTGTACCTCAGAGGCTTGGAATGGATAACAATGCTTTAATTTAAAATAAGACAGAAATAAATGCCACACTCTTCTTATATGATACCTCTCCCCTGCTACTTGAGCTCAGTCGCCAAATAGCTGCCCGGGTTGTGGGTGGCGTCCCAGGAAATGGGAATTGCTGCCAAGGGTCTCTGTGTCTTAATTTCAGGGCTGATATCGCTTCCACCGCGAGGCTCCCGGTATCTGCAGATGGGGTGCAAGCAGTGGGGTTAAAACTAAACTAAAACTAAAACTAAAAGAAGTTCCAGGCCTCAAGTTTGCTTTGAAGTTGGATCTTGGGGTCTGAAGACTCTCCTCTCCCCAATGAGTGTTTCCATGGGCTGGAAAGGGAGGGGCTGTAGGGCTCTTTCATTTCTTTAAAAAATTAAATACAACACATAAAAAGGGGTTTGAAAAAGAAAGAAGGAAGGAAGGAAAACACAAAAGGTATATATCACGAAAACAACTGTTAACAGTTAACATTATGTCCAAAAGACTGATAACTGCTGCATTAAAAAGATAAATGTAAATGATTAAGAAATTGCATTAGAAGGGTTTCTGTAAAAGCGTTTGATCTGTAACGTGGTAGAAAAAGGGTTTGAACAAAAACCCTGCGGAGATGAGGGTGAGAAGTCAATTTGTGGAGCTATACAATCAAATGGCGAAATTTTAGAAACGGAATAAAAAAATTACCGTACGAAAACAAAGAAAGATAAATGTACGGCTCCGTTTAGCCCATGGACGCTTGCCCACCTGCGAGTGGATTGCTCATAGGTGTAGACTTTGCGTGGACAAGTGAAATGGAATTTGGAACTGGTTTATGGAAAAAGCAGTAGGTTGTAAGTTGCAGGTGTTCACTGGGCTCAAACCTAACCCACGAGTGAATCCCAGTTAATCCCAGTTATCTCCTTCTGAGTCTTTTTCATCCTTGTGAAAACTGCCGCGGCCTGCAAGAACCCAGCTAGGGGCAGAATGTGTGTGTGTGTGTGTGTCTTGGGGTGTCATTGAAGGAAGGCGTCTTTCTAGGCTTGGCATTCTCCCTCTTGTCTAATCCTGATTTATCCTGCTCTCTCCCTTCCTCTTCGAGCTCCGTCTATATCACATTACCCAGGGTTGCAGCAAAGGCCTTGGAACAGCGTCAGCCAAGTGTCATTTCTCTGGGCAGCTGTTGTTTGCACCCAGTGCCCTAGCTGGACAGGGGGGCTCTGGGTTAAAATATATAGGGGCAGGCTGTGGTCCTTAGCTCTAGAGAGGAGTATGTTGCCTGCCTTCCAGCGCTCAGAAGGGTTTTTCAAGGAAGACAAGGAGAACAGGATGCTGCCTTATACTAAGTCAGACCGGGACTCGAACCTGAGACCTTCTGGATGCAAAACAGAGGCTCTGCCCCTCCGTTGTAGAGAGGCATGGAGTAAAGTGCCTGAAAAACAGAAATAACTGGGTCTACTTTCTTACACAGGGTATCTGTGAGAACGCTCTGCAAATTAAAAAAGTGCTGATAGTCCCCTAGGGCAGGGGTAGACAAACTAAGGCCTGGGGGCCGGATGTGGCCCAATTGCCTTCTCAATCCGGCCCACGGACAGTCCGAGAATCAGCGTGTTTTTACAGAGTACAATGTGTCCTTTTACTTAAAATGCATCTCTGGGATATTTGTGGGGCATAAGAATTCGTTCATTTCCCCCCAAAAAATATAGTTCGGCCCACCACATGGTCTGAGGGACGGTGGACCGGCCCACGACTGAAAAAGGTTGCTGAATAATAATAATAATAATAATAATAATAATAATAATAATAATTTATTTATACCCCGTGGATCTGGCTGGGTTTCCCCAGCCACTCTGGGCAGCTTCCAACAAAATATTAAAATACAATAATGCCTCAAACATTAAAAGCTTCCCTAAACAGGGCTGCCTTCAGATGTCATCTAAAAGTCTGGTAGTTGTTGTTCTCTTTGACATCTGGTGGGAGGGCGTTCCACAGGGCGGGTGCCACTACCGAGAAGGCCCTCTGCCTGGTTCCCTGTAACTTGGCTTCTCCCAGTGAGGGAACTGCCAGAAGGCCCTCGGCGCTGGACCTCAGTGTCCGGGCAGAATGATGGGGGTGGAGACGCTCCTTTGGGTATACTGGACCGAGGCCGTTTAGGGCTTTAAAGGTCAGCACCAACACTGCTCTAGGGTGTAGGCTGGTTGCGGTCTAGCGGCCTGAATAGACCATTTTAACCTAATGAACCCTACCTTGTCAAGGTGAGAGCTGGTGCAGTATTACGGCTCAGTGTAAAGTCTCAACCATGGCTCAGGACAACCCTGGTTTTGAATCTTGCATCTCCAGTAAGCAGGCTTGGTCCAGTCACTCGCATTCCCTCCCTCCGTGGGTTGGACTCGAACC